>NC_134351.1:41243963-42466455 GCF_964195595.1 Calonectris borealis | reverse complement strand
TCATTTGTATATTCTATCATCGTTATTATTATTTTCCCTTCCTTTTCTGTTCTATTAAACTGTCTTTATCTCGATCCACGAATTTTACTTTTTTTTTTTTTCTGATTCTCTCCCCCATCCCACTGGTGGTGAGGGGTGGGGAGCAAGCGAGTGAGCGGCTGTGTGATGTTTGGCTGCCTGCTGGGTTAAGCCACAACAGTCCTTTTTGGCGCCCAATGTGGGGCTCGAAGGGTTGAGATAACGACAGATCTGACCAAAGCGTGTTAAGGCAAAATTGTTATAAGCATTCATTATATTGATTTAATAGTCGCTGGTCACAATGTTGTTTTATTGGCTCTCAAAGTTGTGGGACTGGCTCTCAATGTTGGGTTATGTAATAACTTGCTTGCAGTATATGTTCCCTGTTGTGCTGTTTATTACTGCTCGGAGCTGGGTCAAGGTTATCATTTGCTGCACTGTGTAACACTGTTTTATGATATGATAAAATTATTGGATGTGAGTCTAATCTGGTATCTATACTCAGCATTGCCATCATCTCTGTACCTCGGGAACCACCTCTCGGAAACTATTAATAATTACACTCTATCTTTTCTCCTTGGAGAATGAATTTATGGGGGAGACAGGGTGGGACACTTCCCCCCACTCCTTCACCTTCTCTTTCATATCTCCAGAAACTCCTTCTTCTTCTATCCTCTTCATGAAGCCCTCCACAACAGTTCCTGAGAATTTTGAATATCCTTGGGATGTTCAAACAAGCATGTTGCTATTGCTATGTCTCCTGAATGTGGTTCAGGTCTTGTTTAGGGTTAAACAACTATTTAGGAATACCGTCCGGAGATCAACCCCCGCAACAGGCACTGCAGCTGCTCCAACCCCTGCGACAGTCACTGCGGCTGAACCAGAGAACCAACCTGTGCCGGTATCAGTCGCCCCTATACAAAAAAGAAAATGCACAAGAAAATCAGCTCGTTTAGTAAAGGATGAAGATGAACCAGGGCCATCACGAGAACAGGAGGAGGAGGAGGCAGAAGCCATAAATGAGATGGTAACCACCTGATCCCTGTCTCTGAGTGAGCTGCAAGACATGCGAAAAGATTTCAGTCATCGTCCAGGCGAGCACATTGTCACCTGGCTGCTCTGATGCTGGGATAACGGGGCCAGTAGCCTGGAATTAGAGGGTAGGGAAGCCAAGCAGCTGGGATCCCTTTCGAGGGAAGGGGGCACTGACAAAGCGATTGGACAAGGAACACGAGCCCTCAGCCTCTGGAGGCGACTCCTGTCAGGTGTGAAGGAAAGGTATCCCTTCAAGGAAGATGTTATATGCCACCCAGGCAAGTGGACCACCATGGAGAGAGGTATCCAATACCTGAGGGAATTAGGCGTGCTGGAGGTGATTTATGATGACCTGGACAACGAGCAATTACCCAAAGATCCAGATGAATTCAAATGCACCCGACCCATGTGGCAGAAGTTTGTATGGAGTGCACCAGCGTCGCATGCAAACTCATTGGCAGTAATGACCTGGAAAGACGGAGAGGAACAAGCGGTGGATGAATTGGCTGGCCAACTCCGGCAATATGAAGAAAGTCTCTCTTCCTCCCTACGGGCCTGCATCTCGCCTGTGGAGAAACTTTCTCGGGAGGTCCAGCCATTCAAAGAAGATATGTCCTAGTCCCCACCTGCACGGACCAGTATCTCAGCCATTAGGAGTCAGCGTTTTTCTCCTCAAGAGAGAAGATACAGTAGATAAACACCCCGGGGTACCCTGTGGCTTTACCTGCGTGACCACGGAGAGGACATGAGGAAGTGGGATGGAAAATCTACCTTGACCCTAGAGGCACAGGTACGTGAGTTGCAAGGAAAAACAATCACACAAGGGGCTTCTCCCAGGAAAAATGCTGCCCCAGTCTCCAGTGAGCAGTTCGCCAGACAGAGTAGAAGGGCTGATTTAACTGTCGATCTTAATAAAGGGACTTTTGAGTCACATCAACAAGAAGTGAGTAACGAGTACCATGACGAGGACTAGAGTGGCCCTGCTGCCGGCCAGGTGGAGGAAAGGGATAACCGGGTTTACTGGACTGTGTGGATTCGATGGCCTGGCACATCAGACCCACAGGAGTATAAGGCTCTCGTAGACACCGGTGCACAGTGTACCCTGATGCCATCAAGCTATAAAGGGGCAGAACCCATCTGTATTTCTGGAGTGACAGGGGGATCCCAAGAGTTAACTGTATTGGAGGCTGAAGTGAGCCTAACCGGGAATGAGTGGCAGAAGCACCCCATTGTGACTGGCCCAGAGGCTCCGTGCATCCTTGGCATAGACTACCTCAGGAGAGGGTATTTCAAGGACCCAAAAGGGTACCGGTGGGCTTTTGGTATAGCTGCCCTGGAGACGGAGGAAATTAAACAGCTGTCCACCTTGCCTGGTCTCTCGGAGGACCCTTCTGTTGTGGGGTTGCTGAGGGTCGAAGAACAACAGGTACCAATCACTACCACAACAGTGCACTGGCGGCAATATCGCACCAACCGAGACTCCCTGCTTCCCATCCATAAGCTGTTTCATTGACTGGAGAGCCAAGGAGTGATCAGCAAGACTCGCTCACCCTTTAACAGTCCCATATGGCCAGTGCGAAAGTCTAATGGAGAGTGGAGACTAACAGTAGACTACCGTGGCCTGAACGAAGTCACGCCGCCACTGAGTGCTGCCGTGCCGGACATGCTAGAACTTCAATACGAACTGGAGTCAAAGGCAGCCAAGTGGTATGCCACAACTGATATTGCTAATGCATTCTTCTCCATCCCTTTGGCGGCAGAGTGCAGGCCACAGTTTGCTTTCACTTGGAGGGGCATCCAGTACACCTGGAACCGACTGCCCCAGGGGTGGAAACACAGCCCTACCATTTGCCATGGACTAATCCACACCGCACTGGAAGAGGGTGAGGCTCCAGAACACCTGCAGTACATTGATGACATCATCGTGTGGGGCAACCCAGCAGAAGAAGTTTTCGAGAAAGGGGAGAGAATAGTCCAAATCCTTCTGAAGTCCAGTTTTGCCATAAAACAAAGTAAGGTCAAGGGACCTGCACAGGAGATCCAGTTTTTAGGAATAAAATGGCAAGATGGACGTCGTCAGATCCCAATGGATGTGATCAACAAAATAACAGCCATGTCCCCACCAACTAGCAAAAAGGAAACAGAAGCTTTCTGAGGTGTTGTGGGCTTTTGGAGAATGCATATTCCAGATTACAGCCTGATTGTAAGCCCTCTCTATCACATGACCAGGAAGAAGAACGACTTCAGATGGGGCCCTGAGCAACAACAAGCCTTTGAACAAAGTAAACAGGAGATAGTTCATGCAGTAGCCCTTGGGCCAGTCCGGGCAGGACAAGATGTAAAGAATGTGCTCTACACCGCAGCCGGGGAGAATGGCCCTACCTGGAGCCTCTGGCAGAAAGCACCACGGGAGACTTGAGGTCGACCCCTAGGTTTTTGGAGTCAGGGATACAGAGGATCCGAGGCCCGCTACACTCCAACTGAGAAGGAGATATTGGCAGCATATGAAGGGATTTGAGCTGCTTTGGAAGTGGTTGGTACTGAAGCACAGCTCCTCCTGGCACCCCGACTGCCGGTGCTGGGCTGGATGTTCCAAGGGAGGGTCCCCTCTACACATCATGCAACCGATGCTACGTGGAGTAAGTGGGTCGCCCTGATCACACAACGGGCCCGAATAGGAAACCCCAGTCGCCCAGGAATCTTGGAAGTGATTACGAACTGGCCAGAAGGCAAAGATTTCAGAATATCCCCAGTGGAGGAGGTGACACATGCTGAAGAGGCCCCACTGTATTATAAACTATCAGAAAATGAGAAGCAATATGCCCTGTTCACTGATGGGTCCTGTCGCCTTGTGGGGAAGCATCGGAGGTGGAAGGCTGCTGTATGGAGTCCTATTTGACAAGTCGCAGAAACTGCTGAAGGAGAAGGTGAATCAAGCCAGTTTGCAGTGGTGAAAGCCATCCAGCTGGCCTTGGACATTGCTGAACTAGAAAAATGGCCAGTACTTTATCTCTATACTGACTCATGGATGGTGACAAATGCCCTGTGGGGGTGGTTACAGCAATGGAAGCAGAACAACTGGAAGCACAGAGGTAAACCCATCTGGGCTGCCGCATTGCGGCAAGATATTGCTGCCCGAGTAGACAACCTGGTTGTAAAAGTACGTCACGTAGATGCTCACGTACCCAAGTGTCGGGCCACTGAAGAACATCAAAACAACCAGCAGGTGGACCAGGCTGCTAAGATTGAAGTGGCTCAGGTGGATCTGGACTGGCAACATAAAGGTGAAGTATTTATAGCTTAGTGGGCCCATGATGCCTCAGGCCATCAAGGAAGAGATGCAACATATAGATGGGCTCGTGGACGCTATTGCACAGGTTATCCATGAATGTGAAACATGCGCTGCCATCAAGCAAGCCAAGCAAGTAAACCCTCTCTGGTATGGAGGACAATAGCTGGAATATAAACATGGGGAGGCCTGGCAGATTGATTATATCACACTCCCACAAAAGCGACAAGGCAAGCGCTATGTCCTCACCATGGTGGAAGCAACCACCAGATGGCTGGAAATATATGCTGTGCCCCATGCCACTGCCCGGAACACCATCCTGGGCCTTGAAAAGCAAGTCCTGTGGCGACATGGCACCCCAGAAAGAATTGAGTCAGACAACAGGACTCATTTCCGAAACACCCTCATAGACACCTGGGCCAAAGAGCATGGCATTGAGTGGGTCTATCACATCCCCTACCATGCACCAGCTTCTGGGAAAATCGAACGATACAACGGGCTGCTAAAGACTACGCTGAGAGCAATGGGTGGTGGGACATTCAAGCTTTGGGATACACATTTAGCAAAAGCCACCTGGTTAGTCAATACCAGGGGATCTGTCACTTGAGCTGGCCCTGCCCAATCAAAACCCTTACGTACTGTAGATGGGGATAAAGTCCCTGTCGTGCACATAAGAAATATGCTGGGGAAGACAGTCTGGGTTACTCCTGCCTCTGGCAAGGGAAAACCCATTCCTGGGATTGCTTTTGCTCAAGGGCCTGGGTGCATTTGGTGGGTAATGCGAAAGGATGGGGAAGTCTGGTGTGTACCTCAAGGGGATTTGATTTTGGGTGAAAATAGCCAATGAACTGAATTGTATGATGTTAATTGCTATAAAATACTGTATGTCATCACTTCTATGGTTGCTAGATGTCATATCAGCGGTATTGCAGTAAGAATTACACACATTAATGAAGAATGAACTCTGATGAAACTGGGCAAAGTGCAACGATGATAGGACAGGATGACCGTAGCGATAATGGAATCAGAACTGTCTTCAGCATGCAACAATCCAACACCACACACCACCTCTCCTGCCCTGAAGGACTGTTATGACAGATGGAACCCAAAGTCATGGGCTAAATGAACTCAATGGACATTTTAGAGGGATGGCCCATAGACTAAGGGAATGATATCTGTGTGTATATATCAAAAGACAAGAAAAGTGTTGGTGATTAACTGGAATGTATTGGAAAATGCGAGACCTGGGCATGATGTAGATGGTATAGAATAAGGGGTGGATACTGTCCTGGTTTCGGCTGGGATAGAGTTAATTTCCTTCCTAGTAGTCAGTATAGTGCTGTGTTTTGGATTTAGTATTAGAATAATGTTGATAACACACTGATGTTTTAGTTGTTGCTAAGTAGTGCTTATGCTACTCAAGGACGTTTCAGCTTCCCATGCTTTGCCAGGTGCACAAGAAGCTGGGAGGGAGCATAGCCAGGACAGCTAACCCAACTGGCCAATGTGGTATTCCATACCATGTTACCTCATGCTCAGTAAGGTACAGCGGGTAGTGAGGAATTGCATTGTGCATCACTCATTTTGTATATTCTATCATCGTTATTATTATTTTCCCTTCCTTTTCTCTTCTATTAAACTGTCTTTATCTCAATCCACAAATTTTACTTTTTTTTCTATTCTCTCTCCCACCGCACCAGTGGGATGAGTGGGGAGAGAGCGAGTGGCTGTGTGGTGTTTGGCTGCCTGCCGGGTTAAACTACAACATGTTTTTACATTCTGTGTAATAATGTTTTCTACTCTTAAAATACCTGGCAGAAGAAATTATGCATTTCCCTCTAACTTGACTCCAGAAAACGTTCTAGGACCATAAGGTATTCAGTGTACAGGCCATATTTTATAGTTCTATACACTGTCTGGATCCGTGTCCCCTATGTCAAGGAGATCCTGATGCAAATAATGAGATAGAACTGGAGGCTGGTTTCTATGACCTCTTGAGTAAATATCGTTTATGCAAGTTTTTTCTCCTACTGCTCTAGGAATCAAGAGAAAACTTGAAAAATAAAATCTCTTATGCAATATGACATGACAACACTGAGCAGTTGTTGCTAAGGCTTTCAGTTCTCGTTAATTATATAGTTATTTCATATCTCCTTGGAAAAATTTGTTTTAGTACTTCTTTCTCCTAGGTGATGGAAGGAAGCCTCCATTATTTCTCCAGTAACATTGCAGGCAGACACTAAGATTATTCTCATAATCCTGCTGTCTTTTCCATTATATCTCTGACAGTCACTGAGAAAATAAAGGAGATTAAGTAGCATGGTTCCTGCAATACTAGTTAACTAGCCCCCTGAGCTCGAAGACAGGGGCGGCGAGCAGATTAAACCCCCCATAATCCAAGAGGAAGCAGTTAACGACCTGCTATGCCACCTGGACGCTCACAAGTCTATGGGGCCGGATGGGATCCACCCAAGGGTACTGAGGGAGCTGGCGGAGGAGCTTGCCAAGCCACTCTCCATCATTTACCAGCAGTACTGGTTAACAGGGGAGGTCCCGGACGACTGGAGGCTTGCCAATGTGACGCCCACCTACAAGAAGGGCCGGAAGGAGGATCCGGGGAACTACAGGCCGGACAGCCTGACCTCGGTGCCAGGGAAGATTATGGAGCGGTTCATCTTGAGGGCGCTCACAAGCCATGTGCAGGACAACCAGGGGATCAGGCCCAGCCAGCACAGATTCATGGAAGGCAGGTCCTGCTTGACCAACCTGATCTCCTTCTATGACCAGGTGACTCGCCTAGTGGATGAGGGAAAGGCTGTGGATGTGGTCTACCTGGACTTCAGTAAAGCCTTTGACACTGTCTCCCACGGCATTCTCCTGGAGAAGCTGGCGGCTCACGGCCTAGACAGGTGTACTCTTCGCTGGGTAAAAAACTGGCTGGACGGCCAGGCCCAGAGAGTTGTGGTGAACGGAGTTAAATCCAGTTGGCGGCCGGTCACGTGCAGTGTTCCCCAGGGCTCAGTACTGGGGCCGGTCCTGTTCAATATCTTTATCAATGATCTGGACGAGGGGATCGAGTGCTCCCTCAGTAAGTTTGCAGACGACACCAAGCTGGGCGGGAGTGTTGATCTGCTCGAGGGTAGGAAGGCTCTGCAGAGGGATCTGGACAGCCTGGACTGATGGGCTGAGGCCAACTGTATGAGGTTTAACAAGGCCAAGTGCCAGGTCCTGCACTTGGGTCACAACAACCCCATGCAACGCTACAGGCTTGGGGAAGAGTGGCTGGAAAGCTTCCCAGAGGAAAAGGACCTGGGGGTGCTGGTCGACAGCTGGCTGAACATGAGCTGGCAGTGTGCCCAGGTGGCCAAGAAGGCCAACGGCATCCTGGCCTGTATCAGAAATAGTGTGGCCAGCAGGACTAGGGAGGTGATCGTGCCCCTGTACTCGGCCCTGGTGAGGCCGCACCTCGAATACTGTGTTCCGTTTTGGGCCCCTCACTACAAGAAGGACATGGAGGTGCTGGAGCGTGTCCAGAGAAGGGCAACGAAGCTGGTGAAGGGCCTGGAGCACAAGCCTTATGAGGAGCAGCTGAGGGAACTGGGACTGTTTAGTCTGGGGAAGAGGAGGCTGAGGGGAGACCTTATCGCTCTCTACAACTACCTGGAAGGAGGTTGTAGTGAGGTGGGTGTTGGTCTCTTCTCCCAAGTAACTAGCGATAGGACGAGAGGAAATGGCCTCAAATTGTGCCAAGGGAGGTTTAGATTGGATATTAGGAAAAATTTCTTCACCGAAAGGGTTGTCAAGCCTTGGAACAGGCTGCCCAGGGAAGTGTTTGAGTCACCATCCCTGGAAGTATTTAAAAGACGTGTAGATGAGGCCCTTAGGGACATGGTTTAGTGGGCATGGTGGTGTTGGGTTGATGGTTGGACTCGATGATCTTAGAGGTCTTTTCCAACCTTAATGATTCTATGATTCTATGATTCTATAACTCTCTGTTAATGTTTTCATAGGTGAATGATTGGAGAAAAAAAACAATGATTTGTGCTCATCTAAAACAAGAGAAGACTCTGGAAAAGAGTGGTTTTCCATTCTGTAGGTTCCATGAGCCTTGTATATATTATTTCTGAGTCAAGTCTCCCATCAGTGTTATTGCAATAGATGATCTTTACTTTTTAATGACTGTTGTAAAATAAACTAGTCACACATTAAAGTGATAATCTGTTTAATGCTAATATAGGTTTTAAGTAGGGCCTGTAAGCACAGGTCTTGTTTGTAAACAGAGAGGGATTCGTAGGCAAAGTGGTGATTGGTGGCTGTCTTGGTCACAGTGACCACAAAATAGTTGTGTTTCAAATCGTTGGCAATAGGAGAAAAACTGCCAGCAAAACTTCGACCCTGGCTGCTGAAGGAGCTAGTTAGTAAGGTCCCCTGGGAATCTGCTTTTGAAGGTATTGGGGTCCAGGAATGCTGGTCACTTTTTAAGAGCCATCTCTTAAGAGCGCAGGAGCAGGCAATTCCAAAGTGTCGGAAGTCAAGCAAGCGGGGCAGAAGGCCGGCTTGGCTGAACAGGGCTCTTCTAGAACTTAGGCGGAAAAGGAAAGTGTATGGACATTGGAAGCAAGGGCAGGTGACACGGGAGGACTACAGAGATGCTGTTTGCCACCTTAGGGAGAAAATTTGTGCTGCCAAAGCTCGATTAGAGTTCAAGCTGGCCAGTACTGTGAAGGACAACAAAAAGGGCTTTTTTAAATATGTTAACAGCAAAAGGAAGATCAGAGATAACATTGGTCCATTACTTGATGAGGTCGGCCACCTCACAAATAGGGATGTAGACAAAGCAGAGGCGTTTAATGCCTTCTTCGCCTCTGTCTTCAACACTGATGATGGGCCCTGGGACCCCTGGAGCCCTGTGTTGGAAGACCGTGACTGGGGGGATGATAAACTCCCAGCCATCTGGATGCACATAAGTCTATGGGGCCCAATGGGAATCATTCCAGAGTACTGAAAGAGCTGGCTGATGTTATCGCAGGACCTCTCTCCATTATTTTTCAATGGCTTTGGGAATCTGGAGAGGTCCCAGTTGACTGGAAGCTGGCAAATGTTGTCCCAATTTTCAAGAAGGGTAAGAAGGAAGACCCTGGTAATTACAGGCCTGTCAGTGTCGCTTCAGTGCCTGGTAAAATTATGGAGAAGGTTATTCTGGGAGTTATTGAAAAACACTTGACAGACAATGCAGCCATTGGTCATAGCCAGCACGGGTTCATGAGGGGTAAGTCCTGCTTAACCAACTTGATTTCCTTTTATGACAAGGTCACCCATCTAGTTGACCAAGGGAAGCCAGTAGATGTGTTGGTTTTTTTATTTATTTATTTTAGCAAAGCTTTTGATGCTGTCTCTCACAGTATCCTTCTGGACAAAATGTCCAGCATGCAGCTAGACAAGTCCATAATACATTGGGTGAACAATTGGTCCAGGCAGCCTGTTTTGGGTTCTCTTTTGTGCAGCCAGCCCACATGGTCAGCTGAAGCAGTGAGCAGTCTCAGCTGAAAACTGGTTGGTTTCTCCAAGGTTTTATGCTGGGTTAATTTGCAACCAGATATGCCACTGTCACTTCAGGAAATGCCAGTCCTGCAGGCTTTAAACCTGTCTGTTGCTTGGAGGTCATAAGTCCCTGTCCTCAGAGTCCTCTTCTGCACTGAGGAAGTTACATCTGTGACAAAATTACCTGCACTCTCAAATCTGTGATACAAGTTCAAATTAATCAAGCAATGGATGGAACTAGGGCTTAAGCAAGGAGACAACATAGCTAGAGCTTGAGTTGGGAGGAAGACTCTTTTCTACATTGTCCCCAGGATAATTAATTTCAAACATGTTACTGTTGACAGCTTCCACACCAAGAGAGACTGAGCATTAAGTGAACTTGCACAGCTCTGTTCTGGGCTTCCACCAGGTTATTTCAAAAGGAGGGCTTCCAAGCACTAACAGTACACAAGAAGACAAGAAGCATACAAGAAAAACAGAGCTCCAGAACACCTCCTTTCTAAGAAGTCCACCTCTACTGTCTCATCTTATCTCTTCTGTCCTACATGGCATAGACAGCTGTTTCCCATGAGGTCAGTTGGAGGCCTTGGTGCAAGTGCAAGCCTGATGGCTTTATTTGGGCCCCCAACCATATGCCTAAAGAAAGGAGGATGACTGAATTACCAGTGACTTCACTGACCAGCTTCTCCTATATGAAAATCTGAGGAGAAGTTTTGTGGACAATTACTGCTGGAGATGGTTCTCCAGTCTCTAGTCACATAACAAATCTTGTCCTTGACCTGATGAGGCTTGTTGATTCAATGAGGCTTGTTGATTCAAATGTAAGCTTTCAGGCATTCCAAAATTTTCCAGGAGTTGTTCGCAATGGTAGCCAAAACTTGCATTTTGAGGCAAAGGTTATCAGAGAGAACTGCCTGTTTGATATCCTCAGCTACATCCAGATTTGCTCTTCCAATTTAATGCAAGCATAGTGGAGCTGCCAAAGCCACTGCAGAAAATGTCAGTTTTGTTAAATTCATCTGTGCTGCAGTATCTTTGCTTGCCTTTCTACATGTTGCGATACCATGTGTTCTTCTGAACTTTCTTGCAATACTCCTCTCCCCCACTTCATCTGAGAATCAGCATATGCACATGGAAGCTGTTTGTGGGCTTAGCTGGCCCCTCAGCTGTAAATTTTTCAGGCTTGCCCTGTAGAATTCAGAGAAAATTTGATGTTGATTGTGGCTGTGCTCCAGTGCTACCCAAATCTCAGCAGAAGCAAAGGATGCTAAGTAAACTCCATAACTACTCACTTGAATATCCATCCAGAAGGCCATCTCACACAAGTAGTATAGGCTGGATTTGACATCTAGAAGATCTTGGGCTTGGGAGAGCAGTACTTGGTCTCTCTGATGTTGAAGTTTCTCACTGTCACCATCCTAAGAAAATATTGTCATTCTCTATGCATCAGTCCAGTTCCTGCTACTCAGAGAATAAAATTAAGATTTCTTTATCTCCAACAGAGAAGTTGGTTTGAACTCTGAGTTTTGTTGCTGCTCTAGGATTCTACAGTAATCACTGGCTTTGCACTGCTGGGGATAAGGCAGGGGTTATGGTTTCATGGGAGCAGAACAAAGCACATGCACACTGATGTTCAAAAGATTCCCACCTCTGTAGTGTGAGACAGTAGGACCCATATTGACAGTAACCTTTGGAGCACAATAACTGGCATGTAAGAAAGATTCTTCCTGAACTGTTCTGCTCACAGTGTATGCTATTTTCTGGGAAGTTTTAAGGACATTCTCTTTCACATGGGTGTTACAAAGCACCTACTAACCAGTGTTTTATGAAAAGGGCTGTGAATTATTTAACAAATGTGGCTGAAACTCTTAGTAGCACCAGACAGATGAGAAAACATGCCTGCATTTCACTTCCAACACACATATCTGGTTTTATGGCTAGTCTTTCTTGTTCACGTTCGCTGGTTATAAACTGTAATAACCATCAATTTTTTAGTTAAATGGAATCCATTGGTGTCATTATAAGACTTTATCCTGACATACTTTAAGAAAACTGGACAGTTCCACATCACAGATTTAGAATATGTTAGACAAACTTTAATGTGATGAAAATACTGTTGAAATCCATGGTAAAACTTTAGTTGGTTTTAGAGGAACCAGCATATAATTGAAGTATGCTTGAAGATGCACTTCTTCCATCCTGTATGTAACAAGAACTAGAGAAGAAAAATCTATTCTAAGAAAGCATAGCTCTTCTTCTGTAGTTGGTGTATGACCCTGTCGTGGTTTAACCTGGCAGGCAGCCAAATACCACGCAGCCGCTCGCTCACTCACTCCCCCCACCCCCCCAGTGGGACGGGGAGAGAATCGGAAGGGTAAGAGTGAGAAAAACTCGTGGGTTGAGATAAAGACAGTTTAATAAAACAGAAAAGGGAAAATAATGATAATAAATAATGATAGAATATACAAAATGAGTGATACACAATGCAATTGCTCACCACCCGCGCTGACTGATAACCAAGTAGCGATCGGTACTTCCTGGATCACGCCTACCATTCATATACTGAGCATGATGTCACATGGTATGGAATACCCTATTAGCCAGCTGGGCTGGCTGTCCTGATTATGTTCCCTCCCATCTTGTGTACCTAGCTCAGTCAGTAGGCATGGGAGCTGTCCTTGGACTAGGAGGGCACTTAGCAACAACTGAAAACATCAGTGTGTTATCAACATTCTCCTCATACTAAATCCAAAACACAGCACTAGGAAGAAATTTAACCCTATCCCAGCAGAAAGAGGGACAGTATCCACCCCTTATTCCATACCATTTACGTTATGCTTAGGTCTCACATTTTTCGATACATTTCAATTAATCACCACTATCTTTTTTATATATATACATATATAATACATATACACACATATATACATATAATACATATACATACATAAATATATACAAATGTCCATTGAGTTCATTTAGTCCACGACTTTGGGCTCCATCTGTTATAACAGTCTTTCAGGGCCAGAAAGATGGTGTGTGGTGTTGGGCTGTTGCATCCTGAAGCCAGTTCTCATTTCGGTACTGCTGCGCTCGTTCAGTTCTATCATTGTTGCACTTTGCTCAGTTTCATCGGAGTTAGTTCATTCTTCATTAATCTGGGTGATTTTCACTGCTGTACCATTGATAGCAACCATAGAAATAATGATATACAATATCATGTAACAGTTGACATCATAAAATTCAGTTCATTGGCTATTTTCACCCAAAATCAAACCCCCTTGAGGTACACACCGGACTTGCCCATCCTTTCGCATCACCCACCAAGTGCACCCAGGTCCTTGAGCAAAAGCAATCCCACGGATGGGTTTTCCCTTGCCAGACGCAGGAGTAACCCAGACTGTCTTCCCCAGCATATTTCTGATGTGCACGACAGGGACTTTATCCCCCTCTACAGTACGTAAGGGTTTTGATTGGGCAGGGCCAGCTCAAGTGACAGATCCCCTTGTGTTGACTAACCAGGTGGCTTTTGCTAAATGTGTATCCCAATGCTTGAATGTCCCACCACCCATTGCCCTCAGTGTTGTCTTTAGCAGCCCATTGTATCGTTCGATTTTCCCAGAGGCTGGTGCATGGTAGGGGATGTGATAGACCCACTCAATGCCATGCTCTTTGGCCCAGGTGTCTATGAGGGTGTTTCGGAAATGAGTCCCGTTGTCTGACTCAATTCTTTCTGGGGTGCCATGTCGCCACAGGACTTGCTTTTCAAGGCCCAGGATGGTGTTCTGGGCAGTGGCATGGGGCACAGGGTATGTTTCTAACCAGCCGGTGGTTGCTTCCACCATGGTGAGCACATAGCGCTTGCCATGCCGGGTTTGTGGGAGTGTGATATAATCAATCTGCCAGGCCTCCCCATATTTGTATTTCAACCATCGTCCTCCATACCAAAGAGGCCTTACTCGCTTGGCTTGTTTGATTGCAGAGCATGTTTCACATTCATGGATAACCTGTGCAATAGCGTCCATGGTTAAGTCCACCCCTCGATCACAAGCCCATCTATATGTTGCATCTCTTCCTTGATGGCCTGAGGCATCATGGGCCCACCGAGCTATAAATAATTCACCCTTATGTTGCCAGTCCAAATCCACCTGAGCCACTTCAATCTTAGCAGCCTGGTCCACCTGCTGGTTGTTTTGGTGTTCTTCAGTGGCCCGACTCTTGGGTACGTGAGGATCTACGTGACGTACTTTTACAACCAGGTTCTCTACTTGGGCAGCAATATCTTGCCACAGTGCGGCAGCCCAGGTGGTTTTACCTCTGCGCTGCCAGTTGTTCTGCTTCCACTGCTGCAACCACCCCAACAGGGCATTTGCCACCATCCATGAGTCAGTATAGAGATAAAGTACTGGCCATTTTTCTCGTTCAGCAATGTCCAAGGCCAGCTGGATGGCTTTCACCTCTGCAAACTGGCTCGATTCACCTTCTCCTTCAGCATTTTCTGCTCCAGGTAGGGCCATTCTCCCCGGCTGCGGTGTAGAGCACATTCTTCACATCTTGTCCTGCCCGGACTGGCCCAAGGGCTACTGCATGAACTATCTCCTGTTTAATTTGTTCAAAGGCTTGTCATTGCTCAGGGCCCCATTTGAAGTTGTTCTTCTTCCGAGTCACTCCATAGAGGGGGCTTACAATCAGGCTGTAATCTGGAATATGCATTCTCCAAAAGCCCACAACGCCTAAGAAAGCTTGTGTTTCCTTTTTGCTAGTTGGTGGGGACATGGCTGTTATTTTGTTGATCACATCCATTGGGATCTGACGACGTCCATCTTGCCATTTTATTCCTAAAAACTGGATCTCCTGTGCAGGTCCCTTGACCTTACTTTGTTTTATGGCAAAGTCGGCCTTCAGAAGGATTTGAATTATTCTCTCCCCTTTCTCAAAAACTTCTTCTGCTGTGTTGCCCCATACAATGATGTCATCAATGTATTGCAGGTGTTCTGGAGCCTCACCCTCTTCCAGTGCGGTGTGGATTAGTCCATGGCAAATGGTAGGGCTGTGTTTCCACCCCTGGGGCAGTCGGTTCCAGGTGTACTGGACGCCCCTCCAAGTGAAAGCAAACTGTGGCTTGCACTCTGCCACCAAAGGGATGGAGAAGAAGGCATTAGCAATGTCAATTGTGGCGTACCACTTGGCTGCCTTTGACTCCAGTTCTTATTGAAGTTCCAGCATGTCCAGCACGGCAGCACTCAGCGGCGGCGTGACTTCGTTCAGGCCACGGTAGTCTACTGTTAGTCTCCACTCTCCATTAGACTTTCGCACTGGCCATATGGGACTGTTAAAGGGTGAGCGAGTCTTACTGATCACTCCTTGGCTTTCCAGTCTACGAATCAGCTCATGGATAGGGATCAGGGAATCTCGGTTGGTGCGATATTGTCGCCGATGCACTGTTGTGGTAGCGATTGGTACCTGTTGTTCTTCAACCCTCAACAACCCCACAACAGAAGGGTCCTCCGAGAGACCGGGCAAGGTGGACAGCTGTTTAATTTCCTCCGTCTCCAGGGCAGCTATACTAAAAGCCCACTGGTACCCTTTTGGGTCCTTGAAATACCCTCTCCTGAGGTAGTCTCTGCCAAGGATGCACGGACCCTCTGGGCCAGTCACAATGGGGTGCTTTTGCCACTCATTCCCGGTTAGGCTCACTTCGGCCTCCAATACAGTTAACTCTTGGGATCCCCCTGTCACTCCAGAAATACAAATGGGTTCTGCCCCTTTATAGCTTGATGGCATCAGGGTACACTGTGCACTGTTGTCTACGAGACCCTTATACTCCTGTGGGTCTGATGTGCCAGGCCATCGAATCCACACAGTCCAGTAAACCCGGTTGTCCCTATCCTCCACCTGGCCGGAGGCAGGGCCCCTCTAGTTCTGGTCATAGTATCCGTCTCTCACTTCTTGCAAACCTGAGTCAAGAATTTCTTCATTACAATCCAAAGTAAGATCAGCCCTTCTACTCTGTCTGGGGAACTGTTCACTGGAAACTGGACCGTCGTGAGACAGGTTTTTCCTGAAAACTGGAGCAGCAGTTTTCCTGGGAGAACCCCCTTGTGTGATTGTTTTTCCTTGCAACTCACGTACACGTGCCTCTAGGGTCAAGGTAGGTTTTCCATCTCACTGCCTCATGTCGTCTCCGTGGTCATGCAGGTAAAACCACAGGGTGCCCCGTGGTGTGTACTTTCGATATCCTCTCTCTTGAGGAGAAAAACGCTGACCCTTAATGGCTGAGATACTGGTCCATACAGGTGGAGAATAGGACCTATCGCCTTTGAATTGCTGGACCTCCCGGGACAGTTTCTCCACAGCTGAGACAAGGGAGGAGGAGACAGTTTCTTCGAAATCCCGAAGTCTGCTAACTAAGACATCCACCGTTGGTGCTTCTTCCTCTGCCCAGGACAGTACTGCCAACGAACTGGCATACGATGCTGGTGCGCTCCGTACCAACTTCTGCCACATGGGTCGCGTGCACTGGACGTCATCTGGACCTTTGGGCGTTTGGTCATCGTCCAGGTCACTATAAACCACCTCCAGCACACCTAGTTCTCTCAGGTACTGGATACCTCTCTCCATAGTGGTCCATTTGCTTGGGCGATATATAACATCTTCCTTGAAGGGATACCTTTCCTTCACGCCTGACAGCAGTCGCCTCCAGAGGCTGAGGACCTGTGTCCCTCTTCCAATTGCTTTGTCAATGCCTCCTTCCCCAGAAAGGGATCCCAGCTGTTTGGGTTCTTTCCCCTCTAATTCCAGGCTACTGGCCCCATTATCCCAGCATCGGAGCAGCCAGGTAACAATATGCTCGCCTGGACGACGGCTGAAATCTTTCCGCATATCTCGCAGCTCACTCAGGGATAGGGATCGGGTGGTTTCCGTCTCGTTTATGAGTTCTTCCTCTTCCTCCTCCTCTCCTCATGATGGCCCTGCTCTTCCACCATCCCTTTCTAAACGACCTGACCTCCGCTTCCAAGATTTCCTCTTCTGTACAGGGGCAACGGATACCAGCAAGGATTGGTCCTCTGGTTCAGCTGTAGTGCCTGTTGCTGGGGTTTGGGTAGCTGCAGTGCTTGTCATGGGGGTTGGAGTAACTGTAGTGCCTGTTGCGGGATCTTGAGTGGCTGCAGTGCCTGTCGCAGGGGTTGGAGAAGCTACGGTGACTGTTGCCGGGGTTTGAGTAGCCACAGGGGTTGCTGTGGGGGTTGAAGTAGCCGCAGTACCTGTCGTGGGGTTTTGAGTAGCTACCGTGTCTGTTGCCGGGGTTGATCTCCTGCTGCCCACCGCCTCTGAGACTCGCCGCTCCGCCCGCCCCGACGAGGCAACGTCGTTTGCCCTCCCTCTTTTCTTGTTCCTGTGGGTTGATCTCTGGACAGTATTCCTGAATAGTTGTTTAACCCTAAACAAGGCCTGAACCACATTCAGGAGACATAGTAGCAATATGAACATGCTTGTTTGAACATCCCAAGGATATTCAAAATTCTCAGGGAATATTGTGGACATCTTCGTGAAGAGGATAGAAGAAAAAGGAGTTTCTGACGATATGGAAGGGAAGGTGAACAAGTGGGAGAAAGTGTCCCATCCCGTCTCCCCCTTAAATTCATTCTCCGAGGAGAAAAAAGTGCAATTACTAATAATTTCTAAGAGGTGGTTCCCGATGTACAGAAATGACAGCAGTACCGAGTATAGATACCAGGTTAGACTTACGACCAATGATCTTATGACCTCATAAAACAGCAGCAAAATGATAATCTTGGCCCAGTTCCGACTGATGATAAACAGCACAAAAGGGAACACATACTGCAAGCAAGGTATTACATGACGCAATATTGAGAGCCAGCCCCACAACTTTGACAGCCAATACATCAACATTGTGACCAATCAATATAATGGATGCTTATAACAGTTGTTCCTTAACACACTTTGGTCAGATCTATCGTTATCTCAACCCTTTGAGCCCCACGTTGGGCGCCAAAAAGGACTGTCGTGGTTTAATCTGGCAGGCAGCCAAATACCACACAGCCGCTCGCTCACTCCCCCCACCCCCCCAGTGGGACGGGGAGAGAATCGGAAGGGTAGGAGTGAGAAAAACTCGTGGGTTGAGATAAAGACAGTTTAATAGAACAGAAGAGGGAAAATAATAATAATAATAATGATAGAATATACAAAATGAGTGATACACAATGCAATTGCTCACCACCCGCGCTGACCGATAACCAAGTAGCGATCGGTACTTCCTGGATCACGCCTACCATTCATATACTGAGCATGACGTCACATGGTATGGAATACCCCATTAGCCAGCTGGGCTGGCTGTCCTGATTATGTTCCCTCCCATCTTGTGTACCTAGTTCAGTAGTAGGCATGGGAGCTGTCCTTGGACTAGGAGGGCACTTAGCAACAACTGAAAACATCAGTGTGTTATCAACCTTCTCCTCATACTAAATCCAAAACACAGCACTAGGAAGAAATTTAACCCTATCCCAGCCGAAACCGGGACAGACCCTGTCACTGTTAGTCATGTTTGTGTGTGTATAAAGGAAAAACGGATTCTTGCAATACAGAAACTTAAAAATAAATTGTGCTGCTTGTTTTATGGCATGTTTCCCAGTGAGGATTGCATATGCAATGGGGGGAATGCAACTGTGGAGCTTACAGTGGATCTTGAGAGGCATTGCTTTAGGGGACAAAGAAATACACTTGTGAGACAAAAAAAGACTTCGCTAGTTCTTCTATTCTGATATCATTAGCCTATGTGGATGCTTTAAAGGACTTTTTTTTAGACTTGCTATCTATTAAATGACTGTTTGCAATTGCAAACAGGTGCCCACCCCTTTTGTTCCTTTTAAAGAATGTATGCTAATATATGCTTTCGTAATTTTAACTGTGATTGAATTAGAAGAAAACTGTTCCCTAGTTGCAAGTTTGTCTCATTCAGTGCACGCAGATACTTGTCTATAATACTGGCATTTTCAATTATTGAGTAGTCTTTTTAAAAAAATCAAAACCTCAGAACCCCTTTTTTACAACTATTACTTTTTTTTCAGGCAATAATAAATAGCACTATCACCCCCAACATGACATTTACTAAAACATCCCAGAAGTTTGGCCAATGGGCAGACAGCAGGGCAAATACAGTCTATGGCTTGGGATTTTCATCTGAACATCACCTTTCAAAAGTAAGTATCACCAATGACTATTCAGCCAGTCAAGCAGCTTAAGAGTATTTGATTCCTGCTGGTTGTATCTTGACTCAGTGCTCACTACTGTTATTTAAAAATAATTTACAAAAAATGTTCTGTATCCATCCTTATAATGTAAAAAGATAAGACAATATTGTTATAACACTTTGTTGCCTATGAATTTTCTTTTAACTGATTGAGGAAAGGAGGGAGATTTAAGCTATCACAGTGTATGCTGTTAATGCTTTCTAGGTATTCACTTGTTAGGTTTCGTTAGGTTTCTCTTCTTTAAAGTTGTTCTTCCATTACAGTTTTTCATGATAGAATTTAAAGGAGTGGACTATGTAGTGTTTCTTTTGTGTTTAGATCTCCTAGAAAAAAATTGTTGGTAGTCTTCAGATACATTTTTGTCTTTCAAGCCACATTCCCTTTCACTTTTCTGCTGTATAGTGCATCAAATTTCAGATATTTCAACATGTGCAGGCTTAAAGTAAAGCTAGTGGGAAAAATATTCAATGTAAAAGAAAACTACATTTTCTTGTTGGAATACAAAAGTTGAAATTTTTACTAAAGAAACTCAATGCCTTATAAGGTTGTTTTCTCATCTACTTGTGCAGGAGGGAAGTCCACCTTAATCCAAGGAAAGCAGTAACTCCTTTTTCTCAAAGTGATGGTATGGTTCCTGTGAGCACCCTTTCTAAAATCCCAATTGATACTACTCTGGTAGATGAGTCCAGGAACCTGTAAAAGCCAATGTTGTTTTTCTCCAGATGAGGAATTCCATTTTCAGTTTAAAAACATATTTCTACATTAAGCAGAGAATTTTCATCTTTGAAATATACAAGAGATCTGGAAACCCAAATGCAATAAAAAGGAATGTATAATGCATGGTTCAGTAAGGAATAATGGTTGGCTTGTGTCGTGGTTTAATCTGGCAGGCAGACAAATACCACGCAGCCGCTCACTCACTCCCCCCGTCCCCCAGTGGGATGGGGAGACAATCGGACGGGTAGGAGTGAGAAAAACTCGTGGGTTGAGATAAAGACAGTTTAATAGAACAGAAAAGGGAAAATAATGATAATAAATAATGATAGAATATACAAAATGAGTGATGCACAATGCAATTGCTCACCACCCGCGCTGACCGATAACCAAGTAGCGATCGGTACTTCCTGGATCACGCCTACCATTCATATACTGAGCATGACGTCACATGGTATGGAATACCCCATTAGCCAGCTGGGCTGGCTGTCCTGATTATGTTCCCTCCCATCTTGTGTACCTAGCTCAGTCAGTAGGCATGGGAGCTGTCCTTGGACTAGGAGGACACTTAGCAACAACTGAAAACATCAGTGTGTTATCAACCTTCTCCTCATACTAAATCCAAAACACAGCACTAGGAAGAAATTTAACCCTATCCCAGCCGAAACCAGGACAGTATCCACCCCTTATTCCATACCATTTACGTTATGCTTAGGTCTCACATTTTTCGATACATTTCAATTAATCACCACTATCTTTTTTATATATATACATATATAATACATATACACACATATATACATATAATACATATACATACATAAATATATACAAATGTCCATTGAGTTCATTTAGTCCACGACTTTGGGCTCCATCTGTTATAACAGTCTTTCAGGGCCAGAAAGATGGTGTGTGGTGTTGGGCTGTTGCATCCTGAAGCCAGTTCTCATTTCGGTACTGCTGCACTCGTTCAGTTCTATCATTGTTGCACTTTGCTCAGTTTCATCGGAGTTAGTTCATTCTTCATTAATCTGGGTGATTTTCACTGCTGTACCATTGATAGCAACCATAGAAATAATGATATACAATATCATGTAACAATTGACATCATAAAATTCAGTTCATTGGCTATTTTCACCCAAAATCAAACCCCCTTGAGGTACACACCGGACTTGCCCATCCTTTCGCATCACCCACCAAGTGCACCCAGGTCCTTGAGCAAAAGCAATCCCACGGATGGGTTTTCCCTTGCCAGACGCAGGAGTAACCCAGACTGTCTTCCCCAGCATATTTCTTATGTGCACGACAGGGACTTTATCCCCATCTACAGTACGTAAGGGTTTTGATTGGGCAGGGCCAGCTCAAGTGACAGATCCCCTGGTGTTGACTAACCAGGTGGCTTTTGCTAAATGTGTATCCCAATGCTTGAATGTCCCACCACCCATTGCCCTCAGCGTAGTCTTTAGCAGCCCGTTGTATCGTTCGATTTTCCCAGAAGCTGGTGCATGGTAGGGGATGTGATAGACCCACTCAATGCCATGCTCTTTGGCCCAGGTGTCTATGAGGGTGTTTCGGAAATGAGTCCCGTTGTCTGACTCAATTCTTTCTGGGGTGCCATGTCGCCACAGGACTTGCTTTTCAAGGCCCAGGATGGTGTTCCGGGCAGTGGCATGGGGCACAGGGTATGTTTCTAGCCAGCCGGTGGTTGCTTCCACCATGGTGAGCACATAGCGCTTGCCGTGCCGGGTTTGTGGGAGTGTGATATAATCAATCTGCCAGGCCTCCCCATATTTGTATTTCAACCATCGTCCTCCATACCAAAGAGGCCTTACTCGCTTGGCTTGTTTGATTGCAGAGCATGTTTCACATTCATGGATAACCTGTGCAATAGCGTCCATGGTTAAGTCCACCCCTCGATCACAAGCCCATCTATATGTTGCATCTCTTCCTTGATGGCCTGAGGCATCATGGGCCCACCGAGCTATAAATAATTCACCCTTATGTTGCCAGTCCAAATCCACCTGAGCCACTTCAATCTTAGCAGCCTGGTCCACCTGCTGGTTGTTTTGGTGCTCTTCAGTGGCCCGACTCTTGGGTACGTGAGGATCTACGTGACGTACTTTTACAACCAGGTTCTCTACTTGGGCAGCAATATCTTGCCACAGTGCGGCAGCCCAGGTGGTTTTACCTCTGCGCTGCCAGTTGTTCTGCTTCCACTGCTGCAACCACCCCCACAGGGCATTTGCCACCATCCATGAGTCAGTATAGAGATAAAGTACTGGCCATTTTTCTCGTTCAGCAATGTCCAAGGCCAGCTGGATGGCTTTCACCTCTGCAAACTGGCTCGATTCACCTTCTCTTTCAGCAGTTTCTGCGACTTGTCCTATAGGACTCCATACAGCAGCTTTCCAGCTCCGATGCTTTCCCACAAGGCGACAGGACCCATCAGTGAACAGGGCATATTGCTTCTCGTTTTCTGGTAGTTTATTATACAGTGGGGCCTCTTCAACTCGTGTCACCTCCTCCTCCGGGGATATTCTGAAATCTTTGCCTTCTGGCCAGTTCGTGATCACTTCCAAGATTCCTGGGCGACAGGGGTTTCCTATTCGGGCCCGTTGTGTGATCAGTGCGACCCACTTACTCCACGTAGCATCGGTTGCATGATGTGTAGAGGGGACCCTCCCTTTGAACATCCAGCCCAGCACCGGCAGTCGGGGTGCCAGGAAGAGCTGTGCTTCAGTACCAACCACTTCCGAAGCAGCTTGAACCCCTTCATATGCTGCCAATATCTCCTTCTCAGTTGGAGTGTAGCGGGCCTCGGATCCTCTGTATCCCCGACTCCAGAACCCTAAGGGTCGACCTCGAGTCTCCCCTGGTGCTTTCTGCCAGAGGCTCCAGGTAGGGCCATTCTCCCCGGCTGCGGTGTAGAGCACATTCTTCACATCTTGTCCTGCCCGGACTGGCCCAAGGGCTACTGCCTGAACTATCTCCTGTTTAATTTGTTCAAAGGCTTGTCGCTGCTCAGTGCCCCATTTGAAGTTGTTCTTCTTCCTGGTCACTCGATAGAGGGGGCTTACAATCAGGCTGTAATCTGGAATATGCATTCTCCAAAAACCCACAACGCCTAAGAAAGCTTGTGTTTCCTTTTTGCTAGTTGGTGGGGACATGGCTGTTATTTTGTTGATCACATCCATTGGGATCTGACGACGTCCATCTTGCCATTTTATGCCTAAAAACTGGATCTCCTGTGCAGGTCCCTTGACCTTACTTCGTTTTATGGCAAAGCCGGCCTTCAGAAGGATTTGAATTATTCTCTCCCCTTTCTCAAAAACTTCTTCTGCTGTTTTGCCCCATACAATGATGTCATCAATGTATTGCAGGTGTTCTGGAGCCTCCCCCTGTTCCAGTGTGGTGTGGATCAGTCCATGGCAAATGGTAGGGCTGTGTTTCCACCCCTGGGGCAGTCGGTTCCAGGTGTACTGGACACCCCTCCAAGTGAAAGCAAACTGTGGCCTGCACTCTGCTGCCAAAGGGATGGAGAAGAACGTATTAGTGATGTCAATTGTGGCGTACCACTTGGCTGCCTTTGACTCCAGTTCGTATTGGAGTTCTAGCATGTCCGGCACGGCAGCACTCGGCGGCGGCATGACTTCGTTCAGGCCACGGTAGTCTACTGTTAGTCTCCACTCTCCATTAGACTTTCGCACTGGCCGTATGGGACTGTTAAAGGGTGAGCGAGTCTTGCTGATCACTCCTTGGCTCTCCAGTTCACGAATCAGCTCATGGATAGGGATCAGGGAATCTCGGTTGGTGCGATTTTGTCGCCGGTGCACTGTTGTGGTAGCGATTGGTACCTGTTGTTCTTCAACCCTCAACAACCCCACAACATAAGAGTCCTCCGAGAGACCAGGCAAGGTGGACAGCTGTTTAATTTCCTCCGTCTCCAGGGCAGCTATACCAAAAGCCCACCGGTACCCTTTTGGGTCCTTGACATACCCTCTCCTGAGGTAGTCTATGCCAAGGATGCATGGAGCCTCTGGGCCAGTCACAATGGGGTGCTTCTGCCACTCCTTCCCGGTTAGGCTCACTTTGGCCTCCAACACAGTTAACTCTTGGGATCCCCCTGTCACTCCAGAAATACAAATGGGTTCTGCCCCTTTATAGCTTGATGGCATCAGGGTACACTGTGCACTGTTGTCTACGAGACCCTTATACTCCTGTGGGTCTGATGTGCCAGGCCATCGAATCCACACAGTCCAGTAAACCCGGTTGTCCCTTTCCTCCACCTGGCCGGAGGCAGGGCCCCTCTAGTCCTGGTCATAATATCTGTTTCTCACTTCTTGCAAACATGAGTCAAGAATTCCTTCATTACAATCCAAAGTAAGATCAGCCCTTCTACTCTGTCTGGGGAACTGTTCACTGGAAACTGGACCATCGTGAGACAGGTTTTTCCTGAAAACTGGAGCAGCATTTTTCCTGGGAGAACCCCCTTGTGTGATTTTTTTTCCTTGCAACTCACGTACACGTGCCTGTAGGGCTGAGGTAGGTTTTCCATCCCACTGCCTCATGTCCTCTCCGTGGTCACGCAGGTAAAACTACAGGGTGCCCCGTGGTGTGCACTTTCTATATCCTCTCTCTTGAGCAGAAGAACGCTGACCCTTAATGGCTGAGATACTGGTCCATACAGGTGGAGAATAGGACCTATCGTCTTTTAGTTGCTGGACCTCCCGGGACAGTTTCTCCACAGCTAAGACAAAGGAGGAGGAGACAGTTTCTTCATATTCCCGGAGATTGCTAACCAACTCATCTACCTTTGGTGCTTCTTCCTCTTTCCAGCACAATACTACCACCACTTTGGCATATGACGCTGGTGCGCTCCGTAGTAATTTCCGCCACATGGGTCGCGTGCACTGGACTTCATCTGGATCTTTGGGTGTTTCGTCATCGTCCAGGTCACTATAAACCACCTCCAGCACGCCTAGTTCTCTCAGGTACTGGATACCTCTCTCCATAGTGGTCCATTTGCCTGGGCGATATATAACATCTTCCTTGAAGGGATACCTTTCCTTCACGCCTGACAGCAGTCGCCTCCAGAGGCTGAGGACCTGTGTCCCTCTTCCAATTGCTTTGTCAATGCCTCCTTCCCCAGAAAGGGATCCCAGCTGTTTGGGTTCTTTCCCCTCTAATTCCAGGCTACTGGCCCCATTATCCCAGCATCGGAGCAGCCAGGTAACAATATGCTCGCCTGGACGACGGCTGAAATCTTTCCGCATATCTCGCAGCTCACTCAGGGATAGGGATCGGGTGGTTTCCGTCTCGTTTATGAGTTCTTCCTCTTCCTCCTCCTCTCCTCATGATGGCCCTGCTCTTCCACCATCCCTTTCTAAACGACCTGACCTCCGCTTCCAAGATTTCCTCTTCTGTACAGGGGCAACGGATACCAGCAAGGATTGGTCCTCTGGTTCAGCTGTAGTGCCTGTTGCTGGGGTTTGGGTAGCTGCAGTGCTTGTCATGGGGGTTGGAGTAACTGTAGTGCCTGTTGCCGGAGCTTGAGTGGCTGCAGTGCCTGTCGCAGGGGTTGGAGAAGCTACGGTGACTGTTGTCGGGGTTTGAGTAGCCACAGGGGTTGTTGTGGGGGTTGAAGTAGCCGCAGTGCCTGTCGTGGGATTTTGAGTAGGCACCATGTCTGTAGCCGCCCCTGAGACTCGCCGCTCCACCCGCCCCGATGAGGCAACGCCGCTTGCCCTCCCTCTTTTCTTGTTCCTGTGGGTTGATCTCTGGACAGTATTCCTGAATAGTTGTTTAACCCTAAACAAGGCCTGAACCACATTCAGGAGACATAGTAGCAATATGAACATGCTTGTTTGAACATCCCAAGGATATTCAAAATTCTCAGGGAATATTGTGGACATCTTTGTGAAGAGGATAGAAGAAAAAGGAGTTTCTGACGATATGGAAGGGAAGATGAACAAGTGGGAGAGAGTGTCCCATCCCGTCTCCCCCTTAAATTCATTCTCTGAGGAGAAGCAAGTGCAATTACCAATAATTTCTAAGAGGTGGTTCCCGAGGTACAGAAATGACGGCAGTGCCGAGTACAGATACCAGATTATACTTATGATCAATGATTTTTTCACCTCATAAAACAGCAGCGAAATTATAATCTTGGCCCAGTTCCGAATAATGATAAACAGCACAAAAGGGAACACATACTGCAAGCAAGGTATTACATGACCCAACATTGAGAGCCAGCCCCAGAACTTTGACAGCCAATACATCAACATTGTGACCAATCAATATAATGGATGCTTATAACAATTTTGCCTTAACACACTTTGGTCAGATCTATCGTTATCTCAACCCTTTGAGCCCCACGTTGGGCGCCAAAAAGGACTGTCGTGGTTTAATCTGGCAGGCAGCCAAATACCACGCAGCCGCTCGCTCACTCCCCCCACCCCCCCAGTGGGACGTGGAGAGAATCGGACGGGTAGGAGTGAGAAAAACTCGTGGGTTGAGATAAAGACAGTTTAATAGAACAGAAGAGGGAAAATAATAATCATCATAATGATAGAATATACAAAATGAGTGATACACAATGCAATTGCTCACCACCCGCGCTGACCGATAACCAAGTAGCGATCGGTACTTCCTGGATCACGCCTACCCTTCATATACTGAGCATGACGTCACATTGTATGGAATACCCCATTAGCCAGCTGGGCTGGCTGTCCTGATTATGTTCCCTCCCATCTTGTGTACCTAGCTCAGTCAGTAGGCACGGGAGCTGTCCTTGGACTAGGAGGGCACTTAGCAACAACTGAAAACATCAGTGTGTTATCACCATTCTCCTCATACTAAATCCAAAACACAGCACTAGGAAGAAATTTAACCCTATCCCAGCCGAAACCAGGACAGCTTGTTATTAAAAAAAGCTAAATAAACAAAAAAATCATACCAGCCCTTTTGAGAAAGTAATTGTCACTATCCAAGGATAAGCATGGGCCTGTCAGAAAACCATTAAAAAGAGAACCAGTACATTTGCTTTGTTTGGACAGTGTGATAAGCTTTTAAGATTTCTTCCTTTCATAATCTGGTAGCTTTCATTTCTACAAAGCAACACAAACCCAGGAAATTCTGAGTGATGTTAATATTGAATATATGCATGTGCATTTGTGCATGTGTCATTGCTTCAGTGAACTTAGAAACTTTGTAATTTATTTAAATTGGTGTGTATGTCCTAGAGGCACTTGCTTACCAACATGGTAATATCTTTTGTTAATATTCCGAAGGATTTAGCATAAATCCTAATTTAGTTTACCTCTCATATACTAGCTTGTTTTCCTTAATCATGGAATGCTTCTTTGGAGGCAAAGTATCATGCTGTAGTCATTCATAGCCTGTGTTTGCCTGCCTTTCAACACTGGGTTGTCCTTGCCAGTGAAAATATTTTGATTTTTTTCATCTGTCCTTTCCTTCACTTTCCTTGCTCTCCCCAAGTGATACTTACTTCCTTCTTAATTACAGTTGTTTCAATCCCATTCTTTCGCTGCCCTCAAACTGATGTCTAGGAGTTTTCAGTATGCCCTTGGCTTAAAACTTTATATTGCTGTTGAAAAAATAATCTGAAAAGCTACAGTAGAGATTTTGTCTTAAGTACATGTTTGATTAGCAGTTACTCAGATTGCTGTGATTTATGAAGAATACACAGATCTGTTGAGAAAAACGCCAAGTCACAGACCTTTTCAGAAGCTTATGGTGATGAATCTTCAGGACCTTTTCAGCAAACTGTTTCCCTTGTATTATATCTTAATCATCAAATTGTGATTTTCATGTGAATTAAAATTGCTGATCATTGCTACTAAAATTCATAAAGGTGAAACTTTTTGTGTTATTGTAAAATTAACAAACATATTTGATGGAGGGGAAAGAAACTTTTGTTTAGATTATAGTCTATTCAGTCACTGGAGTTGGTAGATATATTGGTCTTGGAATCAGAAAAGCTGAATTAGAAACCCTGGATCTGCTGTGTAGCTTCAGAGAATTCACATCTATCTTCTCTTTCTTGTCTTGTGTCTCTGCTCAGATTACTAACTCCCACTTCTGTGCACTGACATTGTAGTCGGGTTTACCAGAGCGCTCTTCGGTACACCTAGCATTGTAGAACATGAAATCTAATTTAGGGCTCAAGGTACTACTGGATATTAGTAATAGTGCTAACAAATAAACCGTATTAATGGATTTGTTTAGAAACAGATTGCTTCTAGAAGTTGCCTTAAAAATTGATTCTGGAACTTCTTTTCTGTACTTGGTTTATCAAAGTCCCTAAGTGAACAGCCCTGTTGTATGTAATTTGTTTTGCAGTAGTGTCTCTGGGCCCCAATGAAATATTTCAAGTTCCAGGGAGCAAAAGACAGCCTGCAACCACAAAAAACTTAGTCTAGTCTGTGACTGATATCAACAGGTTAATGAAGCAAATAGTCAGAGCAGAGATAATAAAAATCATGTCTTCTAATAAACTGGTTATTCTCAGATTATTGTCTGCTTAGCTATGTCACTCTAAACAAGCAGATGATTTCCAAAGCATATATCAAGTGTTTGACTTTTAGACTATTCCTTTTTGGTTCATGTGCCTTTGTCCTCCTAAACTGATTACTAGGGTAGAGTGAAACAGCGGTAACCTCTTTCTGGATGATTATTGTGACTGTGAGAATTAGTGGAGCGAGACTATCCGGTATAAAAATAAAGGCATTCTAATCAACTTCACACGCAAACAGTATAGAAGAAAATTAATTAAACATTTGTTTATCTTCATTAGACCTTTTCTCAATATGTCAGACCACAAATTCACCTCAAGATTGTTCCATCAGGAGTCAGGCAGAAGTCAGTGATACCTAAAAGATGATTCCTATGTTGAAGAATATTCCTTTCACGGGATCAGGATTTCCTAGCACAGTCCCTCTTGCTGCTCTAGTAGGAGGAACAGAATGTCCCATGATATTCAGAGAAAACTGAGGCTAATTTCTCAACCAGAATATAAATCTGTGCTTTTGATAGTATCCTGCTGTATGGGAAGAAATATTCCTTGTCAGGATTGCTGTCTGTTTTATCCCTTTGAATTAGTTGGCCTGATTTATTCCAAATAACTTCAGAGTATGCTAAATGCCAAAAGGACCATCACAGGTACTTGTGAGATCCTCTTGTAGTCTCCCTCCACAATTTTTCCATCTTTTCCTTAAATTATTAATCCTCCAGAGAACCCTTCCTTTCATACCATGAAATCTCATCTTTGTTATTTAGGCATTTTATCAAGAGATTGCTATTATCTATCACCTGACTGCCTCAAGGAATTCTAGTTAATTTGTGAAAATTTCCTCTATGTTAGCCTTGTTGGCTTTTTCTTGGAATGTTATCTATTTATCTGTCTATTCATTATGTATATATTTTTTTACAGTTTCTACCACTGTGATACAGAAGATCATATTTACTGCCTTGTATGTCTTCAGCCATTCTAAACCTCAGCATCATGTTTTCTCACTTACCAATCCTCTGGTCCTAAAGCTGATTTAAATAATAGGTTATCCATCAGATTTTGAGGTCTATCTACAACTCTTAAATGAGTATCATCCAGTTCTGTTGAACTGTTGCCAATTTTATTATCTGTTCTGAGACCTTTTTTGATGCTGAGTTAGAGTTTCAGGATGGTATATTTTGTCTCCTTCTATATTCAGGAAACATATGCTTTTAAATAACCTGGCAGCTGAAATATAGGATACCAGGGGAGAGAAATGATACTTCCTCAAATACCAATAGCCTACCAGGAGAAGTAGTTTAAAGACAATAAGGTTTTTTAGATCTTGGATAGCAAGTGAAGTTCTGACTGAAAATAGTTGAGGAGATTGCGTCACACAAAGGTAGCCTTCATCCCTTCTAAATACATGCAGTGCAAAACAATTTCTTTGTATGCTGCTGCCAGAGAGATTTAGAAGCTGTTGGTGAAGTTTCCAATGTTTTTGCAGAATTATTTCAGTCTTAAGCTGATCATAATAAGATCATGTTCCGTATAAAAGCAGTAGCAAGCAAAAACGAATGCTTGGCTACTATAGCAATAGTGTAGTGTCAAGCTGAGATCTATGAAGCCAAATTTTTCTCTAGACAGAGAATCTAGGCCCTATTCTTAATAAATTGATTTAATCTATCAAGTTTAAGGGTGCATGTATTTCTAAATTGCTGCTTTAGCTATTTTCTGGAAGAGGTACGTGTAGCAGAGAAATCAAGCTTCATATGGCAGTTCAATGTGAAATTCTTGAATTTAGTGTTCAGTATATGTGAGTGTTTAGTTCAATGAATTTGTTCTTTAACTTGATTGATGTCAATGAACAATCAAGAAATGAACTTGACTCAATATTCCCACTGCTGCTTTCTTAATTAGCTACTGAAATTATAAATGCTGTTAAAATTTGGGAAGAAATTAGTATTGTTTCAGTCATGAAAGAATGAAGCCCATTGAAGGCTCTAGGCTAATAGTGACCACAGTAGGCTTCAGAACCAGATCATTCATTGTCAGGAAGACAGTAAAACCTGAATCTGAAAGCAGCTGTGCAAGGCAGCTTATCACTATTATTAGCCATATATGAGGTGGGTTTTTTAACACTATCAGCAACAAATTAATCTTTGTTGCATAATAATTTTCCTGTCATATAGAGTACATTATGTCTGAAAGGTGTCACTGTGTAACTCTCTTAAATAAGCATCTAATAAGGAGAAAAATTAAAAAATTCTACTGACAGAATTTGACTTTGTAAAATGTTAAGTACAACATTCTGTTCTGCATGTAATATAACTACTTCACGCCTACTCTTTCTCTTTTTCCTTTGTTTTTTTTAAACACGTACCTTTAGTTTGCGGAAAAATTTCAGGAATTCAAAGAAGCTGCACGACTAGCAAAGGAAAAATCCCAAGAAAAGATGGAACTAACAAGTACACCCTCTCAAGTGAGTCTTATTGCCTGATTCAAGCCTAGTACTTCATAGTCTGTGCTACTTACTGTATCTTATACACACATGTTGTATTAAAAACGAACAGGGTACTTCACAGTTTCCCTGAATCCTCTCAGCAGTCAGCTAGAAGTGTCAAGAAGTCTAAGAATGCACTTAATATACATTGCAGAAGTGTCAAAGGGGCTTGCTTTAATATAAAATTGGCCTTTTGTTTATTCCCATCCCTTTCTTTGAGCTTTCCCCAGAAAATATGTTATGAGTAAAGATGGTGAGCAGTTATGTAAGTAAATCTATAGTAAAGACCTTTTGTGTTTTTTTTCTTATTGTATCTATGAAACTTCAGGCGATGCACTGTAAAGGACTTTATATAAGAATCATTACAACAAAAATTGAAGTTAAAACAGCAAACTATTTTTACTTATTTCCTCCTGTTGTAGTATTCACTTATGAAATGTGTTGAAGGAAGATGACAGATTCACATGTGGGTTCTGGAGTTTTATTGCAGTTAGCCATGTTGTAAAAGAAGAGTTTATAAAAGACATCTCAAAACATGAACTGGGTTAATATAGGCCTAACAGGAGGATAAATTAATATAGTCATATTTACATTAGTCATGCCTAAAATTAATTTACTTGAAAATGGATACTTTGAATTTGCTTTGAAAAGAGAAATTGCATGAGGCTTTTATGCCCCTCCCCTCCAGTGTTTCTGGCTGTGTGTGTAGCTATTTGCTTTATTTTAAGCAATAGTGAAGACAAAACTAATTCCTTCTCTTGAAAGATGAAGCAGATTTAAAACTACAGCAGGGGTTCCTGAGCTGAGTAGGATTAATGCAGCTGAGTCTTTTTTTTCTTTTCTGGGGAGTGCATCTTCATTCATTGAATCAGTGCATCTCTTGAGTACTTTGCACTGCAATATGCTCCTGATCTTTGATGGAACAAGGATGGCAGGCGGTTTGCAACATGCTATACGAATAGGTTTATTGCCACCAGAAAGCTGCATCTGATGTCCTTCCAAGAGAAGTCAGTGGAAACCACAAGAATACACAATGAACCAACTTCACGTTGTTTTCCCAGTAGGCATTTTGCCCAAGTGCTAGGTTGGCTTTTGCTATTAAAGGGAAACTGCTTGCTCTACTGTAACAGGAGAAAAATAAGGCAGTCTTTTTTTTTTAATTAGTTTTCTTGACCGTCTCTAAACTTCTGATAATTTCCATTAATAAATACATAGATAATGGAAGTAGGTATTTCAGTATTATAACCTAGTATATACTTGGAGTTTAGAAAAAGTGAAGTGCTTCAGCCACGCCTCTAGTTACTCGATATTATAGGCAAAACAATTACTCTGCTTCACTTTTGACATGATGATTAATAGTCTGCACTCAGAAGTTAAATCTGACACTGTTGAATGGAGTGACTTATTTGCTTTGGACATAAATTTGAACTACTCATTCAGAGACAAGATGCTTTTGTCTAGCAGTTGCCCAGGGTTAAAACTTTCTCCTAATCTATATGAGCTATTAATATTGTTCATTTTCCAGTACAGATTTCCCTTTATACTTGGAGCCTAACATTTTATACTGTAGGCAGTTATAGAAATGTTACCTTGAGCGATTCTATAATGCATGTTGAGAGCTGCGATTTATTTACTGCACACTTAGGAATAATTTCATATTCAGGCCTTACTTTTCATCTCTTGGCTTTTAGCTGTGTTGATAAGTTAGCATATTATTTCAAAAGATACAGTCAGTGCAAGTGCTGACACATCAGCATAATAGTCTTCACATACTTAATGCTTCTCATTAGTTCCCCAGAAAGAAGGGTGTGGTGTATGGTTGCACGGACTCTCACATAAGCATGCACAGAATCATTTATTGTTACAATACAGGAGAATATATCCTTTACCATAATGGGGAGGTCCCGCTGTCTCCCCCAATCATCACCCAATGCGTATCCCTTATTAACTAAGAAAAACAGTCTCTCTTCCTTTTGGCAAAGATCCACACGACTGCTCTCAGATCCGCTTATTCTCACGGTTAACCAGTTACATAATTCTCTTGATGTTTTCAGTTTCCTTACAGAGGAGACAACTAAGCCAGGTGTTCAGGTCTTATCTCAGGCGTATGTGCGTGTCTGCTAGTTCTCAGCGCACAGGCCGAATTCCTGTCTTATCTTGGCCGAAACTCCCAACTCCACAATTCTTCTCCACATCTCCCCCTTTTTTGTTTATCACCACCCCATTGGCAAGTAGGGTCACCATGACGCGAGCTTCTATTTTGCGCACGTTGCGGATCGCAGACCGAAGGACCTGCAGGAACACTAGGAACAAAATAAACATTCCTGCCCCTATGCCAATAAACACCCACATGCGTAGATTGAGGCCATTAAACCAATTTTTTGGATTTATCCAAGACAAGTCTTGCTGTAACCTGTCAAACACACTTTGGCTAGTCAATTCCTGTAATCTGTGAATCTGATCCTGCAGCTGATCATGTAAAGATTGAATATTTCGCTGCAATAACAAATCGAATGCTCCCATCAAATGTCGCTTAATAAAAGTCCAATCATGTTGTGATGAATTCCATGGTAAGGGGGTTACACATAAAGATTTGTGTACGTGTTCCCAATCACACGGCAGACTAACTCTCGTTTTTAACGCTTCCCGCCGATCCCCCAACCACATCACAGTAGCCTCTAGGGCTTGTAGCCGAGATAATACCTCCTCATCAACTTTCTCTTGAATTTGGAATTCTTTAGTAACATTGGTTAATGCCTCACTTACCTCATGTGCAGTTTTTACAGATTGTGTCAAGGAAGCGATAGCTGCAGTGGCACTTGCTAAAATAATAACAGCAGAAATAATTGCAAAAATTAACCAACCTAAGAATCGTTTTGCTCTTTTCTTAGACTTATCTATATCTTCTACTAGAATTCTAACAAATCTACCCAAACCATCCTCCCCTTCCCACTGTCTGGTTAAATTAACTGGTATCCATAGTTCTGCCCGACGTCGAAGGGGAAAAATATAAGCAGTTTCATTAAAATCATGCTTAGATATACAACTTCTAAAAGAAGGAGAATAAAGCTGAATACAAAAGGAGTGATTACATCGAGTAATGTTTACACGCGAAGTCATAGCAAAAAGATAAGGATGAGTAGTACATACAGTCACATTAATTTCATGTATTATACTCAGATTAGCTTGTGTTTTGTTGACAATCCATACTTGAGATAGTTGCCTCGTAAAAAAAGGCAAAGCTAAACGCCACACATTTGGTTGTGGAGGAGAAAATGAACCATTATACTCCATCTGCAGGATGGGTCCTGCTGACCCACCATTGTGCCAGACTATTGAATGATTGGCTTTCTGAAAAGGCAAAACAGATTGATTCAAAGATGGATCCCAAAATGACCCATAAGGGCCCCAATCTATAATACGACCAACGGTTAAATTTTGTTCTCGAGGCCGTTCTCCCAAGCATGGCTTCCAACCAAATTGTGTGATCGATGAGAGTTTGTGCAAAATGCATTGCGGAAAATCAGGAACAAAGTCACCAATTAACATATCATTATCAATAGTATTTTTTGATGCCAACCCAGGAATGGTGACCATAGTAAGGTTCGCCCGTTTTCCATGTGACACTGCTACTAAGTGTTGCTGTGTTTCAACGATCACACAATACTCTGACTTATTATCTACGGTAAGACATAATGGAGGAAAATCAGAAACAAACATTGTGTCATTAGCATAATACGTATCATCTTTCCCATCTAGAGATGGGGGAACCCAAATGCCACCTGACCATAAATTATCACTATTGCTAATCAGTAACAACGCGTCCCACCATGTCAAAGGTCGGAAGAAAGGAGGGTCCACCACATGTGCCCAATAAACGTGAGCTTCCACAGGTTGAAACATCATGGTAGTGCCAATTCCCCATAGCATTATCGTGGGACAAGATTGAACAGAAAACAGCACTGTAGACCATATTACTGATGTTGACCTGATTGCATTACCGAACTGTCGTAGGAGCAGCATCCTCTCGTTGTTTTTCCTCGGGTCCTTTTTCTGGACCATCTGCCAACACTTGCGCTGGCTTGACATTCTTCGCAGGGACCCAATATGGGCCTGTAGGAAGAGAAACACAAGCGTATCCCCGTCCCCAGGTAAGCAAGGGAACCGGACCTTTCCATAGACCAGATTCTAAGTGTTTATAAAATACCTTCAGATACACTTCAGTAACCTCTCCTGTTCGAAAATGCCGGTCAGCAGCTGAATGATATTGCTGCTTTGTCCCTGACAAATTTAAAAAATTTAATACATATGTGGCTTTATCTAACATCTCCTGAGGGGTAGTTCCCAGCGGATTCCCCCTTTTTTGTTTTTCAAGAATCAGCTTTAAGGAAGAGTGAGCACGTTCCACAATTGCTTGACCTGTGGGGGAATGCGGAATACCTGTAACATGATACACGCCCCATGCCTGTAGGAATAATAACAACCGTTTAGAGACATAGGCAGGTCCATTATCTGTTTTGAGTTTACGGGGGACCCCCAATACTGCAAAGCATCGAAGAAGATGTTTGATAACATCACGAACACGTTCACCCGTATGAGCCGTTGTGACCAAAAACCCAGAAAAGGTATCAACAGACACATGAACAAAGCGCAAACGACCAAAGGAGGAAACATGAGTAACATCCATCTGCCATAGTTCACTGGAAGTCAGTCCCCTGGGATTCACAGCAGCTACTACTGTCATTGGCGTGAGCTGCTGACAATCCGGGCAAGCACGAACGATGTCCTGGGCCTGTTCAGCTGTAAGAGAAAACTGCTTCCGTAAGGAGCGAGCATTCTGATGAAAAAATTCATGGGATAATTTTGCTTGTTCCAAACGGCGAGGTAGGACTGCCATCAGAGTGAGTGCATCCGCAGCAGCATTACCGGAAATGAGCGGTCCTGGTAAATTAGTATGAGATCGGATATGCATAATAAAATACGGAAATCGTCTAACATGCAGCAGCTGTGCTAACTGTATTAGCAAAGAAAATAGTTGCTTATTATCTACTTCTCGAATAAATGCAGTCTCTATGCGCTGTACTATGCCTGTGAAATAAGCTGAGTCTGCCACTATATTAAGTGGTATTTGAGAAAACAATTCAAAAGCGCGAACAGCAGCTGCTAATTCAACTACCTGCGTAGATCCAGGTAGAGAAGTAACATCCGAAGACCAGGGGGCCTGATCTGCTTCCTCCACTTGGTGTTCAGACGTTTTCCGTCCTCCCGGCGTCTTCCACGCCACTACAGCTTTACCTGTTTTTCCAGATCCATCAATGAAAACAGTTTGCGCCTGTGGAATAGGCACAGAACTTAATAGTATGCGTGGCTGTAGTGGTAGAGACTGTAAGGAATTCAAAAGTCAATGGCGTGGTAAGTTGTGTTCTATGGAATTAACGTAATCCACCATTGCAATCTGAAAACTCAGGCTGTTTTGTAATAATGTCCAAAATTCATCTCCTGTGAAAGGCAAATGCATAACATCTGGATCTCAACCTGTCAATTGTTGACATCGTAGTCGACCTTGTGATATCAAACGAGAGATCATTTCAATTGCAGTGGTCAACGTCTTACTAAAGGAGCGAGGTAAAAACAGCCATTCCAGAATGCATAAGGCATCCTTTTCAGTTTGTACCCTAGCATCCCATTGTCCCAGTAAGGCAAATGGCTGAAAAGAGTGGTAAATAAGGAACAATCGAACTGGCAACGATAGCCGGATTCGATGTGCGAAGGTATCATTAATTTTATCCATTACCTGTTGCAATGCTTCTTGGCCTGGTTCTGAAAGAGATCTGGGGGATGCCAAATCAGGATCCCCTTTCAGCAACGAGAACAGAGGTGACAGTTCATGGGTGGTAATTCCCAATAGAGGTCGCACCCAATTGATTGTGCCCAACAACTTCTGTAGATCGTTCAGAGTACTTACAGTAGTAGCAAGCCACAAGGCTTGTGGACACACATGCGACTCGAAGAGTTTCCAGCCTAGGTATTTCCAAGGAGAAACTGACTGTACCTTCTCTGCTGCTATCTGAAATCCATATCGATGTAATTCTGTGGACAAACACTCAAAAATTTGAGAGAGATATGATTCTGTCTCAGCCGCCAACAAGATATCATATATATAATGATACAATACAATATTTTTATACCGTTGACGAATTGACAAAAGTGCCTCTCCCACCACTATTTGACAAATGGTAGGACTATTCTTCATGCCTTGAGGTAAAACAACCCAATGGAACCGTTGCATAGGTCGATCATTGTTAATTGTAGGAACAGAAAAAGCAAACCGAATACAATCCTCTGGGTGTAAATAAATTGTAAAAAAGCAGTCTTTGAGATCAATAACTTTTAAATGCCAATCATCAGGGATCATGGTAGGATTTGGGGTCCCGGGCTGCAAGGCCCCTATGGATACCATAACGGCATTAATAGCTCACAAATCCTGTAACAATCTCCATTTCCCTGATTTTTTAGGTATGACAAAAATAGGCGTGTTCCAAGGACTGGTGGATGGCACTATGTGTCCTAATTGTAATTGCTCCTGTACTAATTCCCAAGCTTTTTCTAGCCGCTCACCTTTCAAAGGCCACTGATCAACCCACACTGGCTTGTCTGTAAGCCAAGTCAGCTTCAGGCGCGGCTGTACTTCAGTGGCCTTCATTAAAAATGTGTCATAAGTGCTACATTCCATTGTTGCAACAGATCACGTCCCCATAGGGTACATGGGACATTTAAAACATAGGGTTTCAGCATGGCATGTTTATTTTCCGGACCTTCCACCAGTAAAGAATGCAAGCTCTGCCGTGGTATTTGGGTACCACCAACTCCGGTAACGGCAGCAAAAACTTGTACTAATGGCCAATCAGAGGGCCATTCAGATCTCTGAATTATCAAGACATCCGCCCCTGTATCCACCAGTCCAGTAAAAGCACGGCCATTTACTTTACACATCAACATAGGCTGACCCGTAGTTATCTTTTGAGTCCAGAATATTCGAGGCAAACCTGTGCTTCCAAATCCTGCTGACCCCCTCTGCTGGCCTAATATAGGATCTCCCTTCTCCCTTTGAACATTAGGTAACAAAATTAGCTGAGCAATGCGCTCCCCCGCGGGAATAGTACACGGAGGAGTAGGAGTCCAAGCCATAATTTTAATTTCCCCAGTATAATCAGTATCAATCACCCCAGGAAGGACAAAAAGTCCTGCCTTGGAGGTTGAGGAACGTCCTATCAATAAGGCACAAAACCCTGCTGGTAAAGGGCCGTACACTCCAGTGGGGAGTATGTTAACAGATTGATCTCGTATTACTGTTGATTGGCTGGTGGCCAGATCCAACCCGGCGCTTCCGAATGTAGCTGGCTTAAGGGCATGGACGGTTGGCAATTGTTGACATTTGCTTCGTGCGAATTCACCGCCCAGGTTGAGGCTTGAGCCACCGGCCTTGAAATCGGGGTCCTGTTGAAGGTTCTCGGGGCGCCGGACCTCGCGCCCCTCCTCCCGTTTCCCTGCATCAGTCCTGGGAGCAGGTTACCATTCTTATCAAATTTGGATCAACATTGGTTACCCCAGTGATATCCCTTCTGACAACGAGGACACAGCTGAGCGGGACCTTTAATTTGGCCCTTTGTTCCTCGTCTTGCTCTGGGGCAATCTTTTTTAATATGACCTTCCTGGCCACATACAAAACACTTAGTCGCCGCTCGAGCCACCGTTAGTTGTTGAGCCAACGCCACTGCTAATATCTCCGCTTTAAACTGTTCTGACCCCACATTTTGACAAGCTCTGATCAAATCAGTTAAAGTCTTTGCCCGATTCCGAACGGGATCTATAGCTTTTCTACAATCAGAATTAGCATTCTCAATTGCAAGCTGAAAAAGCAACAACTCGGCGGCTTCAGGAGACTCTATCTGACGTTGTATAGCAGTTTGTAATCGATCTAAAAATTGCACATAGGGTTCTTGCGCCCCTTGCCGGATCGTAGCAAATGATGATTCCGGCTTGCCAGAATCCGGCACTCGCCTTAATGCTTTCATAGCCAAATCAGCCGCCTGTGTAAGCAGTTCACGGGGCAAGGCGGCTTGTGCAGCAGGTGACGCCCAATTCCCTTCACCTAACATTTCATCTCCCCCATAGGGTAGTTGCAAATTGTCCAAATTGTCCATTACCTTTGCAATAACAAGTTCACGATACTCAAAAAACCACACAGAATACTGCACCGCTGACAAAACAAGGCGTAATACAGACTTCCAATCTAAAGGAGTCATCGTATACGATTCCCCTATTGCTTGCAGTAAGTTTATAGTAAATGAAGCCTGTAACCCGTACTCCTTTATCGATTTGCGCACCTCCTTAATCACCTCATATGGTAAATGAGCAGAGCATACTCTGGCGCTGTGCCAGGTTGATAAATTACAGGCATTGCCTGGAGAAGCGTTATATCCCCCTTTTTTAATGCCTCTGTATGGCACTCATCAAAGGACAGCCTTGGCGCTACCGTACCTAAAGGCTGATATGTGGGGGGGGTGCGCGGATCCCTGCAGCGGATCTCCTCGGGCGGGGGGGAGGGGGCAAATGGTGGTGGTTTCATGACGGACAACCGAGAAAGTGTCTTTTGTCTCTGTCGCTGTAAAATTTCATCCGCCGTTGGCGCAGATGCAGCCATTGCTTTAACTGGCGAAAGTGGAGGGTATAAATCAGGCTCTCGTTCGGGGTCTATCGAGCCCGTGTCAAAGGGATCGTCTGGCTCCGAATCATCCTTCAGAGGCGGGGGCTCCGCGTGAGGCATTACAGTTTCATCAGGAGCCAACAGTTCAAACGAATCTCCCCCATCTTTTGATTCTCCCCCCGGTATTGCTGGATCAGTCACATTTTGCAACACCTGTTCGGCAGGGCATAACTTTTGCAGAGCCGTATACACAACTCGCCAGGTAATCAATATTCCCTCTGGAACTTCTAGTTGCAAAATCTGTTTAGTCTGTAATTCCTCACCCACTTTTTGCCATTGCTTTAAATCATAACACCCAGCCGTTCCTACAGAAGGGAACCAAGGGCAGTGATCCCGGACCCACGCAAGGAGTCTCACCAATTGTATTGGAGCGACCTTAAAACCTTGTTCCTTTAAAATACGTTGAAATATTTCAAGTTGAAGCTTCTGTGACTGAGATGCCGACTGCCCCATGACTAATGTATAAAGTTCGTATAACTTCCCCGCGGCTGCTCACCTGAATCGTCCTGCAACCAGTGATGAATCGAGCTCGATATGTTGATCCTCCGTTTATCCTCCGTCCAGCTCAACAGGGGTACACCACCGGATATTTCTATTTCCTTTCTTCAAGACCTTCTTTCTTCAGGTCGTCGTCTTTTTTTTTTTTTTCTCAATCGTGCCCCACGTTGGGCGCCATTTGTGGTGTATGGTTGCACGGACTCTCACATAAGCATGCGCAGAATCATTTATTGTTACAATACAGGAGAATATATCCTTTACCATAACAGGGAGGTCCCGCTGTCTCCCCCAGTCATCACCCAATTCGTATCCCTTATTAACTAAGAAAACCAGTCTCTCTTCCTTTTGGCAAAGATCCACACGACTGCTCTCAGATCCGCTTATTCTCACGGTTAACCAGTTACATAATTCTCTTGATGTTTTCAGTTTCCTTACAGAGGAGACAACTAAGCCAGGTGTTCAGGTCTTATCTCAGGCATATGTGCGTGTCTGCTAGTTCTCAGCGCACAGGCCGAATTCCTGTCTTATCTTGGACGAAACTCCCAACTCCACAATTCTTCTCCACAGAAGGGAGTTTGGAGCAGATGAGAAGCAATGACTTCACAGCAGACTGCAGCACTTCCTTAGCACTGGGGCTTATTTGAAGAGATTTATGACTGGGGAGAAGATGGGTGCTTGGTAGTGGGGAGGGAAGGTGGGACCCTAGAGACATTTGAAGGAGCACTTGCTGTCATTTTGATCATCTGCCAAAAAGTGACTGCAAATTACGTAATTCCAGTGTTGCCTTTCTCAATCATTTTACAGCTTTTCTTTCCCTTTTGCATAGTGATCCTTTGCAGAGAAGGAGAGTAAGAGGAAGGAGAGATATTTTCAGTGGCCAGTCAAGACTTCGTAGGAACCTGGCTTTTTTAGGAAGCTTTGACAGGAAAGGCATTGGGAGGTAGCGTGTGAGTAGTGAGCTCTATAACAGTAGCTCAGTTAGCTACAAGTGTCAATCCCTCTGCTGTCTTGGACTTGCAGATATCATTCTGCATTAAATTAATAATAAGTAGGAAGATACTGCATATCTAAACTGGAAAATATACATGTAAAACTTACATAAAATGCATTGCATTTCTCTTGGTACTGCTTTAAAAAAATGCCCTTATTATTTACCAGTTAATTAAATTACCTGATATGGTACATTGCCCACCCTCTCTGCTACACAATTCTAGAAGATAAAAAGAGAAAAAGTACATGCGTTTTTTTCTGCACTCAATATGTCCCTACAGGTTGACTCTTAATATCTCCACAACTAGTGTAACAAAACCCTGCACAAGATATTTGCTGTTCAGCATTGTTTGATGTAACCCTGCAAATATTACTGGTATGTGTGAGTTTCAATTCTTAATGTCCTGCAAAAACTTGTCATGAAACTAAGGAGAAATAGAAAACAAAAGATAACAACAGAAATATCTCATAAATAGAATATGTATTTATAGTTCGAGTACTTCCCAGAGTTAGCCATGTTAAAACTTAAGAACAATCTTGTATAAGTCCACTGAAGTTAGGCTGTTTCTCTAAGGTGTTACGAGCTTTAGCAAAGTGTTGGTACTATTTGGCTAGATATTTCCACCAGAAAAGTGCCTCAGTGGCCAGGAAGTAGTAGTTCCATGCTGAGTATTTTTTTGGATATGCTGTTTCATCTGATGGCGTGTATTCTTTGGCTACTGGTTTTTTTTTGTTGTTTCTTTTTGTTTTTTTTGTGAAACACATAGTAGAAAGAAAGCAATACATAGCCCAATTTGCAATTACTTAATAGCAGGAGTTCCTTTTTCCCTAAGCTATCCTGCTGCTAAATTTAAACTCTGCATTCTTACTGTTTCTTTAATACTACCTGTTTTCCTCTCTACCAGCAGCCTTTGCTTTAATTTCCCAGAATATCAGGTAATACATAAAATCACCGTTTACCTTGACTGTAAAAAGAACTTGTCCAGAGAAGGACAATGGCCTGGACCAACAAATTACAAGAGAGGTGCTGCTTTGTTATGTGTAAGTCCCACCGAGTGCATGGTGCTTTCTTCAAATAAAGAGGAAAGCATTATTTCTGTGTCAGAGAACTTGTACTTTCTACCCATCTGTATTAAGATGGATTCATATAATAATACACACTTTATTTATATCTGGTCTGTCTGGAGGCTTCGGTCTGAAGTGGACTAGAAAGAAGTTGTCTATTTTGGTACTTCTAAGACCACCTGTGCACATAGGTACCCCATCTGGTGTCCCTTTAACTCAGGCTTAGGTAATAAGGCTTTGCAAGGCTCTTATCTTGTTTATATAAAACTAAAATACTGGCTCCCCTGCTGTACCACCTCCTATTTCCCAGACCCATCTTTTAATATAGGGAATTATTTTGCTCATGTCATAAACCCATGGATCTTACAGTGACAAGCCACCCATGGTCTATTTTCCGTTACAGGCTTGCCTATGGACTGAAAGAGCAACACTTTGATCTGGAGTTCGCTGAGCAGCATGAATCAATAGGCTGAAAACTGTGTGGTCGTCCCCCCCCCCGTTTTTTTTTCTTTTCCTTTCTTTTTTAAACTAATGTTAATTAAATTCAAGTACAGAACCAAATAGTGCAGGTTGTGGGGTTTGCACCCTCACCCCATCAGTCTTACAACCAACTGGAGAACTGGAGTCTGAACCTCAGTTCTTTTTTTTCCTCTAAGCAAGAATCTGTTTTCAGATGTTTCTTGTGACCTTGGTCATTTCAGATTAAGACCTCTGTTAATTTCTGAAATTGTGTGGTGAATAAATTAAAATAGTCAAATAAATCAAAATAATCCAACTCTCTCTTCTGTGATTCTGAGACCCTCCTATACTATTACGAATAGCTATTGCCTGAAAAGTTTTAGTATCACAACATTTTTATAGTGCAAGGAATGGGTTGGTTTTGGCAAAATCATCATGGTTTTATCATCTGTTGACTTTTTCTTTGTAGAAGTACACAATTTACTTCCGAACCTTGTGGAAAAAGTGACTTTCTGCGATATTGTGTGAATTTCTGTACTGGAACAAATGTTTCAGATGTTATGGTATCTGAATCAGTAGCGGGCAGCTACTGCTGCCAGTCAGTACTAAACAGAGCTCTATGAAGAACAGCGATGCCAGGGAAGTGTATGGAATACTTAATAAGAAAACCGTATAATACTTAATAAAAAAAGAAGCTGGAATTGGTTTGGTTTGGTTTGTTCATGGTTTTAGAATCACGTATTCCTTCTTTTCTTCTATTCCGTATTTAGTCTCCATTAAAAGGTGGCTTGATCTGTGCTGTGAAGTCTGCTTGTTTTACTTTAGAGACTCTTTTGTGAGTGCATGCATTTTGTTTATAAGATTTTGAAATTTAAGGCATCTTTTGATGAATTCCCCTCTATTAAGCTTAGTTTGTATATTGTAGGCAACTGTCATTTTCATACTGCTTGGCATCACCAGTCCTGGATACTTATTAGTAAGGCCAGGGCTCCTTTAGACAGTGCAGATCTCTGAAAAACTCTTAAATAGCAGACTCTCACATTTACTTGTCACGTTGAAAACTATTAATCCTCAGTCCATGTGTAAGTCCAGGACTGGCGAGTGACATAAAGTTCAATATCCTCAAAAAACCTATATATGATATAATAATGGTTTTATACCACAGGAGAGCTGTTAATCCTTTCTTCTCAAATGTATGAAATATCTATTTGTAGCTGTCATGAGTGGGAAATATCAGGCCTTAAAATATGTCATTGGTTTACAGGAAGACTTTCAATTTAAGCACTGTTTTTTTTCCATATAGGGTCTACACAGTTGGATCTTAGTTAACCTGCTCTTCCAGCTAGGAGGGAGGGATGAAAATCTTTTTCAGCTGACCAACTCTGTAAAATTTGAAGTGGATGTGTGAAGCTATAATGATACGGAATAAAAACTTCATTACTTATGAACGTCTCACAAAAATGTTTCTAGAATTCTTTTATTCTCTCTAAATAATATAAATGTGAATATATTATTTGTAAACTTAGTTTTGTTCTGTGTAAGTGTTTTTTTTTTTCTGTTGTATTTGGTGCTTTATTCATAGCCAGCTTCATAATTATTTACCAGGCAGGGATAGTTGTGAGTGTGTGAGAGCACTGATTAACCTGTATTGGTGGAAGAAATACATACTAGAATCTGATGCTTCTCTTGTACATACAGATCAGCCCCTCGTGAATTTGCAGGGAGTGAACCTTTAGGTATTAAATAGACTGTGATGTTTGTCTGCATTAATTTTTGTCACTTGAATTACATTCAAAATAGACGTCTATGAAAGTATTTTACTGAAAAATAAGCCTAGATGGAACTTGCACATTTGTTTTTCTTCTGCTGAAATCATTTTTATTCATTCATACTTAAAATATTTTAATAAAGCTCTGGCTTTATGTATCTAATAATAATGTTGTAGGAATTTTAGCTTAAAGATACAAGCAAGCCAGATATTGTGGGATGTAGTATATGGTTTTTAGAACATCTAGTGTAGTTTGGGAAGAGGAGGAAATAAAAGAGAAACTCTTGGGTCCATAATGCCTTTCATTTAATGGCAGTGGAAATTGTTTATCAAATCAGAGGATAATAATAGACAAAAACACATAGTTTGTATAAAATAATTAATGTGCCTGATTATCTTGCCAACTCTGCTCTCCTTTGACACTTAATTTCAATTCAGTTTCAGTTCAGTAAAATTGTTCTGTAAAAATCAAGATTTAATTTTGACTTCTAAAGTATTAATACTTAAGATAATAGGTTTGAGTATAAAATAAGAGGATTCTTCCTGAAATTTACATTCATAAAATAAATAATTTATATTTATATTATAAATAACAGTTTATATTTGTGCAATAAATCAGTGTAAGCTAATTATTTTCTGCTAATCAGTAGGAATTTAATAAGAAGATGCAGAATAGAGACACTTGTGCATGTGCATTGTATAACTTGATGAATGCTAAATATAATAGAACTTGAAGTCATTATTAAAATGTTTTAATATAACTCCGTATCACCCACTAATTCAAGTTGTAGAGTGAGATATGTCTCTCACTATGTGAGAAATACAGTAGAATAAAGGCAAAATTTTGACAATTGCTGTGCTGCAAATGCTTAATATAATTTAAAGTGTAATGAAAATGTTGAACGACAATATTTTTGGTTAAGTGACACCAGTGCTTTGTGGAAGGTGATGATGACAGCCAGATCTTATTTTCTTTAAAAGAACTGAGTTTTTCCATCTAGTCAAGTCTCAAAGTCAAGGGCAACATTTCTTATAGATATAGGATCAGATTCAGTATTGGCTTTCAAAAAGCCTTATCCTTGTAAACTAGTTGAAGGCTACAAGTAGAAGCTCAAAATTAGACCCTGATCTTGTAAGATCATGACCATCTTCAGATACTTTGCAATTTCTTCTGAGATTGTTGTTCTTCAGCTTTCTACGCAGTGTCAAAGAGCTGGGAAGAGGAGCTGCTGGCCTTCCAGAGACTGTGCTTGTGCTTCAGTTTAATAACATTAAATAGCAGTTTTATCTCTTCCCCATGCAGATGGTAAAAGGCTGTGTGGCCATAGGAGGTGCTTAGCTTTTGGAAATACTGTAATTCAACCAGTCCTCTGCTGTACAGACACCCCTCCATGACATCCATTGAACTCTATTCATGAAACTCTTCTATCTTAGAGTTAAATGTTACCACTTGATTACTAAAAGCCTACTAAGACATTTTAAAATCAAGATGAGCTACTTAGCTTATATCACTCGCTTATCTCCTGCAAAAATCATTACTTGAAAAAGTATATAATAGGAAAGAAAATATTTAATTAAAATTAAACAGGGACTGAAAAGCCTATAATGTTCTAACTTAGGATGTGGGCTACAGAGTGTACTTTGTTTTTTAAAAAGGAAGTACTTTTCAGTGACTAGAAATTGGAAAATAGTGTGTGTTGGCCAAAACATAAATGTACGTGTTGGCATGATGAAGGCTGATTAAAACTGCACCAGTGCCTTCTGCTAGGAAGACAGCCAATAAGTTTTTCAGGTGTCCGGTTGCATAGCAGTAGCTGCCTGGGTATAACTGGAGTATTCTCCTTCCCAGATAATACCATGGCCAGCAAGAGCTAGGCCAGGCTAACGTGTCTACAAAAGTTTTGCAAGGACTGTGCTGAACAAGTTTTCTTTACAGATGGCTCATAGGTGAAACTGTGAATGCACCACCAATGGCCCTTCCACTGTTCACTTTGGTTAATACAAAAAACGAAAGCTAGATTTTGAAACAAATATTAGAATTTTTTGTTTCACCATGTTAGAATATAAAGTAAGAGATAAGAATCCTGGGTATCAATAGTCGCCCGTTGTGTAGCTGGCTGAGGGCTGAATATAATATCAGGTAAGAGAGAGAGGTCTGTAATAAGCAGGAGGCTGGATACTTGCAAATAAATCATAGGTCAGTTGTGTTTTGTGCAAGATAATGTGAATCCTATGGTAATACACTTCTAAATTAAATTCACATGATGAAATATGACCATGAGGGATGCTGGAAATCTGTGAGCCTCACATTAATACTGCCTAAAGTTCATATCTCATTTAAGAATTAACATTAGTGCTTATATATACACATAGTCTTCCTGAGCAGGTCACTTGGTAATTCTAATGTGTCGTTTGTTTGTTTTACTTAAGGAATCAGCTGGAGGGGATATTCAGTCTCCTTTAACGCCAGAAAGTATTAATGGGACAGATGACGAGAGAGTGATGCCGGAAGTGACGCAGAACTCAGAACCAAGGGCTGAACCAACCCAGAATGCATTGCCATTTACCCATAGGTACAGATTCCATTCCCAGATCCTGATTAAGTGATACCTATCTCCTTCCTCGTTAAAGGGACCTTCTCCCATGTTGTGGCTTCCACCTAGCAAAGTTAAGAATTAAATTATGTGATTAAAAAAAAAAAAAAAAGGACTGGCTTTCAGATTTGCAGTATAATCTTTGTTTTCACAAAAAAACATGAGGAAATCTCTTTGAATAAGATTTTGTGGGGCATTATTTTATAGTTTAATCAGCTGAATGTGAGCCCTTGAACACTGGTTAGTGCAGGTGTCCCTTTAACAGGAAGCATTATTTCTATGTTTTTTTAATACTGAAAAGCTCAAGTGAGGACATTTATATATTATTATTTAACCCAGACAGAAAATGCTTTCAGGTGCTTTCTGACAATTTTTTCATATAGAAAGAAAAAAATCCTTTTGTGTGTGTGTGAGTGTCAAGGAACACTATCTCAATCAGAGGGAAACTACCATTTTAAAAAATGTATATTCCAAAAGATTCCAGTTATTTCCCAGGCACCATTATGTTTTTCAAGTTGATGACAGTACTTAGTTTGGAAATCAGCTGCTTTGATTGGATTTAATTGTTAGCTGTAATGAAGGCTCTCTAAAACGGCACTATGTAACACATGCATGAGAGATGGAAAGTGAAGTCTCCAGGATTGTGTTAGTGCTGGTTAAATGGGCATGTTTTTGTAGAGGTATTTCATAATATTAAATTGGCAACTAGGTAGACATACCTAGTTGCTTGTGCTGGCTAGAAGGGTGCTTTCTGCAGGCAGTCTGTTTGCCCCTGATTTAAAAAAAAAAAAAAATTAAACAAAACCTTACACCCCGATCATCGGAGACTCCCTGGGCTTTTCATGTGTCAGGGGTACAGAAAGGGATTGTGCTCCTCCTTGTTCCTTGCCCTTTTGATGCTGCTGTGTATTGGTGACACTCCATGTGTGATGGAGAGGAGTTGCCGCACTGAACCCTTTCCCCGTGTGACCTGGTAACTCCTGCCGATTGCTGAGCCTTTTCCGCACCCTGTGTTTCAGCAAAGTTAAAGCTTAGCCAGTGCTTCTGGGTGAGAAGAATAACGCTGGAAGGGCATGTGAGTGTTGTCTTGTGCATGGCAATGCTTTTTATGTATTTGCCTTTACTCCTGGAGCTGTTGATCAATCGCTAGGTGCTTTTCAAAAGAAAAGATGGTGTGGTCTTCCCTCCAATGAGTTCAGCTATAGGGGACATGAGAGTTGCTGAGGTTGGCCATGCTTCACTGAAATAACACTAGCGTAACAAGTTCATTTCTTCCACAATTAGGAAAGCTATATTCTGCTCTGGCGTGACAGTACATACTTACCCTGTGAAGGTCCACAAGGAGTGGTCCTCAGTGTAGGCTGGAGCACAAGGAAAGGCACGTGTGGGACCACCTGGCAGGAGCCCAGGCAGCCATGGGGCAAAGGTTGGAGCTTCGTGGGCAGGACGAGGTGCCACAGCACCGCACAGCGAGGATGGTTGGTGAGGTGGGAACTGCATTGCTGCCGAGAGGGTCAGCAAGCTTAGCCGAGTGCAGGCACCTCTGTGGCAGAGGACAGGGGTAAAGGTTTGAAGGGGGTTGTTGTCAAGACAGTGATCTAGGGAAGAGGTTTTCATGTCTGTATGAACTGGAAGGGTCTGACGGGAGTTAACAAGGTCAAAATGAGAGGTGTGGAGGTCATGCTTTAGTCTACATCTTACTACTTGTCATTTTTAATCTGCACACGCCAAAAAATGTTCAATTTCATTTTGTTATAACACATCCTCTCTGGCCAGATACGTCCTCTTCTGCAAGCATTCTTCTCTGTGCTTTGTATGTCTTAGTGTAGGTAGTTGGAGCCTGTGTTATTTCAGCGGCGTAAGTGTAGACTACTTTGGTATTTATAGTTATTTTCTGACCATTTATACCCAAAAAGCTGAAAAAAAGCATTACTTAAGTCACCAGAGTTTTGTTATTAGATCTTTAATTTTTTATTATTTCAGTAAATAATTGTAAGTATTGAAATGAACATTCTCCAGTATATGTCTACAATCCTATTCATATCCCATGAGCATAATAGAGCAAAAGTCTAGTTGGTTCAGTTTATCCTTATCTGGAAAGTCCTAACGCTGTTCACAAGCAGTGTGACTCTAGTCAACTGCTTGAGAGATAAGGACATTAAATGTTGATGAGCCTTGCACAGAAAGATAAACTCTTGCAATTAAACCTCTTGCCTTTTTTAAACTATGATGGTTAATGTTGAGTTATGAAGTAATATTACTTGGGAACTCCCACATCTTATAATATAGCCTGAGCACTGCTCTCATTAGTAAATGTTGCCAAAACAAATGAAAGTAAAATGTAACCTAACCCTGGCATTAGAATTTTTAAAAGTCTTGGCTGAGACTCTGATCGAGTCTGATTTTTCTGAACGATGGCTAGTCCAGGAAGGCTTTTTTCTAACAAAAGCTAGTTAATTATTTTAAATATTAGATTTGATTAAGACTAAAAAAAGTGTGCATTTTCTTAACTTAAATCTTAGTTTCTTCAGACATCATCTTTTTTTTTTTTTAAAATATTTTCCACATTCTTTAATTTGTGATTTTTTTTTTCCCCATCTAAAAAAAGTTGACCATAAAAAGGCGTTTGGAGAGAAAAAAGTTGCTAAAAAATTTGTAACCATTTCCAATGTGACTGCACCTGGCTTTTAAATGTAAGTTTTAATCCTGCTGGTGCATAGTATACAATTCCTGATGGCCTGAATGAGCCCAGAGAAATACTATATGAGCTTATTTAGCTCTAGAATATAATTCAAATATTAAAGCTGAATAGTGTGTCTGGTGAACTCTGCAACTGCTGCTTGGGGCTTTTTGGTAACTGTTTGGTGAACTTGCTCTTTTGTCTTTGAAGAGAATACATTTGTTTATAACAAGTTTTATTCCATTTTTGGCACCTCATGAAGCTGTGGGGTAAAACACTTTCAGAAACAAGTCTTAAAATAAGAGGATTCTTCTGGGACAAATCTTGAAAGTCTTCAACTTTCTGTCAACTGTGACTTGTACCTTTTACCTCATTTTTTCATGTAATACATAAAGATGTTCCATCTAAGTTTAATGAAACTTGGAATTTCTATTACATAATGTTTTGAGTAGACAATATATATGTGTGTGTTTGCTTGTTCGTTAAAATTCCTATTTTTGTATTCAAACAAGTTTTTCATATTAAATTTTGACTCATTGCCTTAGTGAAAATGGACTTAGTTCAAATGATGTTTCTATATTAGATATTTTATTGTCTACATAGCTTACCATTTAATAATGCTACAAGTAAATCCAATGCTGTAATAACAAAGAAAAAAAAAATCTTGCTGCTAGCTTATGTTCCTTGACAGAGTTTTCATTGAGTTGTATGCAGAAATTTGTTTAGTAGATTTTTCACTTTGTGTATTACAACTGCTCACTTCTAGAAGCTTAAATATTTTAGTTATGTTACAGTAAAGATACTTTGTGAATCATGCTGAACTGTTAAGTTGGCTTTAAAGAAAAGTTTTGAGTTAATAATTTTTGTGGTATTTTGTAGTTGGAATTTATACACAAATCCTAGTATTTGGATGTTCTTTATAGTGTTATGCATAGCTTCCTTAGTTCTGGGGGTGTGTATTAATTTTTTTTTTTTTTTTTTTTAATTCTTGGTTTTGAATGCTATATAGCCTGATGACAGGATAATTTCATGTTGTGAGGAAGCTCAGGAAGTCTCTAATCCAAGCTCCTGCTCAGAGAAGGTCAGCTATGAGATCAGACCAGGCTGCGCTAAGCTTTATCCAGTTGGGTTTTGAACACCTCCTAAAATGGAGACTGATAAAGCTAGGCTTTTTAAAAAGATTTCTCTATAATATAAAATGCAATAACTATCTGTTGTAGTTTAACCCAGCAGGCAGCCAAACACCACACAGCTGCTCGCTCACACCCCACCCCACCACAGTGGGATGGGGGAGAGAATCAAAAAAAAAAAGAGTAAAATTCGTGGACTGAGTTAAAGACAGTTTAATAGAACAGAAAAGGAACAGAAAATAATAATAATAATAATAATAATAATAATAATAATAATAATGGTAGAATACACAAAATGAGTGATGCACAATGCAATTGCTCACCACCCGCCAACTGATAACCAAGCAGCGATCGCTACTTCGCAAACCACGTCTCCAATTTATATACTGAGCATGACATCACATGGTATGGAATACCCTGTTGGCCAGCTCGGCCAGCTGTCCTGACTTTAATCCCTCCCAGGTTCTTGTGCACCTGACAGAACATGGGAAGCTGAAGAGTCCTTGACTAGCAGGGTACTTAGCAACAACTAAAAACATCAGTGTGTGTCCTGGTTCCGGCTGGGACAGAGTTAACTTTCTTCCCAGTAGCTTGGGGGGTGTGCTGTGTTTTGGGTTTGGTGTGAAAGGAGCATTGATGGCCCATTCATGCTTTGGCTGTTGCTGGGTGGTGGGGGGGTGTTGGGTGGGGCCAATGTGACATCATGCTCAGTATAAAAACCAGGGGTGTGGGGGGGCTCACCCCCCATTCATGACACGCGGTCGGCGAGCAGTTACATTGTGCATCATCTGCTTTGTATATTCTGTTATTGTTGTTGTTCTCATTGTTATTATTACCATTCTACTTTGTTTTATTTCAATTATTAAACTGTTTTTATCCCAATCCGCGAGTTTTCCTACTTGTGCCCTCACGATTCTCTCCCCCATCCCACCGGATAGGCAGGGGTGAGTGAGCAGCTGCGTGGGGTTTATTTCTGGCTGGGGTTAAACCACAATAGTCTTTTTTGGCGCCCAATGTGGGGCAGTGAAAGGTTGAGATAACGGCAGATTAATTAGAGCATATTAAGGAATTTATATCTGGTAACATATTAATTTGTTCTGCACCATGCTCTTGTTTTTACTGTACCTGTTAAAGACTGGAGTTGGGTTTTGTAGTCTGCTGTGCTCTGCAGTGATTAATGATGTTTTGCCTGGGAAATTTGTTACTAAAACGCTGGCATTGGGGGTTATCTGGTATTTGGGATTTGTAATGAAGCCGTTTCTGTATTTCGGGTACCACCTCATGGAGACCATTAGCAATTATACATTTTCCTCCGAGAGATTTTTTATGGAGGAAATAGAGAATGGCACCCTCGCTACCTTCCTCTATGATGTCGTCTCCTTTGTTAAAATAACTTGCCAGTACCTTGAACATCCCTGGGTAGTTAAGATACATCTATTGGTACTCCTTGGGAATATTGTTGTGGTTTTATCCAAGGTTAGTAAGCAATTCAAGAATGTCATCCAGAGATCTGCCCCAAGGCTGGATAGTTATGAGTGGCAGGGCGAGTGGGATAGCATGGGCAAATGCCTAGGACGGTGGGCACCCCCAGTGTTCTGGAACTTCACCCCTGAACAAGTGCAGAATCCTGAAAAATTAGTAGAATATTTGGAAGAAGTATGCTATCACCCTGGCCATTCTAGGGAGACACAAATCACTGCAATGTGCTGGGGCCTGGCCCATGCCTACCGAGCCCTGTTTAACACCACTCAGAACCCACAAAGGGAAAAAAAGGCCTCTGCAGCTGATGACAAAGCAACAGGCCCTGTGGCTATCCCACCCCCCACAGAAAGCACAGCAGCTCCCTCACCCCCCACGGCAGGCACTGCGGCTACTCCGCTCCCTGCAACAGGGAACCAACCCATGCCGGTATCAGTCGCCCCTATACAAAAAAGAAAATGCACAAGAAAATCAGCTCGTTTAGTAAAGGATGAAGATGAACCAGGGCCATCAGGAGAACAGGAGGAGGAAGACGCAGAACCCGTAAATGAGATGGTAACCACCCGATCCCTATCCCTGGGTGAGCTGCGAGATATGCGGAAAGACTTCAGCCGTCGTCCAGGCGAGCACATTGTCACCTGGCTACTCCGATGCTGGGATAATGGGGCCAGTAGCCTGGAATTAGAGGGTAGGGAAGCCAAGCAGCTGGGATCCCTTTCCAGGGAAGGGGGCATTGACAAAGCGATTGGACAAGGGGCACAAGTCCTCAGCCTCTGGAGGCGACTGCTGTCAGGCGTGAAGGAAAGGTATCCCTTCAAGGAAGAAGTTATATGCCACCCAGGCAAGTGGACCACCATGGAGAGAGGTATCCAGTACCTGAGAGAATTAGCTGTGCTGGAAGTGATTTATGATGACCTGAAGAACGAACAGTTATCCAAAGACCCAGATGAAGTCAAATGCACCCGACCCATGTGGCAGAAGTTTGTATGGAGAGCACCAGCGTCACATGCAAACTCATTGGCAGTAATGACCTGGAGAGATGGAGAGGAACAAACGGTGGATGAACTGGCTGGCCAACTCCGGCGATATGAAGAAAGTCTCCCTTCCTCCCTACGGGCCTGTGTCTCTGCTGTGGAAAAACTGTCTCAGGAGGTCCAGCAACTCAAAGAGGATATGTCCTGCTCCCCCCCTGCACGGGTCAGTGTCTCAGCCATTAGGATTCAGCGTCCCTCTGCTCAAGAGAGGAGACATCGTGGGTACACACCTCGGAGCACCCTGTGCTTTTACCTGCATGACCACGGAGAGGACATGAGGAAGTGGGATGGAAAACCTACCTCAGCCCTACAGGCACGGGTACATGAGTTGCAAGGAAAAACAACCACAAAAGGGGGTTCTTCCAGGAAAACTGCTGCTCCAGTCTCCAGGGAGCAGTTGCCCAGACAGAGTAGAAGAGCAGATTCCACTTCTGACCTTAATAAAGGGACTTCTGATTCATACTTACAAGAGGTGGGTAGCGAATATGATGACCAGGACTAGAGGGGCCCTGCCTCCAGCCAGGTGGAGGAAAGGGACAACCGGGTTTACTGGACTGTGTGGATTCGATGACCTGGCACATCAGAGCCACAGGAGTATAAGGCTCTCGTAGACACCGGTGCACAGTGTACCCTAATGCCATCAAGCTATGAAGGGACAGAACCCATCTGTATTTCTGGAGTGACAGGGGGATCCCAAGAGTTAACTGTATTGGAGGCCGAAGTGAGCCTAACCGGGAATGAGTGGCAGAAGCACCCCATTGTGACTGGCCCAGAGGCTCCGTGCATCCTTGGCATAGAATACCTGAGGAGAGGGTATTTCAAGGACCCAAAAGGGTACCGCTGGGCTTTTGGTATAGCTGCCCTGGAGAGAGAGGACAGCTGTCCACCTTGCCTGGTCTCTCGGAGGATACCTCTGTTGTGGGATTATTGAAGGTCCAAGAAGAACAGGTACCAATCGCTACCACAACAGTGCACCGGAGGCAGTACCGCACCAGCGGCAATACCGCACCAACCGAGACTCCCTGATTCCCATCCATGAGCTGATTCGTCGACTGGAGAGCCAAGGAGTGATCAGCAAGACTCGCTCACCCTTTAACAGTCCCATATGGCCAGTGCGAAAGTCCAATGGAGAGTGGAGACTAACAGTAGACTACCGTGGCCTGAACGAAGTCACGCCACCACTGAGTGCTGCCGTGCCGGACATGCTAGAACTTCAGTATGAACTGGAGTCAAAGGCAGCCAAGTGGTATCCCACAAATTATATCGCTAATGCGTTCTTCTCAATCCCTTTGGCGGCAGAGTGCAGGCCACAGTTTTCTTTCACTTGGACGGGCGTCCAGTACACCTGGAACCGACTGCCCCAGGGGTGGAAACACAGCCCTACCATTTGCCATGGACTGATCCACACTGCACTGGAACAGGGGGAGGCTCAGGAACACCTGCAATACATTGATGACATCATTGTATGGGGCAACACAGCAGAAGAAGTTTTTGAGAAAGGTGATAGAATAGTCCAAATCCTTCTGAAGGCCGACTTTGCCATAAAACAAAGTAAGGTCAAGGGACCTGCACAGGAGATCCAGTTTTTAGGAATAAAATGGCAAGATGGACGTCGTCAGATCCCAATGGATGTGATCAACAAAATAACAGCCATGTCTCCACCAACTAGCAAAAAGGAAACACAAGCTTTCTTAGGCATTATGGGCTTTTGGAGAATGCATATTCCAGATTACAGCCTGATTGTAAGCCCTCTCTATCAAGTGACCAGGAAGAAGAACGACTTCAAATGGGGCCCTGAGCAATGACAAGGATTTGAACAAATTAAACAGGAGATAGTTCAGGCAGTAGACCTTGGGCCAGTCCGGGCAGGACAAGATGTAAAGCATGTGCTCTACACCGCAGCCGGGGAGAATGGCCCTACCTGGAGCCTCTGGCAGAAAGCACCAGGGGAGACTCGAGGTCGACCCTTAGGGTTCTGGAGTCGGGGATACAGAGGATCCAAGGCCCGCTACACTCCAACTGAGAAGGAGATATTGGCAGCATATGAAGGGATTCGAGCTGCTTCGGAAGTGGTTGGTACTGAAGCACAGCTCCTCCTGGCACCCCGACTGCCGGTGCTGGGCTGGATGTTCAAAGGGAGGGTCCCCTCTACACATCATGCAACCGATGCTACGTGGAGTAAGTGGGTCGCCCTGATCACACAACGGGCCCGAATAGGAAACCCCAGTCGCCCAGGAATCTTGGAAGTGATCACGAACTGGCCAGAAGGCAAAGATTTCGGAATATCCCCAGAGGAGGAGGTGACTCGTGCTGAAGAGGCCCCACTGTATAATAAACTACCAGATAACGAGAAGCAATATGCCCTGTTCACTGATGGGTCCTGTCGTCTTGTGGGAAAACATCGGAGATGGAAAGCTGCTGTATGGAGTCCTATAAGCCAAGTTGCAGAAACTGCTGAAGGAGAAGGTGAATTGAGTCAGTTTGCAGAGGTGAAAGCCATCTAGCTGGTCTTGGACATTGCTGAATGAGAAAAATGGCCAGTACTCTATCTCTATATTGACTCATGGATGGTGGCAAATGCCCTGTGGGGGTGGTTGCAGCAGTGGAAGCAGAACAACTGGCAGCGCAGAGGCAAACCCATCTGGGCTGCCGCATTGTGGCAAGATATTGCTGCCCAGGTAGGGAACCTGGCTGTAAAAGTACGTCACGTACATGCTCACGTACCCAAGAGTCGGGCCACTGAAGAACATCAAAACAACCAGCAGGTGGATCAGGCTGCTAAGATTGAAGTGGCTCAGGTGGATCTGGACTGGCAACATAAGGGTGAATTATTTATAGCTCTGTGGGCCCATGACACCTCAGGCCATGAAGGAAGAGATGCAACATTTAGATGGGCTCGTCATTGAGGGGTGGACTTGACCATGGACGCTGTTGCAGAGGTTATCTATGAATGTGAAACATGCGCTGCCATCAAACAAGCCAAGCGAGTAAAGCCTCTTTGGTATGGAGGACGATGGCTGAAATATAAATATGGGGAGGCCTGGCAGATTGATTATATCACACTCCCACAAACCCGACAAGGCAAGCGCTATGTGCTCACCATGGCGGAAGTAACCACAGGATGGCTGGAAACATACCCTGTGCCCCATGCCACTGCCCGGAACACCATCCTGGGCCTTGAAAAGCAAGTCCTATGGCGACATGGCACCCCAGAAAGAATTGAGTCAGACAACGGGACTCATTTCCAAAACACCCTCATAGACACCTGGGCCAAAGAGCATGGCATTGAGTGGGTCTATCACATCCCCTACCATGCACCAGCCTCCGGGAAAATAGAACGATACAACGGACTGCTAAAGACAACACTGAGAGCAATGGGTGGTGGGACATTCAAGCATTGGGATACACATTTAGCAAAAGCCACCTGGTTAGTCAACATCAGGGGATCTTTCAATCGAGCTGGCCCTGCCCAATCAAAACTCTTACGTACTGTAGATGGGGATAAAGTCCCTGTCGTGCACATAAGAAATATGCTGGGGAAGACAGTCTGGGTTACTCCTGCCTCTGGCAAGGGAAAACCCATCCGTGGGATTGCTTTTGCTCAAGGACCTGGGTGCACTTGGTGGGTAATGCAAAAGGATGGGGAAGTCCGGTGTGTACCTCAAGGGGATTTGATTTTGGGTGAAAACAGCCAATGAACTGAAGTGTATGATGTTAATTGCTCTATAATACTGTATGTCATCACTTCATGGTTACTATATGTCATATTAATGGTATTGCAGTAAGAATCACCCAGATTATTGAAGAATGAACTCCGATGAAACCGAGTAAAGTGCAGCGATGATAGAACCGGATGAGTGTAGTGATAATGGAATCAGAACTGGCTTCAGGATGCAACAATCCAACACCACACACCATCTCTCCTGCCCTGAAAGACTGTTATGACAGATGGAGCCCAAAGTTGTGGACTAAATGAACTCAATGGACATTTTGGAGGGATGGCCCATAGACTAAGGGAATGATATCTGTGTGTATATATATCAAAAGACAGAAAGGTGGTGGTGATTAATTGGAATGTATTGGAAAATGTGAGTCCTGGGCATGATGTAGATGGTATAGAATAAGGTGTGGATACTGTCCTGGTTCCGGCTGGGACAGAGTTAACTTTCTTCCCAGTAGCTTGGGGGGTGTGCTGTTTTTTGGGTTTGGTGTGAAAGGTGCGTTGATGGCCCATTGATGCTTTTGCTGTTGCTGGGTGGTACTTGCACGGGGGGGGGGGGGGGGGGGGGGGGGGGCGGGGAGGGGGCGGGGGTGGGGTGGGTGTGTGGAGCACAGCCTGGGTGATGGACCCAGCCTGCCAATGGGGTATTCTATACCATGTGACATCATGCTCAGTATAAAAACCAGGTATGTGGCCGAGATATTTGTTTATTTCATGTCTGCGCAGAGATGGGTGCTAGATGGTAACTCCACAAAGCTAGCATACCTCAGTTAACACACGGTAAGCATTTTATACATTCCGAGCAACAGTTATCAGTACTTTTACATCTACGCTTAGTCATCCTTGCTTCTATTGGTTCTTGTAATGCCTCCTCTTCACTTAAAGTCACACTGTCCTTTCTTTTTACTGCGCATATTCAGTGGGGAAGGGGCTTTGTTGGGTTGGGGGCTTTCCTGCCCGGGGGTGGGGTTTTTACTATGCTAATTAGAATAGGTCAGAATAGGTCAGACTACTCTAGAGGAATTTGCTGGGCTTTTCTAAACAATGGGGTTAATTGGTAGCTCTTATCTAGTTTCAAGGATGTACCTCCTCACTTATCTCACCAGAGCCCCCCCACCCCCCCCCCCCATCCCCATCCCCAAGGCAAACAATGCCAATGCAACCCAAAAGCCAACCCAAACATATGGATCTGATCAGACTACATTTCCCCACTTTGAGACTATAGAAGAGGAACTTCACTGTAGTTTCTCTGATATTAGTCTCACCCTTTCATAGCTTTGTTTTCCAATTATGGAACAACATTTCCAAAAACACTGTATTATTACATAAATACAAACAAAAATTAATATAGCAATCATTAAGACACCTAATAACTTCTTCACCCACAGACTAAGGTCGGGAATCCAGGAAGTTAACCATTTGAATGTTTCCTCAAATGCATATGAAGTGTTATCTTTCTGTATGTCATGGAGCAATTTTGTCTGTTGCCAAATTTCCTCTAAATCAGTAGAAATTCTACCACTTTGATCTATGTATACACAACAGCTTGTGTTTAACACTGTGCATACTCCTCCTTGGGATGTTAACATCATATCCAGAGCCATTCTATCCTGAAGAGTTACTTATGCCAATTCAGACACTTCTTCCTGCAAGGCCTTTATAGCATCATAGGTTTCGTTCCTAATTTTCTCAATTATAGCAGAAATGTTCACTATAGCTTTCTCTAGTTCACTAACTCCCAACCATGGGACAAAACATCTTGCAAAGGAATGAAACCCTGTGGGTCTATCCATCAACAGATTGTTTCTAATTCTCTTACTTCTCTGGAGGTATGTTCTTAACCACATTTTAGATTCTAATTTCTCAACCACGCCAATATTTGGCACTACTGCTCCCAAAGTACATATACCTGACCAATTTGGTGGCAAGGCCTTACGGGCCATGTTTCCACAAATCCAATACCAACCTCTTCCTTTGGGTACCGGCTATTCGAAGGGGCTTAAACCTCCATTATCTATAGTCTTATTACAATGTGAGTAATTTCCAACAAAGTCAGTCTTTGTTAAACACTGAACTTTGTTTATTCCTTTCGGGGGGCTACATCATTGTACACAGGTACAATATTTTTGTTTTGGAGTTGGGCTCTCAATTATCCATTCTTGTTCCTCTAATTCTCTATTAATATTAAAAGAGGTATTTGCCCATAAAGCAGTCCAAGATATATTGGCTGGTATAGGAATCCCAATTAAGGGAACTCCCTTCTTTGAATGTTCCGGAAAATGAGTGCAGGCCCAACAATCCAACTTATTAGCGATTTGAACTGTCTTTTGTAACAAGCCAAGATGTAAATTCTTTTTTCATGGATTTCCTGGTCCTTCATGGAGTATTCCTATCAAACAACAAAGGAATATCACCCCGCTTAGTTCCTTCATTCCTTATTCTAAAAAGATTAGTATGCTTGCACAAATATCTTAATAACAGGATAGAAACAGTAGCTAAAACACAGTATAAAAAAACTAGGCCCTGTATACAATCTAATTCAATGTATGATTTGTCAAAGCTCCAAGTGCAATTCATTATATTCGAGAGAGCTTCAGCTTCAATGGTCCTGTCTTTTCAGAAGTCCATTCTCCTTGTGAAGCTTTCTTCACACGAGTATAATGTATCCAAGAGTCCAAACCCTTCACTTTCACAGCAGTGTAAGTGGTAAGTAACACCAAATAGGGTCCTTCCCACTTCTCCTTTAAAGGTTCATCCTTCCATGTGTGAATATAAACTTCATCTCCAGGTTGGAATTCATGTACCGGTCTGTCTAGAGGCAAGGAAGCTCATTGGTTAAGATACCTGCGTAAGGAAGATAGGGTCTGCGACAAAGACAATAAATAACTCGTCATCACCTCTTCTCCTTTTACATGCATTTGGTCTCCTTTTCCCACAAGTAAAGTAGTAGGGTATGGTTTCCCATATAATATTTCAAAAGGGCTTACCCCTTCCCTAACTCTAGGAATGATTCGAATTCTCATTAATGCTATGGGCAGCACATCTACCCACTTCATCTGCGTTTCTTGACACAGCTTTGAAATCTGTCTCTTTAGAGTCTGATTCATCCTTTCTACTTTTCCACTTCACTGGGGTCTCCAAGGTGTATGTAAATCCCATTGTATCTGTAAAAATTTAGTTACTCCTTGGACTATTTCTGCTATAAAGTGAGGCCCATTATCTTGGGGGAAGGCCAACAAGGCAGATATCCTGCTGGGAGTCTGTTATAGACCACCTAACCAGGATGAAGAGGCAGACGAAATATTCTACCAGAGGCTGGCAGAAGTCTCACAGTCACTAGCCCTTGTTCTCGTGGGGGACTTCAACTTTCCGGACGTCTGCTGGAAATACCACACGGCAGAGAGGAAACAGTCGAGGAGGTTCCTGGAGTGTGTGGAAGATAACTTCCTGGCACAGCTGGTCAGTGAGCCTACCAGGGGAGGTGCCTCGCTTGACCTGCTGTTCACAAACAGAGAAGGACTGGTGGGAGATGTGGTGGTCGGAGGCCGGCTTGGTCTCAGCGACCATGAAATGATAGAATTCTCAATACTTAGTGAAGTAAGGAGGGGGGCCAGCAAAACCGCTACCATGGACTTCCGGAGGGCAGAGTTTGGCCTGCTCAGGACACTGGTTGAGAGAGTCCCTTGGGAGGCAGTCCTGAAGGGCAAAGGGGTCCAGGAAGGCTGGACGTTCTTCAAGAAGGAAGTCTTAAAGGCGCAGGAGCAGGCTGTCCCCATGTGCCGTAAGAAGAACTGGCAGGGAAGATGACCGGCCTGGCTGAATGGGGAGCTCTGGCTGGGACTCAGGGAAAAAAGGAGAGTTTATCACTTGTGGAAGAAGGGGCAGGCAACTCAAGAAGAGTACAGGGATCTCGTTAGGTCGTGCAGAGAGGAAATTAGAAAGGCAAAAGCCCAGCTAGAACACAATCTGGCTACTGTCGTGAGAGACAACAAAAAATGTTTTTTCAAATATATTAATGACAAAAAGAGAGCCAAGGAGAATCTCCATCCTTTATTGGATGCAGCGGGGAACATTGCCACCAAGGATGAGGAAAAGGGACATGGTTTAGTGGGCATGGTAGTGTTGGGTTGACGGTTGGACTCGATGATCTTAGAGGTCTTTTTCAACCTTAATGATTCTATGATTCTATGATTCTATGATTCATACAGTTGGCCTCAGCCCATCGATGCAGCCTGTCCAGGTCCCTCTGCAGAGCCTTCCTACCCTCGAGCAGATCAACACTCCCGCCCAACTTGGTGTCGTCTGCAAACTTACTGAGGGAGCACTCAATCCCCTCATCCAGATCATTGATAAAGATATTGAACAAGACCGGCCCCAAAACTGAGCCCTGGGGAACACCGCTCGTGACCGGCCGCCAACTGGATTTAACTCTGTTCACCACAACTCTCTGGGCTCGGCCGTCCAGCCAGTTTTTTACCCAGCGAAGAGTGTACCTGTCTAGGCCGTGAGCCGCCAGCTTCTCTAGGAGAATCATAGAATCATAGAATCATACAGGTTGGAAAAGACCTCTAAGATCATCGTGTCCAACCGTCAACCCAACACCACCATGCCCACTACACCATGTCCCTAAGCACCTCATCTACACGTCTTTTAAATACCTCCAGGGATGGTGACTCCACCACTTCCCTGGGCAGCCTGTTCCAAGGCCTGACCACTCTTTCAGTAAAGAAATTTCTCCTAATGTTCAATCTAAACCTCCCTTGGCGCAACTTGAGGCCATTTCCTCTTGTCCTATCACTTGTTACTTGGCAGAAGAGACCAACACCCACCTCGCTACAACCTCCTTCCAGGTAGTTGTAGAGCGCGATGAGGTCTCCCCTCAGCCTCCTCTTCTCCAGGCTAAACAACCCCAGTTCCCTCAGCCGCTCCTCATAAGGCTTGTTCTCCAGGCCCTACACCAGCTTCGTTGCCCTCCTCTGGACACACTCCAGCACCTCCATGTCCTTCTTGTAGTGAGGGGCCCAAAACGGAACACAGTATTCGAGGTGCGGCCTCACCAGGGCCGAGTACAGGGGCACGATCACCTCCCTAGTCCTGCTGGCCACACTATTTCTGATACAGGCCAGGATGCCGTTGGCCTTCTTGGCCACCTGAGCACACTGCCGGCTCATGTTCAGCCGGCTGTCAATCAGCACCCCCAGGTCCTTTTCCTCTGGGCAGCTTTCCAGCCACTCTTCCCCAAGCCTGTAGCGTTGCCTGGGGTTGTTGTGACCCAAGTGCAGGACCCGGCACTTGGCCTTGTTGAATCTCATGCAGTTGGCCTCGGCCCATCGATCCAGCCTGTCCAGGTCCCTCTGCAGAGCCTTCCTACCCTCGAGCAGATCAACACTCCCGCCCAACTTGGTGTCGTCTGCAAACTTACTGAGGGAGCACTCGATCCCCTCGTCCAGATCGTTGATAAAGATATTGAACAAGACCGGCCCCAGTACTGAGCCCTGGGGAACACCGCTCGTGACCGGCCGCCAACTGGATTTAACTCCGTTCACCACAACTCTCTGGGCTCGGCCGTCCAGCCAGTTTTTTACCCAGCGAAGAGTACACCTGTCTAAGCCATGAGCCGCCAGCTTCCCTAGGAGAATGCTGTGGGAGACAGTGTCAAAGGCTTTACTGAAGTCCAGGTAGACCACATCCACAGCCTTTCCCTCATCCACTAGGCGGGTCACCTGCTCATAGGAGGAGATTAGGTTGGTCAAGCAGGACCTGCCTTCCATGAATCCGTGCTGGCTGGACCTGATCCCCTGGTTGTCCCGCACATGGCTCGTGAGCACCCTCAAAACCAACCGCTCCATGATCTTCCCCGGCACCGAGGTCAGGCTGACCGGCCTGTAGTTCCCCGGATCCTCCTTCCGGCCCTTCTTGTAGGTGGGCGTCACATTGGCGAGCCTCCAGTCGTCCGGGACCTCCCCTGTTAACCAGGACTGCTGGTAAATGATGGAGAGTGGCTTGGCAAGCTCCTCCGCCAGCTCCCTCAGTACCCTCGGGTGGATCCCATCCGGCCCCATAGACTTGTGAGCGTCCAGGTGGCGTAGCAGGTCGTTAACTTCTTCCTCTTGGATTATGGGGGGTTTATCCTGCTCGCCGTCCCTGTCTTCCAGCTCAGGGGGCTGAGTACCCTGAGGATAACTGCTCTGACTATTAAAGACTGAGGCAAAGAAGGCGTTAAGTACCTCAGCCTTATCCTCGTCCTTGGTGGCATCCAATAAAGGATGGAGAGTCTCCTTGGCTCTCTTTTTGTCGTTAATATATTTGTAAAAACATTTTTGTTGTCTCTTACGACAGTGGCCAGCTGCGTCAGGAAGTTATCTTCCACACACTCCAGGAACCTCCTCGACTGTTTCCTCTCTGCCGTGTGGTATTTCCAGCAGACGTCTGGAAAGTTGAAGTCCCCCACGAGAACAAGGGCTAGCGACTGTGAGACTTCTGCCAGCCTCTGGTAGAATATTTCGTCTGCCTCCTCATCCTGGTTAGGTGGTCTCTAACAGACTCCCAGCAGGATATCTGCCTTGTTGGCCTTCCCCCTCATCCTTACCCACAAGCACTCGACCTGACTACCATTGAGCTCTAGACAGTCAAAGCACTCCCTAACATACAGGGCTACCACACTGCCTCTCCTTCCTCGCCTGTCCCTTCTGAAGAGCTTATAGCCGTCCATTGCAGCTCTCCAATCGTGAGACTCATCCCACCATGTTTCTGTGATGGCGACTAAGTCATAGCTACCCCGCTGCACAATGGCTTCCAGCTCCTCCTGTTTGCCGCCCATGCTGCGTGCATTGGTGTAGATGCACTTGAGCTGGGCTGCCGATTTCTCCCCCGACATTGGCGTGCCTGCCCTAGGCTCTTCTCTAGTGAGCCTGGTTTTATCCCCTTCCCCCTTCGAACCTAGTTTAAAGCCCTCTCGATGAGCCCCGCCAACTCATACGTGAGAATCCTTTTCCCCCTGTGAGACAGCTGAACTCTGTCCCTCGCCAGCAGGACTGGTGCCGTGTAAACCTCCCCATGGTCAAAGAAGCCAAAATTCCGCCGATGGCACCAGCCCGTAAGCCACGTGTTGATCCGATGAGTTTTCCTGTTCCCTTCAGTATTCCTCCCTGCCACTGAAGGGATCAAGGAAAACACTACCTGTGCTCCTGACCCTTCCACCAGTCGCCCCAGTGCCCTGAAGTCCCTTTTGATCGCTTCGGGACTTCTCTCTGCAACCTCCTCGCTGCCAGCCTGTATAACCAATAGCGGGTAGTAATCGGAGGGCTGTACCAGACTAGGGAGTTTCCTAGTAATGTCCTTAACCCAGGCCCCAGGGAGGCAGCAGACTTCCCTGTGGGATGGGTCTGGCCGGCATATTGGGCCCTCTGTCCCCCTCAGAAGGGAATCACCTATGATAATTACCCTCCTTTTTTTCTTAGCAGAGGCAGTCATAATGCGTGGGGCTGACTGACTCGCCTTGGGCAACCCCCTGGATGGGCCTTCATCTACATCCTCGTTTGTCTGGCCCTCAAGTTCCAGAACTCCATATCTGTTCTGTAAGGGCAACTGGGAAGGTTGAGGTGAGGGAGACCGGGCGGGGATTCGCCTGGCACCCTGAGCAGGGACCTGTGTCCATTCCCCCCCATCTCCTGGGTCCCCTCCTTCTGCCTGGTGGCAAGAGGGCAGGGGATCCTCCGCTTCTTGTGGAGCCTCTATGTGCTGTCCTTGCCTCAGGGATGGTAGGGTGTGGCTCCACCAATCTATCTCCCTCTCACACTCCCTGATACTCCTTAACCTCTCCACTTCCTCTTTCAGCTCTGCCACCAAGCTGAGCAGATCATCCACCTGGTCACACCTCATACAGGCGTTGTCTCTGCTGTCCTCCTGTACAAGTGACAGCAGCTGGAGATTCAACAAGGCCAAGTGCCGGGTCCTGCACTTGGGTCACAACAACCCCAGGCAACGCTACAGGCTTGGGGAAGAGTGGCTGGAAAGCTGCCCAGTAGAAAAGGGCCTGGGGGTGTGCTGGTTGACAGCCGGCTGAACATGAGCCGGCAGTGTGCCCAGGTGGCCAAGAAGGCCAACGGCATCCTGGCCTGTATCAGAAATAGTGTGGCCAGCAGGAGCAGGGAGGTGATCGTGCCCCTGTACTCGGCCCTGGTGAGGCCGCACCTCGAATACTGTGTTCCGTTTTGGGCCCCTCACTACAAGAAGGACATGGAGGTGCTGGAGCGTGTCCAGAGAAGGGCAACGAAGCTGGTGAAGGGCCTGGAGAACAAGTCTTATGAGGAGCAGCTGAGGGAACTGGGACTGTTTAGTCTGGAGAAAAGGACGCTGAGGGGAGACCTTATCGCTCTCTACAACTACCTGGAAGGAGGTTGTAGTGAGGTGGGTGTTGCTCTCTTCTCCCAAGTAACTAGCGATAGGACGAGAGGAAATGGCCTCAAGTTGCGCCAAGGGAGGTTTAGATTGGACATTAGGAAAAATTTCTTTACTGAAAGAGTGGTCAGGCCTTGGAACAGGCTGCCCAGGGAAGTGGTGGAGTCACCATCCCTGGAAGTATTTAAAAGACGTGTAGATGAGGCGCTTAGGGACATGGTTTAGTGGGCATGGTGGTGTTGGGTTGACGGTTGGACTCGATGATCTTAGAGGTCTTTTCCAACCTTAATGATTCTATGATTCTATGATCTGAGGATATCCCTTCCGGTATACCAAACTTTGGAATCGCTTCCTTGAGTATAACTCTAACCACTTCTCTAGCCTTGTTGGTATGACATGGGAAGACTTCAGGCCACCCAGAGAAAGTATCTACCAAAACTAAGAGTTACTTAAACTGGTTACATTTTGGCAACTCAGAAAAATCTATTTGCCAGTATTCCCCTGGGGTTTGACCTCTTAGACGTTTGCTCCCATATGGGACTCATTGTGGGTTTTCTTCAGTATTTCTCTTACCATTGGAGTGGTAATTAAAATTTGTCCATCTTTAGTTACCCACCAACCTTCTTTCGACTTTGTACACTCTAAATATTTGGCAAGCTTATTTTCTTTTTCCGAATACTTTGGAGGTTCCCACTGAATTTTCCTGGGAGGGATTAGCGCTCCCATCAATCACTCTGACATTGCAACTCTTTTAGCTGTTTCATCTGCCTTTCGGTTTCCTCTAACTACTTCTGTTTGTCCTTTCTGGTGGGCTTTGCAATGTATAATTGCAACTTCTTTTGGCTTTTGGAGAGCTTGTAACAATTTCAAAATTTCTGATCCATATTTTCTAGGAGTTCCTTGTGAAGACAATAGTCTAAGTTCTTTCCAAATGACTCCATGCGCATGAACTACTCCAAATGCATATTTAGAATCCGTATAAATATTTACTTTCTTGTCTTTAGATAGTTCTGACGCTTGGGTTAGAGCGATGATTTCTGCTTTCTGGGCAGAAGTATCTGGAGGTAATATTCGGGCTTCAATTTCGTCCTGCAGGGTTACCACAGCATACCCAGCTTTTCGCTCTCCATTGAGACTCCCATCTGTAAAGAGTTCAATTTCTGGATCCGTTAGTGGCACATCCTTTAAATCAGGTCGGCTAGAGTATCCTAAAAACCCTCGCAATTCTTTTTTGATCAAGGGGGAGCTATTCGACAAATAGCTTCTTTTCGTTCTGCTCCCAATTCTCTTTTTCCTTGAGAAATTACAAATCCCAAGTACGTTACTGTAGTTTGTACCACTTGGGCCTTTTTCTGGGATACCCGGTATCCAGCTAAACCCAAAAAATTCAACAAATCAATAGTTGCAGTTTTACATTCGTATTCAGTCCTTGCTCCGAGCGAGATGTCATCTACATATTGCAACAAAGTGATGGAAGGATTCTTACCTTGCCAATCTTCCAGTTCTTTAGCAAGTACGTTACCAAACAGTGTCGGGCTATTCTTGAATCCTTGTGGTAACACAGTCCAGCAAAGCTGTATTTTCCTCCCAGTGGTAGGGCTCTCCCATTCAAAGGCAAATATCTTCTGACTTTCCTCTTCCAAGGGGATGCAAAAGAACGCATCCTTCAAGTCCAGCGCTGTAAAATACACTCTATTTTCAGGAATTGCCGACAGCAAGGTATAAGGATTTGGCACTACTGGATGTACATCAACAGTGATTTTATTAATTTCTCTCAAATCTTGTACCAACTGATACTCTTGAGTTCGGGGCTTCTTAACTGGTAAGATGGGAGTATTATATTCTGATTGGCACTCCCGCAACAGACCGAATTGCATAAAAGTGTTGATTAATGATTCCAAGCCCACCCTGGCTTCTAATTTCATAGCATACTGTCTTTTCCTTACTGGCTGAGCTCCCAGTTTCAACTCTATTTTTACCGGAATGGCGTTTTTGGCTCGTCCTGGTTTCTTAGAAGCCCATACTAGGGGTATCACAGCATTCAGGATTTCTTCTGGGATCCTGGTCCTCTCCTCTCCTTTCTCAGTCAGCAGACACAATTGGGCTTTCCATGCAGTCTCTGCAGGCACATGTAGCTGAATAGACTTATCAGAAAATGTTAGTTGAGCCTTCAGTTTACACAATAAGTCGCGTCCCAATAATGGTAGAGGGCATTCTGGCATATATAGAAATTCATGAGTCAATGTAGTGTTTCCAATTGTACATTCCATAGGTTTTAAAAATGGCCTAAGGGCTCGTTTTCCCGTGACCCCAACAATTGGCATGTAAGTTTTACTTTAGGGGTCCTTTTACAACTAGTTACTACAGAGTGTGTTGCTCCACTATCTACTAAGAAATCTATTACTTCATTCCTCAGCTTCATTGGAACCAGGGGATCTACTGGGGAGATCTTAATACTTTCCCCCGGTCCTCTTCATTCAGAGTCAGAGGTTCCCAACATAATCAGGTTAGCATCTGTCTCTTGCCCCCCTTTCTCCGTAGAGTCAACAAACAGTTTTTCCCTCCGCGGACATTCATTTTTCCAATGTCCCTCCTTTTTACAAAAAGCACACTGGTTAGGGCCCAAAGGGGCACGGCGTGAGGGATTCTGTCCTTGCCCTATCCTGTTCCATCCACTTCCTCCTCTCCCTCTGCCTCGGCCCCTACCTCTCCCTCTGCCTGAATTTCCAGCGATTGCAGCTGGTAGCAATGAGGCTTGTAATTTTATTCCTTTCTGTTTTTCTTTAAGTTTTTCTCTTTTTTCTTTCTCATCTCTATTATTGTATACCTTGTACGCTATTTCAATTCATTGTGATGCAGACATTCCCCCAGCTCCATCTACTCGCTGCAGTTCCTTTCTAATATCAGAGGCCGATTGTCCCATAAATAACATATTAAACATTTTTCTATTAGCCTCATCCTCTGGATCTAAATCCGTCCATCTACGAGCAGTTTCACATAATCTTTCACAAAAGGCCGAGGGATTGTCCTCCGACCCCTGCCTTATTTCATATAACTTTGCCTTCCCTCCTTTCTACTGGACCCCCCTTGGGGACCAACATTTACACATCAGCCTCCCCACAATCCTTAACACATTTCTTTCCTTTTTCACATCTCTCACAACAATTCTTTTTCTTTCCTTTCCCATTAACACTTTCTGCTAACAACATATACATTCCATTCACATCATTCATCATCAGTTTACATTTCTTACGAGTTTCATGATCATTTCTCATAGTGAAAAACAAATCAACATATATATAACTTCATTCCATTTCTCCATTCTTCTACAAAACAAAATTGATTGCAAAATAGTATTATAATTCACCAATCCATTTTCTGGCCAGACCTCACCATTGTCCAATTTATAATATGGCCACCATTGGTTACAATAAGTTCTCAACCTATCTTTCCTTAGGGGATCCCCTCCAAACTTATTCCAATTTTTCAGGATGCATCCTAAAGGAGAGCATAGGGGTACCTTAGTGGAAGCAGCCGCAGCCATATTACGTGTAATATTTTCTCCAAGAATTCCTTGGCTTCATACACTTGGCTCCGGTCCCCTGCCAGCAAAGGTAAAATCTTACCACTCACCCAGCACCGACCCACTGTCGGTAAAGGTGAAATCTTACCATGCACTCAGCTCCGACCCCCTATCAGTAAAGGCAAGATTTTACTGCGCACCCAGCTCCCACCCACTGTTGGTAAAGGTAAGATTTTACCATGCGTCTACATGAGAAGCCGTTACTTAAGCTCCTGCCGTGGGCCTTTTTTCTAGGCGCGTCTTATGCAGAGCAATCCCAAAAAGCAGCTATTTACCTCTGCAGTCCCTTGCCTCCTTGCAAATATCTCATATTGTGGCATTGCACCGTTGTGTTGCCTGTCGCCCCTCAGGGGAGAGGAACCGGCGGAGTCCGCAATCAAGAGGTTGGAGCGCACTGGAGTCCTACCCAGTCCTGTCTCCCGTCTGGAATGGCAGGAAAATCCGGGCAAGGCTAGAACGGCAGTCCCACCTGGATCGCCAAAACTGTTGTCCCTCAAGCGGGGTTTGTTACCCAGTGTGCAATAAGCCAATCTCACAAACAGAGTCGAGATATCTGTTTATATCATGCCTGTGCAGAGATGGGTGCTAGGTGGTAACTCCATGTTGTGGTTTAACCCAGCAGGCAGCCAAACACCACACAGCCGCTCACTCACACCCTTCCCCCGCAGTGGGATGGGGGAGCGAATCAGGAGGGGGAAAAAAAAAAATATGTGGATTGAGATAAAAACAGTTTAATAGAACAGAAAAAGAAATAATAATAATAACAATAACAATAATAATAGTAGTAATAATAATAATAATAATGATAATAGAATATACAAAGTGAGTGATGCACAATGCAATTGCTCACCACCCACCAACCGATAACCAAGCAGCGATCGCTACTTCGTGGAACACGCCTACCATTCATATACTGAGCATGATGTCACATGGTATGGAATACCCCATTGGCCAGCTGGGCCAGCTGTCCTGGCTATGCTCCCTCCCAGGCTCTACCAGAGCATGGAAGCTGAATGTCCTTGACTAGCAGGGTACTTAGCAACAACTGAAAACATCAGTGTGTTATCAACATTCTTCTCATACTAAATCCAAAACACAGCACTAGGAAGAAAATTAATTCTATCCCAGCCGAAAGCAGGACAGTATCCACCTCTTATTCTATACCATTTACATCATGCCTAGGTCTCACATTTTCCAATACATTCCAATTAATCACCACCACCTTTCTTGTCTTTATGATATATATACACACGGATATGATTCCCTTAGTCTAAGGGCCATCCCTCTAAAATGTCCATTGAGTTCATTTAGTCCACGACTTTGGGCTCCATCTGTCATAACAGTCTTTCAGGGCAGGAGAGATGGTGTGTGGTGTTGGACTGTTGCATCCTGAAGCCAGTTCTGGTTCCATTATCGCTGCGCTCGTCCGGTTCTATCATCGTTGCACTTTGCTTGGTTTCATCGGAGTTAGTTCATTCTTCATTAATCTGGGTGATTTTTACTGCTATACCATTGATAGCAACCATAGAAATAATGATATACAATATCATATAACAATTAACATCATACAATTCAGTTCATTGGCTATTTTCACCCACAATTAAATCCCCTTGAGGTACACACCGGACTTGCCCATCCTTTCGCATTACCCACCAAGTGAACCCAGGTCCTTGAGCAAAAGCAATCCCACGGATGGGTTTTCCCTTGCCTGAGGCAGGAGTAACCCAGACTGTCTTCCCCAGCATATTTCTTATGTGCACGACAGGGACTTTATCCCCATCTACAGTACGTAAGAGTCTTGATTGGGCAGGGCCAGCTAGATTGAAAGATCCCCTGGTGTTGACTAACCAGGTGGCTTTTGCTAAATGTGTATCCCAATGCTTGAATGTCCCACCGCCCATTGCCCTCAGCGTAGTCTTTAGCAGTCCGTTGTATCGTACGATTTTCCCGGAGGCTGGTGCATGGTAGGGGATGTGATAGAACCACTCAAAGCCATGCTCTTTGGCCCAGGTGTCTATGAGGGTGTTTCGGAAATGAGTCCCATTGTCTGACTCAATTCTTTCTGGGGTGCCATGTCGCCATAGGACTTGCTTTTCAAGGCCCAGGATGGTGTTCCTGGTGGTGGCATGGGGCACGGGATATGTTTCCAGCCATCCGGTGGTTGCTTCCACCATGGTGAGCACATAGCGCTTGCCTTGTTGGGTTTGTGGGAGTAAAATATAATCAATCATAGAATCATAGAATCATTAAGGTTAGAAAAGACCTCTAAGATCATCGAGTCCAACTGTCAACCCAACACCACCATACTCACTACACCATGTCCCTACACCAATCTGCCAGGCCTCCCCATATTTATATTTCAACCATCGTCCTCCATACCAAAGAGGCTTTACTCGCTTGGCTTGTTTGATTGCAGCGCATGTTTCACATTCATGGATAACCTGTGCAATAGCGTCCATGGTCAAGTCCACCCCTCGATCACGAGCCCATCTATATGTTGCATCTCTTCCTTGATGGCCTGAAGTGTCATGGGCCCACAGAGCTATAAATAATTCACCCTTATGTTGCCAGTCCAAATCCACCTGAGCCACTTCGATCTTAGCAGCCTGGTCCACCTGCTGGTTGTTTTGATGTTCCTCAGTGGCCCGACTCTTGGGTACGTGGGCATCTACGTGACGTACTTTTACAGCCAGGTTCTCTACCCGGGCAGCAATATCTTGCCACAATGCGGCAGCCCAGATGGGTTTGCCTCTGCGCTGCCAGTTGTTCTGCTTCCACTGCTGCAACCACCCCCACAGGGCATTTGCCACCATCCATGAGTCAGTATAGAGATAAAGTACTGGCCATTTTTCTCGTTCAGCAATGTCCAAGGCCAGCTGGATGGCTTTCACCTCTGCAAACAGACTCGACTCACCTTCTCCTTCAGCAGTTTCTGCGACTTGTCCTATAGGACTCCATACAGCAGCCTTCCACCTCCGATGCTTCCCCACAAGGCGACAGGACCCATCAGTGAACAGGGCATATTGCTTCTCGTTTTCTGGTAGTTTATTATACAGTGGGGCCTCTTCAGCACGTGTCACCTCCTCCTCCGGGGATATTCCGAAATCTTTGCCTTCTGGCCAGTTCGTGATCACTTCCAAGATTCCTGGGCGACTGGGGTTTCCTATTTGGGCCCGTTGTGTGATCAGGGCGACCCACTTACTCCACGTAGCATTGGTTGCATGATGTGTAGAGGGGACCCTCCCTTTGAACATCCAGCCCAGCACTGGCAGTCGGGGTGCCAGGAGGAGCTGTGCTTCAGTACCAACCACTTCCGAAGCAGCTCGAATCCCTTCATATGCTGCCAATATCTCCTTCTCAGTTGGAGTGTAGCGGGCCTCGGATCCTCTGTATCCCCAACTCCAGAACCCTAGGGGTCGACCTCGAGTCTCCCCTGGTGCTTTCTGCCAGAGGCTCCAGGTAGGGCCATTCTCCCTGGCTGCGATGTAGAGCACATTCTTTATATCTTGTCCTGCCTTGGCTGGCCCAAGGGCTACTGCATGAACTATCTCCCATTTCATTTCTTCAAAGGCTTGTCGTTGCTCAGGGCCCCATTTGAAATCGTTCTTTTTCCGAGTCACTTGATAGAGAGGGCTTACGATTTGACTGTAATCTGGAATATGCATTCTCCAAAATCCCACAACACCTAAGAAAGCTTGTGTTTCCTTTTTGCTAGTTGGTGGGGACATGGCTGTTATTTTGTTGATCACATCCATTGGGATCTGACGACGTCCATCTTGCCATTTTATTCCTAAAAACTGGATCTCCTGTGCAGGTCCCTTGACCTTACTTCGTTTTATGGCAAAGTCGGCCTTCAGAAGGATTTGGACTATTCTATCACCTTTCTCAAAAACTTCCTGTGCTGTGCTGCCCCTTACAATGATGTCATCAATGTATTGCAGGTGTTCTGGAGCCTCCCCCTGTTCCAGTGTGGTGTGGATCAGTCCATGGCAAATGGTAGGGCTGTGTTTCCACCCCTGGGGCAGTCGGTTCCAGGTGTACTGGACGCCCCTCCAAGTGAAAGCAAACTGTGGCCTGCACTCTGCCGCCAAAGGGATTGAGAAGAGCGCATTAGTGATATCATTTGTGGCATACCACTTGGCTGCCTTTGACTCCAGTTCGTATTGGAGTTCTAGCATGTCCGGCACGGCAGCACTCGGCGGCGGCGTGACTTCGTTCAGGCCACGGTAGTCTACTGTTAGTCTCCACTCTCCATTGGACTTTCGCACTGGCCATATGGGACTGTTGAAGGGTGAGCGAGTCTTGCTGATCACTCCTTGGCTCTCCAGTCGACGAATCAGCTTATGGATGGGAAGCAGGGAGTCTCGGTTGGTGCGATATTGCTGCCGGTGCACTGTTGTGGTAGCGATTGGTACCTGTTGTTCTTCGACCCTCAGCATCCCCACAACAGAAGGGTCCTCTGAGAGACCAGGCAAGGTAGACAGCTGTTTAATTTCCTCCATCTCCAAGGCAGCTATACCAAAAGGCCACCGGTACCCTTTTGGGTCCTTGAAATACCCTCTCCTGAGGTAGTCTATGCCAAGGATGCACGGACCCTCTGGACCAGTCACAATGGGGTGCTTCTGCCACTCATTCCCAGTTAGGCTCACTTCGGCCTCCAATACAGTTAACTCTTGGGATCCCCCTGTCACTCCAGAAATACAAATGGGTTCTGCCCCTTTATAGCTTGATGGCATTAGGGTACACTGTGCACCGGTGTCTGCGAGAGCCTTATACTCCTGTGGCTCTGATGTGCCAGGCCATCGAATCCACACAGTCCAGTAAACCCGGTTGTCCCTTTCCTCCACCTGGCTGGAGGCAGGGCCCCTCTAGTCCTGGTCATAGTACTCGTTACTCACGTCTTGTGTATGCGACTCAAAAGTCCCTTTATTAAGAGCGGAAGTAAAGTCAAGTCTTCTACTCTGTCTGGGGAAGTGCTCACTGGAAACTGGAGCAGCAGTTTTCCTGGAAGAACCCCCTTGTGTGATTGTTTTTCCTTGCAACTCATATACCTGCAGCCAGGTGACAATGTGCTCACCTGGACGATGACTGAAGTTTTTTTTGCGTATCTCGCAGCTCACTCAGGGATAGGCATCCAGTGGTTACCATCTCATTTATGGCTTCTGCCTCTTCCTCCTCCTGTTGTCGTAATGGTCCTGGTTCATCTTCATCCCTTACTAAATGAGCTGATTTTCTTGTGTATTTCGTCTTCTGTATAGGGGCGACTGATACCGGCACAGGTTGGTTCTCTGGTTCAGCCGCAGTGACTGTTGCTGGGGTTTGGGTAGCCGCGGTGCCTGTCGCCAAGGTTTGGAGTACCCGCGGTGCCTGTCGCTGAGGTTGATCTCCGGATGGTATTCCTAAATAGTTGTTTAACCCTAAAGAAGACCTGAACCACATTCAGGAGACATAGCAATAGGAACACGCTTATTTGAACATCCCAAGGATATTCAAAATTCTCAGGAACCGGTGTGGAGGGCTTCAGGAAGAGGATAGAAGAAAAAGGAGTTTCTGGAGATATGGAAGGGAAGGTGAAGGAGTGGGGGAAAGCCTCCCACCCTGTCTCCCCCATAAATTCATTCTCCAAGGAGAAAAGAGTGTAATTATTAATAGTTTCCGAGAGGTGGTTCCCGAGGTACAGAGATGATGGCAATGCTGAGTATAGATACCAGGTTAGACTCACGACCAATGATTTTATCATATAATAAAACAGTGTTACACAGTGCAGCAAAATGATAACCTTGACCCAGTTCCGAGCAGTGATAAACAGCACAACAGGGAATATATACTGCAAGTAAGGTATTACATTACCCAACATTGAGAGCCAGCCCCACAACTTTGAGAGCCAATAAAACAACATTGTGACCGGCGACTATTAAACGAATTTTGCCTTAACACGCTTTGGTCAGATCTGTCGTTATCTCAACCCTTTGTGCCCCACGTTGGGCACCAAAAAGGACTGTCGTGGTTTAACCCAGCAGGCAGCCAAACACCACGCAGCCACTCGCTCACTCCCCCCCCCCATCCCGCAGTGGGATGGGGGAGAGAATCGGAAAAAGAAAAGAGTAAAATTCGTGGACTGAGTTAAAGACAGTTTAATAGAACAGAAAAGGAAGGGCAAATAATAATAATGGTACAATATACAAAATGATTGATGCACAATGCAATTGCTCACCACCCGCACTGACCGATAACCAAGCAGCGATCGCTACTTCCTGGACCACGCCTCCTATTTATATACTGAGCATGATGTCATATGGTATGGAATATCCCTTTGGTCATTTGGGCTAGCTGTCCTGGCTGTGCTCCCTCCCTGCCTCTTGTGCACCTGGCAGAGCATGGGAATCTGAAGAGTCCTTGACTAGCAGGGTACTTAGCAACAACTGAAAACATCAGTGTGTTATCAACATTCTTCTCAGACTAAATCCAAAACACGGAACTAGGAAGAAAATTAACTCTATCCCAGCCGAAACCAGGACTCTGTCTTCACATTGCATATTACTATAATGAATCATGACATTTTAGAGCACACTGGAAGAACTCTGGTAAATTCAATTACTCTGTTGAGAAAAGATTATTTCTTCAGGTACACTCGGAGACGAATCTCAAAGGTGATATGTTCCTGCTGTCACTGTAAGCAAAGAACTGGTTAATATACCAACTTAGAAGTAGGTTTTGACTTCACCTCAACCAATATTTGTTTCATGTTGTGAAGGTCCTAGCTGTGCTGTTGTTCTGCCTCTTGTGCTCCACCAGCAAGAGCTTGGTGGTCCCAGGAAGAAGCACACGGAGAGGGATTGTTCTCCCCTCCTTCCCTGACCTAATTCCTACTGCTTCCCACACTCCTGCACTTTTGCCTAAGCTGCTGGGATTTAGCTCAAGTAGGCTATCCTTCAAGATAAAAGTTCTTGCTAGGAAACTATTAATTTGAAAGGAAAATCTTACCTTGTGTTCGTGTAAATTTTTTCATGTCTGATTTTCCTGATTGTGACAATTTCTGAAAGTTCTGTAGGGAATCTCTGGAATACGTAGTAAACCATTACATAGTTTTAAACCAGTATTGTGTCAAACACAGCATAATACAGCTCATACTGTAACATTTTCATAACATATCTCTAGTAATGGAAGGAGAGGTGGAAAGGACTCATATCTGCTATTAGAAGAATGGTCATGGTGTATGTATTGCTGTTGCAGATGGAGACTAATAAGAGAGAAGCAGCAATATGTTTACTGATTTAAGACAGCAATTTAACAAAGTTAAATGGTAAATGCAACAGTGGTTTAATGAGATTCGATGGCAAGGTACACTTGATTACTTACTGCATAGAGGACAGGGTCAGACAAAACTGTCAGGAGACCCTCCCGTTGAGTCATGAGGTTCAGAAAGGACCCCTTTCCTTTCTAAACTCCTTCCCTTAAGAGGAATCTAGGTGCGGCTGGATCCAAACTTAGTCCCAGATTTGGTCAACGGTTTATGTCTAAAGGATTATATATGTGCGCAATCAATCCTTTATATCACTTAGCTAAGATTTCAAAGTTTAGCATGCTATTAGTCACTTACCAAGGATCTGTTGCAGCAAGGAATCTCTCAACCTCGAGGAGTAACCCTGTGAGGCGTCCCTACTCAAGGGGAGATCCTGGCCTGCAGCCCGCTGTTGTGCAGGAGAGCTCAAAGGGCTCTTGGGCTGTCCACTATTTATAGAGTAAGATGATTGAATCATAGTTTACACACCGACTGCAGACGTTAGTTTCTTCCAAATTTGGCTGCAGTCACACATTGACCAGCACTGTGGTTAGGTGAATGCATCGCCTATTGCGTTGTTATCTGCATCCATCAGATGCATTCATCATGGTCGACACAGGTGATTATCGCTTGAGCAGGGTTATGGGGTGGGGGAGTGGGGGAGAAGTCAGGTCGGGGGCAGGGGGAGCGCACCATTACAGTTGCTTATCTCTTTAAAATGAAGCAACTCTGCAACTGATAGAGCTAATTTTAATGGCTGGGGGAATGGATGAGAGCCAAAACTAAAAATAGCCCAACACTTAAGAGAGTAATATCACCACCTCCCTTGTGCACCTAAGGAAGTTCTAGTTTGGAGCACGTGAATTACCTACTTCCTGCTGTTTATTTAGTGAGAACTCCAAGGGGTGATTCAAAGGATGTGAGCTGGGTGTTTGAAATTAGATGATATAAATACCATCCTCAGGGACAAGTGAGCACTCTTCTAACATATCTGTCAAGTATGTTCTTAGAAGAGGAATATAATCCTTATGCGATTTATATTAAAAAACATGCAACTTGTAACATGCAATTTTTTCCTCCTTTAATCACATACATAAGAATTAAAAAAAAACATAGTAAAAATGAAGAAAAAAAAAAGGAACTATCTTGCTTAAGGAAGGAACTTTCATTTTCTAAAAGAATATATCCATTGTGTTCAACCAATCCAAAATATGGATGACATTAAAAGATTGTGTGTTAATATTTCAGGAACTGTAAACATTGCCTCTATAAATTGGGATATGTGATACTTAACACTAAATCAGATTCTGCGGGGTGTGTTGGTTTTTTGGGTTTTTTTTGGATGCATCCATTAATTCACAATCATGAATTTTGTTAGGTATTTTCAATAATACAGTTTTCTGAAATGTGTTATTCCTTTTAGGAGTCTACTCTTAGCACACAGTGACTTTTTGTTGTCATCTTTAGGCATTGATGGAGGACCTATTCTCTTTATTCTAGATTTTCCTAGTAATTTAGTTGAATAATGAACTTTTTCTATTGTGCATTTTGATACCAGGTGTGTATGCTTGTTTAAATTTGTGAGCAGTGTCTGTGAGGTTTCTTTTATGGGATGATTTGTACATATATTATTTAGAATATTTGTCATTTTGTTAGTTCTAAGCTCAAACATGCAATCATCTTTTCAAGAAGAATTCAAATGATAGTTATAGGAGATCTTATGTAGACAGTTGATACCTCATGTTTTCTTCACTCATACTTCCATCTTTCAGTGCCTTTGACATTGCTGAGAGTCATCATACGAAACCTTTCAACCAGTAAGTAGGGATAAGCTGCAAACTGAACTTTCCCTAGACACCATGAAGGAGTCCAAGGTGTTGTATTTAATACACCAGAGATCTCTCTGGGTAAATTTTGCTGAAGTTAGGTCAGCATTTCCAACTATAACAGAAACCTCTTGCACCAGTGTCTTCTGAAACATTTTTTTCAAAACTGAGAAGTGTCATTAGGATCAAAGAGAACAGACACCAAAGAAACGCTACAGGTGTCTGCACTGTTCTCCAGAAAAAAACACAGTGAAAATTTTTGAGAGGAAATAGCCACTTTGTGGAATTGCTTTTTATATTTTAAAATAATCTGTGGAAAGACTTAATACTTTGAAAGTACAAATGTCATGCCTTGTTTGGATTGGAAGCCTCGGTGCATACTTACAGATATTTTTCAGCCACCCATTTAAAAAAATATCTTCTACAGAAACAGAAAGCCAATAACATCTGAAGTTACCAGGAAAAAAAGCCACATAGCTATTCATCCCCTGAGTCTCCAGTGAATTTTCTAACAGCGATGACCCTTGAAAAGAGAAGCCTTTTATGAAAAGCAAAGGCAGGGGGGATGTTTTGCAGGACAAATATGAACATATTTGTCGTGGTTTAACCTGGCAGGCAGCCAAATACCACGCAGCCGCTCACTCACTCCCCCCGCCCCCCCAGTGGGACGGGGAGAGAATCGGAAGGGTAAGAGTGAGAAAAACTCGTGGGTTGAGATAAAGACAGTTTAATAGAACAGAAAAGGGAGAATAATGACAATAAATAATGATAGAATATACAAAATGAGTGATGCACAATGCAATTGCTCACCACCCGCGCTGACCGATAACCAAGTAGCGATCGGTACTTCCTGGATCACGCCTACCGTTCATATACTGAGCATGACGTCACATGGTATGGAATACCCCATTGGCCAGCTGGGCTGGCTGTCCTGATTATGTTCCCTCCCATCTTGTGTACCTAGCTCAGTCAGTAGGCACGGGAGCTGTCCTTGGACTAGGAGGGCACTTAGCAACAACTGAAAACATCAGTGTGTTATCAACATTCTCCTCATACTAAATCCAAAACACAGCACTAGGAAGAAATTTAACCCTATCCCAGCCGAAACTAGGACAGTATCCACCCCTTATTCCATACCATTTACGTTATGCTTAGGTCTCACATTTTTCGATACCTTTCAATTAATCACCACTATCTTTTATATATATATACATATATAATACATATACATACATATATACATATAATACATATACATACATATATATACATAAATATATATAAATGTCCATTGAGTTCTTTTAGTCCACAACTTTGGGCTCCATCTGTCATAACAGTCTTTCAGGGCCAGAAGGATGGTGTGTGGTGTTGGGCTGTTGCATCCTGAAGCCAGTTCTCATTTCGGTACTGCTGCACTCGTTCAGTTCTATCATCGTTGCACTTTGCTCGGTTTCATCGGAGTTAGTTCATTCATTAATCTGGGTGATTTTCACTGCTACACCATTGATAGCAACCATAGAAATAATGATATACAATATCATATAACAATTAACATCATACAATTCAGTTCATTGGCTATTTTCACCCAAAATCAAATCCCCTTGAGGTACACACCGGACTTGCCCATCCTTTCGCATCACCCACCAAGTGCACCCAGGTCCTTGAGCAAAAGCAATCCCATGGATGGGTTTTCCCTTGCCAGAGGCAGGAGTAACCCAGACTGTCTTCCCCAGCATATTTCTTATGTGCACGACAGGGACTTTATCTCCATCTACAGTACGTAAAAGTCTTGACTGGGCAGGGCCAGCTCGATTAACAGACCCCCTAGTGTTGACTAACCAGGTGGCTTTTGCTAAATGTGTATCCCAATGCTTGAATGTCCCACCACCCATTGCCCTCAGTGTTGTCTTTAGCAGCCCGTTGTATCGTTCGATTTTCCCGGAGGCTGGTGCGTGGTAGGGGATGTGATAGACCCACTCAATGCCATGCTCTTTGGCCCAGGTGTCTATGAGGGTGTTTCGGAAGTGAGTCCCGTTGTCTGACTCAATTCTTTCTGGGGTGCCATGTCGCCATAGGACTTGCTTTTCAAGGCCCAGGATGGTGTTCCGGGCAGTGGCATGGGGCACAGGGTATGTTTCTAGCCAGCCGGTGGTTGCTTCCACCATGGTGAGCACATAGCGTTTGCCGTGCCGGGTTCGTGGGAGTGTGATATAATCAATCTGCCAGGCCTCCCCATATTTGTATTTCAACCATCGTCCTCCATACCAGAGAGGCTTTACTCGCTTGGCTTGTTTGATTGCAGCGCATGTTTCACATTCATGGATAACCTGTGCAATAGCGTCCATGGTTAAGTCCACCCCTCGATCACGAGCCCATCTATATGTTGCATCTCTTCCTTGATGGCCTGAGGCATCATGGGCCCACCGAGCTATAAATAATTCACCCTTATGTTGCCAGTCCAAATCCACCTGGGCCACTTCAGTCTTAGCAGCCTGGTCCACCTGCTGGTTGTTTTAGTGTTCTTCAGTGGCCCGACTCTTGGGTACGTGAGGATCTACGTGACGTACTTTTACAACCAGGTTCTCTACTCGGGCAGCAATATCTTGCCCCAATGCGGCAGCCCAGATGGGTTTACCTCTGCGCTGCCAGTTGTTCTGCTTCCACTGCTGCAACCACCCCCACAGGGCATTTGCCACCATCCATGAGTCAGTATAGAGATAGAGTACTGGCCATTTTTCTCGTTCAGCAATGTCCAAGGCCAGCTGGATGGCTTTCAACTCTGCAAACTGGCTCGATTCACCTTCTCCTTCAGCAGTTTCTGCAACTTGGCGTATAGGACTCCATACAGCAGCTTTCCACCTCCGATGCTTTCCCACAAGGCGACAGGACCCATCAGTGAACAGGGCATATTGCTTCTCGTTTTCTGGTAGTTTATTATACAGTGGGGCTTCTTCAGCACGTGTCACCTCCTCCTCTGGGGATATGCCAAAATCTTTGCCTTCTGGCCAGTTCGTCATCACCTCCAAGATTCCTGGGCAACTGGGGTTTCCTATTTGGGCCCGTTGTGTGATCAGTGCGACCCACTTACTCCACGTAGCATCGGTTGCATGATGTGTAGAGGGGACCCTCCCTTTGAACATCCAGCCCAGCACTGGCAGTCGGGGTGCCAGGAGGAGCTGTGCTTCAGTACCAACCACTTCCGAAGCAGCTCGAACCCCTTCATATGCTGCCAATATCTCCTTCTCAGTTGGAGTGTAGCGGGCCTCGGATCCTCTGTATCCCCGACTCCAGAACCCTAAGGGTCGACCTCGAGTCTCCCCTGGTACTTTCTGCCAGAGGCTCCAGGTAGGGCCATTCTCCCCGGCTGCGGTGTAGAGCACATTCTTCACATCTTGTCCTGCCCGGACTGGCCCAAGGGCTACTGCATGAACTATCTCCCGTTTCATTTCTTCAAAGGCTTGTCGTTGCTCAGGGCCCCATCTGAAGTCGTTCTTCTTCCTGGTCACTTGATAGAGAGGGCTTACAATCAGGCTGTAATCTGGAATATGCATTCTCCAAAAGCCCACAACGCCTAAGAAAGCTTGTGTTTCCCTTTTGCTAGTTGGTGGGGACATGGCTGTTATTTTGTTGATCCCATCCATTGGAATCTGACGACGTCCGTCTTGCCATTTTATTCCTAAAAACTGGATCTCCTGTGCAGGTCCCTTGACCTTACTTTGTTTTATGGCAAAACCGGCTTTCAGAAGGATTTGAATTATTCCCTCCCCTTTCTCAAAAACTTCTTCTGCTGTGTTGCCCCACACGATGATGTCATCAATGTATTGCAGGTGTTCTGGAGCCTCACCCTGTTCCAGTGCGGTGTGGATTAGTCCATGGCAAATGGTAGGGCTGTGTTTCCACCCCTGGGGCAGTCGGTTCCAGGTGTACTGGACGCCCCTCCAAGTGAAAGCAAACTGTGGCCTGCACTCTGCCGCCAAAGGGATTGAGAAGAACGCATTAGTGATATCATTTGTGGCGTACCACTTGGCTGCCTTTGATTCCAGTTCGTATTGAAGCTCTAGCATGTCCGGCACGGCAGCACTCAGTGGCGGCGTGACTTCGTTCAGGCCACGGTAGTCTACTGTTAGTCTCCACTCTCCATTAGACTTTCGCACTGGCCATATGGGACTGTTGAAGGGTGAGCGAGTCTTACTGATCACTCCTTGGCTCTCCAGTCGACGAATCAGCTCATGGATAGGGATCAGGGAGTCTCGGTTGGTGCGGTATTGCCGCCGGTGCACTGTTGTGGTAGCGATTGGTACTTGTTGTTCTTCAACCCTCAACAACCCCACAACAGAAGGGTCCTCTGAGAGACCGGGCAAGGTGGACAGCTGTTTAATTTCCTCCGTCTCCAGGGCAGCTATACCAAAAGCCCACCGATACCCTTTTGGGTCCTTAAAATACCCTCTCCTGAGGTAGTCTATGCCAAGGATGCACGGAGCCTCTGGGCCAGTCACAATGGGGTGCTTCTGCCACTCATTCCCGGTTAGGCTCACTTCGGCCTCCAATACAGTTAACTCTTGGGATCCCCCTGTCACTCCAGAAATACTTGATGGCATTAGGGTGCACTGTGCACCAGTGTCTACGAGAGCCTTATACTCCTGTGGCTCTGATGTGCCAGGCCATCGAATCCACACAGTCCAGTAAACCCGGTTGTCCCTTTCCTCCACCTGGCCGGAGGCAGGGCCCCTCTAGTTCTGGTCATAGTATCCGCTTCTCACTTCTTGCAAACATGAGTCAAGAATTCCTTCATTACAGTCCAAAGTAAGATCAGCCCTTCTACTTTGTCTGGGGAACTGTTCACTGGAAACTGGACCGTCGTGAGACAGGGTTTTCCTGAAAACTGGAGCAGCATTTTTCCTGAGAGAACCCCCTTGTGTGATTGTTTTTCCTTGCAACTCACGTACACGTGCCTCTAGGGTCAAGGTAGGTTTTCCATCCCACTGCCTCATGTCCTCTCCGTGGTCACGCAGGTAAAACCACAGGGTGCCCCGTGGTGTGTACTTTCGATATCCTCTCTCTTGAGGAGAAAAACGCTGACTCCTAATGGCTGAGATACTGGTCCGTACAGGTGGAGAATAGGACCTATCGTCTTTGAGTTGCTGGACCTCCCGGGATAGTTTCTCTACAGCCGAGACAAGGGAGGAGGAGATAGTTTCTTTGAAATCCCGAAGTCTGTTAACCACCTCATCCACCGTTGGTGCTTCTTCCTCTTTCCAGCACAGTACTGCCAACGAACTGGCATACGATGCTGGTGCGCTCCGTACCAACTTCCGCCACATGGGTCGGGTGCACTGGACGTCATCTGGATCTTTGGGTGTTCGGGTGTCGTCCAGGTCACTATAAACCACCTCCAGCACGCCTAGTTCTCTCAGGTACTGGATACCTCTCTCCATAGTGGTCCATTTGCCTAGGCGATATATAACATCTTCCTTGAAGGGATACCTTTCCTTTACGCCTGACAGCAGTCACCTCCAGAGGCTGAGGACCTGTGTCCCTTTTCCGATTGCTTTGTCAATGTCTCCTTCCCTAGCAAGGGATCCCAGCTGTTTGGCTTCCTTCCCCTCTAATTCCAGGCTACTGGCCCCATTATCCCAGCATCGGAGCAGCCAGGTAACAATATGCTCGCCTGGATGACGGCTGAAATCTTTCCACATATCTCGCAGCTCACTCAGGGATAGGGATCGGGTGGTTTCCGTCTCATTCATGAGTTCTTCCTCTTCCTCCTCCTCTCCTCGTGATGTCCCTGCTCTTTCATCATCCCTTTCTAAACGACCTGATCTCCGCTTCCAAGATTTCCTCTTCTGTACAGGGGCAACGGATACCAGCAAGGGTTGGTCCTCTGGTTCAGCTGTAATGCCTGTTGCTGGGGTTTGGGTAGCTGCAGTGCTTGTCATGGGGGTTGGAGTAATTGTAGTGCCTGTTGCCGGAGCTTGAGTGGCTGCAGTGCTTGTCGCAGGGGTTGGAGAAGCTACGGTGACTGTTGCCGGGGTTTGAGTAGCCACAGGGGTTGTCATGGGGGTTGGAGTAGCCGCAGTGCCTGTCGTGGGGTTTTGAGTAGCCACCGTGTCTGTAGCCGCCCCCGAGACTCGCCGCTCCGCCCGCCCCGATGAGGCACCGCTGCTTGCCCTCCCTCTTTTCTTGTTCCTGAGGGTTGATCTCTGGACAGTATTCCTGAATAGTTGTTTAACCCTAAACAAGGCCTGAACCACATTCAGGAGACATAGCAATATGAACATGCTTGTTTGAACATCCCAAGGATATTCAAAATTCTCAGGGAATATTGTGGACATCTTTGTGAAGAGGATAGAAGAAAAAGGAGTTTCTGACGATATGGAAGGGAAGATGAACAAGTGGGAGAGAGTGTCCCATCCCGTCTCCCCCTTAAATTCATTCTCCGAGGAGGAACAAGTGCAATTACCAATAATTTCTAAGAGGTGGTTCCCGAGGTACAGAAATGACGGCAGTGCCGAGTACAGATACCAGATTAGACTTACGACCAATGATTTTATCACCTCATAAAACAGCAACAAAATGACAATCTTGGCCCAGTTCCGACTGATGATAAACAGCACAAAAGGGAACACATACTGCAAGCAAGGTATTACATAACCCAACATTGAGATCCAGCCCCACAACTTTGACAGCCAATACATCAACATTGTGACCAATCAATATAATGGATGCTTATAACAATTTTGCCTTAACACACTTTGGTCAGATCTATCGTTATCTCAACCCTTCGAGCCCCACGTTGGGCGCCAAAAAGGACTGTCGTGGTTTAATCTGGCAGGCAGCCAAATACCACGCAGCCGCTCACTCACTCCCCCCGCCCCCCCAGTGGGACGGGGAGAGAATCGGAAGGGTAAGAGTGAGAAAAACTCGTGGGTTGAGATAAAGACAGTTTAATAGAACAGAAAAGGGAGAATAATGACAATAAATAATGATAGAATATACAAAATGAGTGATGCACAATGCAATTGCTCACCACCCGCGCTGACCGATAACCAAGTAGCGATCGGTACTTCCTGGATCACGCCTACCGTTCATATACTGAGCATGACGTCACATGGTATGGAATACCCCATTGGCCAGCTGGGCTGGCTGTCCTGATTATGTTCCCTCCCATCTTGTGTACCTAGCTCAGTCAGTAGGCACGGGAGCTGTCCTTGGACTAGGAGGGCACTTAGCAACAACTGAAAACATCAGTGTGTTATCAACATTCTCCTCATACTAAATCCAAAACACAGCACTAGGAAGAAATTTAACCCTATCCCTGCCGAAACTAGGACAGTATATTTTTCACAAAGTCTGATTGCTCAAACTTCACTGTCTCATTCTGGTTGGTTAGGGAAGCTGATGCGTGAAAGTATCATCTCACGACCTAGGTAATGTGAACCATTCATGCTCATACCTTCAGTTTTGGGATTAATTCTTGATGAGGAGATGGGGGGCTTTCTTCAGAGTCTGGAATTTTGACTATTTGTAACAAGACTTTCCTATGGCAGTCTGTTCTGCAAGTAAGAGTATCACGCAGTTTGCATCCATCTGCACACATAGAATCATAGAATCATAGAATAGTTTGGGTTGGAAGGGACCTTTAAAGGTCATCTAGTCCAACCCCCCTGCTGTGGGCAGGGACACCATCAACTAGGTCAGGTTGCTCAGAGCCCCGTCCAACCTGACCAAAACAAAAAAAACCTCCAGGAAAACAAAAAAAAAAAAGCCCAAACCTTTCAGTTAATGGCTCTTTTCAAATGTAGGCTCTTTGTGTTTCAAAGTCACTTTGCCCCTGCACCCCACACCAGGTATAGTGACTGTTTTGCCCGCTCACCTGCTCTTCTGAAAGAACTCTGTGTTGCTGTACCTTGTCTGTCTGCTTTATTCTCTTTAAGAGAAAGGATATATGTTAAGTTTTTTAGGCAGTGGGGCCAAACCCAGTGGAGTACTTGAGGGATGCATTTTTAAAAAAAAAAGAAAAAAAAAGTCTGTAACCAAGTACATTTTAGTGAAGCTGAGGCTCCACTGAATGCATCTGATTGATACCAATTTAGTCCTTATTTTATTGATACCAACAAGTTACTTGCCTTCTGTGTTGTCTCTGGTGTAGTGGTGGATAATGAGAGACATGGACTTCTCATATGAGAAGCTGCACATATATATAGATAGAAGATTTTAGAACTGGGTAACTATATGCTGTGTGGTTATGGTATCACTGCCATCCGGAATGCCTAATGATAAGCATACAAGTATGGTGACAACGTTAATGACTAAAAAGTTACTATTCTTGAAACAGCGTAGAACTAATTTTTCTCAAACTTCCAAGCAGAATATAAATAAATGTACCTTCATCCTTTAACAACTGTCCTGGTTTTGGCTGGGATAGAGTTAATTTTCTTCCTAGTAGCTGGTATAGTGCTGGATTTAGTATGAGAATAATGTTGATAACACACTGATGTTTTAGTTGTTGCTGAGCAGTGCTTACACTAAGTCAAGGACTTTTCAGCTTCCCATGCTCTGCCAGGTGCACAAGAAGCTGGGAGGGAGCATAGCCAGGAGACCTGACCCGAACTGGCCAATGGGGTATTCCATAGCATATGACGTCATGCTCAGTATATAAACTAGGAGGTGTAGTCCGGGAAGGGGCAATCGCTGCTCGGGGACTGGCTGGGCATTGGTCAGCGAGTGGTGAGCAATTGCGTTGTGTATCACTCATTTTGTATATTCTGTCATCGTTATTATTATTATTATTTTCCATTTCTTTTCTGTTCTATTAAACTGTCTTTATCTCAATCCACGAATTTTACTTTTTTTTTTTCGATTCTCTCCCCCATCCCACTGGTGATGGGGGGAGTGAGCAAGCGGCTGTGTGGTGTTTGGCTGCCTGCTGGGTTAAACCACAACAACTCACATTGGAGATGAAATGATTTATTTACTTTATGGATTTATATATTCTTTTTAGTCTTTTCTGTATTACTCCCTTCTTAACTGCCCCCTCTCCTTGGAGAAGAGGGACACTCTGGAATCAGAAATCAGTCTGACTGGCACCATCCTCTGTAGTTATTTGAGCTTAAGAACTAGTAATTTATTTTATTCCTGCTGGCATTAATAAGGATACCATTAGATATGGAGCAGAGGAATTTACATTACATCTGACCTGAGTTAGAAGGTGCCAAACATCCTAAGTCATGGAGTGTTTCCACTTTCAGTCTTGGTGAATTATTAATTGTGGATTCACATAAAATGCGCTATGTAGATCCATGGAGAAGTGTTTTGCCATTTGCAAAGCGTTCAGGTTGTGTTAATGAAGCCCATATGGACTTACAAATTAGCTAATTTTTATTCAGTTAGATAACTTTCTCCTAGAGGATTGACCATGGAAGTCAGAGCCAATGATAGCTGGCAAGAAATATTTAAGTTATGGATTCTCTTCCTGTTGAAGTTATGAGATAGATGTGCTTCTGTGCCAAATTCTGCTTGGGTTAAAAGGAAGAAGAGACGGAGCATGAGTTTAGGAGGTGGCTATAGCTCCTATTCCTTTGCTACCCCTCTCATGCTATAGTTAAGGCTTCAGAATTAGCAACTATACCTTGAGCAGCTGATACGGGCTCCTCCAGCAGTTACACGGAAAGGACGATTGGATAGAGCTGAGTGAACACTTCTGTCCCCTGGAATATTTTTCACTCCCAGGCACGTGTGAAGCCTAGCTTAGGAACTAACTCTGCTGTGTCTGTTGACTTCTCCCATTCATCGCCAACATACAGTTGTCTGCATGGTACAAAGAAATCATAGTGAACTTGAAGCCACTTACTGATCTTATATGTTTATTGATAGGATTCAGCTAAATGGATTACCTCTGCCCACTTCTTGAAAGAATGTATATTTAAAAAATAAAGTTTGACAAAGCATAGAAAAGCAGTTTAGAAAACTCTCTATATTAAAAATACATAGCATGAGTACTAACTTAATATTTTTTTTAAAGAATTGTTTCATATTTAAATGAATCCCTTATACAAAAAATAACTTTCATCAAAGTTTTTTTTTTTCCCCCAGAATTTATCTGGAATAGAGCTGACTGAATTTCATAAACTGTGTAGCTGTGTATGTTTTGAGGGATCACTTTGCATCCCTGCAAGAGATGTAGGACCAAGGACCAGGAGCTCTTAATTTTCACATGAAGTAAAAAGCTTGGTTTTAAGTCTAATCCAAAAGATCCACGCTGTCGTACTAATATGATGCTCTTTGGAGTGTGTCATTTTTGTCAGATGAATTAAGATTGCTGATGATTTCTCCCTTATTTTAGAGGTAGGCTTTACAAGTAAACCTAGTTAAGGTAGTAATTCCTTTGGAGAATGCTGTGGCCTGGGTTCTCTGGGGGAGAACTGGCAAATTCTGCCACATTCACGTGACACTGGGGCCAAAAAATTACGCCTCAGGGGCTTCCATAGTGCCTGATGCCTTTCTTCCTAGATAGGCACCCAAGATGGGTCAGATGAAGTGCCATCTGAGGATATTTACTTCTCTTAGCTTTTAAACATCTAAACCTGGGGAAGATGGATTTCATCCACTAAGCTCTCTTTACCAGGTCCATCCTTAAATTGTACCTCCTGCCAACATTATGATCCAGAGTTGTGCTTCCTGTTTTCTATGGAGGCAACACAGTGTCGTGTTCTCCGGCATTGCTGTCACCCTGCTGTGGCTCCCTGGTGGGCTGTTTCATTCACTTGGCCCACTCTTCAGGTGATGGTTCCTATCCAGATAGCATAAGCCCCCAGAAGACTAGAGTAAAAGCTCACTGATCAAGTAAAAGTCCAAAGTTGCTTTATTGTAAGCCATTTCAGAATGTGCCTGAATGCACAGTGTTCAGGCTCCACCTGCAGAAGTTGTGTTATTGAAAATAATTGTGTCATGTTGATTATTTTCTGTTGCATTGTGGTAGGCAGACCCCTTGCAGTGGAAGTTCAATAGCATTGACCTACTTCCTGCAGACATGGGTAAAGGTTAGGGGCAGGCACACATAAACACGGCAGTGGAATATTTTGTCTGTCAAAAATATGAAGTACTTAATATATTCTCTTTTTGAGGGAAGAGTTAGCTTGAAGAATAAAATGGGGAATACAGTTAAATGGAGATCAACATCTCCTATAATTTTGCATCAGCTTTATGCTTTAGGGAAGCTTTCTGTACCTAAAGTGTCACATCTTCTGAGTTCCTTTAATATCACTGTAGATGCCACTGACATTTTGTAGTACAGGCAGAAAGAAGTTTGTGTTGATCAGTGTTTTGATCATATAACAGGGGGCTCTGCTGAGATGAATTCAAGTTGCAGAATAGCATTTTGGTGAGATGTGGACAACTGGCAATTCATAAGCAGCATCAAAGTATTTCACAGTGACACCAAACAGCCATCAAGTTTTTTCAGTAATGAAGTAGAATATAAGAGGGGTTTTTTTTATCAGCTCTTAAGCTATTTGGCAAATGAAGGAAGCTGGAGCTGGATGAAGGTGCTGAAATAAAATGTTTGGGATGTCTAGGACTCTGTTTTCTCAAGAACACAATAATGAAACATTACTAGTGGTCCATTCATTGTGAAGAACTTTGATTGTACGGTTGTTGCCTTTGCAGATTTTACTCTGTGGCACTGCGGTATAATGATGTTCTGTCTTCCTGTCACGAAATGCAAAAGGTTCCATTTCAAAATTAAAGTTAGAGTAGTGGAAACCGTTCTTCTGGGAGACTGCGACCACACTGGAAATTAGAAAGTAATTTTATTTAAACAACATGGCTCAGACAAAAAACCAAACCAAAACAAAACCCTAAAACTGAATTGAGCTTCATGCTTGTAGTAAGTTATCCAACTGTGTAGTTTGCTAAAGGAAAAAAAAATAAATAAAAGGATTTTTTTTCCTTCACTACGGTAAGAATAGGTATAGAAATAAGATATGGGTTCGTTGTCTGAAGCCAAATACTTTTTTATGAAGGCAATACATTCAGATTGAATTGGCCTGGATTTTAAGAGGCTAGCTAAAATAGTTTCCGACTGTCGTGGTTTAACCCCAAGCAGCAACTAAACACCATGCAGCCGCTCGCTCACCCCCCACCTCTGGTAGGATGGGGGAGACAATTGGGAGGGCACAAGTAGGAAAACTCGCAGGTTGAGATAAAAACAGTTTAATAATAGAAATAAAACAAAGTAGAACAGTAATAATAACAATGAGAACAACAACAATAACAGAATATACAAAGCAGGTGATGCACAATACAACTGCTCACCACTCGCCGACCATGTGTCGCGAATGGGGGGAGCCCCACCCACCCCTAGTTTTTATACTGAGCATGACGTCACATGGTATAGAATACCCCATTGGCCAGCTGGGTAAACCGCCCCAGCTATGCTCCTCCCACTCCAGTTTCCCCTGCACTTGGCAGAGCATGGGAGACCAAAAAGTCTCCATTGCAAGCGCTACCCAGCAACAAGCAAAGCATCAATGGGCCATCAACGCTCCTCTCATACCAAACCCAAAACACAGCACCCCCCCCAGCTACTGGGAAGAAAGTTAACTCTGTCCCAGCTGGAACCACAATATTGATTCATCTGGTCTTGATATTAATTTATCTGATCTGCACGATGCTCTTGTTTTTGCTGTACCTGTTAAAGATTGGAGTTGGGTTTTGCAGTCTGCAGTGATTAGTGATGTTTTGCCTGGGAGATTTGTTACTAAAATGCTGGCATTGGGGGTAATTTGGTACTAGGGATTTGTACTGAAGCAGTTACTGTACTTTGGGTACCACCTCATGGAGATCATTAGCAATTATACCTCTTCCTCTGAGAGGTTTTTTATGGAGGAAATACAGGATGGCTCCTTCACTACCTTCCTCTATGATGTTTTCTCCTTCGGTAAGATAACTTGTCAGTACCTTGAACATCCCTGGGTAGTTAAGATGCATCTATTGGTATTCCTTGGGAATATTATTTCGGTTTTGTCCAAGGTTAACAAGCAATTTAAGAATGTCATCCAGAGATCCGCCCCAAGGCTGGATAGTTATGAGTGGCAGGGTGAGTTGGGCAGCATGGGCAAATGCCTGGGATGGTGGGCACCCCCAGTGTTTTGGAACTTCACCCCTGAACAACTGCAGAATCTGGAAAAATTAGTAGAATATTTGGAAAAAGTATGCTGTCACCCTGGCCTTTCTAGGGAGACACAAATCACTACAATGTGCTGGGGCCTGGCCCATGCCTACCGAGCCCTGTTTAACACCACTCAGAACCCTCAAGGGGAAGAAAAGGTCTCTGCATCTAATGACAAAACGACAGGCCCTGCAGCTACCCCACTCCCCATGGCAGACACTGCCCCCTGCGACAGAGAACCAACCCATGCCGGTATCAGTTGGTCCTATACAGAAGAAATACACAAGAAAATCAGCTCGTTTAGTAAGGGATGAAGATGAATCAGGGCCATCAGGAGAATAGGAGGAGGAAGAGGCAGAACCCGTAAATGAGATGGTAACCACCCGATCCCTATCCCTCGGTGAGCTGCGAGATATGCGGAAAGACTTCAGCCGTCGTCCAGGCGAGCACATTGTCACCTGGCTGCTCCGATGCTGGGATAACGGGGCCAGTAGCCTGGAATTAGAGGGTAGGGAAGCCAAGCAGCTGGGATCCCTTTCTAGGGAAGGGGGCATTGGCAAAGCGATTGGACAAGGGACACAAGTCCTCAGCCTCTGGAGGCGACTCCTGTCAGGCGTGAAGGAAAGGTATCCCTTCAAGGAAGATGTTATATGCCACCCAGGCAAGTGGACCAACATGGAGAGAGGTATCCAGTACCTGAGGGAATTAGCCGTGCTGGAAGTGATTTATGAGGACTGTCGTGGTTTAACCCCAGCCAGCAAAAATAAACGCCACGCAGCGCTCGATCACCCCCCACCTCCGGTGGGATGGGGGAGAGAATTGGGAGGGCACAAGTAGGAAAGCTCCCGGGTTGAGATAAAAACAGTTTAATAATTGAAATAAAACTAAGGAGAACAGTAATAATAACAGTGAGAACAACAACAATAACAGAATACACAAAGCAGGCAATGCACAACAGAACCGCTCACCGACCGCCGACCGCGTGTCACGAATGGGGGCGAGCCCCCCCACACACCTGGTTTTTATACTGAGCATGATGTCACATGGTATAGAATACCCTATTGGCCAGCTGGGTCCACCACCCCGGCTGTGCTCCCCCCTCCCGGTGCAAGCATCACCCAGCAACAGCCAAAGCATCAATGGGCCATCAACGCTCCTTTCACACCGAACCCAAAACACAGCACACCCCCCAAGCTACTGGGAAGAAAGTTAACCCTGTCCCACCTGGAACCAGGACAATATCCACCCCTTATTCTATACCATCCACATCATGCCCAGGTCTCACATTTTCCCATACATTCCAATTAGTCACCGCTACTTTTCCCTGCCTTTTGATATATACGCACACAGAGATATCATTCCCTTGGTCCATGGGCCATCCCTCTAAAACGTCCATTGAGTTCATTTAGTCCATGACTTCGGGTTCCACCTGTCGTAACAGTCTTGCAGGGCAGGAGAGATGGTGTGTGGTGTTGGGCTCTTGCATGCGGAGGCCAGTTCTGGGCGCTCGTCTGGTTCTATCATTGTTGCACCTTGCTCAGTTTCATCGGCGTTCATCCTAAATTAATCTGGGTGATTCTTACTGTAATACTGTTAATATGGCATATGGTAACCATAAAAGTAATGACATACAGTACTATGTAATAACTAACATCATACAATTCAGTTCATTGGCTATTTTCACCCAAAATTAAATCCCCCTGAGGTACACACCGGACTTCCCCATCCTTTCTCATCACCCACCAAGTGCACCCAGGTCCCTGAGCAAAAGCAATCCCACGGATGGGTTTTCCCTTGCCAGAGGCAGGAGAAACCCAGACCGTCTTCCCCAGCATATTTCTCATATGCACGACAGGGACTTTATCCCCCTCTACAGTACGTAAGGGTTTGGATTGGGCAGGGCCAGCTCGAGTGACAGATCCCCTAGTGTTGACTAACCAGGTGGCCTTTACTAAATGTGTGTCCCAATGCTTGAATGTCCCACCACCCATTGCCCTCAGTGTTGTCTTTAGCAGCCCGTTGTATCGTTCGATTTTCCCGGAGGCTGGTGCATGGTAGGGGATGTGATAGACCCACTCAATGCCGTGCTCTTTGGCCCAGGTGTCTATGAGGGTGTTTCGGAAGTGAGTCCCGTTGTCTGACTCAATTCTTTCTGGGGTGCCATGTCGCCATAGGACTTGCTTTTCAAGGCCCAGGATGGTGTTCCGGGCAGTGGCATGGGGCACAGGGTATGTTTCTAGCCAGCTGGTGGTTGCTTCCACCATGGTGAGCACATAGCGTTTGCCGTGCCGGGTTCGTGGGAGTGTGATATAATCAATCTGCCAGGCCTCCCCATATTTGTATTTCAACCATCGTCCTCCATACCAGAGAGGCTTTACTCACTTGGCTTGTTTGATTGCAGCGCATGTTTCACATTCATGGATAACCTGTGCAATAGCGTCCATGGTTAAGTCCACCCCTCGATCACGAGCCCATCTATATGTTGCATCTCTTCCTTGATGGCCTGAGGCATCATGGGCCCACCGAGCTATAAATAATTCACCCTTATGTTGCCAGTCCAAATCCACCTGGGCCACTTCAATCTTAGCAGCCTGGTCCACCTGCTGGTTGTTTTGGTGTTCTTCAGTGGCCCGACTCTTGGGTACGTGAGCATCTACGTGACGTACTTTTACAGTCAGGTTCTCTACCCGGGCAGCAATATCTTGCCACAATGCGGCAGCCCAGATGGGTTTACCTCTGTGCTGCCAGTTGTTCTGCTTCCACTGCTGCAACCACCCCCACAGGGCATTTGCCACCATCCATGAGTCAGTATAGAGATAAAGCACTGGCCATTTTTCTCATTCGGCAATGCCCAAGGCCAGCTGGATGGATTTCACCTCTGCAAACTGACTCAATTCACCCTCTCCTTCAGCAGTTTCTGCAACTTGGCGTATGTGACTCCATACCGCAGCCTTCCATCTCCGATGCTTCCCCACAAGGCGACAGGACCCATCCGTGAACAGGGCATATTGCTTCTCGTTTTCTGGTAGTTTGTTATATGGTGGGGCCTCTTCAGCACGTGTCACCTCCTCCTCTGGGGATATTCCAAAATCTTTGCCTTCTGGCCAGTTCGTGATCACCTCCAAGATTCCTGGGCGACTGGGGTTTCCTATTTGGGCCCGCTGTGTGATCAGGGCGACCCACTTACTCCACGTAGCATCAGTTGCATGATGTGTAGAGGGGACGTTCCCTTTGAACATCCAGCCCAGCACCGGCAGTCGGGGTGCCAGGAGGAGCCGTGCTTCAGTACCAACCACTTCCGAAGCAGCTTGAACCACTTCATATGCTGCCAATATCTCCTTCTCAGTTGGAGTGTAGCGGGCCTCGGATCCTCTGTATCCCCGACTCCAGAACCCTAAGGGTCGACCTCGAGTCTCCCCTGGTGCTTTCTGCCAGAGGCTCCAGGTAGGGCCATTCTCCCCAGCTGTGGTGTAGAGCACATTCTTCACATCTTGTCCTGCCCGGACTGGCCCAAGGGCTACTGCCTGAACTATCTCCTGTTTAATTTGCTCAAATGCTTGTCGTTGCTCAGGGCCCCATCTGAAGTCGTTCTTCTTCCTGGTCACGTGATAGAGAGGGCTTACGATCTGACTGTAATTTGGAATATGCATTCTCCAAAAGCGCACAACGCCTAAGAAAGCTTGCGTTTCCTTTTTGTTAGTTGGTGGAGACATGGCTGTTATTTTATTGATCACATCTGTTGGGATCTGACGACGTCCATCTTGCCATTTTATTCCTAAAAACTGGATCTCCTGTGCAGGTCCCTTGACCTTACTTCGTTTTATTGCAAAGCCGGCCTTCAGAAGGATTTGGACTATCCTCTCCCCTTTCTTGAAAACTTCCTCTGCTGTGTTGCCCCACACGATGATATCATCAATGTATTGCAGGTGTTCTGGAGCCTCACCCTGTTCCAGTGCGGTGTGGATCAGTCCATGCAAATGGTAGGGCTGTGTTTCCACCCCTGGGGCAGTCGGTTCCAGGTGTACTGGACGCCCCTCCAAGTGAAAGCAAACTGTGGCCTGCACTCTGCCGCCAAAGGGATGGAGAAGAACGCATTAGCGATATCAATGGTGGCGTACCACTTGGCTGCCTTTGACTCCAGTTCTATTGAAGTTCCAGCATGTCCGGCACAGCAGCACTCAGTGGTGGCGTCACTTCGTTCAGGCCACGGTAGTCTACTGTTAGCCTCCACTCTCCATTGGACTTTCGCACTGGCCATATGGGACTGTTGAAGGGTGAGCGAGTCTTGCTGATCACTCCTTGGGTCTCCAGTCGACGAATCAGCTCATGGATGGGGATCAAGGAGTCTCGGTTGGTGCGGTATTGCCGCCGGTGCACTGTTGTGGTAGCGATCGGCACCTGTTGTTCTTGGACCTTTAACAACCCCACAACAGAAGGATCCTCTGAGAGACCGGGCAAGGTGGACAGCTGTTTGATTTCCTCCGTCTCCAGGGCAGCTATACCAAAAGCCCACCGGTACCCTTTTGGGTCCTTGAAATACCCTCTCCTGAGGTAGTCTATGCCAAGGATGCGCGGACCCTCTGGACCAGTCACAATGGGGTGCTTCTGCCACTCATTCCCGGTTAGACTTACTTCCGCCTCCAACACAGTTAACTCTTGGGATCCCCCTGTCACTCCAGAAATACAAATGGGTTCTGCCCCTTTATAGCCTGATGGCATCAGGGTACACTGTGCACCGGTGTCTACGAGAGCCTTATATTCTTGTGGCTCTGATGTGCCAGGCCATCGAATCCACACAGTCCAGTAAACCCGGTTGTCCCTTTCCTCCACCTGGCTGGAGGCAGGGCCCCTCTAGTCCTGGTCATCATATTCATTATCCACTTCTTGTAAGTATGAGTCAGAAGTCCCTTTGTTAAGGTCAGAAGTGGAATCAGCCCTTCTACTCTGTCTGGGGAACTCACTGGAGACTGGAGCAGCGGTTTTCCTGGAAGAACCCCCTTTTGTGGGGGTTTTCCCTTGCAACTCATGTACCCGTGCCTGTAGGACTGAGGTAGGTTTTCCATCCCACTTCCTCATGTCCTCCCCGTGGTCACGCAGGTAAAACCACAGGGTGCCCCGGGGTGTGTACCCACGATATCTCCTCTCTTGAGCAGAGGGACGTTTGCTCCTAATGGCTGAGACGCTGGCCCGTGCAGGGGGGGAGCAGGACATATCCTCTTTGAGTTGCTGGACCTCCCTAGACAGTTTCTCCACAGCGGAGACACAGGCCCGTAGGGAGGAAGAGAGACTTTCTTCATATTGCCGGAGTTGGCCAGCCAGTTCATCCACTGTTTGTTCCTCTCCATCTCTCCAGGTCATTACTGCCAATGAGTTTGCATGTGACGCTGGTGCGCTCCGTACAAACTTCCGCCACATGGGTCGGGTGCATTTGACCTCATCTGGGTCTTTGGATAACTGCTCGTTGTTCAGGTCATCATAAATCACTTCCAGCACAGCTAATTCTCTCAGGTACTGGATACCTCTCTCCATGGTGGTCCACTTGCCTGGGTGGCATATAACATCTTCCTTGAAGGGATACCTTTCCTTCACACCTGACAGGAGTCGCCTCCAGAGGCTGAGGACTTGTGCCCCTTGTCCAATTGCTTTGTCAATGCCCCCTTCCCTAGAAAGGGATCCCAGCTGCTTGGCTTCCCTACCCTCTAATTCCAGGCTACTGGCCCCGTTATCTCAGCATCGGAGCAGCCAGGTGACAATGTGCTCCCCTGGACGACGGCTGAAGTCTTTTCGCATATCTCGCAGCTCACCCAGAGATAGGGATCGGGTGGTCACCATCTCATTTACGGGTTCTGCCTCCTCCTCCTCCTGTTCTCGTGATGGCCCTGGTTCATCTTCATCCCTTACTAGACGAGCTGATTTTCTTGTGCATTTTCTTTTTTGTATAGGGGCGACTGATACCGGCATGGGTTGGTTCTCTGTCGCAGGGGGCGGAGTAGCTGCCGTGCCTGCCGTGGGGGGTGAGGGAGCTGCTGTGCTTGCCGTGGGGGGTGGAGTAGCCGCAGGGCCTGTTGCTTTGTCATCAGCTGCAGAGACCTTTTCTTCCCCTTGGGGGTTCTGAGTGGTGTTAAACAGGGCTCGGTAGGCGTGGGCCAGGCCCCAGCACATTGTAGTGATTTGCGTCTCCCTAGAATGGCCAGGGTGACAGCATACTTCTTCCAAATATTCTACTAATTTTTCAGGGTTCTTCACTTGTTCAGGGGTAAAGTTCCAGAACACTGGGGGTGCCCATCGCCCTTGGCATTTGCCCATGCTATCCCACTCGCCCTGCCACTCATAACTATCCAACCTTGGGGCAGATCTCTGGATGACATTCTTAAATTGCTTACTAACCTTGGATAAAACCGCAACAATATTCCCAAGGAGTACCAAGAGATGTATCTTAACTACCCAGGGATGTTCAAGGTACTGGCAAGTTACTTTAACAAAGGAGATGAAGGTAGTGAGGGTGCCTTTCTCTATTTCCTCCATAAAAAATCTCTCGGAGGAAAAGGTATAATTGCTAATGGTCTCCATGAGGTGGTACCCAAAATGCAGAAACGGCTTCATTACGAATCCCAAATACCAAATAACCCCCAATGCCAGCGTTTTAGTAACAAATCTCCCAGGCAAAACATCATTAATCACGGCAGAGCACAACAGACTACAAAACCCAACTCCAATTTTTAACAGGTACAGTAAAAACAAGAGCATGGTGCAGAACAAACGAATATGTTACCAGATATAAATTCCTTAATATGTTCTAAATAATCTGTCGTTATCTCAACCCTTCGTGCCCCACGTTGGGCGCCAAAAAGGACTGTCGTGGTTTAACCCCAGCCAGCAAAAATAAACGCCACGCAGCCGCTCGATCACCCCCCACCTCCGGTGGGATGGGGAAGAGAATTGGGAGGGCACAAGTAGGAAAGCTCCCGGGTTGAGATAAAAACAGTTTAATAATTGAAATAAAACTAAGGAGAACAGTAATAATAACAGTGAGAACAACAACAATAACAGAATACACAAAGCAGGCAATGCACAACAGAACCGCTCACCGACCGCCGACCGCGTGTCACGAACGGGGGCGAGCCCCCCCACACACCTGGTTTTTATACTGAGCATGATGTCACATGGTATAGAATACCCCATTGGCCAGCTGGGTCCACCACCCCGGCTGTGCTCCCCCCTCCCGGTGCAAGCATCACCCAGCAACAGCCAAAGCATCAATGGGCCATCAACGCTCCTTTCACTCCGAACCCAAAACACAGCACACCCCCCAAGCTACTGGGAAGAAAGTTAACCCTGTCCCACCTGGAACCAGGACAATTACCTGAACAACGAGCAATTACTGTCGCGAGTGAGTGGTTTAGAGGCCGCTTAAAGAATCACTGTCAAAGAAATTAGCAGAAAGTGATTTTAATAGAGATTTATAAAGGTGCGACCTAATAGGATTCGATGGCAAGGTTCACTCTATTACTTATTACACGGATGAAACATATAAAGGAAAATCATCTAAGGGTTTATATTTCAGGGACAGTCTAGGTTTCATTCACAATTTAGCAACACTTAATTATCAACTAATCATTAACAAACTTTAGTAACGCCTAATCATTAATATTCAATATTTGCAAAGTAGGTTAGTAAGTCTACTACAATCACAACTTAATTACAGATTATGCTTACTATTAGTTCACACACACAGAGAAACATATATATATATAAAAATATACAGAAGGTATACCTGTTAAAAATTCCCCTCGATTTCAGTGAAGAAATATTCACGTCGAATGTCTAGGCATTCCCTCTCAACGGGCGAAGGGTTGAGCTTCGAAAGGGACTCACCCAGGACCCAGCGGTCCTCCGAATATCGCAGGCCTGAAAGATCGCAAGCTCTGAGAGGCGTCCCACTCAGAGGGAGATGCTGGGTGCAGCCGCTGCGGTCCAGGAGAGCTCAAAGGGCCTGACTTAGGACCACCGTTTATAGGTTCACAAGATGGTTGGCTTTAGTCATCGGTAAATTTCCATCCTGGCCACAGTCCCAGGTGGTAATTACTAAAGAATTCTCAAGGTTTCGGTGTTGTTCTGCTGGACACCCGGTCCAGACAGTAGGAGTATGTTCCCAGCCTCAGCTATGCAGAGTTTCTGATACAGTCAAGGAGTGCTCAACTGCCAGACTCAATACACCAAGGCCGAGGTTTCATGGAAATTTCTGAGATCAACAAGCGGCCCAGATCAACAAGTGGCCCAGGGAAGAAAGGGGGGGTATGAATGCACCACCACAATTACCCAAAGATCCAGATGAATTCAAATGCACCCGACCCATGTGGCAGAAGTTTGTACGGAGCGCACCAGCGTCACATGCAAACTCATTGGCAATAATGACCTGGAAAGATGGGGAGGAACAAACGATGGATGAATTGGCTGGCCAACTCAGGCAATACGAAGAAAGTCTCTCTTCCTCCCTACGGGCCTGCGCGTCAGCTGTGGAGAAACTATCCCGGAAGGTCCAGCCACTCAAAGAAGATATGTCCTACTCCCCACCTGTACAGACCAGTATCTCAGCTATTAGGAGTAAGCATCCCTCTGCTCAAGAGAGGAGATATCATGGGTACATGCCCTGGGGCACCCTGTGGTTTTACCTGCGTGACCACGGAGAGGACATGAGGAAGTGGGATGGAAAATCTACCTTGACCCTAGAGGCACAGGTACGTGAGTTGCAAGGAAAAACAATCACACAAGGGGGTTCTTCCAGGAAAACTGCTGCTCCAGTCTCCAGGGAGCAGTTCCCCAGAGAGAGTAGAAGGGCTGATCCCACTTCGATCTTAATAAAGGGACTAAAGAGGCAGAAGCCATAAATGAGATGGTAACCACTGGATGCCTATCCCTGAGTGAGCTGCGAGATACGCAAAAAAACTTCAGTCATCGTCCAGGTGAGCACATTGTCACCTGGCTGCAGGTATATGAGTTGCAAGGAAAAACAATCACACAAGGGGGTTCTTCCAGGAAAACTGCTGCTCCAGTTTCCAGTGAGCACTTCCCCAGACAGAGTAGAAGACTTGATTTTACTTCCACTCTTACTAAAGGGACTTTTGAGTCGCATACACAAGACGTGAGTAACGAGTACTATGACCAGGACTAGAGGGGCCCTGCCTCCAGCCAGGTGGAGGAAAGGGACAACCGGGTTTACTGGACTGTGTGGATTCGATGGCCTGGCACATCAGAGCCACAGGAGTATAAGGCTCTCGCAGACACCGGTGCACAGTGTACCCTAATGCCATCAAGCTATAAAGGGGCAGAACCCATTTGTATTTCTGGAGTGACAGGGGGATCCCAAGAGTTAACTGTATTGGAGGCCGAAGTGAGCCTAACCGGGAATGAGTGGCAGAAGCACCCCATTGTGACTGGTCCAGAGGGTCCGCGCATCCTTGGCATAGACTACCTCAGGAGAGGGTATTTCAAGGACCCAAAAGGGTACCGGTGGCCTTTTGGTATAGCTGCCTTGGAGATGGAGGAAATTAAACAGCTGTCCACCTTGCCCGGTCTCTCAGAGGACCCTTCTGTTGTGGGGATGCTGAGGGTCGAAGAACAACAGGTACCAATCGCTACCACAACAGTGCACCGGCAGCAATATCGCACCAACCGAGACTCCCTGCTTCCCATCCATAAGCTGATTCGTCGACTGGAGACCCAAGGAGTGATCAGCAAGACTCGCTCACCCTTCAACAGTCCCATATGGCCAGTGCGAAAGTCCAATGGAGAGTGGAGACTAACAGTAGACTACTGTGGCCTGAACGAAGTCACGCCACCACTGAGTGCTGCCGTGCCGGACATGCTAGAACTCCAATACGAACTGGAGTCAAAGGCAGCCAAGTGGTATGCCACAATTGATATCGCTAATGCGTTCTTCTCAATCCCTTTGGCGGCAGAGTGCAGGCCACAGTTTGCTTTCACTTGGAGGGGCGTCCAGTACACCTGGAACCGACTGCCCCAGGGGTGGAAACACAGCCCTACCATTTGCCATGGAGTGATCCACACTGCACTGCAACAGGGGGAGGCTCCAGAACACCTGCAATACATTGATGACATCATTGTATGGGGCAGCACAGCAGAGGAAGTTTTTGAGAAAGGTGATAGAATAGTCCAAATCCTTCTGAAGGCCGACTTTGCCATAAAACGAAGTAAGGTCAAGGGACCTGCACAGGAGATCCAGTTTTTAGGAATAAAATGGCAAGATGGACGTCGTCAGATCCCAATGGATGTGATCAACAAAATAACAGCCATGTCCCCACCAACTAGCAAAAAGGAAACACAAGCTTTCTTAGGTGTTGTGGGATTTTGGAGAATGCATATTCCAGATTACAGTCAAATCGTAAGCCCTCTCTATCAAGTGACTCGGAAAAAGAACGATTTCAAATGGGGCCCTGAGCAACGACAAGCCTTTGAAGAAATGAAATGGGAGATAGTTCATGCAGTAGCCCTTGGGCCAGCCAAGGCAGGACAAGATATAAAGAATGTGCTCTACATCGCAGCCAGGGAGAATGGCCCTACCTGGAGCCTCTGGCAGAAAGCATCAGGGGAGACTCGAGGTCGACCCCTAGGGTTCTGGAGTTGGGGATACAGAGGATCCGAGGCCCGCTACACTCCAACTGAGAAGGAGATATTGGCAGCATATGAAGGGATTCGAGCTGCTTCGGAAGTGGTTGGTACTGAAGCACAGCTCCTCCTGGCACCCCGACTGCCGGTGCTGGGCTGGATGTTCAAAGGGAGGGTCCCCTCTACACATCATGCAACCGATGCTACGTGGAGTAAGTGGGTCGCCCTGATCACACAACGGGCCCAAATAGGAAACCCCAGTCGCCCAGGAATCTTGGAAGTGATCACGAACTGGCCAGAAGGCAAAGATTTCGGAATATCCCCGGAGGAGGAGGTGACACGTGCTGAAGAGGCCCCACTGTATAATAAACTACCAGAAAACGAGAAGCAATATGCCCTGTTCACTGATGGGTCCTGTCGCCTTGTGGGGAAGCATCGGAGGTGGAAGGCTGCTGTATGGAGTCCTATAGGACAAGTCGCAGAAACTGCTGAAGGAGAAGGTGAGTCGAGTCTGTTTGCAGAGGTGAAAGCCATCCAGCTGGCCTTGGACATTGCTGAACGAGAAAAATGGCCAGTACTTTATCTCTATACTGACTCATGGATGGTGGCAAATGCCCTGTGGGGGTGGTTGCAGCAGTGGAAGCAGAACAACTGGCAGCGCAGAGGCAAACCCATCTGGGCTGCCGCATTGTGGCAAGATATTGCTGCCCGGGTAGAGAACCTGGCTGTAAAAGTACGTCACGTAGATGCCCACGTACCCAAGAGTCGGGCCACTGAGGAACATCAAAACAACCAGCAGGTGGACCAGGCTGCTAAGATCGAAGTGGCTCAGGTGGATTTGGACTGGCAACATAAGGGTGAATTATTTATAGCTCTGTGGGCCCATGACACTTCAGGCCATCAAGGAAGAGATGCAACATATAGATGGGCTCGTGATCGAGGGGTGGACTTGACCATGGACGCTATTGCACAGGTTATCCATGAATATGAAACATGCGCTGCAATCAAACAAGCCAAGCGAGTAAAGCCTCTTTGGTATGGAGGACGATGGTTGAAATATAAATATGGGGAGGCCTGGCAGATTGGTGTAGGGACATGGTGTAGTGAGTATGGTGGTGTTGGGTTGACAGTTGGACTCGATGATCTTAGAGGTCTTTTCTAACCTTAATGATTCTATGATTCTATGATTGATTATATTTTACTCCCACAAACCCAACAAGGCAAGCGCTATGTGCTCACCATGGTGGAAGCAACCACCGGATGGCTGGAAACATATCCCGTGCCCCATGCCACCACCAGGAACACCATCCTGGGCCTTGAAAAGCAAGTCCTATGGCGACATGGCACCCCAGAAAGAATTGAGTCAGACATTGGGACTCATTTCCGAAACACCCTCATAGACACCTGGGCCAAAGAGCATGGCTTTGAGTGGTTCTATCACATCCCCTACCATGCACCAGCCTCCGGGAAAATCGTACGATACAACGGACTGCTAAAGACTACGCTGAGGGCAATGGGCGGTGGGACATTCAAGCATTGGGATACACATTTAGCAAAAGCCACCTGGTTAGTCAACACCAGGGGATCTTTCAATCTAGCTGGCCCTGCCCAATCAAGACTCTTACGTACTGTAGATGGGGATAAAGTCCCTGTCGTGCACATAAGAAATATGCTGGGGAAGACAGTCTGGGTTACTCCTGCCTCAGGCAAGGGAAAACCCATCCGTGGGATTGCTTTTGCTCAAGGACCTGGGTTCACTTGGTGGGTAATGCGAAAGGATGGGCAAGTCCGGTGTGTACCTCAAGGGGATTTAATTGTGGGTGAAAATAGCCAATGAACTGAATTGTATGATGTTAATTGTTATATGATATTGTATATCATTATTTCTATGGTTGCTATCAATGGTATAGCAGTAAAAATCACCCAGATTAATGAAGAATGAACTAACTCCGATGAAACCAAGCAAAGTGCAACGATGATAGAACCGGACGAGCGCAGCGATAATGGAACCAGAACTGGCTTCAGGATGCAACAGTCCAACACCACACACCATCTCTCCTGCCCTGAAAGACTGTTATGACAGATGGAGCCCAAAGTCGTGGACTAAATGAACTCAATGGACATTTTAGAGGGATGGCCCTTAGACTAAGGGAATCATATCCGTGTGTATATATATCATAAAGACAAGAAAGGTGGTGGTGATTAATTGGAATGTATTGGAAAATGTGAGACCTAGGCATGATGTAAATGGTATAGAATAAGAGGTGGATACTGTCCTGCTTTCGGCTGGGATAGAATTAATTTTCTTCCTAGTGCTGTGTTTTGGATTTAGTATGAGAAGAATGTTGATAACACACTGATGTTTTCAGTTGTTGCTAAGTACCCTGCTAGTCAAGGACATTCAGCTTCCATGCTCTGGTAGAGCCTGGGAGGGAGCATAGCCAGGACAGCTGGCCCAGCTGGCCAATGGGGTATTCCATACCATGTGACATCATGCTCAGTATATGAATGGTAGGCGTGTTCCACGAAGTAGCGATCGCTGCTTGGTTATCGGTTGGTGGGTGGTGAGCAATTGCATTGTGCATCACTCACTTTGTATATTCTATTATCATTATTATTATTATTATTACTACTATTATTATTGTTATTGTTATTATTATTATTTCTTTTTCTGTTCTATTAAACTGTTTTTATCTCAATCCACATATTTTTTTTTTTCCCCCTCCTGATTCGCTCCCCCATCCCACTGCGGGGGAAGGGTGTGAGTGAGCGGCTGTGTGGTGTTTGGCTGCCTGCTGGGTTAAACCACAACATGGAGTTACCACCTAGCACCCATCTCTGCACAGGCATGATATAAACAGATATCTCGACTCTGTTTGTGAGATTGGCTTATTGCACACTGGGTAACAAACCCCGCTTGAGGGACAACAGTTTTGGCGATCCAGGTGGGACTGCCGTTCTAGCCTTGCCCGGATTTTCCTGCCATTCCAGACGGGAGACAGGACTGGGTAGGACTCCAGTGCGCTCCAACCTCTTGATTGCGGACTCCGCCGGTTCCTCTCCCCTGAGGGGCGACAGGCAACACAACGGTGCAATGCCACAATATGAGATATTTGCAAGGAGGCAAGGGACTGCAGAGGTAAATAGCTGCTTTTTGGGATTGCTCTGCATAAGACGCGCCTAGAAAAAAGGCCCACGGCAGGAGCTTAAGTAACGGCTTCTCATGTAGACGCATGGTAAAATCTTACCTTTACCAACAGTGGGTGGGAGCTGGGTGCGCAGTAAAATCTTGCCTTTACTGATAGGGGGTCGGAGCTGAGTGCATGGTAAGATTTCACCTTTACCGACAGTGGGTCGGTGCTGGGTGAGTGGTAAGATTTTACCTTTGCTGGCAGGGGACCGGAGCCAAGTGTATGAAGCCAAGGAATTCTTGGAGAAAATATTACACGTAATATGGCTGCGGCTGCTTCCACTAAGGTACCCCTATGCTCTCCTTTAGGATGCATCCTGAAAAATTGGAATAAGTTTGGAGGGGATCCCCTAAGGAAAGATAGGTTGAGAACTTATTGTAACCAATGGTGGCCATATTATAAATTGGACAATGGTGAGGTCTGGCCAGAAAATGGATTGGTGAATTATAATACTATTTTGCAATCAATTTTGTTTTGTAGAAGAATGGAGAAATGGAATGAAGTTATATATATGTTGATTTGTTTTTCACTATGAGAAATGATCATGAAACTCGTAAGAAATGTAAACTGATGATGAATGATGTGAATGGAATGTATATGTTGTTAGCAGAAAGTGTTAATGGGAAAGGAAAGAAAAAGAATTGTTGTGAGAGATGTGAAAAAGGAAAGAAATGTGTTAAGGATTGTGGGGAGGCTGATGTGTAAATGTTGGTCCCCAAGGGGGGTCCAGTAGAAAGGAGGGAAGGCAAAGTTATATGAAATAAGGCAGGGGTCGGAGGACAATCCCTCGGCCTTTTGTGAAAGATTATGTGAAACTGCTCGTAGATGGACGGATTTAGATCCAGAGGATGAGGCTAATAGAAAAATGTTTAATATGTTATTTATGGGACAATCGGCCTCTGATATTAGAAAGGAACTGCAGCGAGTAGATGGAGCTGGGGGAATGTCTGCATCACAATGAATTGAAATAGCGTACAAGGTATACAATAATAGAGATGAGAAAGAAAAAAGAGAAAAACTTAAAGAAAAACAGAAAGGAATAAAATTACAAGCCTCATTGCTACCAGCTGCAATCGCTGGAAATTCAGGCAGAGGGAGAGGTAGGGGCCGAGGCAGAGGGAGAGGAGGAAGTGGATGGAACAGGATAGGGCAAGGACAGAATCCCTCACGCCGTGCCCCTTTGGGCCCTAACCAGTGTGCTTTTTGTAAAAAGGAGGGACATTGGAAAAATGAATGTCCGCGGAGGGAAAAACTGTTTGTTGACTCTACGGAGAAAGGGGGGCAAGAGACAGATGCTAACCTGATTATGTTGGGAACCTCTGACTCTGAATGAAGAGGACCGGGGGAAAGTATTAAGATCTCCCCAGTAGATCCCCTGGTTCCAATGAAGCTGAGGAATGAAGTAATAGATTTCTTAGTAGATAGTGGAGCAACACACTCTGTAGTAACTAGTTGTAAAAGGACCCCTAAAGTAAAACTTACATGCCAATTGTTGGGGTCACGGGAAAACGAGCCCTTAGGCCATTTTTAAAACCTATGGAATGTACAATTGGAAACACTACATTGACTCATGAATTTCTATATATGCCAGAATGCCCTCTACCATTATTGGGACGCGACTTATTGTGTAAACTGAAGGCTCAACTAACATTTTCTGATAAGTCTATTCAGCTACATGTGCCTGCAGAGACTGCATGGAAAGCCCAATTGTGTCTGCTGACTGAGAAAGGAGAGGAGAGGACCAGGATCCCAGAAGAAATCCTGAATGCTGTGATACCCCTAGTATGGGCTTCTAAGAAACCAGGACGAGCCAAAAACGCCATTCCGGTAAAAATAGAGTTGAAACTGGGAGCTCAGCCAGTAAGGAAAAGACAGTATGCTATGAAATTAGAAGCCAGGGTGGGCTTGGAATCATTAATCAACACTTTTATGCAATTCGGTCTGTTGCGGGAGTGCCAATCAGAATATAATACTCCCATCTTACCAGTTAAGAAGCCCCGAACTCAAGAGTATCAGTTGGTACAAGATTTGAGAGAAATTAATAAAATCACTGTTGATGTACATCCAGTAGTGCCAAATCCTTATACCTTGCTGTCGGCAATTCCTGAAAATAGAGTGTATTTTACAGCGCTGGACTTGAAGGATGCGTTCTTTTGCATCCCCTTGGAAGAGGAAAGTCAGAAGATATTTGCCTTTGAATGGGAGAGCCCTACCACTGGGAGGAAAATACAGCTTTGCTGGACTGTGTTACCACAAGGATTCAAGAATAGCCCGACACTGTTTGGTAACGTACTTGCTAAAGAACTGGAAGATTGGCAAGGTAAGAATCCTTCCATCACTTTGTTGCAATATGTAGATGACATCTCGCTCGGAGCAAGGACTGAATACGAATGTAAAACTGCAACTATTGATTTGTTGAATTTTTTGGGTTTAGCTGGATACCGGGTATCCCAGAAAAAGGCCCAAGTGGTACAAACTACAGTAACGTACTTGGGATTTGTAATTTCTCAAGGAAAAAGAGAATTGGGAGCAGAACGAAAAGAAGCTATTTGTCGAATAGCTCCCCCTTGATCAAAAAAGAATTGCGAGGGTTTTTAGGATACTCTAGCCGACCTGATTTAAAGGATGTGCCACTAACGGATCCAGAAATTGAACTCTTTACAGATGGGAGTCTCAATGGAGAGCGAAAAGCTGGGTATGCTGTGGTAACCCTGCAGGACGAAATTGAAGCCCGAATATTACCTCCAGATACTTCTGCCCAGAAAGCAGAAATCATCGCTCTAACCCAAGCGTCAGAACTATCTAAAGACAAGAAAGTAAATATTTATACGGATTCTAAATATGCATTTGGAGTAGTTCATGCGCATGGAGTCATTTGGAAAGAACTTAGACTATTGTCTTCACAAGGAACTCCTAGAAAATATGGATCAGAAATTTTGAAATTGTTACAAGCTCTCCAAAAGCCAAAAGAAGTTGCAATTATACATTGCAAAGCCCACCAGAAAGGACAAACAGAAGTAGTTAGAGGAAACCGAAAGGCAGATGAAACAGCTAAAAGAGTTGCAATGTCAGAGTGATTGATGGGAGCGCTAATCCCTCCCAGGAAAATTCAGTGGGAACCTCCAAAGTATTCGGAAAAAGAAAATAAGCTTGCCAAATATTTAGAGTGTACAAAGTCGAAAGAAGGTTGGTGGGTAACTAAAGATGGACAAATTTTAATTACCACTCCAATGGTAAGAGAAATACTGAAGAAAACCCACAATGAGTCCCATATGGGAGCAAACGTCTAAGAGGTCAAACCCCAGGGGAATACTGGCAAATAGATTTTTCTGAGTTGCCAAAATGTAACCAGTTTAAGTATCTCTTAGTTTTGGTAGATACTTTCTCTGGGTGGCCTGAAGTCTTCCCATGTCATACCAACAAGGCTAGAGAAGTGGTTAGAGTTATACTCAAGGAAGCGATTCCAAAGTTTGGTATACCGGAAGGGATATCCTCAGATCATAGAATCATAGAATCATTAAGGTTGGAAAAGACCTCTAAGATCATCGAGTCCAACCATCAACCCAACACCACCATGCCCACTAAACCATGTCCCTAAGCGCCTCATCTACACGTCTTTTAAATACTTCCAGGGATGGTGACTCCACCACTTCCCTGGGCAGCCTGTTCCAAGGCCTGACCACTCTTTCAGTAAAGAAATTTTTCCTAATGTCCAATCTAAACCTCCCTTGGCGCAACTTGAGGCCATTTCCTCTCGTCCTATCGCTAGTTACTTGGGAGAAGAGAGCAACACCCACCTCACTACAACCTCCTTCCAGGTAGTTGTAGAGAGCGATAAGGTCTCCCCTCAGCATCCTTTTCTCCAGACTAAACAGTCCCAGTTCCCTCAGCTGCTCCTCATAAGACTTGTTCTCCAGGCCCTTCACCAGCTTCGTTGCCCTTCTCTGGACACGCTCCAGCACCTCCATGTCCTTCTTGTAGTGAGGGGCCCAAAACGGAACACAGTATTCGAGGTGCGGCCTCACCAGGGCCGAGTACAGGGGCACGATCACCTCCCTGCTCCTGCTGGCCACACTATTTCTGATACAGGCCAGGATGCCGTTGGCCTTCTTGGCCACCTGGGCACACTGCCGGCTCATGTTCAGCCGGCTGTCAACCAGCACACCCCCAGGCCCTTTTCTACTGGGCAGCTTTCCAGCCACTCTTCCCCAAGCCTGTAGCGTTGCATGGGGTTGTTGTGACCCAAGTGCAGGACCCGGCACTTGGCCTTGTTGAATCTCCAGCTGCTGTCACTTGTACAGGAGGACAGCAGAGACAACGCCTGTATGAGGTGTGACCAGGTGGATGATCTGCTCAGCTTGGTGGCAGAGCTGAAAGAGGAAGTGGAGAGGTTAAGGAGTATCAGGGAGTGTGAGAGGGAGATAGATTGGTGGAGCCACACCCTACCATCCCTGAGGCAAGGACAGCACATAGAGGCTCCACAAGAAGCGGAGGATCCCCTGCCCTCTTGCCACCAGGCAGAAGGAGGGGACCCAGGAGATGGGGGGGAATGGACACAGGTCCCTGCTCAGGGTGCCAGGCGAATCCCCGCCCGGTCTCCCTCACCTCAACCTTCCCAGTTGCCCTTACAGAACAGATATGGAGTTCTGGAACTTGAGGGCCAGACAAACGAGGATGTAGATGAAGGCCCATCCAGGGGGTTGCCCAAGGCGAGTCAGTCAGCCCCACGCATTATGACTGCCTCTGCTAAGAAAAAAAGGAGGGTAATTATCATAGGTGATTCCCTTCTGAGGGGGACAGAGGGCCCAATATGCCGGCCAGACCCATCCCACAGGGAAGTCTGCTGCCTCCCTGGGGCCTGGGTTAAGGACATTACTAGGAAACTCCCTAGTCTGGTACAGCCCTCCGATTACTACCCGCTATTGGTTATACAGGCTGGCAGTGAGGAGGTTGCAGAGAGAAGTCCCGAAGCGATCAAAAGGGACTTCAGGGCACTGGGGCGACTGGTGGAAGGGTCAGGAGCACAGGTAGTGTTTTCCTTGATCCCTTCAGTGGCAGGGAGGAATACTGAAGGGAACAGGAAAACTCATCGGATCAACACGTGGCTTACGGGCTGGTGCCATCGGCGGAATTTTGGCTTCTTTGACCATGGGGAGGTTTACACGGCACCAGTCCTGCTGGCGACGGACAGAGTTCAGCTGTCTCACAGGGGGAAAAGGATTCTCACGTATGAGTTGGCGGGGCTCATCGAGAGGGCTTTAAACTAGGTTCGAAGGGGGAAGGGGATAAAACCAGGCTCACTAGAGAAGAGCCTAGGGCAGGCACGCCAATGTCGGGGGAGAAATCGGCAGCCCAGCTCAAGTGCATCTACACCAATGCACGCAGCATGGGCGGCAAACAGGAGGAGCTGGAAGCCATTGTGCAGCGGGGTAGCTATGACTTAGTCGCCATCACAGAAACATGGTGGGATGAGTCTCACGATTGGAGAGCTGCAATGGACGGCTATAAGCTCTTCAGAAGGGACAGGCGAGGAAGGAGAGGCAGTGTGGTAGCCCTGTATGTTAGGGAGTGCTTTGACTGTCTAGAGCTCAATGGTAGTCAGGTCGAGTGCTTGTGGGTAAGGATGAGGGGGAAGGCCAACAAGGCAGATATCCTGCTGGGAGTCTGTTAGAGACCACCTAACCAGGATGAGGAGGCAGACGAAATATTCTACCAGAGGCTGGCAGAAGTCTCACAGTCGCTAGCCCTTGTTCTCGTGGGGGACTTCAACTTTCCGGACGTCTGCTGGAAATACCACACGGCAGAGAGGAAACAGTCGAGGAGGTTCCTGGAGTGTGTGGAAGATAACTTCCTGACGCAGCTGGCCACTGTCGTAAGAGACAACAAAAATGTTTTTACAAATATATTAACGACAAAAAGAGAGCCAAGGAGACTCTCCATCCTTTATTGGATGCCACCAAGGACGAGGATAAGGCTGAGGTACTTAACGCCTTCTTTGCCTCAGTCTTTAATAGTCAGAGCAGTTATCCTCAGGGTACTCAGCCCCCTGAGCTGGAAGACAGGGACGGCGAGCAGGATAAACCCCCCATAATCCAAGAGGAAGAAGTTAACGACCTGCTACGCCACCTGGACGCTCACAAGTCTATGGGGCCGGATGGGATCCACCCGAGGGTACTGAGGGAGCTGGCGGAGGAGCTTGCCAAGCCACTCTCCATCATTTACCAGCAGTCCTGGTTAACAGGGGAGGTCCCGGACGACTGGAGGCTCGCCAATGTGACGCCCACCTACAAGAAGGGCCGGAAGGAGGATCCGGGGAACTACAGGCCTGTCAGCCTGACCTCGGTGCCGGGGAAGATCATGGAGCGGTTGGTTTTGAGGGTGCTCACGAGCCATGTGCGGGACAACCAGGGGATCAGGTCCAGCCAGCACGGATTCATGGAAGGCAGGTCCTGCTTGACCAACCTAATCTCCTCCTATGAGCAGGTGACCCGCCTAGTGGATGAGGGAAAGGCTGTGGATGTGGTCTACCTGGACTTCAGTAAAGCCTTTGACACTGTCTCCCACAGCATTCTCCTAGGGAAGCTGGCGGCTCATGGCTTAGACAGGTGTACTCTTCGCTGGGTAAAAAACTGGCTGGACGGCCGAGCCCAGAGAGTTGTGGTGAACAGAGTTAAATCCAGTTGGCGGCCGGTCACGAGCGGTGTTCCCCAGGGCTCAGTACTGGGGCCGGTCTTGTTCAATATCTTTATCAACGATCTGGACGAGGGGATCGAGTGCTCCCTCAGTAAGTTTGCAGACGACACCAAGTTGGGCGGGAGTGTTGATCTGCTCGAGGGTAGGAAGGCTCTGCAGAGGGACCTGGACAGGCTGGATCGATGGGCCGAGGCCAACTGCATGAGATTCAACAAGGCCAAGTGCCGGGTCCTGCACTTGGGTCACAACAACCCCAGGCAACGCTACAGGCTTGGGGAAGAGTGGCTGGAAAGCTGCCCAGAGGAAAAGGACCTGGGGGTGCTGATTGACAGCCGGCTGAACATGAGCCGGCAGTGTGCTCAGGTGGCCAAGAAGGCCAACGGCATCCTGGCCTGTATCAGAAATAGTGTGGCCAGCAGGACTAGGGAGGTGATCGTGCCCCTGTACTCGGCCCTGGTGAGGCCGCACCTCGAATACTGTGTTCCGTTTTGGGCCCCTCACTACAAGAAGGACATGGAGGTGCTGGAGTGTGTCCAGAGGAGGGCAACGAAGCTGGTGAAGGGCCTGGAGAACAAGCCTTATGAGGAGCGGCTGAGGGAACTGGGGTTGTTTAGCCTGGAGAAGAGGAGGCTGAGGGGAGACCTCATCGCGCTCTACAACTACCTGGAAGGAGGTTGTAGCGAGGTGGGTGTTGGTCTCTTCTGCCAAGTAACAAGTGATAGGACAAGAGGAAATGGCCTCAAGTTGCGCCAAGGGAGGTTTAGATTGAACATTAGGAGAAATTTCTTTACTGAAAGAGTGGTCAGGCCTTGGAACAGGCTGCCCAGGGAAGTGGTGGAGTCACCATCCCTGGAGGTATTTAAAAGACGTGTAGATGAGGTGCTTAGGGACATGGTGTAGTGGGCATGGTGGTGTTGGGTTGACGGTTGGACACGATGATCTTAGAGGTCTTTTCCAACCTGTATGATTCTATGATTCTATGATTCTCCTAGAGAAGCTGGCGGCTCATGGCTTAGACAGGTGTACTCTTCGCTGGGTAAAAAACTGGCTGGACGGCCGAGCCCAGAGAGTTGTGGTGAACAGAGTTAAATCCAGTTGGCGGCCGGTCACGAGCGGTGTTCCCCAGGGCTCAGTTTTGGGGCCGGTCTTGTTCAATATCTTTATCAATGATCTGGATGAGGGGATTGAGTGCTCCCTCAGTAAGTTTGCAGACGACACCAAGTTGGGCGGGAGTGTTGATCTGCTCGAGGGTAGGAAGGCTCTGCAGAGGGACCTGGACAGGCTGCATCGATGGGCTGAGGCCAACTGTATGAATCATAGAATCATAGAATCATAGAATCATTAAGGTTGAAAAAGACCTCTAAGATCATCGAGTCCAACCGTCAACCCAACACTACCATGCCCACTAAACCATGTCCCTTTTCCTCATCCTTGGTGGCAATGTTCCCCGCTGCATCCAATAAAGGATGGAGATTCTCCTTGGCTCTCTTTTTGTCATTAATATATTTGAAAAAACATTTTTTGTTGTCTCTCACGACAGTAGCCAGATTGTGTTCTAGCTGGGCTTTTGCCTTTCTAATTTCCTCTCTGCACGACCTAACGAGATCCCTGTACTCTTCTTGAGTTGCCTGCCCCTTCTTCCACAAGTGATAAACTCTCCTTTTTTCCCTGAGTCCCAGCCAGAGCTCCCCATTCAGCCAGGCCGGTCATCTTCCCTGCCAGTTCTTCTTACGGCACATGGGGACAGCCTGCTCCTGCGCCTTTAAGACTTCCTTCTTGAAGAACGTCCAGCCTTCCTGGACCCCTTTGCCCTTCAGGACTGCCTCCCAAGGGACTCTCTCAACCAGTGTCCTGAGCAGGCCAAACTCTGCCCTCCGGAAGTCCATGGTAGCGGTTTTGCTGGCCCCCCTCCTTACTTCACTAAGTATTGAGAATTCTATCATTTCATGGTCGCTGAGACCAAGCCGGCCTCCGACCACCACATCTCCCACCAGTCCTTCTCTGTTTGTGAACAGCAGGTCAAGCGAGGCACCTCCCCTGGTAGGCTCACTGACCAGCTGTGCCAGGAAGTTATCTTCCACACACTCCAGGAACCTCCTCGACTGTTTCCTCTCTGCCGTGTGGTATTTCCAGCAGACGTCCGGAAAGTTGAAGTCCCCCACGAGAACAAGGGCTAGTGACTGTGAGACTTCTGCCAGCCTCTGGTAGAATATTTCGTCTGCCTCTTCATCCTGGTTAGGTGGTCTATAACAGACTCCCAGCAGGATATCTGCCTTGTTGGCCTTCCCCCAAGATAATGGGCCTCACTTTATAGCAGAAATAGTCCAAGGAGTAACTAAATTTTTACAGATACAATGGGATTTACATACACCTTGGAGACCCCAGTGAAGTGGAAAAGTAGAAAGGATGAATCAGACTCTAAAGAGACAGATTTCAAAGCTGTGTCAAGAAACGCAGATGAAGTGGGTAGATGTGCTGCCCATAGCATTAATGAGAATTCGAATCATTCCTAGAGTTAGGGAAGGGGTAAGCCCTTTTGAAATATTATATGGGAAACCATACCCTACTACTTTACTTGTGGGAAAAGGAGACCAAATGCATGTAAAAGGAGAAGAGGTGATGACGAGTTATTTATTGTCTTTGTCGCAGACCCTATCTTCCTTACGCAGGTATCTTAACCAATGAGCTTCCTTGCCTCTAGACAGACCGGTACATGAATTCCAACCTGGAGATGAAGTTTATATTCACACATGGAAGGATGAACCTTTAAAGGAGAAGTGGGAAGGACCCTATTTGGTGTTACTTACCACTTACACTGCTGTGAAAGTGAAGGGTTTGGACTCTTGGATACATTATACTCGTGTGAAGAAAGCTTCACAAGGAGAATGGACTTCTGAAAAGACAGGACCATTGAAGCTGAAGCTCTCTCGAATATAATGAATTGCACTTGGAGCTTTGACAAATCATACATTGAATTAGATTGTATACAGGGCCTAGTTTTTTTATACTGTGTTTTAGCTACTGTTTCTATCCTGTTATTAAGATATTTGTGCAAGCATACTAATCTTTTTAGAATAAGGAATGAAGGAACTAAGCGGGGTGATATTCCTTTGTTGTTTGATAGGAATACTCCATGAAGGACCAGGAAATCCATGAAAAAAGAATTTACATCTTGGCTTGTTACAAAAGACAGTTCAAATCGCTAATAAGTTGGATTGTTGGGCCTGCACTCATTTTCCGGAACATTCAAAGAAGGGAGTTCCCTTAATTGGGATTCCTATACCAGCCAATATATCTTGGACTGCTTTATGGGCAAATACCTCTTTTAATATTAATAGAGAATTAGAGGAACAAGAATGGATAATTGAGAGCCCAACTCCAAAACAAAAATATTGTACCTGTGTACAATGATGTAGCCCCCCGAAAGGAATAAACAAAGTTCAGTGTTTAACAAAGACTGACTTTGTTGGAAATTACTCACATTGTAATAAGACTATAGATAATGGAGGTTTAAGCCCCTTCGAATAGCCGGTACCCAAAGGAAGAGGTTGGTATTGGATTTGTGGAAACATGGCCCGTAAGGCCTTGCCACCAAATTGGTCAGGTATATGTACTTTGGGAGCAGTAGTGCCAAATATTGGCGTGGTTGAGAAATTAGAATCTAAAATGTGGTTAAGAACATACCTCCAGAGAAGTAAGAGAATTAGAAACAATCTGTTGATGGATAGACCCACAGGGTTTCATTCCTTTGCAAGATGTTTTGTCCCATGGTTGGGAGTTAGTGAACTAGAGAAAGCTATAGTGAACATTTCTGCTATAATTGAGAAAATTAGGAACGAAACCTATGATGCTATAAAGGCCTTGCAGGAAGAAGTGTCTGAATTGGCATAAGTAACTCTTCAGGATAGAATGGCTCTGGATATGATGTTAACAACCCAAGGAGGAGTATGCACAGTGTTAAACACAAGCTGTTGTGTATACATAGATCAAAGTGGTAGAATTTCTACTGATTTAGAGGAAATTTGGCAACAGACAAAATTGCTCCATGACATACAGAAAGATAACACTTCATATGCATTTGAGGAAACATTCAAATGGTTAACTTCCTGGATTCCCGACCTTAGTCTGTGGGTGAAGAAGTTATTAGGTGTCTTAATGATTGCTATATTAATTTTTGTTTGTATTTATGTAATAATACAGTGTTTTTGGAAATGTTGTTCCATAATTGGAAAACAAAGCTATGAAAGGGTGAGACTAATATCAGAGAAACTACAGTGAAGTTCCTCTTCTATAGTCTCAAAGTGGGGAAATGTAGTCTGATCAGATCCATATGTTTGGGTTGGCTTTTGGGTTGCATTGGCATTGTTTGCCTTGGGGATGGGGATGGGGGGGGGGGTGGGGGGGCTCTGGTGAGATAAGTGAGGAGGTACATCCTTGAAACTAGATAAGAGCTACCAATTAACCCCATTGTTTAGAAAAGCCCAGCAAATTCCTCTAGAGTAGTCTGACCTATTCTGACCTATTCTAATTAGCATAGTAAAAACCCCACCCCCGGGCAGGAAAGCCCCCAACCCAACAAAGCCCCTTCCCCACTGAATATGCGCAGTAAAAAGAAAGGACAGTGTGACTTTAAGTGAAGAGGAGGCATTACAAGAACCAATAGAAGCAAGGATGACTAAGCGTAGATGTAAAAGTACTGATAACTGTTGCTCGGAATGTATAAAATGCTTACCGTGTGTTAACTGAGGTATGCTAGCTTTGTGGAGTTACCATCTAGCACCCATCTCTGCGCAGACATGAAATAAACAAATATCTCGGCTCTGTGTGTGAGATTGGCTTATTGCACACCGGGTAATGAACCCCGCTTGAGGGACAACACTTCCTCCGAGTGTTAACCTGTAGTTCATAGAAAAAGCACCAGTATCAGAGACTTCCCATGTATCAAATTTCTTTTTTTGTTTCCCATCCGTCTAATCTCCTTTTAGTAAATTTGACTCTACGATCAACATAGTGCAAGAAATTTAGTCTTTTCTTGGATTCAGATTCGGTTTAAACAAGGCAAATTTATTACTTCCATTCTCTTAAAAAGCTGAGATAGAAAAAACCACGAGTGGCAGTATCCACTGATAAATGTTGCAACTCGCTAGCAAATTGTTTTGTTCAAACCTATGCAGTCAATATATGGTTTACTGTGATCACATAGTTCATGTGACTTGCTGCTTGTTTTTCAAAGTACTTCTGACAGCTCCATAGATGGTTTAGTTTGGGCTTTATATATAGGCTATTGACTCTAAGTAATTGTATGGCTATCACAGGAGACAAATGAAACTTAATTAAATTTGCCATGTTCTCACATAGCTTCTGTTCCCTTAATGGAATAAAATTATTTTGTTGTCAGCATGTAAACTGACAGTTCATCTCCTACGCTAACTGTGCGATTAATGCATGTTGCTGTATTTACTGGTATAAGCAAACTGGCAATTGTAATGCAAAAATGAATTGCACCAGTAGTTATTATTTGATATTGTAAGATAACCTAATGCACTAGCTGGGCGGAGGCCAAATAGTCATCATTCAGAATCTTTATGCAACTGCCTAATCACATATAAGTATTTCTGTAGGTCATTCTATAGCATGTCTTTCTGTTCCTGATAGCGGAGTTGTGAGGCCCTGTAGCTGTAATGATTGTTCTGCTAAATTCGATGTTTGCTATGAAAGTAAGACAGGAACCAGCATTAAGGGGTCTTAGAGACTGAGATATCCTGTGGTATCACCGACAGAAGGTTCAACTAAAATCTAAAATAAGCGTTTGCAAATCTTTCACATTTGACCCCTCGTAACAGCTGCTGTCTTCAGCAGAGTCACAACACACCCCAGTTTAAGCTATGACAGTACCTAGAAATGCAGACAGAGGCTTGTGCAGAGGATCTCCACCCCTTACATGTGGTGTATGTCAGATCTACAGGGTTGGGAGAGGTCCCTTTAGCCACCTCACTGCTCTATATGTGGCCGCAGTTGCTCAGAGCGTAGCTCTGTCTCTCTTTACTCTGTCGTTGCAAAGCTAAGGATCTCTGCTGAGCTCCATAGAATCGACTTGTAGCTGCAACAGCCTCATGGGTCACATCTATACAGCTAAATAAAACAGGCCCTGGCACCAAGGGCCATGGTCTGGACCATATCTACATGTTATAGCAATGACACTGGATCTCTTCTGGGCCTATGCAGTGTCCTTGCGGCCATAAGACACAGTTACTGTTTTGTGTGGAGTCCTTTTCCAGTTCCAAATGCCTGCAATGATTCGAGGGCTGCGTTGCCACCCACTGTAGTGGTATTCTCCTTGCACAAAAGCAAGGATGTGCACTGCATGCCCAGAAGTGTTTCAGATGGGCATGGGAGGGTTGCAGATTGCATAAAGCCTGGTAGGGTGATTTTGGAAGACTGTAGAGATGGAAGGGCGCTAAACCTGACTATGTGCAAACTGTGCTCAGGATCTGTCTGGCAGCTGGTGTGGACCTGAGCAGTTTGGGGAGAGTGCGAACTCCCTAGTCCGTATGGCCTTCAGAAGCTTGGGGCTTTTTGGCCCTGTTTTACTTAGTGGTGGAGATGTGGTCATTGGGAAAAGAGTTGTTCCTTGTCCTTACTACCACAGCACGTTTGAAGTTGAGAGAACTGTAGGGCAGTTGAATACTCTCTTCTCTTTTGTTATGTTGCTGACAGAGTGTGGATTGTATCAATGTACACATAAATTGTTGTTATAGGTAGGATTTTTGAAAGAAACAGAGGGTTTTGTCTAGCCAGGGGCCTCAGCAAAATTAATCCATACTAATTCAAAGTGTGAATTTACAGTTAAACTGCTTTAAATTCTTGTGTGTACAAATGAGTTCCAGAATGAAAGTGGCTGTAATTCAGATCATTTTAGTGTCAGGTTCACTGTGTCCTGGTATCTGACTTGCCGATAACCACATCATATAATTGCTTTCATAAAGTGATTAAGTGCCATAGGAGCCCAAGTCAATTTGACTTTCTTCACAGCCAAATACCTAGTCATTTTAGAAAATGGGATCTAAGTTCCTAAATAACTTAGGTTGCTTTTGAAAATGTAGTTTTGTTGGAATATTTGAAGTATTCAGCACCATAGCAACAGCAAGGAATTATGCCTAGTGTTCAATAGCAATTTAATGCACTAAAAAAAACTTATTGGGTATCAGTTGTGAAAAATATGAGATACATTACAGGTGTGAGAATAAACTACTTCCAGTGATACTGATAAGCAATTTCAGTAAAGGAACAAGGGCAAATTTTCTTTTACTTTTTCAGAGTATGTGATAAAATTTTAGGTCTGCAAGGTCTTACAGGCGTGAGAATAAAATACTTGCAGTGATACTGATAAGCAATTTCAGTATGGGAGCAAGGGCAAATTTTTTTTTAAATTTTTCGGAGTATGTGATAAAATGTTAGGTCTACAAGGTTTTAATGTTTAGTGCAAAAAAAGGTAGAAATTAATTAGCTATGCTTGCACTTGCAAAGGGCTAAAAGTTATAAGACAGAGTTATCGATTTTGGTTTATGCTATATGGCCTTCATGGAGAGATAACCTAGTGTCTCTTTACTATAGAAAATTAAATGACTAAGACAAAACCAAGATCTTTTTAAAAGAATAAAATTAAAATAAAAGTTGAGCCTCTTCAGAGAAATCAGGTCTTTTCTTAGTGCTACTGTGATAATTCAGGTTAAATACAAGTCTTTTGCATTGTGATACAGTGTACAAAAGACATGCATAAAACTGTTGTTAACTGTGTAAGTTTAATGAGAAACAGAGTTTAAATGTCACCTATGTAAACACATCCAGCATATACTAGCGGACAATAAAAGAAGCTTGGAAACTTCATTGTTTCTTGTGGAGAAGAGTGACTCTTCTCTTTGTCCCCCACTTTAACTTGGGTCAGGACTGGGATCTAAATCCCTGATTGATAAGGATTGTAGCTGAAGCATTAATTTTGTGTTAATACCCAATCTTCTGCATCCCATGGAGTGCCTTTCAAGAGCTCTTCTATTGCTATTGACTCTTAGTGTTTCAATAAGCAGTGAACACCACCATACTTAGGCATTTTTTTTCTCTGGCTTTGTTATCTTCTGCAGGAGTACCGTGCTGGGTTACCATAGAGAATATTTCTGTGGAATTTTCCTTCCTTAAAAAGAATTTAATTTCCAGTCTATTCCTCAGTGATAAGCTTCCATATTGAAAGGTGGTCTGTGTTTGTGTTGTGGTGGTTTCTATGGGCCCTGTGATGAATTAAGGCTGTATTATGAAATACAGAACATGGATTTAGGTGGTGGATCTAAACAGGATATAGCCACTGATTTGCATTGCATAGTGGTCTGCCATATAATGGAAAGAGTCTGTACCATTACTCAACCTCTTTGGTCAGCTTCATCCATCAAGTCTGCAAAGATTTTGACCCTGCCCCAGTGAGCTGATGATCAAAGCATAGGACAAGAGATGCCTAATAACAGGACTGTCTGTAACAGAACTGGAAAGGCAACTCTTCTGTCCACAGACTGCATGTGTGCTTTGGATGATTTAGAATCCGAGAGCATGGTCAAACTGAAAGGCTAAACGCAAGCGAAAGATCATATATGAAACACCTTGAAAGAGAAATCTGTAATAGCTCCATAAGCACGCCTCTTCCCAAATTTGCAGAAAAAGCTTCTGCATTTCTATCTTCTACACTGACATAGGAATTGGGAGTTCAAGCATATTGTAGCTCTGAGTTGAGCAAAGGGGTGTGCAAAACAAAACAATATATCCTGGAGTGGGATAAACCTTCAACATTTGTAGAAAACGATAGAATCAGAAAAGTCATGCTCTCACCTGCTGATTTCAGCCATTCAGCTGCCTTTCTCACTTTCCAGTAGGTGTGTGCGGCTTTGTTATTAGTCACCTCACTTTAAATACAATGTGCTTCAAGGGCCTCCTTCATCTTTTTTGCTATGACCAAATTTGTCATTTAAGCTGTGCACATTATTCCAATCTAAAGAGCTGATTCACAACTATGTTTCCCTGGTTTTATGCTGATGTAACTCCATTGAGATCATGTAGATATTCCTTATCCGAAAGGGAAGAACAGATCTTTCATGCTCCATTAATGTTTCTACTTCTCTCCCCAGGGGAGCTATCTTCCTTTGCTAAAAATTCTTTTGAATACTCTGATTAAGGATAAGAATCTCTTTGAATATTAATTAGTTTTTCATTGGCCTCACTCAAAATATTTAACTGAAAGCAATTTCCTGGTAATTGTCTCTTGATTATAACTTTGAGAGGACTTACCCTTTTTTAATAAATTCTAATTTATCAAATAAGACTTCCTTTTGCATGTGTCCAGTTAATCACAGCTACAAAGACAATAAGCAGTAGCCGTAAAGAGGTATTTTTGTTTTGTTTCTTAAGTTTCCTTCTTACAAAAACTGTCATTCTTACCATAGCTTTCCCTCTTTTGCTGGTCTTTTACTTAAATTATTTATACTGTAGATGACTGTGTCCCTCATGCACATAAGTTCAGAGTCTTTTGAGTGGCTGAATCTACTGGGCCTGTACAAGCAGGCAGCTTTGTATGAAGACTAAAATGTCAGAACAACTCAAGACACTTCTTTCTTGCCTCTTCTTGGAATGGAAGAGGACCCGATAGCTACGTGCTCCACTGCTCTTTCTTCAGCTTCCCACTCACTCCAGGACTCCTAATTAGGTATAATTAAATGACAAAACCCCTTTCTGTTTCCAACTTTGCTTTGAATGTTCAAGAGAGAGGGAGAGAGACTGAATAAATTTCAGTTTCATTACCTAGGGCATATGGTACTTTGGACTAGCAGCAGGACAAACTCTAAAACCATCATGTTTAAATCCTTTCTATCATGATATAATTTTACACATTTAATAGATGACCACAGCAGATGCCCTTTGAAATCTCTGAAAAGGGGTGAAATTCCCCAAATGCCTGTTTAAAATTTCTTCTAAATCAGGACATGAAGTGAGGAGCTTAACTCTCATTCTCAGCATGAATGAGAGAAGAGGCTTCTTGGGAGCTTTTAGGAATACCTTGAGGGATGCTGCACTCATCCTCTGTGCCAACAGAGTCATCATCTCCATCTAATAGGACAGTCACATCATTCCAATGTAGGCAATAGCAAGTGTAGGCTGTTGCAGAGATCTCACCCTTCCAGCCTGGGACCTCAGCATTATCGGAAGCTTATGGAGCTATCTTAAGGCACCCTTTAAAGCTTACCATCTTATTCTCACAGCACCGTTTTCAGTTTTCATTATTGCAGCCAGGACTGTTAAGTGTTCTCAGGCCCCTGTGGAAGAACACTTTTGTGGCTTTATTTTGCATGGAGGATTTCATAAGGACCTTGTGCAGAATTCCTTCCCAAATTCACCAGAGTTTTACATAAACCCAAACACTTGCCTTACACTTCCAAAGAGGAGAAGCTACACTGCTACACTAGAGCTCTCAGATACTACTGTAACAGAATAAATCATTCACAGTCCCCCTTTGCTTCCTTAAGCATGAAGAGCTGCTCCGTAAGGCTCACCAGCAAGGCTGTCAGAAAGGATCACCCCTTGCTGCCAGCACAGCTAATGTGTTGTTACCAGCTGGTTGACATACCTCTCCCGCTGATTGGTAATGCTCACTCCGCCAGATTCTTGGTCTGCTTCCAACACATGCCACTATTTATAATCTGCGCAGCAGCTACAGGGACTCTGCTCTATTCATATTTGTCAAGTCTTATGGATTTAGTTACTATACCAGATGCCAAATTTTGTAGTGAAAGTGCTCCAGTCTCTACTCAACTGAATTCCTCCTCACTTCTGCTATCCCAAGACAGTACTGCTCACCATACATCTGCAATGCAGATCACAGTGACACCTGAAGAAAAGAATTTATGTGCTCTTGAATAACTGTAGTTCTTTGAAACCATAACTACAGTAGAGTAAGAAATCCAATTTTTAAATTAATTCATTTTAAGCAACGAATCCAATATTAAAAACCATAAAATATTAATAAAGCATAATTCTGCACATACTTTATTTCTATAAATCTGAAATAAAGCTTAAACCATGTTTTATAGTGTTGGCACTGCATACAACTCAGCAAACAATGAATAAGCGGTACTGATTCAAAAAGCAGAAAACATCTCTTGATTTGGACTGCTTTTGGTTTTTTGTTTCATGAAGGCATCTCGAAATAACTTCATTCTGAATGCAACTCATTAATGTGTGCTCCCCACCCCCTGCCTTCACAAGCCTTCTCCAACTGTCTAAATGTGGTGACTGGAGCTTTTCGGATTAATTTTCCTTAAGTAACCTACTTTGCAGAGAAAGATAATCATGCATTTATAGCCTCTGGCACTTTATTCAGGTCACAGACGGACAGATAGCAAAGCTATTCCTCAGTGACTTCCTGGAGTTGTAACTAATCCCCAATGAGAATGGAGATCGGCTTGACATTAATTGATCAGAATGCCTAAAAGTGCAGAAGATCATTGACTCCTACTTGAATTTTCAGGGGGTGTCACAGTTACACCACATGATACCAGTCAGCAGTTGTTCTAGGAGTGTTTTGTGGTAGTGATCAAATTATTGGATGCCATAGATGTTAAATATCTGACTTTGAATCCTTTGCCTTGACGATGGAGCACCATGTGGTGTTCTGAGTGTGGACATGTCTGATGTTACACATGTACCAGATACTGTGGCCTGCACCAAGGATCGGAGATTCAGGGAGAGTTTTGAGCTTTTGCTCGCTAACAAGCGCTTACGATCCCGTGAACAGCTGTCATTGTAAAGATAATTTTCCATGCAATAAGTATGACCTAAACCACTGTTATGGAAGCATTTTTTTGTATAGCATGATCAGTTGAGCCAATAAAACTCATATTTTGCTGTTATCCATTAGAGGCCCATTCTCCTTCTTGTATTTGGCACTAATGTAGTGATGTTTGCAAAGCAGCTTGTTATCTTATTTTCACATTCAGAAGTTTCACAAGGGAAATGACCAGGCTTTATCCTCTGTTATGATATTTTTAAAAGTTTGGTGGAGCTTTTCATGCTGAGAAACAGGCAACAAGCAGGAGTGTTAAGGATGTCTCTTTTTTTGAAAGACCGTCTTGAAACTTTGAGTGTGCCAGGCAGTGAGTGATGTTAATTCTGACAGGGCTGAAGAAATAACTGTTAAAATCATGACACTGCCAGCAAAGGGATGGATGGCTTTCATAACAAAACAAAACAAAATACATGTGCAGGTTGAATTCTTGCGCCACAGGACTGCGAATGTGTGTGTGCCTGTGTCCCCCGATGTATACATACAGCTCTGCTCTTTGTGCCACGGTGTAAAACTGAAAGGTGTTCTGGCAGAAGTTGCGTTGCAGTTTGGATTGTTTTGATCACTTAATAAGTGTTCATATTTCATGTGCTTCCTACAGCAAATAATCTCAGAACACATGAAGAACGATTTGGTTTTGCTTTAGATATTTACAACTGTTAAAACAACCTGACAGAGCTGTGCATGTATTTCCTATGACACAATCTAATGTTTTGAGGGCAGAATCAATTCCTTTTAGCAAAAAGCCTTTCAAACAGGAATTAAGTAAAAGGTTTTGGAGAGAAAGAGTACATGCAGCCCTCCTGTACCTATCCTGAGGGAATGTAGTGAAGCTGTTTCACGATCAAAATTTTGACCATGGGCTCTAGCAGTTGTTGGGAGCTCCACGTGTGGGCTTTCAGCTTCTAGACCTGTGTGTTCCCTGTCCCGGGTGTTAGCCCCAGCATCTTCTCTTCTGAGGGAGAATTCTCATTGCGCCTGAACCATATGTTTCTCAGTGTTTCTTCTGGAACTGTTGATAAATTTGAACCAATGTAGCTCTACAGATATAGGCATCAATGCAGATGCTCTTAGTCTAGCTTAAGAACAGCCTGCTGTAGGTGTGCTTTTATCTGGTCCTAAAATAATTAATTTAAATCCAAATAAGTCCAGTTTTAACCAAAATAATCCACAAAACATAATTTTAATTATCTTTTTTTTTTTAGTTTGTCAAGAAAGTATTTGAAAAAAGTAAGTCAGCACTGCCAGGATTGGTTATGGGCTATTTTAATCAAATTATGATTTTATGAAACAAAAATTCACATCTTTGGTTCTGTGTTTCCTGGTGTGATATCCATCACATTGCTGTGTTTATGTCAGAGAATGTGGAGTTTTATAAGAAGAAACAGGATAAGTCTAAATAGTTGGGAAGTCATTGCATATTATCAGATACAAACCTAGACTAATTAAAGTAATACATTTCTATTTTATGGAGCCGTAGTACAATCTGTATAAGATACAGTAGAAATTATTTGTAGAAGAAAACAGTATATACTACAAACAAATAACATCTGCATTACTGTCATGGTTTAACCTGGCAGGCAGCCAAATACCACGCAGCCGCTCACTCACTCCCCCCGCCCCCCCAGTGGGACGGGGAGAGAATCGGAAGGGTAAGAGTGAGAAAAACTCGTGGGTTGAGATAAAGACAGTTTAATAGAACAGAAAAGGGAAAATAATAATAATAAATAATGATAGAATATACAAAATGAGTGATGCACAATGCAATTGCTCACCACCCGCGCTGACCGATAACCAAGTAGCGATCGGTACTTCCTGGATCATGCCTACCATTCATATGCTGAGCATGACGTCACATGGTATGGAATATCCCATTAGCCAGCTGGGCTGGCTGTCCTGATTATGTTCCCTCCCATCTCGTGTACCTAGCTCAGTCAGTAGGCACGGGAGCTGTCCTTGGACTAGGAGGGCACTTAGCAACAACTGAAAACATCAGTGTGTTATCAACATTCTCCTCATACTAAATCCAAAACACAGCACTAGGAAGAAATTTAACCCTATCCCAGCCGAAACCGGGACAATTACAATAGACATGTTCATGCCCACTATGTAGATCTCTTAGGGATAAAAAGTATGATTGAGAAATAATACTGGTGCAGTCCTATTGAAAACAACCAATTTAAAAATAACCAGCTCCAAAGAAACCTTCTAGCCTTTGAACCAGGGTAGCCATAGCAGTAACAGAAAATACATGTTTCGTTTTTAATGCTGACATTCCAGTATACAAGCAATAACTTCAGAGCTCCTGACTGTTTTCTTGGCAGGGTAGTAAAGGCACTGGGCAAAGGTGAAGATGAAACACTAGACAAATCCCCCTTGCATTATTACTCAGCACTAGCTAGGAGTCTGTCTTCTGGGATCTTCATGGCTTATAAGTTTACCTTGTATCATTGTGGGTATATAAATTATTACATTGAAAAAAAATCCATTTGCTACCCTTTTTGCATCTTAAAATAGGATATTAATTGACCAAACAGTTCTCATCCTGTAACTGTCCTGGATACAAAGCTTTTTATCTGCTGCATTACATCAATATAAAATATTTCTTCTGTGAGGAAAAATGAGTAGTAAGGCACATTTTGTAAACATGTATACATGTCATGCACACACAGTTAGCTACTAGTTCTGCCATAGTGGGACTACTAAATGGGATTACTTGCTTGCATGAAATTGCTGGCGTGGATATTTGTTTGCTGGATCAGAACATCAAGGAGGAATTGTGAATATGATAATGAACTAGATTTTTTTAGCATGTTTTCTATGGAATTTTTTGATCTCCTGTGCTACTATAAATGAAAAGTAAATCTGATCAGAGAAACAGAAGAGTAGACATTGTTACAAAAATTAATTCTCATCTTCTTTCATATGTGAGTCAGTGTTCCTTGATGAAATAGGATTATTGTTATTTTAGTTTAGTCATTTAAGATTTAAAATTTCCAGTGGTGAACTTCTAATTAGTTGAATAGATCATGAAATGCTAGAGCAATTTGAAAGAACCCATATTCCTCTTCTGAAGGAACTTGTATTCCTGTTCAAGGGGACGAAGCAATGTATTTGGAAGGAAATACTGGAGCATGGAAGAATCAGACATCACGTTTTAGTGAAACAGTAGATGTGATCTGAATTGGTAATGAATGTTCCTGAGTGACTGGTTGACTTTGAACACCTAAGGAGCTTTTATAGGAATCATAATGTTTTTGAAATATGCTTTTATGGAATGGGCTGTGCATATGCATGAAGTGGATGAAAGAAACTCAGTGGGCAAAATGGTGGCAGAATGTTTAATTGTTCATATGTACAAAATTCAAATAAACCTATAAACTTACATGCAAAATAATAATAATAATTTATAATTAAATTAAGCATGCTAAAATATATTTATTATAATAAATAATTATATTATACTAATTACTTGTAATTCACCATAAACCTATATACAAAATCATTTTGGCCAGATTTACAGATCATTGATTTTCAATGATGCCTTTAATAGTAAGCTAATTAGATTTTCAATGATGCCTTTAATAGTAAGCTAATTAGACAAAATGAATTATTTTCTATATGTATTTTCCATATAGGTGTGCACCTCACATGCTGCTGACATTAATGAACTATTTGCATACTAATACATTCACCTGATGTGTCCAAGATGTTTTTCCCTTGCATTCTGAGTGCAAGGATAGGGTCTGTGGATGATGGCAGGCTTAATTATCTGTGAAAAATAAAGCCCTGTGTTTCCTCAGAGAATAACTAAACTGTAGGCAAGGATTATTCCTCCATAGGCTACTTCAGGAGACCCCAACATCAGCTTCCTCTTTGCAATAAAGCAATAATATCTCTGTGCTCCTCGATCTTTGGTCTCTTTGCTGATATTACTGAAGAAAGGCACATTAACAGTATTATGGTGTTGAAATTCAAGACTTTTGAATTTGTAAGTAGAAATTAAATATGGTATTTAATAAAGAAAGTATATTTCAGGTATAGAAGATTTGCATTAAGACAACTAAGCTGTAGTTCCAAAGCACTACATTAGCTCTCTTGAATCAAGTTGGCGACAAATCTTTTTTTACAAAATATTTCATAAAGTAGTAGATTAAAAAAGCACTTACTCTCAATATGTATATATTAAAATGGTGAGTAATCATATACATATTTTAGAATTACACACTGTTGCTTTTGGGAAGTTGATGTGGATTTCATCATCCTTAACATTTTATTAAAAAAAAGTACCCTGTTGAACTGGAAGGGTAGAGGTTGTTTTCCAATAATGATATATATATTAAAAAATCTGTTGAATATTTTCTGAATTTAAAGTTTTGATGATTTGAGCACTTGGATTCTCATTTGGACATTCAGTCATAGGATTTTTTGCATAATTCTATTTTTCCTGGATATTTTGAAAAAAAAATTATAAGACATTTTAAGAAAAAAAAAAAAGAGAAGAGATTTGAGGGCTCTGACCATTCTTGTTCTGTCTGTGCAGTTCGACAATCAGCAAGCATTGGGAGGCAGAACTGGCCACGCTCAAGGGTAATAATGCTAAGCTCACAGCAGCCCTGCTGGAGTCCACTGCCAATGTAAAACAATGGAAGCAACAGCTTGCTGCATATCAGGAGGAAGCAGAACGTCTTCATAAGCGGGTAAGTCGAGGCAAACGGCCAGGATCCTTGAGGTGGAAGTACTGGTGACTGTATTCACTCATTCTGAAGTAAAATAAGCTTATTGTTGGGGCTATAGGTTAATCCTTGAGACAGAAATTAATGATGACTTTAAAGCACACAGGGTTCCTCAGTTGAGAAATTCTTTCTTTTGTAGCAGTTCCTTTTCTGCAGAGGGTTTTGTTGCAGGAAGAGTTATCTAACCTGTGATACTTAGGACATGTCTGCCAACTTTCACTCTTCATTTGCTGCCAGCTGCATCACATCTGTTTCAGGACCTTGTCCATAGCATTACACTTTAGTCCCTCTTGCATTTAAGCCCATAGAAACTTGACATCAGATCTGTAAGTTAAAGGAACCCTGTTGTAGTTTCCACATATAGCAAAGACCAATAGCTTCCTTTCATCCTTGCACCTAAAGAAAACTGAACGTAGAATCAAGCTCATTATACACAATGAGAGATCTGCCTCTGCTTTCATACAGGAGGGGCAGGGTCCCGTGTCCTTCACTGTAAATTTTGTTTGCAGAGGTCATTTGGCAAACCAGAAATTAGAGCACAATGGGGGCAGAAATGTCAGTGTTTGAGAGAGGAATAAAGTGTATGCAAGGTTGAAGGCTGCATTATGAAAACAAGTATATAATATTTTTATTTCTTTTCACTTTTCACATGTAACTCTCTCTATATCGTATAATTTATTCATCTTTATTCATATGAATTTATCATCATAGTTTAGGACATATTTTTGTACAAAGTGAAGGCAAGATTAGCATATGTATGGAGGGAAGATGTCTTTGATGGAGCTGTATTAGTTTTGTTAATATCAGTTAACTCAGAAAAATATCAAGGAGATGACCTTAGTTAAGAAAATAAAAACAAACAAAAGCCCTATATGCTTTTTTGCATGAAGACCGGTTTCAAGAATATGCTGACAGAAGGGAGGTCAAGTAGCAAACATGTCAGACAATTTGGTTTTATATGCTGTACTCTCTTAAATGAAATAAGGTATGGCAATTATAGTTAGCCAAATCCTGCAAATTGTGAAGGGTTCTTTCAGACCTGTGCTGGATCTGCCCAACTGGAGGCTAGCAGTCCCAAGAACAAGGATCATTGATCTGAGGAGGAGAAATTCAGCACGCTGCATCTAATCTAGAGGTCTGGAAGAACAGCAAGAATTCCCTTGAGCTTGAGAAACCTGGGAAAAGGCAGGTTGCTGGGGCTATCCTATACCTAGACTGACTTGCAAATAGGGATCTTGAAGTCCCAGACAAATGAGTTGATAGGGAATGTCGTGGTTTAACCCGACAGGCAGCCAAACACCACGCAGCCACTCGCTCACTCCCCACCCCCACAGTGGAACGGGGAGAGAATCAGAAGGGTAAGAGTGAGAAAAACTCGTGGGTTGAGATAAAGACAGTTTAATAGAACAGAGAAGGGAAAATAATAATAATAATAAAAGAATATACAAAATGAGTGAAGCACAATGCAATTGCTCACCACCCGCACTGACCAATAACCAAGTATCGATCACTACTTCCTAGAACACACCTACCATTCATATACTGAGCATGACGTCATATGGTATGGAATACCCCGTTGGCCAGCTGCACTAGCTCCCTGATTATGTTCCCTCCCATCTTGTGCACCTAGCTCAGTCGGTAGAGCATGGGAGCTGTCCTTGGACTAGGAGGGCACTTAGCAACAACTGAAAACATCAGTGTGTTATCAACATTCTCCTCATACTAAATCCAAAACACAGCACTAGGAAGAAATTTAACCCTATCCCAGCCGAAACCAGGACAGTATCCACCCCTTATTCTATACCATTTACGTCGTGCTTAGGTCTCACATTTTTCGATGCATTCCAATTAATCACCACCATCGTTAGAGAGATATATATATACACACACACAGATATCATTCCCTTAGTCTATGGACTATCCCTCTAAAAGGTCCGTTGAGTTCATTTAGTCCATGACTTTGGGCTCCATCTGTCATAACAGTCTTTCAGGGCGGGAGAGATGGTGTGTGGTGTTGGACTGTTGCATCCTGAAGCCAGTTCACATTTCAGTATCGCTGCGCTCGTCCGGTTCTATCATCGTTGCACTTTGCTCGGTTTCATCGGAGTTAGTTCATTCTTCATTAATCTGGGTGATTTTTACTGCTATACCATTGATAGCAACCATAGAAATAATGATATACAATATCATATAACAATTAACATCATACAATCCAGTTCATTGGCTGTTTTCACCCAAAATCAAATCCCCTTGAGGTACACACCGGACCTCCCCATCCTTTCGCATTACCCACCAAGTGAACCCAGGTCCTTGAGCAAAAGCAATCCCACGGATGGGTTTTCCCTTGCCAGAGGCAGGAGTAACCCAGACTGTCTTCCCCAGCATATTTCTTATGTGCACGACAGGGACTTTATCTCCATCTACAGTACGTAAGAGTTTTGATTGGGCAGGGCCAGCTCGATTGACAGATCCCATGGTGTTGACTAACCAGGTGACTTTTGCTAAATGTGTGTCTCAATGCTTGAATGTCCCACCACCCATTGCTCTCAGCGTAGTCTTTAGCAGTCCGTTGTATCGTTCGATTTTCCCAGAGGCTGGTGCATGGTAGGGGATGTGATATACCCACGCAATGCCATGCTCTTTGGCCCAGGTGTCTATGAGGTTGTTTTGGAAATGAGTCCCGTTGTCTGACTCAATTCTTTCTGGGGTGCCATGTCGCCATAAGACTTGTTTTTCAAGGCCCAGGATGGTGTTCCGCACGGTGGCATGGGGCACGGGATATGTTTCCAGCCATCCGGTGGTTGCTTCCACCATGGTGAGCACATAGCGCTTGCCTTGTTGGGTTTGTGGGAGTGTGATATAATCAGTCTGCCAGGCCTCCCCATATTTGTATTTCAACCATCGTCCTCCATACCAAAGAGGCTTTACTCTCTTGGCTTGCTTGATTGCAGTGCATGTTTCACATTCATGGATAACCTGTGCAATAGTGTCCATGGTCAAGTCCACCCCTCGATCACGATCCCATCTATATGTTGCATCTCTTCCTTGATGGCCTGAGGCGTCATGGGCCCGCAGAGCTATAAATAATTCACCCTTATGTTGCCAGTCCAAATCCACCTGAGCCACTTCAATCTTAGCAGCCTGATCCACCTGCTGGTTGTTTTGGTGTTCTTCAGTGGCCCGACTCTTGGGTACGTGAGCATCTATGTGACGTACTTTTACAACCAGGTTCTCTGCTCGGGCAGCAATATCTTGCCACAGTGCGGCAGCCCAGATGGGTTTACCTCTGTGCTGCCAGCTGTTCTGCTTCCACTGCTGCAACCACCCCCACAGGGCATTTGCCACCATCCATGAGTCAGTATAGAGATAAAGTACTGGCCATTTTTCTCGTTCAGCAATGTCCAAGGCCAGCTGGATGGCTTTCACCTCTGCAAACTGGCTCGACTCACCTTCTCCTTCAGCAGTTTCTGCGACTTGTCCTATAGGACTCCATACAGCAACTTTCCACCTCCGATGCTTCCCCACAAGGCGACAGGACCCATCAGTGAACAGGGCATATTGCTTCTCGTTTTCTGGTAGTTTATTATACAGTGGGGCCTCTTCAGCAAGTGTCACCTCCTCCTCTGGGGATATTCCGAAATCTTTGCCTTCTGGCCAGTTCGTGATCACCTCCAAGATTCCTGGGCGACTGGGGTTTCCTATTCGGGCCCGTTGTGTGATCAGGGCGACCCACTTACTCCACGTAGCATCAGTTGCATGATGTGTAGACGGGACCCTCCCTTTGAACATCCAGCCCAGCACCGGCAGTCGGGGTGCCAGGAGGAGCTGTGCTTCAGTACCAACCACTTCCGAAGCAGCTCAAATCCCTTCATATGCTGCCAATATCTCCTTCTCAGTTGGAGTGTAGCGGACCTCGGATCCTCTGTATCCCTGACTCCAGAACCCTAGGGGTCGACCTCGAGTCTCCCCTGGTGCTTTCTGCCAGGGGCTCCAGGTAGGGCCATTCTCCCCGGCTGCGGTGTAGAGCACATTCTTTACATCTTGTCCTGCCCGGACTGGCCCAAGGGCTACTGCATGAACTATCTCCTGTTTAATTTGTTCAAAGGCTTGTTGTTGCTCAGGGCCCCATTTGAAGTCGTTCTTCTTCCTGGTCACGTGATAGAGAGGGCTTACAATCAGGCTGTAATCTGGAATATGCATTCTCCAAAAGCCCACAACGCTTAAGAAAGCTTGTGTTTCCCTTTTGCTAGTTGGTGGGGACATGGCTGTTATTTTGTTGATCACATCCATTGGGATCTGACAACGTCCATCTTGCCATTTTATTCCTAAAAACTGGATCTCCTGTGCAGGTCCCTTGACCTTACTTTGTTTTATGGCAAAGTCGGCCTTCAGAAGGATTTGGACTATTCTCTCCCCTTTCTCATAGAATCATAGAATCATTAAGGTTTGAAAAGACCTCTAAGATCATCGAGTCCAATGGTCAACCCAACACTACCATGCCTACTAAACCATGTCCCTAAGCACCTCATCTACACGTCTTTTAAATACTTCCAGGGATGGTGACTCAACCACTTCCCTGGGGAGCCTGTTCCAAGGCCTGACCACTCTTTCAGTAAAGAAATTTCTCCTAATGTCCAATCTAAACCTCCCTTGGCGCAACTTGAGGCCATTTCCTCTCGTCCTATCGCTAGTTACTTGGGAGAAGAGACCAACACCCACCTCACTACAACCTCCTTCCAGGTAGTTGTAGAGCGCGATAAGGTCTCCCCTCAGCCTTCTCTTCTCCAGACTAAACAGTCCCAGTTCCCTCAGCCGCTCCTCATAAGACTTGTGCTCCAGGCCCTTCACCAGCTTCGTTGCCCTTCTCTGGACACGCTCCAGCACCTCCATGTCCTTCTTGTAGTGAGGGGCCCAAAACGGAACACAGTATTCGAGGTGCGGCCTCACCAGTGCCGAGTACAGGGGCACGATCACCTCCCTGCTCCTGCTGGCCATACTATTTCTGATACAAGCCAGGATGCCTTTGGCCTTCTTGGCCACCTGGGCACACTGCCGGCTCATGTTCAGCCGGCTGTCAACCAGCACCCCCAGGTCCTTTTCCTCTGGGCAGCTTTCCAGCCACTCTTCCCCAAGCCTGTAGCGTTGCCTGGGGTTGTTGTGACCCAAGTGCAGGACCCGGCACTTGGCCTTGTTGAATCTCATACAATTGGCCTCGGCCCATCGATCCAGCCTGTCCAGGTCCCTCTGCAGAGCCTTCCTACCCTCCAGCAGATCAACACTCCCGCCCAACTTGGTGTCGTCTGCAAACTTACTGAGGGAGCACTCGATCCCCTCATCCAGATAATTGATAAAGACATTGAACAAGACCGGCCCCAGTACTGAGCCCTGGGGAACACCGCTCGTGACCGGCCGCCAACTGGATTTAAGTCCATTCACCACAACTCTCTGGGCTCGGCCGTCCAGCCAGTTTTTTACCCAGCAAAGAGTGTACCTGTCTAGGCCGTGAGCCGCCAGCTTCTCTAGGAGAATGCTGTGGGAGACAGTGTCAAAGGCTTTACTGAAGTCCAAGTAGACCACATCCACAGCCTTTCCCTCATCCACTAGGCGGGTCACCTGGTCATAGAAGGAGATCAGGTTGGTCAAGCAGGACCTGCCTTCCATGAATCTGTGCTGGCTGGGCCTGATCCCCTGGTTGTCCCAGACATGGCTCGTGAGTGCCCTCAAAATGAACTGCTCCATAATCTTCCCTGGCACCGAGGTCAGGCTGACCGGCCTGTAGTTCCCCAGATCCACCTTCCGGCCCTTCTTGTAGGTGGGCGTCACATTGGCAAGCCTCCAGTCGTCCGGGACCTCCCCTGTTAACCAGGACTGCTGGTAAATGATGGAGAGTGGCTTGGCAAGCTCCTCCGCCAGCTCCCTCAGTACCCTTGGGTGGATCCCATCCGGCCCCATAGCCTTGTGAGCGTCCAGGTGGCGTAGCAGGTCATTAACTTCTTCCTCTTGAATTATGGGGGGTTTATCCTGCTCGTCGTCCTTGTCTTCCAGCTCAGGGGGCTGAGTACCCTGAGGATAACTGCTCTGACTATTAAAGACTGAGGCAAAGAAGGCGTTAAGTACCTCAGCCTTTTCCTCGTCCTTGGTGGCAATGTTCCCCCCCCGCATCCAATAAAGGATGGAGATTCTCCTTGAATCTCCTTTTGTTATTAATATACTTGTAAAAGCATTTTTTGTTGTCTCTCACGACAGTGGCCAGGTTGAGTTCTAGCTGGGCTTTTGCCTTTCTAATTTCCACTCTGCATGACCTAACGAGATCCCTGTACTCTTCTTGAGTTGCCTGCCCATTCTTCCACAAGTGATAAACTCTCTTTTTTTTCCTGAGTCCCAGCCAAAGCTCCCCATTCAGCCAGGCCGGTCATCTTCCCCGCCCGTTCTTCTTACGGCACATGGGGACAGCCTGCTCCTGTGCCTTAAAGACTTCCTTCTTGAAGAACGTCCAGCCTTCCTGGACCCCTTTGCCCTTCAGGACTGCCTCCCAAGGGACTCTCTCAACCTGAGCAGGCCAAACTCTGCCCTCCGGAAGTCCATGGTAGCGGTTTTGCTGGCCCCCCTCCTTACTTCACTAAGTATTGAGAATTCTATCATTTCATGGTTGCTGAGCCCAAGACGGCCTCCGACCACTACATCTCCCACCAGTCCTTCTCTGTTTGTGAACAGCAGGTCAAGCGAGGCACCTCCCCTGGTAGGCTCACTGACCAGCTGTGCCAGGAAGTTATCTTCCACACACTCCAGGAACCTCCTCGACTGTTTCCTCTCTGCCGTGTGGTATTTCCAGCAGACGTCCGGAAAGTTGAGAACAAGGGCTAGTGACTGTGAGACTTCTGCCAGCCTCTGGTAGAATATTTCGTCTGCCTCCTCATCCTGGTTAGGTGGTCTCTAACAGACTCCCAGCAGGATATCTGCCTTGTTGGCCTTCTCAAAAGCTTCTTCTGCTGTGTTGCCCCACACAATGATGTCATCAATGTATTGCAGGTGTTCTGGAGCCTCACCCTGTTCCAGTGCGGTGTGGATCAGTCCATGGCAAATGGTAGGGCTGTGTTTCCACCCCTGGGGCAGTCGGTTCCAGGTGTACTGGACGCCCCTCCAAGTGAAAGCAAACTGTGGCCTGCACTCTGCCACCAAAGGGTTTGAGAAGAGCGCATTAGTGATATCATTTGTGGCATACCACTTGGCTGCCTTTGACTCCAGTTCGTATTGGAGTTCTAGCATGTCCAGCATGGCAGCACTCAATGGCGGCGTGACTTCATTCAGGCCACGATAGTCTTCTGTTAGTCTCCACTCTCCATTAGACTTTCGCACTGGCCATATGGGACTGTTGAAGGGTGAGCGAGTCTTGCAGATCACTCCTTAGCTCTCCAATCGACCAATCAGCTTATGGATGGGGTTCAGGGAGTCTCGGTTGATGCGGTATTGCCGCCGGTGCACTGTTGTGGTAGCGATTGGTACCTGCTGTTCTTCGACCCTCAGCATCCCCACAACAGAAGGCTCCTCCGAGAGACCAGGCAAGGTGGAGAGCTGTTTAATTTCCTTCGTCTCCAAGGTAGCTATGCCTAATGCTCACCGGTACCCTTTTGGGTCCTTGAAATACCCTCTCCTGAGGTAGTCTATGCCAAGGATGCACGGAGCCTCTGGGCCAGTCACAATGGGGTGCTTCTGCCACTCATTCCCGGTTAGGCTCACTTCGGCCTCCAATACAGTTAACTGTTGGGATCCCCCTGTCACTCCAGAAATACAAATTGGTTCTGCCCCTTTATAGTTTGATGGCATCAGGGTACACTGTGTACCGGTGCCTATGAGAGCCTTGTACTCCTGTGGGTCTGATGTGCCAGGCCATCGAATCCACACAGTCCAGTAAACCCGGTTGTCCCTTTCCTCCACCTGGCCGGAGGCAGGGCCCCTCTAGTCCTGGTCATAAGATCTGTTTCTCACTTCTTGCAAACATGAGTCAAGAATTCCTTCATTACAATCCAAAGTAAGATCAGCCCTTCTACTCTGTCTGGGGAACTGTTCACTGGAAACTGGACCATCGTGAGACAGGTTTTTCCTGAAAACTGGAGCAGCATTTTTCCTGGGAGAACCCCGTTGTGTGATTGTTTTTCCTTGTAACTCACGTACCCGTGCCTCTAGGGTCAAGGTAGGTTTTCCATCCCACTGCCTCATGTCCTCTCCATGGTCACGCAGGTAAAACCACAGGGTGTCCCGGGGTGTGTACCTTCTATATCCTCTCTCTTGAGCAGAAGAACGCTGACTCCTAATGGCTGAGATACTGGTCCATACAGGTGGAGAATAGGACATACCCTCTTTGATTTGCTGGACCTCCTGAGACAGTTTCTCCACAGCCGAGACAAGGAGGGGGAGACACTTTCTTCATATTCCTGGAGTCTGCCAACCACCTCATCCACCGTTGGTGCTTCTTCCTCTTTCCAGCACAGTACTGCCAACGAACTGGCATACGATGCTGGTGCGCTCCGTACCAACTTCCGCCACATGAGTCACGTGCACTGGACTTCATCTGTATGTTTGGGTGTTTGCTCGTTGTCCAGGTCACTATAAACCACCTCCAGCACGCCTAATTCTCTCAGGTACTGGATACCTCTCTCCATAGTGGTCCATTTGCCTGGGTGATATATAACATTTTCCTTGAAGGGATACCTTTCCTTCACGCCTGACAGCATTCGCCTCCAGAGGCTGAGGGCCTGTGCCCCTTGTCCAATTGCTTTGTCAATGTCCCCTTCCCTAGCAAGGGATCCCAGCTGTTTGGCTTCCTTCCCCTCCAATTCCAGGCTACTGGCCCCATTATCCCAGCATCGGAGCAGCCAGGTAACAATATGCTCGCCTGGACGACGGCTGAAATCTCTCTGCATGTCTCGCAGCTCACTCAGGGATAGGGATCGGGTGGTTTCCATCTCGTTTATGAGTTCTTCCTCTTCCTCCTCCCCTCCTCGTGATGGCCCTGCTTTTCCATCATCCCTTTCTAAACGACCTGACTTTCTCTTCCAAAATTTCCTCTTCTGTACAGGGGCACTGGATACCAGCAAGTGATGGTCCTCTGGTTCAGCTGCAGTGACTGTTGCCAGGTTTTGGGTAGCTGCAATGCCTGTCGCGGGGGTTGGAGTAACTGCAGTGGGTGTTGCCGGGGTTTGAGTAGCCACAGTGCCTGTCGCAGGGATTGGAGTAGCCACAGTGCCTGTCACGGGGGTTGGAGTAACTGCAGTGACTGTTGCCGGGGTTTGAGTAGCCACAGTGGTTGTTGTGGGGGTTGAAGTAGCCACAGTGCCTGTCGTGGGGGTTTGAGTAGCCACCGTGTCTGTTGCCGGGGTTGATCTCTGGACAGTATTCCTAAATAGTTCTTTAACCCTAAACAAGTCCTGAACCACATTCAGGAGACATAGCAATATGAACACGCTTGTTTGAACATCCCAAGGATATTCAAAATTCTCAGGAACTGTTGTGGAGGGCTTCAGGAAGAGGATAGAAGAAAAAGGAGTTTCTGGAGATATGGAAGGGTTGATGAACAAGTGGGAGAAAGTGTCCCACCCTGTCTCCCCCATAAATTCATTCTCCAAGGAGAAAAAAGTGTAATTACTAATAGTTTCTCAGAGGTGGTTCCCGGGATACAGAGATGACGGCAATGCTGAGTACAGATATCAGATTAGACTCATGACCAATGATTTTATCATATCATAAAACAGTGTTACACAGTGTAGCAAGCAAAATGATAACCTTGACCCAGTTCTGAGCAGTGATAAACAGCACAACAGGGAATATATACTGCAAGTAAGGTATTGCATAACCCAACATTGAGAGCCAGCCCCACAACTTTGAGAGCCAATAAATCAACATTGTGACTGGCAACTATTAAACCAGTTTTGCCTTTAACACGCTTTGGTCAGATCTGACGTTATCTCAGGCCTTCATGCCCCACGTTGGGCACCAAAAAGGACTGTCATGGTTTAACCTGGCAGGCAGCCAAACACCACGCAGCCGCTTGCTCACTCCCCACCCCCACAGTGGGATGGGGAGAGAATCGGAAGGGTAAGAGTGAGAAAAACTCGTGGGTTGAGATAAAGACAGTTTAATAGAACAGAAAAGGAAGGGAAAATAATAGTAGTAGTAGTAGTAGTAGTAGTAGTAGTAGTAGTAGTAGTAAAATAATAATAATAATAATAATAATAATAATAATAATAATAATAATAATAATAATAATAATGATGATGGTAGAATATACAAAATGAGTGATGCACAATGCAATTGCTCACCACCCGCACTGACCGATAACCAAGTAGCAATTGCTACTTCCTGGAACATGCCTCTTATTTATATACTGAGCATGACTTCGGTACGGGATACCCTGTGGGCCAGCTGTCCCGGCTATGCTCCCTCCCAGGCTCTACCAGAGCATGGAAGCTGAATGTCCTTGACTAGCAGGGTACTTAGCAACAACTGAAAACATCAGTGTGTTATCAACATTCTTCTCATACTAAATCCAAAACACAGCACTAGAATGAAATTTAACTCTATCCCAGCCAAAACCAGGACAGGGAAGAACGACAATTTCCATTGGACTGTAACTGCGTGTGCCATAGCTGGCTGGACGAAATGCATGAAGTGTAATTAAAACTGGTGCTTTTTGCAAAGTGCTTTCATTTTAAGAAAATGAATAGCTTTGCTTCAGGTATTTTCTAGTCAGGAACAAGTTTGTCATGTGTGTTTGTATAGAGAGTGATTTTTCACTTTGTCGTCTCATTTAAGCTTCTCCTCTGGAAGGGTGGAAGTTCTAACCTGTGCTCCAGGTTTGTGAATAGATGATAATAGTCATTGTTGATAAAATTATTTAATTTATAACCTTATATTATAATTACTATAGTGCAAAAGTTCAGGTGGATTTGATCACCAGATTCAGGTTTTACAGTTAAGAACTCATTGCTAAAACGTGGAGATAATGAGGTGGCATTCTTCATACTAAAATGTATTAACAGCTTTTGTTGCAAAGCTGAGACAATACAGCAGCTGAATTATTTGCCTGCCCTGTCATGGGGAGACCCAATCAGACAAGACGGGCAAGGCACTGTGGTAGAAGATCCCTTTTTCTTAATGTTACTCTCACTCTTAGTAAAACCTTATTTAAAATCTGTTTTTGGAAAATATAATTAATGAATATAGGAATTTTTAGCACATTACTTTGCTTGTACCTGATACTACAGTTAATAGAAGTAGTAACCAAGTCTTTGTAGCTACATTCATTAATAGCTGATTATTTTTTATAACCTTTGCTCAGCAAATTTCCTGCAATTATTTTATATTGCTGAGGGAACGCAAAATCCTATAACATGGGACCATCTACACTATGCTCTTTTGATCACCTTTTACATGCCTTTATTAAATGTTTCTGTAATCTGTGACCTCGGGGCTTGTTGATATCTCACATAGAATATAGGAACGCTCTGTGCCTATGGCTCTCTGAGCATGCCTGTAAATTACGACAGGATAGTTCATCAAGAGTACTGCCCTCTATTGGAATTGCTTTTAGAAAAATATAGACTTGGCTAACTCTAGGCAAAAGTATGCAGATTATGTAAAAAAAAATCAATCTCAATCTGTTATCCATACGGTGTGATACAAGAGCTATTCTAACCTGCATGCTGGAGACTGATCTTTCAAATTGAAATGGTGCCCTGTTGTCATGGTTTAACCCCAGCCAGCAACTAAACACCACGCAGCCGCTCGTTCACCCCCCAACTCCAGTAGGATGGGGGAGAGAATCGGGAGGGCACAAGTAGGAAAACTCGCAGGTTGAGATAAAAACAGTTTAATAATGGAAATAAAACAAAGTAGAACAGTAATAATAACAATGATAACAACAACAATAACAGAATATACAAAGCAGGTGATGCACAACGCAACTGCTCACCACTCACTGACCGCGTGTTACGAACGGGGGGCCAGCCCCCCCCACCCCCTAGATTTTATACTGAGCATGATATATATGATGTCACATCATATAAAATACCCCATTGGCCAGCTGGGTCAACTGCCCCGGCTATGCTCCCCCCACTCCAGCTTCCCCTGCTCTTGGCAGAGCATGGGAGGCTGAAAAGTCCCTGGTGCAAGCCCCACTCAGCAACAACCAAAGCATCAATGGACCATCAACATTCCTCTCATACCAAACCCAAAACACAGCACACACACACCCCCAGCTACTGGGAAGAAAGTTAACTCTGTCCCAGCCGGAACCAGGACACCCATTCAAAAAGAAACTGCAAGTCATATACTTCTCTGTTACACAGATAGAAAATGTGCTGTTGAAATGGTGGATCTGGAGACTGTTGGTTATGGTATATGTGGTAGCAAGCAGTGTTAAGTCACTGTATCGTCTTATCTTTCTGTTAGGTTTATCCGTTAAGCTCAGTATAAAAACTGTTCCTCAAATTGGAATCCGTCTCACCTGAGATTATGTAGAAGTTATACATCAAGTCTAAGATGGTTCTCTTTTTTTCTTGCAATTCATGGAGAGACAAAAGCATGAAGAATAAGTGTCCCAGTCTAAGAAAACTGACTAAGGTGTTGAGTTGAATTTGCTCCTGTAAGTGCTTGTCTTTCCCCATAGGATAATCATCAAGATGGTCCTATAAACATACTTTTAGTCAGATGAAAGGAACCCCATCCTTAGTTCACAGAATCACCAAATAATTTAGCATGGAGGGGAATTTTGGAGGTTATCTGGTCCAATTCCCCACTGAAAGCAGGGCCAGCTTTGAAGTTAGATCCAACTCCAGGATTGGATCAGGTTACTCAGGGCTGTGAGTCAAGTCTTGAAAAATGGAGATCCCACAGCCTTTCTGGGCAACCTGTTCCAATGTTTGACCACCCTTCTTGTCAAATTATTTTTCCTAATATCTAATTGGAAATTGCCATGCTGCAACTCACGTCTGTTGCCAGTTCAGAAGAAAAATGGTTTTTGATCCAAAAGAACCTTTGTTGAGAAAAGTTGAATAGAAATGCTCCTAGAAAAATTTATTTCAAGGAGAAACAAAAGTTTGGAAATTAATTTGCATGTTCAATTGTAGTGTAGTTGTTGTTTTATATAGAAAAGTTGGCTGTCACAGCATCTTGCCCACTGGAGAAGAAGAATGTGTGAAGATATGTATGCATTGGAGGGATATGCTTACTTACAAGATCACAGTCTTTTATAAAATAGACCAGCCTCCAAAATGAAGAATGGTACTGCCAACACTAGCTGCTATATTCAGTTCAATTTAATAATATATTATGTGGTTTATATATAATGTAATTGTGGTATTCACTCCTTACATGCTTTAGGTTTATATACAAGTTTTGGTTCCTGAGTCATCTGTCTGCAAGCTACAGTAGACACATATCCTCTGTTAAGTGTGGTGTATGTGGGGAAGTAATGCATATTGATTAGTAAACTTTGCATTATTATTTCCATCTTTAGTGTCCTCTTTATATAAATAGCTTTATTTACATAAATAGTTTCCTCTTTACATAAAAAAAATATTTTTTATTGCTAATATTGTCGTCTTAGTTGAATTCTTATGGTACCTTTTTTCACAGTTTGAACTTTGTCATGTTTTATTTATAAATATCCGTTGATTTTACATTATATCTCACCCTTCTATTTTCCATTTTCCTCATTCACCGTGATAAACTGAGTCTTTCAGCTTGTGCAGTATTTCTTGTAAACTTTACTTTTTAATTTGTTTTAAATTATTTTAAACCCAACATTCTATACTTGTTTTCAAATTTGACTGAAATTGTTTTTCTGTGTATCGCATTGTTTACACTTTTTAAAATACAGAAACAACGCTAAAATGCCCCTCTCTTTGATTTTCCTCATCTATCAGTTCAGTTTTTCATATTAACCTACATTTATTTGCTTTCTCTGAGGCCTTTATCTTCCTTCTCCCATTTGTTCTCTGCGTTAATAATGCCTAGAGCTGAGAAGAAACAGAGCACACATTCAGTGTGGCTGAGTACAAAGTTCTCAATAAATTAAAGTTTCGTGCTCTCTTCTGATATACTGTGAGCTTAAGTCAGAAATACTGTACTTTGATATTTTGTCAGACATTATATTTTTCAAAAGTTTACTAAATGAGTGTATGGATTTTTCCCTCTAAAATACAAAGAGATAATAATTATGGGAAGATGTGATGCCCAGTCAAGAGCTTAATTTAGAGTTCTCAACCTTCTCTCCTCTAATCTGCTCAGAAGCAGTTTAACAACAAGGATTTCCCTTAAATGGGGTTGGGGAGCACTCCAACACACCTTGCATAGCTTTTCGAAGTCAAAAGGGATTCATGAATTTAGAACAGCTCAGTAACAGAAAGAAAAACCCTGAAGTGAGCTACTTGAGACAAATAGAATAGCATTGGTACTAACATTAATCCTGATATCACAGAAAGGAAAGGATTGTATGGTGATATGAATTATGGAAAGTAACCCAAAGTTTCATCTTTGTCATGTAAAAAATGAAAATTATACATTTTTTTCTTGCATGCTAACTGCTAAAGTAAATCATCCTATGACACTAGGCAATAACACAAATTAATAACACCAGTGCATAATAAAAGAGCTGCAGTCCTTGAAGATCATTCATCTGCAGGAAAAGAAACCTGAGATAACAAGAGATGAAGGCAAGTGATCAAGCTCTTGGGTATTCCTGAAAGAACAGAGAGGCAAACTCTTGAATTCTAGCTTGTTATTTTACCAGGATTTCCTAGGAAATAAGTTAAAATTAGCTTATTATGTTCCAGTTCTTTCATTCAATGAATTAAATAAGTATGAGGACATCTTATGTAGTCATCAAAAACACCCTAATTTCACTCCTGTTAAAAGAAATTTTAAAGTGGATATTAAAAAAATGCATGAACATACAGAAATAAAACCATGGTCATTTTACTGGGCTATTTCTGTGCTACTTAAAGAAAACATGAATCTATAAAAGCAGTTGTTAAAGTCCACAGGAAGTATGGGATGCCATATAAGCCATCTGCTCGGATTATCCAAAAAATTTCTATAGAAAATCTTTGCAGACCCCTTAGCACTCACCTCCACGTTTCCACCAGCTGCATTAATAATTGAATAACCAAAACTCAATTTTGAACATGCAGATGTGTGATAAAGTTGCTTACTGAATCGGAGCCCATATTGTGGGCTTCTTACTTGCTGAGAAGTCAGTGCTTATTGAACAACTTATTAGCAGCATTGTGGGACTACTGTGAATAACTGTTTGGTTTTATATGACCAAGGAAGGATATTTTCTAAAAGTGGAAATATGAAATAAAGTGACAGAAAGTGTGGTAACAAGAAATTTATGAATGGAGTTTTGATCCAAAAATTTATTGGCAATGTACCTTTTTAATGTGATGCCTATCTCTTGTCATCCTCCCTTTAAGACTGTCCCTCCTACCCCCACTGAACAATCCAAACTTATATTTAAATTTGGTTTGATCGATTAAAGAAAAAAGTTATCCAAGTATAACTTCCTTCTTAAGGTATTGTAATTAGCATGTGGCTAGATAGTAGCTTGGTACCATTTGTTTAATGAAAAAAATAGATGAGCATTTTGCAGGGTAAATATGGTTAGTTTGGCAATTTAATCAAAGCAGTGGGATTACCATTTTGCTTGTATTTGTCTATGCATTTAATTGAAACAAATGTGTGTGCAGATGGACCAATCCTGAGTGCACAAAAAATGGACAACTGAGTCCATATTTTTACATATGCAGTCCTTTCATCTGGAATTGCAAATAAATTTTCGTTGCACTAGAAACTCCCGAAAAGGCAAAAAAAAGGGCAGTTCTTGCCCAAGTGAGGTCATAATGCTAAATATTGACCAAATGTTCAAGAGAGATGTTCTGGGGAGTATTAGGGTTTTCTACAACACAGTAAGATCTGGAAAGGCTAATTGTTCTAACTGTGATAGTCGAGTTTTTAGAAGACATGGGAATATAGTGACTTTGTTTTTTATTTTTGAAATTACAAACTTGCCTTAAAAAAGAGTTTATGTTTTAAAGCAGGCTGTAATTATCTGCATGAGGTCCGTTATCCTTCTTACAGTGGAACTAGTTTCTAATAAAAAGAAATCCAGAGTAATATTTTAAAAATCCTTGAGAAGAGAAACCATTGCGGAGGCTGACCACCATTATCCATTGCATGGAATTAGGGGATACCAAAGAAAAAAAATGAGCATTTTATTTCAGGGGATATGTATTTTTTCTCTCAGATGTACATTTTTGCTCCTCCAATATCCATTTCAGCTATCATAAGTTCCATATTAATTTTGAAATGGTATATGTTGTCAGTCTTGACATTAGAGTATCAGAGCATTTCCTAGGACAGGATTTCTGAAATCTAGCACGTACTCTCAGCTCCCTTTCTATGTGTGATTCCTAATATAAATAATCCACATCTAGCCTTTACAAGATTCAACCCTTAGTTAATACTTACAGTTTACTAAAAAGACAGCCCCTTTTCAGACAGAGCAGGTGAATCAGATTATGGTAGTTTTATTTTCTGAAATCAAAATGTGAATTCGGCTTTTTTTTATGGATGGTGAACTGAAGGCAAGTCCTTTCTGTCTTTGTTTTTAGAGCAGATTTGCATTTAGGACCCAAGACTATTCATTGGTTTTTTTTCTGGGAATTCACTTTCACTGAATGTGGGGTGATACAAAAGTGTCATATACAACATTATAATTTGGAAAAGAAATAAAAACAACCAACCAAACTGCTGTCACTCTGGGAAAGGAAAAAAATGTTTTCACTGAAGGGTCCCTCATCCCCATCTTCATCATCTTTCTAAAAAAACTAAGAAATGCTTTAAGATCCTTTTATCTGCAAGTTATAAAAAACATACACAAACATGCCACAACATTTTTATGTAGTCAAAGCTTTGTAGAATAAAATATATCCTGTGATTCCAAAACTCCATTGGAGAATGAGGAAATTACTGGAGTTAAATCCTCAGGATTAAAGGATGACATATCTGTACTGTGTTTGCTATTGCATGTATTTCATGAGCTGGTCAGATAGCTGGAAAAAATATTTGCTAATTAGATTGCAGAGAAAGGGATGTCGCCTGAAGTTAGTATTAGCATTATCAGTTGCAAATAATAATGCATGGCTGAAGCTCAAAGCATCGATTTTAGTACACTTATATTTTCAAATATTCCTACTGCAGTTTCATTACTTTCTTCACAAAAATCAAGCAGATGATGGATTATTCCTCTTTCATCTCTGTAGGAATGAATAACTGGAAAACAGTTTGTTATTTCCATGGCTTGAGGCATCAGTGCCCACAGAGAAAAATGTGTCCTTTTCAGCAAAATCTTTAATTGTTTTCTCAGTTGAAAAAAGTACTATATTGTTGGTAACGCACAAAACTCCCCCTGCCCCCAGGTTATCATTTTATCTATGGGTAAATCTTGGAAAACTACAATAATTAATTTGCTGTCAGAAGTGTTGTATATGAATAATACTATGGTGCACTTTTTGTTCTTTCAACAGCAACCTTGAAAAGCGATTTTCCTTGTTTTCTGCATTTTCACATTTCTTAGCACCAAAAATCTTTCCAGAGTTTTTATTCTTGAAAGCTATGCTAGAATTATTTTTATGATCAGCTTGTTTGCATGCTGTCTTCCATCTTACTGTCCACCATGAAGAACTGAGAAGCTGCTTCTGCATAAATTATGTGAAACTTTATGCAGTTATTCCCAGTTTTGCTGAGCCATGCAACATCATTTCTCTTCTCATTGTGGAAAGCAAAGGGCTCTTTTCTTCTTTGTAGGAGGTTCATCTTGAATTATTGATGGAATAATATTATCACAGTCACAGTTATGATCCATTTAGGGATGTAACTCAACCAGCTAAAAATACATAATTAATACTTAAATTCAGTCTTGCATGTGAGCACTCTGCCTGTTCTGCACTGTAGCCTGGGTTAGTAGACCTTGGATATCGCGTTCCACAATAAATATAAGGGATAAAAATATCTTTAGGGAACAACAAGTTAATAGTGTCAGGTATATCTATAAAAAAGGCTACAGTTACACTGAAAATATGTTCTAATCTCTCTTTCTTTGCATTTCTGTAGTAGTTGAAGTAATTTCTGTATGAAGTTTAGAAGGAATTTCATGATCTGCTGGCACTGAATTTAAGATGCTGAATATTGTTGTTTGAGATCAGAAGTGTACAAATTTATCTCAAGAAAGTGGTTTGAAAAAATGAATCAACCTGCAGCGAACATAGCTCAGATTCATTCCGTCAATAATTGCTCGGGGAGGGTTACCACTCGAAATATTTCTGTCATTCCCACTTCTTTGCCTCTGTCTAACCAAAGTCTTCACTCATGAAGCAGTTGTCAGTGTTGAGATTTGGTGCAATCTCCTCTCTTGGTTTCTTTGTGCTTTGGTTTTTTTTCTTTGAGAGATTCTTCAGTCTTCTGAAGCTTTGAGCAGTCACTGTCTTAAGCTCACATCAAGTCTGTAACCCCTCGTTGTGTTACGTGGCCCAAAGCCTCACTCCTCCAGTCTTCCCAGCAGCCCAGTGTGTGCTAGCTGTCTGCTACAATGAAAACTTCTTCCTGGCATCCTCCTCTATTTATAGGCTGTTGACCCTAGATCAAAATTTCCAGAAAACTCTTGAATGGTCTCTGCTGAGAAGTTCTAGGCTCTGCCAGAACAAGTTGCCTTGCTGTCTTATTTCAGCTGACATATTTCACACTGAAGTATGCAGTTAAGTATAATAATGGCCATATACTAGAACAGTTAGCTCATTAAATAGTCACTAAAAAGCCCTTTCAGAATTTTTTTCCCTATGTGCAATCCTTACTTGGATGATAAATGCAAAATAAAGAAGCAGAGGCTAAGAACAATATTTTTTTTCTTTTTTAGTCTCAAATACGAAGCCACAGTATTGACTTTTTTCAGATATGCAAGTCAGTGCAGTCTTACGATAGCACAATAGCAGAACCTTGTTTAATCAGTTATTGTTCAAAGACTGTTTTTTTCAGTCTGAATTCTGTACTGGAAAAAAGGCTTAATCACAGGTACATTGCTTAGTGTTGCTGTGCAAAGCCTTGAATGATTGATTGAGCCTTGCTCTTAAACATGAAACACTGAATGAGGAGATGTCCCTGAAAAGAGCATGTGGGAGGGTCAGACTAAAGCATTTTAGCTTCCTTTTATGCCCCCTTCTGTGCATAATGCATAAACTGTTATTTTTAATGACTTCTGGACCACTGGTCATGAGAAAAATAAATTCAATTTGAAACAAGGAAATAGAGCAAGTAAATGCTATCCAGATTTTTGCCTAGAGCTTTATCTTTTGTTGCTTCTGTTTTCAATTGCATATTCTTTATATCGCATCATTTTCCAGCCCATCTTACTCTACAGATTTTTTGAAAGGGTCACAATATGATTTTCTTTTTTATAGGTACATTCAAGAAGAGAACATCATGAAGATATTTGACATCTTTTCATCTCTTTGTAGGAATGGACATTTAAATATGACTGTGATTAAAGTAAACCCGTTTTTTTAATTGAATTTGTTCTTTTTTTCCAAGTTACTGATTTTTCAACGAACAGTGAACAAAACAGTTGAACAATGCATTATTTTCTTGCATAAGCAGTAAGAAATGGACGTTTGCCCAGAGAAAAGCTGGACCAGAGTAAGACATCACAGCCCCTTTAGCATGGGTAATTAATTGCCCTTCTGACAGTAGTTGCCTCCATTGGCAAGGTTTGTGAGAGCACTCCCTACTATGCTCAAGCAAAATTAGCTGTGTTTGCTTAAGCAATTTCAATAGGTGTCTTGAGTTAGTATGGACTGGAGTGTGCTGGGGAGTGTTCACGTGAGCCACAGAGCCGGCAGGGCTGTAGTGGCAGGTGTTTTCAGCCAGCGACAATACATGCAGCTGAGAGCTGTAACATTTCATCCACCCCAGTTCAATCCACCAGCCTCCCTGGACTCCAGGCTCGCACCAACACATGCATCCTCACCATGTGTACCAACCCAGAGGAAACCATGTGGAGAGCAGTGGGGTCCAAGCCCTTCCTTAGTCACAGGATGGGACACCTCTGCACCTGCTTCTAGGGCACTAGGCACTAGGACAGAGGTGGTACAGGGACTGGGTTTTCTTCTTTCTCTCCTGTTGAGGCTCTTCCACTTTGTGTAAATGAGTATTCACTGTGCCAGTACTTGGTAAGAGCCAGCAGGTATTGCTGAGTGCAACAGCTTTAAAAGAGAGATTGACCTTCTTGGAGGTTACCATGCAACGTTCCAGTCTTTACCAATGGGTAGGAGAGGGTCTGACCCTGGGTTCCCATAACAACCCTAGCCCTGGGTTCACAGAGGCTTCCACCTCCAATTCAAGACTCAGTTCAGCAGAAAAGCATGGAAATGTTTAACAAGTTGAACTTCAGAAGGTGGGCGAGGTGGGTGAATTTGACAGTTCCAGAAAAACTTAGGAATGAACTAGAGCTCTGCATAAAGCCGCAGTGGCAGAAATACAGGAACCTATGTACAACTGTGGCAGCTCTGCTAGATGGTGAAGGGTTCTTGACTGGATAAGACCCTGAGCAACCAAATGTGACTTCAAAATTGGCCCTATTTTGAGTAGGGGGCCTCGACCAGATGACCACCAGGGTCCCCTTCCAGCCTAAGTTATTCTGTGCCTCTGTGATTCTTGCTGTATTTAGATGTTAGTTCAGACACTGTTTAGATATAGGTTTATCCCAGTCAGTGTGTTGCAATTCTGCTTGTTTGTTTTTTGTGTAATTATAGTGGCGAATACTGTAATAGTCACAATTGGTAGCAGTCACAAATCATCTAAATAGATATATTTTTGTGTAATTGAAGCAAATTGAGAAAATTATCCAAGACTTCAGTCGTAATGCTCAGTGGCATATAAAACTGAGCAAACTGCTATTACTTTTTTGCCACGAGCACCGATATTTCTTTTGGGACAATTCCAGCCAATAAGATAGTTCTTGGGGGTGAGGGGTGGGGTGTTGTGTTACCAAGCTATCTCCTCATCCCTCATTCCCCTTACCCCTCCCAAGAATTTGCTGTAATCTCAGTTTCTCTCCATTTATAATCTGATGTGCAAAAATGTCTAATCATAGTTTTCCAGTAGAAGAAACTAGACTTGTCATAGCTGTTACAGAGGGGAAGTTCATGCTCTGTGACTCAGAAAGGAGAAGCTGATAGGGATTTTGGTTTAATTTTCTTGTATTTCATCTTGGCTTTCCTTCGACTTCTCACTTCACTCAGTAATCTACCTTTTGAGTCTACAAACAGTTCAGAGTCTGAAATTACTGGCATCACAGTGGCTTCACTAGCTAGACTAGATCGGTGCTGGAGGGCACCAACCTTGATTCCTCAAGATGTTCTTTTATCTAAGAAATAAAATTGTCCTGGAGAATACATGCCCTCTGTCTAGGGGCTACTTCTCTGAGAAAGGTAAATGGAGACCTTAAGGTTTTCGTTGCAGAATTGGGTAGCGCAGAAATATACTTTGTTCAAAGGAGTTTTGGGGCCAGATTTGTTAGTTACTGTAGGTAGATGATGCAGCTCTGTTGAAGACTATATACTAAGATTGACAGGCACATATCTTCTGGAAAAAAATGAGTTATTGTATTTTTAATATTTTAACAGTTTGTTACTAAAGAAAAAGGTTTTAGTGCAGACATCCACACAGGCTTGTGTTTGCTGCCTGCTAATAAAGAGGAACTGTACAAATCCAAATTGTGCCATTAGCTGTTGGCTTTGTGACTGAGAGATGAGATCCGAAAGTAGAGGAAGTAAGAAGTTGGCAGCTGTACATTGGTGGCTGAGTGTCTGCTATTACATTGTTGATGCTGAGTCAGAAATTGAGGCTGTGAAATGTTAATTGACTTGCTAGGAAGTAGGAGAGCATTGTGGCTTAGTTGATTAAGATAGTGCAACATTAAAAAGTGTCAGATGGAGAGGTTAGTTAGACAGACAGATCTGCGTTTAATCATCTAGACATTACTGTTTCTGAAATGGTAATTCAGCTTCTTTTATAAAATTTTCAATAATTAGTAAGTATAACTTTTAATTAATGTTTTTTCAGCTTGCAACATACTAAATTTATTGTTTCCAAGATATTACAGTAAACATTAGAAGTCATAGCAACCATTTTATGCAAAACAATTTTTTAAGGAATTTTATGCTAACTTCATAAGAACACCTTCACCATTTTAATCAACATAAGTCACCCAGAACTAAGGGTATATTTCAAATGCAGCTATTTATGCAAAGAATTAATAGTACCTTGAATTTGTTGCAATTAATTCTGTATGTGTTGCTTCTACTTATTTCAACAGGTGACTGAGCTAGAGTGTGTGAGCAGTCAAGCCAATGCAGTCCACACACATAAAACAGAATTAAACCAGACAATACAGGAGTTAGAGTCTACACTGAAGAAAAAAGAAGAGGTATTTGCCAACATTTATACTTGGCTTTTCTGTTACGTCATTTTTAAAGGCTTTCAATATTAAATTTGTGATGGCTGGTAAATACTGTATTATTTCCTAGAGATGTTCCGAAGTAAAATCCATTTTTCAGCTTCTTTGAAATGATTAATATTTTTCTGTGTATATAGTTGCATCAGTCCAATATGGAGTTGGGTATCTGAACAACAAAAAAAAGTATCATTTTTTCATGTTTGCTTTTACCGAGCATCTCTCTTTGCAAAAGTAAGTCTGCATTGAGGCATATGTAGTTTCTACAGAGCAGTTATCACACTGATGCAGTCCAAATTCACTAAGAAGGGAAGCAGTCCAGAAGCTTTCCTTTTTCTGGAGAGTAGGGTTTGGAGCAAGTAATAGATCAATGTCTTTTTCAGGCCAATCTGTTTTTCAGGCTATGTTAATATAGCTGACTTTTATGATCCCTAAGATCAGCCCTTTCCTTAAACGCATGCCAAACCCCCAGCCTGTAACTTGATGATATTTATTGTGCCATCTGCCTTGGGCTGGACCAGCAGCAGGAAAATACAAGGAATTGGAGTAACACCTGCACTGGCATGGGTCCCAGAGGAAAGCAGATTTGTGCCACAGAACGATCGAGAATCGCCCCTTTATGGATGGGAAAAAGGAGGTGGAAGGAGCCACGTATGAAGGATTGTTTGCCCCGTGTAAGACCAGATCCCTTGAGCCCTCTGTGACAGACACAGTGGGCACTGGTGTGCATGTTTGGAGGGGCAATGTATCTTGCAGGGTCTTGCCTCCAGTAGGGCCGTTGTTAGGTGTTTCCGAGGAGGATGCATGAGAGGCACAGTAGTTACAGAATATCCTCCCAAAATGGAACAAAGCCTTTCCAAACTCCCTCATACTTAAGAGATTAGCCTCAGGTTGTAATGTTTCCCATTTTGGTGCCCATGCACTTTTGAATTATACTGAGCTGTTGGATGCAAAGAGATCTTTCTGAAAGGAGTTCTGGGAGGTGACTATTGCCCTTCTGGGGAAAAGTATTTATTAGTTTTAAGTTTGATACCTTTTAGTTTCATGAACTGTTTCTATTCTTGTCTCCTGAAAATAAGCTAAGAAAAGATTTCTCTTCCATTCATTATTTTATCTATATTTTTTATTTTTATACCTTATTACTTTCTTCTTGCTAAATTAAATATACCATTTCTTTTAGACTCTCTTTTTACAGAAATCAATGGTCAAAGCAGGCAATTTTTTGATGCTCAGCCCTGCTGCTAGTGACATAATAAGCAGCTCACAGATGAAAATTGGATTTTTCTCTTGAAAAAATGGAGGATAGATGATAATAGAATTTAAAGTATAAAATTGTTTCTCTAATTACAAGGAGACTTAATTTTCTAGGAAAACATTACTTCAGATCTTTTGTGTGGGAGAGAAAGACTTGGACTTTTATAGCAAAGAAAATGCTTATCTGTACTGTTTATTCACAATAGAATTGCTCTTTTGGGACCGTGATTCAGGAATATTGGGAGCAGGGCTTAAATTTCATGTGCTATGATGGGCAGTAGCTAACTGCCAGTTTTGATATCATTGCAATGGCTTGCTCAGGAGAAGAAGCAGCAGCCAGCTTACCTGCACTGAGGCCAAGCCAGGTAACGTGTTGCTAGCGAGGTTGTTTCTTCTCCCTTAGGAAATAGAAAGATTGAAACAAGAAATCGACAGTGCCAGAGAGCTCCAGGCACAGAGGGATTCTTTGACCCAGAAGTTACAGGTGAGCTATAGTGCATCATCTTAATTTAGACAGAAGGGAAAAATGATCATCAAGTGAGCAGTTCACATCAGCAACTTGTGCTATATTCACTGAAGGTGCCAGATAAATATGTAAGTTACATTGTGTTGCGAAGTGGTGGGTCGGGATGCTCCTTGGGAATTTGTACCAAAATTTCCACCTGCTGTAAGTCGTTATTTTTTCCTGAGGGAACAGACCCAAATTATATTTACAAGTCCACAGAATACGCTCGGGCTAGCAGATGTGCTTCATTGATACATGTTCTAGGTAATTCTGGTCTCATTTTCACTGCAGTGTCTTCCCATAGGTCTTGTGCGCCACTGAACTGTCAGGCTGTGTATCATCATGTTGGGATGAGTTTGTATTCAGCTTTTAAATGTGAGAAAGTAAAGGTTAAAGCGTTCTTGTGTTGTACAGACTTCAAAAACACACTCTGACATTTTCTTGGAATTAGAATCATTGTGTTTTTATTGTTTTTTCTGGGTTGTTTCTTCACTGTGCGTAAAGCCAGATACCTCAGCCTACTGGAAGCAGTATGCCCTCAGTATACCCTCACTTGCTATGTCTGAGCTCCTGTCCTTCTGTTGCTGGGCTGACCAGCCAGCACAGACACACCTCCCTTGTGAAACCTGTCTTCTGAATGAGGCTGACCCAAAGCTTAGTTGGGTTCAAACTCTGAATTCAGACTTCAGAGTTTTGATAGGACTGGAAACTCAGGCATTAAATAGCTCCAAATCCAAAGTGCTGAAAGGTGACCCTCGCTGTTCTGTGGCTTGACCTAAATCACGCTGAAAACAAGCCCTGTCAGACTATCCACAGCTTAAAAATCGTTAAGCACATATTCTTTGAAATGCATTACATGAATTGGAACTTCCTTGAATCTCATTTTAACCTACAGAATAAACCACATAAGAACAAAATTAGTTTATTCATTTTTCCCCATTCTTAAGTCAAATTATTTGGAAAAAGTATGTTATTACAGTGTTTCTTTAAAGACTGTTTTGAATACACCTGAGCTTGCCTATTCCACTATTCCAAAAATTGTTGCTGGCTTTAGACTAAGCATGGGAGTTTTCAGCTGAAAAGGAACTTATCTGAGAGACTCAAAAGGAAGATTATAATGAAAGTTGTAAATTGTTCTAGCAGTAGCATATGCAATAATTTCAGTGTAAGATCACATGAAAAGTAATAATGAGCCGAGAACTAGCTATCCTTAGAATTATGAGAGACTAGTAACAGATGAAAGATGTTTTAGAAGTAGAAAATGCTAAGGTTTTATTAAAAATTATACTTTATAAAGTCAGTAGCTTCCTTTTGGTATATTTATATCTTTAGTAACTAAAAGGATATATTATGTATATATTTCCATATGTCACGTTGTAGGTGATCAGTTTCTGAAAATGGTTCTATATGATTCTATTCAAAAAAATTTAAAGCTGTCTTAGGATCCAGGTTAAAAGTTGCCTTTCTTCAGCTTAAAGCTTATTACTGACCTGATGCAGCCCATCTAAAAGTTCTTGAATCTTTGCTTTGCTATAATCTTCCTGCTTTGATAATACTGGCTTTCTCTGAGCCACTTCACCCTACATCTGTGACGTCGGTGAAATGGTGCTTTCTTCTGTAGCTCCAGACTAACCATCTCACATCTGTTCACTTAGTTGACTCATCATCTGTTTTCAGGGTGATTGTCTCCAGGGTCCATATCTGTTTGTCTTGCTCTTTTTTCTTCTGCTTTATTTTTTCCCTCTCCTTTATTTTTTTCCCTCTTGTGTTTGCAAATGGATTATGTAACTCAAATATTTTGGAATATAGCCTGTATGAAAAACTCTATGCAAAGAAATTATTATTTCAAGGTGTGTTACATTTCTGACACACTCATATCAGGGAATGAATTAGAAATCCATCATTGGCAAATTCCAGTGAAGAGCAGTATGTTATCACTGTGAAGGGTAAATATCGGGGCCCTTGTTACTTAATAATTTCATTAGCAATGTAGAGAAGACCTATCAATGAGTCATGATCAGTGTGACTCTCACAGTAAGTCAGGATATCTTTATTACTGTGGCCGATTCCTAAATATAGCTCTTGTGTATGGTTTGAATATTTTATTCGGATCCTTGCACTGAATTCCACAAAAGATTATTACAGTGCAAACAACAAACATAACTTGTTAATAATTTATTTCTTTTCTAAAACAAAACAATATATGACAAATGATTGTGTCCGCTGTAAGAAAAGCTTGAAAAAACAGTGTAAAATAAACCTTGTAAAAAGCCTGAATGTATCAGAAGAGTTAGTTTATTGTTAGATGAGATTAATTGTAAATAAAGTTAAATGACACAACTAGGGGAATAGATTATATCACATGGACACCTCTCCATTTCTTCCCATCAAGAAGCAACAGTTTTGAGGTACACTGACTTGTAATAGGAAACTGCACATGAGCTGGACATGAACTTGTAATGCGATACTATTGCAAAAATCAGTAATACTAAACTAGGGTAAATATGTGTAAGGATCAAATGTAAAATTTGGGAAGAACTGTTTTCCAGAAATTAAAAGCAACAGCTCATGGCATATTTCAGTTAGTTCTACTTCCCATAAGTCATTAAATATGTTAAGCACAGGTTAGGGAAGATAAAACAGAAGGAAGTATGGGAGAAAGTATATTTGAGGAAGTGTTTGGGGAAGCTAAATGTATATGGATTAGGAAAGAGATATCAAGAATGGAATATAAATAAAGTACACAAGCTGGAAGTTTAAACAAAAGAAGGAAACTCTTCTGGTTTGAAGAGATACAGGGCAAGGACTAGCAATGGAGAGTTAAAGAGAAACACCTTATGCTGAATATTGATAGAAGTTCCTACATCTAACATAAAGCTTTTGGTTTTACCTGGGTGCTCCCACCTAACAGCTCACAGCAGAACAATTCCTCAGTTTAAGAGCATCTGAGGAGGGCCTGAAAGATGATGTTCAGTGCTAGATACAGACCAATGGGCTGCTCTTCAGGCCCAGATGTCATGAAATAAAACCATATGCATATCCATGGATTTGTTCCAAAGTGATCCCTTTCATCACTGGCTTGCCTACTTACTTACAAAAATTAATTATCTCTGGGGTAAGAGCAGTGGCAAGGAGACTTCCTAGAGCACGCGCATTTGGTGAGTAGAAGAGGAGCAGTGACAGGAGAAGCAGGAAGCGTGAGTAAACATGGAAAAACAGCAATTGGTTTTGTGTGAGCTAAAGGACTGTGTCATTCCTGCAGAGCTGAGAGGACCCTGAATTTCCCTTTTCTTCCTGTACTGCAGTCACTTGGCCTCAGAGGGTCTTGAACCCATGCAGTCATTACACTGAGTAGTACTTGTCAGTACTGTTTGGAGTGCAGGAGTAGAGTCAATGAAGGAGAGTCTACAGAGTGTATGGACTGGGTTATAATCAGTTAGCTTGCTCATTTATAGCAACGGTGGGGTAGTTAATCCTTACATAAGCATGTATATGTGTTTTAATTTATATTGTTTCTACAAATATTCTTTTCAGTTAGCTTCCTTTAATGCTTTGGCAACTATATTATTCAGTGTTAAACAGATTAAACTAATTCTTCTCTTGGTCCTGGCAGCAAGGGGTAATTCTTGCTCTCAGCTGTGCTGTTCAAGACCAGTGGCCAAAACTCTGTAATTTTTAACTTGCTCATTTACAAACAAGAAGTAAGGGAGGTATTCCAGTTCAGCTTGGATGCAACCCTCGGCTGTACAAGCAACCACAGCTATGAGGAGATCAGGTCCCCAAGGCTCTGCCTTCTCCACCTGCACCATCACTGGAGGTCCCAGAGCTCTCCCCCCCTGCAGAGGCTGGGAGCTGACACTGAGCTCTGGCCACATCATCCCATCCCTCCTCTGGCCAGGGGTACAGCAGCTGATCGATGCTGCCATCACACCCCTCACAGATGGAAAGGCCATGGACTTTGACAGAAAGCTGCCATTTTATACCTGTTACTCTTGACTGCCCAAATACATATTCTGTGTGGCTTAGGTTGTTTCTTATGGTTAGCTGAGATCTCTCCAATGTAAACATGAATGTATTCGTTAGCTTTGAGGGAGACAGAAGAATTGTAACAAAAACAGAGGGCAGAAAGAAAGCTCATGCTGGGAGGAATGACTGCTGCCAAATCGCCCACCCTATGGCTGTGTGAAACTAGTTGTTGTAAAAACTCAGAGCAGGCGACACAAAGCCACTGTAAATGTAAGCAGCGTTTAAAAAATGTTAATGTACATAAATACGAATTCACTATGCACTTTTCCAGAGAACAGCTGCGCAGGGTGTATGTTGTACTAAATATACTGTCCCTGTGCTACCTTTGAAAGTGTTTTTCATAACTGAAATTATGAAATTCAGCATGAATTTGAGACGTGCAATGAATGAGACAAATAACAATATGTTATTCCAGACCCACATGACTGCTACATTAGTAATTTGATAAAAGAGAGGGCATCTGGTTTGCACAAAGCAGAGCAGCCGTGACCTCCGTCCCGTCACGTGCAAGTCAGGGCTGTGAGGGGTCCCAGCAGGCAGCGCTCCCCTCCCACTGGCTGGCGTGAGGGGGCTTCTCTTCCTTGTGAATGAGAGCTGAGCTTGCTCAGGGTCAGATCCCCTCAGCTATGTGTAATGTGCTGCTGCTTCATCTTTCCACCCACTGTATGGGAACAGCTTGTCTGTACAGCACTGGTGGCTCGCTCACTTTCCCTGCTCCCACAGCTGCACTACTGCAGAGCTTGCAGGTGGGAGCTCCGAGGCACAGTGCAACAAGACAAGACATTCAGCTTGCACTTGCTGGTTTAAATTTTTTACAGTCGATTTCACCTTGACATCAGCCTTGCTAGTTTATGTTTCTGTCTTAATTTTCAGGGTGAAAAGGGTGGGACAGGAGTAAGGTAGTACTCCTCCATCCATAAAGCAGTATTCTGGATGAGCTTCTATATGAGACCATTTAATGGGGACTGTGTACTTGAGCAATTCATATAGTCTAAATAAGGGAATACTTGAACTTAAGTAAACCTTTGAGAAGCTGTTTTCAGTAGGTGGCATATTTCTGAATGATAGAAGCGATAACTTACCTGAATATCACATCCATTGTTCACTGACTAAATTTTATCCCTGTCCAAAAGTTTCTGTCCTTCAGATGAATTATTGAAAAAAATGGAGGAAATGATAATACATATGCAATCCTAATAACAATTTGGGTTCTGGTTTTGGCTTAGTGGAAACTGTAAAGGGTCACAAATTGTTTCAAAAACCAGTTGACAAAAATAGCACATGAATACCAGCAGGAGGTTAGACTGCTTTCTGTTTGCAGACAACACATTAACATGTTATGTATTTTCTCTGAAGGAAGTAGAAATTCGAAACAAAGACCTGGAAGGCCAGCTGTCTGATCTAGAGCAACGTCTGGAGAAAAGTCAGAATGAGCAAGAAGCTTTTCGCAATAACTTGAAGACACTTTTAGAAATTCTTGATGGAAAAATATTTGAACTAACAGAGTTACGAGATAACTTGGCCAAGCTAATAGAATGCAGCTAAAGAAAATGGGATTTCAGTGCCAATCAGCTTAAAGATGCACTGTCTCTCTTCATAGGACTGTGTTGGGCTCTGCATCAAAGTTGCACAAAATTAGAAAATGCTCCTCTGAGAGGGCTTGTTTTAAATTTGAGTCATATTTCAATGTAAAATTTAGAACTCGGCTTGTAGCTAGTTGAAGAAAAAAACAACAAACAAACTTGAATTACAAATTACCTCCTTGTACATTATTGGCCATAGATAACTTGAAAGATATTAACAGTAACTGAATGCAATCCTTTTCTAATTATCAGTGATGGAAGAATTAGCAGTGTCCCAGGTCACATCCCCTTTTTGTGATAGATAAAATATAGGTTATCATCTGCTGTTTTATTTAAGATATTTAATTGCTGTGTTTTGTGCAAGAACTTAGTGATGACAGCCCTGTATTTTGTTGTTCTTAATAATTTCTCAGGATACTTTCCACTGTGGAGCAGCAGTGCCATTACCAATTTATTCTTGCCAGGAGTGAGAGAGTTGCATCTTTAATTGAAACAAAGTTATTATAACTGCTTGTATAAAGTTCTTCCTTTTGGGGTTTTTCGGTTGGTTGTTTGGGTTTTTTTGCTTTTATATATATATACTGGAAGATACCGTATTTCTTTATGGAGCTTACTCTGGTGTTCTACAATATTGTCCAATGTAAGGTTTACTTTTTTTCATATGAATTCCATGTAATTACAGTGAGATACTATCTTCCACTTAACTATATTTTGAAGCCAACCAATGATAGCAGGTGAGTCTCCCAGGAAAAAAAAAAAGGCAAAAAAACCCTGAGAATTTTAAATGTAAAATTTGACGTGCACAGATAACAAGAAATAGCCAGTTGTTTGTTTTCTGGCCATGATACATATATCAACTATCTATGTTCAATTAACTGTTAATCTGTTCTGCAGGAGACTTTCTCAGAATGTCACATGAATTTTTGTGAATAATGGCTTATGGAGAGCATTGTTTATTACAGATTGCATTAAGGGCATAGAGCTATTTCAAGGGATTACTCGTACACTGAACTTGTCCAGCCAAGAAAGCTGTTTCTAGAAGTTTTGTTGTCATAACAAATTGAAATGGAGACATTTACTCTTTTATGGGTCTTCATATCACATCTTTATTGAAACTGCACCAGGCAATATTCTGAACTGTTAATTAAATGTTTAAAAACAGGAAATCGAATTAAATTATCCTCAGTGAGCAGGGTTTAAAGTTGTTTTGATGTAATTTTAACAGACTTTTGACAAACACGCATTTCTTTATATAATAGATTTATTTAAAAAAAAACAAACACTTTGAAAGGTAAGCCAAGTGTCATGTGTCTTGCATCAAAGTACATTCTTGCCATAAATTGCCTGCGATGTTGAAGAGGGCTTTTTTAAAATGTATGAATGAGTGTCAGACTTCAAAGTCGAAAGATGCACTGACCTTTGTTTGCTCCCCAAATTAATTTGAATGTTAAACATGAAATCTAGCCGCTTATTAAATTTGTACAACACAATTTTCTCCACTTAGAGACTGCTATTCAAAACTAGAAAAGATAAGTTTGTTTTTATGTGTGTACTGTGTGTATATACCATATAATACACACAGGTTCTCATTTATATCAGAAATAGATGCTTTATTTCTAATACTGTTGGGGTTTTTTTACCAGTAATTTATCAGGTGTCCTCTGACTAGTCAGGAAAATGGTTTAGGTTGAATGCTAAACCGTCATGTATTATACTGTATGTAATGTACACAATGTTTAAGTTTCCTCCATATTTTTAGGGTATTTTCTCAACTATTTTATTTATTAAAGGGGTGGGGGGGAGCTTGGTTCAGCGTGCTACTGGTTGAAAACTTTGTGGTGAGCTACATGTTTTTCATTCAATGGATTTTAGACGGTGGTGTGTATATCTTCATCAGGTCCAGATGAGCAGATACGACCAGTTTTTAATTTACCTGGGGATGTTTGAGCCTGATTCTCTTGTCACTTGTGCTGCTGTAAACCAGGTGTGTCCTTGATGTGATGTCAGCAACATTCAGTTGGCGTAACATCTGTGTAAGTGCAAGGAGAATCTGTCCTGTTAATGCTCAGTGGACATAATAAGGATGAAGAAAGAATAAAACCACAGAAAGTTGATGATGGAATAAATGTAATATTATTTTTAATGATATTATTATTGACATTTTTAAAGATATGATGTCATTTACATGTGGGAAAATAGTGGACAGAAATATTTCCACTTGAATTTTGTGAATATGTGTGGTACATGAGTATTTCTATGTATACGTACACACATATGTATATACAGAACATGGAAAAATTTAGATGTGCACATTTTTAATATTTTCCTATTGAAATTAAATTTAAAATTGGAAATTGATATTTGAGAATTTCTTTTCTCAGTAGATATGATTCCTTTCCTTTTTTTAAATACTACAATTACTGAGGGCTGCACCTTTGAATTCCCAAATAGTTGTCAAACATAAACATGGGATAAGGTGGACATACGTGCACATATAAATAAAATCCTACTGCTAAGAGTATTTTTAATGTTTGTTTACAGTGGGTGAATGTTTAGAAATTGCAACCTAAAGTTCATACTTAGGTGGTTATACCTACTGTAGCCTCTCCACTTCTGTTTTAAGATAAAAGAAGTTTGCCTGTTTGAAACATTACTTTTCCCAGAGACGGGTATTATGCATTGTATCTATCTTTGATGAAACTATGGGAATATGTATACCAGAAAACAGTGTTGAGTACTATAGCCTGAAAACATGACTGTGAACTTGCACAGGAGGGGAGAGCAGTCATATCACATATAACTTGTTATATGGCAACTACAGTCTTGTAAAAAAAAAAAAGAATTACCAAAAAAACTAACAGAAATACCCAACAAAAACAAAAACAAAACCAAACCAAAATAAAAATCAAAAATACACTTTTTATTTTGAAATACACTTGCTGTTCTCTGGAGAATGTACTTTTACTCTTTATTTTTTTCTTAAATCTTTTTCAAGTATGTGCAAGTCATAGCAGCAGCTACCTTAATCTTTCAGGTGCTACTGGATTTTGCATTAGCGTGTTATGTTGTGAAATCCTGACTTTGACATAAAAGATTTGTGTAAGTATTTCCCTGTCTGGATAGTTAGTTTTTGGAGTGTCTTGTTCATAATCCGTATGCCTCAATGATCCAGAAATTGCATTTTTCTATGATGTGGATAAAGTAAAACATGTGAATTAATCTGTCTGTTACAGACTGAGAATTCCTTTTCCTGGCTAATATATCCAGGAAAGAGGAGAACAAAATGAACTGATAATGCAGAAATGCCGTTATAAGGTCTCTAAGAAAATACATTTTCATATATAATAAATATATAAAGGGCTAAACCAGATGTAACACAAATAAGTATCGTTTAATGCTATCGGTGGCATTCCCAGGATAATCCCTTTAAAGAAAACCCTGCAAGAATGAACAATGCATCAATTAAAGATGAATATTTTGGGATGTGTCTTTTCAGTTGTCAGTTGTGGAAGGTTTCTGATTTCTGCTCATTTTTCTACCAGTTAGGGACTAACTTCACATTTATCTTCAATAAGGGGCTAAACCTCAATTTGTTTTATCATCTTTTATATTCTGTACTGAAGTGGCTACTGAACACCACATTCATTAGAAGGTTCATTTCAAAGGCAAAATCAAAGCCTTTTTCAGAAATACCACATGGAAAGAGGAATGGAAAACTGTTACAGACCTTAACTCTCTGCAGAACTGCAGATGCCGCTAAAAGCACTTAATTTAGTTGATTACAGAAATCTTGGATCTTGAGGCCAAATATAAATCTGATTAGAGATTAGGTCTGAATGTCAAAAGACAATTAAAAAAACCCACAACCAACCATCAAGAAACTCCGTCCAAATGCATGTAGTTCAGTCTCAGTAACTGGACATGCCAGTTAAGTGCACAGCTATACACTGATTTTTTTCCAGGGAATGGACCTAACTCTGCAAAGCAATGTTCAAATCATCTTGTTTACATTTTCTTAATAATGCTGCATGTGTGCACTACCTCTGAATGGTGCTAAGCAGAGAACATATCACGGAATAGTAGGTATTTTTTAAAAAAATCTCTATTTTTGCTTAGTAGCATTAGTTCCTTGTTATACGCCACTTGCTTCAGACAAATAGGATTAATTTTCCCCATTATGTTAAATGTTTGGGAATGATGAACAGAGTTTTGTGTTAGATCCTGGAGTCAGTTCAGCTCATATCTACTGTTTTGGCCATGCAACATAGCCGGAAAGCAGGTGCAACTGTTTATATCAAAAGACCTGCAATACCTCTAGATAGTATGGGTTCTCACACCATATGGGGTCTCGTAGCTTGCCTGCCACAACCTCTCAGGGACTTGTAGCTGCCGGTACTGCCTCTGCGCTGTTGGCAGCTCATCCTAGGACCAAAGAAACTCAAGCGTAATTTATACCCACTTTCTTCCTCATTGCCTGGTCTCGCACAAGCAAAGTTCAGCTGCAACAATACATCTGGCAGTTTGTGTCATTTTCAAATGCAGGCATGGGAAGGAACCATCAAAGACGTTTTAGATTTTTGGGGGAAAGTTTAGAGTTGTCAAAAAGATTGCCTTACATGGACCTTCACAAACAATACATGCATCCAGATGCTAAGGGGAGAGGAAGACCTACACTGACATGGTATGTTTAAGTGTAATCTGCATGTATGGATTTCCCCCTTTTGAGTTTAATTAAATATGGTCATGCAGATATTTGCAAGCTTAAGTTTTTCAGAGAGGGAACAAGACCTTTGAAATTCTCTGAGTCTGGACTGTATTTTGTTAAATGATGACAGGAATTTTCTCTAAACAAAACAAAGGAAATGGGAAGCAAAATGATCTTGTACTTCCCTGCAAGAGAGATATCACAGTCCTTAACTGTGGATGGAAATGTGAAAATTAAATCTACTTTCTCTGCATCTGAATATATGGTTCTTTTTTATAATTCCAGCAGTGTTTCTCAGTAACCAGAAATATGACTTAAAAAGCACTGAAAGGCACAGCTCTCTCTTTGACTTTCACTTAGTGAGAGGAGCCAGAATAGTAACGTGTAGTTGAGCAACTCAAGTAGTATCTAGCGTGAGCATCCTGCACCAAAGTCCCTACTGCTTAGCCTCACTGCTACACCCTGCTAGCCATGTGGAAGCTAGCCCAAATGTGGCTGCACTTGCTGTCTGTCCCAGAGGTATCCCCAGATGGTTTGTTGTCCTTTGTTCAGAAGCTGCTGGTTCGTGTTGTAGCCCTTTTGCTCCAGAGCATTCTGCACATTTGCTGATTTGCATGCAGGGGACAAAAATGGAGGGGAAATTTTGTTCAACAGATCTGAGAGAAGCAGAATAATGTGTTGGTTTGATATAAGCACCTTTTCCCCACCTCTTTGAAAGAAAAAGAAATTATGAAAGCATTATTTGGGGTGGTTATTATTATAATTTGAACTACAAAGTCAAAACTTTTTTATTTTGTTTTTCTTGTATTTTTTCCTTTTTTGTGTCTATGTTCTTTTCTCCTGCGTAACATGGAACAGCTAAGCACATGTTTACAATAAATGTAAGAAAGTGCTAAACTGCTTATGGCACCACATACATAAAAATCCAGTGCCCTGCTCACCAGGCAGGCACATCAGCAACCCAAATGAAAAGCACATAAAAGATAGCTGTAGGTATGGGGTGCTGCCTGTTGTGTCTGAACATTTCTTAGCCTCAGTGAAGGAGTCAGACAGCCAAAGAAGCTAAGAGGCAACAAGGAAGCATCAGGAAGTATTTTGAATCAAAGCTGGCTAAAGCAGTGAGCAATGCAAGTATTTTCAGAAGACAGGAGTCTGTATGCTCTTTATTGATAATGACTGCATTTCAGAAATAGAAAATTCCTATAAAGTGTGTTTAACTCCTCAAGTCAAAATACAGTAATGTGTCAGGATTGGCAGGCTGTTTTCAGAAGAAACTGAGCTGATTTTCCTGCTAAAACAAAGGGATCATATACCAGGCAGCAAAACTTACCGTCAAGCCAGAGGATTTCAGTCATCACCTAGGGTAGGAGACAGGTATTTTTCAAAGGAATTAAAGCAACATTTGGAAACTTCCCTGAGAGAACCTGTACAAAGATTAGAGCAGAGCTCTATACAGCAGCTGCAGTGTGCCTGAGTCAGACTGGGAAATCTAGCTACAAGACTTCCAGTCTGGACTGTCAGGATGGGTAGGTAGCAAACTGTGCTGTAGGTTCAAAGGTTTTTAAGGAAATTGTGACACTTTGGCCAAATTGCACCAATGAAGCTCTAACAAGGACATATGTATCTAAAAATAAAATTCAGAAAGGAATCAAGGCATCACAGAGCACAGCAGAAGTCAGCCCTGTGGCTGAGCAAGCAACCACACCAGGGACTCTTGGTACATCCAAACATATGCTATCACCTCTATAACCCTGGTAGAGAGGAGGGTTTACTTATGGGATAAAACACCAACAGATTAACCTTCCATTGAAGCTGGATTTACAGCTCAGGAATAGCTACTAGGTGGCTGTGGAATTCACCATGACATTGTAAATCACTCTTTCAATATGCTACACCAGAAAAGAAAGCCACTATTTGAGGAAGTTGTAAGCTGACCTCCATGACCCCTGTAAGACTAGCTCTGTGTCTTATATTGGATAAAAGCTGGGCCATAGCTACTTGGAAAATAGTTAACTGGCAGCAATGGTGACAGTGGTGTTTCAAGGGCTCAGGCCTTCATCATCTGGAAGGTCTTGGCAGATATAAGTGAAGAAATTCTAATTTACAGTATTTCAGTATCTTTATGAGAATTTTTTTTTTAAGGAAACCCCTTGACTTGTTATTGCAGTGACATGTTGATGGGCTAACGGAAAACATCTTAGTGTAGTCTTTGGAAACAGCTAGGCCCCTTCCACTAGTTGAGCTCCAAAGGAAGCAGGAGCTAAATTTTGCATTCAACCATTTAACCAAGCTGGTACTGACAGTACCAAATGCTTTCTTATTCAGAAGCATCCCTGAAACTGAGTATTCACTAAGTATTTCAGCATATTTGTGTATCTGGGCCTCATAAGGCAGAAAGACTTTAGATCTGTTGGGTAGCTGATGGCTGGGAGAGAACCCAGGTTTATCCCAAATGGCTGATAGTGCAGTCTTGACAAACGCTGGTTGGGACACAGAATTTCTGTTTAACGTTTCTTATTGCAAATTGAGATTAAAAGCTAAAGACTTGAAGGTTTTTTTTTTTTCTGTGAAATGGGACAAAGTATTGACTTGGGAATGTAACTGCTTTTGAGTATTTAAATATGCTTTAGATGTAATAGATGTTAGGTTGTAGACAAAGCTAAGCAAAGCATGTCATGGTAGGCAACCTGTGGCTAACGTTTTCCCCGAAAACGTAGCCTGAGTAGACACATTCTTTTAGAAGTGACAAACTTTCCTGAACAGAAATTTGCTCTATCAATCAAGCATGTTTAACTAATGCTACCTTTGACTGAAGATGAGTCCTGCACTCTTCTCTTCTCCCATCTTTTCCAGGAAAGGATTAAATGAGAGTAGACGTGCTGAGTGTCACTTGCTAGCATGCGGCTTTTCTTGATCCTGTCTGCTGGCCATGAGCACCGGAGGAAGTGGCCAAATGACCAGACCACGCAAAGGCAGCTCCAATAGTGCAGCCCAGCCCAGCATGGCCTGTGCTAGGCTGACCCACTGAATGCGGTTTAATTTAAAGATGAGTGACAGAGCAAGGCAGGGTGGGGGGTGGGGGGATGATGGGATACATAAAAGGCTGTTGCAGAGAGGGTGGAAATAATTTGATCAGACAGTGGCATTAGGCAGGACAAGAAGTAATGACCTTATGTTTCAGATATTAAGAGAAGCCTTCAGCCAGTAGGCACTGCAATGGATCACTTAGAGAGGCTGTGACCTTCCATGAGTAGAAGCCTTCAGGAAACTATTAATTATGGGAATGACATACCTGTTCCTGCAGGAAAGGGATAGGCTATGTGATTTTTATTTTTTAATGCCTATTCAAGACTTTTTTTTTCCTTTTTTTTTTTTTAACATGTCATTAGAAACCAAGAGCAGAGTGCAATGGCTTCTTTGTCAAATTGTTTTTGCAGGGCTCTGTCCACTCCAGCAAGTGGGAGGGGGGGAGGCCATCGCTTTATGATGCTTCATATGAAGTTGATTCATAAAACATCTGTTGCATTGTTTAAATTGTGCAGTTAACATGCATGGCAGTTTGAGCATGCATTGATGATTTTGTACGCTAAGAGCTCAGTTACATTTCTGCTGAAATTTAATGGGATTAAAATAAAGTACTGAAGAAGAAAAATTATAGTTAATATAAATGCTTTGTATGAATTGCATGATTCTTCAATTTTTTATTATTCCTGTGACTTTCAAACAGTAATATACAGAGGGAGTGTGATGCAAATTAGAGAAGTTTAAGATAAAAGAATGACCTAAACAGTGAATTATGTTTGAAAGACCATGGATGTGCTTGGCCTTATATAAGCAATGTGGGGTATAGTGAGATGTCTCAGAGAAGTCAAGTCTGCTGCCTTCTGTGATGAAGAGAAAGTGAAAAGAAGATAATGCAAGTAATAGTCTGTGGCATAAGAGTCTCCAACAAACATATCCCACAGACAGCACACAAATATAGTAGGAACAAAGGGAGAAGGCAGCAGATATAGGGACTGATCTTAAATGTAATTTTTGTTTTGTTTTACAAGAGTTTTGGTTGATTAATGAGGAGAAAGTGAACCCCAGCACTAACGCAGACGGGCAGCAGCTGTAACAGCACAGATGATAAAAATCTCTGCCTGTTTTTATCCACCAGCCCTTCCTCTTATGGCAAGGTTTTGAGGGAGATGTACTGTCTTTTACTGGGTTGATGGAAAGTCTGGACAGTCAGCATGACAGTGGTGAAGATATGCATAAAGTTTAGAGAAAGTAACGGAACTGAGAGTCTCAGAGCAAAGGCGGAAAGGGCAGGAAGGCACCTCAGTGGGAACGAGTCAGGTCTACAATTCTGCAGGATGGAAAGTTGGACAGAAACTTGCATCACTTCTGTGAACAAAGTGACTATCGTGGTTTAACCTGGCAGACACCCACACAACCAGTGGGACAGGGAGAGAATCAGAAAGGTAAGAGTGAGAAAAAAATCGTGGGTTGAGATAAAGACAGTTTAATAGAACAGAAAAGGGAAAATAATAATAATAATAATAATAATAATAATAATGATCATAATGATAGAATATACAAAATGAGTGAAGCACAATGCAATTGTTCACCACCCGCGCTGACCGATAACCAAGTAGCGATCGCTACTTCCTGGAACACGCCTACCATTCATATACTGAGCATGACGTCACATGGTATGGAATATCCCATTGGCCAGCTAGGCCAGCTGTCCCGGCTTTGCTCCCCGTCCAGCACCTGTTTTGTTTTGGTTTTTTTTTTTTTTTTTTTTTTAAGCTGAATGTCCTTGACTAGTGGGGCACTTAGCAACAACTGAAAACATCAGTGTGTTATCAACATTCTTCTCATACTAAATCCAAAACACAGCACTAGGAAGAAATTTAACTCTATCCCAGCTGAAACCAGGACAGTATCCACCCCTTATTCTACACCATTTACGTCATGCCTAGGTCTCACATTTTTCAATACATTCCAATTAATCACCACCACCTTTCTTGTCTTTTTATATATATATATACACACACAGATATGATTCCCTTAGTCTATGGCCCATCCCTCTAAAATATCCATCGAGTTCATTTGTCCATGACATTGGGCTCCGTCTGTCATAACAGTCTTTCAGGGCAGGAGAGATGGTGTGTGGTGTTGGGCTGTTGCATCCTGAAGCCAGTTCACATTTCAGTATTGCTGCACTCGTCCGGTTCTATCATCGTTGCACTTTGCTCGGTTTCATCGGAGTTAGTTCATTCTTCATTAATCTGGGTGATTTTTACTGCTATACCATTGATAGCAACCATAGAAATAATGATATACAATATCATATAACAATTAACATCATACAATCCAGTTCATTGGCTATTTTCACCCAAAATCAAATCCCCTTGAGGTACACACCAGACCTCCCCATCCATTCGCATCACCCACCAAGTGCACCCAGGTCCTTGAGCAAAAGCAATCCCACGGATGGGTTTTCCCTTGCCAGAGGCAGGAGTAACCCAGACTGCATTCCCCAGCATATTTCTGATGTGCACGACAGGGACTTTATCTCCATCTACAGTACGTAAGGGTTTTGATTGGGCAGGGCCAGCTCGAGTGACAGATCCCCTAGTGTTGACTAACCAGGTGGCTTTTGCTAAATGTGTATCCCAATGCTTGAATGTCCCACCACCCATTGCCTGCAGTGTAGTCTTTAGCAGTCCATTGTATCATTCGATTTTCCCAGAGGCTGGTGCATGGTAGGGGATGTGATAGACGCACTCAATGCCATGCTCTTTGGCCCAGGTGTCTATGAGGGTGTTTCAGAAATGAGTCCTGTTGTCTGACTCAATTCTTTCTGGGGTGCCATGTCGCCCTAAGACTTGCTTTTCAAGGCCCAGGATGGTGTTACGGGCAGTGGCATAGGGCATGGGATATGTTTCCAGCCATCCGGTGGTTGCTTCCACCATGGTGAGCACATAGCGCTTGCCTTGTTGGGTTTGTGGGAGTGTGATATAATCAGTCTGCCAGGCCTCCCCATATTTGTATTTCAACCATCGTCCTCCATACCAGAAAGGCTTTACTCTCTTGGCTTGCTTGATTGCAGCGCATGTTTCACATTCATGGATAACCTGTGCAATAGTGTCCATGGTCAAGTCCACCCCTCGATCACGAGCCCATCTATATGTTGCATCTCTTCCTTGGTGGCCTGAGGTGTCATGGGCCCGCAGAGCTATAAATAATTCACCCTTATGTTGCCAGTCCAAATCCACCTGAGCCACTTCAATCTTAGCAGCCTGATCCACCTGCTGGTTGTTTTGGTGTTCTTCAGTGGCCCGACTCTTGGGTACGTGAGCATCTATGTGACGTACTTTTACAACCAGGTTCTCTGCTCGGGCAACAATATCTTGCCACAGTGCAGCAGCCCAGATGGGTTTACCTCTGTGCTGCCAGTTGTTCTGCTTCCACTGCTGCAACCACCCCCACAGGACATTTGCCACCATCCATGAGTCAGTATAGAGATAAAGTACTGGCCATTTTCCTCGTTCAGCAATGTCCAAGGCCAGCTGGATGGCTTTCACCTCTGCAAACTGGCTCGACTCACCTTCTCCTTCAGCAGTTTCTGCCACTTGGCGTATAGGACTCCATACAGCAGCTTTCCACCTCCGATGCTTCCCCACAAGGCGACAGGACCCATCAGTGAACAGGGCATATTGCTTCTCATTTTCTGGTAGTTTATTATACAGTGGGGCCTCTTCAGCACGCGTCACCTCCTCCTCTGGGGATATTCCGAAATCTTTGCCTTCTGGCCAGTTCGTGATCACTTCCAAGATTCCTGGGCAACTGGGGTTTCCTATTCGGGCCCGTTGTGTGATCAGGGCGACCCACTTACTCCACGTAGCATCGGTTGCATGATGTGTAGAGGGGACCCTCCCTTGGAACATCCAGCCCAGCACCAGCAGTCGGGGTGCCAGGAGGAACTGTGCTTCAGTACCAACCACTTCCAAAGCAGCTCGAATCCCTTCATATGCTGCCAATATCTCCTTCTCAGTTGGAGTGTAGCGGGCCTCGGATCCTCTGTATCCCTGACTCCAGAACCCTAGGGGTCGACCTCGAGTCTCCCCTGGTGCTTTCTGCCAGAGGCTCCAGGTAGGGCCATTCTCCCCGGCTGTGGTGTAAAGCACATCCTTTACATCTTGTCCTGCCCGGACTGGCCCAAGGGCTACTGCATGAACTATCTCCCATTTACAATCAGGCTGTAATTTGGAATATGCATTCTCCAAAAGCCCACAACGCCTAAGAAGGCTTGTGTTTCCTTTTTGCTAGTTGGTGGGGACATGGCTGTTATTTTGTTGATCACATCCATTGGGATCTGACGACGTCCATCTTGCCATTTTATTCCTAAAAACTGGATCTCCTGTGCAGGTCCCTTGACCTTACTTTGTTTTATGGCAAAACCGGCCTTCAGAAGGATTTGGACTATTCTCTCCCCTTTCTCAAAAACTTCTTCTGCTGTACTGCCCCATACAATGATGTCATCAATGTACTGCAGGTGTTCTGGAGCCTCACCCTGTTCCAGTGCAGTGTGGATCAGTCCATGGCAAATGGTAGGGCTGTGTTTCCACCCCTGGGGCAGTCGGTTCCAGGTGTACTGGACGCCCCTCCAAGTGAAAGCAAACTGTGGCCTGCACTCTGCCGCCAAAGGGATTGAGAAGAATGCATTAGCGATATCCATTGTGGCGTACCACTTGGCTGCCTTTGACTCCAGTTCGTATTGGAGTTCTAGCATGTCCAGCATGGCAGCACTCAGTGGCGGCGTGACTTCGTTCAGGCCACGGTAGTCTACTGTTAGTCTCCACTCTCCATTAGACTTTCGCACTGGCCATATGGGACTGCTAAAGGGTGAGCGAGTCTTGCTGATCACTCCTTGGCTCTCCAGTCGACGAATCAGCTCATGGATGGGGATCAGGGAGTCTCGGTTGGTGCGGTATTGCCGCCGGTGCACTGTTGTGGTAGCGATTGGTACCTGTTGTTCCTCGACCCTCAGCAACCCCACAACAGAAGGGTCCTCTGAGAGACCAGGCAAGGTGGACAGCTGTTTAATTTCCTCCGTCTCCAGGGCAGCTATACCAAAAGCCCACCGGTACCCTTTTGGGTCCTTGAAATACCCTCTCCTGAGGTAGTCTATGCCAAGGATGCACGGACCCTCTGGGCCAGTCACAATGGGGTGCTTCTGCCACTCATTCCCGGTTAGGCTCACTTCGGCCTCCGATACAGTTAACCCTTGGGATCCCCCTGTCACTCCAGAAATACAAATGGGTTCTGCCCCTTTATAGCTTGATGGCATCAGGGTACACTGTGCACCAGTGTCTACGAGAGCCTTATACTCCTGTGGGTCTGATGTGCCAGGCCATCGAATCCACACAGTCCAGTAAACCCGGTTGTCCCTTTCCTCCACCTGGCTGGAGGCAGGGCCCCTCTCATTCTGGTCATAGTATCCATCTCTCACTTCTTGCAAACGCGAGTTAAGAATTTCTTCATTACAATCCAAAGTAAGATCAGCCCTTCTACTCTGTCTGGGGAACTGTTCACTGGAAACTGGACCGTCGTGAGACAGGTTTTTCCTGAAAACTGGAGCAGCATTTTTCCTGTGAGAAGCCCCCCTGTCTGATTGTCTTTTCTTGCAACTCACGTATTGTGCCTCAAGGGTCGAGGTAGGTTTTCCATCCCACTGCCTCATGTCCTCTCCACGGTCACGCAGGTAAAACCACAGGGTGCCCCGTGGTGTGTACCTCCATATCCTCCCTCTTGAGCAGAAGAACGCTGACTCCTAATGGCTGAGATACTGGTCCATACAGGTGGGGAATAGGACATATCCTCTTTGAATTGCTGGACCTCCTGGGACAGTTTCTCCACAGCCGAGACAAGGGAGGAGGAGACAGTTTCTTCGAAATCCCGAAGTCTGCTAACTAAGACATCCACCGTTGGTGTTTCTTCCTCTTTCCAGCACAGTACTGCCAACGAATTGGCATGCGACGCTGGTGCGCTCCGTACTAACTTCCGCTACATGGGTCGCATGCACTGGACATCATCTGTATGTTTGGGTGTTTGCTCGTTGTCCAGGTCACTATAAACCACCTCCAGCACGGCTAGTTCTCTCAGGTACTGGATACCTCTCTCCATAGTGGTCCATTTGCCTGGGCGATATATAACATCTTCCTTGAAGGGATACCTTTCCTTCACGCCTGACAGCAGTCGCCTCCAGAGGCTGAGGGCCTGTGTCCCTTTTCCAATCGCTTTGTCAATGCCCCCTTCCCTAGAAAGGGATCCCAGCTGTTTGGCTTCCTTCCCCTCTAATTCCAGGCTACTGGCCCCATTGACTTGCGGAAACCGGACTCCACCATCTATGAGATTGTAAAGTAGGTATGTTTATTCAGCGCTGGGCAGCACGGGGGGTAGTCCCACCAAAGTCGTGCGTGCCCCAACGCGGCACTCACCATAAATATATACAGTAAAACATTATATATTCATAGAGTTTTGTAATACACCTATACATATGCATGACCTGTCCCCGCTTTGTATTAAAATGAGTTCCAAGAAGTCATTTCCATGGACCCCTCCCATCTGCGCTTGCGCATTGCCTCCTAGTGGTGGTCGTCGGGGGTCGTGGGGATGAAGGTTAGTGGTTCCTCTTCGTCACCGCTAGTAACCTTTTGTTTTTGCGCAGGCTCAGTTGTTCCTTGACTCTTGCTCAAACTGCAGGGTCGGTTTTAGCTGGTCCTTAAGGCACGTTTTTAGTTCTTATCAGGAACTGTCCTTGTGAGGCGCCTCAGTTAATTTACACAACAAAGTATCAGACTAATCCTTTAACTACTTGTCCTGGTTTCGGCTGGGATAGGGTTAAATTTCTTTCTAGTGCTGTGTTTTGGATTTAGTATGAGGAGAATGTTGATAACACACTGATGTTTTCAGTTGTTGCTAAGTGCCCTCCTAGTCCAAGGACAGCTCCCGTGCCTACTGACTGAGCTAGGTACACAAGATGGGAGGGAACATAATCAGGACAGCCAGCCCAGCTGGCTAATGGGGTATTCCATACCATGTGACGTCATGCTCAGTATATGAAGGGTAGGCGTGATCCAGGAAGTACCGATCGCTACTTGGTTATCGGTCAGCGCGGGTGGTGAGCAATTGCATTGTGCATCACTCATTTTGTATATTCTATCATTATCATTATTATTTTCCCTTTTTTTCCCTGTTCTATTAAACTGTCTTTATCTCAACCCACGAGTTTTTCTCACTCTTACCCTTCCGATTCTCTCCCCGTCCCGCTGGGGGTGGGGGGAGTGAGTGAGCGGCTGCGTGGTATTTGGCTGCCTGCCAGGTTAAACCACGATACTACTATCAGTCACTCTACTACCTTAACCTCTTCTCTCAGTCCCCCCTTTTCTAAAAAGTTAGTAAATTCTTTTACTTTATATTAATGCCTTTTATATTATTCCATTCCTCTCCAGGTTCTTTATAAGATTTTTGCCTGCTTCTATTTGTTGTCGGTGCTGATAAGCATATATCAAATGTCTCATTTGTTTTACCATTCGCCAATTTAGAACATATAGCACTATAGATAGAACAATACTAATACAGGACAAAATTAGGAGAACAATAATAGGGTGACACAAGTTATTAAGGATACCTGTAGCAGTGGGTGACCATCCGAAAAGTGTATCCCACCATTTATGTTCTCCATCCTTTTCTACTCTTTTAGAACTTCTTTTAAGTATACTTGACTTCCGTGCATAACCACGGTAGATAGATTTGCACCCTTTCGATCAGAATGTATCCCCATGGATCCAGTGTATCCGATATAAGCTTGAGACCAAGGTTGTCCAATATTATTCTGGCTAGAAGTGCTCCCCCATCCCCGAATTATAATTATGACCGTGAGAAAAATAATTTTCCTGGTTGGGCTTGTGCAACCTTCCATGGAGATTTATGTGTCTTTTTCACTCTGGTGTGATGGATCCAGGCGCTCTGCTCCTTGATTTTGATTGCTGTGAAGGAGGTGAGGAGTACCTGGAATGGTCCTTCCCACTGCAGTTCCAAAGCCTTTTCTGTAAGAGACTTTACATATACATAGTCTCCAGGTTGTATGTTATGTACAGGCCCATCCAAACCCCTGCTTCGAGTCCCAACCACATATTTCTCAACTTTCCTGAGTTGTTTCCCCAATGCAACCATGTAGGAGGTCATGATTTCATCCCCGGCTTGTGTGGACATCCCTTTCTGTACTCTGTAGGGTCATCCATACAAGATTTCAAAAGGGCTCAGTCCTTCTTTTGCTCTTGGTCTAGTTCGTATACACAAAAGAGCCAAAGGGAGAGACTGAGGCCAGGCCAAGTTAGTTTCCTGTCCCAATTTCACAATCTGCTGTTTGATTAAGTGGTTCATTTTTTTCTACTTGGCCACTCGACTGAGGTCGATATGGGGTATGAAGCTGCCAATCTATGCCCAAATGGCGGCTAATTTGTTGTACTACTTTTGAGATGAAAAGTGGTCCTCTGTCAGAAGATATGGTTGCTGGAACCCCAAAACGTGGTATTATTTCTTGTATTAATGTTCTATTTACCTCCCGAGCCTTGGCTGTCCTGGTAGGGAATGCCTCTGGCCAACCTGAAAAGGTATCAGTTAATACCAATAAATATCGATACCCCCCTTTTCTTGGGAGTTCTGAAAAATCGATCTGCCATTGTTGTCCAGGCCCGTTGCCTCTCCCGATTTGGCCCATTTCTAGTGGGGGTGTTCTTGGGATTTGTCTGGAGACAGAGATCACACTGCTGAGTCACTTGCCTTACAGTAGTGTATAGATTCCTAGCTACGATTTCTTTGATTAGTTGTTTATATAGGGCCTCTGCCCCCCAGTGCCTTTTTCTATGTTCTTCCCTTATCAGAGACCATGTTAGATAGGAGGGAATGATTAACTTTCCTTGTGGGGTGAGAGCCCACCCCTCCTTATTGTATGACCCTTCTAGATCTGTGATAAGTTTTTGATCATCTTTTGTATATTCTGTCTTACCTTCTAGGGAGATTTGCCCATCAGGGATTAAAGCCCCTTCTATTTTTACCTTTGCCTTGGCTGCCTGTTTTGCCTCTCTGTCCGCCAGCTCATTTCATCTTTCCAATTCTGAGCTCACTTTCTGGTGTGCTTTAATGTGTATAATTGCCACTTTCTTAGGGAGTTGTACTGCCTCCAACAGTCTCAAAATTTCCTCTGCGTGTTTAATATTCTTCCCTTGAGAGTTCAATAACCCTCTTTCTTTCCAGATTGCCCCATGTGCGTGCACAACTCCGAAGGCATATCCTGAGTCTGTATAAATGTCCACAATTTTTCCTTGGGCCAATTCCAAGGCACGGGTTAGAGCGATTATCTCTGCTTTCTGTGCTGAGGTATTTAGGGGCAAAGGTCTTGATTCTATTATCTCCTGACTAGTGGTAATAGCGTATCCCGCGTATCTTTTACCACTCAGGACATAGCTGCTTCCGTCTGTGAACCAGTTTTCTCCGTCTTCTACGGGGCTATCTTTCAGATCTGGCCGGCTTGCATATGTTGCTTCAATGGTTTCTAAGCAGTCACGATGCACTGGTTCTCCTGTGTTTCCCTCTAGGAAAGAAGCTGGGTTGGCAATGTTAGTGACTATTATTTCCACATCATCCTGTTCTACCAATATAGGCTGATATCTTAGAAATCTTTGTTGAGAAAGCCAATGTCCACCCTTCGCAGTTGTATCCAAGTGTTTGGAAAAGCAGGCAACTGCTCGTTGATCGGGACCCAAATTCTGTGCTAGTATCCCCAGAGCAACCCCTTGTTTTTTGTGGGAAAAGAGGAGAAATGGCTTACTTACATCTGGGAGCCCCAAAGCTGGAGCTGACATCAAGGCTTTCTTTAGTTTCTCAAAGGCTCGTACGGCCTGGTTGTTCCATTCAAGGTGTCCCTGGTTGGTAGTTATTAGGGCATATAACGGTTTAACAAGCAGTCCATAATTATAAATCCACAGCCGACACCACCCAGTCATTCCCAAGAAAGTCCGTAACTCTTTCACTGTTCGAGGTCTCTGGGTTTGGCAGATTGCCTCTTTGCGGGCTTGTCCCAAGGTTCTTTCCCCAGCACTGATTTCATAGCCTAAATAAATCACTTTGCGCTGTATTACTTGGGCTTTCTTCTTAGACACCCGGTACCCTTGGAGCCCCAAGAAATTTAATAGACTCACCGTCCAGGTGATACAATCATTCTCTGTTTCGGTGGCAATCATGGATATCGTCCACGTATTGTAGCAGTTTTCCTTTTTCAGACGGGATTTCCCACGATTCCAAGTCCTTTGCAAGCTGATTGCCAAAAATGGTAGGGCTATTTTTGAATCCTTGTGGCAACACCGTCCAGGTGAGTTGAGTCTTGCGACCGGTTTTGGGGTTTTCCCATTCGAATGCAAACAATCTTTGGCTGGCTTCATGGAGAGGGAGGCAAAAGAAGGCATCTTTCAAGTCTATAACAGTAAACCAGGCTAATTCAGGTATTAGTGTAGTCAACAGAGTATATGGATTCGCCACCACGGGGTAGAGATCCTCAGTTACCTTGTTTACAGCCCGTAGATCCTGGACCACACGGTACGACCCGTCAGGCTTACGAACTGGTAATACGGGTGTGTTAAAATTAGACTCACATTCTTTTAATAGTCCCAATTGTAAAAATTTTTCGATTATCAGCCGAATCCCTTCTCTATCTTCTCTCTTTAGGGGATATTGCTTAATCCTTACTGGTTGTTGGTTTCCCTTTTTAAGTCTAACTTCAACAGGTAATGCATTCTTTGCTCTTCCGGGTACATTGGTAGCCCATACCCCAGGGTATACCTGATTTAAGACTTCCTCCCTAATTTCTCCTTTTATGGAAGGACTGGTTAAGAATAAACTCAGGATTTGAATGTATTGTTGATCTTTTACTTTCAGAGAAATTTCTCCTTTTTCGAATATAATTTTTGCACCTAATTGTTCTAGCAAGTCTCTTCCCAATAGGGCCTTTGGAGAGTTGGGCATATATAGAAATCTGTGAATTCCCCATTGTTTTCCCAGTTTATATTTCAAAGGTTTACAGAAATACTCCTTTTCACTTTGGCCAGTTGCCCCCTTTATCATGATGTAATCATTCTCCAGGGGCATTAAGGCTTGATTCAGTTTATTGGACATTCCCTTTTCCAATGACCAAATTCCTTGCACAGTGCACATTGATCCTTGCCTAACCGAGACGGTTCTCGTCTAGGCCTCCTTTCTTCCTCTTCCCTGACAGCCGCTATTATTCTCCTTTGCCCTTGTCTATATCCTTCTTCTCTGTTACTAAATACTCTCCATGCTTCATCTAGCAACACTTCCAGATTTCTACTTTCTGTAGTGTGTAGCTTCTGGAGCTTGCGCCTAATGTCCCCTGTGGACTGACCCAAAAACAGAGAGACTAGTTGTTGTATTCCTACCTCGGATCCAGGATCCAGCAGTGTGTTACAGTGCATTGCATCCATCAGTCGATCCAGGAATTCAGATGGGGACTCGGAGGGACCTTGCTTAACTGCATATAGAGCTGACCAGTTTATGGTTTTGGGTATAGCCTTTTCCATTCCTCTCGAAATCCACTCCTGATACCCCTGTAGTTTTACCATTTCTGCAGATCTGTTTGCATCCCATTTTGGATCTTGTAGAGGGAAATATTCCTTAACATCCCCTCCTGTAGTCTTATAGTAATCATCAGCCAAACTCCCTGCTGTTTTTAAAATCAATTGCTTTTCTGTTTCAGTCATACAGTCTAATAATAACTGTATGTCCTTCCAATCAGGGTTATGCTGTTTCACAATAAACTGAAAATGTTTAGTTACACCTACCGGATCACTCCTGTAATCCTTTGCAACCCTTTTCCATTCCCCTAAATCAGTAGTGGAAAAAGGTACCTTGATTAGCATCGTCCCACCATCAGGCGCCACCGCCTCTCGAAGAGGTGCCTGTAAGGCTACTGGGGCAGTTTTCTTTCTGGTGCGGGACGATACTGGGCTGTCCGGAGGGGTGGAAGTTTCGTCCGAGTCCGCATCCTGTTCCTGTGGTCGAGGGGGAGGCTTAAACAGATCAGTTAGATCTGGTTCCGATGCCTGGTGAATTTTGTTTGCTTTAATACACCTTTGTCCAATACTACATGCCGAGCAACACCGCTTCAGTTTACCTTTAAGTTCTTTATTGTTTTCTCGCTCAAGTGCGAGCACCATAGGGTCCTGTGGTGGCACCATTCCACAGTCCCTTTGCCACTCCAGATGGTTTCGGAGGGTAAAAAAAAACATGTCTGCATATGAAACTTCATCCCACTTCCCTTCTCTCCTTAGAAACAGTATCAATTGTAGGAGAGTAGTGTAGTCTATTGATCCATTGAGTGGCCACTTAGCTTCACTTTCTAATTTATACAACGGCCACCATTGATTACAATACTTAATAAGAGTCTTTTACTTTCTGTCCCTCCAGTCCCAACAATGCCTTTCCAATGAGCAAGGGGCTTTTCTTCAAAACTCCCCTTTGAGCGTTACCCATTTCGTAACTTCTTCTATTGATCTTTATTTTGACTTTTAGTAAGTTTCCACGCAAATCGTTTCTTGCAATTCCTTATGGTTTTCTCCCAGTCCTTTTCCCACACTTCCCAAATTTCCGGGATTAGTTTTTCCTTTCCACACACCAACTTCACTATTTCAGATTCTTGTTGGACTTCTTCCCTATCATAAAACTGTGAAGTTCGGGGAAAGCACTTCGGGCACTCTGCTTTCCGCCTACTAGATATACAATACCATTTTTCCCCACAAGATTTACACTTCAACAAAACCCAAGCCTGGTGCCAAATTTCATATAGCCTAGGAACAAGTCCACATGCAAAGCAGGGAATCACTCCTCTTAGTCCACCAACACAGGGGTTTCTAAAAGCATCCAAAGGCTGCTCCCAATCTAAGGCCACTTTCCATCCTGCAGGAGTCACATATGCTCCTTTCAGATAAAATTGCTCATTCCCCCTTCTTATCCAATTCCCTCCTTCATTTAAATATTCCCAAGGTTCGAGTCCAAACCACCGAAGAACTGAAGCAAGCACTTGCATTGAAGGCAAGCACCGCCTTGTTCCTTCATTAACATATAGAGGCTTTTACAATCTTTCAATCTTTCCATACATTACGCATACATAAAGACAAAAACATAATCCTATCATTCGCTTCGCTCGTCTCCGGCTGCTCTCCTCGCGGAGATTACGGAACCGCGGATCAGAACTCCGCACTTGCTTCGCAGCTGTGCTGCGTCTCACTCATACAACACAGACACTCAGTCACACAATAAATTGTTGCAACAGATGATAATACTTATGGCCATGCCACGTACAACTCCTCAGACTAGTTGTACATCCACCCAGCAGCTGCAACCGTAAAGATGATCCAATCGCAATTGCGAGGAGGTCCGCTTACCCTTCTCCTGCTTCTTATATACCAGTCATTAGCAGGTCCGTCCTGGCTCCCAACACTGGGATGCAGCGGAAACCTCGGATTCACTCGATCTACTCCCAAGATCGCTAGCGGCCGCTCTATCGGTCAGCGAATCCCCCCCATTACGGAAACCTCGGACTCACTTGATCTACTCCCAAGATCGCTAGCGGCCGCTCTATCGGTCAGCAAATCCCCTACCGTGCAGGGTACCCTCCTACCATACGGGGACTATGCTGCACGCCAGACGTCTCTGCGCGATTTACCAGCAGCCCCGGCCACGCGTACGACTTACAGGCTCCTCTCCTAAAACATACCTTTCCTTTCCGCGGACTCAGGAGGTTCTTGTCTACTCCCACGGTGAGCGGCTGGCAGCGTAGTCCCCTCCGAGGAAATGCTCGGGGCGCGCCCAGGGGCGTCCGCTCCTCAGCCGATCCCGCGGTGAAGCAGAGAGTCTCCTGGCTGGCTCGCCAAAACTGACTTGCGGAAACCGGACTCCACCATCTATGAGATTGTAAAGTAGGTATGTTTATTCAGCGCTGGGCAGCACGGGGGGTAGTCCCACCAAAATCGTGCGTGCCCCAACGCGGCACTCACCATAAATATATACAGTAAAACATTACATATTCATAGAGTTTTGTAATACACCTATACATATGCATGACCTGTCCCCGCTTTGTATTAAAATGAGTTCCAAGAAGTCATTTCCATGGACCCCTCCCATCTGCGCTTGCGCATTGCCTCCTAGTGGTGGTCGTCGGGGGTCGTGGGGATGAAGGTTAGTGGTTCCTCTTCGTCACCGCTAGTAACCTATTGTTCTTGCGCAGGCTCAGTTGTTCCTTGTCTCTTGCTCAAACTGCAGGGTCGGTTTTAGCTGGTCCTTAAGGTAAGTTTTTAGTTCTTATCAGGAACTGTCCTTGTGAGGTGCCTCAGTTAATTTACACAACAAAGTATCAGACTAATCCTTTAACTACTATCAATCACTCTACTACCTTAACCCCTTCTCTCACCATTATCCCAGCATCGGAGCAGCTCGCCTGGACAACGGTTGAAATCTCTCCGCATATCTCGCAACTCACCTAGGGATAGGGATTGGGTGGTTTCTGTCTTGTTTATGAGTTCTTCCTCTTCCTCCTGCCCTCCTCGTGATGGCCCTGCTTTTCCATCATCCCTTTCTAAATGACTTGACTTCCGCTTACAAGATTTCTTCTTCTGTACAGTGGCGACGGATACCAGGAAGGGTTGGTCCTCTGGTTCAGTTGTAGTACCTGTCGCGGGGGTTGGAGTAGCCGCAGTGCTCGTTGCAGGGGTTGGAGTAGCCGCAGTGCCCATTGCGGGGGTTGGAGTAGCCGCAGTGCCCATCGTTTTGTCATCATATCCGGAGACCTTCTCTCCCCCTTGAGGGTTCTGAACAGTGTTGAACAGGGCTCGGTAGGTATGGGCCAGGCCCCAGCACATTGCAGTGATTTGTGTTTCTCTGGAATTGCCAGGGTGACAGCATGCTTTCTCCAAATATTTTACTAGTTTTTCAGGATTCTGCACTTGTTCAGGGGTGAAGCTCCAAAACACTGGAGGTGACCACTGTCCTAGGCACTTGCCCATACTATCCCACACACCCTGCCACTCATAACTATCCAGCCTCAGGGCAGATCTCTGGGTTGTATTCTTAAATAGTTGTTTAACCTTAAACAAGGCCTGAAACACATTCAGGAGACATAGCAATAGGAACATGCTGGTTTGAACATCCCAAGGATATTCAAAATCCTCAAGAGCTATTGTAACTAGCCTGGAGGAGAAGGGGAAGGTAAAGGAAGCTGTCTCCCCCATAAATTGGCTCTCCGAGGAGAAGGGGTAAGAAGTGTAATTATTAATAGTTTCCAAAGGATAGCTCCCGAAGAACAGGAATGATGGCAGTGCTGAGTACAGTCTCCTGACCAGTAATTTTATCATAACATAAACCAGTGTCACACAGTATAGCAAAGCGATGACCTTAATCCATTTCCCAGAGATGATAACCCCCACATAAATACTGATAATCAGCAGTATAGACAGCCAGTAGGGTGCTACATACCAAAACTCCAAGAACAGATCCAACAACTCTGAGAGCAAATAAACCAACTTTGTGACCAGCGACTATTAAACCAATATAATGAATGCTTATAACAAATTTGTTTTAACCCGTTCGGGTCAGATGTGTCGTTATCTCAACCCTTTGTGCCCCATGTTGGGCGCCAAAAAGGACTGTCGTGGTTTAACCTGGCAGGCAGCCAAATACCACGCAGCCACTCGCTCTCTCACTCCCCACACAACCAGTGGGACGGGGAGAGAATCGGAAGGGTAAGAGTGAGAAAAACTTGTGGGTTGAGATAAAGACAGTTTAATAGAACAGAAAAGGGAAAATAATAATAATAATAATAGTAATAATGATTATACAATATACAAAAATGAGTGATGCACAATGCAATCGCTCACCACCCGCGCTGACCGATAACCAAGTAGCGATCGCTACTTCCTGGAGCACGCCTACCATTCATATACTGAGCATGACGTCACATGGTATGGAATATCCCATTGGCCAGCTGGGCCAGCTGTCCCGGCTTTGCTCCCCCCCCAGCACCTGTTTTGTTTTTGTTTTTTTTTTTTTAAGCTGAATGTCCTTGACTAGTGGGGTACTTGGCAACAACTGAAAACATCAGTGCGTTATCAACATTCTTCTCATACTAAATCCCAAACACAGCACTAGGAAGAAATTTAACTCTATCCCAGCCGAAACCAGGACAGTGAGTTATGTGGCAATGCTGCTATAGCTACCTGGTAAAACCTTTGGAATAGTTGTCTGCTATAGTGCAGTTTGTATCAACAAAGTGATGCTTGTAACAGTTAAACAGTCTACATGATACATCTAAAGTTTACAGAGGCTATTTTATAGTTAGATTAATTACATTCCTCCATCCTAAAAGATAAAAACACCATGGCAAAACTCTATAGCATTAGACCTAGATAAGCTATCTGTGATGTGAGCATAAAGCTCAGGCTCTGGTGGTGGTGGGGACATGGTGGTGGTTTGGTGATTCAGAATTGCTGCAGAAGTCTGGGATTCTTATAAGCTCCCTCTTACGGCAGGAAGAGTAAAGCCTGTAAAATGGGCTTCTCTCTGTGATGGGAAGCAGCAGTAAGAACTGCTGAGAAAAGGAACAGTTCATAGGTTTTGGAAAAAGGGATCTGACAAACTCACTTTCCATTTTTACTTCTCTCCCTTCCCCACATCCCTTCTGCTGAGTAATAACTGGTGTAACAGAAACAAACCCTACATATACCAATGGTTTCTGTGAAAGAGGTGTTTTATTTCTGTAAGTTTGAGGACTGTGGCCCAATGAATATTTATTTACAATGTACCTTTCCTTTACATCTGACATGTAACTAACACAAAAAAAATAAATGATGGTTCTACCCATCTCCCATCTTCTATGTGTTGTACAAACATTTAGGCCTTATTCTGAGTAGCATACCACTGCCTTCCAAGTGTGCCTACAGATTTATTCACTAATTTGCAAATCTGATGCATGCATTAAATATACTTCCAACCTGTAGGAATATCCATAAAAGTAATAAAAAAGCAGCTACTTACCTACTCAAGCCAGCTAATGCCAAAGTAGACACCAGTTGACAGTAGTAAATATTCTTAAACAGAAGTTTGTTCTGCACAGCAGAATACGTGGAGGCATGCACACCAGGATCACACACACTGCTGAGGGCACAGTGAAAGCATTAGGAACAGACCCCAGCTACAAATATAACCCTCTTCTTTCAAAAGAAAAGTCAGTGATGATCAAAGAACTTGCTTATTTCAAAACACATTTCCTACTTGTTCTGCCACAATCCAAAATTAATAGCATATGCCATTATCACCAGAAGTGAAACCTGAGCCAGACAGGCCTTGGGTTTTGGTAAGATACTTTGCAGTATAGGTTTGTACTGCAAATGTAACCTGTGTTTCACATTGCTGTTAGAAATGTTGTACCTTTTTCTTGTTTTCTCAGGATTATAATTGCACTGAGAAGTTCTTGTTCCATAAACACAGAGATTTTTTTTTTTTCTTATGTTAAGGGACCAGCTGGGCATAGAACCTGCCTACACTGACTTACATGCAGTGTAGTTCTTGTACCAGAAACACAGGAGTGAAAGGAAAAAGATACACAGTACAAACATATCTCTGCACACCATTAATATTTTCATAAGTTCTATGTCTAGATAAATAACAACACAAAATGGCTATAGGAGAAACAAACCAAAACAAACCAGCTGGCAACTCTAGTCTGGGAAAAGATAAAACTCTTCAAAACAGTGATAAAGGTACTTCTAAAATATCTGAGGTTCTTCATATACAACAATATTGTTTTTGAAATATTATATTGTACATATACCAAAAAAGCAAATAGTGGAGAAGTCACATGTTTTTGATTTGAGCTTTTCCATTATCATTACTTGTCTTTTTAAGTGATTGCAGGTGGAGGCTTGTTCCCTCCATGTAATGGTATTGCCACTAGCTATCTCTAAAAGGGTAGGAGAGTGTAATAAGGGAGCTAAGCTCTTAATATTTCTGGGTTTAAATTTCTACTCCTTTCATAGAGTGTTTTTGTCTTTTGATTAAGAGATGGAAAGTGGGTTTGATTTGTATTTAAGCTCACCTATCCTGCATTATTTAAGAGCAAGATTCTTCTATAATACCTAAATCATTTGTGACTTAGTTTACAAAGATATTACCTAAATATAATTATTCCCTACTGCAACATAGCTTAGGCACAACCATCTGCCATGAAGCAATGACAGTTAAGCAGCTTGAGAAGTTAAAAGAATAACAATGGAAACCTAAATGAACGATATACGAATTTTTTTTTTGTGGGAACCAAACTGTACTAAAAATATTTTTTTTAACATTGGTACATATTTAAAGTTAAAACGAGACATCGGTCAAATAAATATCCTTTAATAAAAAAGAAAAAAAGGAATAATTTTAAAGCACCAAAACTGTGAGTATGATGTTACATCGCATGTACAAGAAGGTAAGTTCAGTACTTTGTGTACAGGTTTAAACTTCTGAGTCATGATATTAAAAAACATGAAATACACAGCAATAAACTTGCATTGAAGAAAAGAGTAAAAGGCAGACAGTTAAATTTTTTTTAGTTTTTAGGTATTGCTAGAAATGTTTGCTTAGTTTTTTTTACTTTTTTAAACATATTTGTTGCTTAATACTTTATAACATTGAGCATTTTTAGGTATAGTAAATTTGCAGAGTTGTTTACAATAAAATATGCATTTAATATGTCCTTTTGAATATAATGGAGTTAAAGATCTTTCTTAAAGCCAAGCACAATGTGCTAGTGTTTAAGTTTAGCAATATTATTTCACAAAGCTAGTGAATGGCAAATTGGTTTTCTTTTGATTATTTCACATTTATTCAACAGGCTTAAAAAAGAAGTTAGTTTCATTAACCTTTACTAGCTTCATTCATGCAAGACAATCTGCAGCCATCTGTATTTCTTGAGCTTTCATCTTATGATGCTGTATTTGTATATATGTAAAATAAAATCCAAAACATACAGCAACCACAGTAACACAGCTGGGAGATGTTAAATGAGTGTCCCTAATCCCCAACACCTATTTCCCAATTCAGAAATCAAAAAAATGTTCCTAAAAGAATCTGAGAAATCAAGCTGGTCTATGGCAAACTAATTACTAAATAGGTGATAGCCTCTGGAATAAAATCTCTGCAGAGTTTGGACTATACTCACCAAAACGGCCATCATCCTTCTTACTCTTTCCAAATGGACACACTACTGGTTAATAGCCTTAGATATCAGCTTCAAATAATACTCTACATTAATATTAGAAACTCAGCAGAGTAAAATTCATTGCTTGGTCATTTTCCATATTAGAGGTACATCAGAGCATTCACATTTGAGAATTGAAAGATGACCTTTTCTGTCAAATTCTGAAGCTCTGGGCCACAGAATATAGAAGACCTGAATCACAGTAAAAATACATAAACATCAGGTTGCAGATTCACCACAGTCAGAGCTGGGAGTTTTGGATTAATAGTCAAACTGAACGGGAAGTGCAAAGAAACATATATACAACAGCCCCTCCCCAAAATATACTGGCATGCCCACCCACCCTCAACCCTCCTAAAAATTCTAATTTTAAGTACATGTATTAGGCAGCAATTAAATATACATTTATTTTGTAGGAAAAATTTAAATTACAGTATGTTTATAGGTTAAAACCAGCCATTGCTGTACTTTTTACAGCACTGATAGCAGTATGTCAATGTGCTTACTACACCAAAGAGCAATTTGCAGTCAAGTTTAGGATGACCTACTGTCTGTCAGCTCCAGTAGCATTAAAATTATGCAACACACTCTCCCAGTAAGGTGCCTCTGTTTACTCCTTTTCTTTGCAAGGAGCTTCACTTGTTAACTTGTTACATTAACTCTGTAGGGCTAAACATAATATATTGTCCATGCTTATGGAATCATTACCAGAAATATATACAGGTAAGTTAATTACATAAGCATTACAATGAAAATAAAATCTGATTACACACATGAGCAAACTTGATTTACAAATTATACTCTTGAAATTCAGTGCAACAAACGGAATAAAGGTAACATTAACTAATATTTTCTGCTTCTTCTTCTCAATAAGTTGCATCTTCAATAATGCACCTGTCATTACTTTAATATTAGACATTACAGAATATAGTGCTTATACTCAAAATGATTCTTTACAAATAATGTATTGAAGTATGTTGAATTCTATCCCTGATGCAGCAACAAAAGAACACAATATGTAATCATACTAATTTATTTTGCAGGTGTCTGGTGTAGGATGAAGACTGTCAGATTTTTTTTTTTTTAAAAAACACAACCAACCTTAAAAGTGATGTTTAAGAAAAATAAAAAAAGCCTTCGTCTACCCTAGACAGGTAACTTAACTAACACATGAAAACATAGTAAGAAAGTGAATAAAATAAGACTAGACTATTGGTCATTTTTAAAGGATCTGGAACCTCTGTGAATGAGAGAATGAAATTCAAGTTGATGCAAATTCCATTCCATTGCTGTTTACCTTACATTTTGTTATTTTAGTAGAAATTCAGTATTTTGTTTCTTGTTCCCACTCATAAAAAGATTTTTCAGTCCTCAGATAATAATTTGTACAGCAAACATCATGCATTCCAACTCTTTTACCTCAATGGATGAGTTATACTATACTAAAACAGCTTTAATTTGAAAAAAGAAAGCAAATTTCTAAAGATGGAAAAAGCCTGAAAAAGCTGACAAACTGCTTAAGATAAATGACTAGAAACAGAACAACGCAGCCACCACAATGAAGTCCAGCCACAAATGAAAAATACCAATAAGTAGAAAGGTCTTTTTCATGGAGGCTCTCTTTCCTTGCATATGTTTAAGAATAAGTGGTTTTTTTCTGTAGTGATGCTTGCTAAGATTTCTCAAGGACCAATACAATTATTAGAGCTTTTCTCAGCTATGGAGGAACTGATCTCAATGCAGGATTGTCATAATTTCCGTAAGTTTCTTGTGAATATACTTAAGCTTTCCCCATTTGGTACTCCAGCCATCCCACTGCAAAATTTCACATTACAGAGGATGGGAAGTTTTATGCATTAGCCTGTACATTACATTTTCATAGAAAAGTGAAGAATTATGTGAAATTATGACATCTAGTGACTCATGGAAGATTAAAATCTAGGAATTCTTTTTTAGCAGTATGTGAAAAAAACACATTTACTTTCCACATTGAAGATGGCAGTTTTGAACTGATATAAACTGCTATGCTCAGCATAACTACTTTTTGTGTGCGCATAAAATACATGTTCCTATGAGAACTCCATTTCTATAAACTAAACTATTACAGGAATCTAAGATTTCAGCTAAATATAAAACAGATTAAGGACAGTAATTTTTCTCAATCATGCACGTTTTCAAGGCAAAGCTGACAGATCACGTTGCAAACAAATCTGAAAACTCTGTAGTACAGTACAGCATGGAGCTATTTAGATAAATCACAACACAGTGGTAAACTGTAGACACAAACGTTGTACAAGAGGACAATTACACCTGTATTTTAAAATTACACTATTTTTCCTTGGCTTGGAATTTTGCTAGTGTCCCATATGTATACTGTAAGGAAGAAAAATGCAAGCTGGAAAATAGGAAAAAATGGACATAAAAGTTGCTCAGTCACCACTATTAATTTAGCACTAAGTTTAAGATGAACTGTATAATCTGAATTACCATTCTACATCATAGTTTTGCTTTGTGCTACAGCCAAAAATTTATTTGATTAACTTGATTTTAAAGTGTGGTGTGACTGGAAGTACAGACAAACGTAGAGCAAAAATACACCACAGCTTATGGTACAGGCAATGTCAAATGATTATGATAAACTTTGAAATTGCTGTTATTGCTGCATGAACACACTACTAGACAGCTTACAACCACACCATGTAACTTGGGGTTCAGAGAAGCAGTTTAAGGAAAAAAAAAAAACCCACCAAACAAAAATACCCCCACCAAACAAAAAAAAAAACCCAAACCAAACATTGTGTAGTTTTAGGTCCTTGGAAAGCCAGTATCAAGTGTTTCATAGAGCTGGTCTTCTCAGGACAGAAGAATACAGACCTGACAACTAATACACACAGCAAAATTGATACAACTCTGCAATAACGTTGCTCACAGATGCTTTGAAAATGAATGTTCACTAACTTTATAAGGCAACAAAGTTAAGGAAATGCCTGTCAATAGCAAGGGTAAAGTGACATCCTTTTGAGATGTTTGATAGAGCTTTAATTTCAGGACAGCCACAGCAACACAGCTGAAGGGTCCAACAGCTGAGGTTCCTTTAGGTTACATAGCCTACTGCTAAGGTAAGTTCTCCTGTTCCTATTTATAAAAGTAAATGGCAAGACGTGAAATCTCGTTATAAAAGTTAACACAGTATGTGATCTATTACATGACAGCAGCAATGCATAACTCCACTTAAAAAAAAAAAATCCACATAGTAGTTTGTCTTTCACGAGAGGAATGGTGAATGGAACACGCTACACAAAGGATAGAGATTGTGTATTTCTCAAAAACAGTGTATGTCATGCTAGTAAAAATAAAATGCTAGTGAAAAATTCAGTTTTCTTAGAATTGTAATAGGCTGACTTTACCATAATATCACGTGGAGTTTCTAGATGGTACAAGGCTATTTGTATTTCTGTACTGACATAACTCTTAGTACTGTGATATCATAAGAGTAGCTGCCTGCAGCCATTAGTCACAAAGTTTAGGATTACTTCTAAGTATTCACTGCAGAGGAAGTTGTAACTCTCCTTTAAAAAAAAAAAATCGTCAGGATCAAAAGGAAATTTCCCCCCCCAGCCAACAGGCTTTTGGGTATGAAATACAAATATTTTTGCAGCCGCTAAAGGCAATAATAAAAACCAGCAAGATAAGCATGATATTCACAACTGAAATGTGTAAGTGTTTTGACCTTTTTCAAAGAAGGCTGTTTACAGTAATCAAAAGCCATTTTAAACCAAAAGAGAAAAATAATTTAAAGTATGAAATTACAAAAAATTGCTTCTTATAACAAATGATAAAGTATAATGAACTTGGTTCAGCATAGCTAAATATTATTTTAAAAAAGCATGAAAATGCCTACTTTAAAAAGGTGTAAGACTATAAATAACCTTCTAAAAAGGTGCTGCAGTATGTCTTGCTAAACGTACCATGCTGGAAGCAAACACATTCTTGAACGTGTATTGAATTCAACTCTTATTTCTCGATTATGCTGTAGTCACTTGTTATTTTTCATACTGACATACACTTCTTCAAACTAAGAAGAAAAAAAAAATCTTAGTTGCACGTTACTGAATTTCAGCTATTGTAGTGCAACTAGGAATTCTGCTCATTCTGGAACATCACACTGCTACATAGCAAGCTTCTCTGCAAGGAGCTGTTTAATTGGTTTTTCAAGCAGATGATATATTCAGTGCAGTGAAAGGGAGGTTTTTATAGCTGGTTTGATGTCTCAGCCGAATCCCAAAGTTACTCTAACAGCAAGTATTCTCCCAACTCAAAATGCCCCCCTCATTTAACTGGCCACACATTACTAGCGCAAATATAAAAAGTGCTTAAGAATCGGGCATTCTTGATTATATAAAACACACATCTGAACAACTTGGCTTTCTGTCCAAAACAGAATTTTCGGAACAAAATAAAGAAAGAAGTGACCTGAAAATTAACATTTCAGGCCATTTTTTCCACATACTGAATCATTTACCAAAGAAAGACTATTTCTTTGCCAAAGCAAGCCTCCTGTGGAATTGATGGTCAAAACTGCTGGCTCTGAATTTTCAGAAATGAAGAGGAAAAGTAATCTTCAACTGGGGTTTCTTTTCTCACTTCAGTGGCTGTGAATCACCTGTTGGGGGCGGGGGGAAGGGAAGGAACATCTGAAAAGCTAAATGGCTGTACAAATACTCTCTGATCAACATATTCGGCAATTCCAACATGCAATACTGAGCAGCATCTTTTAAAGCCTTGATTCTCTTTGTTCCCAGGGTAATGACACTTCAACTCTGGAGCCAGGACACACAGAATATGACCAAGTCTTTTTTTTTGCCTTTTGGTATTATTGGCGATGAACACAGATTAGAGCTTGAAGAGGCCCAAAATACTAGATTAGAAGACTATGGAGAGCAAAAGCTCACTTCTTTACCCAGTTACATTGTCCATCACTCCCAGGAACCCAGGCTTCACATTACTTACAGTACTCTAAATGCACTATAGTGATTTATGTGTACATACACACAGATAGGCTTGGGATACTTTTGATAACCAATAATCTTCTGTTTTTTCATACAGAAGCTACTGCATCTTTATACTGCTTGTTCAGCTGTACTTCAGATACACAGAATGCCTCAACATTTTTGTACATGGGTTAGAGTGTCCGTAAGGAAGGAACTGCTCTTAAAAAAAAAAAGTTAGTCGTAACTTCATGTACAAGTTAACTCATAAAGCAGGTAATACAAGAGACAACTAGATCTCCTGCAGGAATTAGTTACTATTAGTTTGTCTTGAAACTTCAACAATTAAGGAAATCACTTCAATGTGCATTTTAATACTACTGCTGCACATACATTAAGACACTTTTTGGCACTTGATAAACATACATCATTATATCAGATTTAGCCTTCATTCCTAAGGCAAATAATTGCATTACATTTAGCCTATAAGGATGTATATGTATTAAGCATAGTTTGTAACATATGTGCCAATATACTTTTGTATAACTGTTTTCAACCTAAAATCTCTATGTAACTGGTATTTTGGATGAGCAAAACCTACAGTTAAAAATCAGTAGATCAATCTTTTTAATAAAGCATGGTATTAAACTGATAACCTTATAATGAAGAATACTATTCTGCAATTTCTACAACAGACTTTTATTAGATTTTATTCTTGTGTAATAACTACTGGGTAACCAGTCTATATGTTCAAGCAAGTACACTCATCTATGTGAAAAGTATTTATTCAGCTGAATTTCACGAGGGCTTTGTTTCAATCTCTCTGTTTTCTCAGATTATTTCACACACTTCCATAGCAGGGGCCTGTTTTTCCTTTCTGAACTGTTAGCTATTTTGTACAACCATTTCCAAATCAAATCTGTACTATCTGTTAAACAGTCTCATCTCATGAAAACAAGATTGTTTTCATAATAAAATATGGTATTGGTAAGAGAAAGCAGGTCCCAGGTGTGTGAAAAACTGCAAGGAGCACACACTCAGAACTCTGACACTGCATCCTGCTTTAGGTCCAAGTGATTTCCCAGGACCTCAGCATTTGACAGGAGTGCATCCTTAAAAGGGGAAAATGCCATAACTATAGACTGTTAAAAAGGAGACAACAACTGTTGCACTACAGGTACTGACTGCATGGCAGTGATTTTCAACCTGTGCTCTGAACTGCTTCTAAAGGGCTGCAAAAGATAGCAGAGAAAAACACGTGTATTTATATTGTACAGCAATGTACACATAAGACTTCTAAGAGGATACACTTCCAATGGAAAACGTTTAGGGGGGTCCACCAACTAGATTCAAAGTCACTCTTGGATAAACTTTTTTTTTTTTTTTTTAAATGACCCATAGTGTTAAAGAGTATTCTTGCTAAATAATGCAAACAAGATCCCAAAGAACAAGTTATATTTACTAAAACCATAAAGTCAAATCACAAAGTTTAAATTTGCTCAGTTATATAGGAAAAGAGAATAATTGCACTGAGAAAGCCAAGTAAATTCCAAGGCATGTCCTTTTTTATAGTTATCACTTGATTTCTGAAGGGCTGTGGTAGTGGGAATTTTCAGTATGCAAATAACAGAAAAAGTTAGATCCAAGCAAAATTATTCTCACTTTGAGTTTCAGCAAGAGTTAAGTACACCTCCACTCCTGGATTTTCAACTCCAAAACTAACAGTACATTTGCTATAGAAGGAGCATGCCATAATTAAACAGTATTAAAACATTAATGTGGCCAATGGCTAGTTCATGAAGAAATAAAGGCAACATTTATTTTCCTTTCTTAAAAATTTTAAATATAATTATTTGAAAATAGCATACCAATGGAACAGTTTGAGACATAGTATTTCATAATCACAACAACATTCAGCAGATGATGTGCTAAGTCACCATCACTTTTTAAACAGCTGTAGCACTTTATCAATAGTCACTCTCCAGCTATGGTAATAACTAACCAGGATAGAATTGCCTGATTGTAAACATCCAAAAAGGTTATCTTTTTTCTACTGCTAGCTGTGTTGCAAGGATTATAAATATTTATCTTCCATACTCTTGAAATAGCCTTTGATTTCTAAATAAATTTTTAAATTCTTTAGAGATTGTCATACCTATCTTTTATCCAAATTTTAAATACTTGCAAATAAGTTTAATGGGACCTTTTATTCAAACTTAAGTTCATCCACATGCCAGTAGCAGAAAAGAACCACCACAGAAGAATAGTGCTGTATGGTGGTGTTGTAATCAAGAATCTCTTTGTGCTATTGATGCAGCCTTAATTTTGAAAGCTAATCTCTTGCCCATTTCTGGTTAGTTCTGAAATCATTAACTTCATCTGCTGAACTCTAATATCTGTACTTTCAGGCACTGTAGCTTAGTATAATGCAAGTTCATGGGATTCATATGAGTAGCAGAAGTATAAATTATATTTGTATATTTACTGTTTATAGTCTAGAAATTCAATTAAGTCAGAATGTTTACAGATTGAAACCAAGCTATCAAAGAGTCAGTCACACAGGGTAACCAATGAGATTTCAATGTGTTCAGCAGTCAAATCTAATCGTCCTTCACTTGGAGCTATTCAGTCTGAAGCGATAAACACGCCAAATTTTTACAAGGCCAGAAGTAATTAGAAAATAAGTACAGGGTGTGTCCAAGAGAGATTGTGCTGCTTTGTTACTTAAAAGCTTTTTAAAGCATTTTGGTAAGCTGCAAACAGTCCCTTCAAATTTACTAAATAGAGCTTTTTATAGGAGCAGTCCTGTCACTATTCAGCAAAAGTATTAAAACAATAAGAGGCTAAGATGTTGCCTAAAAAAAGTTTTCCTTACTATAAACTTTAAATTCCTTTGAAAAGTCAGTGATACTAAATTCATATGTGCATGTTTTACCACACTGGACATCAGACAGTTTAGTTACATCCATACTAAGTCTCCTAGAATGCATAACCTGAGGCTTAGCAGCTATTGCTATACAAAAAGTGTTGAAGAATTTTTTTTTTTTTTAAATGTAGGTTAATTACAGGTTAATTTTCCCAGTCTGTGCAAGGCAAACTCTCCTCTTCATCCTCTGATTCAGGTGATGCTTCCTTAATTCGTCGCAATGCTTCATGGATGCTCCTTGTCAGAGGGTCAGTATCACGCAGAATTGTAAAGGATTCTCTCAAAACATCTTTCTGCACTTTCTTCAGTTTCACCCCTTTCCTGATCTGTGCCAAGATGTTATTACTATCATCTTCATCGGGAAAAGGAGGGAGACTTCTCTGCTCAACTTTTCTTAAGTGAAAGCTGCCACGCTTCAAGGAAGCCAGCACTTCATCCATTGGGGAACTCACTGCAGAAAAATCAAAAGACCTTCAGTATTATTTTTACTAAATTTATTCAGTCTTCTTTTTTATTTCCTACAGACCAAAAAGTAGCCACATGCAATTAATGTGATAGTCCCACACCATAAGTATAAAGGAGACTGTAGTATTTTCAATTTTATCATTCTGTAGCTCTATTATTGTTTTAGCCTACAAATTTATCTTCCCTATTTACCAGGTTGTCGTGGTTAAACCCGGCAGGCAGCCAAATACCACGCAGCCGCTCGCTCACTCCCCACCCACACAGTGGGATAGGGGGGAGAATCAGGATGAAAAAAAAAAAAAAAAAAAAAAATTTTGAGGATTGAGATAAAGACAGTTTAATAGAACATAAAAAGAAATAATAATAATAATAATAATAATAATAATAATAATAACAACAATGATGGAATACACAAAGTGAGTGATGCACAATGCAATTGCTCACCACCCACTGACCGATAACCAAGTAGTGATCCCTACTTCCTGGATCACGCCTACCATTCATATACTGAGCATGATGTCACATGGTATGGAATACCCCGTTGGCCAGTTGGGCCAGCTGTCCTGGCTATGCTCCCTCCCAGCACTTGGTAAAGCATGTAAGCTGAATGTCCTTGACTAGCAGGGTACTTAGTAACAACTGAAAACATCAGTGTGTTATCAACATTCTTCTCATACTAAATCCAAAACACAGCACTAGGAAGAAATTTAACACTATCCTAGCCGAAACCAGGACAGTATCCACCCCTTATTCTATACCATTTACGTCATGCTTAGGTCTCACATTTTCTAATACATTCCAATTAATCACCACCACCTTTCTTGTCTACATATATCTCTCTCTCTCTACACACAAACACACACACACACACACACAGAGACACAGAGGTATCATTCCCTTAGTCTATGGGCCATCCCTCTAAAACGTCCATTGAGTTCATTTAGTCCATGACTTTGAGCTCTATCTGTCATAACAGTCTTTCAGGGCAGGAGAGATGGTGTGTGGTGTTGGACTGTTGCATCCTGAAGCCAGTTCTGCTCCAATATTGCTGCGCTCGTCCGGTTCTATCATCGTTGCACTTTGCTCGGTTTCATCGGAGTTAGTTCATTCTTCATTAATCTGGGTGATTTTCACTGCTGTACCATGGATAGCAACCATAGAAATAACGATATACAATATCATATAACAACTGACATCATACAATTCAGTTCATTGGCTATTTTCACCCAAAATTAAATCCCCTTGAGGTACACACCGGACTTCCCCATCCTTTCGCATCACCCACCAAGTGAACCCAGGTCCTTGAGCAAAAGCAATCCCATGGATGGGTTTTCCCTTGCCAGAGGCAGGAGTAACCCAGACTGTCTTCCCCAGCATATTTCTTATGTGCACGACAGGGACTTTATCCCCCTCTACAGTACGTAAGAGTCTCGATTGGGCAGGGCCAGCTCGAATGGCAGATCCCCTGGTGTTGACTAAACAGGTGGCTTTTGCTAAATGTGTGTCCCAATGCTTCAGTGTCCCACCACCCATTGCTTTCAGCGTAGTCTTTAGCAGTCCATTGTATCGTTCGATTTTCCCAGAGGCTGGTGCATGGTAGGGGATGTGATAGACGCACTCAATGCCGTGGTCTTTGGCCCAGGTGTCTATGAGGGTGTTTCAGAAATGAGTCCCATTGTCTGATTCAATTCTTTCTGGGGTGCCATGTCGCCACAGGACTTGCTTTTCAAGGCCCAGGATGGTGTTACGGGTGGTGGCATGGGGCACAGGGTATATTTCTAGCCAGCCGGTGGTTGCTTCCACCATGGTGAGCACATAGCGCTTACCGTGCCGGGTTTGTGGGAGTGTGATATAATCTATCTGCCAGGCCTCCCCATATTTACACTTCAACCATCGTCCTCCATACCAAAGAGGCTTTACTCGCTTGGCTTGCTTGATTGCAGCGTACGTTTCACATTCATGGATAACCTGTGCAATAGCGTCCATGGTTAAGTCCACCCCTCGATCACGAGCCCATCTGTATGTTGCATCTTTTCCTTGATGGCCTGAGGTGTCATGGGCCCACCGAGCTCTAAATAATTCACCTTTAGGTTGCCAGTCCAAATCCACCTGAGCCACTTCAATCTTAGCAGCCTGGTCCACCTGCTGGTTGTTTTGATGTTCCTCAGTGGCCCGACTCTTGGGCACATGAGCATCTACATGATGTACTTTTACAGCCAGGTTCTCTACTCAGGCAGCAATATCTTGCCACAATGCAGCAGCCCAGTTCGGTTTGCCTCTGCGCTGCCAGTTGTTCTGCTTCCACTGCTGCAACCACCCCCACAGGACATTTGCCACCATCCATGAGTCAGTATAGAGATAAAGTACTGGCCATTTTCCTCGTTCGGCAATGTCCAAGGCCAGCTGGATGGCTTTCACCTCTGCAAACTGGCTCGACTCACCTTCTCCTTCAGCAGTTTCTGCGACTTGGCATATAGGACTCCATACAGCAGCTTTCCATCTCCTATGCTTTCCCACAAGGCGACAGGACCCATCAGTGAACAGGGCACATTGCTTCTCATTTTCTGGTAGTTTGTTATACAGTGGGGCCTCTTCAGCAAGTGTCACCTCCTCCTCTGGGGATATGCCAAAATCTTTGCCTGCTGGCCAGTTCGTGATCACCTCCAAGATTCCTGGGCGACTGGGGTTTCCTATTCGGGCCCGTTGTGTGATCAGGGCGACCCACTTACTCCACGTAGCATCGGCTGCATGATGTGTAGAGGGGACGCTCCCTTGGAACATCCAGCCCAGCACCGGCAGTCGGGGTGCCAGGAGGAGCTGTGCTTCAGTACCAACCACTTCCAAAGCAGCTCGAACCCCTTCATATGCTGCCAATATCTCCTTCTCAGTTGGAGTGTAGCGGGCCTCAGATCCTCTGTATCCCCGACTCCAGAACCCTAAGGGTCGACCTCAAGTCTCCCCTGGTGCTTTCTGCCAGAGGCTCCAAGTAGGACCATTCTCCCTGGCTGCGGTGTAGAGCACATTCTTCACATCTTGTCCTGCCCGGACTGGCCCAAGGGCTACTGCCTGAACTATCTCCTGTTTAATTTGTTCAAAGGTTTGTCGTTGCTCAGGGCCCCATTTGAAGTCGTTCTTCTTCCTGGTCACGTGATAGAGAGGGCTTACAATCTGACTGTAATTTGGAATATGCATTCTCCAAAAACCCACAACGCTTAAGAAAGCTTGTGTTTCCTTTTTGCTAGTTGGTGGGGACATGGCTGTTATTTTGTTGATCACATCCATTGGGATCTGACGACATCTGTCCTGCTATTTTATTCCTAAAAACTGGATCTCCTGTGCAGGTCCCTTGACCTTACTTTGTTTTATGGCAAAACCAGCCTTCAGAAGGATTTGGACTATTCTCTCCCCTTTCTCAAAAACTTCCTCTGCTGTGTTGCCCCACACAATGATGTCATCAATGTATTGCAGGTGTTCGGGAGCCTCACCCTGTTCCAGTGCGGTGTGGATCAGTCCATGGCAAATGGTAGGGCTGTGTTTCCACCCCTGGGGCAGTCGGTTCCAGGTGTACTGGACGCCCCTCCAAGTGAAAGCAAACTCTGGCCTGCACTCTGCTGCCAAAGGGATGGAGAAGAAGGCATTAGCGATATCAGTTGTGGCGTACCACTTGGCTGCCTTTGACTCCAGTTCGTATTGAAGTTCTAGCATGTCCGGCACGGCAGCACTCAGTGGCGGCGTGACTTCGTTCAGGCCACGGTAGTCTACTGTTAGTCTCCACTCTCCATTGGACTTTCGCACTGGCCATATGGGACTGTTAAAGGGTGAGCGAGTCTTGCTGATCACTCCTTGGCTCTCCAGTCGACGAATCAGCTCATGGATGGGAAGCACGGATTCTCAGTTGGTGCGATATTGCCGCCGGTGCACTGTTGTGGTAGTGATCGGCACCTGTTGTTCCTCGACCCTCAGCAACCCCACAACAGAAGGGTCCTCCGAGAGACCAGGCAAGGTGGACAGCTGTTTAATTTCCTCCGTCTCCAGGGCAGCTATACCAAAAGCCCACCGGTACCCTTTTGGGTCCTTGAAATACCCTCTCCTGAGGTAGTCTATGCCAAGGATGCACGGAGCCTCTGGGCCAGTCACAATGGGGTGCTTCTGCCACTCATTCCCGGTTAGGCTCACTTCGGCCTCCAATACAGTTAACTCTTGGGATCCCCCTGTCACTCCAGAAATACAAATGGGTTCTGCCCCTTTATAGCTTGATGGCATAAGGGTACACTGTGCACCAGTGTCTACGAGAGCCTTATACTCCTGTGGCTCTGATGTGCCAGGCTATCGAATACACAGTCCAGTAAACCCGGTTGTCCCTTTCCTCCACCTGGCCAGAGGCAGGGCCCCTCTAGTCCTGGTCATAGTATCCATTTCTCACGTCTTGCAAACGTGAGTCAAGAATTTCTTCATTGCAATTACAATCCAAAGTAAGATCAGCCCTTCTACTCTGTCTGGGGAACTGTTCACTGGAAACTGGACCGTTGTGAGACAGGTTTTTCCTGAAAACTGGAGCAGCATTTTTCCTGGGAGAACCCCCTTGCGTGATTGTTTTTCCTTGCAACTCACGTACACGTGCCTCTAGGGTCGAGGTAGGTCTTCCATCCCACTGCCTCATGTCCTCTCCGTGGTCATGCAGGTAAAACCACAGGGTGCCCCGTGGTGTGTACTTCCTATATCCTCTCTGTTGAGCAGAAGAACGCTGACTCCTAATGGCTGAGATACTGGTCCATACAGGTGGGGAATAGGACATATCCTCTTTGAATTGCTGGACCTCCTGGCACAATTTCTCCACAGCCGAGACAAGGGAGGAGGAGACAGTTTCTTCGAAATCCCTGAGTCTGCTAACCACGTCATCCACCGTTGGTGCTTCTTCCTCTTTCCAGCACAGTACTGCCAACTAATTGGCATACGACGCTGGTGCACTCCGTACTAACTTCCGCCACGTGGGTCGCGTGCACTAGACTTCATCTGTATCTTTGGGTACTTGCTCATTGTCCAGGTCACTATAAACCATCTCCAGCACGCCTAGTTCTCTCAGGTACTGGATACCTCTCTCCATAGTGGTCCATTTGCTTGGGCGATATATAACATCTTCCTTGAAGGGATACCTTTCCTTCACGCCTGACAGCAGTCGCCTCCAGAGGCTGAGGGCCTGTGCCCCTTTTCCAATTGCTTTGCCAATGCCCTCTTCCCTAGCAAGGGATCCCAGCTGTTTGGCTTCCCTACCCTCTAATTCCAGGCTACTGGCCCCGTTATCCCAGCATCGGAGCAGCCAGGTAACAATATGCTCGCCTGGACGACGGCTGGTATCTCTCCGCATATCTCACAGCTCACTCATGGATAGGGATCGGGTGGTTTCCATCTCATTTATGAGTTCTTCCTCTTCCTCCTGCCCTCCTTTTTATGGCCCTGCTTTTCCATCATCCCTTTCTAAACGACTTGACTTCCGCTTACAAGATTTCTTCTTCTGTACAGGGGCGACGGATACCAGCAAGGGTTGGTCCTCTGGTTCAGTTGTAGTACCTGTCGCAGGGGTTGGAGTAGCCGCAGTGCCCATCGTTTTGTCATCATATCCGGAGACCTTCTCTCCCCCTTGAGGGTTGTGAACAGTGTTGAACAGGGCTCGGTAGGTATGGGCCAGGCCCCAGCACATTGCAGTGATTTGTGTCTCTCTGGAATTGCCAGGGTGACAGCATGCTTTCTCCAAATATTTTACTAGTTTTTCAGGATTCTGCACTTGTTCAGGGGTGAAGCTCCAAAACACTGGAGGTGACCACTGTCCTAGGCACTTGCCCATACTATCCCACACACCCTGCCACTCATAACTATCCAGCCTCAGGGCAGATCTCTGGGTTGTATTCTTAAATAGTTGTTTAACCTTAAACAAGGCCTGAAACACATTCAGGAGACATAGCAATAGGAACATGCTGGTTTGAACATCCCAAGGATATTCAAAATCCTCAAGAGCTATTGTAATCAGCCTGGAGGAGAAGGGGAAGGTGAAGGGAGCTGTCTCCCCCGTAATTTGGCTCTCCAAGGAGAAGGGGTAAAAAGTGTAATTATTAATAGTTTCTGAGAGATAGCTCCTGAAGAACAGGAATGACGGTAGTGCTGAGTACAATCTCCTGACCAGTAATTTTATCATAACATAAGCCAGTGTCACACAGTATAGCAAAGCGATGACCTTAATCCATTTCCCAGAGATGATAACCCCCACATAAATACTGATAATCAGCAGTATAGACAGCCAGTAGGGTGCTACATACCAAAACTCCAAGAACAGATCCAACAACTCCGAGAGCAAATAAACCAACATTGTGACCAGCGACTACTGAACTGATATAATGAATGCTTATAACAAATTTGTTTTAACCTGTTTGGGTCAGATCTGTCGTTACCTCAACCGTTCGAGCCCCACGGTAGGCGCCAAAAAGGACTGTCGTGGTTTAACCAGGCAGGCAGCCAAACACCACGCAGCTGCTCGCTCACTCCCCTCCCCTCCCCTCCCCTCCCCGCTCCCCTATTTCCCCCCCCCTCCCCGCAGTGGGATGGAGGGAAGAATCGGGAGGGGAAAAAACAAACAAACAAACAAAAATTCATGGCTTGCGATAAAGACAGTTTAATAGAACAGAAAAATAAATAATAATAATAATAATGATGGTATACACGAAGTGAGTGATGCACAATGCAATTGCTCACCACCCGCTGACTGATAACCAAGTAGCGATCGCTACTTCCTGGAACACGCTTACCATTGATATACTGAGCATGACATCACATGGTATGGAATACCCCGTTGGCCAGCTGGGCCAGCTGTCCTGGCTATGCTCTCTCCCAACGCTTAGTAGAGCATGTAAGCTGAATGTCCTTGACTAGCAGGGTACTTAGCAACAACTGAAAACATCAGTGTGTTATCAACATTCTTCTCATACTAAATCCAAAACACAGCACTAGGAAGAAATTTAACTCTATCCCAGCCGAAACCAGGACACAGGTCAAAACTGGATTATACAGACAATTATCTTTTCTGAAACCAAGTAACCTCCTATCAGGCAGGTAGCAGAACTTTTTGAACAAGATGGCTTTCCTGTTTGCACTCAAGAAAATCAAAACAGCTGCAATGAATCCAACATAATGAAAGTGTATATTACATTATATTTCTTGACTTTGAAACTCAGGTAATGAGTATGCATCTTAAGTATTGGACTGTGCAGTCATAGAAATGCAAGCACAGAGTAGAGCCTACCTTCTCAGCACTTACATTTTGTGGCTGATTTTACCTACTATATGACTATTAGTACATGCCAGTGAGGGAAGCAGCATTACAGTCAACTGCAACAGCATGCACTTTCCTGCTCCTCTGGATTCACGTATGCATCAGCACCTAGTCACAGCATGCCTATATAAATTCCCTTCCTTTATAATTAACGATAACAGAGAAGTAAGAGTTAATACTTTATCACAAATCCTTCCTTTATCACCAATTTGAAACTAGTTCTCTGCAGAAATAAAAATCAGGCTTTGGCTCTTTGAAGAGCTACAAGTAGTTATGATCTCTATGTCAGAGAATGCAATATAAATGAAGTACAACAGTCCAAAATAGCTCCCACACACTAGCACATACAACGTGCAGCACATATCAATCAATAGATGAATATTCATCTCCATTTTTTTTTTTATATTTTGGATATTTGTATATTTTTGTATATTTTTAAAAGCTGTTTTGCATTTTTGAGTGGACTTTGTCCATCAAACTAATGGCCCAGACAGTTGGAATAGACACAAGGAAAAGAGATAAATAAAAGAAGAAAACAGGACTGCACATTTGAAGGAGAAAGGAACGATTGTAAAATACTCATGTGTCAGAGAGACAAATTTCTGAAGCCACTTAGAGACTTGGAACATCTCAGGGAATACAGAGCAGCAGATAGAGTGCTGCTGCAGATATTAATGATACTCTTAAGAGGAAGGATATAATTTGATTTTATCTTTGTCATTTTATGATGTATAATCAAATTGCACACACAATACATGTTTTATATAAAATTGAAAAATAAAACGGGTATCAGAAAAATAAACAGTAGGACTACAGAAAAATAAACATGGAGTACAGCAGCATCAAAATTGATAATGAACTTAAGACACTGTACCTGTGACTTGAAGAGCTTAAAAATTCTATAACTATTCAGTTGCTTCAAGGTTTTTCAGTCACTTAAGGACAATTCTAGAAGAAACACTCCTTGTTTCTGCCTGATAGACGAAAACAGTTCTAATTTTGATTTTATCTGGATGAGGGAAAATGCCAATTGAGGGATGTTTTCTGTAGTTGTAACTGACAGAGCCAGATAGAACTTTTAATAAAAGGTTATTACAACCATATTACAGCAGTGTGAACCAAGGCCCACCTGAGTTACTTTTTCTCAGTGACTTCCAGTAAAACAGTTCAGCTGAGCGTTTTTGAAAATCCCATCTGATTTTCAAATAAAAGCTTTGCTCTAATATAGCATGTTTCATCAAAACATCAAGATTATTTTGTTCAAATGTGGCTGCCATTCTCCCCATTTTATATATGGGATAAAGTATAAACAGTTAAAAAACAAGTAGCACAGAATCACAGTGAAGTTGTAACATCTCCCAGCTCAGTCCTGTGCTCTATTCACTCGCCTCAGTTTCCAAAGAAGTTTTTGTTCTTTTAACTATTTATTAACATGCTTTGCTGAATGATTACAGATTTAATTCTCAATTGTAGTTAAATGTATATATTCTTACTCGGCTCTCAAGGGGACTTGAGTGTTTGTGGATTTTTGTATGAAAACTTGAAGAAACCTTGAAGAAAGCATTCTCAAGGTTTCCTATGTCCCAAGACAAGTATTCATTTTACTAGGTCATAAATTATGTAAAATTCTGTTATTAAAAAAACACTGCGCCCTCAGGTGAAGCATATAATATTTGCAATGCTAGCTGTAAACAAGAGAGGAAAAAAGAATCTTTTAGGCAACGTTTAACTCCATTTTCCAGCTAGTCTAACGTGGTATATCATAGGATCAGTTTCACAAGTGTTTTCTGTCTAACTGAACAAGTATACCACACGCTGTCATACAGGTCCTAATATCTGAGTTGCCAACTGAAAAAGATTTAACAACTTTCCCATTAATAATTATAAATAAATCACAGCATACACTTCTCTATATAGCAATTCAAAAGAGGAATTGATGTGCATTACAATTAAATACACAGAAATTAAAACATTACCTCTCCTCCTGTGTAAACCCTCTAGATCACCGGTCTTCTTAAGCTTCTTCTTGGCACTGACTAGCTGACTGCTGTCAAACAGATGTGCTGTTGGGACACTGGAAGAGTGCTGGACTCCCTTCTCCTCACTCTGATGTTTAACAAAGCTGTTGCTTTTCTCTAAGGATTTGGTGGCATCTTCCTTGGAGGGCAAAGGTGGAAGTGGAGGTGGAGGTGGTGGAGGCAAATGGGGTAGAAGCGGTACTACAGTAACAGTCTCTGGTTGAAGCTCATTACTGGTGAGTGGAGAAGTACTAACATGAGGCAGTTCAGAGGTAACACCATTGGGAGGTAACAAGATATCTTTAAGTTGTTCTAAGCTTGTGGATTCCTGCACTTGCAAAGGCTGAACTGCATTTTCCAGTTCCACCTCTTCACTTTTCTCTTGGATTTGTATGGTTGCTGGCAAAGATTGAGGCTGATCTACACAGGACACTGAGCTGGCTGCACATTTTCTTCTTGCATGAGCCAGTCGTAGTCTGGTTGATTTAAGGATTACTTGCCCAGGGTACCGCTAAAGTGAAGAAGTTATTTACAATTAGATAAGTACATGCAACACACTATTTTAGATACTAAGTACTCGTCATTAGGGTTTGCCTTTCTGACAAGTAGAATTTATCTACTGTTTTCATTCATTTTGCTCTGGGCATAAAAACAAAGCAAATATATCCTCACCTTTATGCAAAAATGATCCATTTTCTTAATTTTTATTCTTGGTTAAGCCATAATTTACATGTGATTGGTCTAGTCAGGGATACACATGGGTTAAAGTTAGGATTTCACTAAGAACCAGATTGTACTTTCGAAACTGTTTTTTCTGAAAATTAAAATTCAAAATTCCCTCTTGCTTCCCTTTTCTAAAACTGGTCAGTGGCGCGCTCTGCAGCAAAATCCTCTCTGACCTAATATGCTGGCCTTAGATGTGAATCATACTGCTTAAAAAGGTATCCCTTGAAAATATCAAACATTTTGAGAATTTCCAAAGTGTTTTTAATTTAGTTCTTAAATTTGCTGCTTCAGTATCTGTCTTTTCAAATTAGCTTCATCCATAGCCATTTTTATGCAAAAGTAAAATCTGCTTCTGAAATGCAGGTCTAAAACATTTTAGACAATTGTGGCAGGCCTAAAGCAATAGAGATCATATTGATATAAACATGCTCATACATAAAGCCAGTTCATTAACAGGTGCTGGTTAAAATAAGTAAATTTGCTTTAATTTACAGAAGCTATGCAATTCAAAAGCCTTGCAAACAATAAGGATATGAAGAGTGTACTGCTAAGCAAGACAGCTTTCCAATAAAGAAACTTCTCATACCTATATTTTTTTTATGTATTCAGCAAAACAACAACAACAAAAAAACAAGTCTTCACCAATTAATAGTGTCTCTGTTTTCTTGCACTTTCATCCCTCTCCTTATTCTCTCCCCTTCATTCCATCTTCTATCCATTTTCTGATACTTACATTGTAATAGGAAGGGGCAGGTACTGGCAGGTGTTATTGCAATCAGTGGTAGTGGGGGTATGTCAGATGATAATAGTCTTTGTGGGAAATACCATTTAGATTATACTTCTTTTTGGAAAGTTTGCTATATGTCTTGTCACAATGTGTAGATGTGACAGTGAACAGAAGCTTATTATGGCACTGGGAACGCAACGGCCAGAGAAATTCGCTACCACCAATGCCTTATTTTGTTGTAAATTTTCCGAAGAACAGTTAACTATAAAATGACAGAGAATAGCCAATAGCATAGTATAGTCCTGGAATGAGTGAAAATTTCTTTTGCAAAAGAAATTGGTGGAAAAGAACAACTCTTCTTCTGTTACCTGTTTAAACGTGCGAAGTCTGTCCAGTGTTTTCTGTCGTTCCTGACTAACCCAGGAGCTCTTTCTTTCCTCTTCATCTTGTAGTTGATCTTGCTTCTGAGAAAATATATGGAAAACATGTAAATATTAGATCCAATGCTATGGTTAGCATCATAAAAAAAACCCAACTGAATTAAAATAACTCTTCTGCTAATTGTTAGGAATTACCTAACAATCTACTTCTCAAATAAACATGTTTCTGACCTTCAAAACTTTGCCTTTGTCTTCCCCTTAAAAAATATTATGCATTTTATGTTTTATAACCTTGAAGAAATGCAAAGCTCAATAAAGATTTCAATCTGGAACTGGAGCACTTGAAGACTGGAACATTTTACCTTGAAAGATGATAAATAACTAGAGATGTAACAGAATATTATACTGAAAAAAAATCCCATAAATTTAAAATTGTATAAATTAGCCAGACAGCAAACCAGTATCCGTTTTCTCTCATTCCAAAACCAAAATGACAGTTCAAATTGCAAGGTTGCACATTTAAAACAAGTCATATTAAAATTTTTACAGTGCAAGAAATGACAGAACTCAGTGCCACAAAGTTTTGAAGCCAATATTGAGCAAATTAAGTAAACATTTTCTTTATAATTTACACTAGTAAACTAAAGTTTTGTATTTAATTAACTTAAGCTGTCATTATTTAATCCAGCTTGATTTTCTGTAATCTTTTAAATAAAGGTTTGAAGCTCTTCCTTGCAGCTAAGACAGTTATATTTTTTTCTTGTTTGGGGATCTTACCTCAGTGAAAACACACTTTTGGATCCACCTCCTTTAAATAGTCATCCATTTTCACAAAACTTCAGCAAAGTTACTACATCTTTGAAACAAAACACTACACTTCAGTCAAATTTATTGAAAGTGGACACTAGTTATCAGATGTATCGCTGTATGCATAAGTTCAGAAGTTACCAGGAAAAGTGATAGAACAGGTGACTATAAAGAAAACCTCCTGAGCAGAAACAGCAGCTTTAATTCTTAAGAGACTCACAACATTAAGTATTACTTTTAAAAGATTATGATGATCATCATTAAAAAAAGATGTCCTTTATAAAGGGCCAACTCCTATGATTTCAAGGGAGATAAGTACAGATGTGTTAGGGAGAGGAAGAGAAGGACATGTCTGAAAAATGGTAAAGACAGGAAACAGGAAAAGGAGAAGACGACTAGAAGCATGTGGTGAAAAGAAAATAACTGAGCAATGGGGCAAAGAAGTTAAAACAAGCATAAAGAAAAGATTATAGCAAGAAGAAAGGATAGTTCTCCTACCACCACACCTGCATGTTTCATATGCAATCAGGTGAAACTTCTCCTGAAGCAGTCTCAAACTCAAGGGTTTTTTTTGTTTGTTTTGGGTTTGGTTGTTGGGAGGGGGAGTGGGGTGTTTTGGTTTTGGGGTTGTTGGGGTTTTTTTTTGTTTTTAAATAAGAATAGTGAAATTGCAATTCTTATTTGGTTTCAGATTTGGACACGTTTGAGGTTATCTTTTCAAAATTCTTCATGAAAACCAGTGGCTGAAAACCTATTTTCCAATAATAGTAAAAATTTTCAGTCAAATTATTAACAGAAAAAAAGACAAAAAAATTAGCATAAGGTTCTTTATAAAGTGCAAGCGGGCAACTCCATGAAGTAAATAACCACATAGCAAATTCCTTTGCCTTATTGTAAGAACTGAAAAAAAAAATATCTATTTTTCTAACTTCCTGAAAGAGTACGCCAATACGTGTGGTCTTTCACAAGCAGCCTTTTCATAAAATAAATTATGCAGCTGACTTCCTGGACAAATGCATCAATGTTAAAAATGTATAAGGATGAAATAGAATCACTTTTGCTAATCTAATTGAAGCCTGAATTAAAAAGACTTGGATTTCAATGCATCTTTGTCAGTAATCTTTATTAAATATTGATACTATATCAGCTCCCAAGACCTAGCCCAGTATTTGAATATTCTTTAAGATAAAATCTATCACTAGATAAAGTCTAACACAACAGTCAGACTAGCTAGCCTATTCTCTGCGATGAGACTGTGCAGAAAATAGTGGAGCATACAGCTGGAACTACATACTTTATACAACACAATTTAAGTGATTTCTTTTGTAGAGAAAAGAAAAATAATGAACAAGCTTATTAAAATTCAAGAATAAATGTGTATGGTTTCTTTACTCATTTCAGCATATCTGACACTGTACTCAGAGATGTCCGGAATCATCTATGTGCACATGATAACAAACTGCATGCAGCGTAACCCTAGCAGTAATCACTTAGACTGGGAACCTAGTATTAATGAACTGGTTTATTTGCTTGGGTTTAATGCCATCCTAACACAGCTATATACTCCCCCTTACCAGCATAATATGATACAGAAATCTATGGTCCAAAGGTCAAGGATACACACCATCTTTTTAAAACAGCTATCACTCCGAATGCTCTACTAATTAATGTATAATGAGGAATGCAAGCTATTAACTAAAGGCTAAACTCAACAGCAGAAAACTCAAACTTACTAGCTGAACAGTATGGTGCATTTTGTATTCCTCCTCACTCTGGTGATGTTGCTGGATCTTTTCATTATGCTTTGCAATACAGATCTCCTGTAGAGACATAAAATGTTATCTATAAAATAAATTTCAAATATTAATTTACAGTGTATAATGTCACATTTAACAAACAGCACTAAATTAGAAAAAAATTACAAAGCCCATCTCAGACAAGCTAATTTAACCAAGCTAATTTAACTTAGAATAAAACCATAAAATGGAAACAAAACCAAGACAAACAAACCCAAACCTATTACTTTTAACTGTCAAAAGAATATATTCAAGTAACAGCTGCTTGAAAAGTTTATTCTACAATACCAGTACAAAAGTGGCAAGAAATACTGATTTGTCAAATACTTCATAAAACCGTTGTGCAACTCCATGTATTTGTATAAATGGATAATAACTAACTCTCAAATATACTACGTATTTCTGTTTAGACAACTAAGCAGCTTCCTATTTACAAGTGTCAGTTCATCTTTTGCATGTACAATTTGCAAGCACAAACATTAATAAAGTTGTTACAATTTTATGCATGCACAAGCAGGTTCACTTATTATACCAAGTTCACATCTGTAATGTTGTGGTTTAACCCAGCAGGCAGCCAAACACCACACAGGCACTCGCTCACTCCTCCCCCAACCAGTGGGATGGGGGAGAGAATCGGGAGGGGGGGAAAATAAAATTTGTGGGTTGAGATAAAGACAGTTTAATAGAACAGAAAAAGGGAAAACAACAACAACAACAATAATAATGATGATAGATTATACAAAATGAGTGATGCACAATGCAATTGCTCACCACCCGCCGACGGATGCCCAGCCAGTCCCCTAGCCGTGATCGCCGCTTCCCAGACAACGCCCCCTAGTTTATATACTGAGCATGACATCACATGGTATGGAATACCCCATTGGCCAGTTGGGCTAGCTGTCCTGGCTATGCTCCCTCCCAGCTTCTTGTGCACCTGGCAAAGCATGGGAAGCTGAAAAGTCCTTGACTCTATGTAAGCACTACTTAGCAACAACTAAAACATCAGTGTGTTATCAACATTCTTCTCATCCTAAATCCAAAACACAGCACCATACCAGCTACTAGGAAGAAAATTAACTCTATCCCAGCTGAAACCAGGACAGATGTCTGGTTTAAAAACAAGCATTTATTACATTGCCTGTGAATAAGAACAGGTTAAAAAGAAAACAGGACATGTTACAATAGATGACAGGAAAAAGCATGACACTCAAAGTTAAGGTAGATTATATAAAAAGAACTGAATTAAGTATCAATTGCAAAGAAAAGGCATGTGCAGGAATTTATAGTAGCGAAGAGACAGACAAGCTCATAGGACAATACTGAGGGCCAGGAAATCAGACAGTATGGGCAATGAAATTAGGCCCGGTACAAGCACCAGACAGAACTAGAACAAGGTCAGATGTGCAGTTAGAAACAGGACTCGGGGCTGTGTGAGAGGGGGCAGTATTAGGAAACAGTTTGGAGTGTGACCGCAGCTAGAACACCACCAAAATGATGGGCTTTCCAGGCATCGGTCAGCTTGACTTACTGGGTGGAGCCAGACAGGAGCTTCGCTGTCACAAGCATTGCTTGGGGCAGCTGATGGAGTATCAGCCATCAAGCAAGATACTACAGTAGTGACAGAAAGACACAAAAAACAGGAGAGGAGGAATAAAAAAGCCCACAATTTTGGACACTGGGAACTGCAGAAAAAGCTACATTCTCCTAAAAGCTATGGACATACTGTGATCAGGGTTCCTGTATAGGAAAGAAATACCATACTGTATTGAATGTTTCTAAACAGTAAGACCATCAATTTTGCTACTGTATACAGGTAATGCTCCAACAAGAGCACAAGTTTCTGTAGAAATACTATTCCAGCTTCATCGGTGGGGGGTGGTGGTGGTGGTGGTGGTGGGGGGGTGGTGGTGGTATGTGTATAGCTATATATATATAAACTCTGCGGGGTTTTATGTTTGTTAGTTTGTTGGTTTTTTCCCTGATGAAAAGAGTTTAATACAGCTGGAAAAGTTAATCCATTTAATTTGTAACTACAAAAGTACAAACTATTTAATTTCTACATTTCAAAGACACAGCAATAACTTTGGAACATTATTAGAGAATCTGAAAGACTTTTTGTAATACTACTACTGATGTATGTTTACAGTTTATTATCTATTTATGTGTTAAGTTCAATTAAAAGAATATTTAAAGTAAAAAAAATGACCAAATGTTAGGTTTGGGTTGTTTTTTGTTTGGGTTTTTTTGTTGTTTTGGGGTTTTTTTGTTTGTGGTGTTTGGTTTTTTTTATTTAGAAGTTGGCAAGACTAAAGAAATAAAAATAATATGTAAGATACTTTAATATGCAAATTACAAGAATATACTCTCATAAATACTTGGGGGGCACACTTTTCTGAAACATTTTCTCTTTAGCATCAATATTTAAATCTTTCTGATTAAGAGCAATAATGAAAGATATTTAAAGCATGTAAAGAAAGAGGTTAAACCAGACTAAAACATATTTGGTGCTGTCTTACTGTTGTGGTTTAACCTGGCAGGCAGCCAAATACCATGCAGCCGCTCACTCACTCCCCCCGCCCCCACAGAGGGATGGGGAGAGAATCGGAAGGGTAAGAGTGAGAAAAACTAGTGGGTTGAGTTAAAGACAGTTTAATAGAACAGAAAAGGGAAAATAATAATGATAATGATAGTATATACAAAATGAGTGATGCACAATGCAATTGCTCACCACCCACGCTGACCGATAACCAAGTAGCGATCGGTACTTCCTGGATCACACCTACCATTCATATACTGAGCATGACGTCACATGGTATGGAATACCCCATTGGCCAGCTGGGCTGGCTGTCCTGATTATGTTCCCTCCCATCTTGTGTACCTAGCTCAGTCAGTAGGCATGGGAGCTGTCCTTGGACTAGGAGGGCACTTAGCAACAACTGAAAACATCACTGTGTTATCAACATTCTTCTCATACTAAATCCAAAACACAGCACTGGAAAGAAATTTAACCCTATCCCAGCTGAAACCAGGAGAGTATCCACCCCTTATTCTATACCATTTACGTCGTGGTTAGGTCTCACATCTTTTTTAATACATTTCAATTAATCACCACTATCTTTCTTTTTATATATACACATATATATATATATATGCACGCACAGATATCATTCCCTTGGTCCATGGACTATCCCTCTAAAATGTCCATTGAGTTCATTTAGTCCATGACTTTGGGCTCCATCTGTCATAACAGTCTTTCAGGGCTGAAGAGATGGTGTGTGGTGTTGGACTGTTGCATCCTGAAGCCAGTTCTCATTTCGGTACTGCTGCGCTCGTCCAGTTCTATCATCGTTGCACTTCGCTCGGTTTCATGGGAGTTAGTTCATTCTTCATTAATCTGGGTGATTTTCACTGCTATACCATTGATAGCAACCACAAAAATAATGATATACAATATCATATAACAGTTGACATCAAAATTCAGTTCATTGGCTATTTTCACCCAAATTCAAATACCCTTGAGGTACACACCAGACCTGCCCATCCTTTCGCATCACCCACCAAGTGTACCCAGGTCCTTGAGCAAAAGCAATCCCACGGATGGGTTTTCCCTTGCCAGAGGCAGGAGTAACCCAGACTGTCTTCCCCAGCATATTTCTTATGTGCACGACAGGGACTTTATCTCCATCTACAGTACGTAAGAGTCTTGATTGGGCAGGGCCAGCTCGAATGGCTGATCACCTGGTATTGACTAAACAGGTGGCTTTTGCTAAATGTGTGTCCCAATGCTTCAGTGTCCCACCACTCATTACCCTCAGCGTAGTCTTTAGCAGTCCGTTGTATCGTTCGATTTTCCCAGAGGCTGGTGCATGGTAGGGGATGTGATAGACCCACTCAATGCCATGCTCTTTGGCCCAGGTGTCTATGAGGGTGTTTCGGAAATGAGTCCCGTTGTCTGACTCAATTCTTTCTGGGGTGCCATGTCGCCACAGGACTTGCTTTTCAAGGCCCAGGATGGTGTTCCGGGCAGTGGCATGGGGCACAGGGTATGTTTCTAGCCAGCCGGTGGTTGCTTCCACCATGGTGAGCACATAGCGCTTGCCATGGCGGGTTTGTGGGAGTGTGATATAATCAATCTGCCAGGCCTCCCCATATTTGTATTTCAACCATCGTCCTCCATACCAAAGAGGCTTTACTCGCTTGGCTTGCTTGATTGTAGCGCACGTTTCACATTCGTGGATAACCTGTGCAATAGCGTCCATGGTTAAGTCCACCCCTCGATCACGAGCCCATCTATATGTTGCATCTCTTCCTTGATGGCCTGACGCGTCATGGGCCCAGCGAGCTATAAATAATTCACCTTTAGGTTGCCAGTCCAGATCCACCTGGGCCACTTCAATCTTAGCAGCCTGGTCCACCTGCTGGTTATTTTGATGTTCCACAGTGGCCCGATTCTTGGGTACGTGAGCATCTACGTGACGTACTTTTACAACCAGGTTCTCTACCCGGGCAGCAATATCTTGCCCCAATGCGGCAGCCCAGATGGGTTTGCCTCTGCGCTGCCAGTTGTTCTGCTTCCACTGCTGAAACCACCCCCACAGGGCATTTGCCACCATCCATGAGTCAGTATAGAGATAAAGTACTGGCCATTTTCCTCGTTCAGCAATGTCCAAGGCCAGCTGGATGGCTTTCAACTCTGCAAACTGGCTCGACTCACCTTCTCCTTCAGCAGTTTCTGCGACTTGTCCTATAGGACTCCATACAGCAGCTTTCCACCTCCGATGCTTCCCCACAAGGCGACAGGACCCATCAGTGAACAGGGCATATTGCTTCTCGTTTTCTGGTAGTTTGTTATACAGTGGGGCCTCTTCAGCAAGTGTCACCTCCTCCTCTGGGGATATTCCAAAATCTCTGCCTTCTGGCCAGTTCATGATCACTTCCAAGATTCCTGGGCGACTGGGGCTTCCTATTCGGGCCCGTTGTGTGATCAGTGCGACCCACTTACTCCACGTAGCATCGGTTGCATGATGTGTAGAGGGGACCCTCCCTTTGAACATCCAGCCCAGCACCGGCAGTCGGGGTGCCAGGAGGAATTGTGCTTCAGTACCAACCACTTCCGAAGCAGCTCGAACCCCTTCATATGCTGCCAATATCTCCTTCTCAGTTGGAGTGTAGCGGGCCTTGGATCCTCTGTATCCCCGACTCCAGAACCCTAAGGGTCGACCTCGAGTCTCCCCTGGTGCTTTCTGCCAGAGGCTCCAGGTAGGACCATTCTCCCCGGCTGCGGTGTAGAGCACATTCTTTACATCTTGTCCTGCCCGGACTGTGGCCCAAGGGCTACTGCCTGAACTATCTCCTGTTTAATTTGTTCAAAGGCTTGTCGTTGCTCAGGGCCCCATTTGAAGTCGTTCTTCTTCCTGGTCACTTGATAGAGAGGGCTTGCGATCTGACTGTAATTTGGAATATGCATTCTCCAAAAACCCACCACGCCTAAGAAAGCTTGCGTTTCCTTTTTGCTAGCTGGTGGGGACATGGCTGTTATTTTGTTGATCACATCCATTGGGATCTGACGATGTCCATCTTGCCATTTTATTCCTAAAAACTGGATCTCCTGTGCAGGTCCCTTGACCTTTCTTTGTTTTATGGCAAAACCAGCCTTCAGAAGGATTTGGACTATTCTCTCCCCTTTCTCAAAAACACCTTCTGCTGTGCTGCCCCATACGATGATGTCAGCAATGTATTGCAGGTGTTCTGGAGCCTCACCCTGTTCCAGTGCGGTGTGGATCAGTCCATGGCAAATGGTAGGGCTGTGTTTCCACCCCTAGGGCAGTCGGTTCCAGGTGTACTGGACGCCCCTCCAAGTGAAAGCAAACTGTGGCCTGCACTCTGCCGCCAAAGGGATTGAGAAGAACGCATTAGCGATATCATTTGTGGCGTACCACTTGGCTGCCTTTGACTCCAGTTCATATTGAAGTTCTAGCATGTCCGGCACAGCAGCACTCAGTGGTGGCGTGACTTCGTTCAGGCCACGGTAGTCTACTGTTAGTCTCCACTCTTGTCGTGGTTTAACCTGGCAGCAGCCAAATACCACGCAGCCGCTCGCTCACCCCCCCCGCCGGGTGGGATGGGGGAGAGAATCAGAAGGGTAAAAGTGAGAAAAACTCGTGGGTTGAGATAAAGATAGTTTAATAGGGAAAGCAAAAGCCGCGCACGCAAGCAAAGCAAAACAAGGAATTCATTCCCCACTTCCCATCGGCAGGCAGGTGTTCAGCCATCGCCAGGAAAGCAGGGCTCCATCACGCGTAACGGTTACTTGGGAAGACACACGCCATCACTCCGAACGCCCCCCCTCCTTCTTCTTCACCCAGCCTTATATGCTGAGCATGATGTCATATGGTATGGAATAGCCTATTGGCCAGCTGGGCCAGCCGCCCTGGCCACACTCCCTCCCAGCCCCCTGCACATCTGGCAGGGCATGGGAAGATGAAAAGTCCTTGACTAGCGTAAACAATACCTAGCAACAACCAAAACATCAGCGTGTCATCAACATTATTCTCACACTACATCCAAAACACAGCACTATACCAGTTAATAGGAAGAAAATCAACTCCATCCCAGCCAAAACCAGGACAACTCTCCATTGGACTTTCGCACTGGCCATATGGGACTGTTAAAGGGTGAGCGACTCTTGCTGATCACTCCTTGGCTCTCCAGTCGACGAATCAGCTCATGGATGGGGATCAGGGAGTCTCGGTTGGTGCGATATTGCCGCTGGTGCACTGTTGTGGTAGCGATTGGTACTTGTTTTTCTTCAACCCTCAGCAACCCCACAACAGAAGGGTCCTCCGAGAGACCAGGCAAGGTGGACAGCTGTTTAATTTCCTCCAACTCCAGGGCAGCTATACCAAAAGCCCACCGGTACCCTTTTGCGTCCTTGAAATACCCTCTCCTGAGGTAGTCTGTGCCAAGGATGCACGGAGCCTCTGGGCCAGTCACAATGGGGTGCTTCTGCCACTCATTCCCGGTTAGGCTCACTTCGGCCTCCGATACAGTTAACTCTTGGGATCCCCCTGTCACTCCAGAAATACAAATGGGTTCTGCCCCTTTATAGTTTGATGGCATCAGGGTACACTGTGCACCGGTGTCTACGAGACCCTTATACTCCTGTGGGTCTGATGTGCCAGGCCATCAAATCCACACAGTCCAGTAAACCCGGTTGTCCCTTTCCTCCACCTGGCCGGAGGCAGGGCCCCTCTAGTTCTGGTCATAGTATCCATCTCTCACGTCTTGCAAACACGAGTCAAGAATTTCTTCATCACAATTACAATCCAAAGTAAGATCAGCCCTTCTACTCTGTCTGGGGAACTGTTCACTGGAAACTGGACCGTCGTGAGACAGGTTTTTCCTGACAACTGGAGCAGCATTTTTCCTGGGAGAACCCCCTTGTGTGATTGTTTTTCCTTGCAACTCACGTACACGTGCCTCTAGGATGAAGGTAGGTTTTCCATCCCACTGCCTCATGTCCTCTCCATGGTCACACAGGTAAAACCAGAGGGTGCCCCGTGGTGTGTACTTTCTATATCCTCTCTCTTGAGCAGAAGAACACTGACTCCTAATGGCTGAGATACTGGTCTGTGCAGGTGGAGAATAGGACATATCCTCTTTGAATTGCTGGACCTCCCGGGACAGTTTCTCCACAGCCGAGACAAGGGAGGAGGAGACAGTTTCTTCGTATTACCGGAGTCTGCTAACTAAGACATCCACCGTTGGTGCTTCTTCCTCTGCCCAGGACAGTACTGCCAATGAACTGGCATACGATGCTGGTGCGCTCCATACCAACTTCCGCCACATGGGTCGCGTGCACTGGACGTCATCTGGATCTTTGGGCGTTTGGTTGTTGTCCAGGTCACTATAAACCACCTCCAGCACACCTAGTTCTCTCAGACACTGGATACCTCTCTCCATAGTGGTCCATTTGCTTGGGCGATATATAACATCTTCCTTGAAGGGATACCTTTCCTTCACGCCTGATAGCAGTCGCCTCCAGAGGCTGAGGGCCTGTGCCCCTTTTCCAATTGCTTTGTCAATACCCGCTTCCCTAGCAAGGGATCCCAGCTGTTTGGCCTCCTTCCCCTCTAATTCCAGGCTACTGGTCCCATTATCCCAGCATCGGAGCAGCCAGGTAACAATATGCTCGCCTGGACGACAGCTGAAATCTTTCCGCATATCTCGCAACTCATTCAGGGATAAGTATCGGGTGGTTTCCGTCTCATTTATGAGTTCTTCCTCTTCCTCCTCCCCTCCTCGTGATGGCCCTGCTTTTCCATCATCCTTTTCTAAACAACCTGACCTCCGCTTCCAAGATTTCTTCTTCTGTACAGGGGCGACGGATACCAGCGACGGTTGGTCCTCTGGTTCAGCTGTAGTACCCGTCGCGAGGGTTTGGGTAGCTGCAGTGCCTGTCGCGGGGGTTGGAGTAATTGTAGTGACTGTTGCCGGGGTTTGAGTGGCTGCAGTGCTTGTCGCACTGGTTGGAGTAACTGCAGTGAGTGTTGGCAGAGTTTGAGTAGCTGCAGTGCCTGTTGCGGGGGTTGGAGTGACTGTAGTGACTGTTGCCGGGGTTTGAGCAGCCATAGTGCTTGTCATGGGGGTTGAAGTAGCTACAGTGCCTGTCGTGGGGGTTTGAGTAGTCACCGTGTCTGTTGCCGGGGTTGATCTCTGGACAGTATTCCTGAATAGTTGTTTAAACAAGGCCTGAACCACATTCAAGAGACATAGCAATATGAACATGCTTGTTTGAACATCCCAAGGATATTCAAAATTCTCAGGGAATATTGTGGACGTCTTCATGAAGAGGATAGAAGAAAAAGGAGTTTCTGAAGATATGGAAGGAAAGGTGAACAAGTGGGAGAAAGTGTCCCATCCTGTCTCCCCACTAAATTCATCCTCTGAGGTGAAGACGTAAGAAGTGTAATTATTAATAGTTTCCAAAAGATAGCTCCCGAAGAACAGGAATGATGGCAGTGCTGAGTACAGGCTCGTGACCAATAATTTTATCATAACATAAAGCCAGGTCACACAGTATAGCAAAGCAATGACCTTAATCCATTTCCCAGAGATGACCAACCCCACATAAAAACTGATAATCAGCAGTATAGACAGCCAGTAAGGTGCTATATACCACAACTCCAAAAACAGATCCAACAACTCTGAGAGCAAATAAATCAACATTGTGAACATCGAGTACTAAACTGATATCATGAATGCTTATAACAAATTTGTTTTAACCCATTCGGGTCAGATGTGTCATTATCTCAACCCTTTTTGCCCCACGTTGGCGGCCAAAAAGGACTGTCGTGGTTTAACCTGGCAGGCAGCCAAATACCACGCAGCCGCTCACTCACTCCCCCCACCCCCAGCGGGACGGGGAGAGGATCGGAAGGGTAAGAGTGAGAAAAACTCGTGGGTTGAGATAAAGACAGTTTAATAGAACAGGGAAAAAAAGGGAAAATAATAATGATAAAGATAAAACATACAAAATGAGTGATGCACAATGCAATTGCTCACCACCCGCGCTGACCGATAACCAAGTAGCGATCAGTACTTCCTGGATCACGCCTACCCCTCATATACTGAGCATGACGTCACATGGTATGGAATACCCCGTTGGCCAGCTGGGCTGGCTGTCCTGATTATGTTCCCTCCCATCTCGTGTACCTAGCTCAGTCAGTAAGCATGGGAGCTGTCCTTGGACTAGGAGGGCACTTAGCAACAACTGAAAACATCAGTGTGTTATCAACATTCTTCTCATACTAAATCCAAAACACAGCACTAGGAAGAAATTTAACCCTACCCCAGCCGAAACCAGGACACTTACACAGAGCCATTTAGGTTGGAAGAGACCCTTAAGATCATCAGGTCCAACCATAAAGCTAACACTGCCAAGTTTACCACTAAACCATGTCCCTTAGCGCCACATCTACACGTCTTTTAAATACTTCCAGGGATGGTGGGTGACTCAACCACTTCCCTGGGCAGCCTGTTCCAAGGCCTGACCACTCTCTCAGTAAAGAAATTTTTCCTCATGTCCAATCTAAACCTCCCCTGGCGCAACTTGAGGCCATTTCCTCTCGTCCTATCGCTAGTTACTTGGCAGAAGAGACCAACACCAACCTCACTACAACCTCCTTCCAGGTAGTTGTAGAGCGCGATGAGGTCTCCCCTCAGCCTCCTCTTCTGCAGACTAAACAGTCCCAGTTCCCTCAGCCGCTCCTCATAAGACTTGTGCTCCAGGCCCTTCACCAGCTTCATTGCCCTTCTCTCGGCATGCTCCAGCACCTCCATGTCCTTCTTGTAGTGAGGGGCCCAAAATGGAACACAGTATTCGAGGTGCGGCCTCACCAGGGCCGAGTACAGGGGCACGATCACCTCCCTAGTCCTGCTGGCCACACTATTTCTGATACAGGCCAGGATGCTATTGGCCTTCTTGGCCACCTGGGCACACTGCCGGCTCATGTTCAGCCAGCTGTCAACCAGCACACCCCCAGGTCCTTTTCTACTGGGCAGCTTTCCAGCCACTCTTCCCCAAGCCTGTAGCGTTGCCTGGGGTTGTTGTGACCCAAGTGCAGGACCCGGCACTTGGCCTTCTTAAACCTCATACAGTTGGCCTCGGCCCATCAATCCAGCCTGTCCAGGTCCCTCTGCAGAGCCTTCCTACCTTCGAGCAGATCAACACTCCTGCCCAACTTGGTGTCATCTGCAAACTTACTGAGGGAGCACTCGATCCCCTCATCCAGATAATTGATAAAGATATTGAACAGGACTGGCCCCAAAACTGAGCCCTGGGGTACACTGCACGTGACTTCCCTAGTCCTGCTGGCCAGACTATTTCTGAGACAATACTTCTTTGTATTAATAGACAGACAACCTACTTTAATGTAATTAAGTCTCTATGACTTGAAATAATAAAAAAAGACTAGGAGGGGCTGAAAACATGTTGTGGCACATCTGAATCATGTTAACTAATTACAGAAATGGTGAAAAAAAAAAAGTTGTAATTTCATAGGGACAAATACAGGGTTCTACCTGTAGACAAGATTAAGTGACTGCAAACAAAGGATGAAGAAAAAATAGCTAGGTGGCGACATTAAGGAAAATTATATGGATGATTATGGCAGATGAGAAGCTGAACATAAACCAATAATCTCATATTCTGGCAAAAAAGAAAACATCATAATTGGGTGTATGAGCAGAAATACAGCCTGCCACACATGTGAAGTAATCCTTCCTTCTTAGCACTGGGAAAGCAGGAGCATTATGTCCAGTTACAGGCACACTTCAAGAAAGATGTTGACTAACTGTATAGGATTCAGAGAACATCAAGAAGTAATGTTCATTTCTCATTTAATCACCTTACTGATTTCTGTAGTATCAAATTGTACTTCTATTGAAAAAGACAGAAACGAAGAGCTGAGCAGCCATTTCAACCGTCATCACTGGATACGCTACCACATTTAAGACTAGTAAAATGTAATATATGTAAGAGAGATCTGTATTAGTATTATATTTAACTAGTTCCAGTGAGCCTTGCTTTCAGATTGAAAAGCATCTCAAGTAAAATGTTAGCTTCTCATTTAGTAAGCTTAGTATGTGCAGAGAGCATATTTTATTGTAAGCGTTCTATGTAGTTATGTCCTTATATAATAATAATAATAATAATAATAAAGCATACCAAGTAACCCTATGTCAGCTGTCACTGCAAATAATTAACAGCTGTTTTGGCATGGGATATGCTTTAAAGTGTGGGCTTGAAAAGTAGTACAGGTGTCCTATTAAATGGACACAACGTGTGAGGAAGCTTTCTAGGTCAAAGCACGCGTTATGAACATACCACAAACAGTGTCAACAACCAGTTGCTTCTTCCAGTCTGCTCATGATAAAGAATACTTTTCCTGGATGTAAAAGAATTTGATTTCTTCATAACTGTATTTTTTCAAAGATATTTTTCTACATGCCTTCTACATAATTTTTTTTTTTACCTTGACTCTTTGCTATAAATTCAGCTCCCTAATAAAACAGCTGTTTGTTTCATATGATAACCTAATTAATACTACTGTGCAGGCAGCAGGGGGTAGACTGGAATAACAATAGAGTGATATCATGTATGAAAAATCTTATTTTTGAATAACTAACTCAGTCAACAGAAAGGAACATGAGGAAATGATTGCTTAACAAATGCAAATAGGTTTGTATAAAAAAAAAAGAGAAAAAAGAGTTTATACTCATGTTAGTGCAGTGAAAGAACATCAACCTCAGTAAAACCATACATTTAAAAAACGCTGGCTCAGTAACTCAGAATCAGAACTGAAAGAGGTTTCTAACAAACCTTTAGCAAAAGTTTCTAAATAAAGGTTTGATACAATTATTTGACAACATTATTAAAAAAATAAAAACATCAACTGTAAAAACAGGGAAAGAATTTCTGAAAAAAAATGAGTAAGAACTGTTTGCTATTGTTTTCTTAATCGTTATATCTGCTGCTAGAAAGGAGGCATTTTCTTAAGGGAATCTTCAGTTGCGAGGAGGAGGGGGAGGAGGGGGAGGAGGGGGAGGAGGGGGAGGAGGGGGAGGAGGGGGAGGAGGGGGAGGAGGGGGAGGAGGGGGAGGAGGGGGAGGAGGGGGAGGAGGGGGAGGAGGGGGAGGAGGGGGAGGAGGGGGTGGTAGGAACAAAATCTGAAAATCATTAAGCAGACTCATCTCAGTTCAGCGATAAATGTTTCTTAATTGAGACAGACAGACCGACCAACCTTCAGAAAGAGTTTTACCACATAGTATGTACTTTCCAAATCCAACCCCCAAAATAATAAATAAATAAATAAATAAAATAATTCTTTTCTCCACTTAGCATTCAGTCATTGCTGCGCTCATTCTCACCATCTAGACTCCACTTTTGCATCCCATCTGGCTCTTTGTTCTGCATGCTTAAATTAAACTGCAAACTCTTTAGAGTAAGAACCCTTTTTTCCTCACAGGTTTGTAAAGTACAATGATCCACATCAGGCACTATAAGTAGTGTTTGTTAACAATGTTTTGCAATATCACTAGAATGGTCACTCAAGATACAATGCTTCCATATGCTTGAATCAAAGACACAAGAGTCTTGATTTTTCAGGTAATTACTAATAAGCTGTATTGGGTTTGCATGGCAAGGTTTTGGTAGCAGGGGGGGGCTACAGGGGTGGCTTCTGTGAGAAGATGCCAGAAGCTGCCCCCATGTCCAACAGAGCCAGTGCCAGCCGGCTCCAAGATGGACCTGCCACTGGCCAAGGCTGAGCCAATCAGCGACAGTGGTAGCACCTCTGTGATAACATATTCAAGAAGGGGGAAAAACTGCTGCGCAACAGCAGTCGGAAGAGAGAGGAGTGAGAATATGTGAGAGAAACAATCCTGCAGACACCAAGGTCATTGAAGAAGGAGGGGGAGGAGGTGCTCCAGGCACCAGAGCAGAGATTCCCCTGCAGCCCATGGTGAAGACCATGGTGAGGCAGGCTGTCCCCCTGCAGCCCATGGAGGTCCACGGTGGAGCAGATATCCACCTGCAGCCCATGGAGGACCCCACGCCGGAGCAGGTGGATGCCCGAAGGAGGCTGTGACCCCGTGGAGAGCCCGTGCTGGAGCAGGCTCCTGACAGGACCTGTGGCCCCGTGAAGAGAGAGGAGCCCACGCTGGAGCAGGTTTGCTGGCAGGACTTGTAACCCCGTGGGGGACCCACGCTGGAGCAGTCCCTTCCTGAAGGACTGCACCCCGTGGAAAGGACCCATGCTGGAGAAGTCCGTGGAGGACTGTCTCCCATGGGAGGGACCCCGTGCTGGAGCAGGGGAAGAGTGTGAGGAGGAAGGAGCGGCAGAGACAACGTGTGATGAACTGACCGCAACCCCCATTCCCTGTCCCCCTGTGCCACTCAGGGGAAGGAGGTAGAGAATTTGGGAGTAGAGTTGAGCTCGGGAAGAAGGGAGGGGTTGGGCAAGGTGTTTTAAGATTTGGTTTTATTTCTCATTATCCTACTCTGATTTGCTTGGCAATAAATTAAATTAATTTCCCCGAGTCGAGTCTGTTTTGCCCGTGATGGTAATTGGCGAGTGATCTCCCTGTCCTTATCTCGACCCATGAGCCTTTTTTCGTATTTTTCTCTCCCCCGTGCAGCTGAGGAGGGGGAGCGATAGAGTGGCTTGGTGGGCACCTGGCGTTCAGCCAAGGTCAACCCACCACTTAAGCTTAGTAGGGCTCCGCGTTATTCAGTAGTATTAAGAGCAGCTACAGTAAATACTGCTAACGTAAATATCCATCAAAATGGGTACATTATTTTCTCCCCAACAAGTGCTGCAAAATGGCACACGACAACTGATTCTGCCTATTCTTTTTGCTCAAATCAAAATCTTTGATTTCCTCCTGCAAGTTTAAATACACGTTATTCTAATCTGTGGTTTCTTTAGTAGCTGAAAGCTAAGTATCTCACTGCAGCACTCAACTGCAGATAATGCTACACTGGGCAATGAAATCAGTAGAGAGCTGGAACTAGTTCCGAGCGCGCTGTGATGTCCATGCTGTGATGTCCAGCAGTGAAGTTCCACACAGACAATTACCTCAGGTCCTGAAAGCAGTATAGCCACGTTCTTCCAGCACAATGTTGAGCAGGCATGACTATATTACTCCCGCACGCAGACCCAGATGAGCATTACTACTATATACATCTCTGCATCATGTCTCTGTGCACAAGTAGGCATGCTGCAACTAGTGTTACAGCCTAGAACAACTAATTCCTTCAGCTTAAACAAGGTATTTTATCATAGCATAACCTGGAAACAAATGAGCCAGTTGAAGGTGACTAGTTAATTATATAGATAAGAAGGCATGCTCAAAAAAAAAAAAAAAAAGTCTCTGCTCCTGCTTCAGGGTCGCTTCTCAACTTGTTAACTCCCATAAGTTAAGTAAGGAACAGCAACCAGCCTGTTGCTTTTAAACAGATTTGTGTACTCCATAAGGTGCCAGTAGTGTCTTTTCATATTCAGGAGAAAATAGTGTAACTATTATAAGGTAGCCTATATTAAATAGCATAACATGACAGATAGGATCTATTCCTTAAAGTACTAAAAAGCCCAGCTTCTTGATACTTTTTTCTTTTTACAAAATCACATAAAACAAACTCAATGACTCTGAGCAAACTACTTTCCATAACTGGCTAACAAGAGACATTTCTTTTATAATAATTTATTTACAGTGTTTTCCATATTGTGTTAATTGGAGACAAGACAGTGACTGAAGAAATATAAAAAATCCAAAATATAAGATGTATCAACTACTGTTTTGCTTCAGATTTAGGTATAGAAATAAATATAGTACTTATGAAGGAGAGGAAAGATCCGAATATTTTACCCTCAACCTACTAGAACTGTTTATATAAAGGTGTCATCTCCCTTATCAAGTGACATGACTGGGAACATACAACCACCCCAAACCCTGATCCTAATTTAGAATGAGGTCTCAACTGAGACTTCTACATAGCCTTATAGTATATAGCATGGGGTGAAAATCTATTTTTTAACAAGTATTACACTGCCCTCTCAAAACTTTGATCTATTCTACTCATTAAGCTATCTCGCTCATTAATAATGCATACTGAAGTAACCACAAACTGGTAGGGAACTGTAAACAAGTCATTCTGGAAAAAAGGAATGAACATATTTACCTACATTTGATACACAATTTCAAAACATTAGCTATATTAAAACAATTTTTTGCACAACATCCCAACCACATAACACAAAGAAAAGTGGCCCTAAATAGTTTTACAAATTAAGAATATATACTGGATTTCATGTATATTTCCTGAATATAGAGAATCAATGACACATGACATAAGTTTAAAAGGATGAGGTGAAAGAATGAAAATAGAACTCATTAGTGAGAAAACACCCTTGATTCTCTTCCACAAATACTACTCTCTGTAAAAACATGCATTCTAGCATGTACTCTCCACATCAAAGTATTCTGAGTAGTTAATAGAAACAAGTTTATTTGTTGACTTCTAAGTGATTAAAGGTTCCTTTAAAGCTAAAAGGTAAACTGAATCTTAAATATATCAATTTAATAATACATGCTACTGTACTTGGTACTCTGTAAAACAACTTTTAGTAAGTAGTAAATATAATCCACGAAAATTCTGAGAGACTTGGAAGTTGCATCTGAAATGAAATCTTTTGAAGTTTTATTAAATTTGCTAATTATGCTAGAAATTTGCAATTTAATAATACCTTCTTATTTCTGAGGTAGGCTTTCTTGGCTGAAATACGTCCACGCCTTGCTTCCAGCTGGCGGATTTTTTGTTGTAACTTTTGCAGCTCCTCTTTTTGCAAGTGTACAGATGTTGTCATATCTTCTTTTTCAAGCATGGCTTCCATACTTTCGTAAGTGTCATAATATACCACTTCATCTCTCTTCTCTGGTTTAAATATGTCAGCAATGAAAAAGCCAAATCAATAGTTTGTATTTGATTAACAGTTTGTTTTGTTCAACAACAACCCCCCCCCCACTGAGTTGCAAGATTTAATGTAGAAGAATGCTATAATCCTTTCAGAGGAAGAGCAAAATCAAAAGGTCAGAGGAAAAGCACTAAAGAGCAAAGCACTGTAGGGCTTTAAAGTTTATATGAAGAACAGAAATCAATACCAATGAAGCACAGCCTGGTATTCAGGTAAGCTCAGAGCATTAAACAAATGCAACTGTAAATGTACACTTGTGTCTGTTGTCTAACTTGATCACAATGTCCACACATGTCTTTGGGTCTCTTAACTAACACAAGGGACCCACGATGTGCAGCAACATCCTCTGGTCTTCACTACAAAGTTTGGGATATACAGACTCTCTCAAGTCTTTGGCATGAGATTCTTCTGCCACAACCTACTATTAATTTCACGAATGGGGAATTAGGCAACAAAACACCAAAAATCCTCTCTTAGGAGGTTTTTGACCTCCCAGTCACTATTACTGCTCAGAGGCTGCAGTGGGAGGGTAACTTCAAGGCAATCCTTCAAAGCATTACAGGCCTGAAAAGGAGGTCATTACTAATAGTTGTATCAACACTCATCATTTTTAGCCTCCTGAGTGAAGCATTCAGTACAACATTGAGCTCATTTCTGAATGCTGCCTTCTCATCTCTTGCCAAGAAGGAAAGTGTGATGATTATAAATCCTTGTAGAATGTTGGGATGAAGAAGTAGTAAAGGCCTCTTGTTCCTTATTTCACTGGCATACCAAGTAGGATATTTTTGTAATACACCAAGAGGGATATGCATTACTGCTGGCTGAAACAGGTAGATACAGCTGGCATGACTGTCAAGTGTCTACTCTGCAGCACCACCAAACCTTCTCATTTCACCTTCATCAAATACCTTTCAGGAAGACTGTAACTTCCTCCTACTTCTGCTACTAGATTATTTGGGGAGAGGGGCAGGGTTTTCTTCAGAACACTGTTCATTTTAAAAGCTGTTGTCACTTCGTGTTATTTGTGTGTAAGGTCTCTGTTGCAACCAAAATTCTGATTGTGTCATGCTAATTTCAGCTCAGCACAGGATATGGCAGGACCAGAAAAGAACGAACATCACTATATTAACCCTAAAATAAAAACTAATAGAAACAGACCTACTTGAGTCTTTACTTTAGTGCTCAGTTAAAAAAAAAAAAAATTAAAACAGCAAAGGAAGCCAGAACAGTGAACTATTTTGTTGTCACGGGGGAAGGAGAGGGTTGTTTGTTTAGCTGACTGGGGGTTTTATTTTTGGTCAGGTTGGGGGTTTCTTTAGAGATTTCTGGAGAAAACATTAGTGACAAGTCATAATGACCTATGGTGTTTTTACAGCAAGCTTAATCTCTGAGGGCCCTTAGGTTTTACTATCACTACATCAAAGAGAAAGGATTTTGATACACATTTCTTCTTAGCCTCCTGTTCAAGGAATTTCCTTTGGTCTGCAGGTAAGAAAACCATACAGTGTCTTCAGTACCAAAATTAAATGTCTGATTTCCCAAGTACGAACAACTATCTATCTCTAAAGCACTAACTAGCTCTCCACAGAGGCAAAGCTGCCACATTTCTTTGAAGTCATTTACAGAGTTTTCAATCCTCATCCTCCATACATGCAGTTAATGTTGTTGCCATCACAGGCCTGAGAGGAGATTTACACAACAGTGAGAAGAAGCTGTGATACCTATGTTTTCTCTTTTTCCAGAGGCAACTCACAATACAACCCAGCTTCAAATCTCTCTTCTTAAGTGACTTTTCTATCCATAACAAAATTTGCTATGCAAGCCCTATGCACTAAACAATAAAACAGAGCTTGTGTAAATAAAAACATTAAGTATAAAAAGGTCCAAAGGACAGAACTGGATTCAAAATGCTGTATGATTTACCTGTACCATTTCCATAATTTGTAAGTACACAGGATATAGTAGGTTCTCAAAACATAAGGTTTGCATCACTGCTCTATATCAGTGACATGGCAATACAACAAGCTTCAAAGTTTAGCTGAAGGATTCTGATTTGCAGGAATACCTTTTGAAAACCAATCACTTCAAAAGAAATGAATAATGCCAATGCAAATTTTTTTAATGAGACAAGTCCAGTAATTAAAACATTTCCTCCTCCCTAAATTTAGTTTTCCAAACCTTACATAGTATCTTATATGCTTACTTCTAAACACAGACAATGAGAACCAGACCAAAGCTTCTATATGTGTATGTATACACCTTACGAACAGGTGTAAATTTTAATTTAACAGTACTTATGTTAGATGATCCAGCTCTTAACATGGTAAAGAAACTGTTCTCATTTCATTCCCACAGGCTTTACTAGACTCTTAGGAAGAGAACTATCTTTTACAGATTACGTCTTAATTAAAATGCATAAAAAGCACCTGACATCAGTCTTCTGATGCTTTCAAGTTGTGCTGTCAGCAGCAGCTCTTCACATTTCAAGATCTCAAACTGCACTTCATATAACTGAAGCTGTAGATGATAATAATCAGCTTCTAACTGGTCCAAATGGGCTATGGCTTCTGTACCACCTTTCAGACTCTGCATCTAAATGGAAAGAGGAAAAAAAATAAACACCCAACTCCAGGATAATAAGGAGAACAAAACCACAGACTTTACGATTACAGCTAGATACAGTCTGGTACACTAAATATAACATGTTAAAATTGAACACATCAAGAGAAGAAGGTTTTGATCAGCCACACACTTTCAGACATCTTTAATACTTGACATTTTTTCTGCATGGTAATAAAAAAAATCCATGGCATTGGATTACTCTTTGTGACTGTCAAAGTGACAAGTCATGTAGTGAGTAGTGTGAAACATCCCTACCGCTCTTTTACTCTGCTACTTGATTCTCTGAAGATACATAATGAAATTAGTATTTTCTTATCTTCAATCCAAAAAGTCTAAAAGCTGTTTTGCTAACGGCATCTAGAAAACTACAGTTAAAACTGTCACTTAAGTTGAACTTGAAATTACATGCACTGATCCTCTTGTAATGACAACTTAACTGAGGAGATTCTCTACAAATTAAAAAAAAAGTGAAGGGGATAAATCAGTGCTTTTTATCATATTTTATATATTTTATATATTTTATTGCACATAGTTAACCTTCTTAACAAAGCAGAACATCTGTCAAGCCACAGGCCTTTATATTACTTTTCCCAGTTTTTCCTCCAAAATTCTCATAACCTCTATTTAGCACTGCAGTTTGAAAGGAACAACACGAGAAAATTTAAGAAAACACCAAGTTCTGTCTAATCAGAATGTATTGAATTTTACAGCATCATTGTTTCTGGAGTCTTTCACAGGAGAAAAAAGATCTAGATTAAAATATTTATATATATTTTAGTGCTTATTTGTCATATGTCTGACATAGAAAAGTGACACAAGCAACAACCAAAGAGAACTAAAATCATCCTCTCTCATTCAGCCAAACAAGATTTAACTGATCAATACAGTTGGTCATTCAGACCATATTCAAGAAATACTGATATGCAAGGGGATCTTATGTGCTGTCTCACTTTGGAGGGAATTCAAAGCCATGCAGCTCTACAACCTGTGTGCAGGAGAAGAGTTAGGGCCACATCCAAGTTCTCTAACTTCTCAAAAAATGAATCTCTAATAGTTTCTCCGAGATGAGAATGTAATTCTAAATTGTACTGAAGATTTGTGATCGATCTACCTTACCATTCTGGTGAAATGGAATCCAGTTCCTATATTACAGACATTCAATCATTAAAAAGGGATGTCTAACAAGGAGAAATAAAGGACCTAGCAAACTATACATTTTAAAAAATATTTGCTAGTAGGTTTTTATATTATGATGGTTTCTTCAAGGAGTAAAAATGTATCTGTAACTAATAGCCAGAAATGGGTTTCCTAGGTTTTATTTATCACGTATGCTTAAATATAATTATACTAAAACAGAAAGATATCTGTATTGAATCAAACCAAAGATCCATCTTACTCAACACCCTGTTTCGGACAAAGGTTAACAGCAAATATCCAGGAAGATGAAACATAGCAGGCAGTGCAGTGATACTTCCCCGAAATGTTTCACCAGCCTCTAGCACAGCTTGCAGCTCAAGACTTCTTAAGCCACAGTGCTGCCTTTTATACTAAATAGACTTACTGTATTTTACTTCATAAATTGTCCTATCCCTTTTTTACAGCATGCAAGCTTTTAGCACCTGCATCATTATCCTTTGACAGGGATTTCACAGCTTAATTAAACACTTAAGGAAACAGTTCTCTAAATTATGCTTCTTTCCATATGAGATTGATAGACCGAAGGCTTGTGAATTAATTCTTGTAATTTCTATTTTTAAATTTCTTCTACTATATTGTATACTTACTGAATGCATCTTTTGTATATCAATTATTAGCCTGAAAGGATCAATGTCTTTAAGTTAATATCATAAATCTTACAATCAATAATGTATAATTTATGTTTCAGCCCAGTGTGACACCAAAATGTCTTGCTATGCCATTCTATTACTCTGTATCCATATTAAGTTACTAATTGTGACCAAAACAGTAAGTGACATAATGATAGCATATTCGGAGTGAATCAGAGGCTAGTTTTCAAAACAAAAGGACTGATTCTCTGGAACCTTCCAGTTTTTCATATGAGAGTGATAATGTTCATTTGCCAGGCAGGGTATCCTGGGTTTTGGCATTTTCAAAGGATTTTCTTATCGTAAAAAAATACTATACCATAGGAAAAAAAAAAAAAAAAATTTTTTGAAAATTAATGCAACGTCATTCAAACTTCTACCACACCTAAGAACTTTTGCTTTGTCAGCGAACTGTGAAATTCACATAAATTTATACATTTTTTTTTCCTTTAAAAAAGATGTTCTCAAATTTAAGTCCACAGACTTTGTATAAAGACTACATAGAGAAGTAAATGGGCTCTCTTCAGAAGTATCAGTTAATCATGTTATAGCAGCTCAAAATTTCATTCAGCCGTACCAGTATCTGCCTGATAAAGGACCTGTCTGACAACCAAATCTTAGTCCTGCAAGCATACATTACAGATGCTACAGACTACCTGGTCTGTTTTAGGAGTACAACATCACTGTATTCCATTTTCAGGTGCAACAGCAATTAATGGGAAATTGTTGTATGGTCCTCAGCCAGATATCCTAGCTACATAATAGTCCCTCATGAAAAAGAAAAAATGGGGACCTTTACTTTCAACCATTTATGTTAAAAATTTATGTGAGAGACTATATATGTGTGATAATTCAAACCAATATCATCACTTTTAGGAGAGTTTCAGCATTGTTTGTTAAAAATTTAAGAGTGGTTCAATTCTTAATGTTACAAATTGCTATCTAATCTGTACTAGTAATTTGCTGCATCCTTGGTAGGAAAGATATGCACGTAAAAGAGGTCTTAGGCTGATCAACACAGTGAGAGAAACACGAAAAACTTTAAAATGAGAATGTAATTATAGGAAAGAAACATTTTGCAGTTGGACAAATAACTGAGATCCGAGTTCAATTTCCTGCTATGCCACAACTTCCTGCATTAACTCAAGCAAATAATTTAATCTCTCTGGCCCTAATTCAAGTAACAGTGTTTAAGGTCTTTGTTGTCTCATTCATAGTAAGTGAAGAACTTAAGCAGGAACTTAGCTTTCTTAATAGTTCTATGGCAGAAAAGTATCATCTGTAAACCCCCACACAGGTAAACAAAGATATAACGGATTAAAACAGAAAGCCTCTGACAAGAACTATAAACACATATACTAATAGCCAAACATGGAATACAGAACTGAGGGCCATCAAATCCAGCTTTCCACCACCATGGAATGCTTTCAGACAAATCTAAAGTTAACTGCTTTCATAAACAGTTCTTAAAATAATTTCCATGTTATTGTTGTTCTTATTCTGCTTTTGTAAAAACAAAACAAAAAGCTTCCATAAAACTCTCTGCTTGTTACTCCCGTTGGAAGTCTGTTCCAGGTACTCCCTCCTAACTGCCAGAAAACTTCTTCCATATTTCCAATGTATTCACAATCAGATAATACCATTTGTTCTTGTGCCAGTACTGAACAGCAACATGCATTGCTCTTCTTGACTAATATTTATTCCCTTTAGTATATTTGTGGAGAGCAATTTTGTATCATCTCAGCCTTCATTTTATTTGTTGAAACAACTTCAAATCCTCTTGTAAAATAGACCCGTTCCTGGCATCGTTATGGTAGCCCTCCCTGCAACTGCTCCAGTTAGAACTAATCTTTCTTGGGTGATCAGAAACGCATGGAAGAAAGGTATAGAAGAAATCTCACAAGTCCATGTGCAGTGACACTAACACTTTCCTTTTGCTGGAAATACCTGATTTGCATTGGTGGCTCAATCACGTTGCTACCAAGTTATATAAGACTATGGTCATTCTCATGTGCTGTCATTTACAAAGTAATTCATGGTAAAAAAATTGTAATACTCTTCCCTAGCAATACATATTAATAGCTATTATTAAATTTTCTATTATCCAGTCTTTTAAGTAATCTGTTATTGTTCAAATAGAATACAAAGTCATGTTTCAATCCACCTCATGTGAATCCTGACTGTTCTCTAATTCAAATATTCATTTTAATTCATCACTGTTGCTGTCTGAGAAATCTCAGAAGAAGGGAGTAAAATTCAGAAAAAAGCTCGGGTCTTTAAGTGTGAATACAGAAGCTCATCCTCAAAACCAACAGAAAATAATTTTAAAGAATTTCTAAATGATTTTATGGGAAACAAGGAGCACTCTGACCACTGATAAAAGGCAAGCTCTCACTCATATCTAGCAACTTGTGGAACAGAAGTATTCCTCCAACCAATTAAGTATCAGGAGTCAATTATAGTCAGGCCATGATACTACAGGATACAATATTATAAAAAAATGAGGTTAAGATGATCACTCACAATTAGTATCCTGGGCAATCAGAAAAATTTCAGACACTAAAAGAAACATTTTTCCTCCATGAGAAGGGTGTACCACTATTTTTAGAAACTCTTCTTTTCCAAGACTGAGTGTTCAAAAATCCATAGACAACCTGCTAAACACCAACAGTGTTCTCAGTCAGATCTGGTCTTTGCTCTGAATTTTCATTCTTTCAGTTTATTAATTCTCAACTCAAACTCTTACTGATAAATTAATTTCTCGAGCATTTTAATCTTTTTAAAGGAATATTTTCTATGCCTAGAAAAAAGTAGCTAAGTGGTTTGCCCAAGAAGGTATTTCGGTTCTGATTTTCTAACACTGCAGTGAATCGGTTTTAAGTGACCATAAATACCTGATCTTTTTCTTTCTCTTGGCAAATGGGAACTAAATGTCAGTGATGCACAAAATCCTTCAAACAAAAAAAGTATCTTCAAATGCTGGGGTTTGCCCTCTTTAATACTCTTTAAATTAGATTACCCAGTCATTCTCTGGGAAAAACAGTATAAAAATAAATTATGTTCTAATAATGTTATTTAAAAAAACCAACTTATGTGGGATTTTGATAACTATATCCAAAGCAGGTTATCATTTTTTATGAGTAATTTTCTAATAATTTCTCACTGCATTATTAAAAGCCTAACTATGACTACAAGTTTTGTCTATAGAATGCACCCCATTACTTCACTTGAGGTCCTTAAAACCTTCTGCTTTTTATTTTCTTTAAACACAATGACCACTTAAAATAGTTTTTATTTCAAAGTCTTTTTGAACTTTTGATTGAACTGGAGAATATTACACAAATATTTAATGTAAGGTTAAAGAAAAAAAATAAAATTGTCATTTTTACTGCCAATTTTAGTTTGCCAATTTGAACTCTGAAAGTGAAGAAAGCAAAAGCATTCCTAATCTGTTATTAAAAAATAATAATTCAAATATGTTTAAATAAATCTTCAAAGATTTCACAATTTTAGTTTCTTACTTAGCCTTTCCAAAAAGCTGTCACAGAAAGAAAAAGTTTAAAAAAGACAAGGAAAGCTACCAAGGCGAAACATACTTTTCTGAAAAAAATAATGCTGCATCTTTACCAAAATCACTGTCCATTTCTTACAGAAGAAGATTAGTTTTCCAGAAATAGCTATTCATGCCTTCTTGAATAGAATCCTTAATAAAATTCTTATTTTTGCCGATACGTCCCACTCAGACAAAAGTAAAATGACAGTCGTGAAATCCAAGATATGCTTAAATACTCAAAGACATTGGAAGCAAATATATCTTTGATTCATGCTTAATGTACAGGAAAGGAAAGTACTCTTAGAATTATGAAACTATGAAAAACATTCTTAAAAAACCCGAACAGTACTTCGTTGGAATATGATTTTGTTTATGAAAGTAACATACTAAGTGAAAACTACAGAAACAAGGACATTTTTATTGTCCATCTTAAAAAAAATCAAAATAAAAAAAAAATTAAAAAAAAAAAATCAATCAGCAAGGTGGCTTTAGATTTGCAGAAGAGGGAATTATTAAGTGTAAGAGAAACGAGTATATTATTTCTCATGTGTCTCCCTTTCCTACTCAGTGGAGGCAAATTTATATAACCAAGTACAGCAGGAAGGCCTTCACTTCTTAAGCTTAAAAGGAGAAATTGTATCACTTTTTTTTTCTTTTTTTTTTTTTTTTACTGTCATATCTTCCAAATACATCAGCTAACGTAATCGCCAAATATTTTCTTTATGATAAGACTGCAACCCTTCTTCTCCAATATGGGATTTCCAGTCACTTTTGTCACATCCAACTCCACATACTTAGGGTTATTACATTCTCAAAGCAAAAAAGACATTTCAGAACAGAAGTTGGTCCTGATATCTCCCTATCAACCATGTTTTGATCCAGAGCTGTCTATACCTTGTAACACACTATCCCAAAGCACCATGCCCATGCACGCCCATCAGATGTTCCTCATTCCTCCTTCCCAAAAAGCCCCAACCTCTCAGTTCAGAGCCCTCCATCCTCTCACTATACTGCAACAAATCTCTCCTTTTTCTATCCAACCCCTAATGCTTTTGCACATAAAAACAAACAATCATTCATTTACCAGACTGAGATCTCATTCAACAAAAATTCACAGAAGGACTCCACTGGGAGAAAAATAAGATGTGCTAGGGAAAAGACAATGCATGGCTGCCCTAAACATCTGAACATATTAAATATAATATTTCCAATTGATACTGCTGGATTCTCTCATCAACTCTTAGCCAAGGATGGCAGCAGCCTGATAAACTCAGGTTTCCAGACAACTCTTGGCTTTCTAAATATAAAGAACATTGAAATGAAGCAAACTTCTTATTTTTGTGCTCTGGGTCTTGCATGTACTCTCTCTTCCTTGCAGATCAAGCTGTCTTCTACAGAAGCTCCTAAAATAGGCACATAGTCTATCAGGCTTGGAAACCTACCAATCTATACAGTGCTAAAGTTGTGAGTTCTCTGGATAACCTTTTCATAAACAGAGCCACCAGTTTAGTCAAGTTTTGCTGAAAGATTTGAAAAGTGCTTTAAAAAACAAGCAACTGACTGGATAAAATGTAAATTAACATTAGTATGACAGAAAGCTCTTAGCACGAAATATCCATATGATAGCAAATTTTAAAAGAGGATTTGTAGCATTTTTGCTTTTGAGGAGGTGTCATAAAATCCAATAAATGTGTTTTTTTTCTGCTAAGACATTTAAACACAGTTTAATGCATGCACTCTTTCCTCAGGAAAGCTGTAGCTAGCACAACCCCCTCTGGAAGACTGCCTTAATAATTAGGGTAAGCAGAGACAAAGAGAGTGCAGTACAACAGGCTAGTCATCTGTATATTTACTAATGTTCAGATGACATTCCAGATTGAAGGCAAAACTACTCCAAAAAGGTGATCATGCCTCCGAGAGCTAAAGTGTTCCTATCCCTTCTCTTCATTTTATTCATCTCAGTGGATAGCTGTAAACATTAACAGTAAAAACTGTCTTCCTGGTTGACTAACCAGGAAAAGGTGAACAGAAAACATAAATAAGTGGCACAAAAACCACCACACCTACACTGCAACTCCATTTGCCTAACATGGTAGAATGTGGTAAAAGTTAAAATACAGACTTTTATTATTAAAATCTAAAAAAATAATGACTTTCAAGTCTCTTGTTTTTTGTTGGTTTCCCCACCACCACCCCCCCAAGTACATCAATGTTCTTCAAGGTTTGTTTTTTTCTGCATGCTTTATTTTTCTATTTATTGGTATGAAAAATTACCTCCTCCTTCAGTGCATGTTTCTTCTGCTCCAAACAGATTTCTTTAGCACGCATCAACTGCAAAGTCTCCTTAGAAACTGCATACTGAAGCTTTTCCATACGTTCCACTGCTGCTGCCCATGTTGCCTTACCAAATTTTTTCTGGTCTGCTCGCATTCGATCGTACACAGCTAGAGAAGGGAAGAAAAAGCAGACAGCTTACCAGTCTACTCTTCAGATCACTAGTGAGACACTACTAGTGAGTCACTACTGTAGAGACTATGCACACATTTGTATACAAAAACATACAAAGTTCTCTTAGCAGAGAGTAGTCATTCTACAGAGTATTAACCTTCATATCCAAGATCTAAGTATTAGGATTTGAGTAAATACGCAATTAGCTATTTGTTGATCATTTTATCATTATAATTCCAATTTTTGTTACCCACAGAGGAACCATTCTGAATACACAGTACTTGAACCACACATTCACAACTCGACTTAATAAAAATATCTGGTTAATATTACCATGGGGCCTTAAACTACATCCCAAATTTTCCATGCTTCTGAAAGCCCCAATCACCAGCTACTAAAGTCTCCAGTTTCCCTTGATAAACTTATGACTGCACTGTAAAAGTTAACACAAATCTGCAGAGTGAAATAAGAATTACAATTTAAAACAAAAATTTCAGCTTGACCTCAAGTGCGATTCTGTAAGAATACTGAATTAAATTTAAATAAGAACATCTTTTTTTTTTTTACCTCAAAATACAGGTTGCTTTACAAAATTAATTCAAATGAACTAAACAAAGTATAATCTGCCCTTAATATGCAGAGATGAATGAGAATCTTTTCAGTAAGAGTTCAGAGTAGCAGTAGTCCCTTGCTTGATTCAGACTTTCTCTTCTTGAGCCCCAGACATCGTCTAGGCTGACACACGTGAGATTTTCACCATTTTTAATATACAGAACGATCACATGATACTGTACACTTAGCTTCGCAAAGCAAAAGCCATGAGAGTCACAGAACCAAAGGGATAGCATTCAGTCCCTAGGTGCTAGAAGATATTACATGCTGTTGTTAGGTAATAAAAAATACCTTTTTGTTCTCATGTGGTTTTCCTCTGTCATCTGTTAATATTTTGGTACGTAAGACCACCCTGTGATCAGCAGGAGGCACAAACCACCCCCCCACCCCCAAAACATAATAAAAAAGGCAAGCAACCTGTACACCAAAGGTCTACGGTTGTCAACAGTCTCCAGGCATTTCATTTCCCAGTGTTTTTCCCCACAATCCTGACTGCTATACATAAACACAGCATGTAAACAAAACTAAAACCAAGTAACTGTAGATATACATTCTCTATCAACTAATGGGTATTTTACTTGCCTTTGTCATACTAGTAAAGGAACCAAATTGATTAAATACATTTAGAATTTGCTCTAATTAAATTCATTCCAATATGCTTGAACTGGTTTAGTCACTTTTTCAAAATAAGGTGGAGTTTCATGTTTTCCTTAACTTGGGTCGTCACTGAAAGGAATCATTTTGCAGTGACTGCTTCTCTTGAGACAGATCTAGCAGTCATGCAGGGAGATGACAGGAAACCTACCCATCAAAAAAGATTTTCTCCCAGGGGTACAGCTCATTTATCTGGTTGCACAATCACTATCACCAAGGCAAAGAAACAAACAGGAACCTGCACTCAGGCAGGATAGAGAGTGGGACAAACTCTGTCAGTGGTAGCCCGCAGTCAAACTAAAAGAGGTGTCATGAAACCACATCCTCAGGTGTGTTTGCCCTAATAAACTGGTTATTTAGGTTAAAATGGTACAAGGATGAGAGCGCAGATGAATACGCAAGTCATATGACCTGGTTTAACTGCACCAACTCTTTAGTAAAACTACCACATTCTTCAATTATAGAAATGCCAAGGTTATATCCATGAAAATTTCTGAACAACAGAGCAGCTTTCACTGAGTAGTTAAACTGAGTTGTTGATTAATATTTAGAGCTATGAAAAAAATTACTGAAAGGCAGGGGAGACAGGAAAAGGAAATTAATTGAAAGGTAATAAACACTTACTATGGTGGTCTGCCATATCCAGTATAGAAGACAGAATCCATCAGGGACTCTATGCTCCCTAAATCCTTTGCAAATGTACAGTGCAGCTAATACAATCACATTGAGAAGGTGGTTGTGAAACTATATTTAAAAATTTCTATTCTGCCTGCTTCTGATGATGTTCTGAAAAGGCTTATTTGTGAAAAATTCAAATAGACAAAGAAGAAAAAACAAATGGGAATGACAACTGCGTTTTCCTCACAGAGGACTGATGAAAAAAATCAATCACACAGTACAATACAGAACATGGTAAACATAAAATACACTTTTAAAGATTTGTTATTTGAAGTATAGGATAGTAGAAAATAGCTACCTTTCTGTGCTTTAGCTGTTATTTCAAAGTATTTAACTGTAAGATCTTGAATAGAAAGCACAGCCATGTGGGCTTTTCTCTGCCAATCAGCATCTTCTTTTTGCAGACTCTCAATTCTTCTGGGGCCTAGGTAGTCATTCTCTACTGAGATCTGAAAATAAATCAGTCCATAATCAACAACACAATTAGTTGTTGCTATTTTGCCAACAGCAACCAGTTTTAGGGTGGCTAAGAAAGAAAAACATAAAGGAGAGAAAACTACCAGCAAATCACCATGGCTTCTATTCAACAGAAAAAACTCTTAGAAGTGCTCCTTTCTGTTGAAAAAGTATGTCATGGTTTAATCCTAGTCAGCAACTAAGCACCACACAGATGCTCGCTCACCCTCCCCCCCGCCAGTGGGATGGGGGAGAGAATCAGAAGGGCAGAAGTAATAAAACGCGTGGGTTGAGATAAGAACAGTTTAATAATTGAAATAAAATAATAATAATAGTAATAATAATAACAACAACAACAATAATAATAAATTGTAATGAAGAGGAAAACAACAAGAGAAAGAGAGAGAGGAACAAAACCCAGGAAAAACAAGTGATGCAATCACTCACCACCCGCTGACTGACGCCCAGCCAGTCCCCGAACAGCGATCGCTGCCCCCCGGCCAACTCCCCCCAGTTTATATACTGAGCATGATGTCATATGGTATGGAATACCCCGTTGGCCAGTTTGGGTCAGCTGTCCTGGCTGTGCCCCCTTCGCAACTTCCTGTGCACCTGGCAGAGCATAGGAAGCTGAAAAGTCCTTGACTAGCATAAGCACTACTTAGAAAAAACTAAAACATCAGTGTGTTATCAACATTCTTCTCATACTAAATCCAAAACACAGCACTATACCAGCTACTAGGAAGAAAATTAACTCTATCCCAGCCGAAACCAGGACAAAGTACATCCATGGTTTCATTACTATTCTTACTGGAAGCACAACTGTCGTGGTTTAACCCCAGCCAGCAAAAATAAACTCCACGCAGCCGCTCGATCAACCCCCCACCCCCGGTGGGATGGGGAAGAGAATTGGGAGGGCACAAGTAGGAAAGCTCCCGGGTTGAGATAAAAACAGTTTAATAATTGAAATAAAACTAAGTAGAACAGTAATAATAACAATGAGAACAACAACAATAACAGAATACATAAAGCAGGCAATGCACAATGCAACCGCTCACCGACCGCCGACCCCGTGTCACGAACGGGGGGCGAGCCCCCCCACACACCTGGTTTTTATACTGAGCATGATGTCACATGGTATAGAATACCCCATTGGCCAGCTGGGTCCACCACCCCGGCTGTGCTCCCCCTCCCCGGTGCAAGAATCACCCAGCAACAGCCAAAGCATCAATGGGCCATCAATGCTCCTTTCACACCAAACCCAAAACACAGCACACCCCCTAACCTACTGGGAAGAAAGTTAACCCTGTCCCAGCTGGAACCAGGACAATATCCACCCCTTATTCTATACCATCTACATCATGCCCAGGTCTCACATTTTCCCATACATTCCAATTAGTCACCGCTACTTTTCCCTGCCTTTTGATATATACACACACAGAGATATCATTCCCTTACTCCATGGGCCATCCCTCTAAAACGTCCATTGAGTTCACTTAGTCCATGACTTTGGGTTCCACCTGTCATAACAGTCTTGCAGGGCAGGAGAGATGGTGTGTGGTGTCGGGCTCTTGCATGCGGAGGCCAGTTCTGGGCGCTCGTCCGGTTCTATCATTGTTGCACCTTGCTCAGTTTCATCGGAGTTCATCCTACATTAATCTGGGTGATTCTTACTGTAATACTGTTAATATGGCATATGGTAACCATAGAAGTGATAACATACAGTACTATGTAATAACTAACATCGTACAATTCAGTTCATTGGCTATTTTCACCCAAAATTAAATCCCCTTGAGGTACACACCGGACTTCCCCATCCTTTCGCATCACCCACCAAGTGCACCCAGGTCCTTGAGCAAAAGCAATCCCACAGATGGGTTTTCCCTTGCCAGAGGCAGGAGTAACCCAGACCGTCTTCCCCAGCATATTTCTCATATGCACGACAGGAACTTTATCCCCCTCTACAGCATGTAAGGGATTGGATTGGGCAGGGCCAGCTCGAGTGACAGATCCCCTAGTGTTGACTAACCAGGTGGCCTTTGCTAAATTTGGGTCCCAATGCTTGAATGTCCCACCACCCATTGCCCTCAGTGTTGTCTTTAACAACCCGTTGTATCGTTCAATTTTTCCAGAGGCTGGTGCATGGTAGGGGATGTGATAGACCCACTCAATGCCATGCTCTTTGGCCCAGGTGTCTATGAGGGTGTTTCGGAAGTGAGTCCCGTTGTCTGACTCAATTCTTTCTGGGGTGCCATGTCGCCACAGGACTTGCTTTTCAAGGCCCAGGATGGTGTTCCGGGCGGTGGCATGGGGCACAGGATATGTTTCCAGCCATCCTGTGGTTACTTCCACCATGGTGAGCACATAGCGCTTGCCTTGTTGGGTTTGTGGGAGTGTGATATAATCAATCTGCCAGGCCTCCCCATATTTACACTTCAACCATCGTCCTCCATACCAAAGAGGCTTTACTCGCTTGGCTTGCTTGATTGCAGCGCATGTTTCACATTCGTGGATAACCTGTGCAATAGCGTCCATGGTCAAGTCCACCCCTAGATCACGAGCCCATCTATATGTTGCATCTCTTCCTTGATGGCCTTACGCGTCATGGGCCCACCGAGCTATAAATAATTCACCTTTATGTTGCCAGTCCAGATCCACCTGAGCTACTTCGATCTTGGCAGCCTGATCCACCTGCTGGTTGTTTTGGTGCTCTTCACTGGCCCGACTCTTGGGTACGTGAGCATCTACGTGACGTACTTTTACAGTCAGGTTCTCTACCCGGGCAGCAATATCTTGCCACAATGCGGCAGCCCAGATGGGTTTACCTCTGCGCTGCCAGTTGTTCTGCTTCCACTGCTGCAACCACCCCCACAAGACATTTGCCACCATCCATGAGTCAGTATAGAGATAAAGTACTGGCCATTTTTCTCGTTCGGCAATGTCCAAGGCCAGCTGGATGGCTTTCACCTCTGCAAACTGACTCGATTCACCTTCTCCTTCAGCAGTTTCTGCAACTTGGTGTATAAGACTCCATACAGCAGCTTTCCACCTCCGATGTTTTCCCACAAGGCGACAGGACCCATCAGTGAACAGGGCATATTGCTTCTCGCTTTCTGGTAGTTTGTTATATGGTGGGGCCGCTTCAGCACGTGTCACCTCCTCCTCTGGGGATATGCCAAAATCTTTGCCTTGTGGCCAGTTCGTGATCACCTCCAAGATTCCTGGGCGACTGGGGTTTCCTATTCGGGCCCGTTGTGTGATCAGCGTGACCCACTTACTCCACCTAGCATCGGTTGCATGATGTGTAGAGGGGACCCTCCCTTTGAACATCCAGCCCAGCACCGGCAGTCGGGGTGCCAGGAGGAGCTGTGCTTCAGTACCAACCACTTCCGAAGCACCTTGAACCCCTTCATATGCTGCCAATATCTCCTTCTCAGTTGGAGTGTAGCGGGCCTCGGATCCTCTGTATCCCCGACTCCAGAACCCTAGGGGTCGACCTCGAGTCTCCCCTGGTGCTTTCTGCCAGAGGCTCCAGGTAGGACCATTCTCCCCGGCTGCGGTGTAGAGCACATTCTTCACATCTTGTCCTGCCCGGACTGGCCCAAGGGCTACTGCATGAACTATCTCCCGTTTAATTTGTTCAAAGGCTTGTTGTTGCTCAGGGCCCCATCTGAAGTCGTTCTTCTTCCTGGTCACGTGGTAGAGAGGGCTTACAATCAGGCTGTAATCTGGAATATGCATTCTCCAAAAACCCACAACGCCTAAGAAAGCTTGTGTTTCCTTTTTGCTAGTTGGTGGGGACATGGCTGTTATTTTATTGATCACATCCATTGGGATCTGGCGACGTCCATCTTGCCATTTTATTCCTAAAAACAGGATCTCCTGTGCAGGTCCCTTGACCTTACTTTGTTTTATGGCAAAGCCGGCCTTCAGAAGGATTTGAATTATTCTCTCCCCTTTCTCAAAAACTTCCTCTACTGTGTCGCCCCACACGATGATGTCATCAATGTACAGCAGGTGTTCTGGAGCCTCACCCTGTTCCAGTGCGATGTGGATCAGTCCATGGCAAATGGTAGGGCTGTGTTTCCACCCCTGGGGCAGTCGGTTCCAGGTGTACTGGACGCCCCTCCAAGTGAAAGCAAACTGTGGCCTGCACTCTGCCGCCAAAGGGATGGAGAAGGCGGCATTAGCGATATCATTTGTGGCGTACCACTTGGCTGCCTTTGACTCCAGTTCATACTGGAGTTCCAGTATGTCCGGCACGTCAGCACTCAGTGGCGGCGTGACTTCGTTCAGGCCACGGTAGTCTACTGTTAGTTTCCACTCTCCATTGGACTTTAACACTGGCCATATGGGACTGTTAAAGGGTGAGCGAATCTTGCTGATCACTCCTTGGCTCTCCAGTCGACGAATCAGCTCATGGATGGGAATCAGGGAGTCTCGGTTGGTGCGGTATTGCCGCTGGTGCACTGTTGTGGTAGCAATTGGTACCTGTTGTTCTTGGACCTTCAACAACCCCACAACAGAAGGATCCTCCGAGAGACCGGGCAAGGTGGACAGCTGTTTAATTTCCTCCGTCTCCAGGGCAGCTATACCAAAAGCCCACCGGTACCCTTTTGGGTCCTTAAAATACCCTCTCCTGAGGTAGTCTATGCCAAGGATGCACGGAGCCTCTGGGCCAGTCACAATGGGGTGCTTCTGCCACTCATTCCCGGTTAGGCTCACTTCGGCCTCCAATACAGTTAACTCTTGGGATCCCCCTGTCACTCCAGAAATACAGATGGGTTCTGCCCCTTCATAGCCTGATGGCATCAGGGTACACTGTGCACCGGTGTCTACGAGAGCCTTATACTCCTGTGGCTCTGATGTGCCAGGCCATCGAATCCACACAGTCCAGTAAACCCGGTTGTCCCTTTCCTCCACCTGGCTGGAGGCAGGGCCCCTCTAGTCCTGGTCATCATATTCGCTATCCACTTCTTGTAAGTATGAATCAGAAGCCCCTTTGTTAAGGTCAGAAGTGGAATCAGCCCTTCTACTCTGTCTGGGGAACTCACTGGAGACTGGAGCAGCAGTTTTCCTGGAAGAACCCCCTTTTGTGGTTGTTTTCCCTTGCAACTCATGTACCCGTGCCTGTAGGACTGAGGTAGGTTTTCCATCCCACTTCCTCATGTCCTCTCCGTGGTCACGCAGGTAAAACCACAGGGTGCCCCGGGGTGTGTACACACGATATCTCCCCTCTTGAGCAGAGGGACGCTTGCTCCTAATGGCTGAGACACTGACCCGTGCAGGTGGGGAGCAGGACATATCCTCTTTGAGTTGCTGGACCTCCTGAGACAGTTTCTCCACAGCGGAGACACAGGCCCGTAGGGAGGAAGAGAGACTTTCTTCATATTGCCGGAGTTGGCCAGCCAGTTCATCCACTGTTTGTTCCTCTCCATCTCTCCAGGTCATTATTGCCAATGAGTTTGCATGTGACGCTGGTGCGCTCCGTACAAACTTCCGCCACATGGGTCGGGTGCATTTGACTTCATCTGGATCTTTGGATAACTGCTCGTTGTTCAGGTCATCATAAATCACCTCCAGCATGGCTAATTCTCTCAGGTACTGGATACCTCTCTCCATGGTGGTCCACTTGCCTGGGTGGCATATAACATCTTCTTTGAAGGGATACCTTTCCTTCATGCCTGACAGGAGTCGCCTCCAGAGGCTGAGGACATGTGCCCCTTGTCCAATTGCTTTGTCAATGCCCCCTTCCCTAGCAAGGGATCCCAGCTGCTTGGCTTCCCTACCCTCTAATTCCAGGCTACTGGCCCCGTTATCCCAGCATCGGAGCAGCCAGGTGACAATGTGCTCCCCTGGACGAAGGCTGAAGTCTTTTCGCATATCTCGCAGCTCACCCAGAGATAGGGATCGGGTGGTCACCATCTCATTTATGGGTTCTGCCTCCTCCTCCTCCTGTTCTTGTGATGGCCCTGGTTCATCTTCATCCCTTACTATACGAGCTGATTTTCTTGTGCATTTTCTTTTTTGTATAGGACCGACTGATACCGGCATGGGTTGGTTCTCTGTCGCAAGGGGCAGAGTAGCTGCCGTGCCTGCCGTGGGGGGTGGGGTAGCTGCTGTGCTTGCCCTGGGGGGTGGGGTAGCCACAGGGCCTGTTGCTTTGTCATCAGTTGCAGAGACGTTTCCTTCCCCTTGGGGGTTCTGAGTGGTGTTAAACAGGGCTCGGTAGGCATGGGCCAGGCCCCAGCACATTGTAGTGATTTGCGTCTCCCTAGAATGGTCAGGGTGACAGCATACTTCTTCCAAATATTCTACTAATTTTTCAGGGTTCTTCACTTGTTCAGGGGTAAAGTTCCAGAACACTGGGGGTGCCCATCGTCCTAGGCATTTGCCCATGCTATCCCACTCGCCCTGCCACTCATAACTATCCAGCCTTGGGGCAGATCTCTGGATGACATTCTTAAATTGCTTACTAACCTTGGATAAAACCGCAACAATATTCCCAAGGAGTACCAATAGATGTATCTTAACTACCCAGGGATGTTCAAGGTACTGGCAAGTTATTTTAACAAAGGAGATGACATCATAGAGAAAGGTAGCGAGGGTGCCATTCTCTATTTCCTCCATAAAAAAACTCTCAGAGGAAAAGGTATAATTGCTAATGGCCTCCATGAGGTGGTACCCGAAATGCAGAAACGGCTTCATTACGAATCCCAAATACCAAATAACCCCCAATGCCAGCGTTTTAGTCACAAATCTCTCAGGTAAAACATCATTTATCACGGCAGAGCACAGCAGACTACAAAACCCAACTCCAATTTTTAACAGGTACAGTAAAAACAAGAGCACAGTGCAGAACAAATTAATATGTTACCAGATATAAATTCCTTAATATGCTCTAATTAATCTGTCGTTATCTCAACCCTTCGTGCCCCACGTTGGGCGCCAAAAAGGACTGTCGTGGTTTAACCCCAGCCAGCAAAAATAAACACCACGCAGCCGCTCGATCAACCCCCCACCCCCGGTGGGATGGGGAAGAGAATTGGGAGGGCACAAGTAGGAAAGCTCCCGGGTTGAGATAAAAACAGTTTAATAATTGAAATAAAACTAAGTAGAACAGTAAGAATAACAATGAGAACAACAACAATAACAGAATACACAAAGCAGGCAATGCACAACACAACCGCTCACCGACCGCCGACCCCGTGTCACGAACGGGGGGCGAGCCCCCCCCCACACCTGGTTTTTATACTGAGCATGATGTCACATGGTATAGAATACCCCATTGGCCAGCTGGGTCCACCACCCCGGCTGTGCTCCCCCTCCCCGGTGCAAGCATCACCCAGCAACAGCCAAAGCATCAATGGGCCATCAACACTCCTTTCACACCAAACCCAAAACACAGCACACCCCCTAACCTACTGGGAAGAAAGTTAACCCTGTCCCAGCTGGAACCAGGACAACAACAAACTCAAATGTAAATTTGATCTGCCAGTATCTTTTTGTTAAATATCTTATCTTCAGTTAAGAAGCATGCTTCATCCAGGCTTTCTTCCAGCCTGAAATATTCACCTGGGAGGTGATTGTCCCCCTCTACACTGCACTGGTGTGGCCCCACCTCGAGTACTGTGTGCAGTTTTGGGCGCCTCAATATAAGAAGGACATCAAACTATTAGAGTGTGTCCAGAGGAGGGCGACCAAGATGGTGAAAGGTCTCGAGGGCGAGACTTATGAGGAGCGGCTGAGGTCACTTGGCTTGTTCAGCTTGGAGAAGAGAAGGCTGAGGGGTGACCTCATCGCAGTCCACAACTTCCTCAAGGGGGGCAGCGGAGGGGGAGGTGCTGATCTCCTCTCTCTGGTGACCAGCGATAGGACACGTGGAAATGGAATAAAGCTGCGTCAGGGGGAAGTTCAGATTGGACATTAGGAAAAGGTTCTTCACTGAGAGGGTGGTCGGTCACTGGAACAGGCTCCCCAGGGAAGTGGTCACGGCCCCAAACCTGTCAGCATTCAAGGAGCATCTGGACCGATGCTCTTAGTCATATGGTTTAGTGTTAGGTAGTCCTGCGAGGAGTAGGGAGTTGGACTCGATGATCCTTATGGGTTCCTTCCAACTTGAGATATTCTATGATTCCATAGTAAGTAAAGTAAATGAATGCTCTTTAGTCAGAATGAAGCTGGAAACAGGGGGATGTGCTGGGGTAGTGGGAAGTAGTCATCAACATTTTAGTAGTTTTCCTTTGTTATAGATGTCTTTTTAAAACATATTTTCCTAGTGACTGGGAGTTCAAATATCTTTTCATTGCTAAGACCAAAGCAATTTTATTTTGAAGAGACAACTGTCTGAAGCCAGTAAAAGATTTGGAGTTTCTTGTAAAAATTAAATTAAAAAAAATAGCTTTCTCTCTCAAAACTGAAAATTTTTTACACACTTTTTAAAAGTTAAGGTATTAAGTAGTCCCACTGCAGACAACAGACTATATATCTAATAATTAAATATTTAAGCCTGCTCCTGCAATGCCAAAGCCTTAATTTTGAATATTTTTCATTTACGTCAGTCAAGACGACACCTCACTAGTATAAACAAAAACCCCCAAACCCAAAAGCGCTCATAATCTTCTATGTTACCAGATATTTTAACCTGAAGTTCTAACACCTCAAATATTCATCTTCATTTCACAAAGCTTCAATCTGGTCTCAAAGAGCCATTCCACTCCACAGTTAAACTACAAACAGTAGGTTTTTAAGTGACTGTTCAGGATCTACCTCTGCACATCCACTTAGTCCATCTCTTAGAGGGATGATTTTTCAAAGTATTAAGGTATTTTAATCTACTTCTTATATATTTCCAAAACCCTTCGAAAGGCAACAGACAAAAAAAAAAAGTGAACAAATGATAAGTGAATAATAATTTTACTAGATAGGTTGTAACATGTAATTTGATGAAGCACATATGTACCATGATTTCCATGGGGAATGCTTATGAATGGACAGACAAGAATTTCCAAATAAATGTCAAATTGTATGTATGTACCAGTGAGTGATGACTGGTTGTTGTGGTTTAACCTGGCAGGCAGCTAAACACCACAGAGCCGCTCGCTCACTCCCCCCGCATCCCCACAGTGGGATGCGGGGGGAGAATTGGGAGGGAAAAAAAAAAGTAAAATTTGTGGATTGAGATAAAGACAGTTTAATAGAACAGAAAAAAAGAAATAATAATAATAATAATAGAATATACAAAGTGAGTGATGCACAATGCAATTGCTCACCACCTGCTGACCGATAACCAAGTAGCGATCGCTACTTCCTGGACCATGCCTCTTATTTATATACTGAGCATGACATCACATGGTATGGAATACCCCGTTGGCCAGCTGGGCCAGCTGTCCCGGCTATGCTCCCTCCCAGCCTCTTGTGCACAGGAAGCTGAAGAGTCCTTGACTAGCAGGGTACTTAACTGAAAACATCAGTGCGTTATCAACATTCTTCTCATACTAAATCCAAAACACAGCACTAGGAAGAAATTTAACTCTATCCCAGCCGAAACCAGGACACTGGTGAAGTTAATGCTTTCCATTTACGCAGAACCCTGAAACAGCAAGTTCCTTTGAGAAGCAGGATAAAAACAATACAGTTAAAAGTCTTCCTTTTCTATTCCTTCGTAAAGATGAGGTAATTTGATACTGGAATTGACATGGGATCACTGAGTAATGTGAGTAACATTCTTGTTAGCCATCATTTCTAAGAGAATAAGAAGCCTCAAAGAAACATTTCTTCATAAAGTTTTGCCTGCCAAAACATTATTCACACACAGCACAAGCTAGAGAGATTTATGAAGGCACAATACAATTGTATCTTTGTTCCCTAGAGCAAGTATTTACAAGTAACAAAAAAGGGAAGCACCTTTTCATTAAGTGCAATCCCAAGTACGTCATCCATACAGTCATTCATGCTGAGGGTATTTATATAGCAAGGCACAGAAAACCCAAGAAGCCTTTGCTTTAGCAATACCCATAAAAGTATGCATATTTATGTGAGACCTTAAGCAGATGATCATGGTCCTGCAAAGCTTTAGAAACTGGGGAAACAAGGAAGAAGATGGAGCTGTAAACATTTATGAGGATGGACCAGTTCAAGGTGGTACAGTTACTGATGAGTACCTTCCCTTTCCCTTTATGCATCTGTTCATATACACATTCACACTTAAAAGACACCAAGCAGCATACTCCACAAATGACTGGAAGGAGGTCTCCAAGTAGTTGCATGAACAAGAACAGACCAACATAATGCCTTGAGGCTGCAGCAATAGTGGCATGCTTAATAAAAGCCTGAATGGAGCCCCAGAAAGATACACAGGACAGAAGCATTTCCCCAGTGCTGTTTTAAAATCATAGAATCATAGAATAGTTTGGGTTGGAAGGGACCTTTAAAGGTCATCTAGTCCAACCCCCCTGCAATGAGCAGGGACATCTTCAACTAGATCAGGTTGCTCAGAGCCCCGACCAACCTGACCTTGAATGTTTCCAGGGACGGGGCATCTACCACCTCTCTGGGCAACCTGTTCCAGTGTTTCACCACCCTCACAGTAAAGAATTTCTTCCTTATATGTAGTCTGAATCTACTATCTTTCAGTTTAAAAACATTCCCCCTTGTCCTATCGCTACAGGCCCTATTAAAAAGTCTGTCCCCATCTTTCTTATAAGCCCCCTTTAAGTATTGAAAGGCTGCAATAAAGTCTCCCCAGAGCCTTCTCTTCTCCAGGCTGAACAACCCCAACTCTCTTAGCCTGTCCTCATAGGAGAGGCATTCCATCCCCCTGATCATTTTTGTGGCCCTCCTCTGGACCCGCTCCAACAGGTCCATGTCTTTCCTGTGCTGAGGTCCCCAGAGCTGGATGCAGTACTCCAGGTGGGGTGTCACCAGAGCAGAGTAGAGGGGCAGAATCACCTCCCTCGACCTGCTGGCCATGCTTCTTTTGATGCAGCCCAGGATACGGTTGGCCTTCTGGGCTGCGAGCGCACATTGTCGGCTCATGTCCAGCTTTTCATCCACCAGTAGCCCCAAGTCCTTCTTGGCAGGGCTGCTCTCAATCCCTTCATCCCCCAGCCTGTATTGATACTGGGGGTTGCCCTGACCCAGGTGCAGGACCTTGCACTTGGCCTTGTTGAACCTCATGAGGTTCACATGGGCCCACTTCTCGAGCTTGTCCAGGTCCCTCTGAATGGCATCCCATCCCTCAGGCATGTCAACCACACCACTCAGCTTGGTGTCATCTGCAAACTTGCTGAGGGTGCACTCGATCCCACTGTCTATGTCATTGATGAAGATATTAAACAGTACTGGTCCCAATACGGATCCCTGAGGGACACCACTCGTCACCGATCTCCATCTGGACATTGAGCCGTTGACCACTACCCTCTGGATGCGTCCATCCAGCCAATTCCTCACCCACCGGACAGTCCACCCATCAAATCCATCTCTCTCCAATTTAGAGAGAAGGATGTTGTGGGGGACCGTGTCAAAGGCCTTACAGAAGTCCAGATAGATGACATCGGTAGCCCTTCCCATGTCCACTGATGTAGTCACTCCATCATAGAAGGCCACTAGGTTGGTCAGGCAGGACTTGCCCTTGGTGAAGCCATGCTGGCTGTCTCAAATCACCTCCCTGTCCTCCATGTGCCTTAGCATAGCTTCCAGGACAATCTGTTCCATGATCTTCCCAGGCACAGAGGTGAAACTGACTGGCCTGTAGTTCCCCGGGTCTTCCTTTTTTCCCCTTTTTAAAAATGGGGGGTTATGTTTCCCCTTTTCCAGTCAGTGGGAACTTCACTTTTGAGCTGACCTGCCCTGATGCTTAGCAGTCTTACAGCCTATACCTACACAACTTGTTATCTAGCAAGACAGTCAAACTCTTAGAATTATTGACCATGAACATGAATAGATGAGGATTCTTCTTGAAGTGTCTCGTAGTACAAGCAAAAGACCAAAGCACATCTAATGTTCACGATATGCAAGGACAATACAGAGGGAAACTTCGGCCTTTGCATTCTGCAGCTTGAATAAGGTGCACACACACACAATGTTAACTTCCTGACTCCGAAGCCATGAAATGATGAAGGAAGGAGCAGGCTCTCATTGTTTCAAAGGGAACGTCCATTCAACAGATAGAAGTGAAGGTAGAAGTACCAGTGGGGAACAGTCTTTGACAGGTGAAAAACCCCAGCTGCTTCCTCAAGAAAGGTGGCTAGGTAGGAGCTGAGGATGAACCTTAAACTGAAAAGCTTGTTTCCTTCACATCTGATAAGTAGCCTAGGTTAATAGGAAAAGAAGCTGGACCATTTGACCATAAAGAAATGCTAAGTTTAGTCCTTACTGCTATTGTTTAGGATATCCATGACCAGAGTACACTGCTTGTCCCAACAACCATTTAACAGATATGCCAGCCAGAGGCAACTGAGGTTCAAGGTGACAAATTCAGAATGAGAAAGTTCAAGAATAAGGGACAAGAGTCCTGGAAACCAAGAGCTGCAAATGCTCAGAAGATCCAGGCTCCTGGGCTGATTCCTGGAGTAAGAGTCCTCAGCCACAGAGATCTTTGTGACTCTTTGGATAGTCTAGTTAAGTTCAGGATAACACACTGTGGCCACTTGCTGCCAGCAGAAAGCATCTCAGACCGCTCATGGGGCAGTAGGAGTCAAATGAATCAAACAAAATTCAGGAAGTTAACTGTTTATCAGCACGTCAGAAGCTTGGCATTGTATATTACAAACATAGTCTTACCTAGAGCAGCCAGAGATATTCTCATGCAAGGGGAAGGAAAGCAATCAAGTTGCCTTAATATTTTACTTCATGAGAGGATCTCATTTTGTGGAAAGCAGACTGTCAGAAGGAGACTCCAGAAAGGTATTCAATGAACACACTCTGCACTGTGTCCTTAAAGGCAGGTCCTTGCTTCCCATCTTTGTTTCTATTAGGTCAATGACTTTCTGAGTGGCAGCAAACCACTTTGGTACCTTGGAAGTTGCAAACCACTCAGAAAGTCATTGACCTAATAGAACAGAATAGAGATTGCAACTTCAAAGGTACCTAAGTGGTGTTCCTGCCCAAGCTCAAGGCTTCTTTTTCTGGGCTTGCCTGACATACACGCTCTGCAGCCTCTGAGAGCCTCTCCATTGACCTGAACATGCTCCAGTGCTCCCCAGGGGAAAAGCAATCTCTTCCCATCCAGCCAGTGCATTCCACCTGATTCAATTTCTCCATCAAGAAATGTAACAAAGAAAAATTGAGTTATAAAAAAAAAAAAAAAAAAAAAAAAAACAAACCAAAAAACAACACACAACCCAAAACCAGTGTCAAAGGTGACATTAATTACCTTTGGAAAGGTTGCTAGCAGTATTTACTGCTAGCAACCTTTCCAAAGGTAATTAATGTCATTCTTTATAATCTAAGCTCAATAACTGTGTAAAATAAAAGATAGAGGGCATGCAAACAGCCACTTTTGGCCACGCACCTGGCACACTCTGGGGAAACATGGGGAAAGAAAAAAAAAAAACCAGAAAAAACAGATAGCCATACTGTGAATGTAAATACTGACAATTACCAATCACTTGAGAGAAGAATTATCAGTTTTCAAGTGCAACCTACCAAGAAAATTATAATCTCTCAGTCATTAATGAAATTTATGCCTGTCATCCTTACAGAGCAGGACAGAATCACCAGAGAAAAACAGAGATGAAAAACTGAGACATAGTAGTAAAATATACATGGTCCTCCTTGCCAAATGGCTGGCTGAGCATTATGTCCCAGTGTCTTCATTTAGACTATCCTTCCTTGACAGTGGATTCTGCTTAGCCCAGTACAGTGCCACTACAGCAAATATATACAAATATATATTAAATCATAATATTCAATTTAAATAATATAATTTCACTATATTTATATAGGAGATATAAATTATTTAGAGTTGTATCTTATCATAGGAACTAGAAAGTAAGCCCGTGGAAAAAAATGGTAGTTTAATTAAGAGAAGACCACAGCTGTAATAAGGAGAAAAGTTGGGAAGGAAAGAGGGAGAACCCGCCTCTGAAGGTTGCGGCTTATGAAGAACATATGGCAGCTTGCCTCCCCACCTACACCACCTTCATGAAACAGAGGAAGAGACCACTCTCTCAAACCTACAGTTTATCCTAGCTGAGAATTTAAAGAGGAAAAGGGAAACACACATGGATCATTAAATAGCAACATGAACAGGCTCATGAGTTTTGAAGACTTTGTTTTCCATATTCTCTTCAATAATTAATCACCTTTAATAAATATATCTGTGAAGACAATAACTCTCATTTTGGAATTAAAGGAAGTTCTTATGTGCTTCTGCATTCCATTACAATTTGCAATGCATGCATAACATGTTTATGCTTCATTTTGCTCACTACCTTTATGATGCCAGCATCTTTTATTTTTATAGTCCATAAAAGAGCACAGGTCATTTTATAGACTAAACAGAAACATATTATTAGAATGACTATTGTCCACATTAGATATGACTAAGAAAAGGCACCAGAGAATTTAAATGGACAGAGTGAGGAAAGAAAAACTAAGAAGTGCTGTCATCTAAATGATACTTCTTTTAAATATACGTATCTGCTTTCAATTCAGTAAAAAATTATTTTAGTTAAAAATTAAGAAACTCTGGTATAGTTGAAGTTTTTTTCTAACCTAAAAAGCTTTTCGGTTCCCTAACATTTTCTCAAACTCACTTTTTGGTTTGGAAGTTCCTCATTTAGACTTGAATTTCTGGAGAAAGTGTGGTCTAACAGAAAAACCTCTCATCTCACAACTAGATCACGTAGCCAAATCTACAGTTTCCCTTCTAGTCATCATTTTCTCAAAAAGCCAATTCCAGCTAATTCTTCCTAAAGAACCCCCTATATTCTCTTTGAGAAGAAACCAAGCCTCATGGTAAAATTGGCTAAGATAAAATTATTTTTTGTGTGTGTGAAGATGAGACTCATTTTTGAAGACTTTCATATTTTGCAAGCTTTACTTCAGATAATGCTTTGAAACTAAGAAAATTATGACAGCTTTCACAAAAAGTGGTTGTCAGCACACAAGAAGAGGAAGAAACAGCAGAAGCCATTAACTTCAACACATCATGTAAACATCTATTTCCATCGGCTATTGCTTCAGAGTAACAGAACATAAAAGAACACAGTTCTACACCGTATGGATATATTCCCAAAAGAAAACCAGTTAGTTCTTCAGAGGAAACAAACTGAAAGGAGGTCCCTAGTCTAGCCTGTGAGCAAGTGAGAATGAAACAGAGAGGCAAGACTCTTCTACTGGAGCACAGAAACGTTCTTCTCTGGAAAAGTTCACAGATTCTTGTTATGTTGAATTTTGAAGAGAGTAAAGTAAGCTTACTGTGAGAAGACATGAGAAACAGGCCTGCAACAATAAGATTTTAAGTTCTCTGTAGTATACATCTTCTAAATAAATAGTCCTCAAGGGTCTTGAATACTTTCCAGGTTCTTTCTGAAGACATCTGGGACAAGAATGGACAAGACTAACAGAAATAGACTTAGGCCAGGTCACATCATAGCTTAGGCAGGGATCTGTCACGTCTCTCCAGCTCCCTTCGTTATCCTTCTCCTAGATGGACTTGTAATAGGCAGAAAAGGAGGAAAAAACAAGATGTAACAGCAGCAGATCGGTTAATTATAAGAAGAAAAAAAAGGGGGGGGGGGAAGTAAGTTGAGGAAGCACTACAGATGGCAGAGGCAATAGACAAAAAGGAAAACAGCTTCATACATAAAGGAGTGTTTCAGCTCAAACACTTAGCTACCTTCCTTCAACACATTCCAGGAGGCCAAACAACCAATTCCAACCACAGCCTGCTGAATATATTAGCAAGAACACATGCATTTCAGCTTCATCATCCATTCAGGGACTTCTCAAAGTTAGTCTTACAGTTTTTAATTTAACTATGCTCCCAGCTGGTAACACAAACCCAGCACTATTTCCCAAAATATGTTATAATTCCATATGTACAGCCTCAAATATATTAACTGAAAGCACTCAGCTATAAAATGGACTTTACAGTTTTACTGGTTTTATCCTAACAAATACCGACATGGACTTTTAATGATAATACATGCAAGCTAACTTAGATTGGATGGTCTAAAGTCCTTAACGTATCTGGAGCCTGGGACTAGCAATACAAACTACAGGGGTTTTGATTATCTGAATCAAGATATAGGAGAATGACTGTCGTGGTTTAACCTGGCAGGCAGCCAAATACCACGCAGCCACTCACTCACTCCCCCCACCCCCAGCGGGACGGGGAGAGAATCGGAAGGGTAAGAGTGAGAAAAACTCGTGGGTTGAGATAAAGACAGTTTAATAGAACAGGAAAAAAAAGGGAAAATAATAATGATAATGATAGAATATAAAAAATGAGTGATGCACAATGCAATTGCTCACCACCCGCGCTGACCGATAACCAAGTAGCGATCGGTACTTCCTGGATCACGCCTACCCTTCATATACTGAGCATGACGTCACATGGTATGGAATACCCCATTAGCCAGCTGGGCTGGCTGTCCTGATTATGTTCCCTCCCATCTTGTGTACCTAGCTCAGTCAGTAGGCACGGGAGCTGTCCTTGGACTAGGAGGGCACTTAGCAACAACTGAAAACATCAGTGTGTTATCAACATTCTCCTCATACTAAATCCAAAACACAGCACTAGGAAGAAATTTAACCCTATCCCAGCCGAAACCAGGACAATGACATACACAGTTCAATAAAGATATGGACTGTAAAGGCGGTAACAAGCTAAAAAAAGCAAACAAGATGTTAGGACATACAGAAAGAAGACTAAACAAGAATGTCATTATACTGCAAAGCGCAGTGGTGAATGTTCTTTTCAGAACTATGGAGAATGCTGAAAAATTAAGAAGTATTCAGAAGAGAAAAATCATAGAAGATTAAGGTTATGGCAAGAGTAAGAGGAATGACTGGGATTATTCAACTGTTGTTTTTTCCCAGACACACAGAAGTGTATATAAAGGAGCATTAAAACCACTAAATTGAAGTATTTTATATCGGCAATTGACAGGATTAAGACTAAATTGTGCACCCTGAGTTATGCCTGCCCTATTTATCCATGTGTATGTCATATAACCTTTATTTACATTTCAACCTCCTTGACTGAGCTCCAGGGTAAAAAAAGGTTCACCTTCAAAAAAAGGTTTTATTTTAAAAAAAATTTTTTTTTTTTTTTTAAAAAAAAAAGACATATTCTACTAGTTACTTGAAAACTTTGTTTAAGCAAGTGAGCTTGAGTGTTAAAGGAAGTGGGCTTGAGTGTTGCAGAACATTATAGATTCCTTTTGTGGATGAAAAGGATTGGATGGATTTTTAAATCTTCAGTTAAAAAAACCTTAATATATACAACAGACAAAGCGTTAAGCACATCCATCAAGAATTCATCAAAATATGGTTGACAATTTTTATGTACAGATATACTGAAAAAAAAGGAAAATAATAAGGCCACCTAAGTATTAGACAAGAAGAAATCTGAATAAACACATATAAATACCCAAGAATAGGTGTACTGTAATAACTGCAAATAAAGCCCCACAAGATCCAGTATAAAGTCAAAGATCATGAAAGCTTACAGAAAACTGTTTTTCAAGGCACTACTGAAAAAGAGTACGAGATTTCAACATATTTACAGATTTAGGTAAACACAGACTTGCAAAATTTAGTCTCACAATCAAGTTTTTCTATCTTTGAAGACCTTCGTAAGCACTCCACAGCCTGCATAATATTACTTCAAAGTCTTTTCCTTCTTTCTTTCTCTCTCCTTCCCTATCTCCAACAATGTGAAAGGGAAAAAAAAAAAAAAAAGAAAAAACCAACATACATCTCCAGTTTTCACCCTCCTTTACTCTTATCCTCACAGGGACACACAATTTAGTATTTTCTGCATGTTTAAAATCCTTTCAGAGTTTCATCAAGATGACTTTTTGAATGTAGACTCTGATTCTGCATCTTTCCTCACTATTTCCCCCCCATACCCTAATCTTGGGTCAGATCCAAAGCTGTCCTGGCCCTTGCTTCCAACTGTAATAACTAACACTTGGGGGGGGGGGGGGAATAAAAGACATAAGGTATGAATAGAGTGATTATCTCCCAAATTCTGTTACCTGAATGGCTTAAGGGCTTCCTGAGCTGATGGCTAATCTGAATCTTTGTTAATAGCCACTGATGGGTCTGTCTCTTTCTAGACTACATCTATACTTAAGTGTCCATAATTAAACTGTGGAAATTATTGCACATAAGGTGCATTTAATAAGAGTTTAATTGTTTTTCCTTTACTTGCAGGCTGTTTTAAAGCACCACGAGTTTATTGAGGGGCCCCTATTTTCTTTTTTTTTTTTTTAAGTATGAGAAAGACCAAAAGAAATCATTCAATATTTCCTTCACCATACCATTCACGATTTATAGATCTCTTTCTTATCTTACATGAATCGCACGCTTTCTAAACTAAGGCAATCTGATTCATTTACCCTGTCCTTGCACTAAGGCTGTTTGCAGGGAAATACCCTTACCATCCTCACTACCATCCTGTAACTATTCTGATTCTACAGTATGTTTTTGAAAGGGAGAAACTAAATCTGCAGTGTTCAAGATGCAAGTATACCATGGATATTTACAAAGGTACATTATTGTTTTCTATTTTGTGGGGTTTGGGGGTTGGTTTTTTGGTGTTTGTTTTTTTTGTTTGTTTGGGGTTTTTTTAATAATTGAAAATCTTTCTTTCCTCTAAAAATACTGAAAGGCAAGCTATTTTCAGAGAACTTCCCAAGATAATTCTCATACCTTTTTCCTCAGGAGCAATAGCTAATTAAGTGCATACAAATGTGCATGTATACTTTTGGAGGTTGTCATCACCTTTCTGCACATGCATTACATTTATTGACAATTTCACCTGCCATTTTGTTTGTTATCCAGCCCAGCCTTTTGTAAGGGAACTTTAAAAAACAAAACAAACCAAACCAAACAAACACAAAACACAAAAACAAAACACAAAACTTTTAGCATTCAAACATAATGAGATTTTTCTACAACTCTTGTTAGTCAGTTTTACAGTTGAACGTCCAGAGCAGTTTTGTACTCCATTCACCTTGCAGATAGGCAGATTTAAGTGATCAGATACATGCCATGGTTTTATAGTCAGCAATCTCATACCAAGAGTTCAGGTTCCTCACTGACTCAGACTACCAGCCTGCCTTCCATCAGATCACCTGTTTAGAGCACTATTTTTTCAGAAAGCCCATAAAATACTGATTTTAAGTCAGCAAAACACTTTGGTATGAGTTCACATAAAGAAAAGCTATATAATAAATCTGCAGGATTTATAGTTTAGAATGTAAACAGAAACTGGCATACAGCCCTTCCTAAACAGACTTTGAGACTATAAAGACTATCACAGCATAATTCAGCATATTATACCAGTTCCTCAAACAAGAAAGCAATAGTTTCAACAAAGTTTATTACCTTCATTTGCAAATCTAGCCATTTTGCATAAACTTAAGATTACCATTTATTCCCTACTCTACAGGTTTTTCAAAAGCCAAGCTTATCCATGATTTCTGATGATGTGAGGATACATCTTCAGCTACAGATATACCAAAAGAAACTTGGGAATGAATTTGAGCTGATTGCCATGCAAGTAATCTATACATTTTAAATCAGCGCTGTTTTAGTGTCCTCCAATGCACCTTATGTAGCTTTGTTTTCACGTTTTTCACTGCAAGACCACCATGCACTCAAAAATATTAAGACTTAAAAAAAAAAAACAAACCACCGCACAGTTCAAAAACCAGCTCACTAAGACATCAGTTATTCTAGAGCCAATGATAAAAACATGGATTTAGTAATACAGAACTCATCCATTTGATGTATGGAAGCAAGACTACAAATTAAAAGTATGAAGCATTTATGTCCACTCCCTTCCCAAAAACATCTTCAGTTGACTCTGAGAGATTTTTTTTTTCCCCAAGTATTTCTCTAAGTATTTTTTGAGTAATTCTATCGATTTTGCTAGCTATCCTCATCACTAAACTTTAAACTTATGTTCTCCTTTGAACTTGTTTCATACTTTGCGAAAACATTTTTTTTAACCAAAAGTTAAATTATGTTGCACTGAACATTTTATTTCAAAGTATTTCATTTTACACAAATCAAAATCAAATTAGCTATAAGGTTCATTACTGCACTTCACCACCAAGTACTAAACCAACAAATAAATCCATAGACATTTGAGCCAGACTTAGATTTTTAACACTAGTATCTGCTCAAAGGAGCTTGAAAGAGAAGCACAACATAGACTAATAAAGCATTCTGCAATTTCAAAAAAATGAATTTGATGAATTATCAAGCTATATGCTGCTCTATTCTCTTATTTTCAGTGCTAGACCTCAACATTAGTATATTTAAAGTCCTTAAAAACCCCTCACATTCAAGTGAATTAACATGTCAGTGAAGATAATAAATACGTATGCAATGAAACTAAGAGTGCTTTTAAATATATTTAATGTACAACTACATTTTAATGTTCTCATTTCCTGAAGATGAATTGAGAGGTAATGATGACTGTAGTCTCTCACCTGTATCAAGATATTATCAGTGCTCAGTTAAGCAAATCCAGTCTAACTCAGACCTTCAAGAATGCTTGTGTCAAAGTTTTGCTGGCATCTACATGTAGGTTATAAAACAATTTATCTTACATTTTATCTATAGTCTAATACCAAGCACATTTAAAAAAAAAAAGAAAAAAAGAAAAAAGCATGAACAAAAGAAAGCCTCCCATTGATTTCACCTGGGGTTTGATCACAGTGCCTACTCACCATGACTGTGAAGTACTGGTCCACAATTATAAGACCATAAAAATTCAAAATAAGAAGGTAGTTTCTTTCTCTCTGTGAAGGCCAGTGAATACAACTGTACATACATAAAAGGCTTTGGGTTTTTGCCCATGAAGTTATTCTTCTGAAATGTTTTGGGTTTTGTTTTTTGGGTTTTTTTGTTTGTTTTTTTTGTTTTTAAATAACCAGATTTGGTAACCTGTATCAAAGACCACTTTATATCTTGGTCTTAAAGGGCTTAAGGCTTGATCCTATTAATCTGTCAGTAAGTTCTATAGCCAAATATCAACCACTAGAACCGATCCCTCCCCTCCATACTTTCAGAAGACGACTGCACTATATATGGAGAATCTGAAAAAAAATAAGATTTAACTATCTGAAATCAAAGGCACCAGAGCACAGGTAGCTAACTCTGCTTCTTCCAAATTTCAGGAGAAGTATTTCACCTTCAGGTTTCCAGCTACTGATGCCTACTACTTCCCACTTTTCTGCTATGGCAATGTGTATTCTTAACATACAAAAAAATTGCTAAATTTTCACAGGGAAATGATCCATTTTGATAAATGAAAAATTTGTGGGTATAAATGTGAAACATTAAGATCAAAAATATTACAGCTTTTTTTAGTTCATTAGAAGTCTGATTTCTAGAAAAAAGAGCATCTTAAAATCCATTTAGAATTCAAAATGCTAGATAAAATAATCTATAAATATCATTTGCACTCTGGTTTTAAGTTTATACTTGTCTTCAGGATTTTGGGGGAAATATACAGATAGCCCAAAACAGATAAAACAGAATATCAAGCTTCACTTGCCTGATGCCTATGTTACATCCAAGAGTCTGAAATCAGAAGAAATGGACCAGTAATCCAAACAGTGAAATTAACATGCTAAAACTCACTGGTTGAATGTCTTTACATATTATTACATCTAAAACAGTAACAGTCCAGAAATAGTGACATTTAAAAATGCCTATACAAATTCAGCACAGCTTTTATGTGTATATAAATTACAATACTGTCTTCAATTCCTTTATTATACCTTCTCCAGCATTCCGTGAACATAATTATAGTTCTGAGTGTTTGGCTGGCTTATCAATACAACTTTTTGCACTTACCATACAAAATATGGTCATAGTAGACATACAGAATATGTCTAGTAAGCATATCTTACGTTTTAATCTTGAATTGAGTACAGAATTGCTTCTTTGGTGAGTAGTTCTCAATTTGATAACACAGTTCATTACAAATTGGCTTTTATTTGTGTCCCCCCCCAAAGGCCTTGGGGTGAGCAGGATTATTCCCATATTATTTAAAAAACAAAAAAGTAGGTCCCAAACACTGCTGTGTTTGCAATGTCCACTTTTTTCAAGAACGCATGATATCTGGTAAGCATTTTGCCATGTTTAGAAGGAGGTCCCCATGGATTTGAGCAGCACTTACAAATATTAAGCATTTCTACAAACAAAACTAGGTTTCTGAAGCTGTGAGCCCAAAAAAAAAAAAAAACACACACACAAAAAAAGAAACATCACTGCTGAATGCATTGTTCTAGGGTCAGATCACTAGTACATAATTAAATAGAAATTTTGGCAGAAGTCAGTTTTCCAGAGTTGTGTTCCATTTCATAATAAGCCATCCTTTTCTCCTTCCATAATCTTGTACCTTTTTCATTGTTTTCCAAATTCAGCAATATTTAAGTGCTTCACAGTACAGCTTTGATTCCTCACCCATACTAAATGATCCATCCTTCACACTAAATGAGGCAAAATACACCTGAAAATCTAGCATACAATCAAGTTAAAAGATAAAAAGAAAAAAGACTTCTATCATGGACAACACTAATCTGCATTTTCAAGCTTCTAAATGCTTTAACTTTGTTATGAACTTTTTTCCTGGTGGTTTTTTTTGTTTGTTTGGAGGGGAAGAAAATAAAAAAAAAAAGAAGAATCTGCAGAGAATTCAGCTGTCCTACTCTAACAAGCCTCCACTGAGCGCACAGAATTTGGTGTTTGTTTCTCCCTTCCCTCCTGTAGGCTTGTCTCTTGCCTAAAGTTTCACAGCAACAGCAGAAATTTAACACCCAGATGATACATCTTCCATTTTTTATGTCTTGCTCCAAAAGAAGAGGACACTAAACACTGTTCTCAAAGATTACAGGCAAAGCAATTAATTTCTTCCTAATCTCATTCTGAAAACAAACAAAATTAAACTGATTAAAATAAAATACTTATTAAAAAACCCAAATTCTTAAAAAAACAAACTAAAACAACTTCCCCACAAATCAAAGACAGATACCTAATACAGAAAAAGTCTAAAAATGTTAAATAAAGTAATTACAGAAGGCATAGGGCAATCTTGACTAAATACCGATATTTGTATTCAAGCTTAATTATCCTTGTAACTTTTTTTTTCATTTTAGTAACTCATTCTGCAGTTTCTTCCATCCTTACTCTGCCCTATATCCAAACTTTATCTTTCTCCTTGTCAGTCTTTATATTTAAACAGTATTATATGTTCACAACTCCCATTTCACTGAGATAGTAAGCATCAGAAATACTCCTGTTATGCATGAAAATGGAGCTAATCCCTGTCATAAGGGTTTAGAGAAACCTAAGGATCTTTGTTCCATTATTAAGCCTTCCAGAAAAAAATATGCAGCAAGTTAACACAAACCACGGTATGCACAAGTTCTATTTATAAACCAATTCCTCTACCCTAGCTACCCAGTGTAATATATATTTTGTCATCATAGATACAAGTACTGCTTCCTCTCACACAATGAAGGGGGGGAAGTCATATTAGATGCAACTATGTACGACTAAAGTAATTAACCACAGAACATGACTCTGAAGTTTACCAAGGTTATTCTTTCAGGAAAAATTAAAAATTAGGTATTTTAAAACTGAAATCCAAGAGATCAATGAAAAGAGAGAGAGAGAGAGAGAGAGAGAGAGAGAGAGAGAGAGAGAGACTCTCTTAATTCATGTTCCATACTCAATACGATATTTACCTTCTCTTGTTTGACAAAAGAACAACAACAAAAAAAACCAACCAAACAAAAAAATCAATCATCTTTTCCCGTGCTACAGCTACAAATTCAGATAAAATGGGAACTATTTCATCATGCTGAAGAAGGCTTTCTATTAAATGTATCGTGCATAATCTTCAACAGTATAATACATCTGAAAAAATATTCATCCCAATTCTCCATGCAGCAACATTTATCATTGGGGGGGGGGGGGGGGGAAGCACTTTTAGTTCAAATATCATTACATTATCTCACAGAGTTAGTTTCAGATTGCTGAACTTTCTGAAAAATTACTTTATAGACACAGCAATAGCTCAAAATAAAACTAGTTTTGGAATCGTAAATCCTCTTGCCTGCCTCCCTCATTCTATACTCAAACACAGAGAAAAACACTATATTTTTAAATTGAAACCAGTAAAAACAATGTTGGCTAACTGAATAAGGTGCCAAACAGATAAACTGACATTTGCAATACAGATTAAATGAAAAAAAAAACATTTTAGCTTCTATGTTACAATACATATTTTAAAAGAATCAGAAGGCTACAGTCTTAATCTGCATAGGAACTGCTGATTTTATCAAAAGTACTTCTGAGATGTAATAAAGATGACATTTGTTATTTTTGGTTAAGTATTTAAAATTAGAATTATTTTTAAATAAAACACATATATGCGTTATAAAACAGTTTTACCAAAATGTAGTATTCTTCAGCTGGTTATACTTTTTTAGCTCTTAGGAAAATATACTGTTAGAGTGTTACAACAAATTACATACTTTTAATACACTTCCATGTTTAAGTGTTTCACAACATGAGATGAGAAACTACTGACTTCTCATGGTTTATCAGATTATCTCAGAAAACTAGAATGAAAAGTAACTTCCTGTAGAATCTTTTAAAAGAATTAACAATCACATAGATACTGTACAACATGTGTCTCTCTCTGTTTTATGTATTAGTCAGTATTCCCAGTAATCACAAAATTGTAAGTTTTACTTATTAAATTCAACAATGAATTTAAACAGTCAAACACAGTAAGTTAAACAGTTGATGGTTAGCTACATGTCAGAGACATTCTCACTCTTCAAAAGCACTCCTCTGAGTGAAGGAACCAGAAAAATAGGGTCAACATTTAGTGGAGAAACCATCACTGCATATACTGCATAATAAAAGTAGTAAATAGTAACGGAAAAGCATGATTTCCCCATTAATAAGAAGTTCAGTTACCTTTACCATACCTTTATCTGCTGTCTTCTAAGCATTGCAAGTTCCCTCATATCTCGGAATGGCTGTAGTAAGTACTGGTAGAGCTCCATGGTAGCTTCTGCAAGACTACTGTAGGCTTCATCTTCCATTTGATACAGTTCAAGCAGCTCTACCATGCTTTCCGTGTTCTTATGTTTTTCCAGAAGCTGTAAAAAAAGAAGTGCTATTTTAGTGAATGTGTTCAAACATTCCTGCTAAAAGTGACAGTCATTTAAAAAAACATTTTTTAGCCTATCCTTTTGTATTATCTTCTTTACCCCACAAAATCACTCAGACATATAAAAAAAAAATTTATATCTTAAACCCCACCCACATCTTGAATTTAGCCAGTCAAGTATGAGCACGTCTCTGATAACCTTAACTCAAAGTGTGCGCCACTCCTATTAATTTTTTCTTTTCAAAAATCTTTGGAAGGTAACGAGTATGAGCAAAAAGCACAAAAAGCAACTTAGTACAAGAATCTATAATGCAGTAATCAAATAAGCTACTTCACACATTTCCCACTTTCAGGTATGAGGGGAGAAGGAGCGATAGGAAAGGAGACAAAAGAGAAGTCACATTTTGATCTTTCTAGGCTTCTTTTTTTTTACCTATCTGTACTTTGGACCTGCACAGCCCCATTATATCAGTGCAGATCCAGACACAGATCCAGACACGGACAAGAATCTATGTGAAACAAAACAGTGATCTGCATTTCTGGTAATTTTGTCTTCCGTTTTATTATTTTTCCCTAGACAGTTTAGGCATAAAAGTTCAAATCCACAAAGTTTCCATTATTTAAAAAAAAAAAAAGAAAAAAAATTATTTAAGTATTATAAGCTTTAAATAAAATACTTCAAATAAAATAAAATAATTTATATTTTAATTCATATAAGAAAACACAACATCAAAGTCTGTCCATTCCTTCCTTTAGTTCTTATGAAGCCGAAAATTCATTTGTTTGTACAAATTTGCTACAATATATGTTTTTAATTTATATGTTTGTTTTGCATCTATTTGGGGCATTTGCCTGGGCAGACCTCACATGCTGCTGGAATCTTTTACCATTTCTAAAAAATATTCAACTGTTTAGCAAAAACTAATCTCATACAGACATGTGGAGTACTTGATGTATTTACAAAGACAATACTATCTGAAATTAATTCCCCTCATGTAATTTTCAAAGTCAAAATCTCTTGTCCTTTAATATTATCATCTCAAAAGCATATATTCACAGTCCAAGTTTATTTAAACTTAACATAGATTAGGAACACTATGGAATAAGCACATCATATCTTCTATCTGTTCATTCAAGTTGGATGCCAAACCTACATGAAATATTCTCCGTATACTCAACTGCATCAAGTATTATTATTGGAAGACAAAATAGAGGGAACTGTAGATTAGAAACTGAAGCTTTGATCAACAGTCCTTTGGTGTCTGGTTCATTTATATCCCAGGACAGTCAAGAGAAGTCTTGATTACCATACTGTCTACTCGGTTTGCTCCATTACATTTATGTTACTATACTGTGTTTCAGTTACCTGACCAGATAAGAAAAGATTTTCTCTCTCCTTTGAAGCACTAAAGATTGGCCAAGATTACAGACAGGATGCAAAGCAGAATGCAGAGAGGCTTATAGTAGCTTTATTTACATGTTCAGCATTAAAATGATTGTCAGATGACAAGCCAGGAAGAGCTTTCCCTCAGCAAGGCTTAGCAGAGATGAAAGGTCTGGGAGAGATGGTGTAGAACAGATGAGACATTCCTCAGCAGCATGAGACAATTTGTTGTATTACCTAAACAATTTCACCTAGGAAATTGTTCCTATTGCAAGCTCATTTTCTACGCCCTTCTGCTCTCCTCCAGCAGCATACAATATTCTGTGGCATCTGAGTTCTCACTGAGAGTACTGAGTAGTGCTTTGTGGCTTGCAGTCTGTAAAACTAACGTTTTATGAATTTCCTGGGCTAAACGCACATAACCTAGCCTGCAGTTATAGGGACAGAAGTCATCCCAGATGCTCTTGGGTTTGAGTCCTAAATTCCTATGGATTTCATGCATTAATCCAACCCACCAGCAGATTTAACCATCTAGGTCTATAAAGCCACCTTCTTCCTCAGCTCCTCTTGCTTGTTGCTAGTGCCTCAAAACAGAGCTGCCATATTCAAGCCTTCTCCTACTTCCACCTGGCACTATCAGAAACCCTCTAGCAGTCCCAAAGCTGTAATTATCCCTCTGTCAAGGTAGTGAAAAAAACAAACCTTTCTTCTCAAGCCACCCATTACAAGAAGGGTCTCTATTATTAGCAGCAGCTCTACAACACACTGTAATGTTAGTTTCCTTTTAGTTGCTTAGGCTATTAGTATCTGCTTATTAAATAAATTTACACATTTGTTTCATCGTGAAACCCTACTATTCTACTACAATACAAATCCTAGAGGGCAACAAAAAATGACAAAGATTAGAGAAAACTTATCACCATTTAAAAGAGAATCAATCTCATTTCAGGAACAGAGAGATGCACATAGAGATCATAAGTAAATAGGCATTGTTTCAAGGTCTTGTCCATGTCCAGTTCTATTTGGTCTACTGCCGGGGTTTCTCCAATCCTAAGCCTAGAGGTACTCCTCAACTCCTTCAGAAATACCAAACCCCCAATAAAAAAAAATACAAGTGAGGGCAGGTTATTTATACAGAACATATATATTCTTAAATTATTAACACAAGGTAAGCAACCATTCTTCCTTCCTAAGGCAAGGATCCACACAGATTCCATTTCCTGTGCCTAATGAAGACCTTTTTGAATGAAAATGGTGATGAAGTTTCATTTAAACTACAGTTGCCAGAAAAGACATAACAAAACTGGGAAACTGATTTGGAAACAAGAGAGTATCACCTTATTTGGTTTGGAGCAAAAACCAAAGAGCTATCAAATAGGGATATTCTTCAAAACAGGTAGGAAGGTTACCAACCTGCAAGCACTGGTTACAGACAGCCTCAATATACCCATCCATCTATTAACACGTTCTTATAAAGGCTCATTCAGACAGCGTTTTTGGGAAAAACACCTGAACATTAACCTTTTCTATAAAGGTTGCAAACCAGCTCAAAAGCACACTGAAATTATTTTGTCCTGTCAGATCAACACCATAAAATTGCTGCCTCAAATTTCACTTGGGTTAAAAGTTACATGAGAGAAAGAAGAGTCCGAAGAAGTATGAAAAATTCCAGTTTTGGAAAAGAAAAACAACACAGAAATTATGACATGCATTTGAAATTATAGTTATGATACATAACGTTTAAGGGAATACAGAAGGGTCAAACTATTCTCTCTCACTTTTTGGAACTGATGTGATTACCACTAGAAGAACAGTCTTCACCAATACAGTGTGGTATGAACAGAAGATTGATAGCTTCGATTCTCCTTCTAGACAGAGCCTTGTAAGCCTGATGAAGAGTCCAGGCTGCTTTAGTGCTACCAGTCCTAAATGGGCCACTGACATAGGAGACAGATGGTGCTAAGCTAGCTGTGTAGAGGACCTCTTCCACTTTGCTCTATAAAGCAGTCCAATGGAAGCTTTCCTGTTCTGGATCAAAGTCAGCTGAAGCATATTTTTTTTTTTTAGCTGGCTGCCATCCAGACAGTATTCAGACTATCAGATAATAATGCTGGGTCTAGCACAGAATCCACTGAATCAATAATGTCATAAGGCAAACCAGGCCCTCCATAGACTCACAAGCAGTTTAACTGTGTATGTTCCGATTTTCACACAGGCAGTACCTAGATGATACGCTATATTAGAAACATGAAAATTCAGCTAATACCTTTTAGTAAGATGGAGACACTGGTTAATCTGGCCAAATGCCTAAACCAACCTGGTACCTTGAAACTGTGCAATTTTCAAAGTGTTAGCATAAAATACATGAACAATTTTTGTGGCATATGTTATGCCCCACTCATGATTAATTCTCAATACAGACATTCAGTGTTACTGTTCATTTAATTCAACAGTCTCGGTATGAATTTTTTCTTTCACAACTTTTAGTTATATTACTTAAAGAAGTGAGTGGAAGAGGGTAGAGTAATAATATCCTGTACAGGCCTGACTAGCACCATACCCATTTAATACTGCATTTATTTAAGAATCATGCTTCACAGATGTTACGTTGTTCACAACTAAATAAATCCATATATTTTAGGCAACTATTACACAGATAGACTCTAGCCAGCAGGAAACACATTTTTGTCAATTTAACAGCACATATATTTGAACTATATAGCTCAAGCCTCCTGGAAGAGAGGGATATGTATCTCTTGAAATGCCTGTGGGCCAAAGTAATCCTTGGTGTACCTGCCCTGGGGGATGACATAGAATAGAATAGAATATTTTCAGTTGGAAGGGACCTACAACGATCAGCTAGTCCAACTGCCTGACCACTTAAGGGATGACTAAAAGTTAAAGCATGTTATTAAGGGCATTGTCCAAATGCCTCTTAAACACTGACAGGCTTGGGGCATCGAACACCTCTCTAGGAAGCCTGTTCCAGTGTTTGACCACCCTCTCAGTAAAGAAATGCTTCCTAATGTCCAGTCTGAACATCTCCTGACACAGCTTTGAACCATTCCCACACGTCCTATCACTGGATACCAGGGAGAAGAGATCAGCCCCTCCCTCTCCACTTCCCCTCCTCAGGAAGCTGCAGAGAGCAATGAGGTCGCCCCTCAGCCTCCTTTTCTCCAAACTAGACAAACTCAGAGTCCTTGGCCGCTCCTCATAGGACATGCCTCCCAGCCCTTTCACCAGCTTTGTTGCCCTCCTCTGGGCACACATTCAAGGACCTTAACATCCTTCTTAAATTGCGGGGCCCAGAACTGCACACAATACTCAAGGTGAGGCCACACCAAGGCTGAATACAGCGGGATAATCACCTCTCTTGACTGGCTGGTTATACTGTGTTTGATGCACCCCCGGATGCGGTTTGCCCTCTTGGCTGCCAGGGCACACTGCTGACTCGTATTGAGCCTGCTGTCGACCAGCACCCCCAGATCCCTTTCTGCAGGGCTGCTCTCCAGCCACTCCTCTCCCAATTTATACTTGTACCCAGCATTACTCCGTCCCAGGTGCAGAATCCAGCATTTGGACTTGTTAAATTTCATCCCATTAATCATAGCCCAATGCTCCAACCTATCCAGATCCCTCTGCAAGGCCTCTCGTACCTCGAGAGAGTCAACAGCACCTCCCAGTTTGGTATCATTAGCAAACTTGCTAATGGTGCATTCAATTCCTACATCCAGATCGTTGATAAATATATTGAACAGAACTGGCCCTAGAATTGAACCCTGAGGAACACCGCTGGTGACCGGTCACCAGCCAGATGTAGCCCCATTCACTACAACCCTTTGAGCTCTGCCCTTCAGCCAGTTCTTCACCCAGCGCACTGTGAACCTGCTCATCCCACAGTTGGACAACTTGTCCAGAAGGATGCTGTGAGGAACAGTATCAAAAGCCTTACTAAAATAAAAAAAACACACAACCACATCCACCACCTTCCCTTCACCCACTAGGTGGGTGACCTTATCGTAGAAGGATATCAAATTAGTTAAACAGGACTTTCCCTTTGTGAACCCATGTTGACTGTGCCTGATGATTGCATTGTTCTTTAAATGCCTTTCAATAGCACCCAGTATAATCTTCTCCATAATTTTTTCCAGGAACGGAGGTTAGACTAACAGGCCTGTAGTTCCCTGGGTCTTCCCTCATGCCCTTCCTGTAAATTGGAATAATGTTGGCTAGCTTCCAGTCAGCGGGGACCTCCCCAGACTCCCAAGACCTTTGGTAGATGATCGAGAGGAGTCCTGCCGTAACATCCGCTAGCTCCTTCAGTACTCTGGGATGAATCCCATCAGGCCCCATGGACTTGTGAACATTCAGCTGATACAGCTGGTCCCTTACAATTTCAGTGTCCACAAATGGAAAGTCACTGTTCCCACAATCGTGGTCCTCCGACTCAGGGGACCGGGCAGCCCAAGGTCTATCCATATTATTAAAGACTGAGGCAAAAAAAAAGCATTGAATGCCTCCACTTTTTCTTCGTCCCTATTAGTCAGATGACCATCTTCAACAAGTATCGGTCCAATGTTTTCTTTAGACCTCCTTTTGCTATTAACATATTTAAAAAAAAAGCCCTTGTTGTCTGACACAACACTGGCCACTTTCAACTCTAATTGAGCTTTGGCTTTTCATGTCTTCTCCCTGCATATACAAACCATGGCTCTGTTATCTTCCTGCAAAGCCTGACCTCACTTCCAGAAATCATACAATTTCTTTTTCCTCTTGAGCTCCACAAGGAGTTCCCTGTTCAGCCAAGCTTGACTTTGGACACAGTGGAATTGCCTGCTCCTGTGCTTCTAAAAGGTGGTTCTTAAAATCTGACCAGCTCTCATGGACCCTTAAGCCCTCAAAAGCAGATTCCCAGGGGACACTGCCAACTAGCTTCCTGAATAGCTTAAAGTTTGCTCTCTTGAAATCCAGGGTAGCAACTCTGCTGACCTTTTTTCTCATTACCCCAAAAATGTTAAACTCAACCATTTTGTGATCACTGCGGTCAAGACAGCCACCTACCATCACATCTCCCACAAGTCCTTCTCTATTCACAAACAACAAGTCTAGGAGGGCATCTTTCCTAGTTGGCTCACTGAGTACTTGGTGATAAGAAGTTATCTTCCACAAACTTTAGGAGTTTCCCAGACTTGCTCGTCACAGCAGTATGGTATTCCCAGCTGATGCCTGGGAAGTTGAAATCTCCCATAAGGACAAGGGCTACCAATCCAGAGATTTCTCCTAATTGCCTATAGAATAACTCAATCAGTGCTATCATCCTGGCTGGGCGATCGGTAGCAGACACCCACTACGACAACTCCTTTGTTTTCCATCCCCCTAATCCTCACCCAGAGGCTCTCAACCACATCATCACTAACTGTAAGGGCTGTACAATCAAACCTCTCCCTTACATACAGTGCAACTCCTCCACCTCGCCTGCCCTGCCTATCCCTCCTGAACAGCCTGTAACCCTCCATCCTAGCACTCCAGTCGTGGGACTCATTCCACCAAGTCTCACTAATACCAATGAGATTGTAGCTCTGGGAGCTGACCAACACTTCCAGTTCATCCTGTTTGTTTCTCATACTGCGTGTGTTGGTGTACAAGCATTTCAGATACGCTCCTGAGCCCTCCGTGCTCCCAGGAGCAGTGTAAATGTTCCCACTAGCATTGCCACCCTCAGGCAATGCCATGCCAACCCCTTGGCTTACCTACTGCAATCCTGTTGGTATCCCCTTCCCCCATCAATTCCAGTTTAAAGCTCTCTCGATCAGTCCCGCTAGCTTACGCCCAAAGATGTGTTTTCCCCATTGGGATCCCGAGAGGCCCCAGCATACCTTGTGTCTCTAAGGCTCTTCCATGGTTTAAAAACCCAAAGTTTTGGCAGAGGCACCAGTCCTGGAGCCAGGTATTGATATCCTGGGCTCGCCTGTTTCTTCCAAAGTCTCCCCCCATTACTGGGAGGATCAAGGTAAACACTGCCTGTGCTCCTAAATTTTTTAGCATTCTTCCCAGGGCTCCGAAATCTCTTTCAGACTTTTTGTTGCGACATCATTAGTACTCACGTGAAAGAGCAAGAATAGATAGTAGTCTGAAGGTTGTACTAAGCTTTTCAGTCACCTGGTGACATCCCTAATTTGTGCCCCAGGGAGGCAGCAAACTTCCCTGAAAAGAAGGTCCGGTCTGCAAACGGGTGCTTCCATTCTGCACAGGAGGGAATCACCAATAACCATAACTCGCCATTTTTTCTTCTCGGCGCTGGTCTTCATGCAGGTTTTGTTGTGAGGGGTTGGTCTCTCTGACCTTGGCAAGACTGCTTGTGCAGGTTCCTCCTCTATCTCATTATGCGCTTCGTCTACCGTACCCAGGACCTCATACCTATTCTGTAAGGGTATCTTAGAGGGTAAGGAGGGGTTTCTCTTACCACTCCGTGCTGTAACCTTCTTCCACCCCTCCTTATCCCTTGTAATGTTGCCTTCCTCCTGGCACAAAACAGATCCTGGTCCTGCCTCCATAGTGGCCATGCTGAGTTGGCTTGCATGCATCAGAAATGGCAAAGTACAGCTCCATTGATCAATCTCCTTCTCAAAATCTTGAATACTACTCAGTCTGCCCACCTCCTCCTGCAGGTCGGCCACCAAGCAGAGCAGTTCATCTATCCGGTCACACCTCCCACAGGCTTGCCTGCTATCGCTTTCCACCTCCAGGAACATCCCTTTGCACATGCCACAGCCAGAAACCTGAGCGGTCGCATGCTTTGACAGGAGCTCTGTGTGTGGCTGCATTGGTTCTACCAGGTGCTAGAAGCTCAGGAGAAGCAGAGGACACTGCTTTTTGCCAGGTGATCACCATGCTGCCTACCACCCCACACCTGCTCGCTGGGAAATATATATGCTCGTCTGTTGCAATCAGCTGGGCTGATTGTTTTTGCCTGTTTAAATCTCCCACACTGCTGGGTGCAGGCTCCGCCCCTTGTTGTCTCATCCAATCAGTGGGTCCAGGGTCAGTTGCTCAGGGAACGCCCCCTGTTCAGACAAGCCTCTCCTTGTCCATGTGTGTCCCGCCACTGCTTGCTGCCGCCACTGCTGGTGCTCCTCGCACTGCTCCGGCATCTGTTGCAATCAGCTGGGCTGATATAAAAAAGATTATTTCTGTCTTCAGTATTTAAAAAAAAAATATTTTGTCCATAAAGCTTTAAAAGCATTACAGAGGACAGTGCAATTATGTGCAAGTTGCCCTCAGTTGGGAGCATAATCCAAAGCTTGATTTAATTAGTGAAGAGTCAAGTCTTACATTTCCTTTGCTATTATTCCCAAAACTTGCGCTGTTATTCCCATTTTATTTTGTGTATGTTATAAAAACATTGCAACATGACACACATCCATTTTTAACTAAAACAAGCCATAAAGATATTTTTCAGTCTCTTCCTAAGCTTTTTCATATTTTTGGAATAACAGTAGTTACAGAATACCCTATTCTCCTATGAATTTAGGTTCTCAGAAGCCTGATAGTATTACTTGCCGTTTCCAGGAAGAATTCTAAAGATTTTTAATTGGAGAAGCATATTTAAGATCACAGGTAAAACTAAGAATAGTTGTTTTCAGAGAGAAGTACAGTACTGCAGATAGAGTAGTTTTTAGATACTCCATCCTTTCCACTGAACAGCAGTCCTAGGTATAAAATACCAAATCCTCCTGCTGATACACTTGCAATGAGCTCCAGACAATGACTTCCAAAGAATTAAAGCTCCAGAGTACATAAAATTTGGATGCAAAATTTTAGCAACTGAACTTAGACTGCAAGTTCAATTTTTTCAACCAGGCTTTTGAAGTGTATGCCAATGCATAGCAAAGGTTATTGTCTGGATTTTGGGGGGATTTTCTGAATGGCTGTTTACAGAAGGACTGAGCTAATTAAAATAATCAAACCAAATGTACACATAAAACGCACATAACAAACAAGTTCATCAAAGTTTGCAGTTACTCTAAGAAACAAACAGTAAACACACACAAAAAACCAAAAAAAGATACTGGGAAGTAAAACACAGGGTGTTTAAAACACAAGAAATAAAAAGGAACACACTCATAACATGTTTCATGCTGTCTTCTAGGCCTGTGAAGAGCTGCTCATATCAAGTGAGCCACATAATTTCTCTTTAAACTCCGTTTAAGACAGTCTTTTACCTACGTGCAGAGAGCCTGTGTACCCGAGTACCTGAGTGCAGAGAGCACACCAGAAGGCTAAGACCAGCACGCTACAGATTGGCTGTCTTGGCCTCCTTTCACTCATATCAGTTATCTTCGTTTACACTTAGGTTAACAGCTCCTAGGACAGTAACAATTACTTTTATCAAGTTCATTTACACTGCCTACCAAAATGCACCTCAAATGCACTACCTGTAATACAAGTCCGCAGAAAAGGAAAAGAACTGAACTACTGGGTAAGAAAAATTGTAGTAGTATTTTAATGTAGCCAAGTGAGCCAAAACATTATTTCCATGTATGCATCATTACTGAACAATGCATCTTCTCTCCTCCCACACAAAATTCTAAATAGAAGTCTCAGCAGAACTGTATGTGTGTGTGTGTACATATATATATATATATATAAAAAAAACTTGTTGGAATATCAAAAGGCTCAGGCTTAAAGCTGCCAACAACTCTGACAACAATGTATGGCGCACCAGATCTCTTCTGAAAGCTCAAGAGGGAGATGTCAATTAGAAACTATGCATCTCCTTTTCTGTAAACAAGACAAACATATGTGTAACATGATGGTAAAGTTGCTTTTATTTTAAGATGGTACTTGTCTGATCACCTTACCTTACTGTGTGACATGGCTGTGCCACTCCTGAGTTACACTATCACACCAAATGAGTGCCCAAAAAAACAGGTTTGAATTTAGTATATTACTTGGAATAGCACAGCCACAAATAAGCTACAGAAATCATAGCAAACAAGGGCTAATTGTATAGGAGTGCTCATTGTATAGAGTGCTAGGCTTTTTTCTGCTGTTAGTAACACAGAAATAAGTATTTACGTTGTAATGCAACTTGATGAATAAAATAGATGTGTTCGCCATATTTCAAAGTTAATATGGCAGTCTGGGACTCCTTCCCTTTGGAAAGGGGCAATATAACTAAAAGATAAATTCACTAATGAATCACTGATCAGTTGGAACATGGTAACTCTGAACAAAGACTTCTAGGCAACACCTCACCCTGAAGGCTTGGCAAAGAGCTCTATTTTACTCATGTCCTAATGAGTTCTAAGTAACTTTTTTTCTGCAGGAGTCAGATCAAAAAAAAAATAATCCAAAGCCAGAAGACTGAGAAGATACATTACATAAGTGTTCATGCCATGCCATAAAATACATTAACTTTTGGTCCACAGACCCTCTTTTCTTCCGTGCTTCTGAACTATGCTATTAGTCAGGAAAACATATTCAAGAACCTCAAAACTGACAACCGCCTAGACAAACTAATATTTGCATACAATGAAAACATTTACTTAGCAGGTATTATGACACTACTCTTAAAAACCCTTTCTTTGTGTAAGGTTTGCAATATCAGGACACATAGACCTAGCCAAACACCCACTCCGCTAAAGAACAAGTATTCTTCTACAAAAACAAAGGTGAAAATTTGATGGGAAGAAAAAAAATTAAAAGGTATAATTAACTTCACTCTGAAGTCAACTCATGGGAATCACAACATCAGCACTGAATTAGTACTCTTACCAGTTGTACAATGCATTTGGCATGGTAGAAGATATTCTCAAATGTCTGATATTAATCTAATATTAAGACATTTAAAAATCTAATTCAAAGGGAGTAAAGCATTGTGACAATACCAGATTCAAAGGACTGGTAAGGGTGAATTTACTTTTTAAAGCTGAAATGAGCTAATGGCTTGCTTCTACTGAAAGGAGATCCCACTTCCCATCCCTCTTCCTTTTCTTCTTCCAACTCCACCCCAGTTCCTTATTCCTTCTACTCTCAGGTGCACTCTTCCTCCACTGCACTGGCTTTGGTATTTCTCAGACCCTTCAACAAACTAGCTTTCTGCGAGATACTCAGTTATTTCTGCAGTTTCTCTTGGGTTAATTTACTGAGGTTTACTGAGTTGAATCAGCATACCGCAAGGACAGAGAAGCACAACAGGAAGGAAAACAAAGCTGAAAGCAGAAGGACGGAAAGAGATATGATCCCTCCCTTTCAACACCAGCAAGCTGATGATCCAGTGCTTCAGCTCCCTGCAACAGCACAGCTGATGAGCCGCCTTTAAACCTTAGAAAACAGCTGATAGGTAACTCAAATGGCCCTCTGTGTGATTTCCCAAGGCTGGTATGCTTCAAAATGTTTTCAACCTCTACAGCACCTTATACAACGGTGAAATCATGGAAAATCAGGTCTAAGGAGGAAACAGCATTATGCATGACTAAATACAATTTTTAAAGTTTCTAAGCTAAAATAATAATTTTTTTATTTAAAAGTTGAATACAACATCCCAAAAAGCCCAAAAGAAAAAACACATTTACAGCCAACTATTACTAATAAAAGACTAGCTAAAATATCAATCATCGAATCATAGAATCATTTAGGTTGGAAAAGACCTTTAAGATCATCAAGTCCTACTGTAAACCTAACACTGCCAAGTCCACCAAGAAAACCATGTCCCGAAGTGCCACATGTACACATCTTTTAAATACTTCCAGGGATGGTGACTCAACCACTTCCCTGGGCAGCCTGTTCCAAGGCCTGACAACCATTTCAGTGAAGAAATTTTCTCCTAATATCCAATCTAAACCTCCCCAAGCACAACTTGAGGCGGTTCCCTCTCATTCTATCACTTGTTACTTGGGAGAAGAGACCGACACCAACCTCACTACAACCTCCTTTCAGGTACTTGTAGAGCATGATGAGGTCTCCCCTCAGCCTCCTCTTCTCCAGACTAAACAGTCCCAGTTCCCTTAGAGCTCCTAATAGGACTTGTGCTCCAGACCCTTCACCAGCTTCGTTGCCCTTCTCTGGACACGCTCCAGCACCTCCATGTCCTTCTTGTAGTGAGGGGCCCAAAACGGAACACGGTATTCAAGGTGCGGCCTCACCAGGGCCAAGTACAGACGCATGATCACTTTCCTAGTCCTGCTGGCCACACTATTTCTGATACAGGCCAGGATGCTATTGGCCTTCTTGGCCACCTGGGCACACTGCTAGCTCATATTCAGCCGGGCTGTCAACCAATACTCCCAGGTCCTTTTCCGCTGAGCAGCTTTCCAGCCACTCTTCCCCAAGCCTGTAGCGTTGCATGGGGTTGTTGTGACCCAAGTGCAGGACCCGGCACTTGGCCTTGTTGAATCTCATACAGTTGGCCTCGGCGCATCAGTCCAGCCCGTCCAGATCCCTCTGCAGAGCCTTCCTACCCTCGAGCAGATGAACACTCCCGCCCAGCTTGGTGTCGTCTGCAAACTTACTGAGGGAGCACTCGATCCCCTCGTCCAGATCATTGATAAAGATATTGAACAGGACCGGCCCCAAAACTAAGCCCTGGAGAATACTGCCTGTGACCAGCCACCAACTGGATTTAACTCCATTCACCATAACTCTATGGGCCCAGCCATCCAGCCAGTTTTTTACCCAGCAAAGAATACACCTGTCCAAGCCACGAGCAGCCAGTTTCTCCAGGATAATGCTGTGGGAAAGAAACATCAAGAAACTCCTGAAATCCCATATGTCATGGTTTAACCCCAGCCAGCAACTAAACACCATGCAGCTGCTCACTCACACCCCGCCCTCCGGTACGATGTGGGGGAGAATCGGGAAGACACAAGTAGGAAAACTCACGGATTGAGATAAAAACAGTTTAATTATTGAAATGAAACGAAATAGAACAGTAATAACAACAATGATAACAACAACAATAGCAGAACATACAAAGCAGGCGATGCACAATGCAACTGCTCACCGACCCGCTGACCGCGTGTCACAAACGGGGGAGAGCCCCCCCCCTCAGTTTTTATACTGAGCATGACATCACATAGTATAGAATACCCCACTGGGCAGCTGGGTCAACCACCCCGGCTATGCTCCCCCCCACGACAGCTTCCACTGCACTTGGCAGAGAATGGGAGGCCGGAAAAAAAAAAGCAAGCACCACCCAACAACAACAGGCCATCAACGCTCCTCTCATACCAAACCCAAAACACAGCACACCCCCCAAGCTACTGGGAAGAAAGTTAACTCTGTCCCAGCTGGAACCAGGACAGTATCCACCCCTTATTCTACACCATCTACATCACGCCCAGGTCTCACACTTTCCCATACATTCCAATTAATCACCACCACTTTTCCTGCCTTTTGATATATACACACACAGAGATACAACTCCATTAGTCTAAGGGCCATCCCTCTAAAATGTCCACTGAGTTCATTTAGTCCATGACTTTGGGCTCCATCTGTCATAACAGTCCTTCAGGGCAGGAGAGATGGTGTGTGGTGTTGGACTGTTGCATGCTAAGGCCAGTTCTGGTTCCATTATCGCTGCACTCGTCTGGTTCTATCAGCATTGCACTTTGCTCGGTTTCATAAGAGTTCATTCTAGATTAATCTGGGTGATTCTAACTGCAATACCATTGATATGACATATAGCAACCACAAGAGTGATGACACACAGTATTATATAGAAATTAACATCATACAATTCAGTTCATTGGCTATTTTCACCCAAAATCAAATCCTCTTTGAGGTACACACCGGACTTCCCCATCCTTTCGCATTACCCACCAAGTGCACCCAGGTCCTTGAGCAAAAGCAATCCCACGGATGGGTTTTCCCTTGCCAGAGGCAGGAGTAACCCAGACTGTCTTCCCCAGCATATTTCTCATATGCACGACAGGGACTTTATCTCCATCTACAGTACGTAAGGGTTTTGATTGGGCAGGGCCAGCTCGAGTGACAGATCCCCTGGTGTTCACTAACCAGGTGGCTTTTGCTAAATGTGTATCCCAATGCTTGAATGTCCCACCACCCATTGCCCTCAGCGTAGTCTTTAGCAGCCCGTTGTATCGTTCGATTTTTCCGGAGGCTGGTGCATGGTAGGGGATGTGATAGACCCACTCAATGCCATGCTCTTTGGCCCAGGTGTCTATGAGGGTGTTTCGGAAATGAGTCCCATTGTCTGATTCAATTCTTTCTGGGGTGCCATGTCGCCATAGGACTTGCTTTTCAAGGCCCAGGATGGTGTTCCGGGCGGTGGCATGGGGCACGGGATATGTTTCCAGCCATCCGGTGGTTGCTTCCACCATGGCGAGCACATAGCGCTTGCCTTGTTGGGTTTGTGGGAGTGTGATATAATCAATCTGCCAGGACTCCCCATATTTATATTTCAGCCATCGTCCTCCATACCAAAGAGGCTTTACTCGCTTGGCTTGCTTGATTGCAGCGCATGTTTCACATTCGTGGATAACCTGTGCAATAGCGTCCATGGTTAAGTCCACCCCTCGATCATGAGCCCATCTATATGTTGCATCTCTTCCTTGATGGCCTGAGGCGTCATAGGCCCAGCGAGCTATAAATAATTCACCTTTATGTTGCCAGTCCAGATCCACCTGGGCCACTTCATTCTTAGCAGCCTGGTCCACCTGCTGGTTGTTTTGATGTTCCACAGTGGCCCGACTCTTGGGTACGTGAGCATCTACGTGACGTACTTTTACAGTCAGGTTCTCTACCCGGGCAGCAATATCTTGCCCCAATGCGGCAGCCCAGATGGGTTTACCTCTGCGCTGCCAGTTGTTCTGCTTCCACTGCTGCAACCACCCCCACAGGGCATTTGCCACCATCCATGAGTCAGTATAGAGATAAAGTACTGGCCATTTTCCTCGTTCAGCAATATCCAAGGCCAGCTGGATGGCTTTCACCTCTATAAACTGGCTCGACTCACCTTCTCCTTCAGCAGTTTCTGCGACTTGTCATATAGGACTCCATACAGCAGCTTTCCACCTCCGATGCTTTCCCACAAGGCGACAGGACCCATCAGTGAACAGGGCATATTGCTTCTCATTTTCCTAGGATACTGCGGTTTCCTATTCGGGCCCGTTGTGTGATCAGCACGACCCACTTACTCCACGTAGCATCGGTTGCATGATGTGTAGAGGGGACCCTCCCTTTGAACATCCAGCCCAGCACCGGCAGTTGGGGTGCCAGGAGGAGCTGTGCTTCAGTACCAACCACTTCCGAAGCAGCTCGAACCCCTTCATATGCTGCCAATATCTCCTTCTCAGTTGGAGTGTAGCGGGCCTCGGATCCTCTGTATCCCCGACTCCAGAACCCTAAGGGTCCACCTCGAGTCTCCCCTGGTGCTTTGTGCCAGAGGCTCCAGGTAGGGCCATTCTCCCCGGCTGCGGTGTAGAGCACATTCTTTACATCTTGTCCTGCCCGGACTGGCCCAAGGGCTACTGCCTGAACTATCTCCTGTTTAATTTGTTCAAAGGCTTGTCGTTGCTCAGGGCCCCATTTGAAAATGTTCTTCTTCCTGGTCATTTGGTAGAGAGGGCTTACGATCTGACTATAATCTGGAATATGCATTCTCCAAAAGCCCACAACGCCTAAGAAAGCTTGTGTTTCCTTTTTGCTAGTTGGTGGGGACATGGCTGTTATTTTGTTGATCACATCCATTGGGATCTGACGACGTCCATCATGCCATTTTCTTCCTAAAAACTGGATCTCCTGTGCAGGTCCCTTGACCTTACTTTGTTTTATGGCAAAACCAGCTTTCAAAAGAATCTGGATTATTCTTCTCCCCTTCTCAAACACTTCTTCTGCTGTGCTGCCCCATACAATGATGTCATCAATGTACTGCAGGTGTTCCGGAGCCTCACCCTGTTCCAGTGCAGTGTGGATCAGTCCATGGCAAATGGTAGGGCTGTGTTTCCACCCCTGGGGCAGTCGGTTCCAGGTGTACTGGACGCCCCTCCAAGTGAAAGCAAACTGTGGCCTGCACTCTGCCGCCAAAGGGATTGAGAAGAACGCATTAGCGATATCAATTGTGGCATAACACTTGGCTGCCTTTGACTCCAGTTCATACTGAAGTTCTAGCATGTCCGGCACGGCAGCACTCAGTGGCAGCGTGACTTCGTTCAGGCCACGGTAGTCCACTGTTAGTCTCCACTCTCCATTACACTTTTGCACTGGCCATATGGGACTGTTAAATGGTGAGCGAGTCTTGCTTATCACTCCTTGGCTCTCCAGTCGACGAATCAGCTCATGGATGGGGATCAGAGAGTCTCGGTTGGTGCGAAATTACCACCAGTGCACTGCTGTGGTAGCGATTGGTACCTGTTGTTCTTCAACCCTCAGCATCCCCACAACAGAAGGGTCCTCTGAGAGACCAGGCAAGGTGGACAGCTGTTTGATTTCCTCCGTCTCCAGGGCAGCTATACCAAAAGCCCACCGGTACCCTTTTGGGTCCTTGAAATACCCTCTCCTGAGGTAGTCTATGCCAAGGATGCACAGACCCTCTGGGCCAGTCTCAATGGGGTGCTTCTGCCACTCATTCCCGGTTAGGCTCACTTCGGCCTCCAATACAGTTAACCCTTGGGATCCCCCTGTCACTCCAGAAATACAAATAGGTTCTGCCCCTTTATAGCTTGATGGCATCAGGGTACACTGTGCACCGGTGTCTACGAGAGCCTTATACTCCTGTGGGTCTGATGTGCCAGGCCATCAAATCCACACAGTCCAGTAAACCTGGTTGTCCCTTTCCTCCACCTGGCTGGAGGCAGGGCCCCTCTAGTCCTGGTCATCATATTCGCTACCCACTTCTTGTAAGTATGAATCAGAAGTCTCTTCATTAAGATCGGAAGTGGAATCAGCCCCTCTACTCTTTCTGGGGAACTGCTCCCTGGAGACCGGAGCAGCAGTTTTCCTGGGAGAACCCCCTTGTGTGATTGTTTTTCCTTGCAACTCACGTACCTGTGCCTCTAGGGTCAACGTAGGTTTTCCATCCCACTTCCTCATGTCCTCTCCGTGGTCACACAGGTAAAACCACAGGGTGCCCCAGGGTGTGTACCCACGATATCTTCTCTCTTGAGCAGAGGGACGCTTGCTCCTAATGGCTGAGACACTGGTCTGTACAGGTGGGGGGTAGGACATATCCTCTTTGAGTTGCTGGACCTCCTGAGACAGTTTCTCCACAGCAGAGACACAGGCCCGTAGGGAGGAAGAGAGACTTTCTTCATACAGCCGGAGTTGGCCAGCCAGTTCATCCACTGTTTGTTCCTCTCCATCTCTCCAGGTCATTATTGCCAATGAGTTTGCATGTGACGCTGGTGCGGTCCGTACAAACTTCCGCCACATGGGTCGGGTGCATTTGACTTCATCTGGCTCTTTGGGTAACTGCTCGTTGTTCAGGTCACTATAAATCACCTCCAGCACGGCTAATTCCTTCAGGTACTGGATACCTTTCTCCATGGTGGTCCATTTGCCTGGGTGACATATAACATCTTCCTTGAAGGAATACCTTTCCTTCACGCCTGACTATAGTCACCTCCAGAGGCTGAGGGCCTGTGTCCCTTGTCCAATCGCTTTGTCAACGCCCCCTTCCCTAGAAAGGGATCCCAGCTGCTTGGCTTCCCTACCCTCTAATTCCAGGCTACTGGCCCCGTTATCCCAGCATTGGAGTAGCCAGGTGACAATGTGCTCGCCTGGACGATGACTGAAGTCTTTCCGCATATCTCGCGGCTCACTCAGGGATGGGGATCGGGTTACCATCTCATTTATGGGTTCTGCGTCTTCCTCCTCCTGTTGTCGTGATCGCCCTGGTTCATCTTCATCCCTTACTAAACGAGCTGATTTCCTTGTGCATTTTCTTTTTTGTATAGGGGCGACTGATACCAGCACCGGTTGGTTCTCTGTCACGGGGGGTGGGGTAGTCGCGGTGCCTGCCGTGGGGGGTGGGGTAGCCACAGGGCCTGTTGTTTTGTCATCAGATGCAGAGACCTTTTCTTCCCCTTGAGGGTTCTGAATAGTGTTGAACAGGGCTCGGTAGGCATGGGCCAGGCCCCAGCACATTGCAGTGATTTGTGTCTCCCTAGAATGGCCAGGGTGACAACATACTTCTTCCAAATATTCCACTAATTTTTCAGGATTCTGCACTTGTTCAGGGGTGAAGTTCCAGAACACTGGGGGTGCCCATTGTCCTAGGCATTTGCCCATGCTATCCCACTCGCCCTGCCACTCATAACTATCCAGCCTTGGGGCAGATCTCTGGATGACATTCTTAAATTCCTTATTAACCTTGGACAAAACCGAAACAATATTCCCAAGAAATACCAATAGATGCATCTTAACTACCCAGGGATTTTCAAGGTACTGACAAATTATTTTAACGAAGGAGATGACATCATAGAGGAAGGTAGTGAAGGGGCCATCCTGTATTTCCTCCATAAAAAACCTCTCAGAGGAAGAGGTATAATTGCTAATGATCTCCATGAGGTGGTACCCAAAGTACAGTAACGGCTTCAGTACAAAACCCAAATACCAGATAACGCCCAATGCCAGCATTTTAGTAACACACCTCCCAGGCAAAACATCATTAATCACTGCAGAGCACAGCAGACTACAAAACCCAACACCAACCTTTAACAGGCACAGCAAAAACAAGAGCATGGTGCAGATCACATAAATTAATATCGAGAACAGATGAATCAATATTGTGACCAGCAACTGTTAACAGATATAAATTCCTTAATACACTCTAGTTAATCTGTCATTATCTCAACCGTTCGTGCCCCACGTTGGGTGCCAAAAAGGACTGTCGTGTTTTAACCCCAGCCAGCAGCTAAACACCACGCAGCCGCTCGCTCACCCCCCAGCTCCAGTGGGATGGGGGAGAGAATCGGGAGGGCGCAAGTAGGAAAACTCGCGGGTTGAGATAAAAACAGTTTAATAATGGAAATAAAACGAAGTAGAACAGTAATAATGAGAACAACAACAATAACAGAATATACAAAGCAGGTGATGCACAATGCAACTGCTCACCGACCCGCTGACCGCATGTCACAAACGGGGAGCAAGCCCCCCCCACGCCCCTGGTTTTTATACTGAGCATGATTTCACATGGTATAGAATACCCCATTGGCCAGCTGGGTCAACCACCCCGGCTATGCTCCCCCTCAACACAGCTTCCCTTGCACTTGGCAGAGCATGGGAGGCTTAAAAAAAAAAAAATAAAAATATGTCCCCCGTTGCAAGCACCACCCAGCAACAACCAAACCATCAATGGGCCATCAATGCTCCTCTCATACCAAACCCAAAACACAGCACACCCCCCAAGCTACTGAGAACCAGGACACCATATCATGCGCACTTTTTTTCCTCCTACTCTAACAGCAAATATCATGTAAATGGCAAGCTATTAAATCACTTTCATAACAGCACAACATTTCAGTTTAAATTACTATCAGGCGAACACAGATTTGTATTCTGTGGTGTTACCTGTTTGGGTTGGTTTTGTTCCTGTTTTCATGGAGAAATGAGGGGGAAAGGATACACAGATTAAATATTATGGAGAAATAAAATCCATGCATGATAAAGCAGCATAACAAAATACAGTTGAAATAATACATACAATTTACCTATTAATTCAACTCTTCCACGACTGCTCCAATATTGCAAGTAGTTTGGAATTTTTTAACTCCTCCCACATATGGATTTTTTGCTGAATTATACTACTCTGAAGTGACAAAAGAGTACAACTTAAAATCCTGACATCTGATGATTATAAACTAATATCACACTACTGAAGGCTGAATAATTTGGACTCTGAAGCCACAGTGCTATATGTAGAAAAATTATAAACTTTCAGAAACTTCTAAAACTGATCTACAGATTTTCTCCCTCAAAAGTTTATTTTTCTTTTTTTTATATTTCCTTAAAACAGATATAAAGCACAGTGTTATTTAAGGTTGTTTTTTTTTTTAAAAACAAGCCCTAATCCAAATTAGTTCTACTTTAAGCATGGGGTTCCACTAGAAAACCCACAGAGGTTCCTTCTAACATAATAATCTATGATTCTAAGTTATTGAAAAATCTTTATAATACCCTCTCCCCTAAAGTAGCTGAAAACAAGCCATAATGCAATGCTGTTATGTGAAAAGTTGTGCTACTACTCATTTTAGATGACCCATATAAATTGTCTGCAAGTCATCACAAACAAATGCTAACTGATTATTTAAACAACATTTTTCAAAGGAAAAGAAACATCCAGTTCCCTCACACCAATATCATAGCATTTTTTCCAAAAGAAGGTCATATAAATATTTGTCTACAAGTGCATTTTGAAAAGTACTATAACAGAAGCACAAAATAAACAACAATTTTCAGTATCACTTCAGAAAGCAGAGGTACTCAATTTACTTTCAGAAACAATAAAAAAGGTTGCTGAATGACTGGAAGTGTTTCATAACACCTTTTCAGGAGCAACTCATTTACAAAATATAGTACACTAAGCATTCAAATTTTTCTGAATGGGTAATGTTTGTCTGCCCCATATGTAACAAAAAAAAAAAATCTATACATTTGATAACTTTTACCATACAAATACCACAAACAGAAAAGAATAGATAGAAAGGAAATCCAGAGACAGGGTCTTACCAGTAAGAGGTTTTAACTGAAAACAACCTTGGCCAAAATGTTTGCAACTGGTCAGCTGGGTCATAGGCAGATACACCACCAGCATTCTATTTACATCTATTCTGAACGGCTCCAGATGATGATTTTCAAAAACTAGCTTGCCAGGGAAGCTGTCTTCACATTAAAATGCCTTTCTGCCTATGACCAGAAGAGTTAATCCAAAAGTAAAATCCAAACTGCACAAATGTTTTTTCAGCCTTGAGAAAAGAAGGCTTAGGGGAGACCTTATCACCATGTTCCAGTATTTAAAGGGTGGCTACAAAGAAGAAGGAGACTCCCTTTCTACAAGGAGTCACATGGAAAAGATGAGGGGTAATGGGTACAAGTTACTCCTGGGTAGATTCCAATTGGACACAAGATGAAAATTTTTCACAATGAGAACAATCAACCATTGGAATCATCTCCCCAGGGAAGTGGTGGATTCCCCAACATTGGACACTTAAGATTTGTCTGGACAGGGTGCTGGGCCATCTTGTCTAGACTGTGCCTTTGCCAAGAAAGGTTGGACCAGATGATCCTTGAGGTCCCTTCCAACCTGGTATTCTATGATTCTATGAAATGAGCCTCAAATAAGAGGTTATTAGGAATAAAGGACACAGTTGACAAGCAAGAGCTAGTAAACAAGGAGACTTTTGTGGAGACGTTGCAAGTTAAAATCTAGCACTGTGTGTTAAAATTCTTCATGAAGGCTTCAGACAAACTAGTAACAGTTTGGTTTATATTTCAGGCCCAAATTCTTCAGAAAATGGGAATTGGGCAAGTTTCAACAACAAACTAATTAAAACAAAAATACATTTCCCTTATTAATCTATACAGCTTATGACTGGAAGATACTATGAGATCATCTAATCTCCAGTCCAACAAATTTGGACTATTTTCTTTATTTTTATAATCCTGTTTCAAGTTATGCAAGGGCTTCAACAATTATTCTTAAAGACTAACCCATATTCTAGCAGATATCACCAGCAGATTTCTGATGAGATCATACTATTACTTCCTGTAAGGGCACAACAATTCTTTCTTCACCATTCTTAAAACATTCTTGCATGTTTGTTATTAAACAGCACTGCACTTAAAGCAGGGATTTTCAGTGAACTATCCAAGATCTTTGTTCTGAATGGTTACAGTGATGTTAGTACTATGCAAGATGTATGAGCAATTCAAATAAATTGTTCCAATGTATATGAACTTTGGCTCCCTTCCTCAAAAACTCTCAATCTTCTAATCTAGATCAGTATATATTACATGGTTAAACCTACAGTTGCTATTACCCTCATATGCCCCAGTAGCAGGACAAAACTTCTGGACACTCAATTTTTAACACAGTAAAATGTTTACAACAGCAGAATATCTTATTTATAAGCTTTTACTACATAGTAAATTAACAACAACTTGTGACAAATTTTTAAAAATAAACTTAATTTATTTTAGCTAGGGTTTGGTTTTGGGGTTTTTTTCCAGGATAGAGAGAAGAAACAATGTAACTGTTATATTACTGGCAACTCCCAAGTACTCCAGTTGCCCAAAAATCGCAAAATATGTTCTAGGTGCAGGTTCCTCTACAGAGTTCAATATATGTTCATTTGCTTCTCTTGCTTTTGTACAGTACTAAAAAAATACATTGTGGCCTTACAGAATCACACATAGTAGAATTATTGTATCACCAAATGTTAATAGTTGATTCTTCTCTGGAAAAAATAAAGGAGGAAGAGGAGGGAGTTAGACTCGATGATCCGTATGGGTCCATCCCATATCCACCCATATCCCAGATATCCACCTGCAGCCCATGGAGGACCCCACGCCGGAGCACGTGGAGGCGCCCGAAGGAAGCTGTGACCCTGTGGAGAGCCCGCGCTGGAGCAGGCTCCTGGCAGGACCTGTGACCCCGTGGAGTGGAGCCCACGCTGGAGCAGGTCTTCTGGCAGCACTTGTGACCCCATGGGGGACCCACACTGGAGCAGTCTGTTCCTGAAGGACTGCACCCCGTGGAAAGGACCCACGCTGGAGCAGTTCGTGAAGAACTGCAGCCCGTGGGAGGGACCCCGCACTGGAGCAGGGGAAGAGTGTGAGGAGTCCTCCCCCTGAGGAGGAAGGAGCAGCAGAGACAACGTGTGATGAACTGACCACAATCCCCATTCCCTGTCCTCCTGCGCCGCTCAGGGGGAGGAAGTAGAGAAATTGGGAGTGAAGTTGAGCCCGGGAAGAAGGGAGGGGTGGGGGGAAGGTGTTTTAAGATTTGGTTTTATTTTCTCATTATCCTACTCTGATTTTGATTGGCAATAAATTAATTTAATTTCCCCAAGTCAAGTCTGTTTTGCCCCTGATGGTAATTGGTGAGTGATCTCCCTGTCCTTATCTCGACCCACGAGCCTTTTGTTATATTTTCTCTCCCCTGTCCAGCTGAGGAGGGGGAGCGATAGAGCGGCTTTGGTGGGCACCCGGCATCCAGCCAGGGTCAACCCACCAGACATACTAAGCAACAGCTCAGATGTATATACATAACATCACTGAGTTAGTCAATACGTATCGTAAGTATATCATCATTCTCCTTCCCTCTCCTCCTATCCTATCTTTCTTCTCTCCCTACCATATTCCTTATGGCTAAGTTTTCATCTCCTGAAAAAATAAACAAGTTTGACAGATGTATCTTTAGTTGGACCTAATCCCCACTTTGACTGAAGTTCTCACCAATAACAGCAATTTCCTGGTGCACTGCAATGGTATGTTTCTACTAATATTAAAAAGGGATTCTAAAAGCACCTCCCCAAAGAAGAAAAATGGTAGGTGCAGCCATTTCTGAAAACCTCTGCTTTTCAGTAGCTTCTTCAGCTCTGTCGTAGCAATATTTACATATGTAAAGAACAACATAAACCTCATTGATCATCTGTAAGCAGTGTCTTGTCATATTATAGAAAGAAATGTAAAAAGATGCAATCATTAGAAAGAATCTGCTTTCAAATTCTAAACCTGCCTGTGCAATACTATCTCAGCCAGAAATGGAGGGGAAAAATAGTCACTGGATTTAGAAAGCAGTATTAAAAGGCATTGACTTGAAGGCCTTGAAGGTAGGATATTCAGTTAAAGATAAGGAAAATAAGGCCGGAAAAATTGAGAAAAAATATGCAAGAAAACAAAGTTAAACATGAAGACAAGACAACCCAACATCATCTCTAAAAGCTAAGAAATGAAGTGGGCTGTGAATCCCAAGGAGCACAATGGATTACAGAGTGTTTATTACATAGGTGGTACACACCTCTTCAAAATATTCTGGCATATGAAAATGCTGCAACTACATATCAACTAGAAAAACTTTAAACGAAAAATAGCGGAAAGTCTATCTCTACATCTAGGGAAACAAAAAATTAAAATTTTGAAGGGGAATATCAAATAAAATAATCTCATCATCAGAATACTTCCCCAACTAGAAGACAAAAATGGTTCCTCAATCCCAGTTCAGACAGTTAAATAGAGCATATATTGCATTTTATTTCCTTTTTTTTTTTTCTCCCAGGTATTTAGATAGGGAAATGAACTATGAGACTGGCAAGCTGCTGCCTTCAGTTTCTAAAAATTAAGTCTAAGCTTACTGACAAGGCATTAATAAAACAAGGCATTAATAAAACAAGGCATTAATAAAACAAGGCATGAAGTCTATCTACATATGTATGCCATAAGTGCACTGTAGAAAGGAGAAAAAAAAGAAAAAAAAATTACTTCAAATCCAAAACAAGCATCCTACTGAGACTGGAAAAGAGACAACACAAAAAGATTGACAAAAACAAAGGCAGTAGCCAAAAACCTAATTAACTTACAATCACAAGTCTATACATCTCTGAAGCAATTTGCAGCTACCTATAAAACAGAAGTAAAAGGGAAGGGCAGTAGAAAAAAAAAATAAACATTTACTCAAGCAGATATCAAATAGAAGAAGGATAAAAGATAAAAGATTTCCAGTTAAAAGGTAAATTGTTATTTTGCTTAGGACTTAGAAGGTTTTCATACACAGACTAAAGAGAGAAGCAAATACTGTGATAATGTGGTCTAATATCCTTTAAACACTGAATACCTAGAAGCCATTTTAAAGCATGTATTTTAAAATGGTATGTAATCACACCTTAGACTTTCAGCAACTGTAAGTCCACCATATGATTAAGCTGTTGCATATTTAATTATCCTTGCTGCTATAAGGGTCCAAGAATCTCAAGTGATACAGCCCTCTCTACCTTATATCCACGTCTTCCATGAGTATCACATCATAATTGTTTAACTTGTAACATGTATTTACATATACAGAACACATTTCGGAAACTCACTGAAACACTTTGAAAACAAAATATTCGTGTGACTTGGATTTTTATTATTTGCAGAAAAGGGGAGGGGGGGAACCACTCCACATTTAATTCTGCTTATCTGTAAAAGTATTGCTATATCCTTACTATTGGGTTTGATGCTTGCAGGAGTCAGGTGTGAACTTCCAAAACTTAAAATAGCGAGCCTTTAAAATATTTATTAACTTAGGACTAGTTTGTAACAACCAGAAATAACTGCTAATGACTCCAGCTGGAGATTAGATAAATAAAAATATGATGGCTGTAACAAGAGTACAGAAGAGAACTTTTTCTGCCTTCTAGATGCAAAGTTCAAGATTTTAGAAATACTGGCCAAGAAGCTGGAATCCCAAATAAGGATTCCATGGCATCCTCTCTGTTGAAATAATAACATCTTTTTATCTGGTCATTAACTGATTCTGTATCATGTCTCCATTTGGGAGCTCAGACCTCTAGCTGAGAACATGAGGAATTTTTTTTAAACAGGCATAAACTTAACGGGTTGGTTATCTATGAGCCACAGTCTCTCCAGGGGTATACCTGCTGCGGCACAAACATAACCACGGCCACAGACGCTTTGAGATGTACCTGCTCTGGCATGGGCTTATCCACGGCCACAGACGCTTCAGGGTGTCCTGCTACCATGTGGACTCATCCACAGGTCACAGTCCCTTTGACTCGAGTTCACACTGGAGTTCCAGCCTGTCCAGTACAGCAGCACAGAAACAGCAGCGATGCCCTGGCCATCTGCCAGCCCAGGCACATCCCCATTGCTGTTATCAAAATGTTCCCAGGCCCAGCACAGTAAGATGATAAGCAGTACAGCACTACAGCAAGCAGCAAAAGCAAAATGCAGCCACTAACGACCACTAGACTCTAATGTACAGTAAGGCAAGTAAGCCCCATGGCAAGCACAGGAGCCTGCCAATTAATAGCTAAATAGGAATAACAGCTATAAATTCAATCTAGCACATTCCAATCAAACCTGTCGTTATCTTGAACCCTTCGAGCCCCATTCTGGGTGCCAAAAAGGACTGTCGTGGTTTAACCCGGCAGGCAGCCAAACACCACGCAGCCGCTCGCTCACTCCCCCACAGTGGGATGGGGGAGAGAATCGGAAGGGTAAAAGTGAGAAAACTCATGGGTTGAGATAAAGACAGTTTGACAGGGAAAGCAAAAGCCATGCGCACAAGCAAAGCAAAACAAGGAATTCATTCACTACTTCCCATCAGCAGGCAGGTGTTCAGCCGCCTCCAGGAAAGCAGGGCTCCATCACGCATAATGGTTACTTGGGAAGACAAACGCCATCACTCCGAACGTCCCCCCCTTCCTCCTTCTTCCCCCAGCCTTATATGCTGAGCATGATGTCATATGGCATAGAATATCCCTTTGGTCAGTTGGGGTCAGCTGTCCCAGCTGTGTCCCCTCCCAACTTCTTGTGCACCCCCAGCCTACTCGCTGGCAAGATGGTGTGAGAAGCAGAAAAGGCCTTGACTCTGTGTAAGCACTGCTCAGCAATAATGAAAACATCCCTGTGTTATCAACACTGTTTTCAGCACAAATCCAAAACATAGCCCCATACTAGCTTCTATGAAGAAAATTAACTCTATCCCAGCCAAAACCAGCACAATGAACAAGGGCTCCAAAAAAGTGTTTATTAGTTTTCAAAAATGAGGTAGAACAATATTTACTCCTTTAGATACAAGTTTTTACTTTAACATAAATTAACTGTTCTTAAGTTAATCCAGAATTAATAGTTTTATTTGAAAAAATAAAAATATGTGCTATTTCAAAACTGCAAATTATGCAGTAGAAATTAATTCCAGGTCATACAGTTCCTCTACAACTATTTTTCTTCCTCATCTTGGATCTGTTTTTACTTGCAACATTCTTCTGGCTTATTAAAGGTTTATAATTGAGACAGAGATAAAAATGCCTATTACAAAGAGCAGCAATTATTAACTGCCGTGAAAATAAACTGGTTTGTGTGTAACTTATGGAAAGCAACAGATGGCCAAGTAGGGGATGCTGAAACAATGAACAGAAGAGGTTTTGTTGCTCACTTTGCTTCTCCACCCCAAAGAACATAATCAACAGAAACTGCAAGCATTTCTCAAGTAATATTCTAACTGCGCAGAGGAATTTGTCCTGGAAAAATAAATATATGAAATAATTATAAACCGCAGAAGAATTTTTTGAAATGTTAAGCCAAAGTCTTGGAGTTCTAAACTTGTTTTTTGCACAATTTTATATTAATGAAAACCCTCCATATTTATTATGCTCCTTGATACTATTTCGGTTGCCAATGCTGCTCAATCCCTTCCCCTTTTCCCCAAAAGTTCTAATAAGAGGTAAAATCATTTAAAATTGCAGGAATCCAACATTCCCAACAGCTAACAGGCAGACTTCAAGTACAGGTGGAAAAGTAAATTAAAGTGAGAGATGAAACATTGATTCAGTAGGTTTTCTTGAAAGTATGAAAAACCTTTACTTCAGAAATACCTAGCAATACTCATCAGCCATTGCTTCATTTGCTTAGAATTGCAAATGACAAACAATATCAGTATTTGCTTAAAAGACAGACATTTCCTGTGGACTAAGTAAACCACTAACAGATAAGGAAAAGAGAAACCTGAGAGCCAAAAGGGAAAGAGCAGGTCATTCTATTGGTTTCTTTTCTTAAACGTGAACTACCTTTAATTAAAGAAGGATCGATTTACACAACTGACAGTAGTACAGCTGTACTGACTTTAGGTACACTACTGGATTGGTTATCATGGGAAAGGAAGGTTGTACTGTAGTCAAATACACAAATATGCTCTGCCATTTTGTCTGCACAAAGTTCTGAACATTAACAGAGAATAAGATGTTGTAGTTTAGAGATCCTGATGGATAAAGCTTGCGTTGCCTCTTGATAACTGATTTATTTTTTGCTGATTTGTTGCTGGTGCTAACAAAATAGAAGTTGAGATTCTCCAAGAAACAAATAGTTCTTACACAGTAATTCCGATTTAGCGTTTCCTCAGAAACACCATGCACTTTGAGTTAGGTACCCGGTTCCCAAACTCCACACGTTTAACAGGAACTTCTCTTGTCCTGCTCAGCTCCTATTAAAAACTGCTGAGCTGAAGGCCAAGTAAATCTAAGCACACGCTCCCAAGCATTCATGCAGTCAAAGAAAAAAGTGGATGACAATATGCTTTCATATTCTCTGGACTAAAACTACTGCAGAAGACTATTAGACTAATTACCGGCTGTATACCAAAATTAATGAAGATGAATTCAGCCCTTTAAACAGCCATGAAAAAAAAGAAAAATCACAATGATATATCCTAACACAACAGTTTGGAAATAAACTTGTTCCTGACAATGCTACATTGAGATGCCCTTATCACGATTTCATCACTGATAAAACAACAATTTTCTCATACTCTGTAACTCCATTCACTAAGGAAAAGCTGGGCCCAAATCCTACAGACTCAAAACTATGCCATCAAAAACAGCAAGCACATACACTCATACTCCATTGAGGGAGAAAAACCCAAAACGTTCACCACCACACATTTTTGAACACACAATATTGGCAGGATATATGTGGGCAGCTGAAGCAGCCAAACTTGATCTATATCCATACAATAGAATTTAGATGGTGTGTGCAAAAATAAAAAATTCCATAACATGATTCACATACATAGTCGCACCTAGATAGATCCAGGTACATTCTGGACCAAGGCCACCGAAACATAAACACAAGTGTAAAATTCTCCTTTTTCACTAGGAAAATCTGGGTCCTCATATACCTCAGTCCACAAAGACGTGAAAAAATTCTCATACACTGATGCTAGAAGTTAGCAGAACCTCCTCAACTACTTTTGTCTAAACAGTATATGGTATGACAAAAAGAGATGGCGTGTTCTGAAATATGCAAGTCTCGTCAGACACTAGCAATGGCGACGCAGTAAATACTCGCTAGGACCAGATAGCTTGCTTTTTAAAATCCCAACTGTAAGAACTTACCAGCTGAACAAGAGTTGTAGTTACTCCAGTTCCACTGGAAAACATCATCTCACTTGAAATGGCAGATTCAGTACCCAGAGCCTGTAGGAACTTAGAACTTTTTGGCCTCAAGTGCCTAAATTGTACTGTCAAAATAAACACCACATGTTGCTGCTCCCATTAAACAGAAAAATTCAGACTCCAACACATCCTGGTGCAAAGCAACGCAACAATAAAAATCTGGGAGCAAGACCTTGCCAAATCCATCAGATTCTTGTTCACAAACATCTAGGTTCAACTGCACAGAATAAAGTAGAGCCACACTTTGATGACTAGGGAAATCTGCACCTTCTTAAATCCCGGCCCTAGAGACCTTGGAAAGGTTAAGCCTCATTTTCTTACTTTGATTCTCAAAGCTTGCTCTTTTTTTTTTTTTAAACTAGACAGTTTTCCTGTACTTTTTTTTGTCCCATGGATCGATCAGTTCTGCAAAGGTAGAGGGGAGCAGCTGGAGAGAACAACTAAAGAAGATGTCACAGAGCAAGGAAAAGGTAACACTAAGGTGGAGATATCTGGACCATGCGGTAGCCTCACCTCCTGGATTCGCCTGCGGGCCCGCTGCAGAACCTCCTCGTACCCCTTTTGTCGCAGCTCACTCAGGCTCTCATAATACTCTTCGGGGTCATCAGTCTCAGTGAAGAGTACCTGCGAAAGAATCTTCCAGCCGCAGGTATCCAAGCTGTGGAGCAAGTAAACTTGCAGTTTGTAGCAGAGAGCGTCCATCTCCTGCTCGGATAGCTCCGGGGCTCCGAACAGCACCGTCCACACGCCCGAGGGCTCCTCGGGGAAGGCAGGCAGGTAGGGCTCCAGCTCCGAGTTCACCGAGCACAGCTGCTGGTGCATAGCCCGCAAGTCTTGGAAGGAGAAGAGGCCAGCCCAGCTGCACTCCTCCCCCGCGGGCTCCGCGTCGGGAGCGGCCGGCTCGGCTGCCTGCGGCGGCGAGGGCGGCAGAGCCAGCGCAGCGTCCGCCTCCTCCCCCAGCTCCAGCACTTCTATCTCTTCGGCGGCACCTGCCGCCTCCGGGCCCCGCTGCGGCCTCCGGGCCGGGCTGCTCTTGGCGCGCAGCGGGCTCTTCGGCAGTGCCTCGGCCGCCGCGCCCCGCTCGGAGCCCCGCAGCCCCGCCTCGGCGCGGAGATGCGAGGAGCCGCGCGCCAGGCCGGAGTCCGTGCCCCAGGCCGGGCCCCTGCTCACCGTGAGGATGCTGGCCTTGGGGGCGGCTCTGGCCTCGGAGCCGGCGGGGCCGCTGCGGTAGAGCTCGCGGGAGCCGCTGCGCTGGCGTTGCGCCGTGCGGTTGTGGCAGGTGATGGCAAACTTGCCCTCAATCTCGTTCCAGGCCACGATGAAGACGAATTTGTGCTTCTCCCGCTCCTGGAAGGCGTGAGGCCTCACGGCCACCCAGTCGGCCTCCAGCGTTTCCTCCAGAGCGAAGGCGGACATGGCGCTGCGCGGCTTCCCACGCACACACCCCACCCCCCGCTCCTGTCCCGTCCCGGCAGCCGCCCCCGCCTGCCCCGCTGCGCGCCAGCCGGCAACAGCTCCTCGCAGCCCCGCGCGCCGCCTCACTGCCCACCATCAGCCATCTTAGCGACGCGGGGACGGAGAAGGCGCTGAGGGGGAAGGATGCGCTGGATCCCGACCGAGGCGGCAGGGGTGGGGAGGGAGGACAGAAAGGAATCACTTCCTCTCTGCTCGGCGCCCGCTGCCGGGGAATCCCGCCGCTACCACCTCTGGTCATCAACCTTCCGCCGCAGCGGATAATGCCCGGTGCCCCCACACAGGTAATTCACGCGCGTCACGCGGGGCAGAATCTGTTTACAAGCGGCGGTGGCGCTGCGACAACTCAGCGCCAGCCCCGCCCCGCGGCCTCCCGAAGCCCCGCCCTTCCAACCCCGCGGGGCGCCTTCTTCATTGGCTGTCGCCCTGGTTTCCCCGGCGGAGGGAGGTGGGCGGAGCCTCGCGCTTCGCCCCGCCCCTTCTCCGCCGGCCACGCTCGCGATCTCCCGCCCTCACTTCTCGCTCTCCCATGGTGGGCGGGGGGAAGGGCGATGCCCCGCCCCTTCCCTCGGACGGACAACGCGGCCGTTCGGCCGCCGCGCGCTACATGCTGGAAAGGGCACGTGCCGGGCAGCGGCCATTAGGGGCCGGGGCCAGGGTCGGGGCCGGAGGCGGGGCTGCCACTTTTCTCGTACTTGCACCGTGGCTCCCGGGGGCAGGCTGGGGGGTAGTGGCCTCTGCTTCGGGCAGCTTCTGAGGCAGCGCTGGCTTTGCTTACCGCGGCTCTGGCCTTGCTGTTAACTCTCTGTCAGCCCGTCACCCCGGTGGGGCCCATTGGCCTCTGCAGCCCTGCACAGCAGCTAGCCTGCAGCTAGTGCTTCTTTTCAGGGCCTCTGCCCCCAAGCTGCTAGAGGGTTTTTAAGTATGGAGGTCCGTGAAGGCAACAAATCCTCTCACAGGGAAATGCTTTTCCTGTTTCCTAAAGCAGTTTTCTGCATGGTTACAGGAAAGGATGTGGTGCTTCAGGAGCTTTAGTTGTATGACTTCATTCTGACTAGAGATTGAACCAAAGTATTTCAAAGATCGATTATCAAGAGCGCCTAACGGCATGCCATGCAGCAGAAGTTTTCACTTGTGGTTAGGCTGCAAAAGAGTGCAGCATCTGTGACGAGACCTGGAGATGAGTGCATGGTCTAAAATAGCTGTTTGGGGCAATCCTGTAATTTTATAACTGAAGTTAACTGATTGCACTGAGACGTGGCATTTCATGCTCATGTTGGCCTGTCCTACTTAAGAATTGGCAATGCATGCAGTGCTCTTGGAGGTTTCCAAGTGTATTGCAGAGCACATAGGTTACAGTAAACCAGCACAGACAACTCTCATAAGCATGTCTGAAAGGAATGATTAATCACCTGCGATTCTAAGGCCAATGGTCGGTTTCTTAGTGCTCTTTGGGATATTTAATTTCTCCTCTTGTATAAATGAAAAAAATGTTTCTTACTATAATGATCCTGAAATATTTGCATCAAAAATAAGATCAGTAGACAATATGCATTGGCCCATCTGTGATATTGTTGTCCCGCTCCAAATTAGAGGAAGCACTGGGGAAATAAAACATTCTCAATTGAGTTTGCCAGAGAAGCAGAGTGAGTCATAGCTTTTTTTCTAAAGTTACTACATTGACTAGCATCCTGTCCTTGGAAGTTAAAGTATTTGAGGAGAGCCTCTGGCAATCCAAACATTCTCTGGTCATTAACAAAGCAACCTTGTATATTCAGGAGAATCATGGTTATGTCTATTATTATTAATTCCCAAAGTCACAGCTGTTAGAAAAAAGAAGGAAATTATGGCTCAGCAGCCAGAGGAACGACCATATCTGCGTTCTAAAGGTGATGTATGCTGTACATCTCAGAGAACAACATTCTTTTCTATTACCGTAAATTTAGGCATCAGATCAAAGCACCTGTGAAATGATCTGGAAGATTTGATTATACCCCATGTAGAAGTGGCCAAGAAAGCAAGCAAAGAATACGTTGATGGAGGAAATATAGTCTCTTTCTGTTAGGTATTCAGAAACAAATTTTCAGTGGATGAATGCAAGCAGCAATCCAATTTTGTCTTCAGTAATGCATGAAAGAAAAATTTAAACAATGAAGATGCAACAGTATATCTTTCTCTCTCTCCAGGCTTAAGAGAATTAAACATGGATTCAAAATTTCCCATCAGCCAAAGGATCAGAGTCCTAGTATTTCAGGTACATTACTGTAGAGGCCAAGGTCTTTGAAGTAGTATTAGCTTGGCTGTTCTCAGATAGCGGAGGGACAAGCTGGTATGATTTAAAGCAGATATTAGGTAAATGTAACATTTGTGAGCTGGCTAAAAACTAGTCTGAAAATCACTCAGCTGCAATCAAATTTCTGATAGGCCTCTTTTCATGCAGCAGAAAAGCTGTGCCGTCAGTTCTCGAGAGCTATTATATTTTGCCAAAAAACTTATAGGAACAAAAACTTGCAAGGAAATAGCAATTTTTCAAAATCACATTATCAAGAAGCACTGAGTAGCCTTCATAGTAACTTCTGTATTGTGGGACATGCATAACTTTTCATTCATAAAAATATAAAGGGCAGGCTTTTCAGATGTTGGTGATTTGTTCTTAAAGGTGGTTAAAGGAAATACGTCACTGATCTCTACCAAATAAAACAGCAAAAAATTAAAATTACATTCTTAAAGGCTAGTAGTTGCCTTCTGAACAGGACTTGTGGTGGAGTGTACTCTTCATCACTAAGCAGAAGTGGGTTAGGTAGCACCCGATCAGCCTGACCTGTGGTTGATTCCTACACTTTAAAAAGGTGACAAGTTTGCAGCAACTGAACCAACTACTGGGGAATGTCTCCAAAGAGAACCCAAGCTGCCTGGAGAGAAGTGAGCTGCTGCCACACTGCTGCTGAGGATGTGGCACTTCAGTGCATGCGGATCCCATTGCTAACCTGGAAACTGCATATGTGAGAGGCCTAGTTAACCTTACGACCAGGGCTGTTGGAAGTAGCAGTTGCTCAGCTGACAAGCTGTATTATTACGTTTTAAAGAGCCAAAGCTTTTTGAGAGCCACAAGCGTTCTGTCGCTAGTGAGCTGAAACGTAAGGTTAGGAATTCAATTGATGTCATATTTTTTTGTAAGAATTGGGTCAAGCACCAGAACTTTTAAGGAAGGGAGTACTCTGAGTCATTGCTATCCCTGGGTGGTCTCCAAGCAGTGATATTTAATAAGATCTTGAGTTAGTAAGCCAGTGATGCAGACGTGGAAGTCTCGGACACAACACAACGACCAATGTGATCAAGTTAATGCCACTTTATTGCCCAAATAGCTCGGTTTATATACATTCTTCTACCCAGATACACACGCATCTAGTCCCCCTATTGGTCTACAGTCAGCAAGCACACGAATCTTAATATACACAGATTGGTCAAAAGCAGGTGTCCACGCGAACACTTCCCCCGCCTGCATTCCATTACCTAATCTGCTGATAGTTACATTTCTCAGCCTGCTTCCCTATTCTGCTATCGCTTCAGAGACTCTAAAACCACAATTGCTCTTTAGCAACCCTTTGCCTTATACTATTGTTAACAAATCCTCAGTGCTTGGAGTGTTCATAGCATGTCCATTATTTAATAAAAATCCTTCCACACAGTGAAGAATAGGTTTGCAAACTTCCAGGAGTTGTTCTGTGCTTTTTCTGCCTTGTAGTATCATTTCCCTGAGCCTGTATCTGCTGGTTCTCAGACATGATCTCAGTTCAGGTTGGTGTTGGGAAAACAAGGAAACTACGGAATCCAAATTCAGCACAAAAGGAGATATAGCAAAAGATTCCCAGCTGCATTGATTGTAGCCTGCCTAGGCAGGTCCATACATAATCAATGCAGAACCGGGCTGGTGATAGGATGAAACCCTATGGAACTGCACATGTGTGGGGTGGATTAGTAATTGCTGGGCATAAAAGGTTGGGTCTTCTGTGGACTGAATAACCTGAACCACTGCAAAATTATCTCACCCAATGCTGCCTAAATTGTCTTCTGCATGCTGATGTTGTGAACAAGAACAGAAATACTCCTGTAAGTGTTTGTACAAACATTCCAGCACCTAGCGTGTGACTCCTACAGCATGCTGCAGGCTGAACTGAAATGAGACCCTTCTGAACCTGAATTTTTGAACACCTTGGATAAACTAGCTTTAGTACAAAGTGTTTTTGAGAAAACCAGGACTCATCTGGGAAGCCTGATTTAAAGTTTGATCAATTCCAAACGACTGCTGTTGCAATATGATTTCTGTCCAAATACAAGACTATTGTATTCTCAGTTAACCAGCTGCGCAATTCCTTACAGTAATTGAGATGAAGGGGGGAGGATATTCAATAGCGTGCTTCAAAGTACCGTAGCATCGGGTGTATTTTTAGGTGTCCTGAAATTGCTATTAAGTATTGTGCTTAACACAGCTATGTCGGACAAGCATTTTTAATAGGTTTCTGTTGATAGTATGATTCAAATTTTAATGTGGGCAAGCCAAATAGCAACGTCTGTTTGTTGTTAGTGGGAGTCTTTTTTCTGGCAAAAGTTTTAAGAGTGTTTTTTAGAGTATGTCTGTGTGAAGTGAGACAAGAAGCTGGCTGCATAAAAGCATTGTTGACTTTGTGATGGCTTAATAGCAATGAAACATCCACCCAAAAGTATACTTTCTAGTAATAGTTGTATCTGCACTTGAAATTCTGGAAGTGCCTACCCTTAACAGTTTTGATATAAGAGGAGATTTGGGGTAGTTTCCAAGTTCAGGGAATTGCATTGTACAGCAGAACCAGTATAGCTGCAGTACATGTGATAGCCCATCCATTTTATGGAGGAAAACTGTATACTTTGGATATTTATGCTGGCTCTAAACTGAAGAATTTTCTGCAACCAAATATTATTGCAGTTGTAGAACATGTGGAGTTATTACTGTGTGGTAAGCTTTACAAATGTGTGATAAACTGAATATGTAATGTAATCTCTCGCTTACTGCTGAGGGGACCCAGTAGTTTAGATATAAATCAATCTTTCCTTGAAAGGAATCATTCATAAAAGTTAATCTTCTCCCTTTTAGGCAAACAAGTACACTGGCAAAGTTAGTTTGTCTGTTTAAGTGAAAGGCAGAATGAACTTAATGGAGAAAAATTATGTTGGTAATACTCAAGAATCCCTCTTTGAAAGCTCAGATGATACAAAATCTAAGTTTCCAATTTAAACATGCCATTGTAGTGAGAAAATTCTAAGTTTAACTAATAATAATTCTACTAAATTGTATGAAAGTAATCAGTAGTCTCTGTGGTAGATAAAAAACAGTTTGCAACAAGAGAGACAATTGGAGCAGTCCTGTCTTGCAGGCTGGATGAGTTGGGAATGATGGTGCTTGCAGCTCTCTTTAGTTGTTTACAAAGCAATTCTTCAATTTGTTTGTTTACAGAAACTATATTCTGAGGTGCTCCACCTAAGTACATGGGGATAGGGAAAATGATCCTGATGACAGAAAGAACAATTTGTAGCTTTGAGAAATTAAACGTTTTTTAAAAGTATTTGATTTTTGTGTTAAGTGTAAAAATGCAAGCAATATTTCTAACTTAAAAAATTTTTTTTTGTCATGCTTAATATCTCATAATTAAATAAAGATAATTTTATCAAGCAGTTCCCCAAAAGTCATATTTTCTTTGAGGACAAGAGTGAAAAATTCCAGTCATAATATTTTGAGATTCCTCAAAATAGATTTATAAAGGAAATGCCTACTTGGCTCTGAATACAGTGTACTGAGCTGTGCAGCAATATCAAGACTATAGTGGAGCATTGGAAGATGTTATTCAAGGAAAGAGGAAGCAATATGTTTAGCCACATCCACAATTCAACTCAGTCAATCAAGAACATATGTAACTAGATAGGGGAAGCCACAAACCACAGAACGAGCATTCAGTTATAACAGACAAAATACCTACATGAATCTAAAAAAAGGAAATTATAGTTCCTGTGGTAGTGAATACAGTCTGCCTTCTGATTAATCAGTGGAACGTATGACAAGAAAACAATTCAGATGTTTTTAAGTAGCCTTAGAGGTCCCATCCTCTCTATCCCTGATATACTGATAGAGAGATCGACAGACTGACAATCCTGGTCTGTCTGCAAGATCACACCAGGCCTATACTAAAATAATTTGAATGTATGGAAAAAGATTTATCTGAGGATATCTGGATTGCCTTTTGGGTGAAAAGAGTGGGTTGAAGACCACTTAGCTTTTGACCGCTTAGCTTTTTAGTGTGCAATCCTGGCATTTCCCATAAACATGTAAGATGATGTTCCTTTGGTCTGAGGGAGAAAAAACTTTGAACGCTGGATGAGTCACTCGTATTTCCAGTATGTTTCCACGCCATCTGACCCCTGCAAGATTCTGCAGGGCTTGTGTCATTGTATTATACGTTGGCTGAGATGAGCATAACAGACTATTGTAAGCACAGCCAACGCTGTCCTCGGGTCACAATTTGGATGGTAAAATTTCTAAATACATTCTCTAAAAGGCTAAGAATAGATTGAGTAATGGACCTAAATTACTCAATTATGTGATTAAGGGGTAAATATACCATTTCTAGCCAATACTCAAGAGATCTTAGCTTGAGTCTGATAAATTTCATCTATTAAGGTGACAAAAATCTGCACTGAGCCAAGAAAGCGTCAGGATTTGTTTGCATTGTTTGTGACTTTCAAAGCTGTCTTACCAGACAAGGAATTTGATTTCCAGTCAAGACAACACCTTAGGAGAGTGTCAGGAAATTTGTCTTTTGCTGTCCAATTGTCCTGGTTTCGGCTGGGATAGGGTTAAATTTCTTCCTAGTGCTGTGTTTTGGATTTAGTATGAGAAGAATGTCGATAACGCACTGATGTTTTCAGTTGTTGCTAAGTATCCTGCTAGTCAAGGACATTCAGCTTAAAAAAAACCAAAACAAAACAGGCGCTGGGGGGGGAGCATAGCTGGGACAGCTGGCCCAGCTGGCCAATGGGGTATTCCATACCATGTGACATCATGCTCAGTATATGAATGGTAGGCGTGATCCAGGAAGTACCGATCGCTACTTGGTTATCGGTCAGCGTGGGTGGTGAGCAATTGCATTGTGCATCACTCATTTTTGTATATTCTATCATTATCATCATTATTATTATTATTTTCCCTTTTCTGTTATATTAAACTGTCTTTATCTCAACCCATGAGTTTTTCTCACTCTTACCCTTCCGATTCTCTCCCTGTCCCACTGGGGGGGCGGGGGGAGTGAGTGAGCGGCTGCGTGGTATTTGGCTGCCTGCCAGGTTAAACCACGACACCAATTAATCCTCATTGCTTTCTCTGTATTGCTGAAGATTCTAAGCATGATCAATTATCGAATTAAGTATCTGTGATTTATAAAATCACAAGAACACTGTCATAAGTTTTTTTTCACCAAAATATTCCGATGTTTATCTTTATGCCCCTCTTTCACACAGATCAGGAAAGCCCGTGGATACTTATTGATTATCTTTATTATTCGCTCAGTCTCAAGGATACCCAGTGCATTTTGAGTCACTTGCTAGCCTCACCACAGAAACTAGTGTATATCCAGCCTGTATGTAATTTCCCTGCTATTTCAGCTATACTATTCTAAATACCCAACCTGCTTATGTTAAAGCTGCCTTGTATACATTCGTGCAAGATTCAGTCACAGCTCTGGCTGCAGTGTAGACATACTTAAAACCTTTGAAGAGCAACATCTTAGAAAATATATACATTCATCTTTGGTTATCGCAACAGCAACAGAGTACGCTAATATAGAGGCAGAGTTGGGGCAGAAGCTAAAACACAAGGCAGAATAACACCAGTATTAACAGACTTTGGAACATAAAAAATCTTAAGCTTGTATGATGTTTACTAAGCATGGAGTATTTTCCTAGGCATTTTGAAATTCTGTCTCCTAATAAAATGCAAGTCAGCAGGCTAGAGGGAAGTTTAAAGTCTTACCAGCTTTTGAGCAGAAATAACTACTGATAGCAGCTATAGTTTGGCAGATACGTGTTCCAGCATTTTGGGATCCAATGAGATTGGAGACAGTTCAAGACGGAGAACAGCCTGCTGGGTAAAGAAATGCACACTAGTGAGAAAGTCTTGCAACAAAATTCTCCAGAGCACTACGGGAACACTCCACACAACAGCACAAACGCAGCTTACAGAGTGAAAGGTCACAATAATGCTGCTGATGGTATGGGCAAGCCTTAATCCCGAGTGTTCATATCAAAGCATGTCAGGATGAGGCCCCTACATCTAGGAGATCTGAGGTGTTCTCTACACATCAGTAGAAGGCCTGACATTTAGCCTCACTTACAAAATAAGTTCTCATCCTGATTAAACTGTTCTGAAGAAATACTGGATAGCATCAGCTTCTGTCTGTAGACATAGCTGCACCCGAAGCTGCTACATACTTGAGTCTGATCCAGTTACTCAGTACAAGAGAAACAGATGGTATCTTCATCTGGTTCCATCTTCAGCTGAATTACCATGTGATTCCACTGCCAGCACCAAAGAAGGGAAACAGTCCTGCTAAAAAGAAGTCCAAATCTTCTGTTCAGGGGCCTGCATGCTTCCCAGTGAATGGGTAAATCCCTCCTTAAAGACAGATGATCAGATTTTGAAGAGTAGCAAAGTCCCAGAGAGATCATACAGAGCTATAATTTGTAGTTTAAACGAGAGTGATGAAGGGGAGATGTGTTTTGTTTCTTTTTGTAATGTCACTGGGCATTACTGTTTGGCAAGCCTCTAAGTAAATTGAGCCCCGGGGTTCAATTTTAGGGCCAGTGCTCTTTAATGTTTTTATAAATGATCTGGATGCAGGAATTGAATGTACATTAAGTAAGTTTGCCAATGATACTAAACTAGGAGGAGCTGTGGACTCCCTCGAGGGTAGAGAGGCCTTACAGAGAGATCTGGATAGACTAGAGAGCTGGGCAATCACCAACCGTATGAAATTTAACAAGAGCAAGTGCCGGATTCTGCACCTGGGATGGGGTAATCCTGGTTATACGTACAAATTGGGGGACGAGAGGCTGGAGAGCAGACCCACGGAAAGAGATCTGGGGGTTTGAGTTGATGGCAAGTTGAATATGAGTCAACAGTGTGCCCTGGCAGCCAAAAGGGCCAACCGTGTCCTGGGGTGCATCAAGCACAGCATAGCTAGCCGGTCGAGGGAGGTGATTGTCCCCCTCTACACTGCACTGGTGTGGCCCCACCTCGAGTACTGTGTGCAGTTTTGGGCGCCTCAATATAAGAAGGACATCAAACTATTAGAGTGTGTCCAGAGGAGGGCGACCAAGATGGTGAAAGGTCTCGAGGGCGAGACTTATGAGGAGCGGCTGAGGTCACTTGGCTTGTTCAGCTTGGAGAAGAGAAGGCTGAGGGGTGACCTCATCGCAGTCCACAACTTCCTCAAGGGGGGCAGCGGAGGGGGAGGTGCTGATCTCCTCTCTCTGGTGACCAGTGATAGGACACGTGGAAATGGAATGAAGCTGCATCAGGGGGAAGTTCAGATTGGACATTAGGAAAAGGCTCTTCACTGAGAGGGTGGTCGGTCACTGGAACAGGCTCCCCAGGGAAGTGGTCACGGCACCAAGCCTGTCAGAGTTCCAAGGAGCATCTGGACGATGCTCTTAGTCATATGGTTTAGCGTTAGGTAGTCCTGTGAGGAGTAGGGAGTTGGACTCGATGATCCTTATGGGTCCCTTCCAACTTGAGATATTCTATGATTATTTAAGTAGGCATTCTGCAGTGAAGCAGCAAAGTTCAAGGGTGTGGGATGGGACAGGACATAGTGTTAGAAATAATACACTTTTCTGTATACAAATAATGTTCAGCATTTGTAGAAAGTGGTTATTTCTCTGATTCTTTATTACTGTCACGTGATTGCTGATGAATAGCTGGGCTGAAAGCAAATCAGGCTTGTAAAAAAGGAGAGCAACAGCTTTTATTTTTAGAAATAAATATTTTTCTTCTTAAGCTGTATCTTAAACCCTTTGCACAAAAATTCACCTTCTGATTGTGGGCCCTTCAGAATAGAAATAACATCCATATCATTACTTTATAAAGTTGTTTGTAGGCAGAAATGACACATGGCCTTTTCAACTGAAATCATAAGGTTACCTGTGTCAGATTTTATGCAGAATACTAACTCTACAATTCTCTAGCCCATTTAATGAGTCTTACTGTTTTTGATTCTTACATTTATGCCTCAGGGAAACAATTTATACTCTGAGCAATAGAATATTCAAAACTATTTTCTTACAGATTTATGTTCTATATCTGCAATTCAATGTCCTAACTCACCATACACACACACCCCCAAAGCGCCACCCCATATGGGTAAGCATCGGTATGTGCTATGACTCGCCTAAAGCTGTATTACTATAGGTATGTATGTCTTAGTTGGTTGGTCAGCTGATACAAAGCATAAGCTGTATATATATGTGTATGTTAATAGCAGATTTTTTTGAAACTTGTAAAAAATGCATTTACCCTTTGACATTTCACCGGTTGAACTGGATGACCTCTTGAGGTCTCATCCAACCTGAATCATTTTGTGATTCAACATTGTTAAAATTAATTTACCTTTGGACACTTCAGCAGTTGGACTCATCCAACCTGAATTATTTTGCAGTTCAGTGCTGGTTTTGAATTTGGTTAAAATTGGCCAGCATGTTCAAATATTAAGTGTGGAGTGGCAGAGACATGGACTGATGGGTGGCGATTGTGTAAGCCTTGTTTTCTCAGAAGATCAGGCTAGCGTAGCATACCCAGCAATGGGCTCTGAGACTGGCACTTCAGTGTTGCTAGCTCAGGCTCTGCTTCTTCTATTGCCAAGGTTTACTTTCAGCATCTGTTCTACAAATTTGCTCCATGCCTGACATTATCAATCCTGGTTAACAGGGGAGGTCCCGGACGACTGGAGGCTTGCCAATGTGACTCCCATCTACAAGAAGGGCCGGAAGGAGGATCCGGGGAACTACAGGCCGGTCAGCCTGACCTCGGTGCCGGGGAAGATTATGGAGCGGTTCGTCTTGAGAGTGCTCACAAGCCATGTGCAGGACAACCAGGGGATCAGGCCCAGCCAGCACGGGTTCATGGAAGGCAGGTCCTGCTTGACCAACCTGATCTCCTTCTATGACCAGGTGACCCGCCTAGTGGATGAGGGAAAGGCTGTGGATGTGGTCTACTTGGACTTCAGTAAAGCCTTTGACACTGTCTCCCACAGCATTCTCCTAGAGAAGCTGGCGGCTCACGGCCTAGACAGGTACACTCTTTGCTGGGTAAAAAACTGGCTGGACGGCCGAGCCCAGAGAGTTGTGGCGAATGGAGTTAAATCCAGTTGGCGGCTGGTCACGAGCGGTGTTCCCCAGGGCTCAGTACTGGGGCCAGTCTTGTTCAATATCTTTATCAATGATCTGGATGAGGGGATTGAGTGCTCCCTCAGTAAGTTTGCAGACGACACCAAGCTGGGCGGGAGTGTTGATCTGCTCGAGGGTAGGAAGGCTCTGCAGAGGGACCTGGACAGTCTGGATCGATGGGCCGAGGCCAACTGTATGAGATTCAACAAGGCCAAGTGCCGGGTCCTGCACTTGGGTCACAACAACCCCAGGCAATGCTACAGGCTTGGGGAAGAGTGGCTGGAAAGCTGCCTGTCGGAAAAGGACCTGGGGGTGTTGGTTGACAGCCGGCTGAACATGAGCCGGCAGTGTGCTCAGGTGGCCAAGAAGGCCAATGGCATCCTGGCCTGTATTAGAAATAGTGTGGCCAGCAGGAGCAGGGAGGTGATCGTGCCCCTGTACTCGGCCCTGGTGAGGCCGCACCTCGAATACTGTGTTCCGTTTTGGGCCCCTCACTACAAGAAGGACATGGAGGTGCTGGAGCGTGTCCAGAGAAGGTCAACGAAGCTGGTGAAGGGCCTGGAGCACAAGTCTTATGAGGAGCGGCTGAGGGAACTGGGGTTGTTTAGTCTGGAGAAGAGGAGGCTGAGGGGAGACCTCATCGCTCTCTACAACTACCTGGAAGGAGGTTGTAGCGAGGTGGGTGTCGGTCTCTTCTCCCAAGTAACTAGCGATAGGACGAGAGGAAATGGCCTCAAGTTGCGCCAAGGGAGGTTTAGATTGGACATTAGGAGAAATTTCTTTACTGAGAGAGTGGTCAGGCCTTGGAACAGGCTGCCCAGGGAAGTGGTTGAGTCACCATCCCTGGAAGTATTTAGAAGATGTGTAGATGAGGCACTTCGGGACATGGTTTAGTGGGCATGGTAGTGTTGGGTTGATGGTTGGACTCGATCTTAGAGGTCTTTTCCAACCTAAATGATTCTATGATTGAAAGGAAACCTAATGACACTATAAGCTATTATCATATATTTTAACAATCACCTATTTGATTTTAACATAATGTAGCATATGTAAGACAAACCAATTTTTATTTTGTTATTATATATTTGCTTTAAGGCTGTGGTCTTGTTTTCTTTTGCAGAAAAGCTGGTCATCCATAGGAATGGTTTTTATTAATGACTTCTGTCGTGGTTTAACCTGGCAGCAGCCAAATACCACGCAGCCGCTCACTCACTCCCCCCACCCCCAGCGGGACGGGGAGAGAATCGGAAGGGTAAGAGTGAGAAAAACTCGTGGGTTGAGATAAAGACAGTTTAATAGAACAGGAAAAAAAAAGGGAAAATAATAATGATAATGATAAAATATACAAAATGAGTGATGCACAATGCAATTGCTCACCACCCGCGCTGACCGATAACCAAGTAGCGATCGGTACTTCCTGGATCACGCCTACCCTTCATATACTGAGCATGATGTCACATGGTATGGAATACCCCATTAGCCAGCTGGGCTGGCTGTCCTGATTATGTTCCCTCCCATCTTGTGTACCTAGCTCAGTCAGTAGGCATGGGAGCTGTCCTTGGACTAGGAGGGCACTTAGCAACAACTGAAAACATCAGTGTGTTATCAACATTCTCCTCATACTAAATCCAAAACACAGCACTAGGAAGAAATTTAACCCTATCCCAGCCGAAACCAGGACAGTATCCACCCCTTATTCCATACCATTTACGTCGTGCTTAGGTCTCACATCTTTTTTTAATACATTTCAATTAACCACCACTATCTTTCTTTATATATACACACACATATATATATGCACGCACAGATATCATTCCCTCCGTCTATGGACTATCCCTCTAAAATGTCCATTGAGTTCATTTAGTCCATGACTTTGGGCTCCATCTGTTATAACAGTCTTTCAGGGCCGAAGAGATGGTGTGCGGTGTTGGGCCGTTGCATCCTGAAGCCAGTTCTCATTTCGGTACTGCTGCGCTCGTCCAGTTCTATCATCGTTCCACTTTGCTCGGTTTCATCGGAGTTAGTTCATTCTTCGCTAATCTGGGTGATTTTCACTGCTATACCATTGATAGCAACCATAGAAATAATGATATACAATATCATATAACAATTGACATCATAAAATTCAGTTCATTGGCTATTTTCACCCAAAATCAAATCCCCTTGAGGTACACACCGGACTTCCCCATCCTTTCGCATCACCCACCAAGTGTACCCAGGTCCTTGAGCAAAAGCAATCCCACGAATGGGTTATCCCTTGCCGGAGGCAGGAGTAACCCAGACTGTCTTCCCCAGCATATTTCTTATGTGCACGACAGGGACTTTATCACCATCTACAGTACGTAAGAGTCTTGATTGGGCAGGGCCAGCTCGATTGGCAGATCCCCTGGTATTGACTAACCAGGTGGCCTTTGCTAAATGTGTGTCCCAATGTTTGAATGTCCCACCACCCATTGCCCTCAGCGTAGTCTTTAGCAGTCCATTGTATCGTTCGATTTTCCCGGAGGCTGGTGCATGGTAGGGGATGTGATAGACCCACTCAATGCCATGCTCTTTGGCCCAGGTGTCTATGAGGGTGTTTCGGAAGTGAGTCCCGTTGTCTGACTCAATTCTTTCTGGGGTGCCATGTCGCCACAGGACTTGCTTTTCAAGGCCCAGGATGGTGTTCCGGGCAGTGGCATGGGGCACAGGGTATGTTTCTAGCCATCCGGTGGTTGCTTCCACCATGGTGAGCACATAGCGCTTACCGTGTCGGGTTTGTGGGAGTGTGATATAATCAATCTGCCAGGCCTCCCCATATTTATATTTCAACCATCGTCCTCCATACCAAAGAGGCCTTACTCGCTTGGCTTGTTTGATTGCAGCGCACGTTTCACATTCATGGATAACCTGTGCAATAGCATCCATGGTTAAGTCCACCCCTCGATCACGAGCCCATCTATATGTTGCATCTCTTCCTTGATGGCCTGAGGTGTCATGGGCCCGCAGAGCTATAAATAATTCACCCTTATGTTGCCACTCCAGATCCACCTGAGCCACTTCAATCTTAGCAGCCTGGTCCACCTGCTGGTGGTTTTGATGTTCTTCAGTGGCCTGATGCTTGGGTACGTGAGCATCTACGTGATGTACTTTTACAACCAGGTTCTCTACTCGGGCAGCAATATCTTGCCCCAATGGGGCAGCCCAGATGGGTTTACCTCTGCGCTGCCAGTTGTTCTGCTTCCACTGCTGAAACCACCCCCACAGGGCATTTGCCACCATCCATGAGTCAGTATAGAGATAGAGTACTGGCCATTTTTCTCGTTCAGCAATGTCCAAGGCCAGCTGGATGGCTTTCACCTCTGCAAACTGGCTCGATTCACCTTCTCCTTCAGCAGTTTCTGCAACTTGGCGTATAGGACTCCATACAGCAGCTTTCCACCTCCGATGCTTTCCCACAAGGCGACAGGACCCATCAGTGAACAGGGCATATTGCTTCTCGTTTTCTGGTAGTTTATTATACAGTGGGGCTTCTTCAGCACGTGTCCCCTCCTCCTCTGTGGATATGCCAAAATATTTGCCTTCTAGCCAGTTCGTGATCACCTCCAAGATTCCTGGGCGACTGGGGTTTCCTATTCGGGCCCGTTGTGTGATCAGTGTGACCCACTTACTCCACGTAGCATCGGTTGCATGATGTGTAGCGGGGACCCTCCCTTTGAACATCCAGCCCAGCACCGGCAGTCGGGGTGCCAGGAGGAGCTGTGCTTCAGTACCAACCACTTCCAAAGCAGCTCAAATCCCTTCATATGCTGCCAATATCTCCTTCTCAGTTGGAGTGTAGCGGGCCTCGGATCCTCTGTATCCCTGACTCCAGAACCCTAAGGGTCGACCTCGAGTCTCCCCTGGTGCTTTCTGCCAGAGGCTCCAGGTAGGGCCATTCTCCCCGGCTGCGGTGTAGAGCACATTCTTTACATCTTGTCCTGCCCGGACTGGCCCAAGGGCTACTGCCTGAACTATCTCCTGTTTAATTTGTTCAAAGGCTTGTCGTTGCTCAGGGCCCCATTTGAAGTCGTTCTTCTTCCTGGTCACGTGATAGAGAGGGCTTACGATCTGACTGTAATTTGGAATATGCATTCTCCAAAAACCCACAACACCTAAGAAAGCTTGTGTTTCCTTTTTGCTAGTTGGTGGGGACATGGCTGTTATTTTGTTGATCACATCTGTTGGGATCTGACGACGTCCATCTTGCCATTTTATTCCTAAAAACTGGATCTCCTGTGCAGGTCCCTTGACCTTACTTTGTTTTATGGCAAAACCAGATTTCAGAAGGATTTGAATTATTTTCTTCCCTTTCTCAAAAACTTCTTCTGCTGTGTTGCCCCACACGATGATGTCATCAATGTATTGCAGGTGTTCGGGAGCCTCACCCTGTTCCAGTGCGGTGTGGATCAGTCCATGGCAAATGGTAGGGCTGTGTTTCCACCCCTGGGGCAGTCGGTTCCAGGTGTACTGGACGCCCCTCCAAGTGAAAGCAAACTGTGGCCTGCACTCTGCCGCCAAAGGGATGGAGAAGAAGGCATTAGCAATGTCAGTTGTGGCGTACCACTTGGCTGCCTTCGACTCCAGTTCGTATTGAAGTTCTAGCATGTCCGGCACGGCAGCACTCAGTGGCGGCGTGACTTCGTTCAGGCCACGGTAGTCTACTGTTAGTCTCCACTCTCCATTAGACTTTCGCACTGGCCATATGGGACTGTTAAAGGGTGAGCGAGTCTTGCTGATCACTCCTTGGCTCTCCAGTCGACGAATCAGCTCATGGATGGGGATCAGGGAGTCTCGGTTGGTGCGATATTGCCGCCGGTGCACTGTTGTGGTAGCGATTGGTACTTGTTGTTCTTCAACCCTCAGCAACCCCACAACAGAAGGGTCCTCCGAGAGACCGGGCAAGGTGGACAGCTGTTTAATTTCCTCTGTCTCCAGGGCAGCTATACCAAAAGCCCACCGGTACCCTTTTGGGTCCTTGAAATACCCTCTCCTGAGGTAGTCTATGCCAAGGATGCACGGAGCCTCTGGGCCAGTCACAATGGGGTGCTTTTGCCACTCATTCCCGGTCAGGCTCACTTCGGCCTCCGATACAGTTAACTCTTGGGATCCCCCTGTCACTCCAGAAATACAAATGGGTTCTGCCCCTTTATAGTTTGATGGCATCAGGGTACACTGTGCACCAGTGTCTACGAGAGCCTTATACTCCTGTGGGTCTGATGTGCCAGGCCATCGAATCCACACAGTCCAGTAAACCCGGTTGTCCCTTTCCTCCACCTGGCTGGAGGCAGGGCCCCTCTAGTTCTGGTCATAGTATCCATCTCTCACGTCTTGCAAACGTGAGTCAAGAATTTCTTCATTGCAATTACAATCCAAAGTAAGATCAGCCCTTCTACTCTGTCTGGGGAACTGTTCACTGGAAACTGGACCATCGTGAGACAGGTTTTTCCTGAAAACTGGAGCAGCATTTTTCCTGGGAGAACCCCCTTGTGTGATTGTTTTTCCTTGCAACTCACGTACACGTGCCTCTAGGATGAAGGTAGGTTTTCCATCCCACTGCCTCATGTCCTCTCCGTGGTCACGCAGGTAAAACCACAGGGTGCCCCGTGGTGTGTACTTTCTATATCCTCTCTCTTGAGGAGAAAAACGCTGACTCCTAATGGCTGAGATACTGGTCCGTACAGGTGGAGAATAGGACATATCCTCTTTGAGTTGCTGGACCTCCCGGGACAGTTTCTCCACAGCCGAGACAAGGGAGGAGGAGATAGTTTCTTCAAAATCCAGAAGTCTGCTAACCACCTCATCCACCGTTGGTGCTTCTTCCTCTTTCCAGCACAGTACTGCCAACGAACTGGCATATGACGCTGGTGCGCTCCGTAGTAATTTCCGCCACATGGGTCGGGTGCACTGGACGTCATCTGGATCTTTGGGTGTTCGGGTGTCGTCCAGGTCACTATAAACCACCTCCAGCACACCTAGTTCTCTCAGACACTGGATACCTCTCTCCATAGTGGTCCATTTGCCTAGGCGATATATAACATCTTCCTTGAAGGGATACCTTTCCTTCACGCCTGACAGCAGTCGCCTCCAGAGGCTGAGGACCTGTGTCCCTTTTCCGATTGCTTTGTCAATACCCGCTTCCCTAGCAAGGGATCCCAGCTGTTTGGCCTCCTTCCCCTCTAATTCCAGGCTACTGGCCCCATTATCCCAGCATCGGAGCAGCCAGGTAACAATATGCTCGCCTGGACGACGGCTGAAATCTTTCCGCATATCTCGCAACTCATTCAGGGATAAGGATCGGGTGGTTTCTGTCTCATTTATGAGTTCTTCCTCTTCCTCCTCCCCTCCTCGTGATGTCCCTGCTTTTCCATCATCCTTTTCTACACGACCTGACTTCCGCTTCAAAGATTTCTTCTTCTGTACAGGGGCGACGGATACCAGCGACGGTTGGTCCTCTGGTTCAGCTGTAGTACCCATCGCGAGGGTTTTGGGTAGCTGCAGTGCCTGTCGCGGGGGTTGGAGTATTTGTAGTGACTGTTGCCGGGGTCTGAGTAGCCATAGTGGTTGTTGTGGGGGTTGAAGTAGCCACGGTGGTTGTCGTGTGGGTTGAAGTAGCTACAGTGCCTGTCGTGGGGGTTTGAGTAGTCACTGTATCTGTTGCTGGGGTTGATCTCTGAACAGTATTCCTGAATAGTTGTTTAACTCTAAACAAGGCCTGAACCACATTCAGGAGACATAGCAATATGATCATGCTTGTTTGAACATCCCAAGGATATTCAAAATTCTCAGGGAATATTGTGGACGTCTTCATGAAGAGGATAGAAGAAAAAGGAGTTTCTGAAGATATGGAGGGGAAGGTGAACAAGTGGGAGAAAGTGTCCCATCCTGTCTCCCCCCTAAATTCATCCTCTGAGGTGAAGACGTAAGAAGTGTAATTATTAATAGTTTCCAAAAGATAGCTCCCAAAGAACAGGAATGATGGCAGTGCTGAGTACAGGCTCGTGACCAATAATTTTATCATAACATAAAGCCAGGTCACACAGTATAGCAAAGCAATGACCTTAATCCATTTCCCAGAGATGACCAACCCCACATACAAACTGATAATCAGCAGTATAGACAGCCAGTAAGGTGCTACATACCAAAACTCCAAGAACAGATCCAAAAACTCTGAGAGCAAATAAATCAACATTGTGAACATCAAGTACTAAACTGATATAATGAATGCTTATAAAAAATTTGTTTTAACCCGTTCGGGTCAGATGTGTCGTTATCTCAACCCTTCGAGCCCCACGTTGGGCGCCAAAAAGGACTGTCGTGGTTTAACCTGGCAGCAGCCAAATACCACGCAGCCGTTCACTCACTCCCCCCGCCCCCAGCGGGACGGGGAGAGAATCGGAAGGGTAAGAGTGAGAAAAACTCGTGGGTTGAGATAAAGACAGTTTAATAGAACAGGAAAAAAAAAGGGAAAATAATAATGATAATGATAAAATATACAAAATGAGTGATGCACAATGCAATTGCTCACCACCCGCGCTGACCGATAACCAAGTAGCGATCGGTACTTCCTGGATCACGCCTACCCCTCATATACTGAGCATGACGTCACATGGTATGGAATACCCCATTAGCCAGCTGGGCTGGCTGTCCTGATTATGTTCCCTCCCATCCTGTGTACCTAGCTCAGTCAGTAGGGCACGGGAGCTGTCCTTGGACTAGGAGGGCACTTAGCAACAACTGAAAACATCAGTGTGTTATCAACATTCTCCTCATACTAAATCCAAAACACAGCACTAGGAAGAAATTTAACCCTATCCCAGCCGAAACCAGGACAACTTCTCATATACTTGTAATTAATTACCAGCTGACACCTTTTCCAGCCACTCTATTTCTCCTTATTTAAAATATCACTGGTTTTTCTGTATTTAACAACTGTATTCTTTTTAGTGACTTCCTGTTTTCTATAAGGCTTTAGAATAGATTGACAGACTTTAACCTGTGTTCTGTCTTTTGATCATTTTCAGCCAAAGTTTTGAATATGTCTGCTGACGGAAACCGATCTACTGAAGGTCTTCGCTTGTTGTGACTAATTCAAGTCAGCTGCAATGTATTCTGATATTTATTGGATATGTCAGAGGAGTTCAACATCTTGAATCAAAAATTTCTATTGCCTCATCTCTTTTTTAGCCTTGCTGCAGTGCGATACCAATCATTTCCTTCTTGGAATGGATGTTTCTCTGGTGACCTTGTTAATAACAGGAGATTCCCCATCTGGTGCCTTTGTTCAGTATCCCTTCATTTCAGTTTCACAAATTGCATTTGGAATTTTCCTGAGGATTCTGAGTGGCATCAAATGTATTTTATATGGCAATGAAAAATTAATTTTTACTGCAGGACCCTATTTTTACTTTGTAGAACTGCAAAAGCTTCAATGCCATTTCAGTCATCAAAAGTATAACTTCAGTGTAGATGATTTGTAATTCCTTATTACAGCTATCTGAATGTGAGTCTCCACAGTCTCTCAAATCTGCATTGTTATTATGCTAATATTTTACAGACATGTATGTGCTTAACTTTACTACCCTGAATTGTCTCATTGACTTGAAAGGATCATCTTCCATTCCAAGCAGTATGGCCAAGATTTCACATAAGCTATTTGTCTGGACATGTTTGCAATCAGAGCAGGCACTAAGAAGCAGAGAAAGGGGTATGGGAAAAGCCAGGTATAAAAAGGGCAACCTGCAATGGGGCAATAGGTGGTGGCAACATATTTCTTGTGTTAAACAATTACCAAGAGGCTGGCTTCAGTGTAATTTGACCACAGCGTTTAAGTGGCCACTTGAACAGAACTCAGGGTAGGCTTATCTGGCTTAGGTGGAGTCAGATATTGCTACTTTTATTACAGAATCGGGACCTATGTCTGGGAAGGACCTCAACAGATCAGGCAGAACATCCCATTCTCCCAGAACATAATCCACTGCAGGTAACCTGTTCCTGCCAGATGTCCCTGCTGTCTCTTTTCTGAAGTGTCCAACAACAGAGATTCCTCAGTCTTGTTAGGTGAACTATTACACCGCCTAGTTTTCTTTGCAATGGGAAGGTGTTTCCTTGTGTCTAACTTATTTACCTTCTGCAGTTTCGATATTGGGTGAAGTCCTTTGGCTAGAATCTGTGATATTAGCAGGGAATAATAAATTGGGAGAGGATGGATGCTTGGAAGCCTGGCATGCTTAGAGAGTCTTTCCAAGGAAAGTGGCTATACAGAAGACAGTGCAGAGTGATGCTGTGGGAAGAAATGGAGATGCTGCAGTGGCTGCCGAGGCCAGAAGGGAGGGGTGAGCTGCAATGGGGTAACAAATTATACCGCATTTGTAGGCCAGAATCTTGAAGGCAAGTATATGAATGATCTCAACTATAAAAAGGCACTCAGGCCTCATCTTGTCATCATCAGAAATATTGTGTTTTCTCAGGTTTATGTATCCAAGAGTAAGTAAAGACTCTGGGTTTTAGCATAAAGGACTGCCTTTCAGTTCAGTAAAGGATATCAGAGTAAGAACAGCTCATTCCTGAGGAGAGCAGGGGCGGCTGGGGCTCTTAAGTTAGTAGGGATGGGGCAGCTAAGCAGTGAGAGGAAAAGCACTGGGAAGAAGGAAATAATGAAGAAACAATGGCACAGTGTTTATAGAGTTATCTGTGGGGGATGGAGAGACGATAGTGACATCCTGTATTAATTAGAAGCTTTAAGCCTGTTTTACTGGAACAAATGAGTCAGGAGGGTCAAAGGTATTTATTTATATCACCCACTGTACAATACTGAATAGTTAAAGTCTGACCATTCAGAGACACCCAAATGTACTTCAGCAAACACCCACATCTTAAAAAAAAAACACACCAGAAGTTTAAACCTTTATTAGCCACAAAGAAAAGAAAAAAGCAGGGAAAGCAGTTGAGAGATTTTAACCACATCTCTTATTTCCTTTCCCCATAGCTGCAGTAGTGGTTGTTGGTTTTGTTTTGTTTCTTATAATAAGGGAAACTGTTGTATTTGGCAGCCTTTTAGGTGCTATTAAAGATGGTAATAACTGCTCTTTTTGGATGAAGAAGAAATTACGATGATGAGCCAGAGCTGCTGTTATTACTGTTGTGGGAAAAGCCTGAATCTGCCTCCTCAATGATAAATTAAGACAAGCACATGCAAAAGGGGAAAGGAAAAAGACAAATTAGAAAATGCACCTTCTGTTTCTGCTCCTGACTTTAATTTACAATGTTGTTGCTAGAGGAGACTGAGCATAGCACATGGTGACTCCAAGGTTTGGCTTTTGCGAGCATTGAGCTGTTTTAAGGCATTGCTTTCCTCTGCCTCTCTGTTTCGGACTTGCATCGATGCTGCCAAAAAGAGTGAGCTGGCCAGCTAAGACATAAGCTAAAGGCATAGGAAGAGGAGCAGAAAGAAGAAGATACACATTGGGGAAGAAAAGGGGCACAAGTGAAAAGGTATGATGGCAGGAATGCAAGTTGTCTTCCAGCAGCTGCGTTTGCTGAAGCTCTCGGCACTGCTCTTGTCAGGGTGTTTCTTAGGACTGAGGAAAGAAGACCCAGAGGGGTCACAGTGCATCTACTTGTTTGCCACACAATCTTTTCATGGTCCTTGGTTGGGTACTTGGAGACCTTTCTAGCTTTAATCTTTTCTGACTTTTCTGACTGTTTTACAGCCTGCTACCTCTGCTCAACTCTGATGTTTCCTGGCTATCTTTTCCCTGTCTGAGCTTCTCTCAGGGCACGTGCCTTTGAATATCAGATAATCAGATAATCTGAGCTGCTGTTCCTATTATAGTTTGAGAGCCATGCATAACTTCAAATACCATGATTTACTGTGCTACTGACTGTGTTTTCTTTAAAGAACCATTACACTTTTATTTGAGCTGGAATGGATACAGGATAAACATCAACTAGCCCTCATTAACCATTTTCTTCCTTGCCTTGGGAGGAAAACCCAATTTTATAAGAAAATCATAGAATCACAGAATGGTTTGAGTTGGAAGGGACCTTTAAAGATCATCTAGTTCCAACCCCCCTGCCATGGGCAGGGACATCTTTCACAAGATCAGGTTGCTCAAAGCCCCATCCAACCTGACCTTGAACACTTCCAGGGATGGGGCATCCACAACTTCTCTGGGCAACCTGTTCCAGTGTCTCACCACCTTCATAGTAAAGAATTTAATGAAAGTTTATTTCATGTTTATTTTGCTGTGTCTCTTTTAGGACCAAATGACCTCTCTACCTTTCTTTGTTCCCTGGTGTTCAAAACAGTTGGTCTGGCTGGGCTTCTACACGGGAGCCCAAGCCCCCGTGTTTCTTTTCAGTCAGCAGCAAATGTTCTCTTAACCTACATTTAATTATATATCCCATCCTACAGTCTACTTAGTTCCCATCTTTACCGTACAATTTCGATTAACTGCATAACTTCTTCATATCGACTGAGCTGGACTTTTGTACTTTGGACAACTTGGGACATAAGTTTCTGCCCCTCAGCCCAGGCCAAGCCCCTTCACTCCGTTGGGCTTGTAGGCAAAACCAGATGATTTTGTATGAAAATATTTGAAGAAAACCAAAGACTTTTTTTTGTTTTTTTCAAATTTCTTCTTCACTTTGACTGGAAATAAAAACTGTTTCAGTGACATTAGATAGAAATGTAAACAAAATTATTTTATTTTTTATTTTTCCTTCTCAAAGGTCAGAGCAAAACATTTTTATTTCATTATGAAAATGAAATTTTGTGAATCTTTAAAATAATATAAACATTTTCCTTGTGAAATACTGACCAGTTTCAAATTTATTTTGCTGGAAAACTGTGGCTTGTAAAGGGCAAAGAAGCAATGGGAGCTATTGTGCCTTCAACCTACGAGACAAAAGGGTTTTGGGGCCCAGGAAGAATTAATTGGTGCCTGAATAAGGGCTAAGGACTGTTTTGTAATTAGATCTCCCACTGCCTTGAAAGAAGCAGTTTCTCCAATTTAGCCACATGAATACATTTTACCACCTACGAACTCTGTCAATGAGAGGAGCTGTAGCCTGGAAGGAAATGGAAGGTGCGGCTGTAGAGGGACAAGAAACTGCTGGGTGGGAATCTGCAGTGATGAGTTTGTTGCAGACAGACTGATGGCTCAGAAATACATTCTAAATAATTTTAATGGACTGTAGTCAATGATGGAGGTGTGAAACAAGTCAAGAAAGAGGAAGGTTGAAAAAATGTAGGATACGCTGTGATGCAAATGCATTTTCATGATGATGCATCTCTACAGTTGTGAAACACTGAGATCCTTGGGGAGGACATGGTGAGTGTGAAAGACAAGTGAAACAGAAAACCTTCCAGAGCACTGCAGCAGAGGTAAGCAGTTTGTTTCACTCTTTCCTCCTGTTCTACTTTCCCTGCTTTTGTTTTCTTCCTAATTTGGTTATTGTTTTCCTCTTTCCTCTCTAATTCCATCACTTGTATTCTTGTTGTTTGGCCTTCTTTGGGTGCACCAGTTAAAATCTAGCTACACTTTTGGATTAAAAAAAGGGATTTTCTCTACTACATTTTAATGCAATACAGTGCCTTTAGAGAGGCTGAGTGTATTTCTTTGAGTATATTTGAACTCAAGTAACAGGAACAAGTTTCTCTCTTCTCAGTTCCAAGCCTTTTTCAGCACAGACAGCCCAAAAGCTGCTTTAGTTTTGTTCATGGTAGTGTTCCTGCCGATGTTTCTCTGGTCGTGTCTTGCTTTTTTTTTTGCTGACTTGCTTGTCTGCATCTGCAGAGTTTCTCTTCACTGCACTGTTTGTTAAAAAGATGTATACATATGCATGCCTACACACATACACACACATACTGTTCTACATTCAAATCAATCCCATACATCCACGCTATTTCCCACACTTGAGAAGAACCCATGGGATCCTACAGCTCAGCTATTGCCCCACCCTCAGCATGGCTTAGTCCCTGTGGGACTGATTTGCTGCAATTTTAGCCATCGCTAAACAAAGGGGTCCCTCTAAATTGCTTCCTCAAATAGGTTGAGTGGAAGATAATTAGCATGCCAGCAACTTCAGCGAAGTGCTGCAATTGCCCACAGATCAAAGACTCATTCACTAGGAACTTAGCTGATGGAGAACTACAGAATATTTTTATGGCTTTATCGTAGGAAACTGAGTAAACCACAAGGGTTTAGTTCTACTTCTGGAATTGCTCTTCAGTGAGCACTGGATTGTCTAAACACCACATATTTTAATGACATTTTTTAGGAAAAATTTCATCTTGACTTTTCTAGTTTTTCTTTTCCCATTGAGTGTCTAGTGAATTTGATAAATATTTTCATTATTTAAATCTGAAGTTTTTTGTTGAAGTGCAGGCAGATAGTGCCTAAAGATAGAATTTAGGGCCCAGACTGCCAGTGTGGTATTAGTTTCCAGAGATATATGGATGGTTATGGTGTGTTGAGACTGAAGTGCATTACCTTGAGGTTTGCTACAGGGAGTCCTGCTTTGGCAGACTCTTCCCTTTGCTTAAAGTTTCAAGAGTCCAAAATGCCTTTGTTAATTTTTTAAATTTTGTTTTCTGCTGCAATTTTAAATTTAGAAGGGACATCTTGTAGGTTCTTCTCTGCTGGATCCCATATCTGCCAGCCTTTATTTGTGACACACATTTGAAATGTATATAGAGAGTTTTCCTTCCCTGGCACAGAACAATCCTCATGGCTGGGTTTACCTTTTTCTCTGGCTCTCAAATGAAGAAGTATTTTTGTCAGTGCAACTTATCAGCTAGCTTGAAACTGCTTAGACAAGCAGTCATTTAAACAATTTTATTTCCAGAGATTTAGCAATACATATAAAATGCATATTGATCCTTGGAGCAAATCTTACTTCTTTTTGATGAAGAGCTCTATTTGATTTATACCATCTGTTCCCTTGTGATGTTTCTTACAATGAAACAGGCAAAGTTAGGCTTTCCATGCAATGATATTATCTATCATGGTTAGGGACCATGTATTTTATGTACTTTTTCACTTATTTTTGTAGAATTTACATTTTAATTTTCTGCAAAGTAATGAACAGGCAATTTCAGATTTTTTTGGCAAGTGAGCTGAATAGTAAAGGAATTTTTGCAATTAGTTTAGTTTGGCTTAGGGTGAATGTGCCTTTGTAATATATGTTCTGTTATCTTGTTTCTTTCTAGGTTCTGTCTTTGAATGCCACTAAAAAAGATATTCCAGAGTTTTGCTTATTGCTATCAAAGTCAGAAGCCTCTGAGCCAGTGAGGGATTTGTTTCATGCCCTGTGTCACAATTTTATATTGTCATTGTTAGTATTTCCAGGCTGTGTTTATATAGATAGTGATTTAAGACAAGACTGTGGTCTGGCCTACTTGTGCGTGTGGTAAATGCAAAAGGGTTTTGGATTCTTTCCTTGCTCCCAGTTGTTGCTACCAGTAGAATGAGTAGAGTATGGAGTGTAAGCAGATGCAGGTGATAGTAGCAGAAGAGACAAAGCTACTACTATAACCTACTGCAGAGCTCCTGTAGAGTCACTGCTTTCTATTACAAGCTGCTCTTCTCCTGACAGAGGTGGGGCAGGTGGTGCTAGACCATTAGCTCTACCCTGGTTACGTGCCAGACTATGTAGCAGTGAAGTGGCATACTTACAAGAATACTTTTTCTTTCCCAGAGTAGTGCAAGGAAGTGAAAGGGAAGAATCAGAGGACTATGGATCTCTGATGATGTGGTTCCCAGCCTGTTGGTGGGAATAATAGCTACATACTGCTCCAATTGTGTAGGTTGTGTCAGGATCAAAACTGTCTTTTGCTTCTTGATAAAAAATAATTCAGAAACCGAGATATAAAGGGACTTTTCCCAACAGTAAGAGAAATTTTTCAATAGTGGCATCTGGTTCATGATTTCTCAGCAAAGTAAATTGTGCTCTGCAGAAATCTTGGCTACTTTGATCTGAGGTCTTGTCGTGGTTTAACCCCAGCCAGCAACTAAGCACCACACAGCCGCTCACTCACTCCCCCCACGGTGGGATGGGGGAGAGAATCAGAAGGGTAAAAGTGAGAAAACTCATGGGTTGAGATAAAGACAGTTTAACAGGGAAAGCAAAAGACATGCGCACAAGCAAAGCAAAACAAGGAATTCATTCCCTACTTCCCATTGGCAGGCAAGTGTTCAGCCGCCTCCAGGAAAGCAGGGCTCCATCACGCGTAACAGTTACTTGGGAAGACAAATGCCATCACTCCAAATGTCCCCCCCTTCCTTCTTCTTCCCCCAGCTTTATATGCTGAGCATGACGTTATATGGTCTGGAATATCCCTTTGGTCAGTTGGGGTCAGCTGTCCCAGCTGTGTCCCCTCCCAACTTCTTGTGCACCTCCAGCCTACTCGCTGGCAAGATGGTGTGAGAAGCAGAAAAGGCCTTGACTCTGTGTAAGCACTGCTCAGCAATAACGAAAACATCCCTGTATTATCAACGCTGTTTTCAGCACAAATACAAAACATAGTCCCATACAAGCTACTATGGAAAAAATTAACTCTATCCCAGTCAAAACCAGCACAGGTCTCCAGGGATTTGACCCATCCCCAGCAGAGAAGGGCAGCATTTATATATTTCTGAAGTATTTCAGCTACCAGCCATCCTTCAGTCTGTTCCACCTCTTACTGTGGCATAGCCATCACATCCCTTCTGTCCTTTCACTAGGAGTAAGGATGAGGATGAGATGGGTCATTATGGCAGCCCTTTACTGACTATGGATTTCTATACAAGGAAAATTATTTCTGTAAAAAGTGATTCTTCCTAGAACCATATAAACCCAGATGTTGTAGTGGCAGAGAAACATGCACTACTGAGGAATGAGACGGCACTGTGGATTATCATAATTTTCTTTCCCATTAGTGCACTCCAAAAGAAAGATATTAAATGCTGAAATAAAAGAGAGAACACAATGGAGATTTAGGATATGATCGACATCTGGCTCTACAGTCATTATGCTGTGGAATGGAAGGATGCAGGAACGTGAGGAAAAATGACTAAGGAACAAAATTTCCTAGCTGAATTATGGTACTTTCTTGTAGGGAGTATTGTCTGATTCTCCCACCAACATTGGGGGATCCAAAATTGTTTCCATTGTTTCAAGTGCAGAAGGATTATTTAATTGTTGAGAAGTCTCCAAATGGATCATCCTGACAGGATGCTTCAGCTGATAGAGATGTCTGGAGACATATTCAGTTTCCTAAAATAAAATCTTAGGCATCTAAGCTTTCACTGGAAAGTTTGAATACATCCTCCTGTTCTTAGCACACCTAATATAAAAAAAAATAATAATCCTCTGTCTTTATTTTCATCCTTCTCTGCAGTATTTGAAAAAGCATTTGCTACATTTTCTGCAGATTTTAGTGTCTCCAGTCAGGATCAGTAACAGGCACTACCCCAAAATATATCAAAACAGTCCTGAATTCACTGACTGAATTCCCAATGCTGCAAGGCCGTTTGTGCAGGCAGACATTTGTGCCAGCAGTAAGATTCTTGCAGGACTGTGTCCTTAGACAAGAAGTAGTATATCAAATAGAATAAAAGAAAGGAACCAGTGAAATATAAATGGTCTTACCATACATTTGTTTCTATTGTTAATATAGAGAGATGAAGATGTTCATGGAATCTAAAGGACTACATTTTTGGCTACGGCATGACAAGCTGTTTTATGTATGAGCTGTATGTAATTATACTGAAAACAAACTTTGCTTTGAGAACATTTTTGGCTCCACTGTGCAATAACACAAAGGGCCTTTGTTATGCTCTCAGGAGAGTTACTTATGTATTGCAAAAGACTTACTAAAGGACAGTTTCATCTGATGGTATTCATCCACTAACTCAAATTTAAATGTAGTGACTTATGTTCATGCAAATCGTAATTACTAATATGATCAACCAAACAAAGATTTCTGAAACTAGAAATGGACTTGCTCTACAGATTCAGACCTGGAACAGCAGTGCAGAGTGGGGTTTCAGATCCAGGGCTTTGAATGAGCCAAAATGAAAAATGTGACAAAAGGTTTTGCATAATTCACATCAATTATAATCATCTTCAGTTGAATTGAAAATGAGGCTCTTGGTCTCTTAAATGGAAAAAATGGTCACGGAGAGCAGAGGGAGCTAACTGGCTGTTGGGAAGAAAGGAATCCCAGGGCAAAGCAGGTTTGTGAACATCTGCCAGAAGCTCCTACAGGGCCTTATGAAACTAGGTAAGGGGACTGCGCTTTCCTATGGCTCACCTAAAACTGTCATTACATTAAAGGATTACTTACAGAAATCCTGCTTCCCCAAAATTTTTCCTGCCTGACCTGTGGGACTTGGGAAACATCCGACATCAACTTTCTGTTCTACTTCAAACTCAGCATGACCATGGACAAGCTCTTTAGGGCCATATTCATAGAATCATAGAATAGTTTGGGTTGGAAGGGACCTTTAAAGGTCATCTAGTCCAACCCCCCTGCAATGAGCAGGGACATCTTCAACTAGATCAGGTTGCTCAGAGCCCCGTCCAACCTGACCTTGAATGTTTCCAGGGACGGGGCATCTACCAGCTCTCTGGGCAACCTGTTCCAGTGTTTCACCACCCTCACAGTAAAGAATTTCTTCCTTATATATAGTCTGAATCTGCCCTCTTTTAGTTTAAAACCATTCCCCCTTGTCCTATTGCTACAGGCCCTGCTAAAAAGTCTGTCCCCATCTTTCTTATAAGCCCCCTTTAAGTATTGAAAGGCCGCAATCAGGTCTCCCCGGAGCCTTCTCTTCTCCAGGCTGAACAATCCCAACTCTCTCAGCCTGTCCTCATAGGGGAGGTGCTTCAGCCCCCTGATCATCTTCGTGGCCGTCCTCTGGACCCACTCCAACAGGTCCCTGTCTTTCTTATGCTGGGGCCCCAGAGCTGGATGCAGTACTCCAGGTGGGGTCTCATGAGAGGGGAGTAGAGGGGGAAGAATCACCTCCCTCGACCTGCTGGCCATGCTTCTTTTGATGCAGCCCAGGATGCGATTGGCTTTCTGGGCTGCAAGCGCACATTGCCGGCTCATGTCCAGCTTTTCATCCACCAGTAGCCCCAAGTCCTTCTTGGCAGGGCTGCTCTCAATCCCTTCATCTCCCAGCCTGTATTGATACCAGGGGTTGCCCCGACCCAGGTGCAGGACCTTGCACTTGGCCTTGTTGAACCTCATGAGGTTCACATGGGCCCACTTCTCGAGCTTGTCCAGGTCCCTCTGAATGGCATCCCATCCCTCAGGCGTGTCAACCACACCACTCAGCTTGGTGTCATCTGCAAACTTGCTGAGGGTGCACTCGATCCCACTGTCTATGTCATTGATGAAGATATTAAACAGTACTGGTCCCAATACGGATCCCTGAGGGACACCACTCGTCACCGATCTCCATCTGGACATTGAGCCGTTGACCACTACCCTCTGGATGCGTCCATCCAACCAATTCCTCACCCACCGGACAGTCCACCCATCAAATCCATCTCTCTCCAATTTAGAGAGAAGGATGTTGTGGGGGACCGTGTCAAAGGCCTTACAGAGGTCCAGATAGATGACATCGGTAGCCCTTCCCATGTCCACTGATGTAGTCACTCCATCATAGAAGGCCACTAGGTTGGTCAGGCAGGACTTGCCCTTGGTGAAGCCATGCTGGCTGTCTCGAATCACCTCCCTTCACACCACTTGCTATCAGTACAAACCTTTGGTTTTGCAACTGCTGTGGCATCTAGGTTTGAGTGCACTCAGCAATTCAGAGCACTGTTTCTACAAGACTTGAAGACTCAGCTTCCTTGTGGCACCAGTGGAGGAGGCATTTATGATAGTGAAGTTAACTTATATGAACCAGTCTGAATGTAGCCCCCGTTCTTTCTTTTGCTTTGGTTTCCCAGCTGTAAAATAAATGGTCAGTAGTTATTTACCTCACTGGGTTCTTGTAAAATTAAACACTTTATAAGACTATGAAGCACTGAGATACTGCAAGAAGGGAGGTTATATAAATGTAATCCAATTATATAAGCTTCTTCAGATGAATTGCACTTTCATTACCATAACCTTCTGCTACGTCCTTGTTGTTTATTCATGCTATTAGTGGTTGCAGAGACTAGATGCTATTTCAGATGAGAAATCCCAGTCTTATTTTCTTTACTCGGTGAAAAATTTTGTTTTGGTCATGTGAACTGCTTGCAGGTCACATTGGCTCCTTCTGTAGTTGCAAAAACTGAATGCTTCTAAACATTGGAGCCAGTTTTCTGAAGAATTTCAGAATTTCTTTACTATAGCATTTCCCTCCGTGCCACTTCCAGGATCAACTATGACCTATAGCTACAATGTAACTCAAAGTACATTGTCACCCTATGAGAAATGACAACAAACACTGTTTGGAGGAAAGAAGGTACATGTACTAGGCTCAGTAAATAAGTAGACCAACTTGGCATCATCATCAGTTCTCTGTTTACAAACTGTTCCTTGATGTCATGCTATTCTTGAAGATTTGATTTAGTTACTAACCAAAAGCACCAGATTCTAAGCAGGTTCTTATTATTCTGGGTGATCGATGACATTGTTCTGTTGTTTCTTTTAGAAACTGCTGAGAGGCAGCAGGTTTTCACATAGAAAATATTATTGTCTTTCATGTGTAAGGAAATACTGAGCTGTGAGTATCACACATTTTATTATTTTAATGAGTTCCATGCATCAGCTCACTGAAGATTATAACAAATATGTGTGCTCCTGTAAATGAATGTGATTTTTGCTGGTTTATGGAAGCTTGATGTACATGTTCTCTATGGGTAGAAAAAAATTGAAGAATGTCCTACCAGATGTGTCTGCAAAGCACCTTGTATAGCTGTAGGGTTTCTGTAGGATTGGATTTGTAAGTAAATCTATCACATGCACAACACACATTTAGGCACTACTTTTAGAAATGAGGCCAAGAAATTAGGACAAAAGAATGAGAAGAGCTTTGATTTATTAGCTTCAACTACCTAGCTGAGTAATAGAATAGGCTATGTTACTCAGAAATCTCTTTATGCTTTTGATAAATAACTATTTGTTAACCAGACACCCTATCAAAACAGATCCTGTTCTAGCCAGACTATTAAACTGAGTCGTGAACAGTAAAGATGTACCTAATAGTGAACGCAGTCCATCCTTGCTTCTAGTGCCTCTGCTGTAGCTAGCTACGCATATGTGGTGTGAGTGTCTATTGCCTTGATCCTGGCTACTCAGCTATGCCGCAGGGAAGCAGACCAGCCTAGAGGTCTGGAGTGAAGGATTTTGGTCTGTCAGCGTTGAACTCTCACCTGTATGATATGCCCAGCTATTAATAACTCAAGGGAATACTGATTTAGATCCATGATTTTCTGCTTATATCAGTGAGAACAGAATAGCTAATCAGGTTTGCAGAGGATTTCTGCCTGGTTCGTGCATGAAGTTTTGAACCAGGAGCCAAATCCTTGTTTGGCCAAACAATTTTCTGCATGCAGTTTGAAAAGTGCTGGCAGTTACCATTTGGACATATTCCTATTTCCTTTCTATCCTCAGCTGAGGACAACTTCCTGACACAGCTTTTCAGTAACACCTCAGGGTACTCTAAGGTAAATATTCCGGTAAAAATTACAAGTAAAAAACAAAGGTCTAAGTTGCTATGCTGTTACACCTTGGGCAGTTTGTAACAACTCTGTCTAGCATGAATGTAAAACATGAACAGACCTTCACTCTTGTACCCTATGCAGCCTTCTTTCTACAGGCTTACATGACAGAACTGATGAACCATTTTAATTTTCTAGCCAAAGGCAACTGGAGTGTGAGCTGTTCTGGCCATGCTCTCACACCTTTGGAATGTTCCGTATTCCCACGTGTGGGAAGAAGCTGGTGGGTAAGAGTCAGGCATATCATCTTTATGCCACCCAAGGATTGCTTCATTTCCAGGCAAACACAGCTAATCCAGTTTCTGGCCCTTTGTGCTGCCATATCAGTGTGAATAGAATGGAGCACGTATGGCTTCAGGTCCAAAAAAAATGCAAATCGTCTTTCAGGTCAATGGTGCAAATACTAATTATCTTTAAGAGTCCTGTCTGCCTAGCAGAACCAGTCACACTAAACATAGGTGTAGCAGTATGAAAGTAGGGTGGAATAACAATGATTTGTCTGAGACAAGAATTCTCATATGAATAAAAGCATCAGGAAAAGCAGTAAGAAGGTTTAAAGAATATAGCCTCAATTTGCTGTTCAGTTACAAGGCAGTCTTGCCAGGATAGCAGACAGAAACCTGGCAAGTTCTAGCCCTGCAGAAAGCAGTGGCTACAGTGGATGCAGCATTGCACGCCTGTCAGATCAGCTAAATTCTGCCCTATTGTGTGGTAGATGCAGTGTTATACAGCATTTAATATTACACACAGCGTCTTTTTGCCTCTGTATTACTCACTGTATAGAATGAACACACAAGTAGGTAGATTTAAGGATGTCTGGTTAAATTTCTTAACTACTAAGAATTAAACTTTGGAAAGTCAGCATTCTAATAATGTTGGGACTTCAGAGCAGTGCTAGAGGGGAGGCAAGGAGAAGGTAGTGTTTAGATATATTTTAAGTTTTATATTTGTTAACTACCTTCTAACTTCATCTTTTCTCCACTGTCCTGTTTCTTATAATTTAAAATCCGTCTACATCGTATACGATATTACATTCTCTAACTTTTTAAAATAAGAGCTGTTCTGGCCATATTCAAAGAAAAACTTCAGTCCAGCCCTTTTATTCTGGCAGTAAAATAAGAATGAAATGTTGCACAAATGGAGACATAATTAGCTTTGACAGTTCTTGTAAAGAAAACACTTCCTTGTTAAGTAACAAATACAGGTGTAATTAAGTCTGTTCTGAAATTAAATAGAAATTAATTGCTCTTCTGATTTCTGTCTGTATACAAACATGAGAAGCCATTTGATATTTCACCTTCACCCATCCTGTAGCCATATAAAGAGTCGCCAGGAGGCAGTATTTGCACAGATTGCTACAAGCCTGTGTATTTAAAGTACAATTTGATGACATTTCTTCATATAGAAAGTCTGAGCAGAAATTATATGGTGAGAAACAAGATTTTTAAAAAGCTTTTGCCTTAATAGGACACATGTTTGATTTTTCATGAAGCTGTAGTACTGTGATACTACTAAGAAATGCCTTTTTACAGAAAGGTTTGTAGGAAGAGCCAGCAGAATCTTCCAGCAGGCCAACTGACATAACTGAAAACAACATGCAAGCTTTCCTGCATACAAGCCTTTCCTTTTACAGGAAAAGACTTCCCTTCCTTCCCAATGTGGCAGAAGAACACTGCTGCTTGACCCAAAGAATAGTACAGTCTTTTTATTCTTTTTTTTTTCTTGGGTGGAACTGCCCTACTTTTTTTGTTTGATTAGAAATAAAAATCAAGGGATTTTGCATAACACCTGCTATAAAGCTTGCTACTCTGTCTGCCAAAAGGCAAAGACCAGCCTACTGGGCTGAAGAGGTTTGGTCTCTTTACAGCGCTCTTCTGATTTGCAAACAGGTAAATTGCAAAGCAGGGCTTATTTGCTTTTGACCATTTCCCTCCCATGTTTTAGTTGCCAATTGGTCTCTTTCTTCAATTGCACTGAAATGATAACATGCAAATGTTTGCAAATGAATGCTACAAAACACCCAAGCTCTTGAACCACCCATTGATAACTGGTAACACTTGTAAAGCATCTTTTGATGGATGCATGTTTGCTGTTGCTTTGTTAGTCATGAGATACGATCATGCTGCTTCTCCCTATTCCAAACATACATTTCTTGAATCTGCTTTAAAATTCATTTCTTTGCAACTATCCTCCACTCTGATTGCATCAAGTTCTGTTACCCAAATTTGCTTTTCTTTTCAGATTTACAACTTTACTGGACACAGAAGCTCCAAGGTGAAGTTGACCAAAATCTATGTGCCGTGGTTTAACCCCAGTCGGCAACCAAGCACCACACAGCTGCTCGCTAACCCTCCCTCCAAACCCAGTGGGATGGGGTAGAGAATCTGAAGAGCAAAAGTAAGAAAACTCATGGGTTGAGATAAGAACAGATTAATAACTGAAATAAATTAAAATAATAATAATAATAATAATAATAATAATAATAATAATTATTGTAATGAAAAGGAAAACAAAGAGAGAGAGAGAGAGAGGAACAAAACCCAGGAAAAACAAGTGATGCAACCGCTAACCACCTGCCGACCAACGCCCAGCCAGTCCCCGAGCAGCGATCACTGCTCCCCGGCCAACTCCCCCCAGTTTATATACTGAGCATGACATCATATGGTATGGAATACCCCGTTGGCCAGATTGGATCAGCTGTCTTGGCTGTGCCCCCTCGCAGCTTCTTGTGCACCTGGCTGAGCATGGGAAGCTGAGAAGTCCTTGACTAGCATAAGCACTACTTAGCAACAACTAAAACATCAGTAGGTTAACAACATTATTCTCCTACTAAATCCAAAACACAGCACTATACCAGCTACTAGGAAGAAAATTAACTCTATCCCAGCTGAAACCAGGACAGTATCCACCCCTTATTCTATACCATCTACGTCATGCCCAGGTCTCACACTTTCCAATACATCTCAATTAATCACCACCACCTTCACTGTCTTTTGATATATATACACACAGATATCATTCCCTTAGTCTAAGGGCCATCCCTCTAAAATGTCCACTGAGTTCATTTAGTCCATGACTTTGGGCTCCATCCATCATAACAGTCTTTCAGGGCAAGAGAGATAGTGTGTGGTGTTGGACTGTTGCATGCTGAGGCCAGTTCTGGTTCCATTATTGCTGTGCTTCTCCGGTCCTATCATCGTTGCACATTGCTTGGTTTCACCAGAGTTCATTCTCCATTAATCTGGGTGATTCTTACTGCAATACTGTTGATATGACATATAGCAACCATAGAAGTGATGACACACAGTATTATATAGCAATTAATATCATACAATTCAGTTCATTGGCTGTTTTCACCCAAAATCAAATCCCCTTTGAGGTACACACCGGAATTCCCCATCCTTTCGCATCACCCACCAAGTGAACCCAGGTCCTTGAGCAAAAGCAATCCCACGGATGGGTTTTCCCTTGCCAGAGGCAGGAGTAACCCAGACTGTCTTCCCCAGCATATTTCTTATGTGCACGACAGGGACTTTATCCCCCTCTACAGTACGTAAGGGTTTTGATTGGGCAGGGCCAGCTTGATTGAAAGATCCCCTAGTGTTGACTAACCAGGGGGCTTTTGCTAAACGTGTATCCCAATGCTTGAACGTCCCACCCGCTCTTCAGTGTAGTCTTTAGCAGTCCATTGTATCATTCGATTTTCCCAGAGGCTGGTGCATGGTAGGGGATGTGATAGACCCACTCAATGCCATGCTCTTTGGCCCAGGTGTCTATGAGGGTGTTTCGGAAATGAGTCCCGTTGTCTGACTCAATTCTTTCTGGGGTGCCATGTCGCCATAGGACTTGCTTTTCAAGGCCCAGGATAGTGTTACGGGCAGTGGCATGGGGCATGGGATATGTTTCCAGCCATCCGGTGGTTGCTTCCACCATGGTGAGCACATAGCGCTTGCCTTGTTGGGTTTGTGGGAGTGTGATATAATCAGTCTGCCAGGCCTCCCCATATTTGTATTTCAACCATCATCCTCCATACCGGAGAGGCTTTACTGGCTTGGCTTCCTTGATTGCAGCGCATGTTTCACATTCATGGATAACCTGTGCAATAGCGTCCATGGTCAAGTCCACCCCTCGATCACGAGCCCATCTATATGTTGCATCTCTTCCTTGATGGCCTGAGGCATCATGGGCCCACCAAGCTATAAATAATTCACCCATATGTTGCCACTCCAGATCCACCTGAGCCACTTCAATCTTAGCAGCCTGGTCCACCTGCTGGTTGTTTTGATGTTCTTCAGTGGCCGGACACTTGGGTACGTGGGCATCTATGTGATGTACTTATACAACCAGATTCTCTACTCGGGCAGCAATATCTTGCCACAACGTGGCAGCCCAGATGGGTTTGCCTCTGCGCTGCCAGTTGTACTGCTTCCACTGCTGCAACCACCCCCACAGGGCATTTGCCACCATCCATGAGTCAGTATAAAGCACTGGCCATTTTTCTCGTTCAGCAATGTCCAAGGCCAGCTGGATGGCTTTCACCTCTGCAAACTGACTCGACTCACCTTCTCCTTCAGCAGTTTCTGCAACTTGGCATATAGGACTCCATACAGTAGCTTTCCACCTCCGATGCTTTCCCACAAGGCGACAGGACCCATCAGTGAACAGGGCATATTGCTTCTCATTTTCTGGTAGTTTATTATACAGTGGGGCCTCTTCAGCAAGCGTCACCTCCTCCTCTGGGGATATTCCAAAATCTCTGCCTTCTGGCCAGTTCGTGATCACTTCCAAGATTCCTGGGCGACTGGGGTTTCCTATTCGGGCCCGTTGTGTGATCAGTGCAACCCACTTACTCCACGTAGCATCGGTTGCATGATGTGTAGAGGGGACCCTCCCTTGGAACATCCAGCCCAGCACCGGCAGTCGGGGTGCCAGGAGGAGCTGTGCTTCAGTACCAACCACTTCCGAAGCAGCTCGAATCCCTTCATATGCTGCCAATATCTCCTTCTCAGTTGGAGTGTAGCGGGCCTCCGATCCTCTGTATCCCCGACTCCAGAACCCTAAGGGTCGACCTCGAGTCTCCCCTGGTGCTTTCTGCCAGAGGCTCCAGGTAGGGCCATTCTCCCCGGCTGTGGTGTAGAGCACATTCTTCACATCTTGTCCTGCCCGGACTGGCCCAAGGGCTACTGCCTGAACTATCTCCCGTTTAATTTTTTCAAAGGCTTGTCGTTGCTCAGGGCCCCATTTGAAGTCGTTCTTCTTCCTGGTCACGTGATAGAGAGGGCTTACAATCAGGCTGTAATCTGGAATATGCATTCTCCAAAAGCCCACAATGCCTAAGAAGGCTTCTGTTTCCTTTTTGCTAGTTGGTGGGGACATGGCTGTTATTTTGTTGATCACATCCATTGGGATCTGACGACGTCTGTCCTGCCATTTTATTCCTAGAAACTGGATCTCCTGTGCAGATCCCTTGACCTTCCTTTGTTTTATGGCAAAACCGGCCTTCAGAAGGATTTGGACTATTCTCTTCCCTTTCTCAAAAACTTCTTCTGCTGTGTTGCCCCATATGATGATGTCATCAATGTATTGCAGGTGTTCGGGAGCCTCACCCTGTTCCAGTGCAGTGTGGATCAGTCCATGGCAAATGGTAGGGCTGTGTTTCTACCCCTGGGGCAGTCGGTTCCAGGTGTACTGGACGCCCCTCCAAGCGAAAGCAAACTGTGGCCTGCACTCTGCCGCCAAAGGGATTGAGAAGAACGCATTAGCGATATCATTTGTGGCGTACCACTTGGCTGCCTTTGACTCCAGTTCGTATTGAAGTTCTAGCATGTCCGGCACGGCAGCACTCAGTGGTGGCGTGACTTCGTTCAGGCCACGGTAGTCTACTGTTAGTCTCCACTCTCCATTGGACTTTCGCACTGGCCATATGGGACTGTTAAAGGGTGAGCGAGTCTTGCTGATCACTCCTTGGCTCTCCAGTCGACGAATCAGCTCATGGATGGGGATCAGGAATCTCGGTTGGTGCGAAATTGCCACCAGTGCACTGCTGTGGTAGCGATTGGTACCAGCTGTTCTTCAACCCTCAGCAACCCCACAACAGAAGGATCCTCCGAGAGACCGGGCAAGGTGGACAGCTGTTTAATTTCCTCTGTCTCCAGGGCAGCTATACCAAAAGCCCACCGGTACCCTTTTGGGTCCTTGAAATACCCTCTCCTGAGGTAGTCTATGCCAAGGATGCACGGAGCCTCTGGGCCAGTCACAATGGGGTGCTTCTGCCACTCATTCCCGGTTAGGCTCACTTCGGCCTCCGATACAGTTAACTCTTGGGATCCCCCTGTCACTCCAGAAATACAGATGGGTTCTGCCCCTTTATAGCTTGATGGCATCAGGGTACACTGTGCCCCAGTGTCTACGAGAGCCTTATACTCCTGTGGGTCTGATGTGCCAGGCCATCAAATGCAGATGGTCCTGTAAGCCTGGTTGTCCCTTTCCTCCACCTGGCTGGAGGAAGGGCTCCTCTAGTCCTGGTGATAGTATTTGTTACTCACTTCTTATAGATGTGAATCAGAAGTCCCTTTATTAAGGTCGGAAGTGGAATCAGCCCCTCTACTTTTTCTGGGGAACTGCTCACTGGAGACCGGAGCAGCAGTTTTCCTGGAAGAACCCCCTTGTGTGATTGTTTTTCCTTGCAACTCACGTACCCGTGCCTCTAGGGTCAAGGTAGGTTTTCCATCCCACTGCCTCATGTCCTCTCTGTGGTCACGCAGGTAAAACCACAGGGTGCCCCGGGGTGTGTACCCATGATATCTCCTCTCTTGAGCAGAGGGACGCTTGCTCCTAATGGCTGAGATACAGGTCCGTACAGGTGGGGAGTAGGACATATCCTCTTTGAGTTGCTGGACCTCCTGAGACAGTTTCTCCACAGGAGAGACACAGGCCCGTAGGGAGGAAGAGACTTTCTTCATATTGCTGGAGTTGGCCAGCCAATTCATCTACTGTTTTTTCCTCTCCGTCTTTCCAGGTCATTACTGCCAATGAGTTTGCATGCGATGCTGGTGCGCTCCGTACAAATTTCTGCCACATGGGTCGGGTGCATTTGACTTCATATGGATCTTTGGATAACTGCTCGTTGTTCAGGTCATCATAAATCACCTCCAGCACGGCTAATTCCCTCAGGTACCGGGCACCTCTCTCCACGGTGGTCCACTTGCCACTGGGTGGCATATAACATCTTCCTTGAAGGGATACCTTTCCTTCACGCCTGACGGGAGTCTCCTCCAGAGGCTGAGGACTTGTGCCCCTTGTCCAATCGCTTTGTCAATGCCCCCTTCCCTAGCAAGGGATCCCAGCTGCTTGGCCTCTCTACCCTCTAATTCCAGGCTTCTGGCCCCATTATCCCAGCATCAGAGCAGCCAGGTGACAATGTGCTTGCCTGGATGACGGCTGAAATCTCTCCGCATATCTCGCAGCTCACTCAGGGATAGGGATTGGGTGGTTTCTGTCTCGTTTACGAGTTCTTCCTCTTCCTCCTCCCCTCCTCGTGATGGCCCTGCCTTTTCATCATCCCTTACTAAACAACCTGACTTTCGCTTCCAACATTTCTTCTTGTGTATAGGGGTGACTGATACCGGTATGGGTTGGTCCTCTGGTTCAGCTGCAATACCTGTTGTGGGCGTTGGAGTAGCTGCAGTGCCTGTCGCCGGGGTTGGAATAGCCGCAGTGCCTGTTGGTTTGTTTTCCCTCTCTTCTCCCTGAGGTTGCTGCATAATACTGAGCAGTGTTTGGTAGGTACTAGCCAGGGCCCAGCACAGTGCAATAAGTTGTGCCTCTTTGGAATAACCATGGCATTTTTTTTTTCAAGCATTCTATCACTTCATCAGGATCCTGTAGTTGTTTGGGAGTCAAGTTCCAGACCATTGGAGGTGAGAAGTTCTCTAAGTACCTGCCCGTATTCTCCCACATGCCGTGCCACCCATCACCATCCAGGCTCGGGGCAGATCTCTGGGTGTTTTTTTTAAACAGTTGTTTAACCCTAAACAAGGCCTGAAACTCATTCAGGAGACTTAGCAATAGGAGCATGCTGGCTTGAACATCCCAAGGATATTCGAAATTCTCGGGAGTTGGTATAACTAGCCTGAAGGCGAAAGGGAGAGTGAAAGAACGGGGGAAAGCATCCCCCTCTGTCTTCCCATCAGATTGGTTCTCCGGGGAGAAAAGGTGAAGGGTGTCATTATTAATAAATTCCGAGAGATGGCGCCCGAGGTACGGAGATGACAGCAATACCATACTGCAAATACGAAATCAGTTTTTTTACCAGTAATATTATCATATCAGAAGCCGATGTTACACAGTACAGCTAAGTGATAATCCTGACCCATCTCCCAGAAGTGATAAACAGCACCGCAGGGAATACATACTGCAAGTAAGGATTTACATAACACAACCATGCAAACAAATAAAACCAACATTGTGACTAGCGACTATTAAACTAATATAATGTATGTTTATAACAAATTTATTTTAACACGCTCTGGTCAGATCTGTCGTTATCTCAACCCTTTGGGCCCCACGTTGGGCGCCAAAAAGGACTGTCATGGTTTAACCCCACTCGGCAACCACAGAGCCGCTCGCTTACCCTCTTCCCCACCCTGGTGGGATGGGGGAGAGAATCTGAAGAGCAAAAGTAAGAAAACTCATGGGTTGAGATAAGAACAGATTAATAATTGAAATAATAATAATAATAATAATAATAACAACAACAACAACAACAACAACAACAATAATAATATGAAAAGGAAAACAAAGAGATATATAGAGAGGAACAAAACCCAGGAAAAACAAGTGATGCAACCACTAACCACCCACCAACCGACGCCCAGCCAGTCCCTGAGCAGCGATTGCTGCTCCCCGGCCAACTCCCCCCAGTTTATATACTGAGCATGACATCATATGGTATGGAATACCCCGTTGGCCAGTTTGGGTCAGCTGTCTTGGCTGTGCCCTCTCCCAGCTTCTTGTGCACCTGGCAGAGCATGGGAAGCTGAAAAGTCCTTGACTAGGAGGGTACTTAGCAACAACTAAAACATCAGTGTGTTATCAACATTCTTCTCATACTAAATCCAAAACACAGCACTATACCAACTACTAGGAAGAAAATTAACTCTATCCCAGCCGAAACCAGGACAATATGGAAATTCCATCTTCGGATTCCGAAATTTGGGATTTAATTGTTTATTGTGTTTCTCAGGAGCTGTGTGTATACATATGTATACACTGTTGACCAAATTTAGTATCATAATTCCATGAAATTGTATGTAGTGGAGGTTGATGTAAAACTTATGTCAGATAACATCTCTGTCAATAAAGTGGAAAATAAAGAAAGGGCAATACAGAAGAATTTTTGTAATAAAGCAAGATGCTGAAATAATATACTTATGATAATATTCTGCCCATCCTATTTCAATGGTATCTATACTTAAATAATTTAACACATTGCAGGATGAAATGAGATTAGTTTATGTTAGATATTTTATAAAGTCAATGGAGTAGAACAAGACAGATATATGAATCCACTTCTTTTAATGTTTAGGTTAAAAATTGTCACTGAACCTACCACTGCTTTTGTCTATAGGGTTGAAAAAGAAGGCATGAGCTACCAACTCCTTTAGGAAGGAATTTGTGGTACATGGAGATTTCATATTTGGTAGGACTCCTAGAAGACTCTCTTCTTAGAAGAACAGTGTGATGGGTTGACCTTGGCTGGACGCCAGGTGCCCACCAAGCTGCTCTATCACTCCCCCTCCTCAGCTGGACAGGGGAGAGAAAATATAACAAAAGGCTCGTGGGTTGAGATAAGGGAGATCACTCACCAATTACCATCACGGGCAAACCAGACTCAACTTGGGGAAATTAATTTAATTTATTGCCAATCAAATCAGAGTAGGATAATGAGAAATAAAACCGAATCTTAAAACACCTTTTCCCCACCCCTCCCTTGTTCCCAGTCTCAACTTCACTCCCGATTTCTCTACCTCCTTCCCCTGAGCGGCGCAGGGGGACAGGGAATGGGGGTTGTGGTCAGTTCATCACGCATTGTCTCTGCCGCTCCTTCCTCCTCAGGGGGAGGACTCCTCACACTCTTCCCCTGCTTCAGCGTGGGGTCCCTCCCATGGGAGACGGTCCTCCACGGACTTCTCCAATGTGAGTCCTTCCCACAGGCTGCAGTTCTTCACGAACTGCTCCAGTGTGGGTCCTTTCCACGTGTCCTTTCCACGGGGTGCAGTCCTTCAGGAACAGACTGATCCAGCATGGGTCCCCCACAGGGTCACAAGTCCTGCCAGCAAACCTGCTCCAGCGTGGGCTCCTCTCTCCACGGGGCCACAGGTCCTGCCAGGAGCCTGCTCCAGCGCAGGCTCTCCACAGGGTCATAGCCTCCTTTGGGCACATCCACCTGCTCCGGCATGGGGTCCTCCATGGGCTGTAGGTGGATATCTGCTCCACCGTGGACCTCCATGGGCTGCAGGGGGACAGCCTGCTTCACCATGGTCTTCACCACAGGCTGCAGGGGAATCTCTGCTCTGGCGCCTGGAGCACCTCCTCCCCCTCCTTCTTCACTGACCTTGGTGTCTGCAGAGTTGTTTCTCTCACATAGTCTCACTCCTCTCTCTTCTGGCTGCTGTTGCGCAGCATTTTTTTCCCCTTCTTAAATACATTATCACAGAGGCGCTACCAATGTTGCTGATTGGCTCAGCTTTGGCTGTTTTAGTTGTTGCTAAGCAGTGTTTATACTGTCAAGGACTTTTCAGCTTCCCATGCTCCACCAGGTGCACAAGAAGCTGGGAGGGAGCATAGCCAGGACAGCTGACCCAAACTGGCCAAAGGTATATTCCATACCATATGACGTCATGCTCAGTATATAAACTGGGGGCATTGGCCGGGAGGTAGCAATCACTGCTCGGGGACTGGCTGGACATCCATCGGCGGGTGGAGAGCAATTGCATCATGCATCACTTGCTTTGTATATTCTTTTTTATTATTATTATTATCATTATTATTATTATTATTATTACTACTACTACTACTACTACTACTACTATTTTACTTTATTTTTTTTCAATTATTAAACTGTCTTTATCTTATCCCATGAGTTTTCTCACTTTTACTCTTCCGATTCTCTCCCCCATCCCACCGGAGGTGGGGGGAGCGAGCGGCTGTGTGGTGTTTAGTTGCTGGTAGGGTTAAACCATGACAGTTTCCAAACAGGTTAAACAAATGTCTCCTATGAATAGCTGTTCCCGCCTTAGGGTACTAAATATAGGAAGGTGACCTTCTGAATACCCTTTCACTTCCAATTATCTAAGTTCTCAGACAGGCTTTCTAAGGAAACAAATTTCCTAGGATTGCACTGTCAGCCTGTGTCTTATTTCCTAAACAAGTCATGTAATAAGCCATTAGAAAGCTTTAACAAATCTAACCGTTCCCTTACCCCTCACCAAGATGTTACACAGAAAGAAATGGGAAATAAAGCTTTGTTGGCTTTGCTGCTCACTTTTGCGTGATTTGATTTTTGTTGGTTCATTGGTTGTTTTTTTTTTCCACAGAGAGTTTGGGGCTTCTGTAGTGATCAATAAAGCACCCTGTCAACTCATTTTCATCCCGTTGTCAATTCCTTTCTAAGCCCAGCCTGTGATTTGAATCAAACAGGGATTTTATAGCTTCCCTCTTGTGTCAGCTCTCATTTTGAATGGCTTCAAAACTCCTTTTCAATGTTTCTCATCATCATTAGTGTCTGTTAAAATTTGGTCCTTTTTAAACTGGGTATCTAAAATTAAGTGCTTAAAATCATATTTGATCATCTCCTTAAATACCATGGTTCTTAAATATTCTGCATTGTGAAGTGAACTAATTCATTTCAATAGGAATTTTTGCATGCTTGGACTGTTTTAAACAAATTGGTCCAGCTGCTTACATATAGCATGATGGTCAAGATGCATCCTTTGCCACAGGAAGTCTCTAAACTGGTAATGATTGTTCAAAACATTTATTTAGCAATTGTAGCTTGCATTTTAAGCCACTTTGTCATACGTATGTCTTTTGCATGCGTGCATTTTGGTGGCGATCTAAGATCTGCCCCTTTTGTTTTGCAGATTTTGCATTATTCCACTTTATGCAGGGGGAACTCCCAGAAGGGTTTAGGAAGAAAAGAAGTTTAATGTAGTGCATATATACTTACATGGATGCTTTCCAAATAATCTACATTTTAAAATATCCACTTTCTTGATTTGTCTACTTTTAGCTTTCAGGCAAAAATTCCAGCTAGTAACTATTTCAATCTGTTATAAGCATGGTGAAGGCAGATGGCTTTCTCTAAAATCTGTCTGCCAATAACAGTCTGAAAAGGATATTTGAAGTTTCCCATTAAAGTGTTGCACGTTTAAATTTTTCCTGAACTGCAGAATATCAACATGGATAGAAATAATGAAATAAGCTTATACATAAAAAGTAGCCCAAGAAAAGCTTTCAACACTCTAACTTCAAGAATGATATTTTTCATAAAAGTAGTGGCTTTAATGTAGAATGGGTGGGAATGGGATTCTAGAGAGAAATCTAAGTTGTGTGGTAAGTCACAAAAATTAACTATGGAAATGTGTCCTTTATAGTTTCCAAGTGTAGTGATATCCTTCCTAAGAAAACCCTTCTCAACAAATACAGCGTACAGATGTCCTTGGGTTTTCTTAACTTAGGTGGATTAATCTATTTCCTAACAGGGTTTTTCATCTCTTCTTATAGCTAATTTTCTCTAGACTGAATCAATCAGCTTAAAAAGAATCATGGAATGTTTTACTACTCTTATCTACAGGAGTTATATTTTAGGAAGCTTCAGTTTTTAAGTGCTATTTTGAGATAACCAAGTGTTTCAAGTGAGATATCCAGAAATCAGCTGGATCATTTAAAAATTAGTTGTTTACTGGAGGTATGTTATCCTGTTTGAGCTCTCATGATTTAAGGTGTGAAGATAATACAATACTATTCCATCACATTACTTTTAATTTATTTGATTTTTTAAAATTTCAGAATAATCTCTTAACCCTTTTAGTCTCCAGAGGAGTAAATCTTGTGTACATGGTACCTTGAGACAAAAACAGAGTTATTTACCTGTCATTTTTCTTTCCTAAAAGTTCTCTGAACCTTTCTCCTGCATGTAAGAAATTCCTGCAAGATCTCATTCTCACTTTCCTTATCTTTTGATTCCATTTTCCAGTTTACTTTTATTCTCTTGAAGTCAAGAAAGTGGCTATAGATAACTGTGTGTCTGAAGCATTGGCAGCTTGTGTGTCCCTGAAGTAGCCTTCAACAAATCCTGAGGAAATTCCTACATGATCCCAAACTGAAAACAGACTCAGGAGTCGAAGTCCATTGATACTGTATTTATAGATGGCTTTTTCTCTTTTCACAGGTGAGTTGAGCCAATTATTACTTTCCACGTATTTCTGTGTCTACCCAATTAATGGCACCTAGCTAACAGAAGCTCAGTTATTATGAGAATCCAAACCTCCTTCTGACTCTGTATTTTCTAAACTATTCGTCCAGAGAAAGATTTTATTATCAGTTTGACATATTTAATCTGTAATCACATTCTTTTTGCATTTTGTCTCTTTCATTACATGTTAACTGATAAATCAACAGGGTACTCATCTTCACAGATTTTCTCGTGAAGCATGAGATGGTCTGTAGATAAATAATTCTAACATTTAGACAACTGCAGTGGATTAGAACTTCTGTTTCTGGAAGAGCTCTTTCAGCTGTTGTTCACTTGTTGCTTCTTTCTGTTGCATCAGCTCCCTGGCTCCTTTGGTCACTCCCCAGCCATCTGGCTTTGAGACTGAAGGACAATATGGCCTGCCTGAAGCAGGCCTCAGATTCTCCCAGTATTCTTTTCTTGCCCTAAAGAAAGAAAAGGAAATATTACAAAACTTTCATCAATTGCTTTCACATTAATTCAGACCAAATCTTCATTTTGAAGAGGGATGAGAATTTTTGGAGCTCTCCTACTGCCCCTTCACCCCTTTCACTGCTCCCAGATCAGATTTAATTCTTCAAAATTATTAACACAGAATGTTTACGGTTATATTTAGACCTCCATATTGGTTAAGCCAGTCTGCTGCATGGACCAACGTAAGCCTTTGGAAGGAGTATGTTGGTGTGCTTTCCAGTTCAGATATATATACCTTGCTCTGACCCAGGGTTTGGTATGCATGCTCAGGCTATTGCCCCAGCTACCATGTTTCTCAGAAGCTTCTGGCAAAAATCCTCTTTCAGGAGCCAGCTCCTCAGCTATTGCTCGGATGTGATATGGCTCAAATCCACAGCAGCCTCCGATGAAATGAATTCCTAAGTCATAGGCCTTTCTTGCATATTTTTGAATATCCCATCTAGTTACAACTCTTGGCTCCAGACCTGCAAAGACATTCATATCTTAAATTTTCACCATGCTCCATTTCACCACGTTTTTTTGTACAAAATCACATTGTTGAGACACTTGCACACTGTTTGCAAAACTGGTTGTAGATGTAGATGTTTGAGCTGTCTGAGCTAGAATTAATGATACAAACTTTTAGAAGTCTAGCTTTTAAATTCTGTTATGCTTTGCTGAGCTATGCTTGTTGTAAGCTTATTTGGCTTTGCAAAACAGCACCTAATATCTTCTGAGACTGATCACATGCTTGCCATTCTGCCAGAGTTCTTAGCTGGAGTATTGGAGTACTTTCAATGTTATGCCCACAATTCCAAAGAGTTCTTAATGAACAATCAATATCTGGGAAATCTGATTACAGTACTCTAATCTGTGAAAGGAGAAGGTATCGGCCTACCTGCAACAGGAGTAAGCCTGCTTATTATTCCTCAGGAATGCTTACTACACTTTTTTCCATGATCAGCTAATGGCAGACAGTTGTTTCACTGACAGCTGGGATCTGTAGCTATTTCTTAGCCCATCCCTTACTTAGTTATAACCCCATCCATAAGCAGTTTGCTGCCTCAAGCCACTTCCTTCCTTGTGGAAAGTTCTGTATGTAGATGACTTAGGATGGCTAAGATGCAACCTTTCTTTTGAATCCCTCTCCCTGTTGCAGGTTGTGGTGAGCAGAGTGGAGGGACACCAGAGCTGAGAGGAAAGACGTGTGGAAGGAAAGGAATAGAAAGTGAGAAGAACAAGGAAAAGCACACCTCAAAGGGAAGGAGGCACAAGAGTTGCAGAACTGGAAAGAAAAGACCAGGGACTGGAGAAGAAACTTGAAGGAATAAAGGAATAAAAATCCTCCCACTTCTTTATGCACATCTGCAGGAGATGAACCAGCTTGGTTATGAGGAGAGTGCAGCATGATGTCTGGGCACTGAACATTCCGCTGGGCAAAGAAGCCGTGGTGAGGTAGTAAGGCTCCAGCACTACAGCAGAGAGGTAGGATTCTTCTCCCTACATCCTGTCCCAGAAATGCCTAATATGCAAGAAGGTGATGCAAAGCAGATCTGCTCAAAGTCCAGTGAGTAGTTAAAGAGACAGGTTCAGAAAATAAAAAACAGAAGGAAAGAAATGAAATGTTCTTAAACAGAAAATTATTGGTCTCGGAGGGAAAAACTGGACAAAGAAAAAATAGATGGTCTAATATCAGAAGGAAAACCAGATTAAGCTATCTTAGAAAGCTGTTTAAATAAAAGTAAGTTTGTGTACAGTCCTGTAGATGTGAGAGAAAGCATCAGAAGCACCAATTCACGATTTCCTTGCCTCTCATATATCATTAAAAAGCTAATGCAAAATTGATACAAAACAATCAACAGTAAGAATGCAGCATCTTGCACTCAATTTATACCCATATAAGCAACTAAACTCCAGGAAAACAGTATAGGGTGTTTCCCTGTCTTCTCCATCACCCACCCTGTCACAATCAGTCCTTGTGCTTCAGGAGCATAAGGACAGCACCAACCTAACCTCTCTGAAGAAACATGGATAGACTCCGCCATAAGAACTGGCCACACGTGGTGAAACATGGTGATTGAAAACAAGCAGTATGCTATGAAAAGAAGTTGCCACATAGATCACGTTTTGTGGGTTTTTTCCCCCCCTCCCAAAAATGACTAACATTCTATTTTCCATGCCTGTCAATGTACAGCATTTTTCTTGGCTTTATTCAGAATTAAATATCTCTAGCTTAACAGTTTATGTTAACATTTACAGTAAAAAGAGATGATTGAAATTTTCATCAACTTCTGATAAGAAGATTGTAATGTGCTCCTAGATTTAGCCCCTCTATACATCTACTCTTGAGATAATTTGGTATGCTTTGACTGACCAGGACATTTCTGTCTAAAACATTGTCCTTGCTTAACTGGTGACATTTGAGAGCAATTGCAGTAACACAGAAGGGAAAACACAGAAAACTGGAAAAAATTCTAAAGATAAATAAATACTGCTGGTATCTAGATGCTGAAGTTCGCCAGTACAACATAGCCAATGCTTTTCTAGAAACAGAGATCTTGTTGGCCTGTACAGAGGTTATGTACACTTTGAATATCTAAATGCCTCTTTGTGCATATTGCCTTCCACAAAAACCAGAGTTAACTGGGTCAGTTTAACAATGATTTACCAATCTGCTTATCTGCTATCAAGTGATCAGTTGCTCCTTCTGGGTATTGAAAACATTCACAGAACCAGGCTTCTCCAATTGACTCATGAAATTTCTGAAAACTGACATCTCATACAGTTTGCTTATAACATACAAGCCAAGAACCATAACAAACCAAAGAGTGAATCCTTCAATTCACTTGATTACTTACTGCATCTGTTCTATCATTTTTGCTTGCAATCAGAGGAGTTATATGAAGGAATGAATAGGATAAATGAGTTCCTGACACTTTTAAACATCCCAGAATATTTTCAGAACCCAGACATGTTATTATCATCTAATGAATGCCTCAGGCTCATGCTTTATTTTTTCCTTCATTTACGTAGAGAGAGGAATTTTTAAAAAAAAGATCTTCCTGAAAATCACATCTATCTTTTTTTTTTTTTGCTAAAAATTCAAGTTTCAGTTGTTTTAATACCTTATTTTATAGGCTGATCTTGAAAAGAAGAATGTATGATACCTGAAAATGAAGGCATTTTTCTAATCAATTTTAAAATGTTTAGGCTGATTTTGTCCTCTTATCTTAAGAGGATGTGACCTTCTACATCCCAGGTGGAAATAAGTCCTAAATACACAAGCCTTATATACACATAAAGTGGCTGAATCTTTCAGTCTTTATAGAATTTCTCCTGAGCATACGAGTGATGAATCCACCTCCAAACTGCTAATCCATTTGTAAGCAACATCAAAGAACATATTCCCTCTTCTGGTTTCTCTCTAATCTCACTTATGTTAGACAGTTACACTTGCAAGACTGAACCATTATGAGTGCAAGAATCATGCACCTATACTAATGATCCAGCTCTGCATGGATCCATCTATCTCATGGGATAGATGTCACAACTGAGAATGCTGGGGAGCTCCAGTCCAAAGGCATTTAAAGTCTGGGTTGGTTTTAGTGTATTTGCTCTTGTTAATTTCTTTGGGCTATTTTACAGCTGTCCTGAACAAGGTTCTATAGCATGAGGAAAAACTACTTTTTTTTTAATTGAGTTTAGGTTGTGGCACTTTAACTGTTTTCATCATAATTTCACTTTCAGTCACATGCTGTGATACTACTGAAATACTCTAACTATGTGGATGATCTTTAACCCAATCCCTCTATGCAGAATGCCAGATAGGATAATTGAGACTGATCCTATTGTACAAGAGGATGCCTTGCAGTTTCAGCTTTGCTAAAAGCTGGGGGAAAAAAAGGAACAGAAAATAAATAAATTAAAAAAGAAAAGATACCCTTGTCTTACCAAAGGGAAATTCTGGAAGATCAATAAATCCCTGCTTCCCACAATCAGGTGTATGGAAAGCAAGTGGTTGGGACATCAGGTGGGCTTTCAGTTTAGCAGCCTGCAAGCCGTCTTTCATCAGTTTCACAGTTTCCAGGGAGGTATCTGGGTCAAAATGGCAGTTGACTCCAACAATAGAAGCACCTAGGAGGAAAATAAATAACTTCAAGTCACATCTCCCCAGGAAGCGGGAGGTGAAAGTTCTTAGCCATAGCACTCCATAAGCAGAGCAATCCATCTGTACACCAGCACTATGAACACAAAGTAGTTGGGTTAGAGCCAGCCTCAACTCTCCTGAGGCTGATCATTCCATTTACATCTCAGTTGCACTCTTCTTTACCTTCCTGATGATGAATCACATCTCCCACCCTCATGCAGTTGCTTTTCTCATCAGTGCTCAATCAGTGTATACTGATTATGTACAACCATATATGCAAATAGCTAACAGGTTCCTAACACAGGTTCTGCCTTTGGATTTCAACTTTTAACTCCAAAGGAAAAGAATAGTTCAGAACAGATATAATAAAACCCCTGTACGATCCATCACGCCCCTGATTAATTCCTTCTGCCCTTCCCTTTGTCCTGCAGAAAACACAGCCTTTGATAGGCAAAAAGATTAATTTTTTCATCCTCTTATTATCTCATCCTGGATTTGAACTGTGCTCCACGCATTTCTAAAAACATGAGGAGAGAATCAAAGGCGGCTTTGGATTCTGCTTATGTTTCATAATTCTGAGCCCAGAATTTGGGGCTGGGTCTGTAATCAAATTTGAATAGTTTTAGGATTTTGTTCTACTCAGTATCAGCTGCCTGTGGCTATTGCTCCCAATACCATCCTGGTTATTAAGGATTTTATAGCTGCATTTTCATACTTTTTTTACAAGACTGCTCTAGTAAAGTACACATAGAAACTCTTCCACAGGCTCAAAACTTTTATCAGATATAATTGGGAAGCTATCTACTTGAGATACACATCCATTTATCTCAATGATTAAGGACTTGACTTTGTTCCATACTTTTAAAGGGCAGATTAAAACAGATTCTTACCAGCCTTTACCAGTTGGACAGCACATTGTCCAGGGGGCACGCCATGCATGTCTCCTTCTGGACCAATGCACATCGTAGCTGCAACTGGCTTCCCAGATTCTTTTAGGACTTCAACAGCCCAGACAGCTTCTTCAACATGTTCAAAATACTGAAAGAAATTAAAATTGGACCACTTTTGTTTCTTGGAGATGAAGCATAAATACATTAATCCAGACCCCAAATTCACCAGCAATACAATGACTTGATTCTTTTCTGATTTACACTAACAGAATTCAATTGAGTTCACTGACCACACAGTTAACAAAGGATTTTAAAAAGTCAGTAAGTAAAACTAAATCCAAAATAAAGATACTCATGTTTCAGAATAAGAATGCCCATACAGGGGGTTAATCAGGGATTTATCCCCAAAGAACTATTTTCATCTAGAAAAGTCACCATAGGTTGATTGCTTACGGAGTACAGGAGGAAATAGGAACTAATCAAGATCACATTAATCTATCCTCTTTGTACTGGTACAGAATTTGACTTGACGGAGATAGAAATTTAGGGTTCAAGGTCCTATTCTAGGATGCTTGCAGATACTGCTGTGCATTTAGAAAAATATCTGATTCTACTGGAATAAAAGTATAACAGAAAATTTTAAAGGAGGAAGCAATATATACTTGTATTCCCTAAAGTAGACTAGACATCTTAAAGTTAACACACTGTGCCAGTTGAAGGCATGTACTTTTTTACAGATTTACCTCTGCAATTAGGAAGTCCACATTCTTCTTCATAAAGACATCTAGTTGCTTTCGAAAGGCTGCTTTAACCTCTGCTTTATCCTTGCAACTTAAGTATGACGGCGTTTGACTGACTCCTCCAGCCACTAAAGCATCGCCTTCATTAGCCACTTCTCTTGCAATGTCACAAGCAGCTTCATTCACTTTCTGGCACTGTATGAATATAGATTACATCATTTTTACCTGGTCAGAGATATGCATGTAATTTTGGAGCACAAAAAGGACAAAAGAGTCAAAAGCCATAATGACTTCTTCATATTCATTTATAATTTAAATGTATTGTTTTATAATATTGAATAGGAAGATCAGCATCTTTCAAAAAATAACAAACATTAAGAAACAAATTTTTTGCCACCTATAAGTTATCATATTATCAAATCCTAATACAAAAACATATTACCTTTAATACATCTTACACAAATAGTCTATAAAAAGCAAATATTTGGTGTGAATCAGAATTTTTTTGCCTCTTAGAAAATAAGTTAGTTACACTTATGTGTATGCTTCTATTCTGAGATTTTGTGGGTGGGAAAAAAAAGTAGGAATTTCAATTGATTTTTCATTCTATTTTTTAATGTATTTTAGTATTTTGATAATTTTCAAAATTTAAGATATAATATTGATATAGAGTTATTTAAGGCATTTTTAAAAAGATATTATTAATTATCTGATGTTAAAGTTACCAATTTAAGAATAGTAAAGGGAAACTTATCACTATATATGATTAATTAATCACCTAGACTGAAAGACACATTCCCTGTTGTGGTGGTGCATTTTCTCCCCCCTCTCCTGGGCCACTTGTTGGTCTCAGAAATTTCCATGAAACCTCGGTCTTGGTGTACTGAGTCTGGCGGTTGAGCACTCCTTGACTGTATCAGAAACTCTGCATATCTGAGCTGGGAACGTACTCCTGCTGCCTGGCCCAGGTGTCAAGTAGAACAACACTGAAACCTTGAGAATTTTTTAGTAATTACCACCCGGGACTGTGGCCAGGATGGAAATTTACGGATGACTAAAGCCAACCATCTTGCGAACCTATAAACAGTGGTCCTAAGTGAGGCCCTTTGAGCTCTCCAGGACCGCAGCGGGCTGCGCCCAGCATCTCCCTCTGAGTGGGACGCCTCTCAGAGCTTGCAACGTCTTGAACCGGCAATATTCGGAGGCCAGTCATCTGACGGGGCCTGGGCTGAAACTCTTCACTTCTCGAGGCTCAACCCTCGTCCATTGAGAAATGCCGAGACATTTTACGTGAATATTTCTTCACCGAACTCGAGGGGAATTTTTAACAGATACCTTTTGTACATTTTTTTATATATATATATTTCTGTCTGTGTGTGTGAACTAACAGTAAGCATAATCTGTAATTAAGTTGTGATTGTAGTAGACTCTACTAACACTTACTTCATAAATATTAAATTAATGATTAAGTGCTGCTAAAGTTTGTTAATGATTAGTTAATGATTAAGTGCTGCTAAAACCGTGAATGAACCCTAGACTGCTGCTAAACACATATAATCCCTAAGATATAAACAATCCCTAAGATATAAACCCTTAGACATAACATGATTTTCCTTTATATGTTTAATCTGTGTAATAAGTAATAGAGAGAACCTTGCCATCGAACTCTGTTAGGTCGCACCTTTATAAATCTCTATTAAAATCACTTTCTGCTAATACCTTTGATGGTGATTCTTTAAGCAGCCTCTAAACCACTCATTCGCGACACCTGTATACCTAAATCAGGATGACTAGAACAGCTTGTGAAAGAGGTTAAGCTGGGAAAAATAGATTTTTGGAAAAGAATCATTATTTGGGATAGATAACAAGTACTGATTAGAGCAGGTTTCTTTGTGGCCCATGGGCTACTTAGAATCTACATAGGTTTCTCTCAGCTGAAGTTTTCCATGGTTGCCTCAAAACACCCAGCTGATTTTTAAGGCTATTGCTGACAGAGTGTCTTCCATTTGCACTTGTGCTCAAGTACATGTTTGGGAACACCAGGAGCTGGAGCCATAAACCAGTTAGAGCCTGGAGGAAACTGCTTCTAGAACTGGCAGCAAATCAATCTTGAAAGTTTTGCTGCAATGCATTCCAGTTTCCAGTTGCTTTCCCAGCCCCTCTTATCATTTTTCATGGCAGCAAGAGTTGCAGCATGGCTTGTTCCAGAGGCACTGTGTTTCTGGGACTACCACTTCAGACATTTCAATGTTGCATCTATTGAATGTAAAGGTACAGCATTTCAGATAAATTTGGTCATACGACATTTTAATGTCTCAACCTCTTAATTAAGCCTCAAGCGTTTCCCTAGTGTCCAGATTGTACTAGTTTCTGACTTGGGATATCTTCACAGAAATAAAGATATTCCTTCCTCTCTGCTCCCTGGAGAACCTTCTCTATTTTCCATAGGCTGAAATAGACAATAGGACCAAAGGGGAAAGGATCAGAGAAAACACCCAATGACAAATCTTCTAGTCTCAAAGGAACTATCTAGAAATGTTTGTGCCAGAAGTCCCAGTGGAGATGGGGCCTGCATCTAGTGAAGGCACCCAACATCCTACAACTCCTCTGTGTAGGGGGTAAGAAAACACCAACATGGTACTTCTGTTACTGTATCAGATTACCCTTACACATGAGAAGGGGAATACTGACCACAGCGTATACCTTGGATTTTTTAGTTGTTACTTTATTGAAGACATGGTCCTAAAAAACATTCAGTTCTTATTAGCCAGTCATTATTCTCTAGGATTCTTCACCATTTTTGCAGTTGATTTGTTTCTCTGGATGTTAAAGCATTTCTTTTTTTCAATTGATTTTGCTCTCTGTGCATTTAGTCCTCCCTATACTTTGTATCAAAACTGCAGTAAACTATCTCCTCAGATGGGAAAAATAAGATGAGGGTATCCTTTTTCCTCTCTTCATCCTTGCCCCATTTTGTTATTTTTTCTCCTTTAACCTTGTCTTTCTTACTATTCCAAATTCTGAAATTGCATTATCTCATTCTTTGGTCCTCAAATATAACCAAAACTGTTATGACAAACTGTGAAAATACTCGATAATTCTTTCTATTAAACCTTTTGAAATGAATCCACTTATTTCATATCTCCATCAAAATAGTATTTTACTCACGCTTATTTTCTCAGCTACATAATTGCCCCTGTTCTCTAGTTTGTCCTCACTGGCATAAAAGGTGAATGTCTGCAGAACATTGGATCCAGCTCTGAGGAATTCCCGGTGAAGCTGACGAACTGCAAAGAATTAAAAGAGGCAAAGAAGAGATGCTTGGTACAGTTATTACTATTGTTATCCCAAAACTAAATGTTTATTGAATTAATGTTACTGTAAAAGAAGTGATACTGCGTTTACTAGAAGAGCCATTATGAGAGAGTAGAAGCAGTACCCCAGTCTGCGTAGAATTCCTTTCTTCCCACTCTTAGAACATTAGGTAGAAAACTTTCTCCTTAGTTATTCTCTGCTAAGAATGACTGAAGATTTCTATTTAGTTCATCAGTAGATTCAGTTTTGTATGCCACCTTGCCTATCTTCTACTTTCTGCAGTCCTTCAGACCTCCCAATTTCACTTTACAGAACTGCATAGTGGTTTAGGAAGGGAAAGCAGACATCTGGCAAAAGAACATGAAAGCATAACAAGGAATACCAGACAAAAAGATCAAATGAAAAAGCCATAGTTTCTTAGCTTCTAGACTATGAAGAAGAAAACAAGAAAATATCGTAGCAACAAATGAAAGGACAAGATGATATTTATATGGAAGAATACAGTGTTCCATTACCTCCTCTATTTTGTACTTTCTAGTTTTCTCTTCCTACAAAACTCTAGCTGAGTCTAGTCAGCCAAGACCAAAGCTTTATTTTGCTAAATACAGCTTAATTAAAAGATGATTGGTTGCTCCAGAAAAGTGAATTGCAATACAGACTTAATTCTTCTCACAAGTCAGCTGTCGTGGTTTAATCTGGCAGGCAGCCAAATACCACGCAGCCGCTCACTCACTCCCCCCACCCCCCAGTGGGACAGGGAGAGAATCGGAAGGGTAAGAGTGAGAAAAACTCGTGGGTTGAGATAAAGACAGTTTAATAGAACAGAAAAAGGGAAAATAATAATGATAATGATAAAATATACAAAATGAGTGATGCACAATGCAATTGCTCACCACCCACGCTGACCGATAACCAAGTAGCGATCGGTACTTCCTGGATCACGCCTACCATTCATATACTGAGCATGACGTCACATGGTATGGAATACCCCATTAGCCAGCTGGGCTGGCTGTCCTGATTATGTTCCCTCCCATCTTGTGTACCTAGCTCAGTCAGTAGGCACGGGAGCTGTCCTTGGACTAGGAGGGCACTTAGCAACAACTGAAAACATCAGTGTGTTATCAACATTCTCCTCATACTAAATCCAAAACACAGCACTAGGAAGAAATTTAACCCTATCCCAGCCGAAACTAGGACAGTATCCACCCCTTATTCCATACCATTTACGTTATGCTTAGGTCTCACATTTTTTCAATACATTTCAATTAATCACCACTATCTTTCTTTTTATATATACATATATATATATGCACACACAGATATCATTCCCTTAGTCTATCCCTTTAAAATGTCCATTGAGTTCATTTAGTCCACGACTTTGAGCTCCATCTGTCATAAAAGTCTTGCAGGGCAGGAGAGATGGTGTGTGGTGTTGGGCTGTTGCGTCCTGAAGCCAGTTCTCATTTCGGTACTGCTGCGCTCGTCCAGTTCTATCATCGTTGCACTTTGCTCGGTTTCATCGGAGTTAGTTCATTCTTCATTAATCTGGGTGATTTTCACTGCTATACCATTGATAGCAACCATAGAAATAATGATATACAATATCATATAACAATTGACATCATACAATTCAGTTCATTGGCTATTTTCACCCAAAATCAAATCCCCTTGAGGTACACAACGGACCTGCCCATCCTTTCGCATCACCCACCAAGTGAACCCAGGTCCTTGAGCAAAAGCAATCCCACGGATGGGTTTTCCCTTGCCAGAGGCAGGAGTAAGCCAGACTGTCTTCCCCAGCATATTTCTTATGTGCACGACACGGACTTTATCTCCATCTACAGTACGTAAGAGTCTTGATTGGGCAGGGCCAGCTCGATTAACAGATCCCCTAGTGTTGACGAACCAGGTGGCTTTTGCTAAATGTGTGTCCCAATGCTTGAATGTCCCACCACCCATTGCCCTCAGCGTAGTCTTTAGCAGCCCGTTGTATCGTTCGATTTTCCCGGAGGCTGGTGCATGGTAGGGGATGTGATAGACCCACTCAATGCCATGCTCTTTGGCCCAGGTGTCTATGAGGGTGTTTCGGAAATGAGTCCCGTTGTCTGACTCAATTCTTTCTGGGGTGCCATGTCGCCACAGGACTTACTTTTCAAGGCCCAGGATGGTGTTCCGGGCAGTGGCATGGGGCACGGGATATGTTTCCAGCCATCCGGTGGTTGCTTCCACCATGGTGAGCACATAGCGCTTGCCGTGTCGGGTTTGTGGGAGTGTGATATAATCAATCTGCCAGGCCTCCCCATATTTGTATTTCAACCATCATCCTCCATACCGGAGAGGCTTTACTCGCTTGTCTTGTTTGATTGCAGTGCATGTTTCACATTCATGGATAACCTGTGCAATAGCGTCCATGGTTAAGTCCACCCCTCGATCACAAGCCCATCTATATGTTGCATCTCTTCCTTGATGGCCCTGAGGCATCATGGGCCCACAGAGCTATAAATAATTCACCCTTATGTTGCCAGTCCAGATCCACCTGAGCCACTTCAATCTTAGCAGCCTGGTCCACCTGCTGGTGGTTTTGATGTTCTTCAGTGGCCTGATGCTTGGGTACGTGAGCATCTACGTGATGTACTTTTACAACCAGGTTCTCTACTCGGGCAGCAATATCTTGCCCCAATGGGGCAGCCCAGATGGGTTTACCTCTGCGCTGCCAGTTGTTCTGCTTCCACTGCTGCAACCACCCCCACAGGGCTTTTGCCACCATCCATGAGTCAGTATAGAGATAAAGTACTGGCCATTTTTCTCGTTCAGCAATGTCCAAGGCCAGCTGGATGGCTTTCACCTCTGCAAACTGGCTCGACTCACCTTCTCCTTCAGCAGTTTCTGCAACTTGGCGTATAGGACTCCATACAGCAACTTTCCACCTCCGATGCTTCCCCACAAGGTGACAGGACCCATCAGTGAACAGGGCATATTGCTTCTCATTTTCTGGTACTTTATTATACAGTGGGGCCTCTTCAGCATGCGTCACCTCCTCCTCTGGGGATATTCCAAAATCTTTGCCTGCTGGCCAGTTCGTGATCACTTCCAAGATTCCTGGGCGACTGGGGTTTCCTATTCAGGCCCGTTGTGTGATCAGTGTGACCCACTTACTCCACGTAGCATCGGTTGCATGATGTGTAGAGGGGACACTCCCTTTGAACATCCAGCCCAGCACCGGCAGTCGGGGTGCCAGGAGGAGCTGTGCTTCAGTACCAACCACTTCCGAAGCAGCTCTAATCTCTTCATGTGCTGCCAATATCTCCTTCTCAGTTGGAGTGTAGTGGGCCTCGGATCCTCTGTATCCCCGACTCCAGAACCCTAAGGGTCGACCTCGAGTCTCCCCTGGTGCTTTCTGCCAGAGGCTCCAAGTAGGGCCATTCTCCCCAGCTGCGGTGTAGAGCACATTCTTGACATCTTGTCCTGCCCGGGCTGGCCCAAGGGCTACTGCATGAACTATCTCCTGTTTAATTTGTTCAAAGGCTTGTTGTTGCTCAGGGCCCCATTTGAAATCGTTCTTCTTCCGAGTCACTTGATAGAGGGAGCTTACAATCAGGCTGTAATCTGGAATATGCATTCTCCAAAAGCCCACAACGCCTAAGAAAGCTTGTGTTTCCCTTTTGCTAGTTAGTGGGGACATGGCTGTTATTTTGTTGATCACATCCATTGGGATCTGACGATGTCCATCTTGCCATTTTATTCCTAAAAACTGGATCTCCTGTGCAGGACCCTTGACCTTACTTCGTTTTATGGCAAAACCAGCCTTCAGAAGGATTTGGACTATTCTCTCCCCTTTCTCAAAAACTTCTTCTGCTGTGTTGCCCCATACAATGATGTCATCAATGTACTGCAGATGTTCCGGAGCCTCACCCTGTTCCAGTGCGGTGTGGATCAGTCCATGGCAAATGGTAGGGCTGTGTTTCCACCCCTGGGGCAGTTGGTTCCAGGTGTACTGGACACCCCTCCAAGTGAAAGCAAACTGTGGCCTGCACTCTGCCGCCAAAGGGATGGAGAAGAACGCATTAGCAATGTCAGTTGTGGCGTACCACTTGGCTGCCTTTGATTCCACTTCGTATTGAAGTTCTAGCATGTCCGGCACGGCAGCACTCAGTGGCGGCGTGACTTCGTTCAGGCCACGGTAGTCTACTGTTAGTCTCCACTCTCCATTAGACTTTCGCACTGGCCATATGGGACTGTTAAAGGGTGAGCGAGTCTTGCTGATCACTCCTTGGGTCTCCAGTCGACAAATCAGCTTATGGATGGGGATCAGGGAGTCTTGGTTGGTGCGATATTGTCGCCGGTGCACTGTTGTGGTAGTGATTGGTACCTGCTGTTCTTCAACCCTCAACAACCCCACAACAGAAGGGTCCTCTGAGAGACCGGGCAAGGTGGACAGCTGTTTAATTTCGTCCGTCTCCAGGGCAGATATACCAAAAGCCCACCGGTACCCTTTTGGGTCCTTGAAATACCCTCTCCTGAGGTAGTCTATGCCAAGGATGCACAGACCCTCTGGGCCAGTCACAATGGGGTGCTTCTGCCACTCATTCCCGGTCAGGCTCACTTCGGCCTCCAATACAGTTAACTCTTGGGATCCCCCTGTCACTCCAGAAATACAAATGGGTTCTGCCCCTTTATAGCTTGATGGCATCAGGGTACACTGTGCACCAGTGTCTACGAGAGCCTTATACTCCTGTGGGTCTGATGTGCCAGGCCATCGAATCCACACAGTCCAGTAAACCCGGTTGTCCCTTTCCTCCACCTGGCCGGAGGCAGGGCCCCTCTAGTCCTGGTCATAAGATCTGTTTCTCACTTCTTGCAAACATGAGTCAAGAATTCCTTCATTACAATCCAAAGTAAGATCAGCCCTTCTACTCTGTCTGGGGAACTGTTCACTGGAAACTGGACCGTCGTGAGACAGGTTTTTCCTGAAAACTGGAGCAGCATTTTTCCTGAGAGAATCCCCTTGTGTGATTGTTTTTCCTTGCAACTCACGTACCCGTGCCTCTAGGATGAAGGTAGGTTTTCCATCCCACTGCCTCATGTCCTCTCCGTGGTCACGCAGGTAAAACCACAGGGTGCCCCGTGGTGTGTACTTTCTATATCCTCTCTCTTGAGCAGAAGAACGCTGACCCTTAATGGCTGAGATACTGGTCCATACAGGTGGAGAATAGGACCTATCGTCTTTGAGTTGCTGGACCTCCCGGGACAGTTTCTCCACAGCTGAGACAAGGGAGGAGGAGACAGTTTCTACATATTCCCGGAGATTGCTAACCAACTCATCTACCCTTGGTGCTTCTTCCTCTTTCCAGCACAGTACTGCCAACGAACTGGCATATGACGCTGGTGCGCTCCGTAGTAATTTCCGCCACATGGGTCGCGTGCACTGGACTTCATCTGGATCTTTGGGTGTTTGGTCATCGTCCAGGTCACTATAAACTACCTCCAGCACACCTAGTTCTCTCAGACACTGGATACCTCTCTCCATAGTGGTCCATTTGCTTGGGCGATATATAACATCTTCCTTCACGCCTGACAGGAGTCGCCTCCAGAGGCTGAGGGCCTGTGTCCCTTTTCCAATTGCTTTGTCAATGCCCCCTTCCCTAGCGAGGGATCCCAGCTGTTTGGCTTCTTTCCCCTCTAATTCCAGGCTACTGGCCCCATTATCCCAGCATCGGAGCAGCCAGGTAACAATGTGCTCGCCTGGACGTCGGCTGAAATCTTTCCGCATATCTCGCAGCTCACTCAGGGATAGGGATCGGGTGGTTTCCGTCTCGTTTATGAGTTCTTCCTCTTCCTCCTCCTCTCCTCGTGATGTCCCTGCTCTTCCACCATCCCTTTCTAAACGACCTGACCTCCGCTTCCAAGATTTCCTCTTCTGTACAGGGGCAACGGATACTAGCAAGGGTTGGTCCTCTAGTTCAGCTGTAGTGCCTGTTGCTGGGGTTTGGGTAGCTGCAGTGCTTGTCATGGGGGTTGGAGTGACTGTAGTGACTGTTGCTGGAGTTTGAGTGGCTGCAGTGCCTGTCGCAGGGGTTGGAGAAGCTACGGTGACTGTTGCCGGGGTTTGAGTAGCCACAGGGGTTGTCGTGGGGGTTGGAGTAGCCGCAGTGCCTGTCGTGGGGTTTTGAGTAGCCACCGTGTCTGTAGCTGCCCCCGAGACTCGCCGCTCCGCCCGCCCCGATGAGGCACCGCCGCTTGCCCTCCCTCTTTTCTTGTTCCTGAGGGTTGATCTCTGGACAGTATTCCTGCATAGTTGTTTAACCCTAAACAAGGCCTGAACCACATTCAGGAGACATAGCAATATGATCATGCTTGTTTGAACATCCCAAGGATATTCAAAATTCTCAGGGAATATTGTGGACATCTTCGTGAAGAGGAGAGAAGAAAAAGGAGTTTCTGACGATATGGAAGGGAAGATGAACAAGTGGGAGAAAGTGTCCCATCCTGTCTCCCCCTTAAATTCATTCTCCGAGGCGAAACAAGTGCAATTACCAATAATTTCTAAGAGGTGGTTCCCGAGGTACAGAGATGACGGCAGTGGTGAGTACAGATACCAGATTAGACTTATGACCAATGATTTTATCACCTCATAAAACAGCAGCAAAGTGATAATCTTGGCCCAGTTCCGAATAATGATAAACAGCACAAAAGGGAACATATACTGCAAGCAAGGTATTACATGACCCAACATTGAGAGCCAGCCCTACAACTTTGACAGCCAATACATCAACATTGTGATCAATCAATATAATGGATGCTTATAACAATTTTTCCTTAACACACTTTGGTCAGATCTATCGTTATCTCAATCCTTTGAGCCCCACGTTGGGCGCCAAAAAGGACTGTCGTGGTTTAATCTGGCAGGCAGCCAAATACCACGCAGCCGCTCATTCACTCCCCCTGCCCCCACAGTGGGACGTGGAGAGAATCGGAAGGGTAGGAGTGAGAAAAACTCGTGGGTTGAGATAAAGACAGTTTAATAGAACAGAAGAGGGAAAATAATGATAATAAATAATGATAGAATATACAAAATGAGTGATGCACAATGCAATTGCTCACCACCCACGCTGACCGATAACCAAGTAGCGATCGGTACTTCCTGTAACACGCCTACCATTCATATACTGAGCATGACGTCACATGGTATGGAATACCCCATTAGCCAGCTGGGCTGGCTGTCCTGATTATGTTCCCTCCCATCTTGTGTACCTAGCTCAGTCAGTAGGCACGGGAGCTGTCCTTGGACTAGGAGGGCACTTAGCAACAACTGAAAACATCAGTGTGTTATCAACATTCTCCTCATACTAAATCCAAAACACAGCACTAGGAAGAAATTTAACCCTATCCCAGCCGAAACTAGGACATGATGATTTTACTACAGAGTCAACACTTCTTTTGAAAGAAAGGTTGGCATTACTTTTAATAGACAAGTTTCCTATATTAGGACTTTTGAAGCAGGCTCTCTAACAGTAGGTAGTTCTGACTTCATCGCTGTAAGCAGTACACTGCAATTGCCACAGTAGGAACAGAACAGGAGCTGTCAATTTATTTTATATGTATACCCACAAAACAATAATTATAATAATTTCTAGAACACTACTGATCATGTAAAACAGAGTTAAAAGGCTCAACAGCTTATAGCAAATACAGGAATAATTTATTCCCTAGGTATTGTATAGAGACATGAGAACACCGCAGTTTCTATGGCAGACGTTTGGAAAAGTTTTCCTGAAGTCTTGGTTTATCATACCTCATTGTCTACAGACAATCTGTGTCATTAGGGAAACATGTGAATGTGTCATGAGAATAAAATTACTGCCTTCAGCTACAACAAACACAGCCTTCTATGCCAGAGAAGCTCGAACAGTAGTTTGAGTTGCTAGAGTCAATCTACATACACGCAAGCACATCTGCTTTCAGTGAAGGAACAGTGTAGTGTCCCTTGCTTTTCTCTACTAGTACAGTATTTCATTTCTAATTACAGCTTTGGGTAACCACACTGTGATTTAACACAGCAGTCACAAAGAACTATCCAGGAACATAGATTCTAGCAGAGCTACAGTTCAAAAAGTCCCTGGAATTTGCCTGAACTATCAGGATCAAATTTCAGTTTTACAACCTTTACGCAGTCAAAACATTCCTAGTGCAGAGAGTATTCTTTTTCCTACAGCATTAAAATAGGCTATTGACCCCAACTAAAAGGACTGTGTATGTTTCTAGTGTTCTGTAGTTTGTTTTTCTGTTCTCCCCCATGAAAAAGCACTGATGAACACTAGTCAGGAAATGGGAAAAGGAAAAAATTAATCTACAAATATTTTCACAAATGCTTTATGACATTTCCATAATAAACTAGATTTATTTACCCCCATGGTTAGTGCTCTTTAAATATGGTTCTTGCATTCCTAGAAGAATGCTTGGGATTTGTGTGAATAAGGATGGTGACATAGGTAGGCAAATGAAACATAATCTAACACATATGAATAAGGAACTTGATATCCCAAACTATATCAGGTATGTGAACAGCAGACTCTTGAATGGGTCTACATTTGGAGGGAAAGAATAGCATTATAAGTAAAGTATCAGCCTGAATCTCATTCAATCCCAGGCAAATCATTTTTACTGCTAGAATACACTGTTAGTATTATCAAGCCCACAGCAGTCTGCATGACACTATCAAAAACCCAAACCACTCTGTAATTTACTTCTTGTGTGACTTCTAGCATGTTACTGAAGCTGTGTTTTCCTCCACTATTTGAGAAATGGGGATAACAGCCGCATATGAGGCTAAACAATTATTAACAATTTGATGCATTTTAGGAGTCAGACATACAACACTGAGTTTTCATTTCAATCCACCATGAGTTGGACATTTCACAAAAGACACAGACTTAAGCTAACAGGAGATGGGGGCAGTAAGTGCATATGCATATTGCTCAGTACAGAGCAGTAGCTCAGACACCTGATCTGGCTCAGAAGAAATATTTAGATCTCATTTCTAAACTTGTCAGTCTGGCAAAACTTCTCCTCTCTTGTAATGGAGATAATGGCCTTCAACTCGCTTTTTTTTTTTCTTTCTTTTTTTTTCTCCATCATTCCTTGCTGCATTCTCAGAACCTCCCTCCTTCCTTACAAAGACAAGAAGGTCTGGTAGTTGTATGGTTTTTTACACCAGCTGGCTCAGCCAGTTGCTCCTTCTGTTCTTTACACCTGCTTTCAAAGTAACATGACCCTTGAGCATGCAGGAGCAAAGAGCAGTAATGGAGGGGAGGCAGCACACTGCACTAAAAGAAACTAACACATTTCCAGTTAAGGGTGTATTTATAAATAGCCTATAAAGGGCTTATAAAAGTGTTATAACTATGTTACAGACATGAGCAATATGTTCTAGCAAATCAGTAGCAATTCTTAGAAGGCTGGGCTCTAACCTATGACTACTGATCACTTATTTTAAACAAATCTGTGTGCCAATTTAGCCTATTTAAGCCATCTGCAACTGCCTCCATGTAAGGCAATGTCTTGCATTCCCCATGGACTGAGACCTACACTTCCCGAGAGGACATGTGGAGAGGGTCAAGGACTTTTGAGGTGCAAAAGAAATAAGCAAAGGGGAAATAAAGAGCATGGGATAAGTGCTATGATTTGTAAGATGGAATGTGCAGGGGCAGAAAAAAGTACAGGTGAAGAGAAAGAGAGAGGTGATGGGATGTATTTTTGGGAGATGAGGTTCAACAAATTAGGTCATCACCCTTTAAACCTTTGCTGGAGCACTGCATTATCTAAGGCTGTCCATGACCCTAAGTGACACTTGAAGGCTGAGAAAGATTAGGGGAAAAAATAGGTAAGGTGTACAAAGCAATGTAATACAGAGGGCTAAGATCTCTCTCTCTCTTTCTCCTTCCCCTCTTCTTCCTTCTTCCCCCTTTATAGAGGAAAAAGACTAATTTGGAAGGACATACACTTAAGACAGAACAAAGAAAATTTTTTACCCAGGACATTCTGAATTGGCTTGTGGGATTAACTGCACATGATATTACTAGGGCAAATGCTTTATTGTAATGAAACATACATAAATAGATAATAGCACCTGCTTTTGCACTATTTATGCTAAACACTATAATCTTTATGCTGTAAGGCATAGAATGATTGCTCATTTTGTCCCCCTCCACTGTAGAGAGTCACTCCATTAAATGGGATAGGCAGAAGTTGAGGTAACACCCTTGGCACAGCAACTGATGCAGTTTTATTGCAATTCTTAGGTTCTTATGAGGTTTATCATTCCCCATTTCACAGTGGAGCCAGATATATTAAATACTCTTCCATGCCATTGTTTATTAAAAGCTGCTGTTTTCCTGAAAGAATTAATAAACAAACTATATTCATGTATAATGGTCAGAACACAACAAAACAGATAGTTAACTGCAGAATTCTTTGTCACAAGATGTTGTGAATGATAAATTTTATATCAGCTCAAGGACAGACTGGACAAGTCAATGAGAGAGAAATCACTGAGTGTTATTAAATACAAAGATACCATATCTGGGTCAAAAAGTCCCTGGGTTACAAATTATTGAAGACTGGGAGAGCATTCTAGAGAGGTATCACTATATGTTTACACTACTCATTCTTTCCCAGCCAACTGCTTTTGACCGGTGTTAGAGCAAGAATAAGGGGGAAGATAAGCATTTGGTCTATAGATTCTTAGGCTATTCTTAACAGTGTGTAATTCTACATTGTCAAGCAACCCACTACAAGTTCCTATATATTTATTATTTATCCAACCATGTTTACCTTCACTATAGAATTACCATTTCCCAGTAAAACTGACCTGCCTCTGGGTGTTCTACTGTTGCTTCAGGAGTCCAAGGCCCAGCTTTTACATATCCCCTCTTTTCAAGAGCAAAGACAAATCCTCCATCTCCAATCACAATTTCTCCAGCATCTAAGCGCTCTAGAATACCCTGAAGAAAGCAGGAAGAAAGGTTAATAATTACAGTTCTTCAGTTTTGTAGGCTTCCTTTGTTGCCATTTCCTGTATTTGCAAAGCAGATATAATTATTTGTGGGCTACCAGAAACATCTTTGACATAATAACAATAAGTAATCAATTTCCTTCTTGAAATTCTCTTTAAAGAATGGTAGGTGATCTGTTTTACAACATAAGGCTTTAATATATGCATATATATTACATAAGGCTTTTCATTAGTCAGTTTATTGTATTCCAGAGATATAGTCCCCAGAACTAGAAGTCAATGGTCCAATTCCATTCCTATGAAAGTAAAACACAGTCTCAAATTCTCCTGTAAAATATATGTGAAACTTTTTAAAATGAAACACTAGTATCACTGACCTCTTTATTAGCTCATTTGCTCTTTAGCTACAAATGCCATCTTGACAGAGCCTCAGCACAAGTAGCTTGTGACACAAGATGGCACAACAAGCATCAAAAAAGTAAGCATGTAACATTTTCCTAGCAAATAAGACACATCTCAAAATGCTGGCCTCCATTTTCTGACAGACTTTTCACTAGCCTGGATTTCCTTACCTAGACTTACAAAATGAATGAAAATCCTGCTTGTTTTGCACAGCCCAGAAATGTTTTAAGATGCCAAATTACAAACCTTACAGCACCTTGCTTCTGCCTTGAACTCCATGCTAACACAAGGAAAGTGGTAATTTTTTTTTTTTTGTAAAATGAAAAACATGAGTACAAAATATATTGATTGTACCTAATATATATTATTTTTTGTATTCCTTTCATTGCTTCATTGGATTGTTCAAATTTTCAAAAAAGTACCTTGCGATTATACTAAATAGTACTAAATTCTGCCAGTAGATTACAACCATAGTTCTATTTGACTTTAAAAAGTGGATGAATGCAGACCCATTACATTAACAAATGTAGTGGGTACAGAAAAAAAAGATTAAAAAAATCAAAGGTAAGACTGAAATTGCTGTCCATAGTTACCTTTTCCTGATGGCATACTAGCGTTTCAGTAGATGAAATTCGAGGGAGTAGGAAAAAAAGCCTTGTGGACATAGTTGAGTGTGGTTTTTGTGTTGAGAGGAGGGGTTTTTTAACAATTAGCCTCCAACCTTTAGTAGATTATCTTTCTTGATAATTTCTCCTTCATTAATTCAATTATCTCACACCATACATCCAGGAAAGACAAACACTTATGACATCTCAGCACCGCCCTTTAGGCAGGATGAGAGTAAGCCTTTCCAACAAGAAGGAGCACTGTGCCAACTATGCCAGTTCCAGTACCAAGCATAGCAGTGTAAGGCTACTTGGAGGCTACAAAGCCTGGCTGAGAGGGTCTGCATTTTTGGCTCAGGCACTGACATGGCAGCAAGGTGATGGGGCTTCTCTTCACAGTGCTGCTGTGCAGATATATGAGCTTGGCCAAGTGTTGGCTTGCAGATGTCTGCATCACATTACATTGCACATTGTGGACTTGCCAAAATATTGACCTGATTAACTTTACAACTTTAAGAAAGAGTGCAAGCTTTTATCTTTATTTCAGCAGGACCGGGGCAAAACTCAATCTACAATACTCAATCTCCAAAACTCAGTAATTTTCAATGAGTCTACAAGTCATGCCTGTCTATTAGGGCAATTCTGTTGTAAGTGTAAATGTCAGGAGGCTTTGTAAAGATTGTGCTTGCAATTAACTAATTTGCAGTTATAACAGAATGCCTCAAATGGGGACAGAGAAAGGCACCCAAGGGATCACTGGTTGAGTCCCTGCTTCCTCTGCCTGCCAAGGAATCTTTTACAGACAGAGTCTGCTTCAGAAGTTTAATATGCAGAGAACAGGAGTGCAGAGGAAAAAAAAAAACTTGAATGTACAAGCAACCTCAGTTGTTGCTTGTTAACTGAAGATTACATTACATTACAATAGATACATGTTGACATAATATATAGATATTATATTTAAATGCACTACAATCAACAGGTTTTTTTCTTTTTAAAGTCACTTCTAGGATTTAACAGCAGTTTTCCTTCACAGTACTAGCTTTTTTAAACTGCACTTTAAAATAATCTTCACTTTTGACACACAGAAGCAACATAAGCCATGACTGAATAGATTGTGGTATCTTAATATATAATATATTGTGATATATCAAACCTAGCATCAGGGCATCTAATAGCAGGTGACATAACTATAAAGCACAAAGTACTTAAACTTACTTTGTCAGTTCAGATTGGCTCAAAATGGAAATAACTTTTTTACAGACTTTATTATAGGTCTGATATCATCTCTTCACACCTTTTTTACTTTATCTATACTGGATAAAATACCCTTGGTTCAACCAGCATATAGCTAGCATAAGTTCAGCATCAACATTGTTTTGTTCTGCCCCGGAGAACTACAACTGTGTGCTCATGCCCAATCCAGATCAAAATTGTACTGTCAGGTGATCTGGTAGTACACAGATCTGGTATTAAATAACAAGAAATAGTATCTGTAAAAAGCTAACCAAGGCTTTTTTGAGCCATCTTTTCACTGCTTCACTTTTGCTACCATGAACGAAGTTGCACCACAGTCCATACATCTATCCATGGAAGGAGTGCAAATGACTGTATGAAGATATTCCCCCAACCAACTTTAGGAATGTAACTGAACCATATAAGTGAAAAGCCTGCTTGGTCTACCTATATCCTATCTTTCCATCGGTGGAGAGAAAAAAGCATCTCAAAATAACTATTCAGATCTTAAGTGAGCCCTCAAGAAAGGCTTATCTCTGTCCATTGCCTGTAGGAGAACCTAGGGCAATTGCCTTCTGCTAGGTGTCTGAAGTTAGGTGGCATGAGTATGTGCCAAAAAATAAGAAGCAGAACAAATACCTCCCCACCTCCTTCCTTTATAACTGATCTACCTGAAAGGCCTAGAGTTCATAGACTTCTTCCCATATCCTTCTGTTCTCTTACTCTAGACTTATATGCTACATATAAAAACAACTAAAACAGTTCTGAGTAAGAAGTGTCCTATTAATAATACTGTCCTTCCGAACAGAAGGTGGAATATGTGATTCCACTGACCCTCCCAAGCAGCAGTGCAGGGTAGCAGTACTGGTGTATGTCAGAGAGTTTGATTTAGACATTGCTCAAATGTTTATCTTAATGGCCAGAATGGCTGATGCCTTGAATAACTTTTTATACTGGCTTATTTCTTTAGCTAAATGAGAGTGCAAAGGGCATGCATATATTGGAGACTGCACTCATATTACAAACACTGTTGGTATTCAGTCATATAAATCAAGGGAAGAGCAATTTGGGGCTTTTAAATAGAGTTGGCAGGACACTGGAGACAAAAATCCCATCCAATGAAGGTTTATGCTTACAATATTTACAATTTTAATGTGTTGTGAGCACTGCTTAGTTTGCATATCAAATTATATTAAGCAAAATGATTTTGAACTTTGGTGGCTCCAATCTATGTGTTGAGAGAAATCAAGATTCTATGAGCTGTTACAGCATTAAGTTCAAATCTAATCTATCTGTCTATCTCATAATGGTCTCCAAATGTCTTTAATGGCTTGATGCTGAATAGGTATAGTTATTATGTCTTTACTTTAGCTTTTCACAAGATGCCCTTACCCGCAGAAATACCGAGTACCTTACTTGGAGGTTAACAAGTGCGGTTTGCGGGTTGTGCCAGTTTTGCAGCAGCTCCCCAGGAAAGCCTCCGGGCAGGACCCCGAGGGGGCGGGAGAGGCGGCCGGGCACAGCGGGGCCCCAGCCCGGCCCAGAGCCGAGCTCTGCCCTGTGCCGGTGGGAAGCTCCCGCCGCTCCCCGCCTGCGCGCCCCGCAGCACCGGCGCGGGGCTGCCTCTTCCCTACCGCGTGGTCCCGCTGGGGCAGCGCCCGCACCGCGGCGGGGGCACCTCTCCCAGCGCCCGCCGCTGCCCCCACGCCGGACAGCGGGGCGGAACGGGCCCGCCGGGAGCAGGGGACCAGGGCTGAGCGGGGGAGGGAGGTGGGGGAATTACCCTTTTGCCCTGTTTCGTGGTCTTCCCGATCGGCAGCATTTTCCTCGCCGAGGGACGCTGGCTGCCCGAGACTACCCAGACGACTCGGCACGAAGCAGAAGATACCCCGAGCGTTCAGCCCGCACTTTTATAACCCGTGGAGGAGGCGGGCCGCGGTGGGCAGCGCTGCGGGCGACACCCACGGCCGGCCCGGCCGCTGACCCCCGCGGGGCGCCTTGGCACGGCCCGGGGCTGCCCCGCGCCCTCCCGCCCCCGCCCCTGCCCCCGCCTGGCTCGGGGACGAGCGCTGGGGGTGGGGATCGTGAGGCGCCCGGTAGCTCCCCCGGGCTGCCTTCTCAGCCAAGGGGCTGGCCGGCGCTCTCTTCCGTGAGGGCTGGGCTCAGCGGAGGCAGGGCCTGGCCGGGCGGCGGGAACAGGAGCTCGTCGCTGCCGGGAGAGGCGCAGAGCCAGCGCTCTCCATCCCTGCCGCGGGAGGGCTGTGCGCGGGATGAGTGCGGTGCTGCGGAGAGCCTTGCGACGGCTGCGGCCGGCCCGCCGCGGCGGCCGGCCCGACCCCCCCGCCGCGGCTGCCCTGCGGCCCCTCGGCGGCGGCGTGGGCACCCAGGGGCGGTGAGTGCGGTCCCGCGGGACGGGCCGGGCTGGGCGGGGGGGCGGTGAGGAGCTCCGGGCGGGATGCGGTGGGGAGGTGCTGGCAGAGGAGCCGTTAACGGTCACGGCTCTCAGCGCGTGGCCTCCGCGCGGGCGGCGCTGCCCCAGGGCGCGGCCCCAGAAGTGTAAAGCTACCTGGCGGGGGGCGTGGGGGGAAGGTGGTAAGGGGAATGCAGCTCCTTCTGCCGGCCTGCAGTGCTCCACCAGGTGCCGGTCAGGGTCACCGGGCCGCGAAGGCCTCTCCCTGTGGGCAGGAGGTGCCTCGCATTTCTCTGTCAAAGACCAGACTCAGTCCGGGGTGAGTAGCTGACGTGGTATAGAGAGAACCCTCCTGTTGTGTTCTGGGCCATATCGATGAGCACAAAATGACCTATTTTAACTGGCACGAGCAAACATCTGGGTGAACCGTATAGTTCACAGGAAAGGTACTCCCTGGATTCTTACCAGGCTCCTGGGTTTGAAAGAAAAGGTTTGAAAAGAGCTGAAAGTCAGGTGAAGACGTCTCAAATTCAAAGCATAAAAGAAGCATGAGAAAACCCTCCATGCTTGACCTTGATTAACATGTGCCACATAAAATTCAATAGAGGATCTGGCGTGTCTCACATCTGGCTAGTAAACAGGTTACTGTTAACTTGCAAAAATTAATATGTAATCTCAAAAAAGAACATGTGCAAGTGTGTATGGGTCAAATACAGAAAACCTGTGGTGTCCAGTGCTCCCATTTATTTTCCTTTTCATTCGTTGCCACGTGGTGAATAAGCATGGTGTATATTCCTCCTGCATTTGCGTTTAAAATGTCATATTATTTTATAAGATCTTCATTCATAATACATACAACTAATAGCTTTGATTTCTGAGTGGAGGATGGGTGGAAGACTAGTTACACATTAGATAGCCTTTTGCCAGAGGAGTTGCAAAAGCAAATGTACAAGGAGGGGGAGATAAAATTAAGTGAGTATTGATTAACTGTCCTGAAGGGAGAGATACTGTGGTTTCACAGTAGTTTGTACTGCTGCTGTACTAAGAGGTCCTACCTTGTTTTACATCCAAAAAAATGGCTTTTTAAAATTTGGATAAATTTCCTGATCTGTTTATGTTTATGTATATGACTCTTTAAGAACATTTACTTTAAAAGAAGAGTGACCAGGTTAGGTTTTAAGTCAGGTGTGTCACTTAGACTCCCAAGCAGGGACCAAGTTATATTATGATTGGAGCTGTAAACAAAAGTGCAACTGTCTTTTTGGAACTGTCTGTAATGTTTTTTTCCCAGGAGAGAAACCCCATATCCTTTCTTGGGGAAAGATAGAGCAGACAGTGATCATTGGAGGTAGTCGCGTTGGTGTGAGTCTAGCCTATCACTTAGCTAAGGCTGGCTTGAAGGATGTTGTTCTACTGGAAAAATCTGAGCTCACTGCAGGATCTACTTGGCATGCAGTAAGAAATGTTTTGTTAATCTCTCAGATTAACAGCAGTTTGTATATCTAATGGTGGTAGAAGTTTCATTACCCTTATATTCCCTGGCTTTCCAGAGATTAACTATCTTGGTTATTTTATAGATCCAAACTTTAGCACTGAGTTCTGTATAGATTTGCTGTATGAGTTTTGAAAAGTTGGTTCAGCTATCCATAGTACACTTTTCTCATTTGTAAAAATTGGGACAAATACTGTATTTTGAAATTACTGTAAGGTAACTGTTAATATTATACATTTTTGGCAGTTAACTGGATTTAGACTTTAAATTTTAGTTTAACTTGAACTTTTTAAACTTAAGGTTTTATTTCTAAAGTAATCTAGTTTATACTGCAGACTTTATCATTGGAAGTGGTTGCACTGGCATGCATAAACCAGAAATGTGAAATTTTGCATTATTGTATGTGTAATTGTTTTTTATATATGTGCCATCTTGAAAGAGAGATGATCAAGAAGCAGCATCAGTGTCCAGTTCTCAGAGAATATTACTGTCCCAGAAATTGATTCTTGTTAGAGACAAGAGCTTTCTTTCCTGCCACCACTGACATTACATAAAATCTTGGAGGAGCAAAGCTAACAACTGTACACTGTGGGTTTTTTAAGGCTCAATGTTTGCCTGTACTCTAAGGAAAAGAAGTAAAAAGACATACATGTAATGATGACAGGTGGGGACACCTCCTATAATAATGCTAATCACATGGACATACTGGTGCACAACATGCATTTATGTAATTACATATTTTCTATGTCAATGTCTGGAGTAGGTAGTGTAACGAAATGAAATGAAGCTTGCCACAATAACAGATGCTTTTCCCATTCATTTCCAGCTGAAATTGAGAGAATGTTATCCCTGTGTGTAGCAATAAAAAAGAGTAAAAAACCAACAGTTTGCTGTCTCTAGAACTACTCTATTAATACAGTAGAGCATTTATGCAATACTTATAACTATAGTGTGTGAGTGCCTTTCAGGAACAAATTAAGAAGGATGACTCAGATGGATTATATTTGATTTGTATTCTCATACTTTTCCCAGGGGAGGAAGTCTGAAGTTTGAAATACTTCATCTTAGTGCAGATGTTTTGTGTATTTGGGGCCTTATGAGAGAGCAATAGTAAAAAATGAAATTTAAAAAAAACACTGCCTGAAATGTGTAAGTAGGTTTATACTTCATTTTAATTGCTTTTCAACAAACAAAACAAAAGAAAAGACATTGTATGGAGTGTATTGGAAACAAAATTCAGTAATTGCGTCTCTTTTATACAGAATCATACCACAGCTGATGCAGTTCAGAGAACAGAGCAACACCATGTATAGTGTCAGATTGTGCATCTCGTGTATTGAATCATAACTATGAAATGTTCAAAGAAATACTTAGACTTAAGCATATGAGTGAGCCACAGACTGAATTCTATTTACCCAATGCATATACAGAACAATATGTGTGTAAAAAAAAAAAAAAAACACCCTCATTGAATAAGAAACCAAAATCATGAATGGGGGGGACTATTACTAAATGTTTCCTTTGCTCTCGTCGTTACACTCACTCACTCTATATTATTGCTCATAACTATGTAAAAGCAACCTCTCCTTCAGTATTTTTGCCCCCACTTCTTAGTGAATGCAGTGATGGAGCACTGAATGAGGAACTCTGTTGTAAAGGTAGGGAGGGATCTGGAGCGCAGCAGGGAAGATGCCTACACTGGGCTATTGAGAAGGCTGCTTTGTAGCACCTGCTGCAACAGAATGTGATGCGATTAACACAGCAAGACACCTAGTTATGGGACAGGATAAAAATGGATAACTATTAGGTAAACTACATGGTATACTGTCTCTTTTAATTGAACTCAGTATTAGAGTGCTGTGTCTGAAGATGAAAAAGTTGATAAGTCTGTTTCAGATAATGAGAAAGATCAAAACTGACTGTGAGTTCTTTGTTACACTAGGTAGTGTGCATTTATCAGTGGCTTCCTCACAGTGATACAATACTAGATACAGATGAAAATTACACATATAGTTAGCACGTGAAATGGCACATAGCCTGCAACCACAGAAGTTGAAAGTCTGGTTCAGATGTACTATACCAGATTTTCCCTCTTTCACAGTCCAGTAAGTCCTGCCAGAGCTCAGGATCATGTTTCATATAGATCATATTCGTGCTAGTGTTGCTGCCAAAACTTTCTTCCACTTCTCAGGTCTGAGATAAATATGGTTGACTTTCGTTTTATTTAAATGAAAACAGCACAGAAAGTATGCACATTTTTGTATTAACAGTAATGAGAAGATATAAATAAAAGAGCAAGTGCTGCTCATTTTTATACCTATCTAACCATGACAAAGTAGTGGTTGTTATATGTGTGTAAATTAGGTCAAGATTTAGGCTTTAAGAACTCTTGAAGTTGTAGTATTCTGCAGGTCAGAACATTTGCGATCTCACTGAAGCCCTAGGGACTGAACAAGGCATATATAACTGTCCTGGTTTCGGCTGGGATAGGGTTAAATTTCTTCCTAGTGCTGTGTTTTGGATTTAGTATGAGGAGAATGTTGATAACACACTGATGTTTTCAGTTGTTGCTAAGTGCCCTCCTAGTCCAAGGACAGCTCCCATGCCTACTGACTGAGCTAGGTACACAAGATGGGAGGGAACATAATCAGGACAGCCAGCCCAGCTGGCTAATGGGGTATTCCATACCATGTGACGTCATGCTCAGTATATGAGGGGTAGGCGTGATCCAGGAAGTGCCGATCGCTACTTGGTTATCGGTCAGCGCGGGTGGTGAGCAATTGCATTGTGCATCACTCATTTTGTATATCTATCATTATTTATTATCATTATTTTCCCTTTTCTGTTCTATTAAACTGTCTTTATCTCAACCCACGAGTTTTTCTCACTCTTACCCTTCCGATTCTCTCCCCGTCCCACTGGGGGGGCGGGGGGAGTGAGTGAGCGGCTGCGTGGTATTTGGCTGCCTGCCAGGTTAAACCATGACAATAACTCACTCAGCAAATAGATTTTTGTGTAGTTATTTTTTTAAAAGGTGTTTTCTAAGAAAATGTGTAACACATCATTCTGCTATGTGATACTTTTTCTTGCAACATTCCATTGATTTTGCTGCTGCTGATAGTTAATAAATCACAGCACAAGACAAATAAAAACTTGTTATGACTTGGTCAAACTTGCAAGAGGAGAGAATGTAGGTGATAACAGTGTTAATGCCATTTCCCTCCAGAATGTTAATTTAATAATGGAGTTAGTATAAAATCTGAAACAAATTGGAATAGAACAAAACTGATACATGAACATTTCAACATATAAAATTTCAACTATAAAAATGCTTTAAAATCGCTGTGTCAATTCTCATAGCATAGTGGCCATTCTTAAGAAAATTATTTTCCCAAATCATGTTCACAAAAATCTCTGTCTTACAAAAACAGAGCAAAACCTAGAGCAAATCTCCTTAAAATACAAGAATGGTTCACCCTGAAACTCAGGAAAACAAGTAGACATATTGTGAGGCCAGCTAGGCCAGACAGGGAGCTCATGACTGAGTTCCAGAGCAAAAATGTGGTATACAGGAGGTAGAAGCAGGAAAAGGCTACAAAGGGGTAATTTAGAAAAATTGCCTGGGCGTATAAAGGGGATGTTAGGAAAGCCAAAGCTCAACTAGAGTTAAGACTTGTAAGGAACATTAAAGGCAACAAGAAGAGCTTCTACTGCTACATTAGTAGTAAAAGGCTGAACAAGGGAAAATGCGGGACCATTGCTGAATAAGGTGGGTAATTTAGTCACAGCGTACACTGATAAGGCTGATGTACTCAATGCCTTCTTTGCCCGAGTTTTCACTGACAAGGTTTCTCAGGCCTCTGTGCTTAGAAGCAGGGTTCAAGGAGTAGAGGAACTACCAGCAGTGGATGAGGATCAAGCCAGGGATTACTGGGAGAACTTGACTCATGCACATACATTGGACCAGATGGGCTGCATCCAAGAATGCTGCTGATGGCATTGCAAGGCCACTGTTGTATCACCTTTGAAAGACTGTGGAGATCGGGGGCTTGCCCAACATCTGGAGAAGGGCAAATCTTTAAAAAAAGCCAAAGGGACGAGCAGGGGAGCTAAAGGCCAGCTAGCCTTACTTTGGTTCTTAGGAAAATCATGGAGCAAGTCTCAGATCATATTTCTGGGCCCATAAAGGAGAAAAAAGGTGATTGGGAACAGTCAGCTTAGATTTGCCAAGTGTAAATCATGTCTAACTAGACCTGATTGCCTTCTATGATAAAATTACTAAATTTGTAGACAAGGGGAGAGCAGTTGATGTCACTTACTTGGACTTTAGCAAGACTTTAGATGCTGTCTCCCATAATATTCATGTATTCAACTTAAGATGTTGTGGTCTGTATGGCTGGACAACTAGATAGTTTGGATGGTTGGGCTCAGAGGGTAGTGGTTAATGGGTCATACTCCACCCAAAGGCTGGTAACAAGTGGAGTGTCGCAAGGGTCTGTCCTGGGACCCATCTTGTTTAATATCTTTATCAATGATCTGGAGTAGGTGATGAAGTACATGCTCATCAAGTTTGCAGTTGACACCAAACTGGGGGGACCAGTTAATGCACTCAAGGGCAGGGCTGCCATGCTGAGGCACTGTCCTGGTTTCGGCTGGGATAGGGTTAAATTTCTTCCTAGTGCTGTGTTTTGGATTTAGTATGAGGAGAAGGTTGATAACACACTGATGTTTTCAGTTGTTGCTAAGTGCCCTCCTAGTCCAAGGACAGCTCCCATGCCTACTGACTGAGCTAGGTACACAAGATGGGAGGGAACATAATCAGGACAGCCAGCCCAGCTGGCTAATGGGGTATTCCATACCATGTGACGTCATGCTCAGTATATGAGGGGTAGGCGTGATCCAGGAAGTACCGATCGCTACTTGGTTATCGGTCAGCGCGGGTGGTGAGCAATTGCATTGTGCATCACTCATTTTGTATATTCTATCATTATTTATTATTATTATTATTTTCCCTTTTCTGTTCTATTAAACTGTCTTTATCTCAACCCATGAGTTTTTCTCACTCTTACCCTTCCGATTCTCTCCCCGTCCCACTGGGGGGGCGGGGGGAGTGAGTGAGCGGCTGCGTGGTATTTGGCTGCCTGCCAGATTAAACCACGACAGGCACCTAGACAGGCTGGAGGGATGGAATGACAGGAACTTTATGAAATTTAGCAAGGACAAATGCAAAGTCCCGTACTTGGCCAGGGAGGTAGTGCAGTCTCTATCCTTGGAGATTTTCAAGATGAGGCTGGAAAAAACCTTGGGCAACCTGGTCTGATCTCATAGCTGACCCTGCTTTGAGCATGAGGTTGGATAGAGACCTCCTGAGGTCCCATTCAATCTGAATTATTTTATGATTCTATGATCTTAATTTTTATATAGTCCAGTGAGGTTTTAGTTGTCTCCCAACTGCACTCTTGAAATCAGAAACATTCGTTATCTGAAGCCAAAAGGCATTAAATATGTTTAAAATTCTTCACTTAAAAATGTCAGAGAGAGAAGTTTTGATTTAATTCTTGCAATTAAATGCTCTTGAATGTATATGGTTTTATAGCTAACTTGCAAGTGATTTGTGGTTCATTTGGTTCAAAATGACTTTACTAACAGTGACCACTAAAATGAAATTTCCCTACGTCTGGAAAATATGTTACTACATTTGGAAAAATAACAAAAGACCAACCAGAAAATGTTTACATAAATAAAAGACGACAGTAAAAATAATATGAGATGACACAATTTGCAGGTACAAGTAAATTGATTACTCATAGGTTATTGTAAATGGCTAAAGAAAGGTAAACACTGCAATGCCTAATTTATTTCTTTATTTTGTATACACAGAAAAAAGGCCCTTAAGACATTTTTTTAAGAAACAAGCAAGTTTTCATTAAAATTTCTACAGTGAAACAGCCCTGGGTTTTAGTCTGAGGAAATTAAAATAAATGTGTTCACAACATAAACCCACATGTATCAAATGAGATAAAAACCACATTTAGTCAAATATCTAGTCTCCAGCAGTGTCCAGTATGATGATGATATGATATGATAATAAGAAAATGGCAAGCAATATTTTTCCAGACTATTAATCTAGCCCAGGGACTTCCTGAATCCAAGGTGCTTGCTTTGTGCTTAATGTGGCCCTCAGTGGATTTTTTTTCCTCCTACAGATTTGTCTGATCACTTTTTAAACTCAGATTGTTCAGGTAATGAACAATACCAAACATACTTAGGGATCTGGAGCCAAATTTATGAATAAAATACAGGCACAACTGAAAAATATAATACTGGTAGATTATTAACTTTGCATGTTTTTCCATTGGTTTATTTTGGCATTTCACTCATGTGGTACACTATGATATCATACATAAATTTTAAGATATCAGAAAGATAAAATCCTCACAAAGAAAGGTAGGAAGAACTTTTAATACTGTGGCTAGTGTAAAGACAATCAGTAATGCCAGACACTTGTCATACTCCTGCTCTGAAGACACTGAGTACCTGTCATCTCGGGCAGTGAGTATGATTTACATTTTTTGAGGGACATGGTATCTGAGTGTAAGCTGTTTGCTAAGAGCAATTTGAAGCTGATTGTTTCTGAAGAAAAAAATTGGGTCTTAAATGTGGAGTTGCACCAAGAAAGATGGGTCAGAACAGGCCATGGTTTCAAAAAATGAGAATGTGTGATCTAATTCATGCAATATATGTTGATGTTAATTATAGAGAAGTATAACATTTAATAGGTTCTCAGCATAATTAAATTAGCTTGAATTAAAATATATCTTTAATGAGTACTAAATCTTGCTTTTGTTATTCATACGTATACAATTATTCCACTAGATTTAAAAGTTAAAGCCTTAAAATATGTAGCACAGAACAGAGCTGACAAGCTAAAATCAAGAATAGTTAACGTATGTGCTTACTAGGCAACTTAGAAGGAAACTATCAAAACTCTGCTATACGTGTTACTTTTCACCTTTAGATTCCCTGCTGATTTTTTTTTTACTTAGAATGGCAGTGAATTCAAAGGTGGACTCTGGTGTCTAGCTCCCTTAATTGTTTTTGAAAATCCTGTACTGTAAATTCATTTTAATATATCTATTACAGTAAATGGAGCCTTTATATATAAACTTGGGTTCTTAACTTAAGCAACCTTCATCTATGAATAAGCTCTATTTTAGTTAGCAAAATACACCCTATATATATATAAAAATATTACTTAGCTTGAAAACCTAATGTAATTTTGCAGTTCTGTTGTCTCACTTGGAAGAAGGGGTTTAGTGAGATGTCAAATTCAGGAGATACAAAGACATATGCTTAACTTCAGGAACACTTTAACTCTGCTTATTTAAGTGCTAAATGTCTGCACTTACGAATGTCATTAGATTGATGCAGCTGTTACTAGTTGTCGTGGTTTAACCTGGCAGGCAGCCAAATACCACGCAGCCGCTCACTCACTCCCCCCACCCCCAGCGGGACGGGGAGAGAATCGGAAGGGTAAGAGTGAGAAAAACTCGTGGGTTGAGATAAAGACAGTTTAATAGAACAGAGAAGGGAAAATAATAATGATAATGATAAAATATACAAAATGAGTGATGCACAATGCAATTGCTCACCACCCGCGCTGACCGATAACCAAGTAGCGATCGGTACTTCCTGGATCACACCTACCCTTCATATACTGAGCATGACGTCACATGGTATGGAATACCCCATTAGCCAGCTGGGCTGGCTGTCCTGATTATGTTCCCTCCCATCTTGTGTACCTAGCTCAGTCAGTAGGCATGGGAGCTGTCCTTGGACTAGGAGGGCACTTAGCAACAACTGAAAATATCAGTGTGTTATCAACCTTCTCCTCATACTAAATCCAAAACACAGCACTAGGAAGAAATTTAACCCTATCCCAGCCGAAACCAGGACACTAGTGTAGGCAGGTGAATAGTTTCCTTAAATATAGAAGAGGCTGTAGTAACTTCTTGATTTTACCTTTACATGAACCCAAAAGGGCTTGACAGCTTTCTAAAGTCAGACCTAGTAAAATGATGTGCAAAATACATATAGTAATTTCTTAAGCTACTTCTGAAATACAGCAATTACTCTTTAACTGCCACGTGAGACAACTGTTGAGAATAGAAGAATATTGTCTTCCACCGCCCTGTTATTCACACCCCAGGAAAATAATAACTTTTGTTAAGATTTGGTCTTTGTGAAGGTTTGGTTTGTCTCCCACTTCCATTTGCAAAAAGCAAACGGTCCTACTACAGGACATTTAGAGTTGATCAGTTGATTTAGTTGATCAGGAACTGAGTTGTGTGTCTCTTCCAGAAGATTTGAAACAGACAACTGAAAAATTTAAGGAAGAAAGGAAACCATAGGAGAGAACAACTGCAACAGTATCACGAGTTGGCAAATTTGATGAGAAAAGACGTGTAGAAAAACATGTGTGCAGAGAACAAGAATGCCATAAGTAGGGGAAGGATTTTATTTTTATTTTTGTAGTAGTTGGCTCTATCCATGTGTTGCTTTTCTTTACAGTATCTTGACAGTTCCTTTTTGAATGACAGTTGGAAGGAGGGAAAGAAAACACTGCATTTCTAATCATATCTCTATGTTGTTGTTCCTATTTCTTATTTGAGGCTGGTTTAACTACTTATTTTCGTCCTGGAATAAACCTGAAGAAAATCCATTCTTACAGCATCAAACTATGAAAAGCTGGAAGAAGAGACTGGACAGGTAATCTCCTTAACCTTTTAAGTATTAATTCAGATCAATATTAATCTTACTAATAGTCTTACCAAAAAGTTTGGAGTTGACAAATTGTATATGTGTGTGTTCGTGACTATCATAAGGCTCCTCTTTTATTGAAATATATTCTCCTGCCTGCATATCTATGCTATAGTCTGGTGCTTAGTCACCAAATATTTTAGATGGTTTCCCAGATCCCTCTAAAGTTTAAGAAAATGGTTTTCATCACACATCTCAGAAGCTCAGCAGACTGAGAGTCTGCAACTTTTGCTTGCTATAGGAGTTAAAATAGCATCCAGGATCTGGAATGAACGGATTTATTATGATACATTCCTGCTTTAAACATATCCGCTTAAAAATTCATATGATATGATGCTGTCTGTACTTGAGAAGATTGCTGCAATTCTTCCCATCCCTTTCAGAGATGTGTTTTTATTTAATGACTTAAGGAATGGGTATGCAGAGAAACACAAGAGTCATCTTTTTTATCTGGCATCATTCAGCCATATAGATTTCATTTACTAAACTCATGCTTGCTGCAGCAGAAATTGCATGATCCTGACTGTACTAGTCTACAAACTTGATAATTGTCATAAAATGCTTTTTTCTTCATTCTGCTGCTCAGCTAGATAAGATACTACAGCAGATTATCCTTGTGAGTTCTACTAAAAGACTTATTCAGCCATATTAATGTCCTGTGAGTTAACACAGAAAAGATGAAGTAAATAATGTATACCAGAAAGTGAGCATTCAGTGTCCAGGTATATAAGGATTTCTAGTTTATTAAAAAGACAAAAAAGGAGGAGGGTTATTCATTGTGTCAATAAAGGCTCTTAGTCAGTTAAATTTATTCTGCAGCATCTCAATAGAAAATTATGCAGGTGATAGACTTTAATATAAACTATTATATATTTATTTTCAGATGTATCTGACTTTTTTTGAAAGTGTGCAAGTCCATAAATTCAAGTATTAATCAAATCTTAATAAAAATAATAATAACATGACATTCAATAAAAGCTTTTTACAACTATTTTGAAGATAGTATGTATTAAGTTAGGAAGTTAATTTGATAACACTTTTTTTTTTTAATTTTCTCTAGGAGTTTACATCTAAGTCCTGTTCCTTCAAGGGCACCTAACTTATTTGAGTCTCTTTTCAGTGATGTTAGTGGCAAAATTCCTGTAGACTTCCCATAGCATAGGAACATGCATTTATGGAGATAAGCAAAGGTTCTTGCAGTAATTGACTTTTGTTCTTTGTTTTAAGCTGTGGGGTTTCATCAGCCTGGCAGCATCAGAATTGCTTCAACCCCTACTAGGGTGGATGAATTCAAATACCAAATGACTCATGCTGATTGGCACCTAACAGAGCAGTACCTAATCACGCCTGAGAAAGTACAAGAACTATTTCCCTTATTGAACATGGATACGGTAAAGAACTTCCATTGCAATTAAATATTGTTCTATCAGATATGTAGACCTAAGGTCTGATCTTTTATACAAATTGTACAAGAAATTCTTGTTTTTCAGTGAAAAAAAGATGCATTATAAACTAAAATCAGACTCACATGCAATTTAGTGCATACTTTATGCCAGTATGCATGCTATTAATTATAATATATATATAATATTATAATATTAAAGCATTGCAACCTTTCATCGCATGGGAGAACTGAGGAATTTTACTTCCTTAGACCATTGTTAAGTTGGCTAGCTGTAGCCTTTATATTATTATATGTTTTTAAAATTTGTTTTGATTTGTCTCCTTAAGGTTTACTGCATTCAAGAAATAAAGCATTTTTAAAACAAAATTAGTTAATTGTGATAAATTTTAATTTCTTTTATTTTGTGTGATTTTACCTCTTAGGATTTAGCTAGTCTGTATAACCCTGGAGATGGTCATATTGATCCCTATTCTCTCACTATGGCCTTGGCTGCAGGAGCCAGAAAATATGGTGCCCAATTAAATTACCCTGTCCAAGTGACTAACCTGAACTCCCAATCAGATGGGACATGGGAAGTTGAAACTCCACTTGGAGTAATTCAAGCAAAGAGAATTGTGAATACTGCAGGTAGGATTTAACATAAGCATTTGTATACTCTTCAGATTTACAAACTAGCTGACATGGAGCATCTGTACTGAATTGTGTGGATTACAGGAATAAGTAATATATGTTTTTGAATATTCATTTGGTTTGTGGTAAAATGTACTTTGCGCATATTACTTTACAGTATTGTGAAAATTTAGCTCTCAAGTTAATTGTCCTTGACTGGGCATTAATAATATTTCTTTCTGGTTTGTCTCCAACAGTTACTAGTCAGACTGTCTTGTTAGATTTTAGAAGCAGAAGAGACCTTTACTGGTCTACAGTAAGTTGTGTGGAAGAGACAGGCTACTGTCTACGCATATTGTCCTCTAAAATCTTATGAGAGCTACTTAGGAAGGGAGATGTGATGTACAAATGAAGTAGAAATGTCTTCACTGTTTTTTCAGACTGAGGATTTGCAGCAAGTAAGATAACCCTGCCTATTTCAGTATTATCTTTCTCTAAGATTTAACTCTATCCACATATCCTTGAAACAGAAGATTTTTGTTGCCCTTTGATTAGTATTTTAAACATGTACTTGGCTTAACAATACATTTTTCCATGTAATAAAAATTTCCTAACTCAAAGGAACTTATATTTACATATGCAATTTTTATTCTTCATTGTGTTAAAGAAGCCAAACTGATGTTTCTGCTTCAAAGAGCTTTTGGGCAAGAGTCCTTCGGATTTGTTTTTGTTTTCCTAAACAAGTTGATAGGTCTAAAAACCTGTATTCAAACTAAACTTCACTTATATTTACACTGCTTTATACAAATTATAGAAAACTATATTACTGGTGAAACTGTTGGCACTTCCCACGTGAAGCGTGCCTGATACTTCCTAGTAGAAGACTTTCTGTTTTCAATTGTTTGAAAACGTACTGAATATTTACCATTTGGATGAAATTTTTGCATACTCTGTCTGCCTCAAACTGAATTATAACTGCATTTTTGGGGCATGAGAGAGTCTTTCATACATCCCATCTCAGTGAATAATCAGGTTTCAGTAGGAAGCTGTGATGGCTCAAGAGGACTTTCTCTTCTTGCTCAGATGGGACAAGTGAACTGAGAGCAAGGATATGTCTTTATAATTCCTTTTTACATCTGTGTAGTGGAAAAGAAAAAAGCATATATTTCTAGTGCAAAGCAGATAAAATGAAGAAGCTGAGTGAGGCAGGGACTCTTCTTGTTGGTGGGTAGAATAACCATGGCTGACAGTTGGAATTATGAGTGAGTTGGACTGGAAGGGGAATAGACTGGGAGAGTGAAATGCTTGGGAAAGGTGCCTGGAGGTGGTTGGGAGCACTGACAGTAAATGGAAAAATTATGCATGTGCCAGGTGCCCACCAAGCCACTCTATCACTCCCCCTCCTCAACTGGACAGGGGAGAGAAAATATGACGAAAAGCTCATGGGTCGAGATAAGGACAGGGAGATCACTCACCAATTACCGTCACAGGCAAAACAGACTCGGCTTGGGAAAATTAATTTAATTTATTGCCAATCAAATCAGAGTAGGATAATGAGAAATAAGAACAAATCTAAAAACACCTTCCCCACCCCTCCCTTCTTCCTGGGCTCAACTTCACTCCTGATTTCTCTACCTCCTCCCCCTGAGCGGCACAGGGGGACGGGGAATGGGGGTTGCGGTCAGTTCATTACACCTTGTCTCTGCCGCTCCTTCCTCCTCACACTCTTCCCCTGCTCCAGCATGGGGTCCCACCCACAAGAGACAGTCCTTCACGAACTTCTCCAATGTGGGTCCTTCCCACAGGCTGCAGTTCTTCACGAACTGCTCCAGCATGGGTCCTTTTCATGGGGTGCAGTCCTTCAGGAACAGACTGCTCAAGCGTGGGTCCCCCACAGGGTCACAGGTCCTGCCAGAAAACCTGCTCCAATGTGGGCTCCTCTCCCGTGGAGAGCCCACATGTCTGCTCCACCATGGACCTCTATGGGCTGCAGGGGGACAACCTGCTTCACCATGGTCTTCACCACGGGCTGCAGGGGAATCTCTGCTCTGGCGCCTGAAGCACCTCCTCCCCCTCCTTCTTCACTGACCTTGGTGTCTGCATAGTTGTTTCTCTCACATATTTTTACTCCTCTCTTCCGGCTCCTGTTGCACAGCAGTTTTTTCCCCTTCTTAAATACGTTATCACAGAGGCGCTACTACTGTCGCTGATTGACTCAGCTTTGGCCAGCGGCGGGTCTGTCTTGGAGCAGGCTGGAGCTGGCTCTGTTGGACCTGGGGGAAGTTTCTGGCATCTTCTCACAGAAGCCACCCCTGTAACCCTCCCACTACCAAAACCTTGTCATGTAAACCCAATACAATGTGCTAGAGGACTTGCTGAATAAGGAAGCTCAAACTGGGGGGGGACTATGGGGATGGCAGCAGTGGGGATGACACCAGGGAGAGGGATAGCAGAAAGGGATCTGACATGTTTCTTTAAGGGAACTGGAGCTGGAGCTTTTTGAACAAAAAAGATTAGGAAGGATACTTGAGGACTGGTTGTGTGTGAATCTGGGACTGGAAAATTGAGGCTGCCTGAGCTGTCTGAGGATGAAAGACTGGCAGGGTAGCAAGGGAAAGGTAGATGTGAGTAGATTGGAAGGAAGAGAAGGCAGGTGGGACAGGATTTGACAAAGGAGGGAGACTGACTTGCACACGGAGAGAGACAAACTAGTTGAAGAAGGATGTAAGGACTGGGGTAAGAAGAGTAGAGTTTGAGACTGAGCAGAAAAGAAGAGCAAGTATGGGACAAGCAGGGATGGGGAAGAAAGAAGATCTGGATAGAGATAAATTTGGAGTGAATGGGATAAAAGGGCTGAACTTTGAGAGGATGAGCTTTACTGGGTGAACTTTCTTTCAGTGTCTGGAATGCAGAGAGCCCCATGTTAGATCATTCCAGGCTTTCAATAAAGACCAACTTTGAAACCCATTGAAAAGTGTGCTTTCTCATCATATACCTCCCATACATAGGTGATCACCTGCTATTGCTATCAACCTAGCTAAAATGGCAGGGATCTGAAAAGTTCACCTTGAGGTTCTAAGCGTGCTCATGAACTGTCATGGTGTCCATACAGTGCCACATAATGACATTTTGGAGAGAAAGAGGACTAGAGGAGTTCAGTATACTTTTTAGAAAGCAAGTAACCACACAAACAGGGAAACCAAATTAAAAAAAAATATTTAGACCGTGAAGTCAAGCACTTGGAAGATGAGAGGCATCAATATTTAGATTGTCTTTGGACTGTCAGTTCATGGCTTTTGGGCATGAATTATGGGACAGCATTCAGTTACAAAATCACAAGCTCTCTTACTACTAGGAGTCTTGTGTCATTTGTTACACTGAATGAATATATTAGTCTGGGAATGATCCAAGATTATGGAATGGAATAGCAGCTCTTTTGGCAATCAGACCTCTTATTCAGGCCCCAAACTTCCAGGCACTTATTATTCCTAACTATTGGCTCTGCATCATATGGATGAAGTATCACAGATGTAGTCATTTCCTTATATTTTTGTAGTGTAGTTATCTTTCTTTGGCTTATGTATCAAGTTGACATTAGGCAGAGTTTTCTAGTAAATGCTTTTCAAAGTTTATTTGTGAAAATCAGAACACGCCCTTGTGAAATTTTCAGTCTTTTTTTATTTAATAACTTAGTAAACTAACAATATATTTAGTTAATTCTCTTGTGTAGTTAACTGTTCAGCCAAAAAGAACATTTGAAGCACATATTGCTTAACATTCTGGCTAAGGATGTGAAATCAATACTGTATAACACATATCTCTTATAAATGTTCTTTCAGCTAACATTTATTCTTCTTCTCAACCTTGCCTCATTCCACTACAGATCATGACTGGTATAATTCAGAGCTCATATTTTAGGCTCATGTTGCAATACGAGCAGAGAATATATCAGAAGGCTCTCTACATTCTCTCTTCCCCCCTCATCCCCCAACTGACATCTGCTGTGGAACTGGAACAAACTAGTTTCAACCAATCTTTAGCTGTTCCTTATGTGAGATTTCCATTTTGGAAGAAAGAAGATGCCTAATAAATAATCTCTGACATGAACTAACTAGTATTGAGCCTACTGAAGTGATTTGCAGCCTATTTATAACAGAATGTTTGATTAAAGTCTGAAAAAACAGTGAATTTAGTTTATATATACAGTATGTGTGTGTGTATATAAGCACACATTTGCAGACATGTATACACTTTATATACAACCATTTATACATATGTAGCAATGGAAGATTTTCTCTTTTTAAAAACAAGAGATAGTCAGATTACATAGTTCAACAGATATGCTAAGTAATTCCATCACTAAATATTTCAGCATCGGATGTTTGCAATCTCTACAATTTAATCTTTACAAATGTCCTAGAGACATAATTTATGCCTTCGTTTATCTCTACTATGTGTGCTAAGACTTGACACCTGCTTCCAATTAGAATTTTGTTTCAGAGAATGTATTCTTCCTTTTGCCATTTTTGTGTTTATAATGGCTTTTGCACATGGTTCAAAAACTTTAAACAAAGAAACTATAATATATTTCATTTAGTAAATGTCAGCTGTTGTTATTGTAAGCAATTAAATAAGCACTTAGCATAAGTGTGATTTTTTTTAGAAGTACAATATTTAAGATTTGATAACTAAAGTATTTGCCTTTAATTCAAAAACAGTTTAAAATCAGCTGTGTTTGTAATATACTTCTGCAAACTTAATGGTTAAGAAATTTAATATTATTTTGAAAGAAACAAAGTTAAGTTTCAAAGAACTAAAATTAAGTCTACCATTTTTATTTTCTTTGAGGAGCTTGAATATGCTTGCTCTCTATATTTTCCCACTGATTCTGTTGTAATGAGTAAGCAAAATAGTGAATTTCTTAGAAGCACATTCCCAGAGCATTATTTCTTTTCCAAATATCTATTTAAGTCTAAGCAATTTTGGCAGGAAAACAGTGTGTGATACTAGAGATGGAATTTTCTGCTACTTCACTTTTCTTTCTCCTCTATGGATCATTAGCTGACCTTACCTTAAAACAGTTTTCTTTGTAGGTGACATGGAAATGCCCAAATCAAAAGAAGTTCCTTAAAGATAGTTATCCTGACATGTCATTCCATTGTATCATATGTGTAGGCTGTCATCTTCACACATCTATAACATATCCACATCAGAACTGCAAAAATGAGAGCCTTGTTTGCAAATCTGAAAGATTCCTAAATGATTCATATGTGCTTTCCCTACACAAAGATTTAATGAAGAATTAACTCCCAAAATGTTTTAAAAAAATCAAAGCATGCTAATTATTGGACAGAGGTGAGTTTTACTGGATTTCTGGAAACAGCAAGAGAAGTATTAAGGACCAGATCCTTGGCTGATTTGGGGGGAGGACTGCTCATTTGTATAATTTTGTGGTGGTGCATTCATACCCCCCCTTTCTTCCCTGGGCCACTTGTTGATCTGGGCCGCTTGATGATCTCAGAAATTTCCATGAAACCTCAGCCTTGCTGTATTGAAGTCTGGCAGTTGAGCGCTCCTTGACTGTATTAGAAACTCTGCATAGCTGAGGCTGGGAACATACTCCTACTGCCTGGCCCAGGTGTCCAGTAGAACAACACTGAAACCTTGAGAATTTTTTAGTAATTGCCACCTGGGATTGTGGCCAGGATGGAAATTTACGGATGACTAAAGCCAACCATCTTGCAAACCTATAAACGGTGGTCCTAAGTGAGGCCCTTTGAGCTCTCCTGGACCGCAGCGGGCTGCACCCAGCATCTCCCTCTGAGTGGGACGCCTCTCAGAGCTTGCGATCTTTCGGGCCTGCGATATTCGGAGGACCGCTGGGTCCTGGGTGAGTCCCTTTCGAAGCTCAACCCTTCGCCCGTTGAGAGGGAATGCCTAGACATTCGACGTGAATATTTCTTCACTGAAATCGAGGGGAATTTTTAACAGGTACCTTCTGTATATTTTTTTATATATATATATGTTTCTCTGTGTGTGTGAACTAATAGTAAGCATAATCTGTAATTAAGTTGTGATTGTAGTAGCCTTACTAACTCACTTTGCAAATATTGAATTAGTTAATGATTAGGCGTTACTAAAGTTTGTTAATGATTAGTTGATAATTAAGTGTTGCTAAATTGTGAATGAAACCTAGACTGTCCCTGAAATATAAACCCTTAGATGATTTTCCTTTATATGTTTCATCCGTGTAATAAGTAATAGAGTGAACCTTGCCATCGAATTCTATTAGGTCGCACCTTTATAAATCTCTATTAAAATCACTTTCTGCTAATTTCTTTGATGGTGATTCTTTAAGCGGCCTCTAAACCACTCATTCGTGACAAATTTAAAGAATTTCCCCTAAGGAAAGGCTGTGGATGTTGTTTACCTGGACTTTAGTAAAGCCTTTGACACCGTTTCCCACAGCATTCTCCTGGAGAAACTGGCTGCTCATGGCTTAGACAGGTGTACTCTTCGCTGGGTAAAAAACTGTCTGGACGGCCGAGCCCAGAGAGTTGTGGTGAACGGAGTTAAATCCAGTTGGAGGCCGGTCACAAGTGGTGTTCCCCAGGGCTCAGTTTTGGGGCCAGTCTTGTTCAATATCTTTATCAATTATCTGGATGAGGGGATTGAGTGCTCCCTCAGTAAGTTTGCAGACGACACCAAGTTGGGCGGGAGTGTTGATCTGCTCGAGGGTAGGAAGGCTCTGCAGAGGGACCTGGACAGGCTGGATCGATGGGCTGAGGCCAATTGTATGAGGTTCAACAAGGCCAAGTGCTGGGTCCTGCACTTGGGTCACAACAACCCCATGCAATGCTATAGGCTTGGGGAAGAGTGGCTGGAAAGCTGCCCAGAGGAAAAGGACCTGGGGGTACTGGTTGACAGCTGGCTGAATATGAGCCAGCAGTGTGCCCAGGTGGCCAAGAAAGCCAATAGCATCCTGGCTTGTATCAGAAATAGTGTGGCCAGCAGGAGTAGGGAGGTGATCGTGCCCCTGTACTTGGCACTGGTGAGGCCGCACCTCGAATACCGTGTTCCGTTTTGGGCCCCTCACTACAAGAAGGACATTGAGTTGCTGGAGCGTGTCCAGAGAAGGGCAACGAAGCTGGTGAAGGGTCTGGAGAACAAGTCTTATGAGGAGCGGCTGAGGGAACTGGGGTTGTTTAGTCTGGAGAAGAGGAGGCTGAGGGGAGACCTCATCGCTCTCTACAACTACCTGGAAGGAGGTTGTAGTGAGGTGGGTGTTGGTCTCTTCTCCCAAGTAACTAGTAATAGGACGAGAGGAAACAGCCTCAAGTTGTGCCAGGGGAGGTTTAGATTGGATATTAGGAAAAATTTCTTCACCGAAAGGATTGTCAGGCATTGGAACAGGCTGCCCAGTAGTCACCATTGAGTCACCACTGAGTCACCATCCCTGGAGGTATTTAAAAGATGTGTAGATGTAGCACTTCGGGACATGGTTTAGTGGTGGACTTGTGTCGCGAATGAGTGGTTTAGAGGCTGCTCAAAGAATCACTGTCGAAGGTATTAGCAGAAAGTGATTTTAATAGAGATTTATAAAAGCACGACTTAACAGAGTTCGATGGCAAGGTTCATTCTATCACTTACTACATGGATGAAGCATACAAAGGAAAAGAGCATGGGAAGCTGAAAAGACCTTGGCTAGGGTAACCACTACTTAGCAACAACTAAAACATCAGTGTGTTATCAACATTATTCTCATACTAAATACAAAACACAGCACTATACTGGCTACTAGCAAGAAAATTAACTCTATCCCAGCCGAAACCAGGATACCGTGTTAGAATTGAGTTGGAATGATTTATACAGAGGCCGAGGACGAAAAGGTTAAGGGAGACCCTTCCGTTGAGTCGCGAGGTTCAGAGAAGACCTGGCTAGATCTACCCCTAGTCCCAGACTTGGTCAATGGTATATGTCTAAGGGACTATATGTGTTTAGCAGCAGTCTAAAGTTCATTCACAATCTTAAGATAGATCATAAGATTTTAGCAGACTATATTTGCTAGCGGGTACCTCCATCAATTCACACACACACGCACACAGACACAAAAATAGATAAATATACAAAGGTATACCTGTTAAAAATTCCCCTCGAGTTCAGTGAAATACTCATGTCAAATGTCTTGGCATTTCTCAACAGGCGAAGGGTTGAGCCTCGAGGAGTGTTACAGCCCAGGTCCCATGCCAGCCGGCGACAGTCCTCCAAATATCACAAACTCGAGAGTTTGCAAACTCTAATGAGCGTTCATCTCAGAGGGAGATTCTGGGCGCAGCCCGCTGCGGTCCAGGAGAGCTCAAAGGGCCTCACTTGGGACCGCTGTTTATAGGGTTGCAAGATGACTGACTTTAGTCATCCGTCAAAACTCTCAAGGTTTCAGTAACAATAGTATTGTTCCACTTGAGCTACGACTCAGATAAGGGTATCAGGGGATGACAATTATCCCCGCTCTCATCCTCCACTTGGGCCAGGCAGCGGAAGTTTCTGGTACGATCGGTACATTCCCCAACCTCAGCTACACAAGAGTTCCTGATACGGTAAAGGGACGCTTCACCACCTGACTCATTACACCAAGGCCAAGGTTTAACAGGAGTTTCTGAGATCATGGAGCGACCCAGGAAGGGGAGGGGGGAATGCACCACCACAACTTGGCAGTGTTAGGTTTACAGTTGGACTCGATGATCTTAAAGGTCTTTTCCAACCTAAATGATTCTATGATGCTCAGAGGTCTGAAGCACCCTTACATTACTGTAATATGTATAAACCATAATTGTAGCTGACTAGTCAATGGCCTGGACTTGGTAGAAAGGGGCAATGTACATGAATGGCTTGCAAATGAGAGTGAATACATTCCTTTTTTCGTTATCAGTCAACTCGAGGCACCTTTAGTCTCCACTTAAATCCACATTTGTATTTGTCATGTGTAATGGAGGAAACCCTTGCAGATGTGCTAGAAATGCAACTTTGTTAGAAGTTTTTGGTTGTTCTTTGTATAATGGAGCATAAATCAGGTTTTAGTAGCCTTAAAGGATGTTTTGAATCACTGTATGACTATGGCATGATCTTCCCTGAGCTAATTTGACTGACTTAACAAGTGTTCTGTCAGTGAGTCTCCTCCAAGTGGTGAGGATGCCATTAAGAAGCAAAAGTCTTACGTATTATAAATGCAGAACAACAGATACTGGTTTTTACTATTTACTGGGCAGGGGCTTTTAATTGACCAAATCTCTCTATCATGATCCTGGATTTCCTGCTCCCTTGCTTTACCTGGCTGTCAGCAATTGTCAAGTGAGTCACCACAGAAAATGTTTTCCTTGGAAACTGCATTTTTAAAAACTGTGGGTGTTAGACCCTGAGGCTGGTTTGTAATATTAAATAATAGATTGGCAGCCCTCCTGGTGTGGAGGAATGGCACAAGGCCAGCACAGCCTAACTCAACTTTCCTAATTGCCCTGGCTTTAGGCCATGCCAGAGATGAGAGGATGTATTCCCAAGTTAATGTCAGCAAGCAGCGCGGGCCGGCTGCTCCCTGTGAGACAGGGAGCCAAGTGTGGTAACAAGGCTGGCAGGGCAGGGGCCAAGCCAGTGTCGTGGTTTAACCCCAGCCGGCCACTAAGCACCACGCAGCCGCTCGCTCACCCCCCCGCCGGGTGGGATGGGGGAGAGAATCAGAAGGGTAAAAGTGAGAAAACTCGTGGGTTGAGATAAAGACAGTTTAATAGGGAAAGCAAAAGCCGCACACGCAAGCAAAGCAAAACAAGGAATTCATTCCCTACTTCCCATCGGCAGGCAGGTGTTCAGCCATCGCCAGGAAAGCAGGGCTCCATCACGTGTAACGGTTACTTGGGAAGACAAACGCCATCACTCCGAACGCCCCCCCTCCTTCTTCTTCACCCAGCCTTATATGCTGAGCATGACGTCATATGGTATGGAATAGCCTATTGGCCAGCTGGGCCAGCCGTCCTAGCCACGCTCCCTCCCAGCCCCCTGCACATCTGGCAGAGCATGGGAAGATGAAAAGTCCTTGACTAGCATAAACAATACCTAGCAACAACCAAAACATCAGTGTGTCATCAACATTATTCTCATACTACATCCAAAACACAGCACTATACCAGTTAATAGGAAGAAAATCAACTCCATCCCAGCCAAAACCAGGACAGTATCCACCCCTTATTCCATACCATTTACATCATGCTCAGGTCCCACACTATCCAATACATTCTCATTACCCACCATCCCCCTTCCCATCCTTTGATATAATACACAGATATCATTCCCTTAGTCTATGGACCACCCCTGTAAAATGTCTGTAAAATATCCATAAATGTCCACAAAATGTCCACTGAGTTCATTTAGTCCATGACTTTGGGCTCCATCTGTTATGGTGGTCACTCAGGTCAGCAGAGGTGGTGTGTTGCGTGGAGTTACTGGGCACCAAAGCCGGCTCAGGTCGGGTCACTGCTGCGCTTGCGCTGCTTCTTGTAAGGCTTGTCCTCCATTGGTTCAGGTGGTTCCTGCTATAGTAATTCCTATAACATGCAACTCAAATCATGGGTTACAACAATTTAAAGGTATTTCCATTACAATCTCCACCCCTGGTCCCTTTGGGCCAGACCATAGGGTTTAACATTGCAATGAACTCCTCCCCTTGCCCTGCTCCGGCTTGGACTTATCCACAGACTGCAGTCCCTTAGGGGTGTACCTGCTCCAAGTGGAGCCTTACCTATGAGCCACAGTCTCTCCAGGGGTATACCTGCTGTGGCACAGGCTTGTCCACAGCCACAGTCGCTTCGAGGTGCACCTGCTTGGGCATGGGCTTATCCTCGGTCACAGACGCCTCGGGGTGTCCTGCTCCCGTGTGGACTCATCCACAGGTCACAGTCCCTTCGACTCGAGTTCACACCGGAGTTCCAGCCTGTCCAGCACAGCAGCACAGAAGCAGCAGCAATGCCCTGGCCATCTGCCAGCCCAGGCGCATCCCCATTGCTGTTATCAGAATGTTCCCAGGCACAGCACAGTAAGACGATCAGCAGTGCAGCAGTACAGCAAGCAGCAAGAGCAAAAAAGCAGCCACTAACGAGCACAAGACTCTAATACACATTAAGGCAAGCAAGCCCCATGGCAAGCACAGGAGCCTGCGAATTAATAGCTAAACAGCAATAACAGCTATAAATTCTATCTAGCACATTCCAATCAAACCTGTCGTTATCTTGAACCCTTCAAGCCCCATGTTGGGCGCCAAAAAAGGACTGTCGTGGTTTAACCCCAGCCGGCCACTGAGCACCATGCAGCCGCTTGCTCACCCCCCCCGCCGGGTGGGATGGGGGAGAGAATCAGAAGGGTAAGAGTGAGAAAAACTCGTGGGTTGAGATAAAGACAGTTTAATAGGGAAAGCAAAAGCCGCGCACGCAAGCAAAGCAAAACAAGGAATTCATTCACTACTTCCCATCGGCAGGCAGGTGTTCAGCCATCGCCAGGAAAGCAGGGCTCCATCACGCATAATGGTTACTTGGGAAGACAAACGCCATCACTCCAAACGTCCCCCCTCCTTCTTCTTCACCCAGCCTTATATGCTGAGCATGACGTCATATGGTATGGAATAGCCCATTGGCCAGCTGGGCCAGCCGCCCTGGCCACGCTCCCTCCCAGCCCCCTGCACATCTGGCAGGGCATGGGAAGATGAAAAGTCCTTGACTAGCGTAAACAATACCTAGCAACAACCAAAACATCAGTGTGTCATCAACATTATTCTCACACTACATCCAAAACACAGCACTATACCAGTTAATAGGAAGAAAATCAACTCCATCCCAGCCAAAACCAGGACAGCAGTAAGAGGTCCGTTCTACAGGGTATGAGGGAGGCAGCAAGGCAGGCAGCCGGGGTCAGCCCAGAGTCCAGATCTCCAGAAAAGTTTGTGGGGATGAGGCACAGGCAGATCCATAATGATGAAGCCAAGCCAGGAAGTTGATCCACAGGTCAGGAACAGGTCTGGTGATGGTAACCAGGGTCAGATACTGCCCAATGATCAACAGGCAGGCCCATAGAGAGAAGACCAGGCTGAGGCCAAGCTGGGAAGTAGTCCACAGATCAGGGTCTGGATCAATGAGGTCCATGGCCAGGCACAGGCATAGTTGTGTCAGAGCTGTAAACTGGCACACCTACAATCAATCCAGCTCAGACAGGTACTGAAGGTACTGAAGGTACTGAAGCCCTAGGCTGACCTGAAATGGAGCTCCTGGGCCCATGGGCAGGGATGTGGTTGGAAGTCCCAGGTGAGGCTGCTCAGGATCATTAATGCCTGTTAGTGCCCTCAGGGCCCTGAGAGCTAAATTTTGACCAGATCTTGGAGAGCATGCAATTGAAGAGAGGTAGGAGCATCTGGGTAAGACAAGTAAGCAGCAAAAAGGAAGAAAAGTTGTATGTTAAGTTGGGTATCTGTCCTGGTTTCGGCTGGGATAGAGTTAATTCTCTTTCTAGTAGCTGGTGTGGCACTGTGTTTTGGGTTTGGTATGAGAGGAATGTTGATGGCACATTGATGCTTTAGTTGTTGTTAAGCAGTGCTTGCACTGGTCAAGGACTTTTCGGCTTCCCATGCTCTGCTGGGTGCACGAGAAGCTGGGAGGGAGCGTAGCCAGGACAGCTAACCCAACTGGCCAACGGGGTATTCCATACCATATGACGTCATGCTCAGTATATAAACTAGGAGGCATGGTCCGGGAAGGGGGGATTTGCAGCTCTGGGGACAGGCTGGGTGGTGAGCAGTTGCATTGTGCATCGCCTGCTTTGTATATTCTATTAGTGTTGTTGTTATTATTATTATTACTACTTTTCTACTTTGTTTTATTTAAATTATTAAACTGTTTTTATCTCAACCCACGAGTTTTCCCACTTTTACCCTTCCGATTCTCTCCCCCATCCCACCGGAGGTGGGGGGTGTGTGGTGGTGTATTCACTCATTCGCGACAGGGTGAGCGAGCAGCTGTGTGGTGTTTAGTTGCTGGCTAGGGTTAAACCACGACAGTATCATGAGTGTAAGCCCTAGGAGAAGGGGCAGCTGTGTTAGGTAGCAAATCTTGCTGGAGACATTTTTTCATAAACAGTTTGGAGTCAGCTGGTTACATAGGAACCAGGCTGACCTGCCTTCTTTTCCTGGGTGTCATACAGCATGTAGCCTTTTATTTGAAAGGCCCTGCTACCTCATCCTCCTCTTCCCTTTTGCCTTCCCCCAGCCCTCACTCCCAGACTCCCCTTAGAACTTCTGCTTCATTGGTTTTTCCCCCTTCATTCCCACTTCTGAGACCTCCATTCCTTGATCCAGAGTCAGGAGAGTGGGGTTGAGGGATATTCCAAGCTTCTTAAAGCAGGTGCCATCCCAGTCAATTGTATCTGTCTGATTTCTGGGTCTATATGTTCCAACCTTACAGCAGATGTGAGCCGTAATGCAGAGTCCAAACTAATAAGCCTGGCAGAGTTAAGTGGCTTCCATTCTTCTGCTTTGACACAGGTACCTCACTAAGTGAATGCATCTTACCAGCTGGAAACAGCTAGTCTGGAGGGACCTTAACAGAGAAGAATTAGGTCTTCTTTAACTTAGGCCTAGTAGTACAAATGAAGGACCTCGAGCAGACTTCAGGGGCAGGGAAATTGTTGCTTGCTTTTTCTGATCACAGTCTATCAGAACTTTTAATTGGACAACTAAGGGAGAGCATACTGACTACTCACCAATAGGAACATCATAATGAATTGATTGCTGCATGAGAGACATAATTAATACAAGTCACATGATGCATGTGAAAGAGGAGAGAAAAAAATTCTTGAGGTTAGCTGGCTGAAAGTATTGCCTTGCTCTATTGGGGTGTTAGGACTTGACTACTGTCTTGGGAAGCATACTAGCTCGTTTGGTTGATAGTAAGAAAGAGGCTAGGTTAACACCTATGGTGTGAACTAATTTATTCTGCTTTTAAGTGTCTCTGACTTTGGGAGGACTGCATTGCAGACCTACTTTACTGAAATAAACCATGGGGTTTGTGGGACTGTTAATTAAATTCTCTTCTGAACTTTTAGAAGCTTAATTTATATTTTTCCAATTATGTTTTTGAATATCTGTATACTAGAATAATATATGGTAGTATAATTAGGAACAAGGACATGGAATTATGGAGGGGAAAATTATGTTGGATAATATGAAAAAAATTTGAAAATTAAAAGTATGGAAAAAAAAATTGTCACATTCCATAAAGCAGAGTGCTTCCTGCAAATGTTTTACTGTTATTTTCCGTTCATTGAAATAAGCATTTGAATATTTCTATCTTGTTTTTTTGTCTTCTGTAGGCTTCTGGGCCCATGAAATAGGCAAGATGATTGGCTTACAGCACTCTCTTGTACCTGTTCATCATCAGTATGTTGTGACATCAACTATCCCTGAATTGAAAGCCCTAAAAAGAGAATTGCCTGTGATTCGTGACTTAGAAGGATCTTATTATCTAAGGCAAGAAAGGGATGGTGTTCTATTTGGTCCGTATGAAAGTGAGGAGAAGATGAAGCTTCAGGACTCATGGGTAACAAATGGAGTCCCACCAGGTAACTAAGAACATTAAATCTTTAAACTTGATAAGCACTAGCATGTGTTTTAATACGTATAAATCCAACCCTGTCACACTGCCTTATGTGATGGAAAATAGAAAGTATTTGCAATGCATGATTGTAATACAGAAACTTTTTTTTCCCAAAGAATAGTTGTAACCTCTAATGATAAGAGTAAATAGAAATAACAATGTAACATAAAAAGACTATTTGAAATAGGCACAAAATACACATCTACAACATAGTCTTACCCTACTCTCTGAACAGGTGCCTGTGGGTTGTGATTAGATGCAGTCACTAGATCTGTATTATATAGCCTTTTGCAACTGAATAGGGATTTTTCTAAGCTACAGTTCTCTCCAGCATACTGACAGGGTCTTTGGATTTTTGGCTGTTCCCCCAGAGATAATGTGGTTGTCAAATAGGAACACAGATATAGCAAGGGAATGTCTTAAACAAAATGCTGTGCTTGGATATAAGTGCAAGAGAACTATAGATTTGTATAGAATTTTTATACAAAAAAAAATCCCAACCCTGTCATACTGCTGCTTATAAAAAATAATTAAAAAAAAATTACTGTGCTGTATCTCAGCTCCAGCTTTCCATTCACTTCTGGACAGAAAGTTATATTAAGTTGATGGTCTTGCTGTTTTTTAAAAAAACAGAAGGTGTTTCCTAAGGAAGAGCAATCAGCATTGTTGGGCTTTGGATTGCACTGTCACAGCTTCCCAAACTTATTGTCTCCACTAGTGTCAAGTCCCTCTACAGAGTGATATTCAATAATGCTTAGAGCCCAGACTGAAGGCTGAAATTATATCCAGGAATTCGCTAAACACCATGGAAATCATAAGCTGACACAGGCAATATCTTTCTTTCCCTCCCCAATTTGTTGGCATATTGAGAAAAATAAGTCATAGAATCATAGAATATCTCGAGTTGGAAGGGATCCATAAAGATCATCGAGTCCCAACTCCCAATTTTAAATTTATTTTAATTTAAAATAAATAAGTGTTGTAAATGTAACTCAGAAGAATGTTTAACTTCACATTTAGTTTCCAAGTGCATCCCCTCTCTTTCCCTACCAAACAGAAGTGATATGCTCATATAGTAGACAGACACTCAATAAAAGGAGGACTGGATAGGACTGATAAATGACCGCAAGTATGCTGAGAAACACTGAATTTCAAGCATTAAAATTTGTAAGTGCAAAGACTGTCCAATAGCTGGCAACATCTAGGTGTTGTTATTCAGTAAAAGCATTGGGAAGTTTATTTTGAATATATTTGGGTTTCTTCCTCTGCTTCTGGAAGCAGCATGACTCTCTTAGAACAAACCTAGTGCTGTGATCCAAACAACATTATGGATTTAATTAGGTCACATTTATAGCAGCTTTTGGAGGGGAGAAAAAAAAGCAGGAAGTCAGGCTGCTGTTACCGTGCTTACGGACACCCTGTATAAGCAGCAATCAGCCAAAACTAACACATCTATATTTCCAGATGTATGGAAAATACCTGACCTCAGGCCTGCTGGTTTTGTACTTTAAGCTGCAGCTGTAAGGTAAGAAAAGAGGATCCAATTCTAACACATGAGGACAGGAGCCAGCTGAAAACTAGTTTTACATCTATTGCTGATTGGAGTCGTGTACAAGAATTCCCTGACTTCAGATGCGGCAGAAGTGTTAAGGTGTGCATGGCCTGCAGGGAAGGCTTCCAGCCTTAAAGGATCATTATTTCACTTTTCTCCAGTTTCTTCTTTTGTGGGGAGGAGGAAGAAAAGGCTACTTTGACCTAACACCTTTTTTTTTTTTCTTCCCTTTAAAAATACCCGCCCCCCCCCCAAAAAAAAAAAAAACCACAACAAACCACTTCCAGGGATATGAAGCTGCCAAAACTTAGAATTACAAGCAAATAGCAGAAACAAATGATCTAATCTACAGGCATTAAAGCCTCACGGTTGTGCCCAGAACCTGCATCTTCCATCATAATATCCTGTATCCCCTCTTCCTCAGTGTTTGAGGGGAGACTGCTCTGATTGTGTTCTGTCACTTATCTGGCACACAATAAACAGAGCAATTGGGAGCTAATTTAAGCAGTTTAGCATATCAGGATACAGCTGGGAAAGGTTTCGGGGGAAAGGCTGGGGAGGAAGAAGAGGGCTGTGCATGGCCCAGCGGAGCCTGCGCACAGGAAGGCAGTGCTGACGGGCTAGCAGACAGCTGCCAGCCCTTCCAACAACAATGCCTGCAGCCAGTGAAAACTGCCCCGTGTCGAAACTCTCCAACCAGCCCAGGAACAACAGAAACCTCAACACAGGGAATTAAGAAGTCTGCTTCTAACGGCCGGAGTGGCAGGGCCACCATTCAGCGTCAGGAGCATTTCAGCTGATCCTTGCTTATTAGCAGTAGCCCAACTCCTCCTGCCTGTCTACAACTTTTATATTTCATCTGCTATGGGCCAGATGTCTTTTTTTTCTTCTTCTTAATATTACGTGTAGGCACATGCGTTGGCTTTACACAGTACAAGGGCAGCAAGCACGTTAGTAAGAAGTATCTGTCCCTAAGCTAACTCTTACACCAAGCACATAAACCACAAAAATTGAAATTCCACCTGACAGTTCTCTAAACCAAACACATCAATAAAAGAATAAAGAAAAGAATATTCTTTATAACACTAGTCTTAAACTTCAGAGGGAAAAAAGGTTAATTACTTTGTGATCTTTGTAATTATTTTTGCAACTATTCTGTCTCCTGTAGGCTGTTTCATTTGCCTAGGGATGACAATGAAATGAAACAGGTAAGTTTATTCAGCATTCACAGACAAGGTGGAAAATACGTTGGTCTTGTATAGGTACATTCAGCAATGTCCAAGCCTTTCCCAACAGCTACCTCAGCTTTTCCTAAATGCAAATCAAGCTTACAGGGGAGGAAAGGGATTATTTGATAAGGTAACATGGTGACATAGAAATACAGGTAATGAAGAGAAATGTAAGTTTATATAAATAATTTTCTTTCCCTTTAACTTTCTAAGCAGCATTTTTAATCAGTTTTCATAAATCTAAGTTTTTCAGCAATGGATTATGTTTTCAGAATGGGGAAATGGCAGAGAACATACTTGCTGAATGAATATTTCAGAGTAATTTTTTACTTGTTATTTATTCCTTTAACATCTTTGCTGGGTGACAGGTAATAATGGCTGAATAACACACTGCCAAATCTAAGAAAAAGGACGTTAAGCTGGCTAAAACTGAACCTCTTTTCTCCAAATAAACAGAAAAAGACCTAGTGATTACAGCGTGTCTAATATTTTTCTCCCCCTTCTTAATTTTGTCACATCGATGCTACATTTAAGTGAGTGACAAGGAGCACTTAAACTCAAAATTTTTAATTTAATAAAAATGATTTTATTCCAAATTTGTGATTTTTTTCCCCCCCAGCTACATGCCAAAACATGCCCTCTTCTAATTGCTCCCATTGTCTGAATCTCTGCAACACACCTGCAAGATACCATGGTAGTTCAGTAAGATCACCAGCAATTTCCTCTAGGCAAGATCCAACCTTTCTCCGACATCATTATCCTTGAACTTTCTGCCACTTTTGATATTTCCTGAATCCTGAAGTTGTGAAATCTCTCCTCTTGCAACGATTTGGCATTATAGACCACATTCAGTCCTCAAATATACACATACAACTCTCAGCAATTTCAAAAGGGAGCTGTTCATATGCACAACGGAAACAACTGTAGATTTCAAAGGAACAGTCAAATTGCATATTTTGCTCTTGGTGGGCATTTTGGTTTTGATGTTTTTGTGCCTAATGATCAATCCTTAGGAAGTTTATCCTGGAAACTCTATCCTTTACAGGCTAACTGGTTTCCTATTCCATTCCTGATACTGGGAAAGAAGCAGAAAAACCCATAATGCACTGACAGATTCCTCTGCTCAAAGACAGTATTTCACTATAAACAGAGCTTCAGCCCTGGATGGCCAAGTGTTTCCCAATACACCCATACTTCAGAAATAAGATAATCCTTTCATTTTCAGAAGAGATCTTGCCGCCTTTTCTCTGCAAATTCCTTATCTAATGTAGAGATATTAAAGCCATAAAGTACATCTACTTTATGGTTCAACCTGTGCTTGCGAAAGGAGTCTATCCGCTATTGCTTGTCATCCCTGATGCCACCAACAGTCAGAATTTATCATCTCTTTCATATTTACTGACCAAACTGCTCACATAATCCTTCCTCAGTCTGTTCCGTCCAAACTTGCATTACCAAAGATCTACTGTTTCAGTCAAATGAGCAGGGTCACTGTAAACAAGGGTGAGACAAGAGGGGATGGTGGCATCCTGTGTGGTGAGCTGCCCCGATCTCCAAGATTACAGCTGCAGTTACATCTTCCTCATAAGGACTTCTGCTCTCTTGAGTAACCACTACCTGACCCATATATCATAGAATCATAGAATCATAGAATCATACAGGTTGGAAAAGACCTCTAAGATCATCGTGTCCAACCGTCAACCCAACACACCATGCCCACTACACCATGTCCCTAAGGGCCTCATCTACAAGTCTTTTAAATACTTCCAGGGATGGTGACTCCACCACTTCCCTGGGCAGCCTGTTCCAAGGCCTGACCACTCTTTCAGTAAAGAAATTTCTCCTAATGTCCAATCTAAACCTCCCTTGGCGCAACTTGAGGCCATTTCCTCTCGTCCTATCGCTAGTTACTTGGGAGAAGAGACCAACACCCACCTCGCTACAACCTCCTTTCAGGTAGTTGTAGAGAGCGATGAGGTCTCCCCTCAGCCTCCTCTTCTCCAGACTAAACAGTCCCAGTTCCCTCAGCCGCTCCTCATCAGGCTTGTGCTCCAGGCCCTTCACCAGCTTCGTTGCCCTCCTCTGGACACGCTCCAGCACCTCAATGTCCTTCTTATAGTGAGGGGACCAAAACGGAACACAGTATTCGAGGTGCGGCCTCACCAGTGCCGAGTACAGGGGCACGATCACCTCCCTAGTCCTGCTGGCCACACTATTCCTAATACAGGCCAGGATGCTGTTGGCCTTCTTGGCCACCTGAGCACACTGCCGGCTCATGTTCAGCCAGCTGTCAATCAGCACCCCCAGGTCCTTTTCCTCTGGGCAGCTTTCCAGCCACTCTTCCCCAAGCCTGTAGCATTGCCTGGGGCTGTTGTGGCCGAAGTTCAGGACCCGGCACTTGGCCTTGTTGAATCTCATACAGTTGGCCTCGGCCCATCGATCCAGCCTGTCCAGGTCCCTCTGCAGAGCCTTCCTACCCTCGAGCAGATCAACACTCCCGCCCAACTTGGTGTCGTCTGCAAACTTACTGAGGGAGCACTCGATCCCCTCATCCAGATCATTGATAAAGATATTGAACAAGACCGGCCCCAAAACTGAGCCCTGGGGAACACCGCTCGTGACCGGCCGCCAAATGGATTTAACTCCGTTGACCACAACTCTCTGGGCTCGGCCGTCCAGCCAGTTTTTTACCCAGCAAAGAGTGTACCTGTCTAGGCCGTGAGCCGCCAGCTTCTCTAGGAGAATGCTGTGGGAGACAGTGTCAAAGGCTTTACTGAAGTCCAGGTAGACCACATCCACAGCCTTTCCCTCATCCACTAGGCGGGTCACCTGCTCATAGGAGGAGATCAGGTTGGTCAAGCAGGACCTGCCTTCCATGAACCCGTGCTGGCTGGGCCTGATCCCCTGGTTGTCCCGGACATGGTTCATGAGTGCCCTCAAAACGAACCGCTCCATGATCTTCCCCGGCACCGAGGTCAGGCTGACCGGCCTGTAGTTCCCCGGATCCTCCTTCCGGCCCTTCTTATAGATCGGCGTCACATTGGCGAGCCTCCAGTCGTCCGGGACCTCCCCAGTTAACCAGGACTGCTGGTAAATGATGGAGAGTGGCTCGGCAAGCTCCTCCGCCAGCTCCCTCAGTACCCTCGGGTGGATCCCATCCGGCCCCATAGCCTTGTGAGCGTCTAGGTGGCGTAGCAGGTCATTAACTTCTTCCTCTTGGATTATGGGGGGTTTATCCTGCTCGTCGTCCTTGTCTTCCAGCTCAGGGGGCTGAGTACCCTGAGGATAACCACTCTGACTATTAAAGACTGAGGCAAAGAAGGTGTTGAGTACCTCAGCCTTTTCCTCATCCTTGGTGGCAAAGTACCCCCCCGCATCCAATAGAGGATGGAGATTCTCCTTGACTCTCCTTTTGTCATTAATATACTTGTAAAAGCATTTTTTGTTGTCTCTCACGACAGTAGCCAGGTTGAGTTCTAGCCGGGCTTTTGCCTTTCTAATTTCCTCTCTGCACGACCTAACGTGATCCCTGTACTCTTCTTGAGTTGCCTGCCCCTTCTTCCACAAGTGATAAACTCTCCTTTTTTTCCTGAGTCCCAGCCAGAGCTCCCCGTTCAGCCAGGCTGGTCACCTTCCCCGCCCGTTCTTCTTGCGGCACATGGGGACAGCCCGCTCCTGCGCCTTTAAGACTTCCTTCTTGAAGAACGTCCAGCCTTCCTGGACCCTTTTGCCCTTCAGGACTGTCTCCCAAGGGACCCTCTCGATCAGTGTCCTGAGCAGGCCAAAGTCCACCCTCCGGAAGTCCATGGTAGTGGTTTTGCTGGCCCCCCTCCTTACTTCACCAAGTATCGAGAATTCTATCATTTCATGGTCGCTAAGCCCAAGCCGGCCTCCGACCACCACATCTCCCACCAGTCCTTCTCTGTTCGTGAACAGCAGGTCAAGCGAGGCATCTCCCCTGGTGGGCTCGCTTACCAGCTGCGTCAGGAAGTTATCCTCCACACACTCCAGGAACCTCCTGGACTGTTTCCTCTCTGCCGTGTGGTATTTCCAGCAGACATCCGGAAAGTTGAAGTCCCCCACGAGAACAAGGGCTAGTGACTGTGAGACTTCTGCCAGCCTCTTGTAGAATATTTCATCTGCCTCCTCATCCTGGCTAGGTGGTCTATAACAGACTCCCAGCAGGATATCTGCCTTGTTGGCCTTCCCCCTCATCCTTACCCACAAGCACTCGACCTCGTCATCACTACCATTGAGCTCTAGACAGTCGAAGCACTCCCTAACATACAGGGCTACCCCACTGCCTCTCCTTCCTCGCCTGTCCCTTCTGAAGAGCTTATAGCCATCCATTGCAGCACTCCAATCGTGAGACTCATCCCACCATGTTTCCGTGATGGCGACTAAGTCATAGCTACCCCGCTGCACAATGGCTTCCAGCTCCTCCTGTTTGCCGCCCATGCTGCGTGCATTGGTATAGATGCACTTGAGCTGGGCTGCCGATTTCTCCCCCGACATTGGCGTGCGGTCCCTAGGCTCTTCTCTAGTGAGCCTGGTTTTATCCCCTTCCCCCTTCGAATCTAGTTTAAAGCCCTCTCGATGAGCCCTGCCAACTCATACGTGAGAATCCTTTTCCCCCTGTGAGACAGCTGAACTCCGTCCGTCGCCAGCAGGCCCGGTGCCGTGTCATAGAATCGTCATATCATTCTATGATATGTCATATCATAGAATCACAGAATCATAGAATATCTCAAGTTGGAAGGGACCCATAAGGATCATCGAGTCCAACTCCCTGCTCCTCACAGGACTACCTAACACTAAACCATATGACTAAGAGCATCGTCCAGAGGCTCCTTGGAACTCTGACAGGCTTGGTGCCGTGACCACTTCCCTGGGGAGCCTGTTCCAGTGACCGACCACCCTCTCAGTGAAGAGCCTTTTCCTAATGTCCAATCTGAACTTCCCCTGATGCAGCTTCATTCCATTTCCACGTGTCCTATCACTGGTCACCAGAGAGAGGAGATCAGCACCTCCCCCTCCGCTGCCCCCCTTGAGGAAGTTGTGGACTGCGATGAGGTCACCCCTCAGCCTTCTCTTCTCCAAGCTGAACAAGCCAAGTGACCTCAGCCGCTCCTCATAAGTCTTGCCCTCGAGACCTTTCACCATCTTGGTCACCCTCCTCTGGACACACTCTAATAGTTTGATGTCCTTCTTATATTGAGGCGCCCAAAACTCGAGGTGGGGCCACACCAGTGCAGTGTAGAATGGGACAATCACCTCCCTCGACCGGCTAGCTATGCTGTGCTTGATGCACCCCAGGACATGGTTGGCCCTTTTGGCTGCCAGGGCACACTGTTGACTCATATTCAACTTGCCATCAACTCAAACCCCCAGATCTCTTTCCACGGGGCTGCTCTCCAGCCTCTCGTCCCCCGATTTGTACGTATAACCAGGATTACCCCATCCCAGGTGCAGAATCTGGCACTTGCTCTTGTTACATTTCATACGGTTGGTGATTGTCCAGCTCTCTAGCCTATCCAGATCTCTCTGTAAGGCCTCTCTACCCTCGAGGGAGTCCACAGCTCCTCCTAGTTTAGTATCATTGGCAAACTTTCTTAATGTACATTCGATTCCTGCGTCCAGATCATTTCTAAAAACATTAAAAAGCACTGGTCCTAAAATTGAGCCCTGGGGAACCCCACTGGTGACTGGCCACCAGCCTGATGTAACCCCATTTACTATAACTCTTTGAGCCTGACCCATCAGCCAATTGTTCACCCACTGTATTATGGACTTGTCTAGCTGTATGCTGGACATTTTGTCCAGAAGGATACCGTGAGAGACAGTATCAAAAGCTTTGCTAAAATCCAAATAACCCACACCTACTGGCTTCCCTCAGTCAACTAGATGGGTGACCTTGTCATAAAAGGAAATTAAGTTGGTTAAGCAGGACTTTCCCGTCGTGAACCCGTGCTGGCTATGACCAATGGCTGCATTGTCTCTCAGGTGTTTTTCAATAACTCCCAGAATAACCTTCTCCATAATTTTACCAGGCACTGAAGCGACACTGACAGGCCTGTAATTACCAGGGTCTTCCTTCTTACCCTTCTTGAAAATTGGGACAAGATTTGCCAGCTTCCAGTCGACTGGGACCTCTCCAGATTCCCAAGGCCATTGAAAAATAACGGAGAGAGGTCCTGCGATAACATCAGCCAGCTCTTTCAGTACCCTGGGATGAATCCCATTGGGCCCCATAGACTTATGCGCATCCAGCTGGAGCAGCAAGTCTCGAACAAGTTCAGGGTCGGCTGGGAGTTTATCATCCCCCCAGTCACGGTCTTCCAACACAGGGCTCCGGGGGTCCCAGGACCCATCATCAGTGTTGAAGACAGAGGCGAAGAAGGCATTAAACGTCTCTGCTTTGTCTACGTCCCTATTTGTGAGGTGACCGACCTCATCAAGTAATGGACCAATGTTATCTCTGATCCTCCTTTTGCTGTTAACATATTTAAAAAAAAAGCCCTTTTTGTTGTCCTTCACAGTACTGTCCAGCTTGAACTCTAATCGAGCTTTGGCAGCACAAATTTTCTCCCTAAGGTGGCAAACAGCATCTCTGTAGTCCTCCCGTGTTGCCTGCCCTTGCTTCCAATGTCCATACGTTTTCCTTTTCCGCCTAAGTTCTAGAAGAGCCCTGTTCAGCCAAGCCGGCCTTCTGCCCCGCTTGCTTGACTTCCGACACTTTGGAATTGCCTGCTCCTGCGCTCTTAAGAGATGGCTCTTAAAAAGTGACCAGCATTCCTGGACCCCAATACCTTCAAAAGCAGATTCCCAGGGGACCTTACTAACTAGCTCCTTCAGCAGCCTGAAGTCTGCTTTCCCCATATCCAGGGTCGAAGTTTTGCTGGCAGTTTTTCTCCTATTGCCAACGATTTGAAACTCAACTATTTTGTGGTCACTGTGACCAAGACAGCCACCAATCACCACTTCACCCACAAGTCCCTCTCCGTTTACAAGCAACAAATCTAGGAGGGCACCTTTCCTTGTCGGCTCCCTTAGCACCTGCACCAAGAAGTTATCTTTAACATGCTTCAGGAATTTCCTGGACCTGTTTGTGTCTGCTGTATGATATTCCCAGTTGACGCCTGGGAAGTTAAAATCACCCATAAGGACAAGGGCAGCTGATCTAGAGATATCCCTTAATTCCTTATAGAATAATTCATCGGTGTCGTCGTCCTGGCTGGGTGGTCGATAGTAGACTCCCACAAGAACATCTGCTTTATTTGCTTTCCCCTTCATCCTTACCCAGAGGGTCTCAACCATATCGTTGCCAACTGCAAGCACCAAGTGGGTCTTGTTAACGTAGAAGGAAGTTTCTGTCTTTCTCCACTTTCTTTCTACTTCATTGTTGAATTTGCGTGACCTTAGGGTTAAACAAATATGTATAAAGGACACTGTAACTGAAGTGACAATAAACTTGATCCTGTAGGTAACTAGGGATTTATGCACACCATTTTTCTCGTGTAGGATGGCAAAGTCTTGAACATCCTCATTGATGAATTCCATATAACTTTTATATATCTAGATTGCATAACTATTTAAAATGTAAATATTTTCAGTGTAAAAATATTTGTGCAGGTTTTGGAAAAGAACTTTTTGAGTCTGATTTAGACAGAATAATGGAGCATAGTGATGCTGCTATGGAAATAGTCCCAGTTCTGAAAAAAGCAGACATCATAAACACAATTGTGGGTCTTATCACCTGTTCTCCAGACATTCTTCCTATGATGGGACCACATCAGGGTGTCAGAAATTACTGAGTAGCTATTGGTTTCGGGTGAGTAAATTCTTCATGACAACTTTTTTCTGCCATATTGTAAAAATGGCAGTCAGCTCAAGCTTTGCAAAATTTCATGGGTTTGGGGGTTGTTTTGCATGTATCATGTAAAATGTAATTGGAAATAGTCTTAATAACCACTACCCACATATTACGAGCTCATCCTTCTCTCTTCTTACTTGTAATTCTCACTATTTTTTTCAGTTTGTTTCCCCCTTTTATTCTGGAGGCCAGTATCTGTGACGCTCTATGAAGCAGCAAGAAATGGGTAGTACTTGGTACTGTCTGTGCAGAAAGTTAAAGCCATAAAAGTGCTCGGCTTTAAAATACACTTTCCAGTTCATTTTATGCATCGCTTTGAATTACATTGTGTTCAACGATTGTTTGGCATATGCAGAAACTGGTGTCACTGAAGTTGTGACAAGAATGAGTGCTACAGGGAGATCTTCTAATATGGAGTATTAACTTTTGGGTGAAGAGTTGAAGGCATACTGAGCAGAAGGCACTGCCAGCATACTGGGTGACTGACTGCTCTAGGGATACGAACGTAATGGTTCTGACTGTTGAAGGTTGAGCTGAAAAATGATGTTGCTGGGTGTTGGAGGAAAGCAAATGAAGAGGGTAGTGTGACAACAGGAATGGGTGTTTTACTGGTGTCATTTATTCTCTCCTGCCCATTATGATATTTTCTTTGAATGTGATTTACATCTTATATGCTCTGGCCCCACTGAAGTCAGTGGTAAAACTCTTACTGACTTCTCTTTAATTGTCTTAGTTTGCCCATTGATTCAAGATGGATAGAATGAACTGAATCCAGTTCCAGGCACATGTTATTGAACATTGTTTTTCCAATTGCCTAATTTGCTGTTCAAAATCCAGCTCAGCTTTTTCCAGTTTTCTTTCAGTCCAAACCAAACAAACCCTCAGATCATAAGATAAGGCAGTATCACTAACGTGCTTTCAGAGGCCCTCAAAATAAAATGGTTTGATAATTTTGCAATGATTCATTGTGAAAGGTATTCACCTGTTGTAGTTTAACCCGGCAGGCAGCTAAACACCACACAGCCACTCGCTCACTCCCCTCCAGTGGGATAGGGGAGAGAATCGGAAAAAAGGTAAAACTTGTGGGTTGAGATAAAGACAATTTAATAGGACAGAAAAGGAAGGGAAAATAATAATAATGATAAAAGAATATACAAAACAAGTGATGCACAATGCAATTGCTCACCACCTGCTGACTTATGCCCAGGCAGTTCCCGAGCAGCAGCCACGCCCCCCCAGGTTTTGTTCAGCATGATGTCATATGGTATGGAATATCCCTTTGTCCAGTTTGGGTCAGCTGTCCTGGCTGTGTCCCCTCCCAGCTTCTTGTGTACCTCCAACCTCCTCGCTGGCAGGGCAGTATGAGAAGCTGAAAAGTCCTTGACTTAGTGTAAGCACTGATCAGCAACAACTAAAACATCAGTGTGTTATCAACATTATTCTCATCCTAAATCCAAAACAGAGTACTATACCAGCTGCTAAGAAGAAAATTAACTACCCCAGCTGAAACCAGGACATCACCTTTGCTGCTTGGATTTAAAAAAAAAAGACAAAATAATTGTTATCTTTTAGTAACATTTGCAGAACTTATAGTTACAGAAGTGGTTTGCCTAGTTCTAGTTCACAAAAAAAAAGACTGTTTAAGTTCATTATTGTGCTACCAGACTTTGAAGCCTGTTTTCCTTCATTGGCATCAATGGGATCAGAATTAAAGTTCTATATAGGAATAACTGAAGACCAGTGTTATATGTTTAAGTTTCTTAAAACAACTTATTTCAGAAATTTGATTAATCTCTAAATGTTTAGACACAGGTCACAATTATGTTGCTGTCATTGGATTACTTTGTCTGCTTTTCAGGGACTTTTGACTCTGTTCTTCTGGGTCACTGCAGTGTTTCTACTGGTGGTGTAATTTTTTGTGTGCATTAGCAAATCCTTATCTCATAGTCAACTAGCAGGGACATTGTGACAGAGGACTTAGTGCTTTTAGTTTAGAGGAATTTTATTATCTAAAATTATCAGCTTGCTAGGCATTTTAATGTGCAAAGAAGTTAAGTATAGTTAGCAGAGCTTGTAGCACTGTTTATTATTAAGGTTGCTCAATGCTTCCCATTTAAGACTCTTTTATTTACTTATAGCTTTGAAAATGTTAACAAGGGTAGGCTAGAATTTTATTCAGAAAAGTTTAAGTCAAAGCAGTGTAACTGTTCCAAAGAACGAGATTATTGGAAGGTATGTTGTTTTGCTGTGTTAAGTTTTTTGGGGTGAAGTCTGTCTTTTGAAAAGCTCTAATCTCTCCATTTTCTGAGAATGAACTTCACATTTGGCAGAAGTGACCTTTCTCCTAAAGATATGCCTTTCTGCCATTCTTCAGAAAATCTATCCATGAGGCCCATTCACAAGCCATTATAAATGTTACAGCTCATAAACACTTGACAGAGACTCACTAAATCTTGCACTAGAAGTCCTGAATTGTATCTATAGTAGTATTCCACAGCCAGAGACTGAACAGGAGTTTTTCTGAAGAAATAGGATAGAAAAATGGCTAAACCTGGGACAAAGACACTAGAAAAGGGACCATGGTATGCAGGGACTCAGATTTCCTAGGAAAAAGGAGTGGAATGAGAAACTTCAGGAGTTGAAAATCGGTGAGAAGCAAGGACTCATAAACAAGTAAGACACAAGAATAGGACAGGAACAATGGGGAACATAGTGCAGAGCAAACCAAGTTTGGCAGGGATTGGAAGGATTATGTTCATTAAGGAAATTTTCTCTAAATCCTCATATGAAGACTGAGATTCCTAAGCTGTACCACTCTACAGCTACTTGTAACATCCCATCCCTGCAAAGCATGTGTTTCATTCCTGTGTAGCAGAACTTCAGTGGATATCTTAATACAATCAGCTCTCCATTATCTGAGGTGATGAGGGATTTGGACACCCTGCGTAATATAAAATCTCTGATAATGTAGGCCCAGCTAGGAGCACCGTACAGAATCAACTGATTGCACAGTCAGAGCTGCAAAGCTCTGCAGAATGCAGAGACCAGTCAGCCCAGGTGCAGTGCTGTACCTGTAGTAGCAACTCCACATCGCAGGGCTGCCTCCTGGGCTGTCTTGCCCTCAGGTTAACCTGCCACCAGCTCAGCAGCCTTCAGCTGAAGCTAAAAAGCTTCACTCTATTTGGTCTGTCACCACTCACAGTCATGCAATGGTCTCTGTGCTGCGTTCCCCTGTGCTTTTGGCTGCAGTGAATGGTGCAGGGAAACTTAAGCTGGCTAAAACTTCTGGAGCTGTTCCTGAAGGCATCGTAGCCATGCTTGCAAAGCCTATGAATAACTAAGAGTTGCCTATTTAAATTAACACCAGCAACAGCTAGCTCTTCTGTAGTACTTAGAGTGGCAGTTTATAAGCACTCATCCATACCACATCGACTGCAGTGATACAAGCTTGTGCTGAGAATCTGAAGATTTCTGCTGAACAGCCTATAGGAGCGTGTTTGGCAGAATTTCTTCATGTACTCAACTGTTTGATATTTCTGTTTTATTTTTTTGAAAAAATTACAGATAAAAAATCACTACATCAAAATAATCTCATGAAGATTATGAAGTCAGGCATTCTACAGTTAGGAAGTGCCAGAACTAAGTTGTCTATGTAATCTGAATTCGTTCTTCTTATGCATATGCATTAGAATTACATGATTACATCCTTTTTTTTTTTTCCCCATAAGATCTTTGCCTATTTAATTGATGGCATAGAATTCAGAATGCAAAGTTGATGGGCAGCAATTCAAGTTTGTCTTAGCTTCACTATTCAGTATGAGTGTCTGTGATTTAATTGCTGCATGCTAATCTAAACTTGGTTTTGGACAGACTTACTATTTCTTCAAGGATTTTTCTGTTGTGCTCATTGGAGCATTTCACAAATAACTAAGAATTTATTTTCACATCTTCCCTAGACAGAAGGATTTTTGGCACTTTTTTTTAGACATGACAAACTAATTCGCAGAGGTATTAAAATCAAAAGTTCTTCGGTATTAATAATTATTTGTCATTAACCATTGGAGTGTCAAATCTGTAATTTAGCATTACAAAGTACTATTTGGTCATATGTGGACTGAGTGGTGACATACACATATTGCAGCACAACAAAGATCCTTGTCTCCCAGTTGTCCAGTTCAGGTACCTCACGGGAGCACATTTCACACATAGCCTTTTTCCTATGGATGTCAAGATGTCAAGCATTTTGAAAGTTCGAATAATGTACAAAATGTTTAAGTAAGGAAAACTTAAATCTATCATTTCATAACTTTTGAGTACCTACCTTTGCTGTCTGGTATGGTTCCTTTTAATGCAGGTTTCTAACAAGAGATCTGCTCTACAGTCTGATCCTTCACACACTTATTAGGTAGAAACAGGACAGACACTTGCTACAGACTGGTAGCAGAAAATTCCTACATGTGTATTTTGTTAGTATAAACTTTCTAGAACCAGTTCTCTTTGCAGTTGTAGTGGAGAACGGAGAAGGTAAATCAGATAAGAAAAGGTAGCACTCAATTCCGGCACCACTGCAAACAAGTCTCCTAGTTTTATTCCCAATTCCTCTACATTCCCTGATTTTCTGTGGAGCAATATAAAAAGTACTGCTGGTCTTTCAACTTCTTTAAAGCTGTCTTGGTAGCATTGTCTCCTGGCTTTTGCTGCTGTTGCTCTTGTCACTGTAATGTAAATATTCACTGTAGCTGCCAGAATGTCTCGGTCTGGTTTTCAAATCTGGGTCTGGTTTAATCACATCTGATTGAAAAAGGAGATATTCTATGACTAGAAAGTGTATTTAATGGATATCAGAAGTTTGAGAACTTTCTTTAGTATTAAGACCAACAGAGAGAACCAGTGGGCTGTATGATTTGCTGACGTCAAAATGTTCAATGGGCTTTCATGCAGGATGGGAGCAACCTCATTGGTTCTGCAAACCTGGAGATGAGACTGGATACAAGTAAATGAAAGATTACCTTTTTATTTTGCCTGATAAATTGTCAGCTGAGTTAAACTTAATGAGAAGCATACATTTATCATTCATTTCAGCTAAAAGGTATCTATTAAGTAGATCTTCCATTACTGTTTTTTCCATATTTTAGAATCCATTTCATTCTGATAATGCAGACATTCCAAAACACACATTGAGGTGTTCTGTAACTCTTCTAGATATGGGGTATCAGGGAGCAGCCTAGCTCAAGGAAGAGATTAGAGAACAATTTGTTCATCATAAATCTGTATTTTTCTCCCTTTCTTCTTATTTGATCAGCAGCACAGGATAATGTTTTCATGAAAAAGCTCATTCCTCTCTGTATAATTCTCAGAAAAGGAGAAGCCCAATCCTCCTTTCTTTTTTTCTGTGCCTGCCTACATAGTTACCTGCTTGCATCAGGGAGCATCCATCAAATAACTGTTTTCCACAGGGATACTGGAGTCCCAATCTAAATGAGGCTGGCTCATAAAGGAATAGACACACTCTGCTGTTCAGAAATAAAGCCTTTGACACCTTAAACTCAAATAAATGATTCAGCAACAAAGTATGCTGTAAATTTACATGACAGACTACTACTTCTTCTAACATTTGAACAGTTCACAGTTTATTGTACAAAATGGTTGATAAAATATCAACCCATATCTTTCTCTGTTGTTAAAGGATTTTAATAATGTTAGACCAAGGAAAATATTGGGTAAGCTACCTACAATTAGGAAAATATCTCTCTCTTGAATGATTATTAAACTGAAGAAATTGAAGACTACATTTTGCTGAAGAAAGCACAAAATGGCCAAATTGTGTTTTATGTGTGTTAATGCTCTGTTTTGGACCCAGTTTTCAGCACACAAATTGGTTTGACCCTGTGGGTCGTGAGTATAAACAGGTTATGGAAAAAGTTGGTGTGATTGACCTGTCACTATTTGGCAAGTTTAAAGTAAAAGGCACAGATTCTGTTAAGCTGCTGGATCATCTATTTGCAAATGTTGTTCCAAAGGCAAATGGGACAGTGATAACTGTTTTAATGTAGGATTTAGACAAACAAGATCTGTTTCAGAAATGGAAAATAAGGCATAATATTATCATCATATCTTTCAGATACCAAACACTCAGATCTTTTGGAGAAATTCCTGTGTCAGGAGATATAATTTCACTCAGTTAAGAGCATGAACAGTGGAGTTTATACTAGAGTAGCTCCAAGTAGAAGTACCTTTTGGCACAAATCATTGAATCTTAGAATGGTTGAGGTTGGAAGGGACCTCTGGAGGTCCTCTTGTCCAACCCCCTGCTCAAGCAGGTCACCTAGAGCTTGTTACCCGGGACTATGTCCAGGTGGCTTTTGAATATCTCCAGGGATGGAGAGTCCACAGCCTCTTTGGGCAACCTGTTCCAGTGCTCAGTCACCCTCACAGTAAAAAAAGAAAGTGTTTCCTGATGTTCAGACAGAACCTCCTGTTTTTCAAATCTTTGTCTAAAGAAGGCCAAGTGAATCTCACCTGGAATTCTTTTGTAGTAGTACTAGAATAGTGCCGTGCTGTAGCAGCTTCAGGCAGCTTCAGGCAGCAGAGGAGAGCAGTGGAATGGCCTGACCATAGATGGATGTTGTATTCTTCCTGGATGCCCAAGGGGGAACAGTTTTGTGTTTTGGGTTTTTTTGTTTGCTTTTTTGTGTTTGTTTTTTTTTTTTTAAAATATTACCCATGCTTATTTTTCCATCCCCCTCATATTGACTCTGTTTTACAGCTGGCAGGGTTGCAAATATTCAGCCTTCAACTCACACCTGTCCTTTCTCCACAAGTGTGGCTGCTCACAGACCCTCAGAATATGATCCTGTTCTCAAAAACGGCACACTGTGACAAACTACCCCAGGCTTCTTATTCTTGGTCCTCAGTTCATGGTAGTGCTCCATGAGACTCTTTATCGTCCTGCTTCATCAATCACTCTCATCTAGTGTCTTTAACTTCAGAGATACACCTCCAGCAAGCAGATTGTTCCTTTCTGAAGTGCTACAGCTGTGGGGTTTGCTCATTTCAGCACTGAATTTCACTAAGTTTTTGCTGTAGATGATGGTTTTAGCTGCTTCAGACACCAGAGAGAGGAAGTATAGGAAAACAGTAAGTACACTGAGACTATAGTCACAAAGGTAGATAACTTCTTCTCAGAGGTCAGAGCCAACTGAATGAGGAGGCTGTACGCAAGAATGGTGTCCTATAGGTTTAGGAGAAAGAAGAACCTGAATTGCCATGTAATCATATTTTTTTGTGATAGCAATATAGATTGTTTGTCTTCTCTCTAGCTTGGGGTAGAGGTGGGGTAACAATGTCATCAGCTGGTATGGATAACACTTGCTGAATATATTTATGCGGTGGGGGGAAAGCAAGATTAAACAGGAAACTATGAGAACAAAGCGAGTGCTTTCTATGGAGTTTAATCAGTGTTGCTAAGGGGAAAAAGAAAGATAGACAGCAAAATAGAATGAACAGTTTATGAGTCCACTTAAAAATCCAGTATTCACAAGTTGATTATTTAAATTGCCTGATTTTTGGTGTGACTTGCATCAGATCCTGAAGATTCAACTATGTGCCTGTAATATGCCAGTAACTATATTAATGTAATATGACCTTGCAAAAGAATGTTAATATCTGCAATATTTTTCCTTTTTCCATTCATTGTCTGGAATCTGGGTGCTGATTGGGTGATTGACAAGGTTCTTATGAAAGCAGAATGAAATAAGAGAGATTAAATTCTGCCTCTGGAACCAGACCAGCACAACAACTATGGCACATTCATATTTCTGTTTGTATGGATGATATCTGTATGAACATGCATACATGTTATGGCTAAGTAACTGTTATTTGAAATTTTGCCTCTAGAGACCACATTTCTACACAGAACCTGATTCAAATGTACAGAGATGTAGATTCATAGTCAGCAGCTACATAAAATACAAAAGCATGCATAAATCAGGGCCACAAAAGCATAAGCCAGCTCAGTATTTCTTTCCTTAAAGTAAGGGGCAAAGTATATGATATCCTTTGGGGATTTGAAAGCCTTATTCACAATTGAAAAAGAATATTTATGTCAATAACACACGTAGAATTTTTTATTCTGATGATCAGAAAGCAAACTAAAATTGATTGAATTTGCATAGAAAATGCATTCTTAAATCAAATGAACACCTTGTCTAATACACAATTGAAAATATTTATGAAGGTCTCAATTTATGTCATTTCAAAAATTTCATTTTTTTCTATGAAGAAAAATGTGAAATTTAAACTGTAAAGCTTAAGCTTGGCCAATTGTGTATCTGTCCTCTCCTATTATGGCATAGCAGAACAAACAAAAAAATTGTTCTTTCAAGTAAAGACATATTTCCATATATTTCATAATGTTTAAGAATTCAAAGGTTATATTTTGCATCCTTAATAATTGCAAATTTTACTCTGTAGGTGGGTTCCACAAATATAAGCCATATGTTAACACCAAGAGGAAAAGTTTATGCTGAGCTAACAGTCTCTCAACTGCATCCAGGAGAATTTATGCTTATAACTGGCTCGGGGTCAGAACTCCATGATCTGAGGTTAGTTTATTTTTGATACAGTAAGTACATAGTGCCATACAGTCACACTAATATAGAAACCTTTTTACTAATTGCCAAATTCTTAATTATTACTCAACAAACCTTTTACTGGCTTCAAGAGAATTCTACTTATTTATTGATCTCAGTTTCTTAGAAACTTGGTTGAATTGAATCCTGAAGTATAAGCAGTTGCTTATTGGATTATTGTTGATGTAAAAAAATGGAGAATTTACTTGTAGTTATGTAATATAGTTTAATGTAGGTAGTTCTTGTTTTGTTGTTGAACATGTTTGTGTTTGGCATTGTATGATGGAACACAGCACAGTTGTTCCTTTCTATTTTTTTCTCTTACACAAAAAAGAAAATTGGCTTTAAACATGGATGACCGCAGAGGCACTGACCTGGCCAATACAGATGGGTAGTGCAGTCTTCCTGATACTGTGTTAATGTCTTCTGCTTTGGGCTCTGGTGTCACAAAGTGAAACAAAGGAAAGAAATGAGGTAGAAGCAGTCACAGGATGACTTCATTAAAATGCTTTTCATAGATGCACATTGGAAGTGACATTTCTAGTGCTATTAGTGGCTGTACATACATAATAAAAAAAAGAATTTTTCTTTCTGGAGATTGCTGACAAATCATTTCTTAAAAATGAATCAACACATAAAAGACTGAAATTTGCTACCCCAACATATGATGAATAATGTACTGTTTCATAACAGTCCCATGGGAATCAGTAGGACCATTGGCATATTCAGGAACCAAATGGCAGAACCAGGCCTAATGTATTTACCTCTATGGAATCTCTACAGTCCTGTTTGGTACTCCCCTGTGCCTGAGATCTTTTAACACTGCTTAACAAAATAGTACTTTATAAGATTTTTAAATATACCCCTTTCATTTATTTTGTGAGCTTCCTGAAAGACAGTACCCAGCTGATGTTTTTTATTAAATCAAAACTCAAAGCTGAACTTTTTGCCAATATTTTAAATACTGTATTCAGGAAGGAACAAGGCTGGTTGTACATTTCAGTTGACACAGGAATTTATTTTGAGATTTCTTATGTTCATTGTGTTTACTGCTTACTCTTTTTGTATGACTTTTAATTAACACATTCTGCATCCAAAGGCAAATCTGTGTTCAGTCCTATGACATCACTTCTTTCTCTTATCTTGAAAATACTGTTCCACCCATTTAAATTTTCTCCTTTCCTTGCTGTATCCCAGATACTTGTGTTCCTATACCAGTATCTCACCAGAAAACAGTTTAACATCAACAATGGATTTGACTATCTAATGTAGCACATACTTCCATTGGTTTTGAGAAGGTGTGGGACTGGGAGCTGCTGGGAGGATGAACACTAACAAAAATTTTTTCCTTTTTAATCTTTATCTAAATCAGTTATTTTTCATTAAAAAATTAACATCACTGTTGTGTTTTACATGCAAATGATAGAAGAGGAGGTAACGAAAGGTGGATACAAAATTGAAAAAGAAAACATGACAGATGAGATGGGAGTACTTGGTGTAGCAGGTCCATATGCACGACAGGTCCTCCAGAAGTTGACAACTGAGGATCTGAGTGATGGTTTACTTAAGTTTCTTCTGATACTGCTGTTACTGCTATTAGGTTATCGTACACAGGTAAGCAATAGAGAAAACAGACTCTTAAGGAAAGAGGCAATAAATAAAATAATGTGTAACTAAAATTATGTTGAAAAATAAATCTCATCATGTATTCATAAGCAATAGGTTAATCACATGCCTACCGAGCCCTGTTCAACACTATTCAGAACCCTCAAGGGAAAGAGAAGGTCTCTGGATCAGATGACAAAACAACAGGCCCTGTGGCTACTCCAACCCCCATGGCAGGCACTGCGGCTACTCCAACCCCTACGACAGGCATTGTGGCTACACCAACACCCACAACAGGCACTGCGGATACTCCAACCCCCATGACAGGCACTGCAGCTACTCTAACCCCCGCAAAAGAGAAACAACCCGTGCCAGTGTCAGTTGCCCCTATACAGAAGAAGAAATACAAAAGAAAATCAGCTCATTTAGTAAGGGATGAAGATGAATCAGGGCCATCATGACAACAGGAGGAGGAAGAGGGAGAAGCCATAAATGAGATGGTAACCACCCGATCCCTATCCCCGAGTGAGCTGCGAGATATGCGAAAAGATTTCAGTCGTCGTCCAGGCGATCACATTGTCACCTGGCTGCTCTGATGCTGGGATAACGGGGCCAGTAGCCTGGAATTAGAGGGTAGGGAAGCCAAGCAGCTGGGATCCCTTTCTAGGGAAGGGGGCATTGACAAAGCAATTGGACAAGGGGCACAAGCCCTCAGCCTCTGGAGGCGACTCCTGTCAGGCGTGAAGGAAAGGTATCCCTTCAAGGAAGATGTTATATGCCACCCAGGAAAGTGGACCACCATGGAGAAAGGTATCCAGTACCTGAGGTGCGACGAGCGAGGGAAGGCAAGCAGTCGACTCAATGTGAGTGATAAGGCCAGCTTCAACTTTATTGTAAAACCCTACACATATTTATACACTAAGTTCTACCTTATGCATACTTGTCTCACAATCATTGGCTTAGCTCTAAAAATTACATTATCATATTCCTCCTACTTTCGGTTACTGCTACGTGGTCCGGGTTCCATCCTGTTTTTCTTATACTGTACTTTCTCAAAGTTGCTTATCTGCACAGAGCAAGGTCAGCATGACTTTCTTTTCTCCCTTGTCAGCATGACTCAGAATTTTCCCACCGCGGCCTAGTCTGGCTAACTTTCTCCAACAATTCCCCCTTTTTCTTTTTGGACCACCAATACATTGTGGTTCATTTTTACAACATTATTTAAAATACAGTGATATGCTATTTTTACTATAACTATAATTGTTAATAAAATACCAAGCCAGCGCTTGCGCAGTGCCTATGTTAGGCACTAGGGAAGCAAATACATTGGCTGTGGTTGACCATAATTCTATATTGTCGTTACAATACCATTTACATCATGCTCAGGTCCCACACTATCCAATACATTCTCATTATCCACCATCCCCCTTCCCATCTTTTGATATAATACACAGATATCATTCCCTTAGTCTATGGACCACCCCTGTAAAATGTCCATAAAATATCCATAAATGTACACAAAATGTCCACTGCGTTCGTTTAGTCCATGACTTTGGGCTCCATCTGTTATGGTGGTCACTCAGGTCAGCAGAGGTGGTGTGTTGCGTGGAGTTACTGGGCACCAAAGCCGGCTCAGGTCAGGTCACTGCTGCACTTGCACTGCTTCTTGTAAAGTTTGTCCTCCGTTGGTTCAGGTGGTTCCTGCTGCTTGGGCATGGGCTTATCCACAGTCACAGACGCCTCGGGGTGTCCTGTCCCGCATGGACTCAGTCACAGGTCACAGTCCCTTCGATTCGAGTTCACGCTGCAGTTCCAGCCTGTCCAGTGCAGCAGCACAGAAGCAGCAGCGATGCCCTGGCCATCTGCCAGCCCAGGCGCATCCCCATTGCTGTTATCAGAATGTTCCCAGGCACAGCACAGTAAGACGATCAGCAGTGCAGCAGTACAGCAAGCAGCGAGAGCAAAAAAGCAGCCACTAACGAGCACAAGACTCTAATACACATTAAGGCAAGCAAGCCCCATGGCAAGCACAAGAGCCTGCGAATTAATAGCTAAACAGCAGTAACAGCTATAAATTCAATATCTAGCACATTCCAATCAAACGTGTCGTTATCTTGAACCCCTCGAGCCCCACGTTGGGCGCCAAAAAGGACTGTCGTGGTTTAACCTGGCAGGCAGCCAAATACCATGCAGCCGCTCACTCACTCCCCCCACCCCCAGCGGGACGGGGAGAGAATCGGAAGGGTAAGAGTGAGAAAACTCGTGGGTTGAGATTAAAGACAGTTTAATAGGGAAAGCAAAAGCTGCGCACACAAGCAAAGCAAAACAAGGAATTCATTCACTACTTCCATCGGCAGGCAGGTGTTCAGCCATCTCCAGGAAAGCAGGGCTCCATCACGCGTAACGGTTACTTGGGAAGACAAACGCCATCACTCCGAACGCCCCTAGCCCATTGGCCAGCTGGGCCAGCCAAAGTAGTTGTTGTGATTGCTTCAAAATAAGCCTCATTATGTTCTTAATATCTTCTGGACATAGCATCCCGCTACCCCAGATATAGTTTAGCATTTGCCTTGCAGGCTCGCTATGCACTCCCGACTCATTAACTGTGTTTCGCAATTGATTTAATATTTTCCAATCTAGGGCCTCATGCACCCCAGTCATAGCCCCTGCGTTATCTACCTGGTAGATTACCGGGAAGGCTTGAGGGCTAATTTGATCTAATAAATCAAAATCTTTTTGTTCAATAGCTTCTCGTGCTATTTTGTCCCAACCAACCCGCACTAAACACGGCTGTTGATGAGCTCGGGACGGTTTGGGGGTGGCCTTTAAAAGACTTTCAGCTTGAGCAGTCTCCTGTCCGCTACTGTCTACCCTTTCATCTTCACTGGGACCCTCCCCCTCCTCCTCCTTCTCCCCCGGCGGTGCGGAGGGACAAGCCCTTTCTGTCGGTGGATCAGGAGGGGGACGAGAGGGTCGGCGAACGACGGGAACAGGAATTCCCGAAGGCGGAGGTGAAAAGTAGTCACCCCCTGCTGTGAGACGTCCAGCGGCAGGATCGGACTGCTCAAGCCGATCGGAGGCGGCTGTAGCTATTCGCCTTTCAGTTTTATATCTTTTTATACAATTAATAACATCTCTCCAGGATTTCATTAATTTTCTTGCTGATTTATCATCATCAATTACTAGATCCCACAAACAATCTCCATAAGAACGCCACTCGTCTACTTCAAACATACTTTCAGGGTCTTTAAAAAACCCTTTTGCTTTCCCTAACGCAATTAACCCAGCCAGGTCCAGGTCTTTTAATTGGCTTACTCCCCGCTCTTCTAAAAAGCGTTTTAAAATATCGAAGGCTACCTCTACTTCCATTGCGCGCTATGTTGACCCTCTTAATTATCCGGTCGTTTGCAGCCTTTTCCCACGGGTAGCCTTCTATCGGACGGCGAACCCCTTTTAATAGTCCTGGGTTCGAGCACGGATCAGGCGCGCCGCGACAGCGTCCGCCGATCTTCTGCTCCCTGGTCGCTGCTACCAGTGCTTCTCCGATCTCGCTGTCCGGTGAAAAACAGGGATGGGGGGTCCCTGTTCGGGCGCCACTTGCGACGAGCGAGGGAAGGCAAGCAGTCGACTCAATGTGAGTGATAAGGCCAGCTTCAACTTTATTGTAAAACCCTACACATATTTATACACTAAGTTCTACCTTATGCATACTTGTCTCACAATCATTGGCTTAGCTCTAAAAATTACATTATCATATTCCTCCTACTTTCGGTTACTGCTACGTGGTCCGGGTTCCATCCTGTTTTTCTTATACTGTACTTTCTCAAAGTTGCTTATCTGCACAGAGCAAGGTCAGCATGACTTTCTTTTCTCCCTTGTCAGCATGACTCAGAATTTTCCCACCGCGGCCTAGTCTGGCTAACTTTCTCCAACACTGAGGGAATTAGCCATGCTGGAAGTGATTTATGATGACCTGAACAATGAGCAGTTACCCAATGATCCAGATGAAGTCAAGTGCACACGACCCATGTGGCGGAAGTTTGTACAGAGCGCACCATCGTCGCATGCCAGCTCATTGGCAATAACGACCTGGAAAGACGGAGAGGAACAAATGATGGATGAATTGGCTGGCCAACTCCGGCAATATGAAGAAAGTCTCTCTTCCTCCCTACGGGCCTGCGTCTCTGCTGTGGAGAAACTGCCGGACATGCTAACCGAGAAACTGTCTCGGGAGTTCCAGCAACTCAAAGAGGATATGTCCAACTCTCCACCTGTACGGGCCAGTGTCTCAGCCATTAGGAGTAAGCGCCCCTCAGCTCAAGAGAGAAGATATAGTGGATACATGCCCCGGGGCACCCTGTGGTTTTACCTGCGTGACCACGGAGAGGACATGAGGAAGTGGGATGGAAAATCTACCTCGACCCTAGAGGCACGGGTACGTGAGTTGCAAGGAAAAGCAATCACACAAGGGGGTTCTTCCAGGAAAACTGCTGCTCCAGTCTCCAGTGAGCAGTTCCCCAGACAGAGTAGAAGGGCTGATCCCACTTCTGACCTTAACAAAGAGACTTCTGATTCATACTTACAAGAAGTGAGTAACGAATACTATGACCAGGACTAGAGGGGCCCTGCCTCCAGCCAGGTGGAGGAAAGGGACAACCGGGTTTACTGGACTGTGTGGATTCGATGGCCTGGCACATCAGACCCACAGGAGTATAAGGCTCTCGTAGACACCGGTGCACAGTGCACCCTGATGCCATCAAGCTATAAAGGGGCAGAACCCATCTGTATTTCTGGAGTGACAGGGGGATCCCAAGAGTTAACTGTATTGGAGGCCGAAGTGAGCCTAACCAGGAATGAGTGGCAGAAGCACCCCCTTGTGACTGGCCCAGAGGGTCTGTGCATCCTTGGCATAGACTACCTCAGGAGAGGGTATTTCAAGGACCCAAAAGGGTACCGGTGGCCTTTTGGTATAGCTGCCCTGGAGACGGAGGAAATTAAACAGCTGTCCACCTTGCCTGGTCTCTCAGAGGACCCTTCTGTTGTGGGGTTGCTGAGGGTTGAAGAACAACAGGTGCCGATCACTACCACAACAGTGCACCGGCAGCAATATCGCACCAACGGAGACTCCCTGCTTCCCATGCATAACCTGATTCGTCGACTGGAGAGCCAAGGAGTGATCAGCAAGACTCGCTCACCCTTTAACAGTCCCATATGGCCAGTGCGAAAGTCTAATGGGGAGTGGAGACTAACAGTAGACTACCATGGCCTGAACAAAGTCACGCTGCCACTGAGTGCTGCTGTGCCGGACATGCTAGAACTCCAAATACGAAATGGAATCAAAGGCAGCCAAGTGGTACGCCACAACTGACATTGCTAATGCGTTCTTCTCAATCCCTTTGGCAGCAGAGTGCAGAGCACAGTTTGCTTTCACTTGGAGGGGCGTCCAGTACACCTGGAACCGACTGCCCCAGGGGTGGAAACACAGCCCTACCATTTGCCATGGACTGATCCACACCGCACTGGAACAGGGTGAGGCTCCAGAACACCTGCAATACATTGATGACATCATCGTGTGGGGCAACACAGCAGAAGAAGTTTTAGAGAAAGGGAAGAGAATAGTCCAAATCCTTCTGAAGGCCGGTTTTGCAATAAAACGAAGTAAGGTCAAGGGACCTGCACAGGAGATCTAGTTTTTAGGAATAAAATGGCAAGATGGACGTCGTCAGATCCCAATGGATGTGATCAACAAAATAACAGCCATGTCCCCACCAACTAGCAAAAAGGAAACACAAGCTTTCTTAGGAGTTGTGGGCTTTTGGAGAATGCATATTCCAGATTACAGCCTGATCGTAAGCCCCCTCTATCATCAAGTGACTCGGAAGAAGAACGATTTCAAATGGGGCCCTGAGCAACGACAAGCCTTTGAACAAATTAAACAGGAGATAGTTCATGCAGTAGCCCTTGGGCCAGTCCGGGCAGGACAAGATGTAAAGAATGTGCTCTACACCGCAGCCGGGGAGAATGGCCCTACCTGGAGCCTCTGGCAGAAAGCACCAGGGGAGACTCAAGGTCGACCCTTAGGGTTCTGGAGTCGGGGATACAGAGGATCCGAGGCCCACTACACTCCAACTGAGAAGGAGATATTGGCAGCATATGAAGGGATTCGAGCTGCTTCGGAAGTGGTTGGTACTGAAGCACAGCTCCTCCTGGCACCCCGACTGCCGGTGCTGGGCTGGATGTTCCAAGGGAGGGTCCCCTCTACACATCATGCAACCGATGCTACGTGGAGTAAGTGGGTCACACTGATCACACAACGGGCCCGAATAGGAAACCCCAGTCGCCCAGGAATCTTGGAAGTGATCACGAACTGGCCAGGTGACACGTGCTGAAGAAGCCCCACTGTATAATAAACTGCCAGAAAATGAGAAGCAATATGCCCTGTTCACTGATGGGTCCTGTCGCCTTGTGGGAAAGCATCGGAGGTGGAAAGCTGCTGTATGGAGTCCTATACGCCAAGTCGCAGAAACTGCTGAAGGAGAAGGTGAGTCGAGCCAGTTTGCAGAGGTGAAAGCCATCCAGCTGGCCTTGGATATTGCTGAACTAGAAAAATGGCCAGTACTTTATCTCTATACTGACTCATGGATGGTGGCAAATGCCCTGTGGGGGTGGTTGCAGCAGTGGAAGCAGAACAACTGGCAGCGCAGAGGTAAACCCATCTGGGCTGCCGCATTGTGGCAAGATATTGCTGCCTGGGTAGAGAACCTGACTGTAAAAGTACGTCACGTAGATGCTCACGTACCCAAGAGTCGGGCCACTGTGGAACATCAAAATAACCAGCAGGTGGACCAGGCTGCTAAGATTGAAGTGGCTCAGGTGGATCTGGACTGGCAACATAAGGGTGAATTATTTATAGCTCTGTGGGCCCATGATTCCTCAGGGCCATCAAGGAAGAGATGCAACATATAGATGGGCTCGTGATCGAGGGGTGGACTTGACCACGGATGCTATTGCCCAGGTTATCCATGAATGTGAAACATGCGCTGCAATCAAGCAAGCCAAGAGAGTAAAGCCTCTTTGGTATGGAGGATGGTGGCTGAAATATAAATATGGGGAGGCCTGGCAGATTGATTATATCACACTCCCACAAACCTGCCAAGGCAAGCGCTATGTGCTCACCATGGTGGAAGCAACCACCGGATGGCTGGAAACATATCCCGTGCCCCATGCCACTGCCCGGAACACCATCCTGGGCCTTGAAAAGCAAGTCCTATGGCGACATGGCACCCCAGAAAGAATTGAATCAGACAATGGGACTCATTTCCGAAACACCCTCATAGACACCTGGGCCAAAGAGCATGGCATTGAGTGGGTCTATCACATCCCCTACCATGCACCAGCCTCTGGGAAAATCGAACGATACAATGGACTGCTAAAGACTATGCTGAGAACAATGGGTGGTGGGACATTCAAGCATTGGGATACACATTTAGCAAAGGCTACCTGGTTAGTCAACACCAGGGGATCTTTCAATCGAGCTGGCCCTGCCCAGTCCAAACCCTTACGTACTGTAGAGGGGGATAAAGTCCCTGTCGTGCACATAAGAAATATGCTGGGGAAGACAGTCTGGGTTACTCCTGCCTCTGGCAAGGGAAATCCCATTCGTGGGATTGCTTTTGCTCAAGGACCTGGGTGCACTTGGTGGGTAATGCGAAAGGATGGGGAAGTCCGGTGTGTACCTCAAGGGGATTTGATTTTGGGTGAAAATAGCCAATGAACTGAATTGTATGATGTTAATTGCTATATAATACTGTGTGTCATCACTTCTATGGTTACTATATGCCATATGAACAGTATTGCAGTAAGAATCACCCACATTAATGAAGAATGAACTTTGATGAAACCAAGCAAAGTGCAGTGGTGATGGAACCAGAACTGGCTTCAGGATGCAACAATCCAACACCACACACCATCTCTCCTGCCCTGAAAGACTGTTATGACAGATGGAGCCCAAGGTCATGGACTAAATGAACTCAATGGACATTTTAGAGGGATAGTCCATAGACTAAGGGAATGATATCTGTGTGTATATATATCAAAAGACAGTGAAGGTGGTGGTGATTAATTGAGATGTATTGGAAAGTGTGAGACCTGGGCATGACGTAGATAGTATAGAATAAGGGGTGGATACTGTCCTGGTTTCGGCTGGGATAGAGTTAAATTTCTTCCTAGTGCTGTGTTTTGGATTTAGTATGAGAAGAATGTTGATAACACACTGATGTTTTAGTTGTTGCTAAGTACCCTATTAGTCAAGGACTTTTCAGCTTCTCATGCTCTGCCAGGTGCACAAGAAGCTGGGAGGGAGCATAGCCAGGACAGCTAGCCCAACTGGCCAACAGGGTATTCCATACCATATGACTACATGCTCAATATATAAACCAGGGGAGTTGGCCGGGGGGGCAGCGATCGCTGCTCGGGTATTGGCTGGGCATCGGTTGGCAGGTGGTGAGCAATTGCTTTTTGCAATAAATAAAATAATAATTACAAAACCCCCCAAAAACCCAAAAGCTGTGGTAGTCCATTATTTATGGAATTTTTTTTTTTTTAAACAGATTATCTGTGACACTAATCCCTTGGAAGCTGGACTGGAATGCTCTGTTAAGCTAAACATATATTATTTACAGTGTTCTATTATGTACAAGGTTAATCCTTTAAGTGTTTGAAAAGAAAAATGTCATAATCTGTAAAATAAAATAGGTATTAGAAAATGAACTCAGCAACCTTTTTCACTGTATTTAAGAATAATTACTTTATTAAGTACTGATTTGATTAAAAAAATTTTCATATTTTTCCATGTTTCTTGCTAACAAAATTATACATTAGATCAGGAAGTTGCAAACACTCATTTTAATGTTGTCTACAACAAAAATAATTCTTTGTGCTTTATTTTCCTAGAGAAATTTGTCATGTGCTTTTGCAAGCATACAGTATCTATATACAAGCTGAATAAGCCGAACAAGCCTGTTCATATTGTGAAAATGTTTTACCTGCTTATTCTTGTTAAAGGAGTTGTTCTGTAGAATCATTTTCCCTGGCTACCACTCTGGTACAGCAATTACTGAAAAAACCAGTAGATTTTTCAGAAGAACTGCTTACTGACAACTTGGCTATACGTCAAATATAAGATAAAGTAATATATTGGTTATAAAAAAATAAATTACTTGTTCATAGAATTTCTGAAGAGGTCCTCTGCTCATAATTTGTTCTTGCCTGATTTGAAGTTCAGAGAATGGGACTAGTTGAATTGAAATGCGTTGTAAAAATGAAAATATGTTATTCTATCTCCTTTTATCAGCATCCCCATTTTCTTATATTAATATTTTAGCAAATCAAACTCTGTTATAGTCTAATAGATACAGAAATTGCTTGTAATTCACTTTTCCAGTCCAATGAAACCCAAACCAAGTGTCAAAACTCTGTCAAATAGAGGACCTTTCTGTGAAACCCAGTGAAATAGTTTCCTGTGCAGCTCTAATGCCATCTCTTGCTACCAGTTAGCCCATCAACTCAAACAGCAATTGCCTGTACCATGGATGTGAAGTTTCTAACCTAAAAAATCAGGTCCTAGACATTTCAAGCTAGGTGCCCTAAATTAGGAGATATTTCTGACTTAATATTTTGTCTCAGTTTTTCATCTGTAAAATAGAGAAAGTGCCAACATTTTTACATTAAGAAGAGCGAGGAGAAAAATTAGCGTTTGCAAAGCATTTGGTCTTTACAATGATGTAATGTGATGCAGGGTCAAATTCTGTTCTTATTTATATTCCCTTTATACCTGAAAGGGTAATAGATAACAAATGACCCTTGATATTTTTTGTCGTGTCATGTGGAGGCACTGTGGAACTGATAAAAGGAATCCCAAACTTTAAATTACAGCTCCAAATAAGCAACAAATCTTAATCTTTGGGTAGGCAAGAATTATGGAGGCATGTTAAACCTAAAATGATGCTTTTATCTACATGAGTTCACCAGCAGTAACAGGAATAAGCCCAGGAAGATGTTTTCCCTCTCCAGCTGTTGAACCTGTCTATATGTGTTGAAGTTCTTCAACCTATGCAGGATTGATAAAACATCAATTTTTTTCCCTATTTAACATCAATATGTGCTCTAGCATGAAATACAAGTTCTAAACTTACTCCTGCCCAACTACAGAGCTCATCCACTGGAAGGCAAGGTGCTCCCAGGGATGTCAATGGCAGTTCCTACATGTAGTAGAGTTATAGCTGTCTCCATTGGGAAGTGTAATTTCACCCTAATCAGAGAAAATGACACATGCAAGGAAAGTAGAGTCTTATGGAATAGGATAGTGTTTTATTTACTCATCAAGGACTTTCCCATCTTGAGGAGAGCATTAGCAGGATTACAGGGGAATGCAGTGAAAAATAATTTCACTGTTACTAGTTTTTCTTTCCAGTTCCATTTGATACATCTGTTTTGTTTTCTTTTCTTAAGTATAAGCAGGAAAGCAGCCATTAGCAGGGAAAGCTGTTGCTTGCCAAGATGCCCATGCAGAACATGCGAAGGCACTAATATGCATGAAGCACTTGATTCTTTATTGCTCCACACACTTCTCTGCTTGGTTGAGATGCAGGGTTGGAACAGCTCTCTGGAGCAGATATTCACATTGTACATGAATCGTCATGGAATGAATCTCCAGCATAGATGCAGGATGTCAGCCTAAAACATTTGCCAGTTTTGCTGAACTAATGTGAAAAAGGAATTAATCAATGTTTATTTATTGACTCGGAAGGGGACGGTTGTGACTGTATGTTGACACTGCAGAGGTACCTGAGCTAACTCAGATATTGGAAGCAGTCTAAACAGTGTAGCATGAAGCACCGTGTGAGATTATTTACTCTGCTTCTTGGCAGTTTGGGGTTGTGAGACCCAATTTCATGCCTCTGGTTTTGGTGTCCGTTTGGTATGGCAGAGACCTCAGCATTCCTTAGAGGCCACCATGACTGAAGACAAGCAAAATACTCTGTTGTCATTTGCTCCTATTGTTATGGAAACTTCCCCCCCCCAAAAAAAAAGGGCAAACGGGACACAAACTATAAGCAACAGATACTTAAATCTGTTTGACATCTTGGTCTGTAGGAAGTTTCTAACAGGGATTATTCATTTAAGCATGCGCCCCCAACTGGGGGAAGTGCTGATTTCTGTGTAAATTAAAACCAAAATGCACTGTTCAGTTAATTACTGGAGTGTTTCTTACTGTGCAACAAGCAGCTGAAACAGCTCACAAAATGGGCAAAAAGTCTTCACTTCAATATAAGTGAATCTCGAGTGGTATGTCATGGAAAATGTAAATACTTTATAAACAGATTAAAGTGAACGAACAACCAAATGCCAATGAAGATAATAGAGTCAAAAAGTTTTTTAATTTCCACGAGAGGAAATTCAAATATCTGGGGAATAAATACGAAGATATGTAAATTCCCAATAAAATATTGATATTTCTCTGCATTTACAAAGTTTAGTGTATGCATCATCTCCAGGTACATATGGACTAGTAATTTTATTTGCATAACAGGAAAAACTCTTAACAACTTAAGTTGCCAAATTTTTTTTCACAGTCTATTAAATTGTAGCATGACAATAAGTAAACCTGTTTCCTCAGGATTTCTGTGGCAAATTTCATTTTATCAATAAGGCTGAAGATGTGGTATTGTTCTATGTGGTTTCCTCTAGACTGCTTGATACTCCTTTTTTCTCTAATGTTAGTGTTAGTTGCTTGCTTGCACAGATGAGCAGGATGGGATGTGATTAAACCAAAGTGGAGGGATGATAATAGAATTAATTTCTAATTTAAAGTATACATTGTCTTCATAACTTCACAAGAAAATCTGTCCGTTTTAGAGGTGGGATTTTTTTTTAATACCTGTTGTCTTTCTTTTGTTTGTTCAATTGGTCTTACATTTAGTATAGCCTCACTCACTAATACTTTCATCTCATGAATAAGCACTCTGCTACTAAATATTCAATAGAGTCCTAATGGTCTTTGTGGCAAGAAATTCACAGAATATCTTTAAAAAAGAAAAAGTTGCAATTCTTTTTGTTCCACATCCCAGAATAACATTTTAGTTCTGCTGCACATTTGAACTTTCTCAGGTTCAAGTGGTCAAAGATATAGCATATCACCTCTGAATGCTTTTTATTTTTCAAAACCCTGGTTTAAAATTAATGGATTTTTCAAATATTATCGTAGAAAAAGATAAGCAATCACCAGATGTTAATTTACTCCAGACCCTTGTTCTATGGTAAAATCAACTACATCTGTGTTTACCTTGCCATATGTATAAAATTTCATGTGTAAAATTACAAAGACCTCTCAGTCCTGAAGATCCTGTAGTCTCCCTGGGCACTCCATTCTAATGATTCACTATCCTTATGTTAGAAAATGTTTTCTTGCCACACTTTAAACTTACCTGGTAACACTTGGTGACTCTATGCTTTGATCGCGTGGTCTGTAGCACTGTTAAACAGCAGTATGAAATAAAAACCTTTCACCTGCAGAAGACTCAGAGGTTTCAGAAACATGGAGGCAAGGAGTGAGTAGGGGCAACCAGAAAAACAACCACTTGTAGCCATTTGCTTATATTTTCCACTTCTTAATTGTTTGGGTTTTTTTCTTTTTTCTTTTTTCTTTTTTTCCTTAAGCAATCGCTGACTTTAAAATGGGAGCTGTGTTTGCAGAACCATAGCAAATGATTCATTTTTATCTTCTCATTTCTAAAATCCAGTATAGGGTGTATAGGGCAGGCTTAGCGGGTAGAATGCCTGGCACTTGCTGTCCAGGTCTGCTGGGAGCAGTGCTCCAACTTGATGCTGGACAGGCCAACCTGCAACAGTTTCTGTAACTCCCCCTTATTGCCATTGTCCGTCCTTCCTTCCCTTTCTCCAACTTTCATCCCTCCTGTTCTGAGAGGAATGACCACAGTAGTGATCACTGACCCCACTCCACAACCTGGAATAAGGTTATGTTTTGTGCCATCTCTACTCTAAGCAAGAAAGGGAGGAGGAGGGAGAAGAAAGAGTACAGACTTTACTGAAGAAAGGATAAGGAGGCTGGGGGAAAGCAGAGGGATCTGAAAAAGGATGGAGTGATGAATAAGAGGTACTAGGTATTTGAGAGGGGGAAGGGTACTTTTTTTCCTTTCTCTTTCACTCCCCATTTGCCTATAACATATTTATTCAGTGTACTTTTCCACCTAAATCCTGTCCCCATCCAAATTAATTTAGGAGTGGAACCATATTCTATTGTTACTTCATTTGATATCAAGAGGGTCATAAACCAGAGGACTTATTCCATCAATTTACACAGAGTATGAAACACATTAGAAAGAAATCTGCAATGATTTTGTTATCTGTATAATATGCATGCCTAGTTACTCCCAGTGTGTTTGTTGTGTCATGTAAAGCAATAAGCACCCACTGAGCTAGGAATTTTGAGTGAAAATAATTCATACATACATACTGACTGGCCACATCTCCCTTAGAAAACTGTTTTGTGCGGTGTAAACTGTAGCTTTGGTTTGCTGCAGAAAAAGAAACTTGTTAAATATTTGCTACCTGCTGAGGAAAATGATCTTCAGTTATCACCCTGGTGAGGGGGATATTATTTGGAGTGTTACCCTGAAATTATTCAAGAGCATCCAACTAAGAATAATTAATTTCAAAATATTGCATTGATGCTGCCTCCAGTGTGTTGTAATGCAATGGTTATAGCAGATCGCAGCAGCTGTTGGTGCTGCCTTACTCAGTTGGGTGGCTTTGTGTACATAATTTGGCAGTATGCCCACAGTCATAAGTAGCATACCAAATAAATTACAACATTTCATTATTAAGAGATTGGCATATCTTTGCTGCCAGTTATTGTTGAATGGATATGACATTTTTCTTCCTAGATACCTAGACTTTATTGTTAAACTGCACAATCTTAAAAAAAAAATTGAAAGTTTTATAGATAATTTCTATTCCTTTGCTTCCCTTAAGCCACAAAAGATTTTTATAGAGGATTAGAATTAGGATCTGTATACAATTGAAAGCCAAGCACATTTGAAACACAGTAAGTTAAACTTTTCAGGGTACATCACTGTGCCTAAAAATCGCCTCATTGCTTAATGTCTCCTGAACTCTTTAGGAAACAAAAAGTATTTTTATCTTGTGCTAGCAAACACATGGTAACTGACACAAGGTAAAAGCCTGATGAGGACAAGGGCAAGGCAGATATCTATGTCTGATATGTTAATAGATGAGATAATCAATGGGCTCCCTTTAGCTATATGCTATTTGAAAATCTTAACTGATTTGTCTTCGTGATAGGATTTGCCATTATAATCTGTGCGTTGGGTAACACAAGTAAAAAGCACAATCTATCTTTTTAGGTTTTGTCTGGTGAACTGCACTCAAATTAAAGAATATGAAGATAAGCAGCAGATGTCCTTATCTTGCTCCTAAGAAGCTTTTTTTTTTATTTTATGTGAAAAACATTACACCTGCCTCAGCTTAATGCTTTGGGAGCTCATGCCAAGATAATGGAAAGTCTTCTGTATTTTGGGCTTAGCTTATTGGGACTCTCATTACTCTAAGTAGTAAAAGTTTTACATTGTTACTACATGTGAAGTGATTGTTTTTTTTAAACTAAGAGACAATAAGAGAAGCTTTAAATTTGATATTTGTTTGAGGTTGGAATTGTTTAGGATTTTGCTTTGTTTCTGTTCTTTTTCTTCTGTGGTTTTTTTTTGCTTTTTTTTTTTTTAAATATTCTTTTACTGAATTATACTGTCTTGAATGGGATATTTTTCTTGCATTATATTTAGTGTGACAAGCTAAAACAAATAGAAGCAATACCAAACTGACTATTTTTCTCCTAGAAACAGGAAGCAGTTGTTACCAAGAATAGCCAGACTGAGTTTGAATTAATCAGTTTCCAAAATGCTGTTTTGATTGGAATGAATGACCTCATGTACACACACTCATAAATCAAAACTGGAAAATGGTGGAAATGTGCTTAGCATACAATTGACATGGATACCCAAGAACTGTAAAATAAGAAGACTGAACTAGTCAGATTCATATGGTTAGAATTTCTTAAGAAGTCGTCACTTTAAATGTTTAAAAAATGTATATATACATCTTTTTTTTGCAGAATTGTACATTATATATACACATATATGTTCATACATACATTTTTATCCATGTTCATATAGTGTTCAGATATGTATGTGTATTTATATATATATGCACATATACATATGTACACACATTTTTGCAGAGTGTGTGTATATATATTCATATATGTGTGTATATTTTGCAGAGTTTGAATTCTAGATTACCTCTTAGTTATTTTTCCAGGCCAGAATTCTAAAAAGACAAGAATATTTTTAACCTTCATAAATCAACAAAGAACAAGCCCATTACATGAAAGCCCCTAAATCCATCTCCAGTTAGCATAAGAACTATGTAGTGGTTTATTCCAGGTGGCCGAAAGCCTGACCCAGTTGAAATTAATTGGGTAATAATTTAATTTTGTATCTGTGACGAATAACAGGCAAAGAATGATCCAGAAATACACAGACTCTAAAAGCTGCTAGCTCCTTGCTCTAATGGTTTCCATACCTAAAAGGTAATTAACAAGTGGAAGTAAAAATTATTTCTGCTGTGTCGTGGTTTAACCTGGCAGGCAGCCAAATACCATGCAGCCGTTCACTCACTCCCCCCGCCCCCCGCAGTGGGACGGGGAGAGAATCGGAAGGGTAGGAGTGAGAAAAACTCGTGGGTTGAGATAAAGACAGTTTAATAGAACAGAAAAGGGAGAATAATGATAATAATAATAATGATAGAATATACAAAATGAGTGATGCACAATGCAATTGCTCACCACCCGCGCTGACCAATAACCAAGTAGCGATCGCTACTTCCTGGATCACGCCTACCCCTCATATACTGAGCATGACGTCACATGGTATGGAATACCCCATTAGCCAGCTGGGCTGGCTGTCCTGATTATGTTCCCTCCCATCTTGTGTACCTAGCTCAGTCAGTAGGCATGGGAGCTGTCCTTGGACTAGGAGGGCACTTAGCAACAACTGAAAACATCAGTGTGTTATCAACATTCTCCTCATACTAAATCCAAAACACAGCACTAGGAAGAAATTTAACTCTATCCCAGCCGAAACTAGGACATGCTGTCAACCTCAAGATTCCAGTAATTAGTATATTAACAGGAGTTAACTGTCATCTATACAGTTAATCTGGAAGTGACCCATTAAAGCAGTACACATCTGTTACCAAGTCATACTCAAGGCTTTGATTATGGTTGCTGCATTAACCTTTATGGAAACTGTTTTTCCATTTCTAAATGAGGAATTCATAGAAGTATAAATTAACCAGAAATCTTGAATAAAAAAAAAAAACACACAACAACAAACAAACATGAAAATGATAAATGTTTTATAGGGCTTTCATCTCTCTCTACATCTATGTACTTGCAAGTATCTGAATACTCCAGAAAAAAGAAGCTGTGCTCTCAGTACAGCAGTAGCTACGTCAGTGCTATGTGATACTGCATTCCCAAAGCCACAGGAATTCTTTCTTCTGGAAAACTTAATGGTGACTCAGACGAGGAAAAGGGCACAGTAGAAGAATGCTGTCGGAAGCTGGTTCCGAGAGTCCTGTCTGTTGCCACTCTTACGTTACTAAGAGACCTAAAGATGGGAATTTACAGACATCCATACTGCCATTTTAGATGCTTTAGTGTATCAGTAACATCCTCACTGGGTTGGCAAATATGACACAGGAATGAAAGGAGACCTAACCTCTTCCAGAGCAGCAGCCAGAGGCCAGTCAGAAGTCCTGTCCTGGTTTCGGCTGGGATAGAGTTAAATTTCTTCCTAGTGCTGTGTTTTGGATTTAGTATGAGAAGAATGTTGATAACACACTCATAACATGCTCAGCATATAAATAGGAGGCGTAGTCTAGGACGTAGCGATCGCGGCTTGGTTATCGGTCGGCGGGTGGTAAGCAATTGCATTGTGCATCACTCATTTTGTATATTCTACCATTATTATTATTATTATTATTATTATTATCCCTTCCTTTTCTGTTCTGTTAAACTGTCTTTATCTCAATCCATGAATTTTACTTTTTCTTGCCGATTCTCTCCCCCATCCCACTGCGGGGGGGTGGGGAGTGAGCGAGTGGCTGTGTGGTGTTTGACTGCCTGCCAGGTTAAACCACAACAAGGCCCCAGGGCATATGACATTGCATTTGAATACCTGTGTTTAATTCCACAGTTGCATTCCTTGAGACTAAATGCCAGGTCCTACATTAGCATGCATAGGAAGGAGTTGATTCAATGCTAAATCCTAAATCTACCTGTACAATATTTAATTTCTGGCTTTTGCATATGTTCCCACAGAACTCAGCAAAGTTGGACAGAAATTAGAAGCTGAACTTTTAGGAAAAAATTATTCAGCAACTATTATACAAGAGCCACTGGTGCTGACTGAACCAACAAGAATGTGCTTTCAAAGAAAGGGTGAAAGTCTCAAAATATAAACACAGATGAGGATACAGGAAAGTGTGCAGTAGGAAATAGTACCATTAATATATCCTGGAGTGTACAATAACAGTTATCCTGAGACAGGCTCTCACATATACTTTCCTAATAAGCTTCGCTATGCCAAAACTCTGTTTCAATGATGCCTTCCACATCCCAATCCGGAAGTTAGAATCAGGTTTGTAACTCCTTTTCCAGCTTGGAAGAAAGAAGTGCTATTCATTACCATGTCAACCAGATCAGTCTGACTGTGCAGAAGGGGCAGGCTTTCTGCAGCCTGAGCAAAAGGTAATGAATCACAGATGTAATTCCTACAGTCAAGTGAGCTCAGAAACTGTACCCTCCATGGGCTTGTACCGCATTTCCAGCTGTAACCTCCCAACCACTAATTTCTCCTTGTAGCTGATGCAGACAGCTACCTGTCTCATTTTACAGCGTAGTATTTTAGAGGCCCAAACACTGATTTCCTTGTGGTCTTCTCATTGACAGCTGTTGTCACCCAAGTCCCACCAAGATCGAGCCTTTGCCTTTGAAATTTCAATTTCGTTTCAAGATTTGGGGAAGCAGACAAAAACCATGGAATACTGTTTCTGGGACAAGGCAATGCAAAGCAAAATTTCTTTAGTGCAGCCAACTTGTAAGACCAAAACAACTCCCTTTTCATCACTCTCTTACCTCTTACAAATGGCTGTGCTTTCTGTTTAACAATGCATTCAGGAGCAGAGATACCTGAAGTAGTTTTAAGCAAGTGTGGCTAAGTATTAGAATCACTGTAGCTACGATAGCCATATGTCTGACAGGGCTTCCTAGTTGACCTAGCTTCTTTTTTACTGCTCTGATACCCAAGTCAGCTTACTGAGTATTTAGGATAGCTCACCGTTGCAGCACTTTGCACAGCATGGATAAACTGTAAGGGGAATGTTCACACATATAAGTCAATCTTTCATAGTTATAAAATGAAAAGGAAAAACCTGAAGAAATGGATGGGGGATCTTGGCAGCTTTTGTGGTTTCCTGTCACTGCTTCTTTTCATTGTATGTTGTGATACGGTGTTGCATAAACTTGTGGTGTCAAGATACAACAAGAGGAAGTGAATAGGAGCAAGAATGTTTAAGCAGTACATCCATGTTTTAAGATGGCTTCCAACCAATGAAACCGAAATACCAGGGTAGAAAGACTGGCAGGGACATCTTTTGAGTCTTCTGCAACCTCATTAGCTAACAGAGGAGACACCTCTGTAATGAGGTGGAAAAATGACAATTGGTCATCTTGGAAATTTTCTGAAATACTCAAATTTCTGTGTGTGGAGAGATCAGGACATGTCAAAAGGCAGGTTTCTCAGACACATTTTATATAATTTTCCTTTATTCTCCTTCTAGCTCCAGAGAATTTTAGTACCCCAGAGTAGATGTCACTACTACCATTTGAATTTTTGTTCCAAGTTCCCACATACTATGGCAAGATGTGCCATGTTCATACTTTGTGTGGAATGATAAATCAACACGGATACCATAATCTTGTGTGTCACTCTAATGATTTCATTAATCATTGACCTCAAAACAGCATCCAAATTATTCAAACCCAAATTCAGAAAAGGTAGACTGAAACATAGGGGACTGAACATAGGCCATTTCCAGGATTTATTCTTTTGATTCAAGAGAATACTCTCTGATATAAATAGTATTTTCTGATTGGGATTCCAAATCCCTCAAATAGTAATTAAAAAAAATCCCACTAAGAAAATATGACAGCAGCAACATTCAGACTGTGACTGTGCAGTATCTGCTGTGTATGTTTTAGATGGTTTGATTTAATGTTTTAACTCTGGGAACTCAGGCAATCAGGTTATCCAATTCTGGTGGAGCAGGATAAACAGCAAATAACTCCTGACACCCCTCTACATGGGCATATGAGTTCAGTGGCACTTGAACACCGTGATACCTTTGAAAACATGTCAAGTTAATAGGTATTATGAATTTTATTGCAAAATTTGCATCCAACATTTCTGATTTCATCAACGCTGTCTAGATTTTCAAAGTAATTATTTTGAATGAAGAAGAATGGATTCCATGGGAATGTGCTAACATTTGAATGGAATTTTACATATAATAAGGACGTGGAAGAAGTTAGTAAAATATACAATTCAGTGAGACAAGTGTGACTGGTGATGGGATCTGAAATAAAACCAAGATAAATTGGAAATTTCCAGCCTTTTGAACAGTATGAATCACATATCAACAAAGAAAATATAACTCATAGCCACATACCAGCTTGCCAGTAATCCTGGAATTTACTTCAGGGAAAAGTGACTTTAGGACAGTATTGTTGCTTCTTGTTCCAATAGCAGTGTCCTATTTTGACACTGGGCTGATAAGCAAAAAAAGTCTTGTTGGTCTCCGTTCCAAAGAAAGAAATTTGGGTATCTGTTGTGGTTTAACCCCAGCCAGCAACTAAGCACCACACAGCCGCTCGCTCACTCCCCCCACGGTGGGATGGGGGAGAGAATCAGAAGGGTAAAAGTGAGAAAAACTCGTGGGTTGAGATAAAGACAGTTTAATAGGGAAAGCAAAAGCCGCGTGCGCAAGCAAAGCAAAACAAGGAATTCATTCCCTACTTCCCATCGGCAGGCAGGTGTTCAGCCATCGCCAGGAAAGCAGGGCTCCATCACGCGTAACGGTTACTTGGGAAGACAAACGCCATCACTCTGAACGTCCCCCCTTCCTTCTTCTTCCCCCAGCCTTATATGCTGAGCATAACATCATATGGTATGGAATACCCCATTGGCCAGTTGGGTTAGCTGTCCTGGCTATGCTCCCTCCCAGCTTCTTGTGCACCTGGCAGAGCATGGGAAGCTGAAAAGTCCTTGACTCTGTGTAAGCACTACTTAGCAACAACTAAAACATCAGTGTGTTATCAACATTATTCTCATACTAAATCCAAACCATTGCCCTATACCAAATACTGGGAAGAAAATTAACTCTATCCTAGCCAAAATCAGGACAGTATCCACCCCTTAATCCATACCATTTAAGTCATGCTCAGGTCCCACACTATGCAATACATTGTCATTACCCACCCCCCCAATTTCCATCCTTTGATATAATACACAGATATCATTCCCTTAGTCTATGGACCACCCCTGTAAAATGTCTGTAAAATATCCATAAATGTCCACAAAATGTCCACTGAGTTCATTTAGTCCACGACTTTGGGCTCCGTCTGTTATGGTGGTCACTCAGGACAGGAGAGGTGGTGTGTTGCATGGAGTTACTGGGCACCAAATCCAGCTCAGGTTGGGTGACTGCTGCACTTGCACTGCTTCTTGTAAGGCTTCTCCTCCATTGCTTCAGGTGGTTCCTGCTTGTCGTGGTTTAACCTGGCAGGCAGCCAAATACCACGCAGCCGCTCACTCACTCCCCCCACAACCAGTGGGACGGGGAGAGAATTGGAAGGGTAAGAGTGAGAAAAACTCGTGGGTTGAGATAAAGACAGTTTAATAGAACAGAAAAAGGGAAAATAATGATAATAATGATAGAATATACAATTTGAGTGATGCACAATACAATTGCTCACAACCCGCACTGACCGATAACCAAGTAGCGATCGCTACTTCCTGGGTCATGCCTACCATTCATATACTGAGCATGACGTCACATGGTATGGAATGCCCTGTTGGCCAGCTGGGCTAGCTGTCGTGGCTGTGCTCCCTCCTCCCAGCCTCTGCATTTGGTAGAGCATGAAGCTGTCCTTCACAGGGCACTTAGCAACAAGTGAAAACATCAATGTGTTATCAACATTCTTCTCATACTAAATCCAAAACACAGCACTAGGAAGAAATTTAACTCTATCCCAGCCAAAACCAGGACACTGCTATAGTAATTCCTATAACATGCAACTCAAATCATGGGTTACAACAATTTAAAGGTATATCCATTACAATCTCCACCCCTGGTCCCTTTGGACCAGACCATAGGGTTTAACATTGCAATGAACTCCTTCCCTTGCCCCTGCTCCGGCTTGGACTTATCCACAGACTGCAGTCCCTTAGGGGAGTACCTGCTCCAAGTGGAGCCTTATCTATGAGCCACAGTCTCTCCAGGGGTATACCTGCTGCGGCATAGACTTATCCACAGCCACAGTCGCTTCGAGGTGCACCGGCTCCAGTGTGGCCTTACCCACAGCCATAGTCCCTTCAGAAGTAAACCTGCTCCAGCATGGCCTCACCCATGGCTGCAGTCCCTCCAGGGGTGTACCTCCCCTGTCATGGGCTTATCCACGGCCACATGCTTTGAAGTGCTCCAGCATGACCTCATGCACAGCCACTGACGCTTCAAGGTGTACCTGCTGCAGCATGGACTTATCCACAGCCACAGATGCTTCGAGGTGTACCTTCTCCAGCGTGGACTTATCCTTGGGCCACAATCCCTTCAGAGGTATACCTGCTGTGGCACGGACATAATCACGGCCACAGACGCTTCAAGATGTACCTGCTCTGTCATGGGCTTATCCTCGGTCACAGACGCCTCGGGGTGTCCTGCTCCCGCGTGGACTCATCCACAGGTCACAGTCCCTTCGACTCGAGTTCACGCTGCAGTTCCAGCCTGTCCAGTACAGCAGCACAGAAACAGCAGCGATGCCCTGGCCATCTGCCAGCCCAGGCGCATCCCCATTGCTGTTATCAGAATGTTCCCAGGCACAGCACAGTAAGATGATAAGCAGTACAGCACTACAGCAAGCAGCAAAAGCAAAATGCAGCCACTAACGAGCACTAGACTCTAATGTACAGTAAGGCAAGCAAGCCACATGGCAAGCACAGGAGCCTGCCAATTAATAGCTAAACAGCAATAACAGCTATAAATTCGATCTAGCACATTCCAATCAAACCTGTCGTTATCTCGAACCCTTCAAGCCCCACGCTGGGTGCCAAAAAGGACTGTTGTGGTTTAACCCGGCAGGCAGCCAAACACCACGCAGCTGCTCGCTCACTCCCCCACGGTGGGATGGGGGAGAGAATCAGAAGGGTAAAAGTGAGAAAACTCATGGGTTGAGATAAAGACAGTTTAACAGGGAAAGCAAAAGCCGCGCACACAAGCAAAGCAAAACAAGGAATTCATTCACTTCCCATCGGCAGGCAGGTGTTCAGCCGCCTCCAGGAAAGCAGGGCTCCATCACGCATAATGGTTACTTGGGAAGACAAACGCCATCACTCTGAACGTCCCCCCTTCCTTCTTCTTCCCCCAGCCTTATATGCTGAGCATGACGTCATATGGTATGGAATAGCCCATTGGCCAGTTGGGTTAGCTGTCCTGGCTATGCACCCTCCAAGCTTCTTGTGCACCTGGCAGAGCATGGGAAGCTGAAAAGTCCTTGACTCTGTGTAAGCACTACTTAGCAACAACTAAAACATCAGTATGTTATCATCAACATTATTCTCATACTAAATCCAAACCATAGCCCTATACCAAATACTGGGAAAAAAATTAACTCTATCCCAGCCAAAACCAGGACAGTACCTTATTTATGTAACTTGTTTAATTTTCACCCAAGTCCTAAAGCAGAGATGAACAAAAGCACACAGGAAAAGCCTTCTTCCAGAACTTTCAGCACACCAGTGCTCAGTCCCAAAAATTGACTCTTAACCAGAGACTCAGGGACACAAGTCTCTGGAGACAACTCTCTCTTTCTTCAGAGACTTGTCAATCAAAAAGAAAGACACGATTCTGGCATACTCAATATTTGCCTTTCTTACTGAGAAATACTGTTTTTCATGTGGATTTTTCTTTCACCTGTTACCAAACGGCTATATAAATTCGGGAATGCACATATAGAATCATAGAATCGTTTAGGTTGGTGTCCTGGTTTCATCTGGGATAGAGTTAATTTTCTTCCTAGGAGCTGGTATAGTGCTGTGTTTTGGATTTAGTAGGAGAATAATGTTGATAACACACTGATGTTTTAGTTGTTGCTAAGTAGTGCTTACACAGAGTCAAGGACTTTTCAGCTTCCCATGCTCTGCCAGGTGCACAAGAAGCTGGGAGGGAGCATAGCCAGGACAGCTGACCCAAACTGGCCAACAGGGTATTCCATACCGTATGACGTCATGCTCAGTATATAAGCTGGAGGGAGTTGGCTGGGAAGCAGCGATCACTGCTCGGGGACTGGCTGGGCATCGGTCGGCGCGTCGTGAGCAATTGTATTGTGCATCACTCATTTCGTATATTCTATCATCATTATTATTATTATTATTTTCCCTTCCTTTTCTGTTCTATTAAACTGTCTTAATCTCAATCCATGAATTTTACTTTTTTTTTCCAATTCTCGCCTCCATCCCACTGGTTTTGCGGGGAGTGAGCGAGCGGCTGTGTGGTGTTTGGCTGCTTGCTGGGTTAAACCACGACAGTTGGAAAAGACCTTTAAAATCGCCGAGTCCAACCACAAACCTAACACTGCGAAGTCCACCACTAAACCATGTCCCTAAGCACCACGTCTACGCATCTTCTAAATACCTCCAGGGATGGTGACTCAACCGCTTCCCTGGGCAGCCTGCTCCAAAGCTTGACAACCCTTTCGGTGACGGAATTTTTCCTAATGTCCAATCTAAACCTCCCCTGGTGCAACTTGAGGCCGTTTCCTCTCGTCCTATCGCTAGTTACTTGGGAGAAGAGAGCAACACCCACCTCGCTACAACCTCCTTTCAGGTAGTTGTAGAGCGCGATGAGGTCTCCCCTCAGCCTCCTCTTCTCCAGACTAAACAAACCCAGTTCCCTCAGCCACTCATGGGACTTGTTCTCTAGACCCTTCACCAGCTTCGTTGCCCTTCTCTGGTGTCCTGGTTTCATCTGGGATAGAGTCAAATTTCTTCCTAGTGCTGTGTTTTGGATTTAGTATGAGGAGAATGTTGATAACACACTGATGTTTTCAGTTGTTGCTAAGTGCCCTCCTAATCAAGGACAGCTCCCATGCCCTACTGACTGAGCTAGGTGCACGAGATGGGAGTGAACTAGTCAGGACAGCTAGCCCAGCTGGCCAACAGGGTATTCCATACCATGTGACGTCATGTTCAGTATATGAACGGTAGACGTGATCCAGGAAGTACCGATCGCTACTTGGTTATCGGTCAGCATGGGTGGTGAGCAATTGCATTGTGCATCACTCATTTTGTATATTCTATCATTATTATCATTATTTTCCCTTTTCTGTTCTATTAAACTGTCTTTATCTCAACCCACAAGTCTTTCTCACTCTTACCCTTCCAATTCTCTCCCCGTCCCACTGGTTGTGGGGGGAGTGAGCGAGCGGCTGCGTGGGGTTTGGCTGCCTGCCAGGTTAAACCACGACAGTCCCTTTTGGCACCCAACGTGGGGCTCGAAGGGTTGAGATAACGATAGATCTGACCAAAGTGTGTTAAGGCAAAATTGTTATAAGCATTCATTATATTGATTGGTCACAATGTTGATTTATTGGCTGTCAAAGCTGTGGGGCTAGCTCTCAATGTTGGGTCATGTAATACCTTGCTTGCAGTATATGTTCCCGGTTGTGCTGTTTATCATTATTCGGAACGGGGCCAAGATTATCATTTTGCTGCTGTTTTATGAGGTGATAAAATCATTGGTCATAAGTCTAATCTGGTATCTGTACTCACCACTGCCGTCATCTCTGTACCTCGGGAACCACCTCTTAGAAACTATCAGTAATTACACTTTTTTCTCCTCGGAGAATGAATTTAAGGGGGAGACAGGATGGGACACTTTCTCCCACTTGTTCATCTTCCCTTCCATATCTTCAGAAAGTCCTTTTTCTTCTCTCCTCTTCATGAAGACGTCCACAATATTCCCTGAGAATTTTGAATATCCTTGGGATGTTCAAACAAGTGTGCTCATATTGCTATGTCTCCTGAATGTGGTTCAGGCCTTGTTTAGGGTTAAACAACTATTCAGGAATACTGTCCAGAGATCAACCCACAGGAACAAGAAAAGAGGGAGGGTGAACGGCGGTACCTCGTCAGGGTGGGCGGAGCGGTGGGTCCTGGGGGCGGCGGGCATCGGGAGATCAACCCCAGCAACAGACACGGTGGCTGCTCAAACCCCCACGACAGGCACTGTGGCTACTTCAACCCCCACGACAGGCACTGCGGCTACTCAAACCCCAACAACAGTCACTGCAGATACTCCAATCCCCGCGACAGGCACTGCAGCCACTCAAACCCCGGCAACAGTCACTACAGTTACTCTAACCCCCACGACAGGCACTGCAGCTACCCAAACCCCAGCAACAAGCACTACAGCTGAACCAGAGGACCAACCCTTGCTGGTATCCGTTGCCCCTGTACAGAAGAGGAAATCTTGGAAGCGGAGGTCAGGTCGTTTAGAAAGGGATGATGGAAAAGCAGGGCCATCACGAGGAGGGGAGGATGAAGAGGAAGAACTCATAACCGAGACGGAAACCACCTGATCCCTATCGCTGAGTGAGTTGCGAGATATGTGGAAAGATTTTGGCCGTTGTCCAGGCAAGCATATTGTCACCTGGCTGCTCCGACGCTGGGATAATGGGGCCAGTAGCCTGGAATTAGAGGGGAAGGAAGCCAAACAGCTGGGATCCCTTGCTAGGGAAGGGGGCATTGACAAAGCAATTGGAAAAGGGACACAGGCCCTTAGCCTCTGGAGGCAACTCCTGTCAGGCGTGAAGGAAAGGTATCCCTTCAAGGAAGATGTTATATATCACCCAGGCAAATGGACCACGATGGAGAGAGGTATCCAGTACCTGAGAGAATTAGCCGTGCTGGAGGTGGTTTATAGTGACCTGGACAACGACCAAACGCCCAAAGATCCAGATAAGTCCAGTGCACGCGACCCATGTTGCGGAAGCTGGTACGGAGTACACCAGCATCGTATGCCAGTTGGTTGGCAGTACTGTGCTGGAAAGAGGAAGAAGCACCAACGGTGGATGAGGTGGTTGGCAGACTCCAGGAATATGAAGAAAGTGTCTCCCCCTCCCTTGTCTCGGCTGTCGAGAAACTGTCTCAGGAGGTCCAGCAAATCAAAGAGGGTATGTCCTATTCTCCACCTGTACGGACCAGTATCTCAGCCATTAGGAGTCAGCGTCCTACTGCTCAAGAGAGAGGATATAGAAGGTACACACCAAGGGGCACCCTGTGCTTTTACTTGCTTGACCACGGAGAGGACATGAGGCAGTGGGATGGAAAACCTACCTCGACCCTAGAGGCACGAGTACGTGAGTTGCAAGAAAAGACAATCACACAGGGGGCTTCTCCCAGGAAAAATGCTGCTCCAGTTTTCAGGAAAAACCTGTCTCACGATGGTCCAGTTTCCAGTGAACAGTTCCCCAGACAGAGTAGAAGGGCTGATCTTACTTTGGATTGCAATGAAGGAATTCTTGACTCGCGTTTGCAAGAAGTGAGAAACAGATACTATGACCAGAACTAGAGGGGCCCTGCCTCCGGCCAGGTGGAGGAAAGGGACAACCGGGTTTACTGGACTGTGTGGATTCGATGGCCTGGCACATCAGACCCACAGGAGTATAAGGCTCTCGTAGACACTGGTGCACAGTGTACCCTGATGCCATCAAGCTGTAAAGGGGCAGAACCCATCTGTATTTCTGGAGTGACAGGGGGATCCCAAGAGTTAACTGTATTGGAGGCCGAAGTGAGCCTGACCGGGAATGAGTGGCAGAAGCACCCCATTGTGACTGGCCCAGAGGCTCCGTGCATCCTTGGCATAGACTACCTCAGGAGAGGGTATTTCAAGGACCCAAAAGGGTACCGGTGGGCTTTTGGTATAGCTGCCCTGGAGACGGAGGAAATTAAAAAGCTGTCCACCTTGCCTGGTCTCTCGGAGGATCCTTCTGTTGTGGGGTTGCTGAGGGTTGAAGAACAGCAGGTACCAATCGCTACCACAACAGTGCACCGGCGACAACATCGCACCAACCAAGACTCCCTGATCCCCATCCATAAGCTGATTCGTCGACTGGAGAGCCAAGGAATGATCAGCAAGACTCGCTCACCCTTTAACAGTCCCATATGGCCAGTGCGAAAGTCTAATGGAGAGTGGAGACTAACAGTAGACTACCGTGGCCTGAACGAAGTCACGCCACCACTGAGTGCTGCCGTGCCGGACATGCTAGAACTTCAATACGAACTGGAATCAAAGGCAGCCAAGTGGTACGCCACAATTGACATTGCTAATGCGTTCTTCTCCATCCCTTTGGCAGCAGAGTGCAGGCCACAGTTTGCTTTCACTTGGAGGGGCGTCCAGTACACCTGGAACCGACTGCCCCAGGGGTGGAAACACAGCCCTACCATTTGCCATGGACTGATCCACACCGCACTGGAACAGGGTGAGGCTCCAGAACACCTGCAATACATTGATGACATCATTGTGTGGGGCAACACAGCAGAAGTTGTTTTTGAGAAAGGGGAGAGAATAGTCCAAATCCTTCTGAAGGCCGGTTTTGCCATAAAACAAAGTAAGGTCAAGGGACTGTTGGAGAAAGTTAGCCAGACTAGGCCGCGGTGGGAAAATTCTGAGTCATGCTGACAAGGGAGAAAAGAAAGTTATGCTGACCTTGCTCTGTGCAGATAAGCAACTTTGAGAAAGTATAGTATAGGGAAAACAGGATGGAACCCGGACCACGTAGCAGTAACCGAAAGTAGGAGGAATATGATAATGTAATTTTTAGAGCTAAGCCAATGATTGTGAGACAAGTATGCATAAGGTAGAACTTAGTGTATAAATATGTGTAGGGTTTTACAATAAAGTTGAAGCTGGCCTTATCACTCACATTGAGTCGACTGCCTGCCTTCCCTCGCTCGTCGCAAGTGGCGCCCGAACAGGGACCCCCCATCCCTGTTTTCCACCGGACAGCGAGATCGGAGAAGCACTGGTAGCAGCGACCAGGGAGCAGAAGATCAGTAGACGCTGTCGCGGCGTGCCTGATCCGTGCTCGAACCCAGGACTATTAAAAGGGGTTCGCCGTCCGATAGAAGGCTACCCGTGGGAAAAGGCTGCAAACGACCGGATAATTAAGAGGGTCAGGAGAAGCGCGCAATGGAAGTAGAGGTAGCCTTCGATATTTTAAAATGCTTTTTAGAAAAGCGGGGAGTAAGCCAATTAAAAGACCTGGCTGGTTTAATTGCGTTAGGGAAAGCGAAAGGGTTTTTTAAAGACCCTGAAAGTATGTTTGAAGTAGACGAGTGGCGTTTTTATGGAGATTGTTTGTGGGATCTAGTAATTGATGATGATAAATCAGCAAGAAAATTAATGAAATCTTGGAGAGATGTTATTAATTGTATAAAAAGATATAAAACTGAAAGGCGAATAGCTACAGCCGCCTCAGATCGGCTTGAGCAGTCCGATCCTGCCGCTGGACGTCTCACAGCAGGGGGTGACTACTTTTCACCTCCGCCTTCGGGAATTCCTGTTCCCGTTGTTTGCCAACCCTCTCGTCCCCCTCCTGATCCGCCGACAGAAAGGGCTTGTCCCTCCGCACCGCTGGGGGAAAGGGAGGGGGAGGGTCCAAGTGAAAATGAGAGGGTAGACGGTAGCGGACAGGAGACTGCTCAAGCTGAAAGTCTTCTAAAGGCCTCACCCCCCCCACACCCCCCCACCCCTCACCCCCCCCACCCCACCCCACCCACCTCCCCCCCACCCCCCCCCCGTCCCAAGCTCATCAACAGCCGCGTGTAGTGCGGGTTGGTTGGGACAAAATAGCACGAGAAGCTGTTGAACAAAAAGATTTTGATTTATTAGATCAAATTAGCCCTCAAGCCTTCCCGGTAATCTACCAGGTAGATAACGCGGGGGCTATGACTGGGGTGCATCAGGCCCTAGATTGGAAAATATTAAATCAATTGCGAAACACAGTTAATGTGCAAGGCAAATGCTAAACTATATCTGGGGTAGCGGAATGCTATGTCCAGAAGATATTAAGAACATAATGAGGCTTATTTTGAAGCAATCACAACAATTACTTTGGCAAGCTCACTGGCAAAGACTTTGTGAAATATCTGCGCACTCGCCCCAAGCTCCAAATGATCGTTTAGCTGGAGTAACTGTAGAACAACTAATGGGTATAGGTCCTTTTGCCTCTGTAGAAATGCAGATGCAAACTGGCCCAGACGTGTTGTTAGAATCTATGAAATTAGCACGAGAAGCCTTGCAGAAAGTTAAAACTACACCAGCTCCTCCCTCATATATGTCAATTAAACAAGGAAGAGAGGAGCCTTTTGCATCTTTTGTAGAAAGAGTCACAGACGCTATTGACCACGCAGATATGGCAGATTTTATGAAAGGACCTTTGCTGAGACAGTGTGTATTAGAGAATTGTAATACTTATACGAAGGGCATCCTTGTCACCTTACCCTTAGACGCCACCATAGAAGTCATGTTAGAGCGAATGAGTAGAGTTCCTGTAGGAGCTCAAGCCATGTTAGTTGAAACAACCAGAGAACTAGAGGAAAAATTACTCAAGGCGCAGGGACAGGCGTTTGCAGCTCTTGCCCCACTGAAGCCTCCGGATGCCCACCAAAGTAAGACGACTGGCCGACGAGAGTATAAGTGCTTCCGATGTGGCTACTCAGGACATCTGCGTCGACAATGTCGGGAGCTGCCAGAACTGTCAAATGAATAATCATAATACTACGGTCTGCCGGCATTCGGGAAACGGGAAACCGAGCGCCAAGAGCCGCAGCGCGCCGACACCAATCGCGGCTCCGGTCACCTTCAGGCCAACGGCAGCCCCCAACCAAATGACAGTGCAGAGATACCAGACGCCGCAACCCAACTTCGACCAGCAACCAGGGGGAGCCTCGGACTGGATCTGGCAACAGCAGTAGATGTCACGCTAATTGACGACCGGCCGCGAAAAATTGCTACAGGAATTAAAGGGCCCATAGTTGTCAATGGACAATCTCATGGAGCGTTGTTGTTGGGGCGATCATCCAGTGGTCTCCAAGGACTTTTTATATTACCAGGACTTATCGATTGTGATTCAAAAACTCAGTACCCACATCGTTGACCGAGCAGTGGATCGTATTGACCCTGACTTACCTGTGGACTTAACCGTTTTGCACGGCCCCACACATTTTATTGGTGCACTCACGCAGTGCAAAAAGAAAAAGGGGGAGACTGTGAGAGTATTAGAATGGATATTTACCGGAATGCAACCAAAGACTACAATTCAAGATAACGACACGTTTGATTGGAATGTGCTGGATTGAATTTATAGCTGTTACTGCTGTTTAGCTATTAATTCGCAGGCTCTTGTGCTTGCCATGGGGCTTGCTTGCCTTAATGTGTATTAGAGTCTTGTGCTCGTTAGTGGCTGCTTTTTTTTTGCTCTCGCTGCTTGCTGTACTGCTGCACTGCTGATCGTCTTACTGTGCTGTGCCTGAGAACATTCTGATAACAGCAATGGGGATGCGCCTGGGCTGGCAGATGGCCAGGGCATCGCTGCTGCTTCTGTGCTGCTGTGTTGGACAGGCTGGAACTGCAGCGTGAACTCGAATCAAAGGGACTGTGACCTGTGGCTGAGTCCATGCGGGACAGGACACCCCGAGGTGTCTGTGACTGTGGATAAGCCCATGCCCAAGCATCAGGAACCACCTGAACCAACGGAGGACAAACTTTACAAGAAGCAGCGCAAGTGCAGCAGTGACCCGACCTGAGCTGGCTTTGGTGCCCAGTAACTCCACGCAACGCACCACCTCTGCTGACCTGAGTGACCACCGTAACAGATGGAGCCCAAAGTCATGGACTAAATGAACGCAGTGGACATTTTGTGTACATTTATGGATATTTTATGGACATTTTACAGGGGATTGTGCGGGCCTGTCCTACGTGTAGCCACCATGGGCCTGGTCTCGGAATCGGCGTGAATCCCAGGGGACTCGAGGCCAGAGAATTGTGGCAAGTAGATGTGACTCACGTTGCTGACTTTGGCAGACTGAGATATATACATGTTACGATTGACACCTATAGCAAATTTATATGGGCCACGGCACAAACAGGAGAACGAGCACTCCACGTAATGCGACATTTGACTAGTTGTTTTGCAGTTATGGGAGTGCCACAAACGATAAAAACTGACAATGGCCCTGCATACATAAGCGCCAAAGTGAAACGTTTTTTCCAAACATGGGGAGTGCGACATACTGCTGGTATTCCGCACTCACCCACGGGACAAGCTATCATTGAAAGGGCGCATCAAACGCTGAAACAATATTTGCAAAAATTTAGGGAAATCTCAGATGTACAAGAAAGACTTGTTAAGACTCTTTTTGTGCTAAATCATTTATGTATTTTTGCAGATCAGAAAGAGCCACCAGCATGGGTGCATGGTTATCCTAAAGAAAATAAGGATGACAAGCCAGTTTTCGTTATGTATAGAGATCCAGCAACCAGACTGTGGAAAGGTCCAGCAGAAGTGAAGTATATGGGTAGAGGTTATATGTGTGTACTTACTCCCACAGGGCCGAAGTGGATTCCAAGCCGCTGGACCAAAGCTGCTGTTGCTGATGATGATCAATGCAGCTCTGTCTGTACTGATCCCAGCGATGCCGTTGCCCAGCCGTGCGAACTTATGGGTGGCGTGGGCAAATAAAACTGGGATGACAGATTTTTGCCTGAGTTCAGCTATGGCAACTGAGCCCTTTAAAACATGTCTGATAGGCTTTCCTGAAATTATTGCCAGAGATTTTGATAATTGGACGTCTGTAACAGTTAATTGTATAAATGTTACTGTAGCAAATTGCTCGGTACAACTAATAAGAGCCCTAAATCATACTCTCCCTTGGGACCCCCAAGAAATTGACCTTTTGGGGTCAGAAAAAAATTGGAAATGCAACTGATAACGTTACTACTCAGACATGTTTTGTGTTTGGCAGCTTTAGCCGCTTTGCCGCACAGGCCCAGACCTTTCAGTCATTGATCGGCATACGCAGCTGCACTGATAACAACCCTTTTGTTAATACCACCGGTTGGACTGTTGTTTCACCTTTTACAATATAGAATTATGGTCAACCACAGCCAATGTATTTGCTTCCCTAGTGCCTAACATAGGCACTGCGCAAGCGCTGGCTTGGTATTTTATTAACAATTATAGTTATAGTAAAAATAGCATATCACTGTATTTTAAATAATGTTGTAAAAATGAACCACAATGTATTGGTGGTCCAAAAAGAAAAAGGGGGAAATGTTGGAGAAAGTTAGCCAGACTAGGCCGCGGTGGGAAAATTCTGAGTCATGCTGACAAGGGAGAAAAGAAAGTTATGCTGACCTTGCTCTGTGCAGATAAGCAACTTTGAGAAAGTATAGTATAGGGAAAACAGGATGGAACCCGGACCACGTAGCAGTAACCGAAAGTAGGAGGAATATGATAATGTAATTTTTAGAGCTAAGCCAATGATTGTGAGACAAGTATGCATAAGGTAGAACTTAGTGTATAAATATGTGTAGGGTTTTACAATAAAGTTGAAGCTGGCCTTATCACTCACATTGAGTCGACTGCCTGCCTTCCCTCGCTCGTCGCAAGGGACCTGCACAGGAGATCTAGTTTTTAGGAATAAAATGGCAAGATGGACGTCGTCAGATCCCAATGGATGTGATCAACAAAATAACAGCCATGTCCCCACCAACTAGCAAAAAGGAAACGCAAGCTTTCTTAGGCGTTGTGGGCTTTTGGAGAATGCATATTCCAAATTACAGTCAGATCGTAAGCCCTCTCTATCAAGTGACCAGGAAGAAGAACGATTTCAAATGGGGCCCCGAGCAACGACAAGCCTTTGAACAAATAGTTCAATAGGGAGATAGTTCATGCAGTAGCCCTTGGGCCAGTCCGGGCAGGACAAGATGTGAAGAATGTGCTCTACACCGCAGCCGGGGAGAATGGCCCTACCTGGAGCCTCTGGCAGAAAGCACCAGGGGAGACTCGAGGTCGACCCTTAGGGTTCTGGAGTCGGGGATACAGAGGATCCAAGGCCCCGCTACACTCCAACTGAGAAGGAGATATTGGCAGCATATGAAGGGATTCGAGCTGCTTCGGAAGTGCTTGGTACTGAAGCACAGCTCCTCCTGGCACCCCGACTGCCGGTGCTGGGCTGGATGTTCCAAGGGAGGGTCCCCTCTACACATCATGCAACCGATGCTACGTGGAGTAAGTGGGTCACACTGATCACACAACGGGCCCGAATAGGAAACCCCAGTCGCCCAGAAATCTTGGAAGTGATCATGAACTGGCTAGAAGGCAAAGATTTCGGAATATCCCCAGAGGAGGAGGTGACGCATGCTGAAGAGGCCCCACTGTATAATAAACGACCAGAAAATGAGAAGCAATATGCCCTGTTCACTGATGGGTCCTGTCGCCTTGTGGGAAAGCATCAGAGATGGAAGGCTGCTGTATGGAGTCCTATACGCCAAGACGCAGAAACTGCTGAAGGAGAAGGTGAATCGAGCCAGTTTGCAGAGGTGAAAGCCATCCAGCTGGCCTTGGACATTGCTGAACGAGAAAAATGGCCAGTACTTTATCTCTATACTGACTCATGGATGGTGGCAAATGCCCTGTGGGGGTGGTTGCAGCAGTGGAAGCAGAACAACTGGCAGCGCAGAGGTAAACCCATCTAGGCTGCCGCATTGTGGCAAGATATTGCTGCCCGGGTAGAGAACCTGACTGTAAAAGCACGTCACGTAGATGCTCACGTACCCAAGAGTCGGGCCAGTGAAGAACACCAGAACAACCAGCAGGTGGACCAGGCTGCTAAGATTGAAGTGGCTCAGGTGGATCTGGACTGGCAACAGAAGGTTGAATTATTTATAGCTCTGCGGGCCCATGACACCTCAGGCCATCAAGGGAGAGATGCAACATATAGATGGGCTCGTGATCGAGGGGTGGACTTGACCATGGACGCTATTGCCCAGGTTATCCATGAATGTGAAACGTGCTGCAATCAAGCAAGCCAAGCGAGTAAAGCCTCTTTGGTATGGGGGACGATGGCTGAAATATAAATATGGGGAGTCCTGGTAGATTGATTATATCACACTCCCACAAACCCGCCAAGGGAAGCGCTATGTGCTCACCATGGTGGAAGCAACCACCGGATGGCTGGAAACATATCCCGTGCCCCATGCCACTGCCCGGAACACCATCCTGGGCCTTGAAAAGCAAGTCCTATGGCGACATGGCACCCCAGAAAGAATTGAGTCAGACAACGGGACTCATTTCTGAAACACCCTCATAGACACCTGGGCCAAAGAGCATGGCATTGAGTGGGCAATGGGTGGTGGGACATTCAAGCATTGGGACACACATTTAGCAAAAACCACCTGGTTAGTTAACACCAGGGGATCTTTCAATCGAGCTGGCCCTGCCCAATCCAAACCCTTACGTACTGTAGAGGGGGATAAAGTCCCTATTGTGCACATAAGAAATATGCTGGGGAAGACAGTCTGGGTTACTCCTGCCTCTGGCAAGGGAAATCCCATTCGTGGGATTGCTTTTGCTCAAGGACCTGGGTGCACTTGGTGGGTAATGCGAAAGGATGGGGAAGTCCGGTGTGTACCTCAAGGGGATTTGTTTTTGGGTGAAAATAGCCAATGAACTGAATTGTATGATGTCAATTGTTATATGATATTGTATATCATTATTTCTATGGTTGCTATCCATGGTATAGCAGTAAAAATTACCCAGATTAATGAAGAATGAACTAACTCCGATGAAACCAAGCAAAGTGCAACGATGATAGAACCGGACGAGCGCAACAATACTGGAAATCAGAACTGGCTTCAGGATGCAACAGTCCAACACCACACACCATCTCTCCGGCCCTGAAAGACTGTTATGACAGATGGAGCCCAAAGTCGTGGACTAAATGAACTCAATGGACGTTTTAGAGGGATGGCCCATAGACTAAGGGAATGATATCTCTGTGTGTGTATATAAAGATATAAAAAGAAAGATGGTGGTGATTAATTGGAATGTATCGAAAAATGTGAGGCATGACGTAAATGGTGTAGAATAAGGGGTGGATACTGTCCTGGTTTCGGCTGGGATAGGGTTAAATTTCTTCCTAGTGCTGTGTTTTGGATTTAGTATGAGGAGAATGTTGATAACACACTGATGTTTTCAGTTGTTGCTAAGTGCCCTCCTAGTCCAAGGACAGCTCCCATGCCTACTGACTGAGCTAGGTACACAAGATGGGAGGGAACATAATCAGGACAGCCAGCCCAGCTGGCCAACGGGGTATTCCATACCATGTGACGTCATGCTCAGTATATGAATGGTAGGTGTGATCCAGGAAGTAGCGATCGCTACTTGGTTATCGGTCAGCGCGGGTGGTGAGCAATTGCATTGTGCATCACTCATTTTTTATATTCTATCATTATTATTATTATTTTCCCTTTTCTGTTCTATTAAACTGTCTTTATCTCAACCCACGAGTTTTTCTCACTCTTACCCTTCCGATTCTCTCCCCATCCCACTGGAGGGGCGGGGGGAGTGAGTGAGCGGCTGCGTGGTATTTGGCTGCCTGCCAGGTTAAACTACGACATCTGGACACATCCCAGCACCTCAATGTCCTTCTTGTAGTGAGGGGCCCAAAACGGAACACAGGATTCGAGGTGCGGCCTCACCAGTGCCGAGTACAGGGGCACGATCACCTCCCTACTCCTGCTGGCCACACTATTTCTGATACAGGCCAGGATGCCGTTGGCCTTCTTGGCCACCTGGGCACACTGCCGGCTCATGTTCAGCCAGCTGTCAACCAGCACCCCCAGGTCCTTTTCCTCTGGGCAGCTTTCCAGCCACTCTTCCCCAAGCCTGTAGCGTTGCCTGGGGTTGTTGTGACCCAAGTGCAGGACCCAGCGCTCGATCCCCTCATCCAAATCATTGATAAAGATATTAAACAGAACTGGCCCCAATACTGAGCCCTGGGGAACACCATTTGTGACCAGCCGCCAACTGGATTTAACTCCATTCGCCACAACTCTTTGGGCCCGGCCATCCAGCCAGTTTTTTACCCAGCGAAGAGTATGCCCGTCCAAGCCATGAGCAGCCATTTTCTCCAGGAGAATGCTGTGGGAGACAGTGTCAAAGGCTTTACTAAAGTCCAGGTAAACAACATCCACAGCCTTTCCCTCATCCACTAAGCAGGTCACCTTGTCAGAGAAGGAGATCAGGGTGGTCAAGCAGGACCTGCCTTTCATAAACCCATGCTGACTGGGCCTGATCACCTGGTTGTCCTATATGTGCCGCGTGGTGGCACTTAAGGTTATCCGCTCTATAACCTTCCCCAGCACTGAGGTCAGGCTGACTGGCCTGTAGTTCCCCGGATCCTCCTTCCGGCCCTTCTTGTAGATGGGCGTCACATTTGCTAACCTTCAGTCCACTGGGACCTCCCCGCTTAGCCAGGACTGCTGGTAAATGATGGAGAGTGGCTTGGTGAGCACTTCCACCAGCTCCCTCAGTACCCTTCGGTGGATCCCATCCAGCCTCATAGACTTGTGTGTGTCTAAGTGGTGTAGCAGGTCGCTAACCATTTCCCCTTGGATTATGGGGGCTTCATTCTGCTCCCCGTCCCTGTCTTCCAGCTCAGGGGGCTGGGTACCCTGAGAACATCTGGTCTTACTATTAAAGACTGAGGCAAAGAAGGCATTAAGTACCTCAGCCTTTTCCTCATCCTTTGTCACTATGTTTCCCCCTGCATCCTATAAAGGATGGAGATTCTCCTTAGCCCTCCTTTTGTTGTTAATGCATTTATAGAAACATTTTTTATTGTCTTTTACCACAGTAGCCAAATTAAGTTCTAGTTGGGCTTTGGCCCTTCTAATTTTCTCCCTGCATAACCTCATGATGTCCTTGTAGTCCTCCTGAGTTGCCTGCCCCTTCTTCCAAAGGTCATAAACTCTCTCTTTTTTTTCCTGAGTTCCAGCCAAAGCTCTCTGTTCAGCCAGGTCGGTCGTCTTCCCCGCCGGCTCGTCTTTCGGCACATGGGGACAGCCTGCTCCTGCACCTTTAAGATTCCCTTCTTGAAGAATGTCCAGCCTTCCTGGACTCCTTTGCCCTTCAGGACTGTCTCCCAAGGGACTCTGCCAACCAGGCCCGTAAACAGGCCAAAGTCTGCCCTCCGGAAGTCCAAGGCAGCAGTTCTGTTAACCTCCCTCCTTACTTCTCCGAGAATTGAAAGCTATCATTTCATGATTGCTGTGCCCAAGATGGCCTCCAACCATCACATCACCCACAAGTCCTTTTCTGTTCGCAAACAACAGGTCCAGTGGGACGCTTTCCCTAGTTGGCTCACTCACCAGCTGCGTCAGGAAGTTATCTTCCACACACTCCAGGAACCTCCTAGACTGTTTCCTCTCTGCTGTATTGTATTTCCAGCAGACATCCGGAAAGTTGAAGTCCCCCACGAGAACAAGGGCTAGCAATCGTGAGACTTCTCCCAGCTGCTTATAGAATATTTCATCTGTCTCTTCATCCTGGTTGGGTGGTCTATAACAGACTCCCACCATGATATCTGCCTTGTTGGCCTTTCCCCTGATTCTTACCCATAAACACTCGACCCTATCTTCACCATCGTCAAGCTCTAGACAGTCAAAACACTCCCTAACATACAGAGCCACCCCACCGCCTCTCCTTCCTTGCCTATCCCTTATAAGGGTTTATAGCCATCCATTGCAGCACTCCAGTTGTGTGAGTCATCCCACCATGTTTCTGTGATTGCAACTATATCATAGTTTTCCAGCTGCACAATGGCTTCCAACTCCTCCTGTTTGTTGCCCATGCTGCATGCATTGGTGTAGATGCACTTCAGCTGGGCTATTGATCCTGCCCCCTTTATTGGGGGAGAAGCCCTAATTCCTATGTGACTGTTCTCAGGTGCTTCCGTGGTTTCTAACACATCAATAACCCTTGTGTCTTTGCTGCCATGTGGCTCTCTATCCCCTACCTCCACTGAGATGGCAGACTGAAGGACCTCGCTAGCACACCGTCCCTCAAACATTGGCATGCCACCCCCAGGCTTATCTCTAGTGAGCCTGGTTTTATCCCTTTCCCCCTTCAAATCTAGTTTAAAGCTCTTTCAATGAGCCCTGCTAACTCCTGCACAAAGATCCTTTTCCCCCTTTGAGAAAGGTGTACCCCATCTGTCACTAGCAGGCCTGGTCTTGTGTAAACTGACCCATGATCAACAAACTCAAAATTCTGCCGGTGACACCAGGCTCAGAGCCAGGTATTGATCCGCTGGCTCTTCCTGTTTCTTTCCTCATCATTCCCTGCAACTGGAAGGATAGAGGAAAAAACCACTTGTGCTCCTGATCCCTTAACCAGTCGTCCCAAGGCCCTGAAGTGTCTCTTGATTGCCCTTGGTCTTCTTATTGCAACTTCATCGCTGCCTACCTGAAAAAGCAATAATGGATAATAATCCGAGGGCCGTACCAGGGTAGGAAGTTTTCTCGTCACATCTTTAACCCGGGCCCCAGGGAGGCAGCAGACTTCCCCAAGAAGTGGGTCTGGTCAGCATATTGGGCCTTCTGTTCCCCTCAGAAGAGAGTCTCCTATGACAACGACCCATCTTTTTTTCTTTATGGAAGCAGTTTTGACACAGGGCGTAGGCCGACTTAATCTTGGCGACACCTCCAACCTAGATGGACCATCGTCCTCGTCATTGTTTGGTTCCACTTGCAGAGCCTCATACCTATTATGCAAGGGCACCTGGGAAGGCGGGGTAGTCACAGAGGAGTTGTGCTTGCTGCACAGGGCAGGAACTTGTTGCCATTGCCCTCTATTCCTTAAGTCACCGGGTGACTTCTGCCGGGTGAAGAGAGGATAGGGAATCCCCCATATCATGTGTCCTGTCTGCCTGATGGGCCTGTCCCAGGGAAGATAGGGTGCGGTTCCAGTAGTCTATCTCTCTCTCAGACTCCCTGATACTCCTCAACCTATTCACCTCCTCCCGGAGCTCTGCCACTAAATTGAGGAGTTCCTCTACCTGGGCACACCTCCCACAGGTGTGCTCACTACTGCCATCCAGTACTGGCATAAGAGGAGGGCACACCCTGCAGCCTGACACCTGGGTGGCAGCATGTTCCCATGGGAGCTCTGTCTGGGAAGCTGGATCAGTCATGGCGGGTGCAGAGTTTAGAGTGGACATAGCCTTCTGTCGGGTGGATACCATTGCGCTCTGGTTGAGCCGGCAGAACTGCGCGTCGCGCCGCGCCGCAACCTATTTGCCCGCCCTAGTCGCTAGCGCTCCCTAGGGGCTTCTTTTATACGTGTGGGGGGCTTGGCCGCCGTTGCTCCTGGCCCCGCCCAGGTCTCGTCAGCCGCTGTCGCGCAAGCTGCGGGCTCTTTGGCGGTTCTCTCAGCTCCCCCTGAGGTTTCCCCGGTTCAGGAAACCCCCCTTTACACCGCGCTAGAGCGCTCCGCTGCGGATCGTGCCGGCACCGGAGCTGCTCGCCTCGGCGACTGAGATACTCCGCTAACATCAGCAACAACAATCTCTTTTTAAAAATAATTTCATAAACTAATCGGCCTAGAGCTACACTGCTTTCACCCACAACAGATATTCCGGAACCTCGCTATTTTTATCGTTAAACAAGCTCGGACTGAGCTACAGCACAGGGGTGCAGGCGTGGGACCCTAACCCTAACCCCGGGAGGTCTGCGCCCCAGCCCCGCCGGGCCGGTGCTCGAGGACGGGTGCTCCCCGCGCCACCGCCCCCGCAGCCCACCCCGCGGCCCAGTTCCTGGTGGCGGGGATGGCGCGGCGAACGGGCGTTCTGCCGCCGCTCTGTTTGTTGCGGCTGGTGGCGGCGCAGCCGCCCGCCCCGCACCTGGTGGTGGTGCTGGCCGATGACCTGGGCTTGGGCGACGTGGGCTGGCACGGCTCGGCCATCCGCACGCCGCGGCTGGACGCGCTGGGGGCGGGCGGCGTGCGGCTGTAGCGGTACTACACGCAGCCGCTCTGCACCCCGTCCCGCAGCCAGCTCCTCAGCGGCCGCTACCAGGTAGGGCGCAGGGCGGCGGTCGAGGGGGAAACCCGGGAAAACTCAGTCCCGGAGTTGTTGTACAGGCATGGCAGCGTATCGTGAAAAATATCCCTGTCTTAGTCATCTTCTGTTATGTACTTCTGAACTGGCCAGGCACGCAGTCAAGATGCAGTCAGAAGCAGATCAGCACTACGTGCTCGGTTTATGCAGCTAATTTTCCAGTGCAGCGTTTAAATGCATCCTAACCTGTACATTCTCCTTCATATGATGCCGTAGATGTAGACATTTATGGGCCCCTTGATGGAGTGCACACAGACTGAGCCTTAGTCTGGGTATCTAGCTGCTTCGTCATCATAGTTATGATTTTTCCCATTTTTTTTTCAGTTGCACAGGTATAAGAATTGGACTTTATCATACTGCTATACTTTTTTTTTTTCCCCTCTACCTCTTATTTTTATTGCAACTTTGGCAAAAAATGGTGGTGGTGGGGAGAAGAATACAACATGGACAGAAAGAAGAAACTCACAAAGGGTTAAGCGTATTTCAGAAACTTCCCCTCTCTCTCTAAAAAGTCCTGCATGTACATGTTAACCATAGTGATTTGTCAAAGAAACTGTTCAGAATGAAAATAAATGTCATCCTGTAACAGTGGATGTTATCTCTTGTTGTCACAGGAAGGTTGTTCTAGGTGATACTTTTTCCAAGCAACATTTGTTCTGTTCCTAGAAACTCCAAGAGTCAATAATAAAGAATAGGAAGATGTAATTGACTTTTTTTTTTACCAACTCTTTAAATTGTTTTATGTAAATAACCTAAAACATGTCTTCATTTTGACTATTTCTAGAATACAGTTCATACGCTGAACATGCTTATCTAGAAATGGGTCAGGGTTAACTGGACGTTGCTGCATCTGATTTTAAAGTGGAAATTGGAAATGCTCATAGTTCAGTCTTGATTTAAATTCATCATATGCATCTCACTTGATAATTTAATCATCTTCATGTTGACCTTTTTACAAATGAGTAAAATAATATTAGAAAATGGAAGTAATTTTTCTATAAAATTGAGGAGACATTTTGTGCAGGAAATAATTATGTAGCAAGTATATGGGATTTTGTTTTGTTTTACCCATTGATATGATTAACAATTGCTCAGAAATTTGAGAAAGTAACCTAAATCTGGTCCTGTCTGGAGTTGGAATTTTGATAGTCATCTTGCACTCCATAAAGAAAGAAGAGCAAAGGTATTGGTTTATGAAAGCGATAGATTTATTATTATTGTTATTATTGTTATTTTCCTCTCCTTTTTCTTGCTTTCTAGAGACAGTGGAAGAAATTACAATGCTTTGCTAGCTTGTGTCTTTCACTATATTAATAATCTTTTTTGTAATGCTGCATTAAAAAAAAAACAAAACCAAACAAAAACAAACAAACAAACAAAAACCACCTAAGGGTTTTTCCAGCTCCTGTTTCAAAGAAAATTAGTAACTAGTATACCCTTTGTGAGAGTCTACTTACCCACTCGCCTAAGATCAGGGCTTATTTGGTTTAAAAGTGAATTCAAAGTGTTGCTAAAGCAATGCTTTTAAAATTAATCATGCAGCTTGCTACACTGGAGTGCTTAGTGGAGTTATAAAATCTGTTGTCTTGTGGTCTAGGGGGTCTTGGAGGTTTTGTGCTTTGACACGTTACTAGAATTGACAGATTACTAGAAATATTTAGTAAACAAACAAGATATTTATACTTGTATGTGTATGTTTCCTGACCTAGGTTTAGGGTAGTGTGGTTTGGGTTTTTTTTTCCAGTCACAGTCAGCTTATAGTACACAGTAACTGAAGAGGTTTCTTGCATCAAGCAAAATGTACTACTTGGAGTATCGTTATCAGTCATGCTTTTGTAAAGAGATATAAAATTCACCACTTATTAAGATTGGAAACTTATGTGGAACTATTAGAGTTTAGATCTAGGCAGCATCTAAAACATGTTATCCCCAGTATCCAAATGCTTTTTTTGTTAAAGTGCTCACACTCACTTTAAGTATGTAAATAAATATACAAATGTGCCAGGTGACTATTCTCTGATACAGGTAAAAGCTTGGTAGCTTCACCTGCCATGCGTCTTTTTGCCCACCTCTATCCCATTTAAAATCTCTCACTCTGTGTTGAGATGTTGTCCCTAGCCTTCAAAGAGACCACAATGGTAATTGTTACCTGTTAGGATTTTTAGATGAAAACACAAAAGGCTCTGGGGTTGGGTTTTTTTATTGCACTCGATTTATGCCTGGGAAGATTTTGTTAACCCCTGTGGTGCTATTTCCTTGTCTTCCTCCATACTCCTCCTGTCCTCTACCTGTGGCTTCCTAATCTTCCTTGGTGCTACATCGGTGAAAACAGCAGGCCCTAAAACTAATGCTAGCTTCTGGTGTAGCTTTGTTTCTTTTTGCACCTGCTTATAAAGTAGCCTACAGGAATGTGTCACTGTGTTGTAACTAATATCTCTTCCTTCTTTTCTCTACTAGATCCACACAGGTTTACAACACCAGATAATTTAGCCATGCCAGCCCAGCTGTGTACCACTGGATGAAAAAACTCCTCCCAGAGCTACTTAAAGAGGCAGGATATGTTACCCACATGGTGGGGAAGTGGCATTTAGGGATGTACAGAAAAGAATGCCTTCCAACCCACATTACTTTGGTAATGGTTAAATTTAACATGGGCAATAAATGTGGTGTTAAAAATAATGAGAAACTGCCTGATTCTTTGAAGAACAGCAGATTTATTATTAGTGTATAAGTAAATCAATACTTGGGCATGCGTGTTTCCAAAGTATAACTGCTTAAAATAAGATAGTGCCTTAAATGCATGCCCAAGATTTACAACTTATTGAAGAAAATATCATAATTATTGAGTGGCTCCAAAGAAAGTATTTCTCTCTTAAGACCTGCATTTAATTTGTCTCCATGATGGTTAGAAGATTTAAGGTGTAGTGATTGGTTTGTTTTTAGAAGTGTCTTTAATCTGAATGTTTTGGGTTAGATCAGACAGTAGACATCACTTGCTCTGCAAATAACGTTACACTTCTAAAAGCTGATATTTTTAAAAGAGAGAAATAGATGTCATACCATGCTGTTTTCATACTCTGTGAACAGAGTAGCATTGGTTTCCCAGAGCCTGTGGCAAGGAAGGTGGTGTGAGAGCCTCTATAAAACAGCATCCAAAAGGTGTGTTATAGGAACTCACAAATTATGAAGTCAAGTCCTCAGATTAAAAAAAAAAGTGCCAGAATTAGATTGTCCAAGTGTGAGTGTGTTACAAAGCAACTTGTAACTGCACGTAGTTTATTCTTCCTCTTGCGAAGGCTCCTGTCCCAATATTGATTGGACATTTAATAGTTTTGCACAAGTATAATATATATGGATCATAATATAACGGCTCATTGCTTAAATGTATATGCCTCCTCCCGCATTGACTGCCTGCTCCTGTCCCTTCACAGGAGCTTGGGATCTTTTTGACAGCATAGATGTAGATAGGCTGGTGCTCGTCGTGAAATCTCACCCTGGGACTGAGCAGGCTCTTAATGCGGGGGCCTTAATACAGGCTGGCTCTAGGCATGGTCGTTGGGTGCCCAGCGTGACATTATTTTTCAGAGAATGTAGTAGTTTAATATCCTATAATGTTCATGTAATTCCAGTAGGCGTTGATTGCAATTAGGGGCATTTGATTCTTTGGCAAATTTGATACAGTCTCCCGCAATGGGCACTCAAAATGGAAAAACACAACTTGCGACTGAGTATATTGATGTAGGCAGTCTGCCCACAAAATCACTCTTTATGCTTTAAAAGAAAAGCCATTTTTTTCTCCTAAAAATGTATTAGAAGTTTGTATTGTATTTAAAATAGAACTTCATTCTTTCTGTACATACTTTTTTGCACAAGTAACTGTATTTGAAGCTGCTGAATAAAAATTCAAGTGAAGTTCCTCCATTTTGGATTTTTGTCCCCGGTTTTAATTTGGTTTTGCGTAACTTCAGAATATATTTTCCCAGATTCAGCTGTTTTTTCAGGGTATTGGGGAATAAATCTGAAATCTAATTTCAGAAATAATAATTACTGAGATTCAAACAATTTTGAAGAGTTTTGTTTCTGGTCAATAAAAAGCAAAGGCACTCAATGCTTAACAGGATATCCCTTGATAGGAGCAAATCTATACCTCTAGAATTTTTGCATAGTTTGTTTCTTTTGGGTGTCTTTAAATAATAATGTCTCTTTTTTTCACCAGTTGGTGTCAGCAGTGGATCAGAAATTACTTTGCAGCTGACATAAAGAATACTTCATAATTGGATGCCTTTGAATAAATGTAAAAAAAAAAAATCCAAACTTTCTAATAGAGAGAAAAGTCTTATGTGAAAATACAAATATACAAAATCATAGGTCATTGCCTTTGCTATCAGTGCATTAGTTTAATGCTAATGTCTGATATAGTTATGAATATAAAGTCATTGAACTGCTTTCAAAATGTTTTGTGTGTTTTGAAATTATTACTTGCATTAGCAATAAAAAGTCTATGAAGTGTTAAACGTTGAGCTACTTAGACCCATCAAGGGATGTCACTACAGATTGTCAAATGTTGGATGAGTGTTTCAGCTCAAAACCACTAAAGTTTTGACATTTATTTTTTTACTTCCATCCCGCCCCCGATGTATCTGTTTATATGACATTATGTTGGCCCACTTACTTGTCATCTTTTCCTGTTCTAGGCTATCTTCTGTGGAGTGAGGGTTATTATTCTCATGACCATTGCGTCCTCATCAAAGCAAATAATGTAACACGCTGCGCTCTGGACTTTTGAGATGGAGAAGAAGTTGCAACTGGATTTAAAAACACGTACTCCACTATTTATTCACAGAAAGAGTTATAGATCTTATAGCCAATCATAAAACTGAGGAGGCTGTGAGAGACTGAAAGAGTTAATGTGAGGTTGATGTCTCAAACATTGTAGCAAAACAAGTTCTGCAAGTTCTGCATAGCAACGATAGACCGCAAATGAGAAGTCGGTTAACGGAGGGCGTGGAGGGCGTATCGGAAGATTCGCAGTTCCGTGTTCTGCCAAGCAACGATGACTTATCACAAATGGCAAAAGGTCATACAGAGTTTATTTGAGGAAGGGGTTCGCGACCACCCGAGAAACCCTTCGCGACCACTGCCCCCCCAGTGACGCCTGCGCAGAAAACCGAGAGGCTGCGTGACTGGCGTGGTCGGGGGGGGTGGTGGTGGAAACGACTATAAAAGGACACCAGCCTAAGGAGCGGCGCGCCCCCATCACTGGAGGGTTGCTGCATCCGTCATCGTGGGATCCAAGGGTGGTGGTGATATCTCTCTACCTCCTTTCTCTTTCCTTTTTCTTTTTCCTCTTCTCTTTCTAAATGTTTCAATAGAACCCACATTGCCTACCGTTACGCTTTTCAAGTTTAGGTTGCTTACCGTTACGCTTTTCAAGTTCAGGTTGCTTCTACCTTAAATAAAAGGTTTAATCGATCGTTTGGTGTCGTTTCACCTTAATTTAGCCCGAGGGAATTTCGAAACCTCTACGACCTGCCCCCCCCCGCCGGTTTGCCCGGTCCGGGTCGTAACAGAGGTACAGTCACCAGCTGTTACTTTGATAACTTTTAACACTAAAGAATATTTAAAATAATGTTAATGAAATATTAATGCAGAGACCTATGCTTGGGCTGTAAATCAGGGCTTTTCAGCAGGGTGCACAGTGACAGCTAAATGTGAGAACTAGCACTGATAAAACTTGCCTTGTCTCCTATCAGAATCAGTTTTGGCTGCACAACCGTGGCCTGCTACCCTTCTCCATTTCTTTTTTAATAATAAAAGTAATGAATTTATAGAAATTATTTAGCATGTAGTTTGCTCTTCTAAAAAGAGAATGGAAAGTTTAGTGGGAGAAGTTTCATAGAAAGAAACTCTGTGTTATGAAGAAAAGATACACTTGATGTTTTTCCACAGCTTCACATAAGTCCTTTATCAAAGTTTTATTAGTTTATGCTTAGGGATTAGAAGAAAGAAGTGTAAAAGAAATCAAAACACAGTGCCTGTACCTGTGGATGAATCGGGGCTGCTTTTGCTGCAGTAACTTTGGCATTTAGTACTTCATGTTCAACTAATTTCCATTCTATCCCTTCCACCCCAGCCCCTCTTTCTCTTCCTTGCTTTTCAGTCTGTCTGTGAACCTCTTGAGTCTCTGAAGAATACATGAAACTGTATTCCTCTATTAAAGATGGAAAGAGGTGCCATTATGCAGGAATGGTGGCTCTTATGGATGAAGCTGTAGGAAATCTTACTGATGCTCTGAAAAGATATGGTCTTTGGGACAACACAGTTCTTGTTTTCTCTACTGGTAACTTAATTTAAATATTCTTTCAGTAATACCTTTGATATGGTGTTTAACAAGCTGACTGCAGAGACATCTGCCCCCTTTGTCCTTCCTCAATATATTTTGTAACTACAGAAGAGTGATGAAAGTGAAACAGAACTTTATACCAGAAGGAGCAGTTTCTCTCCCCCCTCTTATGGCTATCTCAAGCATGACTAAAACAGCTCTGAAGAAGCATCTGTGGAAATAGGGGATACTCCTATTGGAGTAAAAACTGAGGAGTACGGTGAAGTTGGAGGCATCTTACTTGCCACTGTGGTCACCGAGTATCTGTCAGAAATGAATCCTTACTGAGAGCTATCTACCAAATTAATTTGTCCTGAGCTATAGGTAGCTGTCCGATCAGTCTATAAATTGCCACATGTTGCATGAGGCACAAACTGCCAGACAGCAAGCACTTTGAAGACAAAACTCTTTCTTTCCCTTACTTTCATGTAACATGTAATTTTTGTCTTGCTTGAGATATTTTGCTGGCACCTTACTCCTATGAAGCAAAGGTCTGTTAATAAAAAAGCTTAATATGTGATGATACAGTTTAGGCTGCCAAATTACAGGTTAAGTTTTTGTATGTATTAGTACACGATCTGGTTTCTAGATTATTAGGATAATGCAAATAATACATTACAAAGCAGTCTCCTTTATTTCCAAATTAGGAATAAAACAGAACCTTTTTGAAATACAGCTGCTTGGCTGGGTTTCAGGAAAATAGTTGTTCTTGTTTGATTGGGACTGGGAAGTAGCCTTTGAATGCTTACAATTGCTCTTTTGCCCAGTCTTTACAGATTAGGGCTGTCAAAATGACAAATTCATTTTCTGTGAACACTTTAAAAAAACCAAACCAAACCAAAACAAAAAAAAACCCCAAGTTTTGATGAAAATGCAGTGATGTGTTTTGAGTTTAGCAGCTGCTTCATATAGGACTTGGAATCTTGGAATTTCATTTTAAGTCCAAACTGTTTGCCTTGTGGTGTTACATTTGTGTCCAGGTTTTGGCTCTAACAGGATTTGATAACTCTTCTATGCTTGTTTCTGCTTACGATGTTTTCATGTTTAGAACTGAAAGTAAGCAAATCCATATGGAAAATGATAGCAATATTTATTCCATATGGAAAAAATCCAGTCTTTGCTGATGGGGTCCTGGTAGAGTTATTTCAGTAATGTTTGTTCAGTACATTGTGGAATAAAACTAAAGACATCTGAGTTGGAATTATGGGGTATGACTGAATTAAAAAGACAAATTTATTTTTTGTTTATAAACATTTTTTCCAAACAATGACTGTATATCCTGCTTTTAACAGTAGTTATCTTGCAATCAGTTACAGGTACATTTCAACAAGAGTCAGAATCTAGTGTCTGTCCTATCTAATGGGACTTGTCTTGAGTTAATTAACATTTTAAACTGCCAGGAATGGAATTTAATATGATTGAAATGCAGGGAGATTGGGCCTAGATCAAGCAGATCAGAGGGCAGTGATTCATTTTTTCCAGTGTTCTCTCTTCACTTCAAACAATTATTCTTTACAGGCATAAACCATTGCATGCATTAAAGACCCGCTTTCCAAAAAAACAAATGTTGAAACCATCATTAAGCATTTAAAAAAAAAAAAAAAGGAAAAAAAGAGCGTGAAATCTATTCAGCTTTTCTATACTATATTTATTGCTTTCGCAGATGGTGTGTTTTAAAATGGGCATTAGAAAGTGGTTGAAAAGAAACATGAGAGGGTCTGCAATTGGGTGTCTTGTGCAGAGACTTGTGCTATATGAGATTTCTCTGCACAGCTTTCAAGTCCTTTGTAATTGGGAGTCTTAGTATGCACTGGTAGTTATAATATGGGTATATACTTATAGTATGGTATTAACTTTAGCTCTTGAGGGCATGCCTGCTTGAGGAAGCTGTGCCCCATCTTCCTGCCCCAAGTGCTCTTCTGGAACCTGTAGACCCTCCTCTTGTTCGGTATGGCAAAAGAGACATATTTTCCTCTAGGATAAGGAATTCTCTCCAAGAAAGTTCTTCCCATGTTGTGGAGTTAAGAATCAATTTAAGGATTTAAATGAAGACTGCAATGGAGAATCTAGGGAAGGATAAAATGCATCCATAATTTTAATGAGCAGTATCTATGTGTCTCCTCAGCATAGTAGTTAAAGACACAGGATCATAAAAGCACTCTCTGTTTTGTAATAAACCTGTGTAGTTTGAAAACTGTAGTGTTGGAAACCTGTAGAGGAAAAAGAAGTGACGATCCTACTTTTGCAGTAGGTTTTACTAGATTCATTACTAGTCCCTGTTTAATTGTGGCCAAAATTCACACTTGGATGTTTGCATCTCATTCCTTCAAAATTCACCAAAAAAAAAAAAAAATTTACAGTGATCATTTGCTATTGTGTGCTATACCAAGTAGCGTTAAAACAAACATACAGTCTTCCAGTCGATTCCTTCACTGTGAAATGTCAACCCCAAAATTAGAGATTTCTTTTTAGTGGGTGCTCATTGAAATACTCTAGGAAATTATATAATCTTTGCTCTCGTGGTAGATTTCTTTTTATTAAACTCTTTTGTGTTTCTTCCTATTTGTATATGTTATGGCTCAACCAGGATTCCCTTGAAAACATGCCAGTTGGCAAATGGAACTACTGCACATTTTAAAAGGGCCTTTAAAGTTCTTTAAGGTGACCTGATGGAAATACTGGGCCAAGAAAGAAGTAATCTGGTCATTAGCAAAGTCTGACTCCATCAAAGTAAAGCAACATCTCTGGTGTCTTTTTGAACAGACAGATACACAAGCTATATCTACAGGTAAATAAAGGGGGGGGGGAGATGACCTAGTTCAATGGTATGTGGTTTTATATTTGTGTATCAAGTAGTAGCTTGACAATTCTTGACTGGTGCAATATAAAATAGAATTTGCTTTTATAGAGCACCTTTTATACTGCAGATACAAGTAAGTCTATGCTAATGAGATCAGTGGTGAAAATGAAGTAATTGCCTGTTCAAGCAAAACAGAAAAAAATGTCTTGGGTGCCCATGGCCTTTTATCTGTTTGAAATCAAAAAGAACGAGATGTAGGATTTACTTTTCTTTTTAGGAAACATAAGAGAATATAACTACAACTTTCCTGAAGAAGATCTTGATTTAAAATAACTAGAAGTCGTAAAAAGCATTAAAGTGGTACAAATTTACCTCAGCATAATTAACACTGCCTTACAGTCCAAGTTTTGCTTCAGATGTAGACCTATGATTAGAGGTAAGAAATGGGGATTTACTGTGCAAACGCAATCCCACGAATGGGTTTTCCTTTGCCAGAGGCAGGAGTAACCCAGACTGTCTTCCCCAGCATATTTTTTATGTGCATGACAGGGACTTTATCCCCCTCTACAGTACGTAAGAGTCTTGATTGGGCAGGGCCAGCTCGAATGGCAGATCCCCTGGTATTGACTAACCAGGTGGCTTTTGCTAAATGTGTATCCTAATGCCTGAATATCCCACCACCCATTGCTCTCAGCGTAGTCTTTAGCAGTCCATTGTATCGTTCGATTTTCCCAGAGGCTGGTGCATGGTAGGGGATGCGATAGACCCACTCAATGCCATGCTCTTTGGCCCAGGTGTCTATGAGGGTGTTTCGGAAATGAATCCCGTTGTCTGACTCAATTCTTTCTGGGGTGCTATGTCGCCACAGGACTTGCTTTTCAAGGCCCAGGATGGTGTTCCGGGCGGTGGCATGGGGCATGCGATATGTTTCCAGCCATCCTGTGGTTACTTCCACCATGGTGAGCACATAGCGCTTGCCTTGTTGGGTTTGTGGGAGTGTGATATAATCAATCTGCCAGGCCTCCCCATATTTATATTTCAACCATCGTCCTCCATACCAGAGAGGCCTTACTCGCTTGGCTTGCTTGATTGCAGCGCATGTTTCACATTCATGGATAACCTGTGCAATAGCGTCCATGGTCAAGTCCACCCCTCGATCACGAGCCCATCTATATGTTGCATCTCTTCCTTGATGGCCTGAGGTGTCGTGGGCCCACTGGGCTATAAACAGTTCACCCTTCTGTTGCCAGTCCAGATCCACCTGAGCCACTTCAATCTTAGCAGCCTGGTCCACCTGCTGGTTGTTTTGATGTTTTTCAGTGGCCCGACTCTTGGGTACGTGGGCATCTACGTGACGTACTTTTACAGTCAGGTTCTCTACCCGGGTAGCAATATCTTGCCACAACGCGGCAGCCCAGATGGGTTTACCTCTGTGCTGCCAGTTGTTCTGCTTCCACTGCTGCAACCACCCCCACAGGGCATTTGCCACCATCCATGAGTCAGTATAGAGATAAAGTACTGGCCATTTTTCTCGTTCGGCAATGTCCAAGGCCAGCTGGATGGCTTTCACCTCTGCAAACTGACTCGACTCACCTTCTCCTTCAGCAGTTTCTGCGTCTTGGCGTATAGGACTCCATACAGTAGCCTTCCACCTCCGATGCTTTCCCACAAGGCGACAGGACCCATCAGTGAACAGGGCATATTGCTTCTCATTTCCTGGTAGTTTATTATACAGTGGGGCTTCTTCAGCAAGCGTCACCTCCTCCTCTGGGTATATTCCAAAATCTTTGCCTTCTGGCCAGTTCATGATCACTTCCAAGATTCCTGGGCGACTGGGGTTTCCTATTCGGGCCCGTTGTGTGATCAGGGCGACCCACTTACTCCACGTAGCATCGGTTGCATGATGTGTAGAGGGGACCCTCCCTTTGAACATCCAGCCCAGCACCGGCAGTTGGGGTGCCAGGAGGAGCTGTGCTTCAGTACCAACCACTTCCGAAGCACCTTGAACCCCTTCATATGCTGCCAATATCTCCTTCTCAGTTGGAGTGTAGTGGGCCTCGGATCCTCTGTATCCCCGACTCCAGAACCCTAAGGGTCGACCTCGAGTCTCCCCTGGTGCTTTCTGCCAGAGGCTCCAAGTAGGACCATTCTCCCCGGCTGCGGTGTAGAGCACATTCTTTACATCTTGTCCTGCCTGGACTGGCCCAAGGGCTACTGCATGAACTATCTCCCGTTTAATTTCTTCAAAGGCTTTTCGTTGCTCAGGGCCCCATTTGAAATTGTTCTTCTCTAAGGATAAACCCCCCATAATTCAAGAGTATGAAGTTAATGACCTGCTACGCCACCTGGATGCTCACAAGTCTATGGGGCCGGATGGGATCCACCCGAGGGTACTGAGGGAGCTGGCGGAGGAGTTTGCCAAGCCGTTCTCCATCATTTACCAGCAGTCCTGGTTAACTGGGGAGGTCCCGGACGACTGGAGGCTTGCCAATGTGACGCCGATCTATAAGAAGGGCCAGAAGGAGGATCCGGGGAACTACAGGCCGGTCAGCCTGACCTCGGTGCCAGGGAAGATCATGGAGCGGTTGGTTTTGAGGGTGCTCACGAGCCATGTCCAGGACAACCAGGGTATCAGGCCCAGCCAGCACGGGTTCATGGAAGGCAGGTCCTGCTTGACCAACCTGATCTCCTTCTATGACCAGGTGACCCGCCTAGTGGATGAGGGAAAGGCTGTGGATGTGGTCTACCTGGACTTCAGTAAAGCCTTTGACACTGTCTCCCACAGCATTCTCCTAGAGAAGCTGGCGGCTCACGGCCTAGACAGGTGTACTCTTCGCTGGGTAAAAAACTGGCTGGACGGCCGAGCCCAGAGAGTTGTGGTGAATGGAGTTAAATCCAGTTGGTGGCCGGTCACGAGCGGTGTTCCCCAGGGCTCAGTACTGGGGCCGGTCTTGTGCAATATCTTTATCAATGATCTGGATGAGGGGATCGAGTGCTCCCTCAGTAAGTTTGCAGACGACACCAAGTTGGGCGGGAGTGTTGATCTGCTCGAGGGTAGGAAGGCTCTGCAGAGGGACCTGGACAGGCTGGATCGATGGGCCGAGGCCAACTGTATGAGATTCAACAAGGCCAAGTGCCGGGTCCTGCACTTCGGCCACAACAACCCCATGCAACGCTACAGGCTTGGGGAAGAGTGGCTGGAAAGCTGCCCAGAGGAAAAGGACCTGGGGGTTCTGATTGACAGCTGGCTGAACATGAGCCGGCAGTGTGCCCAGGTGGCCAAGAAGGCCAACGGCATCCTGGCCTGTATTAGGAATAGTGTGGCCAGCAGGAGTAGGGAGGTGATCGTGCCCCTGTACTCGGCACTGGTGAGGCCGCACCTCGAATACTGTGTTCCGTTTTGGGCCCCTCACTACAAGAAGGACATGGAGGTGCTGGAGCATGTCCAGAGGAGAGCAACGAAGCTGGTGAAGGGCCTGGAGCACAAGCCTGATGAGGAGCGGCTGAGGGAACTGGGGTTGTTTAGCGTGGAGAAGAGGAGGCTGAGGGGAGACCTCATCGCGCTCTACAACTACCTGGAAGGAGGTTGTAGTGAGGTGGGTGTTGGTCTCTTCTGCCAAGTAACTAGCGATAGGACGAGAGGAAATGGCCTCAAGTTGCGCCAAGGGAGGTTTAGATTGGACATTAGGAGAAATTTCTTTACTGAAAGAGTGGTCAGGCCTTGGAACAGGCTGCCCAGGGAAGTGGTGGAGTCACCATCCCTGGAAGTATTTAAAAGACGTGTAGATGAGGCCCTTAGGGACATGGTGTAGTGGGCATGGTGTGTTGGGTTGAAGGTTGGACTCGATGATCTTAGAGGTCTTTTCCAACCTTAATGATTCTATGATTCTCCCGAGTCACTTGATGGAGAGGGCTTACAATCAGGCTGTAATCTGGAATATGCATTCTCCAAAAACCCACAACGCCTAAGAAAGCTTGTGTTTCCTTTTTACTAGTTGGTAGGGACATGGATGTTATTTTGTTGATCACATCCATTGGGATCTGATGACGTCCATCTTGCCATTTTATTCCTAAAAACTGGATCTCCTGTGCAGGTTCCTTGACCTTACTTTGTTTTATGGCAAAACCGGCCTTCAGAAGGATTTGGACTATTCTCTCCCCTTTCTCAAAAACTTCTTCTGCTGTGCTGCCCCATACTATGATGTCATCAATGTACAGCAGGTGTTCTGGAGCCTCACCCTGTTCCAGTGCAGTGTGGATCAGTCCATGGCAAATGGTAGGGCTGTGTTTCCACCCCTGGGGCAGTCGGTTCCAGGTGTGCTGGACGCCCCTCCAAGTGAAAGCAAACTGTGGCCTGCAGTCTGCCACCAAAGTGATTGAGAAGAAGGCATTAGCAATATCAATTGTGGCGTACCACTTGGCTGCCTTTGACTCCAGTTCGTATTGGCACTCCAGGTGAGTTCACACGGCATCATTCAATGTTGGCGTGACTTCGTTCAGGCCACAATAGTCTACTGTTAGTCTCCACTCTCCATTAGACTTTCGCACTGGCCATATGGGACTGTTAAAGGGTGAGCGACTCTTGCTGATCAGTCCTTGGGTCTCCAGTCAACGAATCAGCTTATGGATGGGAATCAGGGAGTCTCCGTTGGTGCGATATTGCTGCCGGTGCACTGTTGTGGTAGCAATCGGCACCTGTTGTTCTTCAACCCTCAACAACCCCACAACAGAAGGGTCCTCCGAGAGACCGGGCAAGGTGGACAGCTGTTCAATTTCCTCCGTCTCCAGGGCAGCTATACCAAAAGCCCACCGGTACCCTTTTGGGTCCTTGAAATACCCTCTCCTGAGGTACAGTTAACTCTTGGGATCCCCCTGTCACTCCAGAAATACAGATGGGTTCTGCCCCTTCATAGCTTGATGGCATCAGGGTACACTGTGCACCGGTGTCTAAGAGAGCCTTATACTCCTGTGGCTCTGATGTGCCAGGCCATCGAATCCACACAGTCCAGTAAACCCGGTTGTCCCTTTCCTCCACCTGGCTGGAGGCAGGGCCCCTGTAGTCCTGGTCATCGTATTCACTACTCACTTCTTGTAAGTGCAAATCAGAAGTCCCTTTATTAAGATCGGAAGTCAAATCAGCCCTTCTACTCTGTCTGGGGAACTGCTCACCGGAGACTGGAGCAGCAGTTTTCCTGGAAGAACCCCCTTTTGTGGTTGTTTTTCCTTGCAACTCATGTACCCGTGCCTGTAGGACTGAGGTAGGTTTTCCATCCCACTTCCTCATGTCCTCTCCGTGGTCACGCAGGTAAAACCACAGGGTGCCCCGGGGTGTGTACCCACGATGTCTCCTCTCTTGAGCAGAGGGACGCTTGCTCCTAATGGCTGAAACACTGGCCCGTGCAGGTGGGGAGTAGGACATATCCTCTTTGAGTTGCTGGAACTCCCAGGACAGTTTTTTGGACAATTTTTCCACAGCAGAGACGCAGGCCCGTAGGGAGGAAGAGAGACTTTCTTTGTATTGCCAGAGTTGGTCAGCCAATTCATCCACTGTTTGTTCCTCTTGATCTTTCCAGGTCATTATTGCCAATGAGTTTGCATGCGATGCTGGTGCGCTCTGTACAAACTTCTGCCACATGGGTCGTGTGCACTTGACTTCATCTGGATCTTTGGGTAACTGCTTGTTGTCCTGGTCATCATAAATCACCTCCAGCATGGCTAATTCCCTCAGGTACTTGATACCTCTCTCCATGGTGGTCCACTTGCCTGGGTGGCATATAACATCTTCCTTGAAGGGATACCTCTCCTTCATGCCTGACAGGAGTCACCTCCAGAGGCTGAGGGCCTGTGCCCCTTGTCCAATTGCTTTGTCAATGCCCCCTTCCCTAGCAAGGGATCCCAGCTGCTTCGCTTCCTTCCCCTCTAATTCCAGGCTACTGTCCCCATTATCCCAGCATCGGAGCAGCCAGGTGACAATGTGCTTGCCTGGACGACGACTGAAATCTTTCTGCACGTCTCGCAGCTCACTCAGGGATAGGGATCGGGTGGTTACCATCTCATTTATGGGTTCTGCTTATTCTTCCTCCTGTTCTCGTGATGGCCCTGGTTCATCTTCATCCCTCACTAAATGAGCTGATTTTCTTGTGTATTTCTTCTATAGGGGCGACTGATACTGGCATGGGTTGGTTCTCTGTCGCAGGGATTGGAGTAGCCACAGTGCCTGTCAAGGGGGTTAGAGTAGCCGCAGTGCCTGCCATGGGGGTTGGGGTAGCCGCAGTGCCTGTTGTGTGGGTTGGGGTAGCCGCAGTGCCTGTTGTGGGGGTTGGAGTAGCTGCAGTGCCTGTTGTGGGGGTGTCCTGGTTTCGGCTGGGATAGAGTTAAATTTCTTCCTAGTGCTGTGTTTTGGATTTAGTATGAGAAGATTTTGATAACACACTGATGTTTTCAGTTGTTGCTAAGTACCCGGTCAAGGACAGCTTCCATGCTACCAAGCAGAGGATGGGAGGGAGCATAATCGGGACAGCTAGCCCAGCTGGCCAACGAGGTATTCCATACCATGTGACGTCATGGTCAGTATATGAATGGTAGGTGTGCTCCAGGAAGTAGCGATCGCTACTTGGTTATCGGTCAGCGTGGATTGTGAGCAATTGCATTGTGCATTACTCATTTTGTATATTCTATCATTATCATTATTATTATTTTCCCTTCTCTGTTCTATTAAACTGTCTTTATCTCAACCCACGACTTTTTCTCACTCTTACCCTTCCGATTCTCTCCCCGTCCCACTGGGGGGGGCGGGGAGTAAGCGAGCGGCTGCGTGGTACTTGGCTGTCTGCTAGGTTAAACCACAACAGGGGGTTGGGATAGCCGCAGTGCCTGTTGTTTTGTTGTCAGATCCAGAAACTTTTCCTTCCCCTTGAGGGTTCTGAGTGGTGTTAAACAGGGCTCGGTAGGCATGGGCCAGACCCTAGCACATTGCAGTGATTTGTGTCTCCCTAGAATTGCCAGGGTGACAGCATACTTTTTCCAAATATTCTACTAGTTTTTCAGGATTCTGCACTTGTTCAGGGGTGAAGTTCCAGAACACTGGGGGTGACCGCTGTCCTAGGCACTTGCCCATGCAATCCCACTCCCCCTGCCACTCATAACTCTCCAGCCTTGGGGCAGACCTCTGCATGATATTCTTAAATTGCTTATTATCCTTGGACAAAACCGAAACAATATTCCCAAGGAATACCAATAGATGTATCTTAACTGCCCAGGGATGTTCAAGGTACTGACAAGTTATTGTAACGAAGGAGAAAACATCATAGAGGAAGGTAGTGAAGGGGCCATCCTGTATTTCCTCCATAAAAAACCTCTCAGAGGAAGAGGTATAATTGCTAATGGTCTCCATGAGGTGGTACCCAAAGTACAGTAATGGCTTCAGTACAAAACCCAAATACCAGATAACGCCCAAGGCCAGTGTTTTAATAACAATTCTCCCAGGCAAAACATCACTAATCACTGCAGAGCACAGCAGACTGCAAAACCCAACACCGATCTTTTGCATGTACAGCAAAAACAAGAGCATGGTGCAGATCAGATAAACTAATATCGAGACTAGATGAATCAATATTGTGACCGGCAACTGTTAACAGATATAAATTCCTTAATACACTCTGGTTAATCTGTTTTTATTTCAAACCCTTTGTGCCCCACATTGGGCGCCAAAAAGCACTGTTGTGGTTTAACCCTAGCCGGCAACTAAACACTATGCAGCCGCTCACTCACCTCCCCACCTCTGGTGGGATGCGTGAGAGAATTGGGATAATAAAAGTGAGAAAACTCATGGGTTGAGATAAAGACAGTTTAATAACTGAAATAAAGTAAAATAGTAGTAATAATAATAATAATGATAATAGAATATACAGTGCAAGTGATGCATGATGCAATTGCTCACCACCTGCCAACCGATGCCCAGCCAGTCCCCGAGCAGCGATCGCTACACCCCGGCCAACTCCCCCCAGCTTATATAGTGAGCATGACGTCATATGGTATAGAATACCCTGTTGGCCAGTTTGATTCAGCTGTCCTGGCTATGCTCCTTCCCAGCTTCTTATGCATCTGGCAAAGCATGGGAAGCTGAAAAGTCCTTGACTCTGTGTAAGCACTACTTAGCAACAATTAAAACATCAGTGTGTTATCAACATTCTTCTCCTACTAAATCCAAAACACAGCACTATACCAGCAACTATGAAGAAAATTAACTCTATCCCAGCTGAAACCAGGACATGTGCATAGCATGTGTTTATAGTTTTTGCAATATATTATAAGTAATTTGGGTGGAAACTTGCTAACATTAGAGCAAAGGAATCCAACCTCTAATTTCAGTTCTGTATTAAAGCTACTATCCATTGTTTTATTTAACTTTCATCTTTTTAATATGCTAAATAATTTTGAAGCAAAACTCCTCACTGCTCTTTCTTCCAATATGTCTGTTAATTCTTAAATGTGGATTAGCACTGTAGTGTCTGGCAGTTGCTAGAAGAGGGCTTTGAACAGTAAAATATGTGGAATTTTTCTCTTCAAGCCTTGGTTTACATTGCTAAGAGGACACCACGTAAATCCTTTCCTTAATGGAGCATATGATAGCGATGACTCTTTTTACTCCAAAAGATGGTCTTTTTATCAATTTAAAATTATGATTAATAAGAGCTGTCTTGGTTTCGGCTGGGATAGAGTTAAAATTTCTTCCTAGTGCTGTGTTTTGGATTTAGTATGAGAAGAATGTTGATAACACACTGATGTTTTCAGTTGTTGCTAAGTATCTTGTCAAGGACAACTAGCCTCCAGGAAGCTACCAAGCTACTACTCTCCCAAGACTGGGAGGAGGGAACATAATCAGGACAGCCAGCCCAGCTGGCTAATGGGGTATTCCATACCATGTGACGTCATGCTCAGTATATGAATGGTAGGCGTGTTCCAGGAAGTACCGATCGCTACTTGGTTATCGGTCAGCGTGGGTGGTGAGCAATTGCATTGTGCATCACTCATTTTATATATATTTTTTATTATTATTATTATTATTATTTTCTCTTTTCTGTTCTATTAAACTGTCTTTATCTCAACCCACGAGTTTTTTCCTCACTCTCACCCTTCCGATTCTTTCCCCGCCCCGCTGAGTGGGGGGGGGGAGTAAGCGAGCGGCTGCGTGGTAATTGGCTGCCTGCCAGGTTAAACCACGACAGTTCTTTTTGGTGCCCAACGTGGGGCACGAAGGGTTGATATAATGATAGATCTGATCAAAGTGTGTTAAGGCAAAATTGTTATAAGCATTCATTATATTGATTGGTCACAATGTTGATTTATTGGCTTTCAAAGATGTGGGGGTGGCTCTCAATGTTGCAATATGTAATACCTTGCTTGCAGTATATGTTCCCGGTTGTGCTGTTTATTGCTATTCAGAACTGGGCCAAGATTATCATTTTGCTGCTGTTTTATGATGTGATAAAATCGTTGGTTGTAAGTCTAATCTAGTACCTGTACTCAGCACTGCCGTCACCTCTGTACCTTGGGAACCACCTCTTAGAAACTATCAGTAATTACACTTTTTTCCCCTCGGAGAATGAATCTAAGGAGGAGACAGGATGGGACACTTTGTCCGACTTGTTCATCTTCCCTTCCATATCTTCAGAAAGTCCTTTTTCTTCTATCCTCTTCATAAATACGTCCACAATATTCCCTGAGTATTTTGAATATCTTTGGGATGTTCAAACAAGCATGTTCATATTGCTATGTCTCCTGAATGTGGTTCAGGTCTTGTTTAGGGTTAAACAACTATTTAGGAATACTGTCCAGAGATCAACCCCGGCAACAGACACAGTGGCTACTCAAACCCCCACGACAGGCACTGCGGCTACTTCAACCCCCATGACAACCACTGTGGCTAATTCAACCCCCACGACAGGCACTGTGGCTACTCAAACCCCGGCAACAGTCACCGCAGTTACTCCAACCCCTGCAACAGGCACTACAGCTACTCAAACCCCAACAACAGACACTGCTGGTACTCCAACCCCCGTCACAGGCACTGCAGCCACTCAAACCCCGGCAACAGTCATTACAGTTATTCCAACCCCCACGACAGGCACTGCAGCTACCCAAACCCCAGCAACAGGCACTACAGCTGAACCAGAGGACCAATCCTTCCTGGTATCCGTCGCCCCTGTACAGAAGAAGAAACCTTGGAAGTGGAGGTCAGGTCGTTTAGAAAGGGATGATGGAAAAGCAGGGCCATCACGAGGAGGGGAGGAGGAAGAGGAAGAACGAGACAGAAACCACCCGATCCCTATCCCTGAGTGAGTTGCGAGATATGCGGAAAGATTTCAGCCGTCGTCCAGGCGAGCATATTGTTACCTGGCTGCTCGATGCTGGGATAATGGGGCCAGTAGCCTGGAATTAGAGGGGAAGGAAGCCAAACAGCTGGGATCCCTTGCTAGGGAAGGGGGCATTGACAAAGCGATTGGAAAAGGGACACAGGTCCTCAGCCTCTGGAGGCGACTGCTGTCAGGCGTGAAGGAAAGGTATCCCTTCAAGGAAGATGTTATATTTCGCCCAGGCAAATGGACCACTATGGAGAGAGGTATCCAGTACCTGAGAGAATTAGGTGTGCTGGAGGTGGTTTATAGTGACCTGGACAACAACCAAACGCCCAAAGATCCGGATGAAGTCCAGTGCACGCGACCCATGTGGCGGAAGTTGGTACGGAGTGCACCAGCGTCATATGCCAGTTCGCTGGCAGTACTGTGCTGGAAAGAGGAAGAAGCACCAACGGTGGATGACGTGGTTAGCAGACTCTGGGAATATGAAGAAACTGTCTCCTCCTCCCTTGTCTCGGCTGTGGAGAAACTGTCCCGGGAGGTCCAGCAACTCAAAGACGATAGGTCCTATTCTCCACCTGTACGGACCAGTATCTCAGCCATTAGGAGTCAGCGTCCTACTGCTCAAGAGAGAGGATATAGAAAGTACACACCACGGGGCACCCTGTGGTTTTACCTGCGTGACCGTGGAGAGGACATGAGGCAGTGGGATGGAAAACCTACCTTGACCCTAGAGGCACATGTACGTGAGTTACAAGGAAAAACAATGACACAAGGGGGTTCTCTCAGAAAAAATGCTGCTCCAGTTTTCAGGAAAAACCTGTCTCACGACGGTCCAGTTTCCAGTGAACAGTTCCCCAGACAGAGTAGAAGGGCTGATCTTACTTTGGATTGTAACGAAGGAATTCTTGACTCGCGTTTGCAAGAAGTGAGAAACAGATACTATGACCAGAACTACAGGGGCCCTGCCTCCGGCCAGGTGGAGGAAATGGACAACCGGGTTTACTGGACTGTGTGGATTCGATGGCCTGGCACATCAGACCCACAGGAGTATAAGGCTCTCGTAGACACCGGTGCACAGTGTACCCTGATGCCATCAAGCTATAAAGGGGCAGAACCCATCTGTATTTCTGGAGTGACAGGGGGATCCCAAGAGTTAACTGTACTGGAGGCCGAAGTGAGCCTAACCAGGAATGAGTGGCAGAAGCACCCCATTGTGACTGGCCCAGAGGCTCCGTGCATCCTTGGCATAGACTACCTCAGGAGAAGGTATTTCAAGGACCCAAAAGGGTACCGGTGGGCTTTTGGTATAGCTGCCCTGGAGACGGAGGAAATTAAAAAGCTGTCCACCTTGCCTGGTCTCTCGGAGGATCCTTCTGTTGTGGGGTTGCTGAGGGTTGAAGAACAGCAGGTACCAATCGCTACCACAACAGTGCACCGGCGACAATATCGCACCAACCAAGACTCCCTGATCCCCATCCATAAGCTGATTCGTCGACTGGAGAGCCAAGGAGTGATCAGCAAGACTCGCTCACCCTTTAACAGTCCCATATGGCCAGTGCGAAAGTCTAATGGAGAGTGGAGACTAACAGTAGACTACCGTGGCCTGAACGAAGTCACGCCACCACTGAGTGCTGCCGTGCCGGACATGCTAGAACTTCAATACGAACTGGAGTCGAAGGCAGCCAAGTGGTACGCCACAAATGATATCACTAATGCGTTCTTCTCCATCCCTTTGGCAGCAGAGTGCAGGCCACAGTTTGCTTTCACTTGGAGGGGTGTCCAGTACACCTGGAACCGACTGCCCCAGGGGTGGAAACACAGCCCTACCATTTGCCATGGACTGTTCCACACCGCACTGGAACAGGGTGAGGCTCCAGAACACCTGCTGTACATTGATGACATCATCGTATGGGGCAACACAGCAGAAGAAGTTTTTGAGAAAGGGGAGAGAATAGTCCAAATCCTTCTGAAGGCCGGCTTTGCCATAAAACAAAGTGAGGTCAAGGGACCTGCACAGGAGATCCAGTTTTTAGGAATAAAATGGCAAGATGGACGTCGTCAGATCCCAATGGATGTGATCAACAAAATAACATCCATGTCCCCACCAACGAGCAAAAAGGAAACACAAGCTTTCTTAGGTGTTGTGGGTTTTTGGAGAATGCATATTCCAGATTACAGCCAAATCGTAAGCCCTCTCTATCACATGACTAGGAAGAAGAATGTCTTCAAATGGGGCCCTGAGCAACGACAAGCCTTTGAACAAATTAAACAGGAGATAGTTCATGCAGTAGCCCTTGGGCCAGTCCGGGCAGGACAAGATGTAAAGAATGTGCTCTACACCGCAGCCGGGGAGAATGGTCCTACTTGGAGCCCCTGGCAGAAAGCACCAGGGGAGACTTGAGGTCGACCCTTAGGGTTCTGGAGTCGGGGATACAGAGGATCCGAGGCCCACTACACTCCAACTGAGAAGGAGATATTGGCAGCATATGAAGGGGTTCAAGGTGCTTCGGAAGTGGTTGGTACTGAAGCACAGCTCCTCCTGGCACCCCGACTGCCGGTGCTGGGCTGGATGTTCCAAGGGAGGGTCCCCTCTACACATCATGCAACCGATGCTACGTGGAGTAAGTGGGTCGCACTGATCACACAACGGGCCCGAATAGGAAACCCCAGTCGCCCAGGAATCTTGGAAGTGATCACGAACTGGCCAGAAGGCAAAGATTTCGGAATATCCCCGGAGGAGGAGGTGACGCTTGCTGAAGAAGCCCCACTGTATAATAAACTACCAGAAAACGAGAAGCAATATGCCCTGTTCACTGATGGGTCCTGTCGTCTTGTGGGAAAGCATCGGAGGTGGAAATCTGCTGTATGGAGTCCTATACGCCAAGTGGCAGAAACTGCTGAAGGAGAAGGTGAATCGAGTCTGTTTGCAGAGGTGAAAGCCATCCAGCTGGCCTTGGACATTGCTGAACGAGAAAAATGGCCAGTACTTTATCTCTATACTGACTCATGGATGGTGGCAAATGCCCTGTGGGGGTGGTTGCAGCAGTGGAAGCAGAACAACTGGCAGCACAGAGGTAAACCCATCTGGGCTGCCACATTGTGGCATGATATTGCTGCCCGAGTAGAGAACCTGGTTGTAAAAGTACGTCAGGTAGATGCTCACGTACCCAAGAGTCGGGCCACTGAGGAACATCAAAACAACCAGCAGGTGGACCAGGCTGCTAAGATTGAAGTGGCTCAGGTGGATCTGGACTGGCAACATAAGGGTGAATTATTTATAGCTCGCTGGTCCCATTATGCCTCAGGGCCATCAAGGAAGAGATGCAACATATAGATGGGCTCGTGATCGAGGGGTAGACTTGAGCATGGACGCTATTGCACAGGTTATCCATGAATGTGAAACATGCACTGTCATCAAGCAAGCCAAGCGAGTAAAGCCTCTTTGGTATGGCGGACGATGGTTGAAGTATAAATATGGGGAGGCCTGGCAGATTGATTCTATCACACTCCCACAAACCCGCCAAGGGAAGCGCTATGTGCTCACCATGGTGGAAGCATCCACCGGACGGTTGGAATCATATCCCGTGCCCCATGCCACCTCCCGGAACACCATCCTGGGCCTTGAAAAGCAAGTCTTCGGGCGACATGGCACCCCAGAAAGAATTGAGTCAGACAATGGGACTCATTTCCGAAACACCCTCATAGACACCTGGGCCAAAGAGCATGGCATTGAGTGGGTCTATCACATCCCCTACCATGCACCAGCCTCTGGGAAAATCGAACGATAAAACGGACTGCTAAAGACAACGCTGAGGGTAATGGGTGGTGCGACATTCAAGCAATGGGACACACATTTAGCAAAAGCCACCTGGTTAGTTAACACTAGGGGATCTTTCAATCGAGCTGGCCCTGCCAATCAATACTCTTACGTACTGTAGAGGGGGATAAAGTCCCTGTCGTGCACATAAGAAATATGCTGGGGAAGACAGTCTGGGTTACTCCTGCCTCTGGCAAGGGAAAACCCATCTGCGGGATTGCTTTTGCTCAAGGACCTGGGTGCACTTGGTGGGTAATGCGAAAGGATGGGCAGGTCCGTTGTGTACCTCAAGGGGATTTGATTTTGGGTGAAAATAGCCAATGAACCGAATTTTATGATGTTAATTATTATATGATATTTTATATCATCATTATCTCTATGGTTGCTATAGCAGCAAAATCACCCGGATTAATGAAGAACGAACTAACTCTAATGAAACCGAGCCAAGTGCAACGACGGTAGAACCGGACGAGCACAGCAATACTGGAAATCAGAACCCGCTTCAGAATGCAACAGCCCAACACCACACATCGTCTCTCCTGCCCTCAAAGACTGTTATGACAGATGGAGCCCAAAGTCATGGACTAAATGAACTCAATGGACATTTTAGAGGGATGGCCCATAGACTAAGGGAATGATATCTGTGTATATATAAATATAAAGACGAGAAAGGTGAGGGTGATTAATTAGAATGTATTAGAAATTGTGAAATCTAAGCATGAAGGAAATGGTATAGAATAAGGGGTGGATACTGTCCTGGTTTAGGCTGGGATAGAGTTAAAATTTCTTCCTAGTGCTGTGTTTTGGATTTAGTATGAGGAGAATGTTGATAACACACTGATGTTTTCAGTTGTTGCTAAGTATCTTGTCAAGGACAACTAGCCTCCAGGAAGCTACCAAGCTACTACCCTCCCAAGACTGGGAGGAGGGAACGCAGCCAGGACAGCTGGCCCAGCTGGCCAACGGGGTATTCCATACCATGTGACGTCATGCTCAGTATATGAATGGTAGGCATGTTCCAGGAAGTACCGATCGCTGCTTGGTTATTGGTCAGCGCGGGTGGTGAGCAATTGCATTGTGCATCACTCATTTTATATATATTATTTATTATTATTATTATCATTTTCTCTTTTCTGTTCTATTAAACTATCTTTATCTCAACCCACGAGTTTTTTTCGTCACTCTCAGCCTTCCGATTCTCTCCCTGCCCCTCTGAGTGGGGTGGGGAGTGAGCAAGCGGCTGCGTGGTATTTGGCTGCCTGCCAGGTTAAACCACGACAAGAGCACAGACTGTCTCGGATATACTGATGTTTATACAGTCTCTCTCTCACACACACCCGTAGAGATTTTTTTCCAAAATTTTATATTATCTTTTCTTAATAATGACTTCTCAGTCTTTTTTTTTTTCATTCCAGTATATTGTGGCTTTTGTCTAATAAAATTTTGGGGTTTTTTGCTTGTTTCCAGCTTCTGGTTTGGTAGAAACCAGGGATCTGACTTTCACTGGTTCCTTGAGGGCAGTTTTTTTAACTTCTTCCTAATGTCTTTGTTTCTGAATAAACTTCTGCTCATTTTCTTTTGCTGGTAAGGGATTTCAGAGACACTTTTAATTCTAGATTGTTGTTGCAGGTGAATTATTAAGAGAAGTCATCGTTATGGGGTTAACAAAAAGGGTTTTATTAATGATCAAACAATGATCAAATGGTAATTAATCGATGATTGAATGAAAATCAAATGGCAATCAAATGGTGATTAAGCAATAACTGAATGTTAGTTAAACAGTGATTTAACAATGATCTGACGATGATGTAAGAATGATTTAGACAGCCGTCAAACACTACTACTTACTACACTTCTAATAATTAAGCTATAGGTGGATATATATAAATGTCGCTAGCATACAATATACTTTTAGGCCTAATGTAAAATGTCGCTTACCTTGTTATAGATATCAGATGCCGGGTAAGGGGTCTCTCAACTGGAGGAGTGTCGTGGTTTAACCTGGCAGGCAGCCAAATACCACGCAGCCCCTCACTCACTCCCCCCGTCCCCCCCAGTGGGACGGGGAGAGAATCGGAAGGGTAAGAGTGAGAAAAACTCGTGGGTTGAGATAAAGACAGTTTAATAGAACAGAAAAGGGAAAATAATAATGATAATGATAGAATATAAAAAATGAGTGATGCACAATGCAATTGCTCACCACCCGCGCTGACCGATAACCAAGTAGCGATCGGTACTTCCTGGATCACGCCTACCGTTCATATACTGAGCATGACGTCACATGGTATGGAATACCCCATTAGCCAGCTGGGCTGGCTGTCCTGATTATGTTCCCTCCCATCTTGTGTACCTAGCTCAGTCAGTAGGCATGGGAGCTGTCCTTGGACTAGGAGGGCACTCAGCAACAACTGAAAACATCAGTGTGTTATCAACATTCTCCTCATACTAAATCCAAAACACAGCACTAGGAACAAATTTAACCCTATCCCAGCCGAAACCAGGACAAGGAGTAACCTTGAGAGGTGTCCCTACTCATGGGGGAGATCACTGCTGTGCAGCCTGCTGCTGTACAGGAGAGCTCAATGGGCTCGGAGGGGCTACAGATTTTTATAGCGTAAAGTGATTGACTCATAGTCAACCCCCCCCCCGTTTGGTGTATGTGCAGGTGTGCAGCTGTAGCAGTTTTAGTTTTGTCTAGTCCGAGCTCGGGCTGGTACTGTTAGCTTCTCATAAGACATGGCCTAGACTCCTTAGTTCCTGAGGAGATATGGCCTAGCACAGTTCTCATGGTTTGCACAGCAGGGCTGACTTCAGTCAGGCCTACTTGTCGGTGATGCATGAACCAAAGTACTGTTCACTCAGTCAGAGTGGGTGCATCCGTCACAATTGTCCAAGCCAACTGAAGGACCAATTGGTTAGAGCACTTATTCACTGGTTGTGTTGTTAGAGGTGCTAATTTTGAAGGTTGTGTTGTCAGACAGATTTATTTTTTTTAGTAAACCTGCTCAATTACAGATCTGAAGACCTGATTTAATCAGTCCTCTCAGGAGGTTCTGAAAGGTTCAGTGCATTGTCAGCAAGGAAAGTGCCTGAGAATCTACTGCCTGAGCATCTACTGCTTCCTAAAGAGGAAATAAGCACAGGTGTCTTAGCTGCAAGCACCTTCAATCAGACAAGTTATTTGAGTCCATATATTCCCAAATACTACTTCTCTATCTTGATTATTTAAGCTTGTTATTATACAGGCAAAAGGTACATCTGGTCACTGTACTTGCATTGGTCAGAGTTATTGCATGCCGATGATAAATAATGAAAGGTGCATGTGTTTGGTGTTTAATACTCCAGTGCTGGCTTTTATTCTTTTTTTAGACTTTTTCCACATTAAAGTATGGGTGGTAAGAATAAATGTTTTTAGAAATAAAAGAATATCTTCTCTGCAGTGTTGTGTGTTGCACAGGACGTCTGGATTGATGCCTTAAGTTGCAGATAATAGTAATGAGACATCTAGACTGGTTTGTAAGAATATATTATCAAAGGTGGAAATGTTATGATGGAAATTAGTTAAAAAATGAAAACCGAGAAGATGTTGATAGTCAAGTAATATATTGATTTTTTTTTCCCCTGTTCTAAAATCCTATGAAAACCTAAAATGTTTTGTAGGAAATGTTTATTTATCTTCCTTTCCTTCTAGCATTAACCCCTCCCCACCCACCCTGCTTTTTCTGTGCAAAACCTAACATTCAAAATCAAGTTCCTGAACAGAGGATGACCTTGTGCCAAAGATACTCGCTTCTTTTTTTGCTTTGTGTTTAAAATTCCAACATAAGTGGAATCTTGAATTTTTTTTCTTGTTTTGAGCAAATGCCAGTGATTAAAGTGAAGTTCACTTGTAAATAAAACTCAGAAATGAATTTTGCCCAGAGTCACAAACTGGCCATTTTTGTTTAAAGCTTTGACTTAAGCATGCTAATAGTTATCCTATCATTGTTATTATTATTATTATTATCATCATTATTATTTTCCCTTCTCTGTTCTATTAAACTGTCTTTATCTCAACCCACGACTTTTTCTCACTCTTACCCTTCCGATTCTCTCCCCGTCCCACTGGGGGGGGCGGGGAGTAAGCGAGCGGCTGCGTGGTACTTGGCTGTCTGCTAGGTTAAACCACAACAGGGGGTTGGGATAGCCGCAGTGCCTGTTGTTTTGTTGTCAGATCCAGAAACTTTTCCTTCCCCTTGAGGGTTCTGAGTGGTGTTAAACAGGGCTCGGTAGGCATGGGCCAGACCCTAGCACATTGCAGTGATTTGTGTCTCCCTAGAATTGCCAGGGTGACAGCATACTTTTTCCAAATATTCTACTAGTTTTTCAGGATTCTGCACTTGTTCAGGGGTGAAGTTCCAGAACACTGGGGGTGACCGCTGTCCTAGGCACTTGCCCATGCAATCCCACTCACCCTGGCACTCATAACTCTCCAGCCTTGGGGCAGATCTCTGGGTGGTATTCTTAAATTGCTTATTAACCTTAGACAAAACCGAAACAATATTCCCAAGGAATACCAATAGATGTATCTTAACTGCCCAGGGATGTTCAAGGTACTGACAAGTTATTGTAACGAAGGAGAAAACATCATAGAGGAAGGTAGTGAAGGGGCCATCCTGTATTTCCTCCATAAAAAACCTCTCAGAGGAAGAGGTATAATTGCTAATGGTCTCCATGAGGTGGTACCCAAAGTACAGTAATGGCTTCAGTACAAAACCCAAATACCAGATAACGCCCAAGGCCAGTGTTTTAATAACAATTCTCCCAGGCAAAACATCACTAATCACTGCAGAGCACAGCAGACTGCAAAACCCAACACCGATCTTTTGCATGTACAGCAAAAACAAGAGCATGGTGCAGATCAGATAAACTAATATCGAGACTAGATGAATCAATATTGTGACCGGCAACTGTTAACAGATATAAATTCCTTAATACACTCTGGTTAATCTGTTTTTATTTCAAACCCTTTGTGCCCCACATTGGGCGCCAAAAAGCACTGTTGTGGTTTAACCCTAGCCGGCAACTAAACACTATGCAGCTGCTCACTCACCTCCCCACCTCTGGTGGGATGCGTGAGAGAATTGGGATAATAAAAGTGAGAAAACTCGTGGGTTGAGATAAAGACAGTTTAATAATTGAAATAAAAACCAAAGTAAAACAGTAGTAGTAGTAATAACAGCAACAACAATAATAGAATATACAAAGCAAGTGATGCACGATGCAATTGCTCACCACCTGGCGACCGATGCCCTGCCAGTCCCCGAGCCCCGATCCCCCCTTCCTGGACCACGCCTCCTAGTTTATAGACTGAGCATGACGTCACATGGTATGGAATACCCCATTGGTCAGCTAGGTCAGCTGTCCTGGCTACACTCCCCCCCAGCCCCTTGCGCACCTGACAGAGCATGGGAAGCTGAAAAGTCCTTGACCCATACAAGCACTACTTAGCAACAACTGAAACATCAGTGCGCCATCAACATTCTTCTCAAAACAAATCCAAAACACAGCACTACACCAGCTACCAGAAAGAAAATTAACTCTATCCCAGCTTCTCAGCTGAAACCAGGACACCGGCAACTGCTTAAATTCTCAGGTCTCAGCACTCAACGTTGTTGTGTGAGAAATATTGGTAGCTAGTATTTGGTTGCCTGCATTTCATATTGAAGACAATAAAGCTTTTTTTTTTTTTTTTTTTTTTTTTTTAACCCAAGGATGCTGGATGCTCAAGCAGCCCTACTGGAAGCTAGTTGGGCCACAGAACACTTTGCACTTTTCAAATCATACTATTTTTTTCCAAGTGCTTCATTTAGATCAGGCTTCCACCTTTTAAAATCTTCGCAGAGACATGCACTATTTTATTCCTTAGTAGAACAAAAAGGGTCTCCTGTGTGCAGTAGAAAGATGTTCACAGTAGGGGTTTACATTGATCCCTAATTAATGAAACAGAACGGAGATATTTTTTTTGTATTGTGGTTACAGTAAAAAGTAAGGCGTTGGACATGTACTTCCTGTTTCTTCCCTCAAATTCCTGGTTTTTAATCAGAAAATACTTAAAATATAAACATGACAAATTATGCTGAATGTCAGTTCAAAAACTACTATCGGAAATAATTTTAAACTCATGAAAATACAGAAAAAATATTCTTATAATAATTGCTATCAATGACTCTTCCAAGATCGTTAAAATAGATTTGAACAAGAACAACTATACAGCACTAGTAGTATTAATGATTCTTTGAAGTTACTTTTGTCAACTTCAGAAATACGGATTTTATTCTAAGTGTGGAAACTTGGTCAGAGAGAATTGAGAGTTACATGAGCTATCTCTAATTCATGTAGATATTTCGGAGTTAGTGTAGTCACAGTTCAACTTTTTCTGTAACCATCTCATATGTTATTCTCACCAAATGCAATAGATTCAGTATATTTCCAAATTGCTTCAACTATTTCAACTAGTTTCAACTCATTTTGGTCAGACTTTCTTCTTTTGCCTGAGAAACTGTCTGTTTTGTGTGACATCGCAAATCAATGTGTCTGCTTAAAAATCTAGGAAAAAAACTGGTTCTAAAATAGGAGTACGTGTATTGTCCTGACACTGGAATAACAGTTTTCCATTTTAAGTATAACTTAACCACTTTGGAAAATAGAATGATAGTGTAGTCTGAGTACCAATGATGGCATTGATAGCAAATCTTCTTGTGGTCTTTAAAGTAGTTGGAACTATATTTTTGAAGTCTTTGATTTTGGAAGCTTTGGATGTCTAATGATATATTTAGAATCAACATCAGAGGTTGTTCTTAACGATGTCTTTCTAAATCATTGGCTTGTATTATGGTATCATTTCTGCCTAGCAATAACTTTTCATTGTAGTAATTTGTAAGACTGTAGCAAGAATTAACTTATGTTTGTAACATGCTCTGAACATACAACATGTATGAACACCTAACAGCACTATGCAAGTACTTGCATGTTATGCCTATATTGTGAAAATATTTTTTGAAATGGATGAATAAATGTTGTGGGGAGGATTGTTCTGTTTCTTTCTTACCTATAATTCCTTTTAATTATTTATTTTTCAGATAATGGAGGGCAGACTTTGGCAGGTGGGAATAATTTGCCGCTGAGAGGAAGAAAATGGACCCTCTGGGAAGGAGTGAGAGGAGTAGGCTTTGTTGCAAGTCCTTTACTGAAACAAAAAGGTGTAGAAAGTCGTGAACTTATCCATATTTCTGACTGGCTGCCAACACCGGTGCACCTTGCTGGAGGACATACCAATGGCACTAAGCCTTTGGATGGCTTTGATGTTTGGAAAGCTATCAGGTAACTTGCATGTCAAATCACTGACTCAGAATTCTGGTATGAGATTAATTTAATCAGCCCAGAGAACAGAGCTGGAACTGGGTGGGGGGCGGAATATTACATGTTCCTTTCCCTAAATAAAGGGAAGATATAAGTGCCATTAACTTTGCTATCCATGAGAAAATTATCCAGGTTGCAGATTAATCCTGGTCACACATGCCAAACCTCCATACAGTGTTAGCTTGGTATGTTGAGTTTATCAGTGTGGACACAACAATGCACAAATATGGTATACTTTTTCAAGAACCCTCCGTGATCCAGAAGTATGTTAACTGATTTTGCACAGCATGGAGTACAAGTTAGTAAATTTTATGGACCCAGCCCTGCTCTCTACAGAGCCTAATTGGGTGTCTCTGCAGTATGCTTCTGAAATTGGACATGTGGGAAATCTATGCAGACATTAATCTAGCCGAGCATGGATTCCACTTTGATTCAGCAGGGTTTGTTAGCTCAGTACAGGACCAGTGAGGCTGGCTCAAAGTGTAACCATTTGAATTGTTCCATATCATGCTGTCCAGTGTCTCAGAAAGCCTGTGAGGTTGAGTACAAAAATAGACCTGACTTGGTTCCTGAGAGTTTGTGATGTTGTGCCTGATTTAAGCAAGCTGGAGCACTCAGGAGCACAGTGTAGAAATGCTTAGATGGCTGTAAAGAAGAGGCAGCTTAGCTCCAGTTGGGTTGGCAGTGAAACCAATCTAATGAATTTTACTGGGCTCTATCTGACTCTGTGCACTTCTCATGCTTTCTGGATTAACTGGGTTATCCCAAACCCCATTAGTTCAGATAATGGAGAGTCTTCTGTGCATTAAAAGAAAAATGAGTTAAATCCCATACATTTTTCCTCTGGAGAAGAATAATAAAAATGGTATCACAAATGCTGGATACTGGACTTGGGGCTCTGGGCACATCTGAATATGTGCTTATTACTGGTGTGTAAGTAGAAGAGAATGTAAAAGAATAAATGAAATAGGCATTAACTGGTAAAGGTGATTTTTCACTGGAACAAACTTTCAAAAGAAACTCTGGTGTTGCCCCTTTGTGATATCTTCAATCAAGACACATATTCAAACAGTCCTTCATCTTTCAAAGCTTTTCTTTTATTCTAATGTTCTTTTATTCTACTAAAATGGATTAAAGAGTCTTTAAAACCTGACTTTCTGCAGAATTTTAAACTTCTGTGACCAACCCTTAGTTTTGCAAAAATTGCATGGTGACATTGGTTTAGACTTCTTTGTTTCTTCCTCTTCTGTGCTGCATGTAATATATTAATTGATGGGGCTAAATTCTATTGTCTATGTTCTTAGAAGTTATTTTATTTTAATTGGTCTTTGAATATAGTTTTAAATCATATAAGAATCATTTAGGATGAAAAATTTAATACTGCTAAAGCAGAATAAAAGGACTAGCAATTCTACATGCTGTTCATCTGAGAACTAGTGTTTTGTTTCTTTTGATAGTCTTTGTTCTGTTTTTATAGCAGTCAGTCAATATTATGGATTATTCCGTGTATTTTACTTCTTTGTATATTATGTGTTATAACCTTTTGTCCCCTTCTCAGGGTTCCCACCCCAGCTTGCAGGAGAAATGTAGCTATTTATGTAGCAATTGCTGAATTTTCTGCAATTTTCTACATAGTGCATTACGATAAACACTGATTTCATGCGTCTTAGCATCCTAGACTCGTCAGTTCCTAAACAAGCGTGAGCAGGAACATTTGGGTTAGGATTTGAGATGAGAAACTGAGGGTTAGAGCAGGCAGAATCGAACCCATCTACCGGTCCAAATGTCTTGAGTTCAGAATTGTTTTGTTTGTACCTTTAGTAGAATTGCCTGTTTTGAAACTGCCTAGCTTGATTTCTTACTTAGTGCTGTCTCTGTTTCTGAGGAGCTATGGGGTAGTTTTCTTTTTCTGTACTAGCTGGAGTTTGCAGAGAGCTCATGGCCTTGTGCCCAGGTGTACTGTATGGCTCTGTTCCAAGTGGAAGAAGATAAGGATGTGTATAATTGAGGCCAGGGATCATTAACTGCCAGGAAGGAATGGAGACTCCTGTCTAGCCAGAGACAGTAAAATGTTTTACATGCCGATGTTACTGTGGGAAAACTTAGCATCAGCAAGATCCTGGGGTACTCCTAAACCATAGACTAACTTTTCTTCCAGTTACCAGCAGAATTCCTGTCTACTTCAGGTTCAGTTTCAACCAGGTATTCTTTGTCATGGACTGATCTTCTCAGATCAGGTTACTTTAGTAAGAAAATTATATGTGGGGAAGGATAGGTACAGCTGTGCATCCCCTGCACGCTCCTGGCACTTGAATCTTATCTCTTCATGGAGGGACTGAATGCAATGTTTACTAGCACTGCTAGGGAATAGGTGACCTCCGATATTTTTAGTTGTGCCAACTGGAGTGCCTCTGTCCACAGGGGAAAAAGTCAGTTTTTGTGAATTGTTAGGCTGCTGTTTGGCTGACCTTGCAGTCGAAATGTCAATTTTCACATGATTTTCCCATGTAATCAGGAGAAATGAGCGTACTAAACTTCATGATCATAACTCAAAAGGTCACTTGAATATTGGATAGCAAACAACAAAGGCACAGTGCCCTTTTAGTGACATCTGATGTAAAGTTCAAATATGTTGCTTTTCTAGGACCAGGTGGCTCATAATGAGTGAAATGATAATTTGCTAAGACTCTACCTCATTTGAAAAAAGGAAATGAATAGCCAATCACCATGTTACATCTGTATTTTTTTCAGCCAAGTCTAATACAAATAGCTGCATATGCTTCTTGTGATTTTTTTTTTTTTGGTGGACTTCAATCTTAAGCCTACTGTTTCACTATTTGTGTAACTGAAGGGAAAAAGGTTGTTATAAATTTGGAACTTTGATTTAGATATTCAAAAGGATATATGGGACAATGCAGATATTCTCAGAAGTCACAAAAGTATTGGATCCATTCCCAGTATCTGTCTGATCTCTGTCTATAAATGATCACTTTTCAAAGGACATGTTCTTAATATGATATCTATATAATCATAGAATCATAGAATGGTTTGGGTTGGAAGGGACCTTAAAGATCACCTAGTTCCAACCCCCCTTCCATGGGCAGGGACACCTTCCACTAGATCAGGTTGCTCAAAGCCCCATCCAACCTGGCCTTGAACACTTCCAGGGATGGGGCATCCACAACCTCTCTGGGCAACCTGTTCCAGTGTTTCACCACCCTCACAGTAAAGAATTTCTTCCTTATATCTAGTCTGAATCTACCATCTTTTAGTTTAAAACCGTTACCCCTCATCCTATCACTACACTCTCTGATAAAGAGTCCCTCCCCATCTTTCTTATAAGCCCCCTTTAAGTATTGAAAGGCCGCAATAAAGTCTCCCCAGAGCCTTCTCTTCTCCAGGCTAAACAACCCCAACTCACTTGGCCTGTCCTCATAGGGGAGGTACTCCAGCCCCCTGATCATCTTCGTGGCCCTCCTCTGGACCCGCTTGAGCAGGTCCATGTCTGTCTTATGCCGGGGGCCCCAGAGCTGAACAGAGTACTTGTAGGATCTCACAAGAGCAGAGTGGAGGGGCAGAATCACCTCCCTCGACCTACTGGCCACGCTTTTTTTTATGCAGCCCAGGATGCAATTGACTTTCTAGGCTGCAAGCGCACATTGCTGGCTCATGACCAGCTTTTCGTCCACCAGTATCCCCAAGTCCTTCTCGGCAGGGCTGCTCTCAATCCCTTCATCCCCCAGCCTGTATTGATACCAGGGGTTGCCCCGACCCAGGTCCAGGACTTTGCACTTGGCCTTGTTGAACCTCATGAGGTTCACATGGGCCCACTTCTCAAGCTTGTCCAGGTCCCTCTGGATGGCATCCCTTCCCTCAGGCATGTCAACCACACCACTCAGCTTGGTGTCATCTGCAAACTTGCTGAGGGTGCACTCAATCCCACTGTCTATGTCACTGATGAAGGTGTTAAATAATACTGGTCCCAATATGGACCCCTGAGGGACACCACTCGTCACTGGTCTCCACCCGGACATCGAGCCATTGACCGCAACTCTTTGAGTGCAAACATCCAGCCACTTCCTTATCCACTGAGTGGTCCACCCATCAAATCCATGTCTCTCCATTTTAGAAACAAGGATGTTGTGTCAAATGCTTTGTACAAGTCCAGGTAGATGATGTCAGTTGCTCTTCCCTTATCCACCAATGCTGTAACGCCATCGTAGAAGGCCACCAAATTTGTCAGGCACGATTTGCCCTTAGTGAAGCCACGTTGGCTGTCACCAATCACCTCTCTGTTTTCCATGTGCCTTAGCATAGTTTAGAGGAGGATCTGCTCCATGATCTTGCTGGGCACAGAGGTGAGACTGACTGGCCTGTAGCTCCTCGGGTCTTCCTTGTTTCCATTTTTAAAAATGGGGGTTATGTTTCCCCTTCTCCAGTCACTGGGAATTTCACCAGTCTGCCACGACTTTTCAAATATAATGGAGAGTGGCTTAGCAACTTCATCTGCCAGTTCCCTCAGGACCCTTGGATGCATCTCATCAGGTCCCATGGACTTGTGCACATTCAGGTTCCTTAGATGGTCTTGAAACTGATCTTCCCCTACGGTGGGCGGCTCTTCATTCTCCCAGTCCCTGCCTTTGGATTCTGTGAATTGGGCAGCGTGGCTAGAGCACTTGCCAGTGAAGACCAAGGCAAAAAAGTTGTTGAGTACCTCAGCCTTCTCCATGTCAGTTGTAGCCAGGTCTCCCGTTTTGCTCATTGCGGGGTGTCGTGGTTTAATCTGGCAGACAGCCAAATACCACACAGCCGCTCACTCACTCCCCCCACACCCCCAGTGGGACGGGGAGAGAATCGGAAGGGTAAGAGTGAGAAAAACTCGTGGGTTGAGATAAAGACAGTTTAATAGAACAGAGAAGGGAAAATAATAATAATAATAATGATAGAATATACAAAATGAGTGATGCACAATGCAATTGCTCACCACCCGCGCTGACCGATAACCAAGTAGCAATCAGTACTTCCTGGATCACGCCTACCGTTCATATACTGAGCATGACGTCACATGGTATGGAATACCCCATTGGCCATCTGGGCTGGCTGTCCTGATTATGTTCCCTCCCATCTTGTGTACCTAGCTCAGTCAGTAGGCATGGGAGCTGTCCTTGGACTAGGAGGGCACTTAGCAACAACTGAAAACATCAGTGTGTTATCAACCTTCTCCTCATACTAAATCCAAAACACAGCACTAGGAAGAAATTTAACCCTATCCCAGCCGAAACCAGGACAGTATCCACCCCTTATTCCATACCATTTACATTATGCTTAGGTCTCACATTTTTCGATACATTTCAATTAATCACCACTATGCTTCTTTATATATATACATATATATATATGCACACACAGATATCATTCCCTTAGTCTATCCCTTTAAAATGTCCACTGAGTTCATTTAGTCCACAACTTTGGGCTCCATCTGTCATAACAGTCTTTCAGAGCCGGAGAGATGGTGTGCGGTGTTGGGCCGTTGCATCCTGAAGCCAGTTCTCATTTCGGTACTGCTGCACTCGTTCAGTTCTATCATTGTTGCACTTTGCTCGGTTTCATCGGAGTTAGTTCATTCTTCATTAATCTGGGTGATTTTCACTGCTATACCATTGATAGCAACCATAGAAATAATGATATACAATATCATATAACAACTGACATCATACAATTCAGTTCATTGGCTATTTTCACCCAAAATCAAATCCCCTTGAGGTACACAACGGACCTGCCCATCCTTTCGCATCACCCACCAAGTGCACCCAGGTCCTTGAGCAAAAGCAATCCCACGGATGGGTTTTCCCTTGCCAGAGGCAGGAGTAATCCAGACTGTCTTCCCCAGCATATTTCTTATGTGCACGACAGGGACTTTATCTCCATCTACAGTACGTAAAAGTCTTGATTGGGCAGGGCCAGCTCGATTAACAGACCCCCTAGTGTTGACTAACCAGGTGGCTTTTGCTAAATGTGTGTCCCAATGCTTGAATGTCCCACCACCCATTGCTTTCAGCGTAGTCTTTAGCAGTCCATTGTATCGTTCGATATTCCCAGAGGCTGGTGCATGGTAGGGGATGTGATAGACCCACTCAATGCCATGCTCTTTGGCCCAGGTGTCTATGAGGGTGTTTCGGAAGTGAGTCCCGTTGTCTGACTCAATTCTTTCTGGGGTGCCATGTCGCCATAGGACTTGCTTTTCAAGGCCCAGGATGGTGTTCTGGGCAGTGGCATGGGGCACAGGGTATGTTTCTAGCCATCCGGTGGTTGCTTCCACCATGGTAAGCACGTAGCGCTTGCCGTGTCGGGTTTGTGGGAGTGTGATATAATCAATCTGCCAGGAATCCCCATATTTATATTTCAACCATCGTCCTCCATACCAAAGAGACTTTACTTGCTTGGCTTGCTTGATGGCAGCGCATGTTTCACATTCATGGATAACCTGTGCAATAGCATCCATGGTCAAGTCCACACCTCGATCACGAGCCCATCTGTATGTTGCATCTCTTCCTTGATGGCCTGAGGTGTCATGGGCCCACAGAGCTATAAATAATTCACCCTTATGTTGCCAGTCCAGATCCACCTGAGCCACTTCAATCTTAGCAGCCTGGTCCACCTGCTGGTTGTTTTGGTGTTCTTCAGCGGCCCGACTCTTGGGTACGTGAGCATCTACGTGACGTACTTTTACAACCAGGTTCTCTACTCGGGCAGCAATATCTTGCCACAATGCGGCAGCCCAGATGGGTTTACCTCTGTGCTGCCAGTTGTTCTGCTTCCACTGCTGCAACCACCCCCACAGGGCATTTGCCACCATCCATGAGTCAGTATAGAGATAAAGTACTGGCCATTTTTCTCGTTCGGCAATGTCCAAGGCCAGCTGGATGGCTTTCACGTCTGCAAACTGACTCGACTCACCTTCTCCTTCAGCAGTTTCTGCAACTTGTCGTATAGGACTCCATACAGCAGCTTTCCACCTCCGATGCTTTCCCACAAGGCGACAGGACCCATCAGTGAACAGGGCATATTGCTTCTCATTTTCTGGTAGTTTGTTATACAGTGGGGCCTCTTCAGCAAGCGTCACCTCCTCCTCTGGGTATATGCCAAAATCTTTGCCTGCTGGCCAGTTCGTGACCACTTCCAAGATTCCTGGGCGACTGGGGTTTCCTATTCGGGCCCGTTGTGTGATCAGCACGACCCACTTACTCCACGTAGCATCGGTTGCATGATGTGTAGAGGGAACCCTCCCTTTGAACATCCAGCCCAGCACCGGCAGTCGGGGTGCCAGGAGGAGCTGTGCTTCAGTACCAACCACTTCCGAAGCAGCTCGAATCCCTTCATATGCTGCCAATATCTCCTTCTCAGTTGGAGTGTAGTGGGCCTTGGATCCTCTGTATCCCCGACTCCAGAACCCTAAGGGTCGACCTCGAGTCTCCCCTGGTGCTTTCTGCCAGAGGCTCCAGGCAGGGCCATTCTCCCCGGCTGCGGTGTAGAGCACATTCTTTACATCTTGTCCTGCCCGGACTGGCCCAAGGGCTACTGCCTGAACTATCTCCTGTTTAATTTGTTCAAAGGCTTGTTGTTGCTCTGGGCCCCATTTGAAGTCATTCTTCTTCTGGGACACTTGATGGAGAGGGCTTACAATCAGGCTGTAATCTGGAATATGCATTCTCAAAAAACCCACCACGCCTAAGAAAGCTTTTGTTTCCTTTTTGCTAGTTGGTGGGGACATGGCTGTTATTTTATTGATCACATCCATTGGGATCTGACGACGTCCATCTTGCCATTTTATGCCTAAAAACTGGATCTCCTGTGCAGGTCCCTTGACCTTACTTTGTTTTATGGCAAAACCGTCCATCAGAAGGATTTGGACTATTCTCTCCCCTTTCTCAAAAACTTCTTCTGCTGTGTTGCCCCACACAATGATGTCATCAATGTATTGCAGGTGTTCTGGAGCCTCACCCTGTTCCAGTGCGGTGTGGATCAGTCCATGGCAAATGGTAGGGCTGTGTTTCCACCCCTGGGGCAGTCGGTTCCAGGTGTACTGGACGCCTCTCCAAGTGAAAGCAAACTGTGGCCTGCAGTCTGCCGCCAAAGGGATTGAGAAGAAGGCATTAGCAATGTCAGTTGTGGCGTACCACTTGGCTGCCTTTGATTCCAGTTCGTATTGGACTTCTAGCATGTCCAGCACGGCAGCGCTCAGTGGTGGCGTGACTTCGTTCAGGCCATGTTAGTCTACTGTTAGTCTCCACTCTCCATTGGACTTTCGCACTGGCCATATGGGACTGTTAAAGGGTGAGCGAGTCTTGCTGATCACTCCTTGGCTCTCCAGTCGACGAATCAGCTTATGGATGGGAATCAGGGAGTCTCGGTTGGTGCAGTATTGTCGCCGGTGCACTGTTGTGGTAGCGATTGGTACCTGCTCTTCTTCAACCTTCAACAACCCCACAACAGAAGGGTCCTCCGAGAGACCGGGCAAGGTGGACAGCTGTTTAGTTTCCTCCGTCTCCAGGGCAGCTATACCAAAAGCCCACCGGTACCCTTTTGGGTCCTTAAAATACCCTCTCCTGAGGTAGTCTATGCCAAGGATGCACGGAACCTCTGGGCCAGTCACAAGGGGGTGCTTCTGCCACTCATTCCCGGTTAGGCTCACTTCGGCCTCCAATACAGTTAACTCTTGGGATCCCCCTGTCACTCCAGAAATACAGATGGGTTCTGCCCCTTTATAGCTTGATGGCATCAGGGTACGCTGTGCACCAGTGTCTACGAGAGCCTTATACTCCTGTGGCTCTGATGTGCCAGGCCATCGAATCCACACAGTCCAGTAAACCTGGTTGTCCCTTTCCTCCACCTGGCCGGAGGCAGGGCCCCTCTAGTTCTGGTCATAGTATCCGCTTCTCACTTCTTGCAAACGCGAATTAAGAATTTCTTCATTACAATCCAAAGTAAGATCAGCCCTTCTACTCTGTCTGGGGAACTGTTCACTGGAAACTGGACCGTCGTGAGACAGGTTTTTCCTGAAAACTGGAGCAGCATTTTTCCTGGCAGAACCCCCTTGTGTGATTGTTTTTCCTTGCAACTCACGTACCCGTGCCTCTAGGGTCAAGGTAGGTTTTCCATCCCACTGCCTCATGTCCTCTCCGTGGTCACGCAGTAAAACCACAGGGTGCCCCGTGGTGTGTACCTTCTATATCCTCTCTCTTGAGCAGAAGAACACTGACTCTTAATGGCTGAGATACTGGTCCATACAGGTGGAGAATAGGACCTATCGTCTTTGAGTTGCTGGACCTCCCGGGACAGTTTCTCCATAGCTGAGACAAGGGAGGAGGAGACAGTTTCTTCGTATTCCTGGAGATTGCTAACCATGTCATCTACCTTTGGTGCTTCTTCTTCTTTACAGCCCAGTACTGCCAACGAACCGGCATACAATGCTGGTGCGCTCTGTACTAATTTCCACCACATGGGTCGCGTGCACTGGACTTCATCTGGATCTTTGGGTGTTTGGTCATCATCCAGGTCACTATAAACCACCTCCAACACGCCTAGTTCACTCAGGTCCTGGATATCTCTCTCCATAGTGGTCCATTTGCTTGGGCGATATATAACATCTTCCTTGAAGGGATACCTTTCCTTCATGCCTGACAGCAGTCACCTCCAGGGGCTTAGGACCTGTGTCCCTCTTCCAATTGCTTTGTCAATGCCTCCTTCCCTAGCAAGGGATCCCAGCTGTTGCTTCTTTCCCCTCTAATTCCAGGCTCCTGGCCCCATTATCCCAGCATCGGAGCAGCCAGGTAACAATATGCTCGCCTGGACGACGGCTGAAATCTCTCCGCATATCTCGCAGCTCACTCAGGGATAGGGATCGGGTGGTTTCCGTCTCGTTTATGAGTTCTTCCTCTTCCTCCTCCTCTCCTTGTGATGTCCCTGCTCTTCCATCATCCCTTTCTAAACGACCTGATCTCCACTTCCAAGATTTCTTCTTCTGTACAGGGGCAACGGATACCAGCAAGGGTTGGTCCTCTGGTTCAGCTGTAGTGCCTGTTGCTGGGGTTTGGGTAGCTGCAGTGCTTGTCATGGGGGTTGGAGTAATTGTAGTGCCTGCTGCTGGAGTTTGAGTGGCTGCAGTGCCTGTCGCAGGGGTTGGAGAAGCTACGGTGACTGTTGCCGGGGTTTGAGTAGCCACAGGGGTTGTCGTGGGGGTTGAAGTAGCTGCAGTGCCTTTCATGGGGTTTTGGGTAGCCACCGTGTCTGTAGCCGCCCCCGGACCCGCCACTCCGCCCGCCCCGATGAGGCACCGCCACTTGCCCTCCCTCTTTTCTTGTTCCTGAGGGTTGATCTCTGGACAGTATTCCTGAATAGTTGTTTAACCCTAAACAAGGCCTGAACCACATTCAGGAGACATAGTAGCAATATGAACATGCTTGTTTGAACATCCCAAGGATATTCAAAATTCTCAGGGAATATTGTGGACGTCTTCATGAAGAGAATAGAAGAAAAAGGAGTTTCTGACGATATGGAAGGGAAGATGAACAAGTGGGAGAAAGTGTCCCATCCCGTCTCCCCCTTAAATTCATTCTCCGAAGAGAAAAAAGTGCAATTACTAATAATTTCTAAGAGGTGGTTCCCGAGGTACAGAAATGACGGCAGTGGTGAATACAGATATGAGATTAGACTTATGACCAATGATTTTATCACCTCATAAAACAGCAGCAAAATCATAATCTTGGCCCAGTTCCGAATAATGATAAACAGCACAAAAGGGAACATATACTGCAAGCAAGGTATTACATGACCCAACATTGAGAGCCAGCTCCACAACTTTGACAGCCAATACATCAACATTGTGATCAATCAATATAATGGATGCTTATAACAATTTTGCCTTAACACACTTTGGTCAGATCTATCGTTATCTCAACCCTTCAAGCCCCACGTTGGGCGCCAAAAAGGACTGTCGTGGTTTAACCTGGCAGGCAGCCAAATACCACGCAGCTGCTCACTCACTCCCCCCACACCCCCAGTGGGACGGGGAGAGAATCGGAAGGGTAGGAGTGAGAACAACTCGTGGGTTGAGATAAAGACAGTTTAATAGAACAGAAAAGGGAAAATAATAATAATGATAATGATAGAATATACAAAATGAGTGATGCACAATGCAATTGCTCACCACCCGCGCTGACCGATAACCAAGTAGCGATCGGTACTTCCTGGATCACGCCTACCATTCATATACTGAGCATGACGTCACATGGTATGGAATACCCCATTGGCCAGCTGGGCTGGCTGTCCTGATTATGTTCCCTCCCATCTTGTGTACCTAGCTCAGTCAGTAGGCATGGGAGCTGTCCTTGGACTAGGAGGGCACTTAGCAACAACTGAAAACATCATTGTGTTATCAACATTCTCCTCATACTAAATCCAAAACACAGCACTAGGAAGAAATTTAACCCTATCCCAGCCGAAACCAAGACACGGGCGTACATTTTCTTTCGTCTTCCTTTGTTGTCCTATGTACCTGAAGAAACCCTTCTTGTTATTTTTCACATCCCTAGCCAAGTTCAGCTCCAGCTGTGCCTTGGCTTTCCTGATCCCCTCCCTGCACTCTCGGGCCATATCCCTATAATCTCCCCAGGATGTATATCCCTGCCTCCACTGCCTATGCATTTTGGTTCTGTGTTTTAGTTTGGCTAAGAGGTCTTGACTTAGCCAAGCTGGCCTCCTGCCTCCCCTGCCCAACTTCTTGCACATCGGGATTGAGAGCTCTTGCGCCCTAAGAAAAATGTCTTTAAATATCTCCCAGCTCTCATTCGCTCCTTTGCCTCTGAGGGCAGTTTCCCAAGGGATCCCATGCACTAGCGCCCTAAACAGCCAAAAGTTTGCCTTTCTGAGGTTTAGGGTCCTGACCCTACTTTTTACCTGTCCTGTACCCCTCAAGATTGAGAATTCTACCAGGGCATGATTGCTGCAGCCCAGGCTACCTCCAGTCTTGACCTCTCCGATAAGTTCTTCTGCATTAGTGAGCAACAGGTCCAGCAGTGCCTCTCCTCTGGTTGGGCTCTCCATCACCTGTACTAGGAAGTTGTCCTCAATGCACTCCAGTAGTTTCCTGGACTGCTTGCAGTTCGCTGTGCCGCTTTTCCAGCAGATGTCTGGGTGGTTGAAGTCCCCTATCAGGATCAGGGCCTGCAAGCGTGATGATTCCTGCAGTTGAAGAAAGAACTCTTCATCAACCTCCTCTCCTTGATCGGGTGGCCTGTAGTAGACACCAACCACAAAGTTTCCTTTGTTGGCTTGGTCTCTAATTTTCACCCGTAAGCTCTTGACCTGCACATTGCTGTTCTTCAAAGATAGCTCTGTGCAATTAATCCTACTTTTGGCATAGAGGGCAACTCCCCCACCTCTCCTTCCTTGCCTGTCCCTTCTGAATGGTTTATAGCTGTCAATCACAGCACTCCGATTGTGCGATTCATCCCACCAAGTTTCTGTGATAGCAATCAGGTCGTAGTTTTCCATCTGGGCAGCAGCTACCAGCTCCTCCTGTTTGTTTCCCATGCTGTGTGCATTGGTATAGAGGCACTTCAGCTGGGCTATTGGCCACATCCCCTTTTTAGAGGGGCTTGCCCTAATTCCCTTGAGGCAATTCACAGGTGTATTATAAGTAAATATAATTAATATAATTCTGAAAATAACTATAAATATATACATTTTTATATAAATCATGTTATAAATAATATAGAAATTAGATATAAATTTTGAAACTAAATATAAATTCCCAAATCCTAAACCAAAATGAACTTTCTGTAATGATTTTAAGATGATTGGTAGTCCAAATTAGGAATTGTATTAACACGACATAGATTAATATTAAGTTCTTGTGGTAAACAGAAGTGCTGAAAACCACACTTGTCTACAACTGTTCATTTCATGCTTCCTCTACTTAATTTTGACTTGAAGAACCAGAAGAAAGTTAATGGTTAGGAGCAAATGGCATGAAAAGATTAAGTTCAGAATCACATGTTTCTTGTGGACCAAAAATATCCTCTTTTGCATTCTTTTTACCTAGCTATATTTTAAGTTTCTTTCATACAATGCATGAAACTGAGGAAGTACAATATTCTTGTTCTCATTGTTTGAACTTTTCTTAGGTAAAAATTTGCATGCTACTTAGAAGCTCTTTGACAGGCACTTTGAATTCAAAAGCTTGTCTGCTCTTTCCAAATTGATCTGCTGACCTAGTAATTTAGGAATTACTGTTGCAACACTGTATCAATGAGAGACCTAATAGAAGAGGAGTGTGATTTTATTTAAAATAGAAGCTGAAACAAAATGGGTTTTACTCGCACTCTCACAGTCTGACTGTGTCTTAAGAAGTCTGCCCAGCAGCCAGGCACCAGGGCACGAGTTTTCAAGCCATCCATCTGGCAGCCAGGCACCATGATGCTTGTGACCAGATGTTAGGTCCAGGATCTGTTGCGATGGTGCAGAGGTCAAGGGACACCAGCTATGAAGTCCTTGTCACATCTTCTGTGTTCTTCTTAGGTTGGTGACCATGCACAGGTTTTGGTTATGCCTTTTTGTACCCTTTTGGTGCTGCTTCTTTATCCTGTCTCACCTCTGTGAGCCACCAGGTGCCATCACTGTTCTTTGTCTCCAGATGTCCATGTCCTGTGAAACAGGCGTAGATGTGTTGGGATCTTGCTGACCTGATAATCTGGGTGTTGTTAACACAGGCCATTATGAGAGCCCTTTCCCTGCTGTGCATTCATGCTGTTGTCTCCACACGCAGATATTCCCAGTCTTTCTCTATTCACACCAATCTTGGCCTTTCTGTTACAGTTCTCTACAGTAAAAGATAGTAGGCCACCAAAAAAGCTTTTCCATCCAAAATTTTGTTGCAGCATATCTTTAGACCAGTAGTTCTTAAACTTTATATTCCTCCAAGTACCTTTGGAATTAGATTTAAATCTCCCTTTAATGTCCCCAACTTCTTTTTGAAAATGACTTAGGATAGTATCACTGTACCAACATGGTTTTGGATATCAATCAGACCATTCCATAATTCCCAGGGGGCACCTACCTGGGGTTCCTCATGCCACTTCAGCTTGCCACCACTGGTCTCAGCTTTTCTCCCACTCAGCCCTTGATACCCTCCTGTTCCCACCAGCGATAGAGTAGGGTGCTACAGTATGGGCAATGTCCTTTCATTGTAACTCTCCACTCTAAAACTTGACATTTCAATCTCAGGTATTGTATTGGGTACGGCTGGGATGGAGTTAACTTTCCCCATAGCAGCCCTCTGACCCAAGCTGACCAAAGAGATATTCCATACCATATGACATCATGCTCAGCAATAAAAGCTAAGAGGAAGGGGGGGGGGCATTCATTATTAAGGCGTTTGTCTTCCAAAGCAACTGCTACACGTACTGAGGTCCTACTTCCCAGGAAGTGGCTGGACATCGCCTGCTGATGGGAAGTAGAGAATAAATTTTTTTTGTTTGTTTCCTTTGCTTCCATGTGCGGCCTTTGCTTTTCTTTATTAAATTGCTTTTATCTTGACCCACGAGTTTTTCATTTTATTTTCTCCCCCCTGTCCTGCTGAGGAGGGGGAGTGATAGAGCAGCTTGGTGGGCACCTGACCCACCACATAAATCATAGTAGGTTGCACTTTTCTAATACCTTAGATTATCATGAGTAACACTACTATATAGTGGAACCTCTAAAACCATGTACATATTAGAAATTATATCTAAAAATTCAGTAATAATATCACTAATATATTTTACAAAAATAGGAATTTAGAATACCAAGAACAATTAATGGAAAACAATACTAAAATGCAACTAGTCAAGGAATCTAAACCGTACTGCATGTTTCCAAGCAAGTATCTCAAAAAGCACTTGCATTTCCAAGAAACATCTGTTCTCCAGATGCTTGCTACTCTATTGAAATAGAGACGAGGCAAAATAATTTTCCTTACATAGAAATTTGCCCTGGTTGATACATTGTTTTTATATATTTTGGTTTTCAGTACTGAATATCTATTATGCCTGTGCTCAGAAAAAGTATTTTGTTTTGCATTAACAGGAAAATGAAAAACCAAATGATAAAGCACATGAAGCAGTATTATAGGCACTGAGAGATTCAGGATAAAATGCAGTCAAAATAGCTAATATTTCTTCAAAGCTTGTTAGCAAGTGTAGGCTTTCAAGTTTTATTCATACATTTTGCAGGGCAAGTTACAGTTTTATTTTTTTGTAACATTGGAAATATCACAATTGAATGGATGAAGTAAATGAAGCAAGATCAACTTGAATTCTCATGTACCAAATGGTTACATTAATTTGAGGAACTAAATACCTGTTTGGAAAAATTCTCATTGTTGTCGTATAAATTAATGCTGAAGAAAGAGCAATCTAAAGCTGAGAGTGATGTTTATTTCCAGCATATCTGAAATATAATTATTTTAGGAAAGCGTGTACAGATATGACCCAGAGAAATACAGTATATGGCAAGGTTTTGCAAATGCTTTTGCTGAGTGACACTGATGATGTTTTTGTTCAAGATAAACATATTTACCCTGAAAAACCTTGGATTCCTTTCCAAGGACACCTTCTGCCTGTTTAACACCACCACCACCAACAACAACAAAAGTGAAAGATTGCATGTAGATGTTTGTTCAAGTTCACTAAGGAGTAATAGATCTTTCTGTATGTTTTAAACACTTTGCAAAGCAGAAGATAGTGATGTTCTCAGCATAAATTAGCTGATTCTCATACCAAATCTGAAGTTACTCCATATGTTTCCATCAAGATGTTCTTACATAGAGGATTTTTTTGGAAAACAATACCTTTTAACTGCTTAATTAAATATTCAGTCGACATGGTAGAATAATAACCAGAGAAAAGAAAAAGTTCCTTATTTTTAGGGGGAGGAGCAATATATTAGAACATTAGAGTCTAAAAATAAATATTCTAAAATTAGAGAATTGTAAGATATGGTTACACTGGAAGCTACTAAAATACAAAGGCAAGATGCCCTAGAGAATCTTAGTGCTTTCTTATTTCAGCTCCATTGTCTAGAATATGTTCCTGATGCAAAAAAACCTTGGCAGGACATCTGCCAAGGTGGATCTGTTGTTAAAGCTGTGTCTTTTGAGGGGGCTAAGGTCAGCATGGAGCTCCATAAATGGGAAGGAGGACAGAGTTTCAGCACAGGGGAAGGGAACTCTGCTACAAGTGTAAATTCTCTACTTCTTGTCCCCAGGACGTTGTTTCTGTCTTCCTGATGTCCTTTCTATCAGCCGGCTGCTTTCTTCAACATACAATGCCATCTTCTTTTTGCTGACTGTTGTTTTGTGAATAATATATGCTGGTTATAAACCTCCATTTTGTGTGCAACAGAATTACTGAAATAACACCAATAACACACAAGCAGTTCAGTACCAGTTAATAGTGCTACAGAGCTTAACGCAGTAATGCCATAGGCTTCAGGGAGTATATCTCATGATTACATGTAAATCACATTTCCAAGTTACTAATATCAATATTCTGTCCCAGAAAAAAGTGGATTCAATAAAAATTATGACTGCAGCATGAAAAACTTGAATTAATGCAGGTATAATCTTTATATTTTGTGTTCTACCTGCTGTGCAATAGCATTCAAAGCTGCCCTGGTTTTGGCTGGGATAGAGTTAATTTTCTTCCTAGTAGCTGGTATAGTGCTGTGTTTTGGATTTAGGATGAGAATAATGTTGATAGCACACTGATGTTTTAGTTGTTGCTGAGCAGTGCTTACACTAAGTCAAGGACTTTTCAGCTTCTCATGCTGCCCTGCCAGCGAGGAGGCTGGAGGTGCACAAGAAGCTTGGAGGGGACACAGCCAGGACAGCTCAAACTGGCTGCACCTTCTGATTGGACCTTGCTGCGCTAAACCAGTCTGGTGAGCTCTGCAGATGGAGCTGGACCCAGGCTCCTCAGAGCTGGTTGCTCCTTTCCCTCCTTGCTAAAAGCCATTGTTTTTATCTGTCTTTCTGGTTGTTTCTTCATCACCCTGTTGATTTTTTTTTTCAAAAGTGATGAATACATGTCTCAGTCACTGGGTCTCAGTGTAGATTTGTAATTTATTAGAGAGTTTGCAATTACGTAAAAGCAGGATATTGCTATAAAAGATCTACTGTCTTCTGGGTATTTTCTGTTAGTTTTAAGAGTTTGGTAGTAAATTAGGAAAATTAAAAACAGAAAGCTAGAATTATGTTGAAACAGTGTATCATTTTCTCTGTAATGTATAGGTTAAGAAAGCTCAAATAAAATGCGTAAAGTAACTTAAAAGTTGCATAAATCAAAAATCTAACTTACATGCGTTGGAAGGAAAAAACAAAATTCTTTTGCCCCGTTTTTGTAACTTTGTCTTTTAAAAAAAAAAAAGCCAAGTTGTTGATGGTTTGACAGCTGTACAGGTAAAGTCAGCTCTTCCATTGTGAAAGATCTGCTTTCTTTTAGATATCCTTATGGCATTTCATCAAGTTTTGGTGATTCAGCTGAATTAAAAACCAAATGGATTTAAGTCTAAATTCCCCAAACTGCTAAACCAAACATATTTATGACCACACAGTAATTGCTAGATGGCCTGTCTTGAAGCAGTATTGAAACTTTATATCCCACAGAAGGCAATTTTTTTTTGAGAATGAGGACTAAATGACACGGTGAAAGAAAATGTACCCTTTAATTCAGAGTTGTTAATCAGAATCTGCCAGTACACTCTGTATTATTTTTTTAACAATCCCAATGGAGTTATTCAGTAGCAGCAGCAGATGTAGTGAATGGATGAGCATGCTTTGTGGGCTTCGAATGGGATAAATATACTCCATGTCTATGCCAGGCTAAGACCCAGAATCCACTCTCTGAGAATCAAAATGTGTAGAAAAGCAACTAAAATGTTGTAGAAAAGCTGACTGAGTTTATGTAGTGACAGCTGGAGTGGGAGAATGGTCAAGAATGGGGAAAAAGACAGATACATCCTTTGCTTCTCTGAATTTCCATTTCTCTGCAAAATTAAACATACTGCATGCTGGCCATCTGGAATCTGTCATCTTTTCATTACAAGTAAATCATAAATTGCAATGACCCCCTGTAAGTTTATAAAGCAGGAGTTGCCAATGTGTGACCCTGGAGCCACACGTAGCCCTCAACCACTTCACATGGTGCTTTCATGCTGGTCTGACAGTTTTGGGCAGAGCTCAGCTCCACTCCCTAATGGGAGGCCACAGTTCCAGCCAGCTCTGCTGCCATTCAGATCAGAGATGTAGTGTTTTTCCTTTGACTGTTGGCTGTATGAAGTTTCTGTGGTGTATCTATTGCTGTCGGGAAGTTTGGCCTGTGGTTATATGTTGCCTTGGCTCTTAGCCCTCCTGCACCTCAGTGTGAACCATCCATCACTATAGTATTCAATACTAAGTGTATGGCAATTGCACTTTTGGTGAGTCTCATAAATACTAATCCCCATGTTTCCTTTGGGATGTAGATTATCTCTTTTAGAATTTAGAAATGTTAAGTCACTTGATAAAGTGTCTAATGCCAGTATTATGACTGGAATTCAGAAATCTTTTTTATACTTGTCCTAGTTTTGGCAGGGATAGGGTTAAATTTCTTCCTAGTGCTGTGTTTTGGATTTAGTATGAGGAGAATGTTGATAACACACTGATGTTTTCAGTTGTTGCTAAGTGCCCTCCTAGTCCAAGGACAGCTCCCGTGCCTACTGACTGAGCTAGGTACACAAGATGGGAGGGAACATAATCAGGACAGCCAGCCCAGCTGGCCAATGGGGTATTCCATACCATGTGACATCATGCTCAGTATATGAACGGTAGGCATGATCCAGGAAGTGCCGATCGCTACTTGGTTATCGGTCAGCGCGGGTGGTGAGCAATTGCATTGTGCATCACTCATTTTGTATATTCTATCATTATTTATTATCATTATTCTCCCTTTTCTGTTCTATTAAACTGTCTTTATCTCAACCCACGAGTTTTTCTCACTCTTACCCTTCCGATTCTCTCCCCGTCCCACTGGGGGGGTGGGGGGAGTGAGTGAGCGGCTGCGTGGTATTTGGCTGCCTGCCAGGTTAAACCACGACAGTCCTTTTTGGCGCCCAACGTGGGGCTTGAAGGGTTGAGATAACGATAGATCTGACCAAAGTGTGTTAAGGCAAAATTGTTATAAGCATCCATTATATTGATTGGTCACAATGTTGATGTATTGGCTGTCAAAGTTGTGGGGCTGGCTCTCAATGTTGGGTCATGTAATACCTTGCTTGCAGTATATATTCCCTTTTGTGCTGTTTATCATTATTCGGAACTGGGCCAAGATTATCATTTTGCTGCTGTTTTATGAGGTGATAAAATCGTTGGTCGTAAGTCTAATCTGGTAACTGTATTCGGCACTGCCATCATTTCTGTACCTCGGGAACCACCTCTTAGAAATTATTGGTAATTGCACTTGCTTCTCCTCGGAGAATGAATTTAAGGGGGAGACGGGATGGGACACTTTCTCCCACTTGTTCATCTTCCCTTCCATATCGTCAGAAACTCCTTTTTCTTCTATCCTCTTCACAAAGATGTCCACAATATTCCCTGAGAATTTTGAATATCCTTGGGATGTTCAAACAAGCATGTTCATATTGCTACTATGTCTCCTGAATGTGGTTCAGGCCTTGTTTAGGGTTAAACAACTATTCAGGAATACTGTCCAGAGATCAACCCTCAGGAACAAGAAAAGAGGGAGGGCAAGTGGCGGTGCCTCATCGGGGCGGGCGGAGCGGCGAGTCTCGGGGGCGGCTACAGACACGGTGGCTACTCAAAAACCCACGACAGGCACTGCGGCTACTCCAACCCCCACGACAACCCCTGTGGCTCCTCAAACCCCGGCAACAGTCACCGTAGCTTCTCCAACCTCTGCGACAAGCACTGCAGCCACTCAAGCTCCAGCAACAGGCACTACAATTACTCAAACCCCCATGACAAGCACTGCAGCTACCCAAACCCCAGCAACAGGCATTACAGCTGAACCAGAGGACCAATCCTTGCTGGTATCCGTTGCCCCTGTACAGAAGAGGAAATCTTGGAAGCGGAGATCAGGTCGTTTAGAAAGGGATGAGGAAAGAGCAGGGACATCACGAGGAGAGGAGGAGGAAGAGGAAGAACTCATAAACGAGACGGAAACCACCCGATCCCTATCCCTGAGTGAGCTGCGAGATATGCGGAAAGATTTCAGCCGTCGTCCAGGCGAGCATATTGTTACCTGGCTGCTCCGATGCTGGGATAATGGGGCCAGTAGCCTGGAATTAGAGGGGAAGGAGGCCAAACAGCTGGGATCCCTTGCTAGGGAAGCGGGTATTGACAAAGCAATCGGAAAAGGGACACAGGTCCTCAGCCTCTGGAGGCGACTGCTGTCAGGCGTGAAGGAAAGGTATCCCTTCAAGGAAGATGTTATATATCGCCCAAGCAAATGGACCACTATGGAGAGAGGTATCCAGTACCTGAGAGAACTAGGCGTGCTGGAGGTGGTTTATAGTGACCTGGATGACGCCCGAACACCCAAAGATCCAGATGACGTCCAGTGCACCCGACCCATGTGGCGAATGTTTGTACGGAGCGCACCAGCATCGTATGCCAGTTCATTGGCAGTACTGTGCTGGAAAGAGGAAGAAGCACCAACGGTGGATGAGGTGGTTAACAGACTTCGGGATTTCGAAGAAACTATCTCCTCCTCCCTTGTCTCGGCTGTAGAGAAACTATCCCGAGAGGTCCAGCAACCAAAGACGATAGGTCCTATTCTCCACCTGTACGGACCAGTATCTCAGCCATTAGGAGTCAGCGTTTTTCTCCTCAAGAGAGAGGATATCGAAAGTACACACCACGGGGCACCCTGTGGTTTTACCTGCGTGACCGTGGAGAGGACATGAGGCAGTGGGATGGAAAACCTACCTTGATCCTAGAGGCACATGTACGTGAGTTGCAAGGAAAAACAATCACACAAGGGGGTTCTCCCAGGAAAAATGCTGCTCCAATTTTCAGGAAAACCCTGTCTCATGATGGTCCAGTTTCCAGTGAACAGTTCCCCAGACAGAGTAGAAGGGCTGATCTTACTTTGGACCGTAATGAAGGAATTCTTGACTCACGTTTGCAAGAAGTGAGAAGCGGATACTATGACCAGAATTAGAGGGGCCCTGCCTCCAGCCAGGTGGAGGAAAGGGACAAGCGGGTTTACTGGACTGTGTGGATTCGATGGCCTGGCACATCAGAGCCACAGGAGTATAAGGCTCTCGTAGACACTGGTGCACAGTGCACCCTAATGCCATCAAGCTATAAAGGGGCAGAACCCATTTGTATTTCTGGAGTGACAGGGGGATCCCAAGAGTTAACTGTATTGGAGGCCGAAGTGAGCCTGACCGGGAACGAGTGGCAGAAGCACCCCCTTGTGACTGGCCCAGAGGCTCCGTGCATCCTTGGCATAGACTACCTCAGGAGAGGGTATTTTAAGGACCCAAAAGGGTACCGGTGGGCTTTTGGTATAGCTGCCCTGGAGACGGAGGAAATTAAACAGCTGTCCACCTTGCCCGGTCTCTCAGAGAACTCTTCTGTTGTGGGGTTGCTGAGGGTTGAAGAACAACAAGTACCAATCGCTACCACAACAGTGCATCGGCGACAATACCGCACCAACCGAGACTCCCTGATCCCTATCCATGAGCTGATTCGTCGACTGGAGAGCCAAGGAGTGATCAGCAAGACTCGCTCACCCTTCAACAGTCCCATATGGCCAGTGCAAAAGTCCAATGGAGAGTGGAGACTAACAGTAGACTACCGTGGCCTGAACGAAGTCACGCCGCCACTGAGTGCTGCCGTGCCGGACATGCTAGAACTTCAATACGAACTGGAGTCAAAGGCAGCCAAGTGGTACGCCACAATTGACATTGCTAATGCCTTCTTCTCCATCCCTTTGGCGGCAGAGTGCAGGCCACAGTTTGCTTTCACTTGGAGGGGCGTCCAGTACACCTGGAACCGACTGCCCCAGGGGTGGAAACACAGCCCTACCATTTGCCATGGACTAATTCACACCGCACTGGAACAGGGTGAGGCTCCAGAACACCTGCAATACATTGATGACATCATCGTATGGGGCAACACAGCAGAAGAAGTTTTTGAGTAAGGGGAGAGAATAATTTAAATCCTTCTGAAATCTGGTTTTGCCATAAAACAAAGTAAGGTCAAGGGACCTGCACAGGAGATCCAGTTTTTAGGAATAAAATGGCAAGATGGACGTCATCAGATCCCAATGGATGTGATCAACAAAATAACAGCCATGTCCCCACCAACTAGCAAAAAGGAAACGCAAGCTTTCTTAGGCATTGTGGGTTTTTGGAGAATGCATATTCCAAATTACAGTCAGATTGTAAGCCCTCTCTATCAAGTGACCAGGAAGAAGAACGACTTCAGATGGGGCCCTGAGCAACAACAAGCCTTTGAACAAATTAAACAGGAGATAGTTCGTGCAGTAGCCCTTGGGCCAGTCCGGGCAGGACAAGATGTGAAGAATGTGCTCTACACCGCAGCCGGGGAGAATGGTCCTACCTGGAGCCTCTGGCAGAAAGCACCAGGGGAGACTCGAGGTCGACCCTCAGGGTTCTGGAGTCGGGGATACAGAGGATCCGAGGCCCGCTACACTCCAACTGAGAAGGAGATATTGGCAGCATATGAAGGTGTTCGAGCTGCTTCGGAAGTGGTTGGTACTGAAGCACAGCTCCTCCTGGCACCCCGACTGCCGGTGCTGGGCTGGATGTTCCAAGGGAGGGTCCCCTCTACACATCATGCAACCGATGCTACGTGGAGTAAGTGGGTCACACTGATCACACAACGGGCCCGAATAGGAAACCCCAGTCGCCCAGGAATCTTGGAAGTGATCACGAACTGGCCAGCAGGCAAAGATTTTGGAATATCCCCAGAGGAGGAGGTGACACGTGCTGAAGAAGCCCCACTGTATAATAAACTACCAGAAAACGAGAAGCAATATGCCCTGTTCACTGATGGGTCCTGTCGCCTTGTGGGAAAGCATCGGAGGTGGAAAGCTGCTGTATGGAGTCCTATACGCCAAGTTGCAGAAACTGCTGAAGGAGAAGGTGAATCGAGCCAGTTTGCAGAGGTAAAAGCCATCCAGCTGGCCTTGGACATTGCTGAACGAGAAAAATGGCCAGTACTCTATCTCTATACTGACTCATGGATGGTGGCAAATGCCCTGTGGGGGTGGTTGCAGCAGTGGAAGCAGAACAACTGGCAGCACAGAGGTAAACCCATCTGGGCTGCCGCATTGTGGCAAGATATTGCTGCCCGAGTAGAGAACCTGGTTGTAAAAGTACGTCACGTAGATGCTCACGTACCCAAGAGTCGGGCCACTGAAGAACATCAAAACAACCAGCAGGTGGACCAGGCTGCTAAGATTGAAGTGGCTCAGGTGGATCTGGACTGGCAACATAAGGGTGAATTATTTATAGCTCTGTGGGCCCATGACACCTCAGGCCATCAAGGAAGAGATGCAACATATAGATGGGCTCGTGATCAAGGGGTGGACTTGACCATGGACGCTATTGCACAGGTTATCCATGAATGTGAAACGTGCACTGCAATCAAACAAGCCAAGCGAGTAAAGCCTCTTTGGTATGGAGGACGATGGTTGAAATATAAATATGGGGAGGCCTGGCAGATTGATTATATCACACTCCCACAAACCCAACAAGGCAAGCGCTATGTGCTCACCATGGTGGAAGCAACCACCGGCTGGCTAGAAACATACCCTGTGCCTCATGCCACTGCCCGGAACACCATCCTGGGCCTTGAAAAGCAAGTCCTATGGCGACATGGCACCCCAGAAAGAATTGAGTCAGACAACGGGACTCATTTCTGAAACACCCTCATAGACACCTGGGCCAAAGAGCACGGCATTGAGTGGGTCTATCACATCCCCTACCATGCACCAGCCTCCGGGAAAATCGAACGATACAATGGACTGCTAAAGACTACGCTGAAAGCAATGGGTGGTGGGACATTCAAGCATTGGGACACACATTTAGCAAAAGCCACCTGGTTAGTCAACACTAGGGGGTCTGTTAATCGAGCTGGCCCTGCCCAATCAAGACTCTTACGTTCTGTAGAGGGGGATAAAGTCCCTGTCGTGCACATAAGAAATATGCTGGGGAAGACAGTCTGGGTTACTCCTGCCTCTGGCAAGGGAAAACCCATCCGTGGGATTGCTTTTGCTCAAGGACCTGGGTGCACTTGGTGGGTGATGCGAAAGGATGGGCAAGTCCGGTGTGTACCTCAAGGGGATTTGATTTTGGGTGAAAATAGCCAATGAACTGAATTTTATGATGTCAATTGTTATATGATATTGTATATCGTTATTTCTATGGTTGCTGTCAATGGTATAGCAGTGAAAATCACCCAGATTAATGAAGAATGAACTAACTCCGATGAAACCGAGCAAAGTGCAACAATGATAGAACTGGACGAGCGCAGCAGTACCGAAATGAGAACTGGCTTCAGGATGCAACAGCCCAACACCACACACCATCTTTCTGGCCCTGAAAGACTGTTATGACAGATGGAGCCCAAAGTTGTGGACTAAAAGAACTCAATGGACATTTATATATATTTATGTATATATATGTATGTATATGTATTATATGTATATATGTATGTATATGTATTATATATGTATATATATAAAAAGATAGTGGTGTTTTATTGAAAGGTATCGAAAAATGTGAGACCTAAGCATAACGTAAATGGTATGGAATAAGGGGTGGATACTGTCCTAGTTTTGGCAGGGATAGGGTTAAATTTCTTCCTAGTGCTGTGTTTTGGATTTAGTATGAGGAGAATGTTGATAACACACTGATGTTTTCAGTTGTTGCTAAGTGCCCTCCTAGTCCAAGGACAACTCCCGTGCCTACTGACTGAGCTAGGTACACAAGATGGGAGGGAACATAATCAGGACAGCCAGCCCAGATGGCCAATGGGGTATTCCATACCATGTGACGTCATGCTCAGTATATGAACGGTAGGCGTGATCCAGGAAGTGCCGATCGCTACTTGGTTATCGGTCAGCGTGGGTGGTGAGCAATTGCATTGTGCATCACTCATTTTGTATATTCTATCATTATTATTATCATTATTCTCCCTTTTCTGTTCTATTAAACTGTCTTTATCTCAACCCACGAGTTTTTCTCACTCTTACCCTTCCGATTCTCTCCCCGTCCCACTGAGGGGGCGGGGGGAGTGAGTGAGCGGCTGCGTGGTATTTGGCTGCCTGCCAGGTTAAACCACGACAATACTTCTTATACCTATTTGAACATAACACTAACATTTTATATTTTTATGCAGGTCTTGACATAAATGTTAGATTACATTTTTCAAATGAAATATCTCTGAGCTGGAAATCTGTAAAATTTTAATTGCGCACAGGATGTTAGAGTCAGGTTATATAGTGCTCAGTTCTCTTTACCTTGAACACTGCTATCTTATAGTGACACAAGTGGGGTTTGGGTGTTTCACATATAAGTCCATCTCAACATGACCTTTGATGTCTTCAGTAATTCATAAATACTATTCCATTCAGTTTAAATCTGTTTCCTGGAAAAAATAAGATTTTGAAAAAAAATTTTTTTCTTATTTTTCCAGGAAAAGTGAAAGTCAAGCATTTCCTTTTACTATCTCTCATTTTGCAATGTTTGACCTTGTAGGCTGTATTAATAAGTTTGCTCTTATTTAGAATAACTTTAATTTTTTTAGTGTGTAATTGTTTAAGAATGTAATAATCTGGATAAATGCTTCACCCTGTTGATGTTCACAGGGATTTTTTGCTGCCATTAGTAATTCTGGATTTTACTAAATTGTTTGTGTGGTGTTTTTTTTTTTTAAAGATATAATCTGTTGTAAAAATCAAGATGAAGAATACTTTGCAACAAGAACAAGAATATTTTTATATGCTTACTATTGTTGAAATTAAGTTTAGAAGAGTATGCATTTTGAAAGGTAAGAGACTGAGCATGATATCCTAGTATAAATCTTTCCTTTGGAAACAAACGTTACTATGAGAAAACTGAAATTAGAAGGGATAATAGTGGAGTTTGGATCTATATGTTCACAGCGTTCAACTAAGTGAATTAAGATAGGTGAGCTTCACTGGGTTCATCTATGGCACAGCCCTATGCCTTTTCAACATGACGATAGGAAGTTATAGTGGCTCAGGCCTCATCTGTTTCTTCAAGATCAGTATTCTATTAATTCTTCCAAGGTTAAGGTCACAGCTATTCCTCAAACATTTTTATTTAATAAAGTAACAGAAAGACTCGGAGTTTTGTAGAAAACTCATTGCCATAAAGCAGCAAAAGGTCACAAAATGTCTTTCCTCAGTGAAGTAGCCAAACACCTTATTTCTTCAGTAATTCATTGTCACAGTATAGGTTGGAAGATCCCTTGACATTTCCAGAGTTTCTTTGTTGAGGTGAAATAATTGCTCTATACATCACAGCTCAAAACAGAGAAATAAGTTAAAAGTATATATATGCAAAGGCCTTGATAGCCCACAGAGCCATCTGCATTTCAAAGTGACTACGGCAGACTTGTCCTTCCTTCTGACACATTTTCATGGACTCTCATAAGCAGTCTGTTAATTAGGGCATCACACACACAAACACATGTGCAACTTTAAAAATATACCTTACGAGTGAGAATGGGCAAAGACAAAGGTTATACAGATGTAACTGAAATGGAAAAATCATCACTTTCGAAGGGCTATTGACTATTGAGCTATCATTTAGAAACACTTTAGAATATTTCATTTATTTTATTCATTATAAGCATGAAGGAAAAACTGTTGGCTTTAAAAGACTGAGAAGAAAAGCAAAAATGAATTTACTTTATCTGTGTGAGAAGGTAAAAGTGTTCTCGTAGATGGAACAAAGTGCATCATGTGACTTTGAGCCTTTTCAAAAAATATGCAACATATTCTCTCCAGTAGGGAGAAGAGTTATCTGTGTTCTGTAGTAGAGACCATCAGTAACAACAGCTGTCCAAAACACTGCGGTAGGCTTAGAAATAACCATGAAGAACTTATTCTACTCTTATATTGATGGTATGTTTGGTATCATGAAGAGGGAAAATGCTACTTAATTAGACAGTGCTATTCAAAGATACCTCGTAACTTTTAGCTTTGATTTCTATGAGATTTTTTGGCTTTGGTGCTTTATAAGAAGGCAAAAGTCTAAGAAGCACTAAATAACCTACTGATTATAGGCTTGTTAACGTACAAAAAACAATGTCTATGCAAAACCAGTTTGTTCAGAAACAAGATACCCTTATATATACTTTCCTTAAAATGGTCTAAATAATCTGCTTGGGCTCAGAGTGTTGTTCATTTATTAAAGTCAGACACTGGAAATTTTATATTTAACTTTTCCCATAATAGAAGATTTTTTTTGTTTTCTATATTTCCCTGTAGATTTTCTCTCAGAAAGACTAAATTTGCAATGGATGTAAAACAGCTTGTCGTGGTTTAACCCGGCAGGCAGCCAAACACCACACAGTCGCTCGCTCACTCCCCACCCCCCAGTGGGACGGGGAGAGAATCGGAAGGGTAAGAGTGAGAAAACTTGTGGGTTGAGATAAAGACAGTTTAATAGAACAGAAAAGGAAGGGAAAATAATAATAATGATAATGATAATGATTATTATTATTATTATTATTATAGATTATACAAAATGAGTGATGCACAATGCAATTGCTCACCACCCGCCGAGCAATGCCCAAAACCAGCGATTGCTGTTTCCTGGAACACACCTACCATTCATATATTGAGCATGATGTCACATGGTATGGAATACCCTGTTGTCCAGCTGGGCCAGCTGTCCCAGCTATGCTCCCTCCCAGCCTCTTGTGCACTTGGCAGAGCATGGGAAGCTGAAAAGTCCTTGACTAAAGGGTACTTAGCAACAACTGAAAACATCAGTGTGTTATCAACATTCTTCTCATAGTAAATCCAAAACACAGCACTATGAAGAAATTTAACTCTATCCCAGCCGAAACCAGGACACAGCTACAAATGTAATAGAGCAAGTGTTGATCAATACTTTAAAAAATATATATTTTCTGAGATATGCAGTAAGCTCTAAATTTTGGCTTTATTGTGGATGATGGTGACTGTGCATGTTATGATAAGTATCCATAACATTTTTTTCTGTTTCCTGCCATTTTCTCCTGCCTATTTCTCCATCTCTTCCCAAAATTCCAGTCATGGAAGTAGGAGTTTCATATTCAGTTAATTCAGAGAAAATACAGTGAAATTGCTTCAAATCATGTATCCCATATGGCATTATCTATTCTAATCAGGAAGCTTTAAAAAATTCCTGCATTTTGTGGAAGATATTTCTAATTTCATTTTGACAGTTCATTGACTGAGATATGCTGAAATTCAGCAGTTATCAATAAAGACCTTTAAGACAATTTGCAGAGGACCAAAATGATCCTGGTGAGATCAGCACTTTTCGCTGGGACTGATTATACCCCAATTGACTGTCTTGTGTGCACTGGATCCCAGAGCTGAATTGGTTGCAGGAGGAACGTGTTGCATTTATGCTAAGATAACAATATGCACTTTGCCAGAGCAATAAGGAGAATTTCTTAAAACTCCTCCTGGAGTTTGCTTTGTGTTGTGCATTTCTCAGTGAAAACTAAGCAACAGGCTGCTTCACAGAATCAAGTCTAGCAAGAGGTAATTTTTGTCATGAAGTTTCCATTTTATAAAAGGCTAAAAATAAATTTCCAGTACAGCACCATCTACAAAGTTTCTGATGCATCTGTGTGAAACACAGTGCAAAATTTTCTGTTTATGGACAAGTGATAGTTTTGCTTGGGGAATCCTCATCTACCTGTGTCTAAGACTTTTTATGCTTCTGTAGCTATAGGGGAGAGAAATACTCCCTATTTCCCCTCTGGTTCCTTTTATAAATGCATGGAGAACAGTCGTGCATTTCCATACTGCTGACAAACAAATGAGGCATTTTAAAAGACTTTATGTTTATAAATAGAAGATATATAAGGTCTAAGTGTGTCTCCTAATTGTAAAAATATTAACTATGCCTTTTGTTCTTTTACTTTTTTATTTTTCAATAAAGTTTTCTTTGAAAATTTGGTCTTACTCTTATCTTGCAGGTGAGTAGTTGATTCATCTGACTGGTTTAAGATTTTAGGGACTGTATAAATTATATTACTATGTTAGAGACAGTCAAGAATTTCAGAGATTTTGGAAGAGATTTGATTTAATATTCATCAATTGAAATGAAAAATGTAGTACTTTTGCTGCTCTCAGTGCTATAACTGTGGTCTAGTGCATATATTAAAAACTTGAACCATGTTCAATATATTATTTCCTGATATTTAGGAGGAGAAAAATCTCATGTTAACATAAAGCATGTTGGTGCTTAATCCAAAAACATAAAGCAAAGAAATTCAAATAGAATGGAAATCCAATGTCAGCTTATATTTCTGACCCAGTCCATAGATTCGTACTACTTTTGTTATGTGTGCAGCTGAACAATGTGAAGAGTACAGCTTTCCAATTGCTAAAATGGCCGTCACTAGAAAAGATGTATGCTGAAAGGTTCCCACATTAAATCTTCTTGCTGCATTCTGTCTGTTCTCCCCAGATCCAGGTACTTCCAAACTGGGAAATACTGAAGGAAATCTGGATTTTTTTTTTCACTTACCATTCTGGTTTTTATGGTGTGAGGTAGAGTCCCTAATTTGGATGTATTTGTTTAAACGCCACACCAGACTGCCTGCAAATCAAAACCACCTGTGCCTACAGAATATTTTGCATCTATTGTTTCCTAGAGAAACACATAGATCATTGAATTAAAATTTAGAAGACAGTAAAAAGTTAATAATCTGTTCCAAATGGTGTACCCACTAAATTTGCTTACGTTCTTATATAAATGCAAAGTTTTATGTATGAATTTGGTATAAGTGGAAATCAAAATTACCCAAACCCGCTTGAATATCCCATCACCAAGTTAAAGGCTTATTTTCTCTTTTGTCATTCAAAATATTGGCATGTATTATATGGTTTGGAACAAAATATGGAGAAAACCTCCATCCTGGAGTTGCATAAAGTCTGTTGGGGAGAAATCTCTTCTGAGATGGGAGATCACAGATTCACAGATCAAAACCCCTTGTAACAATCAGGGCAACTCAGGGCACGAAGCTGGATCCCTGAAGCCCAGAAACATATGCCCAGTGTTGGGCTAGATTTTTTGGAAGGGAGAGAAAAACCTCTCATTTTGTAAGGTATGTCCCCATGTGAATTTAACCCTTAGTTTACGGTTTCACAGAATCACAGAATCATTAAGGTTGGAAAAGACCTCTAAGATCATCGAGTCCAACCGTCAACCCAACACCACCATGCCCACTAAACCATGTCCCTAAGGGCCTCATCTACACGTCTTTTAAATACTTCCAGGGATGGTGACTCAACCACTTCCCTGGGCAGCCTGTTCCAATGCTTGACCACTCTTTCAGTAAAGAAATTCCTCCTAATGTCCAATCTAAACCTCCCTTGGCGCAACTTGAGGCCATTTCCTCTCGTCCTATCGCTAGTTACTTGGGAGAAGAGACCAACACCCACCTCGCTACAACCTCCTTTCAGGTAGTTGTAGAGTGCGATGAGGTCTCCCCTCAGCCTCCTCTTCTCCAGACTAAACAACCCCAGTTCCCTCAGCCGCTCCTCATCAGGCTTGTGCTCCAGGCCCTTCACCAGCTTCGTTGCCCTTCTCTGGACACGCTCCAGCACCTCAATGTCTTTCTTGTAGTGAGGGGCCCAAAAGGGAACACAGGATTCGAGGTGCGGCCTCACCAGGGCCGAGTACAGGGGCACGATCACCTCCCTACTCCTGCTGGCCACACTATTTCTGATACAGGCCAGGATGCCATTGGCCTTCTTGGCCACCGGGGCACACTGCCGGCTCATGTTCAGCCGGCTGTCAATCAGCACCCCCAGGTCCTTTTCCTCTGGGCAGCTTTCCAGCCACTCTTCCCCAAGCCTGTAGCGTTGCCTGGGGTTGTTGTGGCTGAAGTGCAGGACCCGGCACTTGGCCTTGTTGAATCTCATACAGTTGGCCTCGGCCCATCGATCCAGCCTGTCCAGGTCCCTCTGCAGAGCCTTCCTACCCTCGAGCAGATCAACACTCCCGCCCAACTTGGTGTCGTCTGCAAACTTACTGAGGGAGCACTCAATCCCCTCATCCAGATCATTGATAAAGATATTGAACAAGACCGGCCCCAAAACTGAGCCCTGGGGAACACCGCTCGTGACCGGCCGCCAACTGGATTTAACTCCGTTCACCACAACTCTCTGGGCTCGGCCGTCCAGCCAGTTTTTTACCCAGCGAAGAGTGTACCTGTCTAGGCCGTGAGCCACCAGCTTCTCTAGGAGAATGCTGTGGGAGACAGTGTCAAAGGCTTTACTGAAGTCCAGGTAGACCACATCCACAGCCTTTCCCTCATCCACTAGGCGGGTCACCTGGTCATAGAAGGAGATCAGGTTGGTCAAGCAGGACCTGCCTTCCATGAATCTGTGCTGGCTGGGCCTGATCCCCTGGTTGTCCCACACATGGCTTGTGAGCGCCCTCAAGACAAACCGCTCCATAATCTTCCCTGGCACCGAGGTCAGGCTGACCGGCCTGTAGTTCCCCGGATCCTCCTTCCGGCCCTTCCTGTAGGTGGGAGTCACATTGGCAAGCCTCCAGTCGTCCGGGACCTCCCCGCTTAACCAGGACTGCTGGTAAATGATGGAGAGTGGCTTGGCAAGCTCCTCCGCCAGCTCCCTCAGTACCCTCGGGTGGATCCCATCCGGCCCCATAGCCTTGTGAGCGTCCAGGTGGCATAGCAGGTCGTTAACTGCTTCCTCTTGGATTATGGGGGGTTTATCCTGGTCGCTGTCCCTGTCTTCCAGCCCAGGGGGCTGAATACCCTGCGGATAACTGCTCTGACTATTAAAGACTGAGGCAAAGAAGGCATTAAGTACCTCAGCCTTTTCCTCATCCTCAGTGGCAATGTTCCCTCCCGCATCCAATAAAGGATGGAGATTCTCCTTGGCTCTCTTTTTGTCATTAATATACTTGTAAAAACATTTTTTGTTGTCTCTTATGACAGTGGCCAGGTTGCATTCTAGCTGGGCTTTTGCCTTTCTAATTTCGTCTCTGCACAACCTAACGAGATCCCTTTACTCTTCTTGAGTTGCCTGCCCCTTCTTCCAAAAGTGGTAAACTCCTTTTTTTCCTGAGTCCCAGCAAGAGCTCCCTGTTCAGCCAGGCCGGTCGTCTTCCCTGCCAGTTCTTCTTGTGGCACATGGGGACAGCCTGCTCCTGCGCCTTTAAGACTTCCTTCTTGAAGAACGTCCAGCCTTCCTGGACCCCTTTGCCCTTCAGGACTGCCTCCCAAGGGACCCTCTCGACCAGTGTCCTGAGCAGGCCAAAGTCTGCCCTCCGGAAGTCCATGGTAGTGGTTTTGTTGAGCCCCCTCCTTACTTCACCAAGAATTGAGAATTCTATCATTTCATGGTCGCTAAGCCCAAGCCGGCCTCCGACCACCACATCTCCCACCAGTCCTTCTCTGTTCGTGAACAGCAGGTCAAGCGAGGCACCTCCCCTGGTAGTCTCACTAACCAGCTGCGTCAGGAAGTTATGTTCCACACACTCCAGGAACCTCCTCGACTGTTTCCTCTCTGCCGTGTTGTATTTCCAGCAGACGTCTGGAAAGTTGAAGTCCCCCACGAGAACAAGGGCTAGCGACTGGGAGACTTCTGCCAGCCTCTTGTAGAATATTTCGTCTGCCTCTTCATCCTGGCTAGGTGGTCTATAACAGACTCCCAGCAGGATATCTGCCTTGTTGGCCTTCCCCCTCATCCTTCCCCACAAGCACTCGACCTCATCATCACAATCTTTGAGCTCTAGACAGTCGAAGCACTCCCTGACATACAGGGCTCCACCGCCTCTCCTTCCTCGCCTGTCCCTTCTGAAGAGCTTATAGCCATCCATTGCAGCACTCCAATCGTGAGACTCATCCCACCATGTTTCTGTGATGGCGACTAAGTCATAGCTATCCTGCTGCGCAATGGCTTCCAATTCCTCCTGTTTGCCACCCATGCTGTGTGCATTGGTGTAGATGCACTTGAGCTGGGCTGCCGATTTCTCCCCCAACATTGGCGTGCCATCCCTAGGCTCTTCTCTAGTGAGCCTGGTTTTATCCCCTTCCCCCTTCATTTTTCTTTTTATTAAAAATGTATGGAAGTTAAATATTTAATTGGTCTGAGCCTTTTCTTTATTTCCAGTTTACTGAAAATTAAATAAGTACAGCATAGAATTGGCATGTGTTTCTAATTGCTTTAGTAGACAAACAATAATTTATATAGCATGCAGTTGGCTGGGGCTTTCAGTGTGACCTGAGAATTTCCTCCTTTAGGGAGGAAACTATTGGACAGTTGGAAAAATGCTATCAGAGGAATGTTCAGAATATGTGGTTGTGGGAAGCAGCGCTGACCCAGAGAAAAGTTATAGGGTGGCTTCCTGAGTTTTAGTGCAGTGAAGTTATGGTTAATTTCTCAACTTTGTATTTCCCTTTCTGGCTTCACACTCCTATAAAGAATCAAGTGTTTGAGTGCCTGTTACATGAAGACCGCCTTTCTTCTGCTGTTTCAGTGCTGCAGGGAAGATCAAGCAATATGTTTAAGTAAACAGTTTCTAGATCTTAACTTCTGAGCTTAGTGACATGGATTTTGCAGCAGGGAAAATGACTCTGGAATTCAGTTTTCTCTGCTCATCCATATGCCTCATTTTTTGGTAACATTTGTGGGATTGTGTGCTGCTACTGATTTTTTTTTTTTTAAATTATTTTCTTAAGCTTTTGATTCTGAGACTTGGTAAATCGTATATTGGCGCTTTTGTTTTCTTTTGATTACAGAATCACTTTAATTTACCCCGGATAATTTGGGGGTGTGTGTGTTAAAACTTATGTGTTGTTGCCAGAAAGGATTGTTGTGAATACAAACGTGTAAGCCTTTTATATGAAAAGTTTTGTGGAAAACACACTGCATCTACTGAACTGTATGGATACAGGGGAATTTAGCTTCATTTGTTTGATTAAGAGAAGCTGGTAGGGAGTAAATTTCTTGTTTGTTACTACTGATGCTTAACCAGTTGTGGTGGGTTGACCTTGGCTGGATGCCAGGTGCCCACCAAGACACTTTATCACTCCCCCTCCTCAACAAGACGGGGGGAGAGAAAATACGACAAAAGGCTCGTGGGTCGAGATAAGGACAGGGAGATCAGTCAGCAATTACCATCACGGGCAAAACAGGCTCGACTTGGGGAAATTAGTTTAATTTATTACCGATCAAATCAGAGTAGGATAATGAGAAAATAAAAACTAAATCTTAAAACACCTTCCCCCCACCCCCTCCCTTCTTCCCAGGCTCAACTTCACTCCCGACTTCTCTACCTCCTCCCCCCGAGCGGCGCGGGGGGATGGGGAATGGGGGTTGCAGTCAGTTCATCACATGTTGTCTCTGCCGCTCCTTCCTCCTCAGGGGGAGGACTCCTCACACACTCTTCCCCTGCTCCAGCACGGGGTCACTCCCACGGGAGACAGTCCTCCACGAACTTCTCCAATGTGGGCCCTTTTCATGGGCCGCAGTTCTTCACGAACTTCTCCAGCATGGGTCCTTTCCACGGGAGACAGTCCTTCAGGAACGGACTGCTCCAGCATGGGTCCCCCACGGGGTCACAAGTCCTGCCAGAAGACCTGCTCCAGCGTGGGCTCCTCTCTCTCCACGGGGTCACAGGTCCTGCCAGGAACCTGCTCCAGCACGGGCTCTCCATGGGGTCACAGCCTCCTTCAGGGCACATCTACCTGCTCCACCATGATCCTCCATGGGCTGCAGGGGGACAACCTGCCTCACCATTGTCTTCACCACAGGCTGCAGGGGAATGTCTGCTCCAGCACCTGGAGCACCTCCTTCCCCTCTTTCTTCACTGACCTTGGTGTCTGCAGGGTTGTTTCTCTCACATATTCTCACTCCTCTTTCCCAGCTCCTGTTGCACAGCAGTTTTTTCCCCTTCTTAAATATGTTATCACAGAGGCACTACCACCGTCACTGATTGACTCAGCCTTGGCCAGCGGCAGGTCCGTCTTGGAGCCGACTGGCATTGGCTCTATTGGACATGGGGGCAGCTTCTGGCATCTTCTCACAGAAGCCACCCCTGTAGCCCCCCTCAGTACCAAAACCTTGCCACGTAAACCCAATACACCAGTCTAAATCAGAGCCCACTGGAATTAATGGAAAGGTTCCCATTAGTTTCAATGTGACTTTTTTTCGAGCCCTAACAAACCTCCTGCTGTTCCGCAATTAAGCATTAATAAGGGACAGTGAACCTGGCAGTCATGCAAGTTTTGTGTGTATGCATGTGGTGAGATTTCTAGGAGGTTAAAGACTGCTTTCATGAGGGTAATTTTTATGTAGAGTTCCATAATATTTAAGAGAATCTGTGATTTTTTACTTACTGCTTCTGGTATTGTAGCACAAAAACAGGCTAAGGTGATTTGAAGGAGTCTGCAGTGTCTATTGTTAGAAAAGTAATCACCTGTGATTTTTGAACAGCTTGGGTTTTCTTTCTTTTCTATTTAATGGGCATCATGTAAGTAAATGTTTTAAATCCTGATAATAGATTGATTTACATTAGAACAGAAGCTGTGATGTGCAAAACCTTTGATTTATTTTAATGGAAGCAGTTAGGCGAATGATACTACTACCATTTTTCTGACAATATATAGAAGCTGGTGAATACAATAGGGATTTCTTGGATGATTAAAATAGTATGTTGTTTTTAAAGACGATAATGAACATACTAGAAAATACCCTCTCTCTTGGTTTCATATATAAATGGGTTTTGCTTTGCCAGTCCCAGACTTCTGTCTGGGGATCTCCTCTGTGGTTTTTATAGACTACTAATCAGATCACAATAGGCAGGGAGGCATATGCGTCACCTTACTATGAAAATAATACTGGTTATCGTTTGTTGCTCTTAAATTCTAGTGGAAGTAGCCTGTGTGGTTTTTCCCCAGTGTTTGGTTCAACTATTAAGCAGAATTCTACTCCATGACAGAGTTGTTCACTCCTCTCTAGTAAAAACATTTTTACAAAGTAAATAATCTTTTTTTTGAATCACTCATAATGTTTTAGAGTATTGTCGTGGTTTTACCCCAGCCAGCAAAAATAAACGCCACGCAGCCGCTCGATCACCTCCCCCCCGGTGGGATGGGGGAGATACTCGGGAGGGCACAAGTAGGAAAGCTCCCGGGCTGAGATAAAAACAGTTTAATAATTGAAATAAAACTAAGTAGAACAGTAATAATAACAATGAGAACAACAACAATAACAGAATACACAAAGCAGGCATTGCACAACACAACCGCTCACCCACCGCCGACCCCGTGTCACGAACGGGGGGCGAGCCCCCCCCCACACACCTGGTTTTTATACTGAGCATGATGTCACATGGTATAGAATACCCCATTGGCCAGCTGGGTCCACCACCCCGGCTGTGCTCCCCCTCCCGGTGCAAGCATCACCCAGCAACAGCCAAAGCATCAATGGGCCATCAACGCTCCTTTCACACCGAACCCAAAACACAGCACACCCCCCAAGCTACTGGGAAGAAAGTTAACCCTGTCCCACCTGGAACCAGGACAATATCCACCCCTTATTCTGTACCATCTACATCATGCCCAGGTCTCACATTTTCCCATACATTCCAATTAGTCACTGCTACTTTTCCCTGCCTTTTGATATATACACACACAGAGATATCATTCCCTGAGTCCATGGGCCATCCCTCTAAAACATCCGTTGAGTTCACTTAGTCCATGACTTCGGGTTCCACCTGTCATAACAGTCTTGCAGGGCAGGAGAGATGGTGTGTGGTGTCGGGCTCTTGCATACGGAGGCCAGTACTGGGCGCTCGTCCGGTTCATTGTTGCACCTTGCTCAGTTTCATCGGAGTTCATCCTACATTAATCTGGGTGATTCTTACTGTAATACTGTTAATATGGCATATGGTAACCATAGAAATGATGACATAGAGTACTGTGTAATAACTAACATCGTACGATTCAGTTCATTGGCTATTTTCACCCAAAATTAAATCCCCTTGAGGTACACACCGGACTTCCCCATCCTTTCTCATCACCCACCAAGTGCACCCAGGTCCCTGGGCAAAAGCAACCACACGGATGGGTTTTCCCTTGCCAGAGGCAGGAGCAACCCAGACTGTCTTCCCCAGCATATTCCTCATATGCACGACAGGGACTTTATCCCCCTCTACAGTACGTAAGGGTTTGGACTGGGCAGGGCCAGCTCGAGTGACAGATCCCCTAGTGTTGACTAACCAGGTGGCCTTTGCTAAATGTGTGTCCCAATGCTTGAATGTCCCACCACCCATTGCCCTCAGTGTTGTCTTTAACAGCCCGTTGTATCGTTCAATTTTTCCAGAGGCTGGTGCATGGTAGGGGATGTGATAGACCCACTCAATGCCATGCTCTTTGGCCCAGGTGTCTATGAGGGCGTTTCGGAAGTGAGTCCCATTGTCTGACTCAATTCTTTCTGGGGTGCCATGTCGCCACAGGATTTGCTTTTCAAGGCCCAGGATGGTGTTCCGGGCGGTGGCATGGGGCACAGGATATGTTTCCAGCCATCCTGTAGTTACTTCTACCATGGTGAGCACATAGGGCTTGCCCTGTCGGGTTCGTGGGAGCGTGATATAATCAATCTGCCAAGCCTCCCCATATTTATACTTCAACCATCGTCCTCCATACCAAAGAGGCTTTACTCGCTTGGCTTGCTTGATTGCAGCGCATGTTTCACATTCGTGGATAACTTGTGCAATAGTGTCCATGGTCAAGTCCACCCCTCGATCACGAGCCCATCTATATGTTGCATCTCTCCCTTGGTGGCCTGAAGTGTCATAGGCCCACCGAGCTATAAATAATTCACCCTTATGTTGCCAGTCCAGATCTACTTGAGCTACATCGATCTTGGCAGCCTGATCCACCTGCTGGTTGTTTTGGTGCTCTTCACTGGACCGACTCTTGGGTACGTGGGCATCTACGTGACGTACTTTTACAGTCAGGTTCTCTACCCGGGCAGCAATATCTTGCCACAATGCGGCAGCCCAGATGGGTTTACCTCTGCGCTGCCAGTTGTTCTGCTTCCACTGCTGCAACCACCCCCACAGGGCATTTGCCACCATCCATGAGTCAGTATAGAGATAAAGTACTGGCCATTTTTCTCGTTCAGCAATGTCCAAGGCCAGCTGGATGGCTTTCACCTCTGCAAACAGACTCGATTCACCTTCTCCTTCAGCAGTTTCTGCAACTTGGCGTATAGGACTCCATACTGCAGCCTTCCATCTCCGATGTTTTCCCACAAGGCGACAGGACCCATCCGTGAACAGGGCATATTGCTTCTCGTTTTCTGGTAGTTTGTTATATGGTGGGGCCTCTTCAGCACGTGTCACCTCCTCCTCTGGGGATATGCCAAAATCTTTGCCTTCTGGCCAGTTCGTGATCACCTCCAAGATTCCTGGGCGACTGGGGTTTCCTATTCGGGCCCGTTGTGTGATCAGCGCGACCCACTTACTCCACGTAGCATCAGTTGCATGATGTGTAGAGGGGACGCTCCCTTGGAACATCCAGCCCAGCACCGGCAGTCGGGGTGCCAGGAGGAGCTGTGCTTCAGTACCAACCACTTCCGAAGCAGCTTGAACCCCTTCATATGCTGCCAATATCTCCTTCTCAGTTGGAGTGTAGCGGGCCTCCGATCCTCTGTATCCCCGACTCCAGAACCCTAAGGGTCGACCTCGAGTCTCCCCTGGTGCTTTCTGCCAGAGGCTCCAGGTAGGACCATTCTCCCCGGCTGCGGTGTAGAGCACATTCTTCACATCTTGTCCTGTCCGGACTGGCCCAAGGGCTACTGCCTGAACTATCTCCCATTTAATTTGCTCAAATGCTTGTCGTTGCTCAGGGCCCCATCTGAAGTCGTTCTTCTTCCTGGTCACGTGATAGAGAGGGCTTACGATCTGACTGTAATTTGGAATATGCATTCTCCAAAAGCCCACAACGCCTAAGAAAGCTTGCGTTTCCTTTTTGCTAGTTGGTGGGGACATGGCTGTTATTTTATTGATCACATCTGTTGGGATCTGACGACGTCCATCTTGCCATTTTATTCCTAAAAACTGGGTCTCCTGTGCAGGTCTCTTGACCTTACTTTGTTTTATGGCAAAGCTGGCCTTCAGAAGGTTTTGGACTATTCTCTCCCCTTTCTCAAAAACTTCTTTTGCTGTGTTGCCCCATACGATGATGTCATCAATGTATTGCAGGTGTTCGGGAGCCTCACCCTGTTCCAGTGCGGTGTGGATCAGTCCATGGCAAATGGTAGGGCTGTGTTTCCACCCCTGGGGCAGTCGGTTCCAGGTGTACTGGACACCCCTCCAAGTGAAAGCAAACTGTGGCCTGCACTCTGCCGCCAAAGGGATGGAGAAGAATGCATTAGCGATATCAATGGTGGCGTACCACTTGGCTGCCTTTGACTCCAGTTCGTATTGAAGTTCCAGCATGTCCGGCACGGCAGCACTCAGTGGTGGCGTGACTTCGTTCAGGCCACGGTAGTCTACTGTTAGCCTCCACTCTCCATTGGACTTTCGCACTGGCCATATGGGACTGTTGAAGGGTGAGCGAGTCTTACTGATCACTCCTTGGCTCTCCAGTCGACGAATCAGCTCATGGATGGGGATCAGGGAGTCTCGGTTGGTGCGGTATTGCCGCCGGTGCACTGTTGTGGTAGCAATTGGTACCTGTTGTTCTTGGACCTTCAACAACCCCACAACATAAGGGTCTTCTGAGAGACCAGGCAAGGTGGACAGCTGTTTAATTTCCTCCGTCTCCAGGGCAGCTATACCAAAAGCCCACCGGTACCCTTTTGGGTCCTTGAAATACCCTCTCCTGAGGTAGTCTATGCCAAGGATGCACGGACCCTCTGGGCCAGTCACAATGGGGTGCTTCTGCCACTCATTCCCGGTTAGACTTACTTCCGCCTCCAACACAGATAACTCTTGGGATCCCCCTGTCACTCCAGAAATACAAATGGGTTCTGCCCCTTTATAGCCTGATGGCATCAGGGTACACTGTGCACCGGTGTCTACGAGAGCCTTATATTATTGTGGATCTGATGTGCCAGGCCATTGAATCCACACAGTCCAGTAAACCCGGTTGTCCCTTTCCTCCACCTGGCTGGAGGCAGGGCCCCTCTAGTCCTGGTCATCATATTCGCTATCTACTTCTTGTAAGTATGAGTCAGAAGTCCCTTTGTTAAGGTCGGAAGTGGAATCAGCCCTTCTACTCTGTCTGGGGAACTCACTGGAGACTGGAGCAGCAGTTTTCCTGGAAGAACCCCCTTTTGTGGTTGTTTTCCCTTGCAACTCATGTACCCGTGCCTGTAGGACTGAGGTAGGTTTTCCATCCCACTTCCTCATGTCCTCTCCGTGGTCACGCAGGTAAAACCACAGGGTGCCCCGGGGTGTGTACCCACGATGTCTCCTCTCTTGAGCAGAGGGACGCTTGCTCCTAATGGCTGAGACACTGGCCCGTGCAGGGGGGGAGCAGGACATATCCTCTTTGAGTTGCTGGACCTCCTGAGACAGTTTCTCCACAGCAGAGACACAGGCTCGTAGGGAGGAAGAGAGACTTTCTTCATATTGCCGGAGTTGGCCAGCCAGTTCATCCACTGTTTGCTCCTCTCCATCTCTCCAGGTCATTATTGCCAATGAGTTTGCATGTGACGCTGGTGCGCTCCGTACAAACTTCCGCCACATGGGTCGGGTGCATTTGACTTCATCTGGGTCTTTGGATAACTGCTCGTTGTTCAGGTCATCATAAATCACTTCCAGCACGGCTAATTCTCTCAGGTACTGGATACCTCTCTCCATGGTGGTCCACTTGCCTGGGTGGCATATAACATCTTCCTTGAAGGGATACCTTTCCTTCACACCTGACAGGAGTCGCCTCCAGAGGCTGAGGACTTGTGCCCCTTGTCCAATTGCTTTGTCAATGCCCCCTTCCCTAGAAAGGTATCCCAGCTGCTTGGCTTCCCTACCCTCTAATTCCAGGCTACTGGCCCCATTATCCCAGCATCGGAGCAGCCAGGTGGCAATGTGCTCGCCTGGACGACGGCTGAAGTCTTTTCGCATATCTCGCAGCTCACCCAGAGATAGGGATCGGGTGGTCACCATCTCATTTACGGGTTCTGCCTCCTCCTCCTCCTGTTCTCGTGATGGCCCTGGTTCATCTTCATCCCTTACTAAACGAGCTGATTTTCTTGTGCATTTTCTTTTTTGTATAGGGGCGACTGATACCGGCATGGGTTGGTTCTCTGTCGCAGGGGGCGGAGTAGCTGCTGTGCTTGCCCTGGGGGGTGAGGGAGCTGCTGTGCTTGCCGTGGGGGGTGGGGTAGCCACAGGGCCTGTTGCTTTGTCATCAGCTGCAGAGACGTGTCCTTCCCCTTGGGGGTTCTGAGTGGTGTTAAATAGGGCTCGGTAGGCGTGGGCCAGGCCCCAGCACATTGTAGTAATTTGTGTCTCCCTAGAATGGCCAGGGTGACAGCATACTTCTTCCAAATATTCTACTAATTTTTCAGGATTCTGCACTTGTTCAGGGGCAAAGTTCCAGAACACTGGGGGTGCCCATCGCCCTAGGCATTTGCCCATGCTATCCCACTCGCCCTGCCACTCATAACTATCCAGCCTTGGGGCAGATCTCTGGATGACGTTCTTAAATTGCTTACTAACCTTGGATAAAACCGCAACAATATTCCCAAGGAGTACCAATAGATATATCTTAACTACCCAGGGGTGTTCAAGGTACTGACCAGTTATTTTAACAAAGGAGATGAAGGTAGCGAGGGTGCCATTCTCTATTTCCTCCATAAAAAATCTCTCAGAGGAAAATGTATAATTGCTAATGGTCTCCATGAGGTGGAACCTGAAATGCAGAAACGGCTTCATTACGAATCCCAAATACCTAATAACCCCCAATGCCAGCGTTTTAGTAACAAATCTCCCAGGCAAAACATCATTAATCATGGCAGAGCCCAACAGACTGCAAAACCCAACTCCAATTTTTAACAGGTACAGTAAAAACAAGAGCATGGTGCAGAACAAATTAATATATTACCAGATATAAATTCCTTAATATGCTCTAAATAATCTGTCGTTATCTCAACCCTTCGTGCCCCACGTTGGGCGCCAAAAAGGACTGTCGTGGTTTAACCCCAGCCAGCAAAAATAAACGCCACGCAGCCGCTCGATCACCTCCCCCCCGGTGGGATGGGGGAGAGAATCGGGAGGGCACAAGTAGGAAAGCTCCCGGGTTGAGATAAAAACAGTTTAATAATTGAAATAAAACTAAGTAGAACAGTAATAATAACAATGAGAACAACAACAATAACAGAATACACAAAGCAGGCAATGCACAACACAACCGCTCACCGACCGCCGACCGCGTGTCATGAACGGGGGGGCGAGCCCCCCCCCCCCCACCTGGTTTTTATACTGAGCATGATGTCACATGGTATAGAATACCCCATTGGCCAGCTCGGTCCACCACCCCGGCTGTGCTCCCCCCTCCCGGTGCAAGCATCACCCAGCAACAGCCAAAGCATCAATGGGCCATCAAGGCTCCTTTCACACCGAACCCAAAACACAGCACACCCCCCAAGCTACTGGGAAGAAAGTTAACCCTGTCCCAGCTGGAACCAGGACAAGTATAATCTCAGCAGAATAAAAAAAAAAGTTATTGAACATCTAATTTATCCCCTTGAGACTTGTCATTGCCAGGTGACTCTACCTTTTGAAAGCCCCTCTTCCTGGAGTGACAGTCTTCAGTGAGTTCACAATCTGTATGCACAAGATTGTATTCTTTTAAATGCAGTATCTTTTTTGGACATATGCTTAAGTGCCACTTCATTCCCTAAAGCTGAGAAAGGGCCTTACTGCAAGCACTAGTTTCTGCAGTTCAGTAGTTTCTTGTCTTCTGGCTATGTGATGAAACCTTGTTATGGCTGTGTTCCTTGCTCTGAATGCCTAACTGATAGAATCCTGTAATGGGTGTGTCTTGTCACATCTATAGCTCAGTATATGTCTCTCCAGCCTGCATTAGCAGAGATATGTCTGAAAATATGAGTGCTCCCAATGATCCTCCTGAGAGTCTTTGCAAACAAACAAGACTTTATTGCAACACTGTCCTAGTAACAATTGTTGCTTATGTGGTGCCTACCGACAAAAGGAAATCTCCTTTATCACACAGGGGTAAGGACAGCAGGGGACAAGAAGCTCAGAGACATGTTCTAGCTGTTCTGATAGCAACAAGCTGAGATGCTATTAAAAGAAGGTTTTACAAAGTGATAGAATAACATGGAGGTATTCCACAAAACATCTTCAGTGATTGAAAAAAAATGGCATGTAATTGAATTTGAGGATGTAGCCAAGATTGTATTTGTTCAGAGAATGTAGTCTAGTCCAGTTGGAACATGGCTGTTACTGGCAAAAGCAGATGATGAATTTCCCAGTTAAATAATTTTATGTCTCATCTAGTGTTTCAGCATGTTTGAGTTTTTCTTACTGTGGGTACATACTGTGTAGTAGTGCCATTTGGCATTGTAGATGTTGTCTAGTCAGGTCAGGTAGAGACTGTAGCCATATTGAATATACTAACAACTACCAAGATGATGTGGTTTCACTCAGATACTTCACGAGGTCTGAGTGGTAAGCACTCAAACTATTTGGCCTGTGTGTTACATTGATATGTCCCCCTGTCAATGAAAACATTAAGTGTGGGTAGTTAGGATCAGGCGGCCGGAAGATATCGCGCTGTACGGAAAGATAGGACCCCCTCCCCTAATAGCCAGTAGCATTTAGGTGTGAAGTAAGCAGGCGGAAATGACGTCGTAAACCCAAGGTATATAACACCGTGTTATCTACCAATAAACGCCATTTGCCGTCCACCACATTGGTGTCTGCGAGTTGATGGCCCGAGCGCCCCGGGGAGGGGGGTCGCCGTGCCGTTCCTGAACCAGGTCGCCACGCCGTACGAAGGCGACAAGTGGTGCCGAAACCCGGGAAAGCCCACCTGGAATCGGGTGAACGGTGGCCGGAGCGGCAGGACCAGCCCGGCGGGGAGGACGCTCCCGGACCAACAAGGAGGATGGAAGCTCTTGTGAAGGTCGTATCGCAAATACATAAGCAGTGGGGTATTGATTGTAGGCCCAAAGATTTTACCCTCGCCGTTGCGAGGCTTTTACACATTGGGACCATTGACCAGCCGGTCGATATCCTTCACCCTGAAGTGTGGGATAAATGTACTAAAGCGTTAGCCGAGGAGACGATGTCCTCGGGTTGTGGGAAAACCCTTAAGTCGTGGGGGAAAGTCGTACAGGCTCTGCAGAAGGCAATACAAGAACAGGAGACTTGGAGGGCGGCAAAGAACTGTTTGCTGGCCATCCCGAAATTGGGAGTCGGGGCAGCCACACAGACTTTGCACCCCTTAGATGGTGATGATTCTGCCGAGCCTAAAGATCTGAAAGAGGGCGCCATGTCCCCTCAATCCCTGAACCCTGACCCGCTTACGGAGGCGCAAGAGAGAGCTAAATCCTTCTGGGGAGGGCTGGCTGAGGAAGCCAGGGGCGTTACGAAAAGGATGGAGTCTGAGGAAGCCCGGGCTAAACCACCACCCTATACGCCCCAAGATGGCGCCGAGCACAAAGGGGATGGGCGGGCCGAAGATGCCCGCGGCGGGAACTGGGAGGAGGCGCTAGCATTAACAAGCGCACATGAACAAAAAGGGGAGGAGAACGAGAAGAAGAAAGGCGGCGGGAGTGGTCAGGAGGAGGAGGGGAGCGTGAGCGAAGGGCGGAAAGCCAATCAGAGCGACCATCTGAAAAAATGCCCTCAGAGGGCAGACACCCCCCCGAGCAAAGGGTGGGGCGAACCAGCAAGGAGGGGCGGGCCAAGAGGGAGGGAATGGCTCGCCCACAGGAGAAGCGGGCGGGGCTGGAGCCCGACAAAAAGGTATCAGAAACCGGAAGCAGCCGGTCAGTCGAGTTCCGGCTCCGGATCAGACACTAGCTGGGACGAGTGGCTCGTGACTGATCCAAGCTCAGAGGAGGAGGAAATGGGAGTACACACAGTCAAAAGCCAAAACACTTTCATCCAAAATAAAAACAAAAACCTCCCCCTCACCGACTGGAGGAAAATAAAGACTGTGTGTGCCGAGTGGGTTCCATCAGCCAGGCTAGTGTTCCCGGTCCGAGTGACGGACGGGGGACAGAGGGTTTACTCGCCAGTAAACCCTAAAGATATACAAGCGATCGTTAAGTCGATTGCAGATAAAGGCCTTAATTCTGCCATGGTCTCCACCCTCATAGATGGTGTCTTTGGGGGAGACGATATGCTCCCGTTCGATATAAAACAAACTTGTAGATTGATTTTTGATGGGGCAGGGATGATCGTTTTTAAACAAGAATGGGAGGACAACTGTGCGAGACAATTAGCCCAAGTGGCCGGGGCGGATCACCCGCTGCATGGTTCCGGCCTGCAGCGGCTGATGGGTACAGACCCCACCATGATTACCCCCCAGGCGCAGGCCCAGGGCCTGCGGGCCCATGAAATTATGACAACTACCCACGCGGCTAGAGAAGCCATTCGCACCGCTTCTAAAGTTATTGCCAAGCCGTCGCCGTGGTCCACAATTAAGCAAAATGAAAGCGAGAGCTTTACGCAGTTTGTGGATCGCCTTCAGGCAGCGGTCGACTCCTCGTCCCTGCCCGCGGAGGCGAAAGGCCCGGTTGTTGCAGATTGCTTACGTCAGCAGTGTAATTCGGCAACCAAAGAGATCCTACGATCACTGCCAGTGGGGTCAAATATCGCAGACATGATCAAGCATGTCACAAAGGAAGAGCATCTAGCCCCAATTCAGGTAGCTGTTCGCACTGCGATAGCTAATGTGATGACATGTTTTAATTGTGGTCAGGTGGGCCACGTGGCGGCAAACTGCCCTCGGTTGGGGAACCCGCCCACAGCGCTCCCCCCGCGCCAAAATCGACCGAGAGGACCGTGTTGGGCCTGTGGAAAGAAAGGGCATTTCGCCAAAGACTGCAGATCTAAAAAGCAGGGAAATGGGAAGGGGAGAGGGCACTCGGGCCGCACACAGCCCTCTCCCACTTGGGACATAATGCGGCCCAGTTATGCCAACCCCGGATGGGGCACAACACCCCCGAACCCGCTGCCCCCTCGAGACACGACCAACTTTATGGCTCAACCGACGATCCATCCGAACCAGTCCCTACCTCAAGGGCAGCAACAACCATCTCCTGGGGGCGAGACCCCAGGGTGGCCCTGGCTGTAAAATGCGATAGCCCGCCAGTAGTGTGGGGCATCTGTTCCCTCTATAATACCCTAGATGACACCACCATTAGTGTCCCCTTTTTGATTGACACCGGAGCAGATGTTACAGTTATTCCCGAGACAAACTGGCCCCCGCATTGGAAATTAGAAAATGCCCCCATGGTGGGTGGAGTCGGGGGGTTAACCCGGGCTCGGAAAAGTGCTCAACTAACAGCAATCACGCTTCACACTGAAAAAGGGCCGGAGAAAACCATTACCCTCTTCCCATATGTTATGTCAGGAGTCCCACCCCTGCTGGGAAGGGACGCTCTAGCCCTTTTGAAAGCCAGGGTGACAAATTTATTGTGAGGGCCACTGCCGCACACCCACTTCCACCTATTAAACTGACGTGGAAATCGTCCGACCCAGTGTGGGTCGAGCAGTGGCCCCTGTCAAAGCCTCGAATGGACGCTCTTCTTAAGCTAGTCGACCGCGAGTTACAGCGAGGTCATATAGAGCCTTCCACTAGCCCATGGAACACCCCAGTTTTTGTAATACCCAAACGAACTGGCGAGGGGTTTCGTCTCCTCCATGACCTGCGCGAAGTAAACAAGAAAATTCAACCAATGGGTCCCGTCCAAACACTGCTGCCCATGAACTCTATGATACCAGAAGGACAACCGTGTGCCGTCCTTGATATTAAAGATTGTTTCTTTTCAATACCACTGCATGAGGAGGACAAAGAGCGGTTTGCTTTTTCTGTAGTGTTCCCAAACAGCTCACGCCCTAACCTACGTTTCCAGTGGAAAGTGCTGCCTCAAGGAATGATCAACTCGCCTACTATCTGCCAAATTATAGTGGACCGCGCAGTAGCACCGGTTCGGCACAATGATCCAACTGCGACTATCATTCAATACATGGATGATATTCTAATCGCCGCGCCGACAGAGAATCAGGTGAACCAGCTAGTAACAGCGGTTTCGGAAACTTTAAAAACGAACGGGTTCGAAATCGCAGGCGCGAAAGTTAAAAGGGGACCATGTGTAACTTTCCTGGGGGTGGGGATCACCAGTTCTTACGTAACCCCCCCCCAAATAAAAATCCGTCGGAACATCAAAACACTCCATGATATGCAGCAATTGGTGGGATCCTTGCAGTGGCTCCGTAACATTGTCCTGATCCCTCCTGAAATCATGGCCCCCCTATACGATCTCCTGAAAGGAAAAAACCCCTGGGACCAAAAAGCTCTGACGACGGAAGCAATGAACTCTCTCGACTTTATCGACCAACAGGTATCGTCGAGCACGCTCGCCAGGTGGAACCCAGGTGTACCGCTTGATCTGTATGTACATTTCACAGAGGGCGGGGGAGTAGGGGCATTAGCTCAGGGGCCCCCTGAAAAGGCTCGACCAATACAATGGGTAGTCCTGGGAAAACCGTCACGTGCATTCTCTCCAGGAGTCGAGTGCCTTGGTAATCTCATCATGAAAGGCAGAAAACTCGCCCTAAGACACCTAGGCATCGAACCCGCCAAGATATACCTACCCTTCCGCAAGCAGCTCCCAAAGCAATCAGTAGCGATGTCAGAGTATCTAGCTATAGCTCTTGTTGGGTTTGGCGGAGAGGTCCGGTATGCTACAAAGCCCCCCTGGACTCAAATGCTAGCCATTGTCGACATCGACCTCCCACAGAAGATCATGGACCGACCCCAACAGGGACCAACGGTCTTTACAGATGCATCCTCAACAACCTCAACCGCGGCGGCAGTATGGCAATCTGGAGAAAAATGGCACTGCCTTAAAATGACCGACTGTGCGCTTTCAGCCCAGCAGCTAGAAGCGATGGCCGTAGTACTGGCGTGTGGACTATTCCCAGAGGAACATCTCAATATCGTGACCGATTCGATGTTCGTGGCCAAACTTTGCTTGGCCATGGCGGGGCCCGGCCTGTCAACATCCACAACAGCCCTGATGCTGGAAGAAGCACTTTTTTCTCGAAAGGGCACCATATCGGTCATCCACGTTAACAGCCACGACCCAATCAAAGGGTTTTTCCAAACCGGTAATGACAAAGCAGACGCCGCAGCGAAAGGGTTGTGGACGCTAAGGAACGCCCGTCAGCTACACGAGTCTCTCCACATCGGAGCTAAAGCGCTAGCGAAGAGATGCGGAATCTCGGTCACTGACGCAAAACATGTAGTAGCCACATGTCCCCACTGTCAGAAAACACCACTGTGGTCCAGTGGAGTCAACCCCAGAGGTCTCAAAGCCTCCGAATTGTGGCAAACAGATTTCACGCTCTGTCAGTTGCTAAAACCCCGAGCGTGGCTAGCAGTAACTGTAGATACATATAGCGGAATGATCGTAGCCACACAACACCTTAGAACCAACTCCAAAGCAACCATCCAACATTGGTTAACGGTTATGGCGTGGCTTGGCATTCCTAAGCAGATCAAAACAGACAACGGTCCGAATTTTGTCTCCAAATCAGTTCAGGCATTTGCTTTGAAATGGGGTATTACCCTGACACACGGCATTCCGTATAATAGCACGGGACAGGCCATAGTCGAACGAGCGAATCACACTCTAAAGTCTAAATTAGAGGTACTGGCAAAAACAGAAGGTTTCACCAGCGCCATTCCCCCGGGAGACCAAGCACGCCTGTTAGCAACTGCTCTTTTAGCACTAAATCAATTTCCTAGGGGGGAAGAGAAAAATAGCCCCACCCAAAAACATTGGGCCACTCGGGCACTAGAAGAAGGCCCGTTGGTCATAGTCAGAAATGAGCTAGGAGAATGGGAACAAGGGTGGAGGCTAGTCCTTACAGGGCGAGGATATGCCGCGGTCAAAAGAGATGGAACAGTTAAGTGGTGTCCGCTTAAGTCCATCAAACCAGACCTCCAGAATAAAACTAATAAAAATTGTGAGTTTTTCTCCACAGAACCGGATTATCGGACGCCCTCGTAATCCGTATGCTCCGGTAGCAGGAGAAGACGACAAATCAGCAAACGTCCTGCCCACACCTGAGAGTTCCGCACCAGCAGAATCCGGACAACGGCGACACAACCCCCATAAGCAGAGGCTACAATGTTTACACCCACAATGTATAATCTTCATTGTAGGGCTCGTCACTATAGGACAAGCAGCATCAGAACACCATCCTCATCGTCCATTTAAATGGTCCCTCATTCGAGTTGAAGATCAGCACGTTATCGCTACTCAGATTACATCAAGTGCACCGAGCTTCACTACCATTCTGTGTCAGCTTGTCCCGATGAACCCGTGCTGGGAATACTCAGAATTTTATATGTGCCCCAGCTCTAATCCTGGGAAAGGTTATTGTAACTACCCTGATCAATATTTTTGCGGTCATTGGGGATGTGAGACCATAGCCCCTACTTGGATACCGGGTGACGGTAAGGATAAATACCTGAAAGTCCGGTGGGGCCCGTATAAGTGTTCCATACACCTGGCAGAAGCAACCCGTCCAAAATGGCAAATCGCTCGCCGGGGACATGCCCCGGTACAAGGGCCAAAACGACCGCATCACCAAGCTTGCTCATTCCTCTTTCTAAATGTTACCAACCCCCGAGAAGACGCTTGGCTTCTTGGGAAAATGTGGGGAGTAAGGTATCTAGAATCAGGGTCAGACAGAGGTGGTTTTATCCTCATAAAAAAGGAGATTGTTCCGAAAGATCCACTGCCAGCAGGCCCCAACCGAGTAATTAAGCCTAACCCGGTTCCTCACCCAAAAATACCTGACCCGACAATACCTGCACCATTGCCACATAGTACTGTAAGTAGTACCGAACATATTGTACACACCACCAGACTTACTGCACAGACCGCCGTAATTTCTGACCAACATTCTCTCTGGAAAATGATGCAAGCTAGCTATCAGCTGCTGAACAAAACTAACCCCAATCTTACGGAGCATTGTTGGTTGTGTTACGGAATACGGCCACCCTTTTACGAGGCTGTAGGAGTAAATAACAAGCCCATGCGAGTAAATGGTTCAAATCCAGCCCAGTGCACATGGGACATAGAAAAACAAGGGATTACATTAGCAGAAGTAGTAGGAAGCGGCGTGTGTGTGGGTAAAGTCCCAAACCACAAAAAACAACTATGTGTTAATGAGACACAGGATAAAACTCCTGCAAAGTGGTTAATACCGGCCGACAATACCAAGTGGGTTTGTTCTATTATGGGAGTTACACCCTGTTTGTCGTTGGACAAATTTGATGAATCCTTGGAATATTGTGTCCAGGTAGCTATAATCCCTAAAATCTTTTACCATTCCGAAGACTTTGTCTATGACTCACAGATTACCCCAGCACACCATCTGTCAAAACGGGAACTCTTTACAGCACTAACAGTAGCCACTCTAATGATCATGGCAGGCACGGGAGTGGGTACAGGAGTAGCATCCTTAGTGCAACAAAATAAAGAATTCAGTGCCTTGAGAATGGCAGTAGATGAGGACTTAGCTAGAATCGAACAATCAATAAGTGCGTTAGAAAGTTCAATTAGATCACTATCTGAAGTAGTGCTACAAAATCGGAGAGGGTTAGACCTAGTGTTCTTACAACAAGGAGGAGTATGCGCTGCGCTGAGAGAAGAATGCTGTGTATATGCCGACCACACTGGAATAGTGAGAGACACCATGGCCAAATTGCGAGAAGGACTGGAAAAACGAAAAAGGGAACGAGAGGCGCAGCAAAATTGGTTCGCATCATGGTTTAACCATTCACCGTGGCTTGCCACCCTGATATCTACCCTGGTAGGGCCAGTAGTAACAATCATAATAGCATTGATCTTCGGACCCTGTATATTGAATAAGCTCGTGTCGTTTGCCAAGAGCCGGCTAGAACAAGTTAACATCATGATGATAGAACGCCGGCAATTGCTCTAAGAATATTCTTGCTTAGAATTTTTTACCTACCTCTAGTTCTACCTCTAATTGCCCTGTTATTCCTTGTTACACCCTAGTTATCCCTTGTATTAGCGTGCCTTATATTTTCTATTCAAGTTTATAGTATATATTTCAACGTTTTTTACCCAAGATTATGATATATATCTTTTTAAGATTTTTACATTTAGCTAGTTTCATTATGCATAGGGAGGGGGGAAATGTGGGTAGTTAGGATCAGGCGGCCGGAAGATATCGCGCTGTACGGAAAGATAGGACCCCCTCCCCTAATAGCCAGTAGCATTTAGGTGTGAAGTAAGCAGGCGGAAATGACGTCGTAAACCCAAGGTATATAACACCGTGTTATCTACCAATAAACGCCATTTGCCGTCCACCACATTGGTGTCTGCGAGTTGATGGCCCGAGCGCCCCGGGGAGGGGGGTCGCCGTGCCGTTCCTGAACCAGGTCGCCACGCCGTACGAAGGCGACAATTAAGGATTTGATTATTTGATTGCATTTGGCTCAACATCACACAAGATGGATGTCGCGAATGAGTGGTTTAGAGGCCGCTTAAAGAATCATCGTCAAAGAAATTAGCAGAAAGTGATTTTAATAGAGATTTATAAAGGTGCGACCTAATAGAATTCGATGGCAAGGTTCACTCTATTACTTATTACACGGATGAAACATATAAAGGAAAATCATCTAAGGGTTTATATTTCAGGGACAGTCTAGGTTTCATTCACAATTTAGCAACACTTAATTATCAACTAATCATTAACAAACTTTAGTAACGCCTAATCATTAACTAATTCAATATTTGCAAAGTGAGTTAGTAAGTCTACTACAATCACAACTTAATTACAGATTATGCTTACTATTAGTTCACACACACAGAGAAACATATATATATATATATAAAAATATACAGAAGGTACCTGTTAAAAATTCCCCTCGATTTCAGTGAAGAAATATTCACGTCGAATGTCTAGGCATTCCCTCTCAACGGGCGAAGGGTTGAGCTTCGAAAGGGACTCACCCAGGACCCAGCGGTCCTCCGAATATCGCAGGCCCGAAAGATCGCATGCTCTGAGAGGCGTCCCACTCAGAGGGAGATGCTGGGTGCAGCCGCTGCGGTCCAGGAGAGCTCAAAGGGCCTCACTTAGGACCACCATTTATAGGTTCGCAAGATGGTTGGCTTTAGTCATCCGTAAATTTCCATCCTGGCCACAGTCCCAGGTGGTAATTACTAAAGAATTCTCAAGGTTTCAGTGTTGTTCTGCTGGACACCTGGGCCAGGCAGGAGGAGGATGTTCCCAGCCTCAGCTATGCAGAGTTTCTGATACAGTCAAGGAGCGCTCAACTGCCAGATTCAGTACACCAAGGCCGAGGTTTCATGGAAATTTCTGAGATCAACAAGCGGCCCAGATCAACAAGTGGCCCAGGGAAGAAAAGGGGGGGTATGAATGCACCACCACAATGGGAAGAACCCTCCTGTGCACCTGCAGGGAATGGAAGCAGCCTGGTCCCTGGAGTACCCTAGAATATAGGAATTTTATTAAGCAGAGTGTACATCTAGCAGAGGATTTTAATTCACGAGGGATTGCAGATGTCACCCAACTTTGTAACTGGTTTCTGAACCTTTTCAGTTGTACTGTATTCTTTTTGAGATGGTGTCGCGGTTTAACCTGGCAGGCAGCCAAAGACCACGCAGCCACTCACTCACTCCCCCCACACACAGTGGGACGGGGAGAGAATCGGAAGGGTAAGAGGGAGAAAAACTCGTGGGTTGAGATAAAGACAGTTTAATAGAACAGAAAAGGGAAAATAATAATGATAATGATAGAACATACAAAATGAGTGATGCACAATGCAATTGCTCACCACCCGCGCTGACCGATAACCAAGTAGCAATCGCTACTTCCTGGAACACGCCTACCATTCATATACTGAGCATGACGTCACATGGTATGGAATACCCCATTGGCCAGCTGGGCTGGCTGTCCTGATTATGTTCCCTCCCATCTTGTGTACCTAGCTCAGTCAGTAGGCATGGGAGCTGTCCTTGGACTAGGAGGGCACTTAGCAACAACTGAAAACATCAGTGTGTTATCAACATTCTCCTCATACTAAATCCAAAACACAGCACTAGGAAGAAATTTAATCCTATCCCAGCCGAAACCAGGACAGATGGGAAGACCGGAACTACGGTTTTCCAGTTGCATAGAGCTTTTTTCTTTTTTCACTAGTGCTTTTCTAATAAATCCTTGCATTCAATTTTCTTTTTGACCAGTGCTGACATAATTCTGAAAAAGTGTCAGCTCAATCTGTCATGATCCCAAGGTTTCACTCTTAGACAATTATGGATAATGCACAGGCCATCATTTTATATGTGAATTTAGGATTGTTATTTCACACATGCATCACTTTACCTGTATCTATGTTAAATATCATTGCCTTTTTTAACGCCCACTCACCCAGTCTCATAAGGGCCTTCTGTTGTTCTTTACAGTCAGATTTAAATAATTTATCATCCACAGACTTTGTAATCTCACTGTTCAGTCCCCTTTCCAGGTCATTTGGAATACGTTCAACAATATGGGTTCCAGCACAAATTCCTTAAGGAAACCAATGGTGGCCTCTCCAGTGTGAAATCAAAACTTTTATTTGTTTCCCATCTTATTAGATGCTTTTTTATCTACGTGAGGATTTTTCCTCTTACCCCATGGTTGCTTAGTTTCTTGGCCTAGATGGCCTAGATGGCCATATGGTACAAGAAGTAAACTTTTGTTCTATGTGGATCCTGTTATGTATTATTATTCTCATACTAAATCCAAAATACAGCACTATACCAGCTACTAGGAAGAAAATTAACTCTATCCCAGCTGAAACCAGGACAGAAATGCACTGAAAAAGGTAGGTAACTTCTAATGTCCTTGTTTTGCAGATGAAGAAACAAAGGTAGAAGCTTCATTTCATCATCATCATTATTATTATTATTATTACTATTTTCTGTTCCTTCTCTGTCCTATTAAACTGTCTTTATCTCAAGCCATGAATTTTACTTTTTTTTTTTACCGATTCTCTCCCCCATCCCACTGGGTGGTGTTTAGCTGCCTGCCGGGTTAAACCACAACAGTCCTTTTTGGCGCCCAATGTGGGGCACGACGGGTTGAGATAACGACAGATCTGACCAAAGCGTGTTAAGGCAAATTTGTTATAAGCATTCATTATATTGGTTTAATAGTCGATGGTCACAATGTTGATTTATTTTCTCTCAAAGTTGTCGTGCTTGCTCTCAAAGTTGTGTTATGTAATACCTTACTTGCAGTATATGTTCCTTGTGCTTTTTATCACCACTGGGAGCTGGATCAAGGTTAACATTTTGCTGCACTGTGTAACACTGTTTTATGATATGATAAAATTATTGGTCGTGAGACTAATCTGGTATTTGTACACATCATTGCTGTCATCTCCATACCTCAGGAACCACCTCTCGGAAACTATTAATAATTACACTCTTTACCTTTTCTCCTTGGAGAACCAATTTATGGGGGAGACAGTGGGGACACTTTCCCCTGCTCCTTCACCTTCCCTTTCTCATTCATGCTAGTTACACCAGCTCTCGAGAATTTCAAATATCCTTGGGATGTTCAAACCAGCATGCTCCTATTGCTATGTCTCCTGAATGTGTTTCAGGTCTTGTTTAGGGTTAAACAACTATTTAAAAAAATCACCCAGAGATCTGCCCCAAGCCTGGATGGTCATGGGTGGCACGGCATGTGGGAGAATATGGACAGGTACTTAGAGAACTTCTCACCCCTGATGGTCTGGAACTTCACTCCTGAACAACTACAGGATCCTGATGAAGTCATAGAATGCTTGAAAAAAAAATGTTGTTGTTATTCCAAAGAGGCACAACTTATTGCACTGTGCCGGGCCCTGGCTAGTATCTACCAAACACTGCTCAGTATTATGCAGCACCCTCAGGGAGAAGAGAGGGAAAACAAACCAAGAGGCACTGTGGTTACTCCAGCCCCAGTGACAGGCACTGCAGCTGAACCAGAGAACCAACCCGTGCCGGTATCAGTTGCCCCTTGTCGCGAATGAGTGGTTTGGAGGCTGCTTAAAGAATCACCATCAAAGGTATTAGCAGAAAGTGATTTTAACAGAGATTTATAAAGGTGCGACCTAACAGAGTTCGATGGCAAGGTTTACTCTATTACTTATTAAACGGATGAAACATATAAAGGAAAATCATCTAAGGGTTTATATCTCAGGGACTGTATGTGTTTGGCAGCAGTCTAGGGTTCATTCACAGTTTAGCAACACTTAATTATCAACTAATCATTTACAAACTTTAGTAACGCCTAATCACTAACTAATTCAATATTTGCAGAGTGAGTTAGTAAGTCTACTACAATCACAGCTTAATTACAGATTATGCTTACTATCAGTTCACACACGCAGAGAAATATATATATAAAAAAAAAATACAGAAGGTATACCTGTTAAAAATTCCCCTCGATTTCAGTGAAGAAGTATTCACGTCGAATGTCTAGGCATTCCCTCTCAACGGGCAAAGGGTGGAGTTTCGAAGGGGATTCAGCCCAGGACCCGACGGTCCTCTGAATATCACAGACCTGAAAGGTCGTGAGATCTGAGAGGCATCCCACTCAGAGGGAGATGCTGAGCACAGCCCGCTGCAGTCCAGGAGAGCTCAAAGGGTCTCACTTAGGACCACTGTTTATAGGTTTGCAAGATGTTTGGCTTTAATCATCCGTAAATTTCCATCCTGGCCACAGTCCCAGGTGGTAATTACTAAAAAATTCTCAAGGTTTCAGTGTTGTTCTACTGGACACCTGGGGCAGGCAGTAGGAGTATGTTCCCAGCTCAGCTATGCAGTGTTTCTGACACAGTTAAGGAGCGCTCAACCGTCAGACTCAGTACACCAAGGCCGAGGTTTCATGGAAATTTCTGAGATCAACAAGCGGCCTAGGAGAGGGGGGGGAGGAAATGCACCACCACACCCCTATACACAAGAATAAAAATTGGATGCGAAAGTCAGCTCATTTAGTAAGGGATGAAGAAGATTCTTCTAAGAGGGAGCAGGAGGAAGAAGTAGACGAAGCAGACTACTCTGAAGGAGGGCCATCACGAGAACAGGAGGAGGAAGAGAGGCAGCCGCTGGTCAGGGAGGAAGAAGAGGCAGAACCCATAAATGAGATGTTAACCACCCAATCCCTATCCCTGAGTGAGCTGTGAGATATACGAAAAGATTTCAGTCGTCATCCAGGCGAGCACATTGTCACCTGGCTGCTCCGATGCTGGGATAATGGGGCCAGTAGCCTGGAATTAGAGGGTAGGGAAGCCAAGCAGCTGGGATCCCTTTCTAGGGAAGGGGGCATTGACAAAGCGATTGGACAAGGGACACAAGCCCTCAGCCTCTGGAGGCAACTGCTGTCAGGCGTGAAGGAAAGGTATCCCTTCAAGGAAGATGTTATATGCCACCCAGGCAAGTGGACCACCATGGAGAGAGGTATCCAGTACCTGAGGGAATTAGCCATGCTGGAGGTGATTTATGATGACCTGAACAACAAGCAATTACCCAAAGATCCAGATGAATTCAAATGCACATGACCCATGTGGCAGAAGTTTGTATGGAGCGCACCATCATCGCATGCAAACTTATTGGCAATAATGACCTGGAAAGATCAAGAGGAACAAACGGTGGATGAATTGGCTGGCCAACTCCAGCAATACGAAGAAAGTCTCTCTTCCTCCCTATGGGCCTGCGTCTCTGCTGTGGAAAAACTGTCCAAAAAAACTGTCCTGGGAGTTACAGCAACTCAAAGAGGATATATCCTACTCCCCACCTGTATGGACCGGTATCTTAGCCATTAGGCCTCAGCGTCCCTCCCTCTGCTCAAGAGAGAATATATTGTGGGTACACACCCCGGGGCACCCTGTGGTTTTACCTGCGTGACCACGGAGAGGACATGAGGCTGTGGGATGGAAAAACCTACCTCGACCCTAGAGGCATAGGTACGTGAGTTGCAAGGAAAAAAAATCACACAACGGGGTTCTCCCAGGAAAACTGCTGCTCCAGTTTCCAGTGAGCAGTTCCCCAGTGTCATGGTTCCAGGTGGGACAGGGTTAACTTTCTTCCCAGTAGCTTAGGGGGTGTGCTGTGTTTTGGGTTCGGTGTGAAAGGAGCCTTGATGGCCCATTGATGCTTTGGCTGTTGCTGGGTGATGCTTGCACCGGGAGGGGGGAGCACAGCCGGGGTGGTGGACCGAGCTGGCCAATGGGGTATTCTATACCATGTGACATCATGCTCAGTATAAAAACCAGGTGTGTGTGGAGGCACGCCCCCCGTTCATGACACGCGGTCGGCGGTCGGTGAGCGGTTGTGTTGTGCATTGCCTGCTTTGTGTATTCTGTTATTGTTGTTGTTCTCATTGTTATTATTACTGTTCTACTTAGTTTTATTTCAATTATTAAACTGTTTTTATCTCAACCCGGGAGCTTTCCTACTTGTGCCCTCCCGATTCTCTCCCCCATCCCACCGGGGGGGGGGTGATCGAGCGGCTGCGTGGGGTTTATTTTTTCTGGCTAGGGTTAAACCACGACAGTCCTTTTTGGCGCCCAACGTGGGGCACGAAGGGTTGAGATAACGACAGATTATTTAGAGCATATTAAGGAATTTATATCTGGTAATATATTAATTTGTTCTGCACCATGCTCTTGTTTTTACTGTACCTGTTAAAAATTGGAGTTGGGTTTTGCAGTCTGTTGTGCTCTGCCGTGATTAATGATGTTTTGCCTGGGAGATTTGTTACTAAAAAGCTGGCATTGGGGGTTATTTGGTATTTGGGATTCGTAATGAAGCCGTTTCTGCATTTCAGGTTCCACCTCATGGAGACCATTAGCAATTATACCTTTTCCTCTGAGAGATTTTTTATGGAGGAAATAGAGAATGGCACCCTCGCTACCTTCCTCTATGATGTCATGTCCTTTGTTAAAATAACTGGTCAGTACCTTGAACATCCCTGGGTAGTTAAGATACATCTATTGGTACTCCTTGGGAATATTGTTGCGGTTTTATCCAAGGTTAGTAAGCAATTTAAGAACGTCATCCAGAGATCTGCCCCAAGGCTGGATAGTTATGAGTGGCAGGGCGAGTGGGATAGCATGGGCAAATGCCTAGGGCGATGGGCACCCCCAGTGTTCTGGAACTTTACCCCTGAACAAGTGCAGAACCCTGAAAAATTAGTAAAATATTTGGAAGAAGTATGCTGTCACCCTGGCCATTCTAGGGAGACACAAATCACTGCAATGTGCTGGGGCCTGGCCCACGCCTACGGAGCCCTGTTCAACACCACTCAGAACCCCCAAGGGGAAGGACACGTCTCTGCAGCTGATGACAAAGCAACAGGCCCTGTGGCTACCCCACCCCCCACGGCAAGCACAGCGGCTCCCTCGCCCCCCAGGACAGGCACGGCAGCTACTCCGCCCCCTGCGACAGAAAACCAACCCATGCCGGTATCAGTCGCCCCTATACAAAAAAGAAAATGCACAAGAAAATCAGCTCGTTTAGTAAGGGATGAAGATGAACCAGGGCCATCACGAGAACAGGAGGAGGAGGAGGCAGAACCCGTAAATGAGATGGTGACAACCCGATCCCTATCTCTGGGTGAGCTGCGAGATATGCGAAAAGACTTCAGCACATTGAGCACATTGTCACCTGGCTGCTCCGATGCTGGGATAATGGGGCCAGTAGCCTGGAATTAGAGGGTAGGGAAGCCAAGCAGCTGGGATACCTTTCTAGGGAAGGGGGCATTGACAAAGCAATTGGACAAGGGGCACAAGTCCTCAGCCTCTGGAGGCGACTCCTGTCAGGTGTGAAGGAAAGGTATCCCTTCAAGGAAGATGTTATATGCCACCCAGGCAAGTGGACCACCATGGAGAGAGGTATCCAGTACCTGAGAGAATTAGCCGTGCTGGAAGTGATTTATGATGACCTGAACAACGAGCAGTTATCCAAAGACCCAGATGAAGTCAAATGCACCCGACCCATGTGGCGGAAGTTTGTACGGAGCGCACCAGCGTCACATGCAAACTCATTGGCAATAATGACCTGGAGAGATGGAGAGGAGCAAACAGTGGATGAACTGGCTGGCCAACTCCGGCAATATGAAGAAAGTCTCTCTTCCTCCCTACGAGCCTGTGTCTCTGCTGTGGAGAAACTGTCTCAGGAGGTCCAGCAACTCAAAGAGGATATGTCCTGCTCCCCCCCTGCACGGGCCAGTGTCTCAGCCATTAGGAGCAAGCGTCCCTCTGCTCAAGAGAGGAGACATCGTGGGTACACACCCCGGGGCACCCTGTGGTTTTACCTGCGTGACCACGGAGAGGACATGAGGAAGTGGGATGGAAAACCTACCTCAGTCCTACAGGCACGGGTACATGAGTTGCAAGGGAAAACAACCACAAAAGGGGGTTCTTCCAGGAAAACTGCTGCTCCAGTCTCCAGTGAGTTCCCCAGACAGAGTAGAAGGGCTGATTCCACTTCCGACCTTAACAAAGGGACTTCTGACTCATACTTACAAGAAGTGGATAATGAATATGATGACCAGGACTAGAGGGGCCCTGCCTCCAGCCAGGTGGAGGAAAGGGACAACCGGGTTTACTGGACTGTGTGGATTCGAAGGCCTGGCACATCAGACCCACAGGAGTATAAGGCTCTCGTAGACACCGGTGCACAGTGTACCCTGATGCCATCAGGCTATAAAGGGGCAGAACCTATTTGTATTTCTGGAGTGACAGGGGGATCCCAAGAGTTAACTGTGTTGGAGGCCGAAGGAAGTCTAACCGGGAATGAGTGGCAGAAGCACCCCATTGTGACTGGCCCAGAGGCTCCGTGCATCCTTGGCATAGACTACCTCAGGAGAGGGTATTTCAAGGACCCAAAAGGGTACCGGTGGGCTTTTGGTATAGCTGCCCTGGAGACGGAGGAAATTAAACAGCTGTCCACCTTGCCCGGTCTCTCGGAGGATCCTTCTGTTGTTGGGTTGTTGAAGGTCAAAGAACAACAGGTACCAATTGCTACCACAACAGTGCACCGGCGGCAATATCGCACCAACCGAGACTCCCTGATCCCCATCCATGAGCTGATTCGTCGACTGGAGAGCCAAGGAGTGATCAGTAACACTCGCTCACCCTTCAACAGTCCCATATGGCCAGTGCGAAAGTCCAATGGAGAGTGGAGGCTAACAGTAGACTACCGTGGCCTGAACGAAGTCACGCCGCCACTGAGTGCTGCCGTGCCGGACATGCTGGAACTTCAATACGAACTGGAGTCAAAGGCAGCCAAGTGGTACGCCACCATTGATATCGCTAATGCGTTCTTCTCCATCCCTTTGGCGGCAGAGTGCAGGCCACAGTTTGCTTTCACTTGGAGGGACGTCCAGTACACCTGGAACCGACTGCCCCAGGGGTGGAAACACAGCCCTACCATTTGCCATGGACTGATCCACACTGCACTGGAACAGGGTGAGGCTCCAGAACACCTGCAATACATTGATGACATCATCGTATGGGGCAACACAGCAGAGGAAGTTTTCGAGAAAGGGGAGAGAACAGTACAAATCCTTCTGAAGGCCGGCTTTGCCATAAAACGAAGTAAGGTCAAGGGACCTGCACAGGAGATTCCGTTTTTAGGAATGAAATGGCATGATGGACATAGTCAGATCCCAACAGATGTGATCAATAAAATAACAGCCATGTCCCCACCAACTAACAAAAAGGAAACGCAAGCTTTCTTAGGCATTGTGGGTTTTTGGAGAATGCATATTCCAAATTACAGTCAGATCGTAAGCCCTCTCTATCAAGTGACCAGGAAGAAGAACGACTTCAGATGGGGCCCTGAGCAACAACAAGCCTTTGAACAAATTAAACAGGAGATAGTTCGTGCAGTAGCCCTTGGGCCAGTCCGGGCAGGACAAGATGTGAAGAATGTGCTCTACACCGCAGCCGGGGAGAAAGGTCCTACCTGGAGCCTCTGGCAGAAAGCACCAGGGGAGACTCGAGGTCGACCCTTAGGGTTCTGGAGTCGGGGATACAGAGGATCTGAGGCCCGCTACACTCCAACTGAGAAGGAGATATTGGCAGCATATGAAGGGGTTCGAGCTGCTTCGGAAGTGGTTGGTACTGAAGCACAGCTCCTCCTGGCGCCCCGACTGCCGGTGCTGGGCTGGATGTTCAAAGGGACCGTCCCCTCTACACATCATGCAACCGATGCTACGTGGAGTAAGTGGGTCGCACTGATCACACAACGGGCCCGAATAGGAAACCCCACTCGCCCAGGAATGTTGGAGGTGATCACGAACTGGCCAGAAGGCAAAGATTTTGGAATATCCCCAGAGGAGGAGGTGATGCGTGCTGAAGAGGCCCCACCATATAACAAACTACCAAAAAACGAGAAGCAATATCCCCTGTTCACTGATGGGTCCTGTCGCCTTGTGGGAAAACATTGGAGATGGAAGGCTGTGGTATGGAGTCCTATACGCCAAGTTGCAGAAATTGCTGAAGGAGAAGGTGAATCGAGCCAGTTTGCAGAGGTGAAAGCCATCCAGCTGGCCTTGGACATTGCTGAACGAGAAAAATGGCCAGTACTTTATCTCTATACTGACTCATGGATGGTGGCAAATGCCCTGTGGGGGTGGTTGCAGCAGTGGAAGCAGAACAACTGGCAGCGCAGAGGTAAACCCATCTGGGCTGCCGCATTGTGGCAAGATATTGCTGCCCGGGTAGAGAACCTGACTGTAAAAGTACGTCACGTAGATGCCCACGTACCCAAGAGTCGGGCCACTGAAGAACACCAAAACAACCAGCAGGTGGACCAGGCTGCCAAGATCGAAGTAGCTCAGGTAGATCTGGACTGGCAACATAAGGGTGAATTATTTATAGCTCGGTGGGCCCATGACACCTCAGGCCACCAAGGGAGAGATGCAGCATATAGATGGGCTCGTGATCGAGGGGTGGACTTGACCATGGACTCTATTGCACAAGTTATCCACGAATGTGAAACATGCGCTGCAATCAAGCAAGCCAAGCGAGTAAAGCCTCTTTGGTATGGAGGACGATGGTTGAAGTATAAATATGGGGAAGCTTGGCAGATTGATTATATCACGCTCCCACAAAAGCGACAAGGCAAGCGCTATGTGCTCACCATGGTAGATGTAACCACAGGATGGCTGGAAACATATCCTGTGCCCCATGCCACTGCCCGGAACACCATCCTGGGCCTTGAAAAGCAAGTCCTATGGCGACATGGCACCCCAGAAAGAACTGAGTCAGACAATGGGACTCACTTCCGAAACACCCTCATAGACACCTGGGCCAAAGAGCATGGCATTGAGTGGGTCTATCACATCCCCTACCATGCACCAGCCTCTGGGAAAACTGAACGATACAATGGGCTGTTAAAGACAACACTGAGGGCAATGGGCGGTGGGACATTCAAGCATTGGGACCCAAATTTAGCAAAGGCCACCTGGTTAGTGAACACTAGGGGATCTGTCACTCGAGCTGGCCCTGCCCAATCCAAACCCTTACGTACTGTAGAGGGGGATAAAGTCCCTGTCGTGCACATAAGAAATATGCTGTGGAAGACAGTCTGGGTTACTCCTGCCTCTGGCAAGGGAAAACCCATCCGTGTGGTTGCTTTTGCCCAGGGACCTGGGTGCACTTGGTGGGTGATGAGAAAGGATGGGGAAGTCCGGTGTGTACCTCCGGTGTATGAGATTCAACAAGGCCAAGTGCCGGGTCCTGCACTTCGGCCACAACAACCCCAGGCAACGCTACAGGCTTGGTGAAGAGTGGCTGGAAAGCTGCCCAGAGGAAAAGGACCTGGGGGTACTGGTTGACAGCCGGCTGAACATGAGCCGGCAGTGTGCTCAGGTGGCCAAGAAGGCCAACAGCATCCTGGCCTGTATCAGAAATAGTGTGGCCAGCAGGAGCAGGGAGGTGATCGTGCCCCTGTACTCGGCACTGGTGAGGCCGCACCTCGAATACTGTGTTCAGTTTTGGGCCCCTCACTATAAGAAGGACATGGAGGTGCTGGAGCGCGTCCAGAGGAGGGCAATGAAGCTGGTGAAGGGCCTGGAGCACAAGTCTTATGAGGAGCGGCTGAGGGAACTGGGGTTGTTTAGCCTGGAGAAGAGGAGGCTGAGGGGAGACCTCATCGCGCTCTACAACTACCTGGAAGGAGGTTGTAGCGAGGTGGGTGTTGGTCTCTTCTGCCAAGTAACTAGCGATAGGACAAGAGGAAATGGCCTCAAGTTGCGCCAAGGGAGGTTTAGATTGAACATTAGGAGAAATTTCTTTACTGAAAGAGTGGTCAGGCCTTGGAACAGGCTGCCCAGGGAAGTGGTGGAGTCACCATCCCTGGAGGTATTTAAAAGACGTGTAGATGAGGCCCTTAGGGACATGGTGTAGTGGGCATGGTGGTGTTGGGTTGACGGTTGGACATGATGATCTTAGAGGTCTTTTCCAACCTGTATGATTCTATGATTCTATGATTCTATGATTCTACCTCAAGGGGATTTAATTTTGGGTGAAAATAGCTAATGAACTAAATTGTACGATGTTAGTTATTACATAGTACTCTATGTCATCACTTCTATGGTCACCACATGCCATATTAACAGTATTACAGTAAGAATCACCCAGATTAATGTAGGATGAACTCCGATGAAACTGAGCAAGGTGCAACAATGATAGAACCAGACGAGCGCCCAGAAGTGGCCTCCGCATGCAAGAGCCCAACACCACACACCATCTCTCCTGCCCTGCAAGACTGTTATGACAGATGGAACCCGAAGTCATGGACTAAGTGAACTCAACGGATGTTTTAGAGGGATGGCCCATGGACTAAGGGAATGATATCTCTGTGTGTGTATATATCAAAAGGCAGGGAAAAGTAGCAGTGACTAATTGGAATGTATGGGAAAATGTGAGACCTGGGCATGATGTAGATGGTACAGAATAAGGGGTGGATATTGTCCTGGTTCCAGGTGGGACAGGGTTAACTTTCTTCCCAGTAGCTTGGGGGGTGTGCTGTGTTTTGGGTTCGGTGTGAAAGGAGCGTTGATGGCCCATTGATGCTTTGGCTGTTGCTGGGTGATGCTTGCACCGGGAGGGGGAGCACAGCCGGGGTGGTGGACATAGCTGGCCAATGGGGTATTCTATACCATGTGACATCATGCTCAGTATAAAAACCAGGTGTGTGTGGGGGCTCGCCCCCCATTCGTGACACGCGGTCGGCAGTCGTTGAGCGGTTGTGTTGTGCAATGCCTGCTTTGTGTATTCTGTTATTGTTGTTGTTCTCATTGTTATTATTACTGTTCTACTTAGTTTTATTTCAATTATTAAACTGTTTTTATCTCAGCCCGGGAGCTTTCCTACTTGTGCCCTCCCGAGTATCTCCCCCATCCCACCGGGGGGGGGGTGATCGAGCGGCTGCGTGGCGTTTATTTTTGCTGGCTGGGGTTAAACACGACACCCAGACAGAGTAGAAGGGCTGATCCCATTTCTGATCTTAATGAAGGGACTTTTGTTTCGCATTTACAAGAAGTGAGAAATAAATACTATGACCAGGACTAGAGGGGCCCTGCCTCTGGCTAGGTGGAGGAAAGGGACAACTGGGTTTACTGGACTGTGGATTCGATGGCCTGGCACATCAGAGCCACAGGAGTATAAGGCTCTCGTAGACACCGGTGCACAGTGTACCCTGATGCCATCAAGCTGTAAAGGGGCAGAACCCATCTGTATTTCTGGAGTGACAGGGGGATCCCAAGAGTTAACTGTATTGGAGGTCGAAGTGAGCCTAACCGGGAATGAGTGGCAGAAGCACCCCATTGTGACTGGCCCAGAGGCTCCGTGCATCCTTGGCATAGACTACCTCAGGAGAGGGTATTTCAAGGACCCAAAAGGGTACCGGTGGGCTTTTGGTATAGCTGCCCTAGAGACGGAGGAAATTAAACAGCTGTCCACCTTGCCTGGTCTCTCGGAGGACCCTTCTGTTTTGGGGTTGCTGGGGGTTGAAGTACAGCAGGTACCAATCGCTACCACAACGGTGCACCGGCGGCAATATCGCACCAACCGAGACTCTGATTCCCATCCATAAGCTGGTTCGTCGACTGGAGAGCCAAGGAGTGATCAGCAAGACTCGCTCACCCTTTAACAGTCCCATATGGCTAGTGCTAGAACTTCAATACAAATTAGAGTCAAAGGCAGCCAAGTGGTATGCCACAATTGATATCGCTAATGCGTTTTTCTCAATCCCTTTGGCGGCAGAGTGCAGGCCACAGTTTGCTTTCACTTGGAGGGGCGTCCAGTACACCTGGAACCGACTGCCCCAGGGGTGGAAACACAGCCCTACCATTTGCCATGGACTGATCCACACCACACTGGAACAGGGTGAGGCTCCGGAACACCTGCAATACATTGATGACATCATTGTATGGGGCAGCACAGCAGAAGAAGTTTTTGAGAAAGGGGAGAGAATAGTCCATATCCTTCTGAAGGCCGGCATTGCCATAAAACAAAGTAAGGTCAAGGGACCTGCACAGGAGATCCAGTCTTTAGGAATAAAATGGCAAGATGGACGTCGTCAGATCCCAATGGATGTGATCAACAAAATAACAGCCATGTCCCCACCAACTAGCAAAAAGGAAACACAAGCTTTCTTAGGCGTTGTGGGTTTTTGGAGAATGCATATTCCAAATTACAGTCTGATTGTAAGCCCTCTCCATCAAGTGACCAGGAAGAAGAACAATTTCAAAAAAAAATCATCGGAGGTAGAAGGCTGCTGTATGGAGTCCTATACGACAAGTTGCAGAAACTGCTGAAGGAGAAGTTGAGTTGAGCCAGTTTGCAGAGGTGAAAGCCATCCAGCTGGCCTTGGACATTGCTGAACGAGAAAAATGGCCAATACTTTATCTCTATACTGACTCATGGATGGTGGCAAATGCCCTGTGGGGGTGGTTGCAGCAATGGAAGCAGAACAACTGGCAGCACAGAGGTAAACCCATCTGGGCTGCCGCATTTTGGCAAGATATCGCTGCCCGGGTAGAGAACCTGGTTGTAAAAGTACGTCACGTAGATGCTCACATACCCAAGAGTCGGGCCACTGAAGAACACCAAAACAACCAGCAGGTGGACCAGGCTGCTAAGATTGAAGTGGCTCAGGTAGGTCTGGTCTGGCAAAATAAGGGTGAATTATTTATAGCTCGGTGGACCCATGACATATCAGGATATCTAGGAAGGGATGCAACATACAGATGGGCTCGTGATCGAGGGGTGGGCTTGACTATTGATACCATTGCACAGGTTATCCATGAATGTTGAATGTGCACCATAATCAAACAAGCTAAGAGGCGAAAGCCTTTTTGGTATGGAGGATGATGGCTGAAATTTAAATATGGGGAGTCCTGGCAGATTGATTATATCACACTCCCACAAACCCACCAAGGCAAGCACCATGTGCTTACAATGGTGGAAGCAACCACCCGATAGTTTGAAACACACCCTGTGCCCCATGCCACTGCCCGGAACACCATCCTGGGCCTTGAAAAGCAAGTCCTATGGCGACATGGCACCCCAGAAAGAATTGAGTCAGACAACGGGACTCATTTCCGAAACACCCTCATAGACACCTGGGCCAAAGAGCATGGCTTTGCGTGGGTCTATCACATCCCCTATCATGCACCAGCCTCTGGGAAAATCGAACGATACAATGGACTGTTAAAAACTAGGCTGAGAGCAGTGGGTGGTGAGACGTTCAAGCATTGGGATACACATTTAGCAGAAGCCACTTGGCTAGTTAACACTAGAGGATCTGCCAGTCGACGTGGCCCTGCCCAATCAAATCCCCTGCGCACTGCAGAAGGAGATAAAATTCCTGTAGTACATATAATGAACTTGTTGGGAAAAACAGTCTGGGTTACTCCTGCCTCTGGCAAGGGAAAACCCATCCGTGGGATTGTTTTTGCTCAAGGACCTGGGTGCACTTGGTGGGTAATGCAGAAGTATGGGGGATTCCAATGTTTACCTCAAGGTGATTTAACCCTGGGTGAAAATAATCCATGATTTGAGCTGTATTTTATGGGAATTGCTATAGCAGAAACACCTTGTTGCTAGCCAGGCTAGGAGCAAGGGGAGGAGTTCATTGCAATGTTAAACCCTATAACCTGGCCCAAAGGGTCCAGGGGTGGAGACTGTAATGGAAATACCTTTAAATTGTTGTATCTCATGATTTGAGTTGCATGTTATAGGAATTACTGTAGCAGGAACCACCTGAACCAATGGAGGACAAACTTTACAAGAAGCAGCGCAAGTGCAGCAGTGACCCAACCTGAGCTGGCTTTGGTGCCAAATAACTCGACGCAACACACCACCCCTCCTGTCCTGAGTGACCACCATAACATATGGAGCCCAAAGTCATGGACTAAATGAACTCAATGGACATTTTGTGGACATTTGTGGACATTTTGTGGACATTTTATGGACATTTCACAGGGGTGGTCCATATACTAAGGGAATGATATCTGTGTATTGTATCAAAGGATGGGAATGGTCGTGGTGGGTAATGAGGATGTATTGGACAGTGTGGGACCTGAGCATGATGTAAATGGTATGGAATAAGGGGTGGATACTGTCCTGGTTTGGGCTGGGATAGAGTTAATTTTCTTCATAGTAGCTAGTATGGGGCTATGTTTTGGATTTGTGCTGGAAACAGTGTTGATAATACAGGGATGTTTTCGTTACTGCTGAGCAGTACTTACACAGAGTCAAGGCCTTTTCTGCTCCTCATACCTCCCTGCCAGCGAGTAGGCTGGGGGTGCACAAGAAATTGGGAGGGGACACAGCTGGGACAGCTGACCCCAACTGACCAAAGGGATATTCCATACCATATGATGTCATGCTCAGTAATAAAACTAGGGGGAAGGTTGGTGGGGGGGCCGCTACTCAGGGACTGGCTGGGCATCAGTCGGTTGGTGGTAAGCAATTGTTTTCATTTGCATCACTTGTCTTTCTTGGGTTTTATTTCTCTCTCTTTGTTATTTTCCTTTTCATTTCAATTTATTATTATTACTAGTACTACTATTATTATTATTTTATTTCAGTTATTAAAGTGTTCTTATCTCAACCCATGAGTTTTCTCACTTTTACCTTTCCATTTCTCTTCCCCCATCCTGCTGGGGTGGGGAGTGAGCGAGCGGCTGTGTGGTGCTTAGTTGCTGGCTGGGGTTAAACCATGACAGTGATCAAACTGCAGAAAAATAAAATGTCTAGTCTCTTTGCACAAGCAAAAACATTGCATTTTTGATATATGAGTCTATAAAGAGAGTATGTGGGCATGTGAAGGCAGACTTGATTACACAGATCCATAAAGGCATTCATCCTCTGACTGCTGAATTAGTCCATGGGGCTGTTGTTACTGCCTTGTCAACCATGCTGGGGAAAAAAAAACCCAAGAAAAAAACCCCAACCAAAACAATCTAGAGCATATGTAGAGAAAAACTGCTTAGATGCTTAGGGAATGAACGTTTTATCTTTCAAAGGAAACAAAAAGAATGTGACTTTTTTAGTCTGCCAAATTGGAAAAGGGATCCCCGTAAAATTCATATGGTGGCGGTGAAGACTGCCCAGGCATTTTGCATTTCATCTGCCATAGCAGAAGCTGAAGAATGAAGACAGAGGTAGAAACTTAGCTGTGCTGAAGAGAAGGAGAAAGTCAGGTAAATGCAAGGGGAGGAATATTCTAGCTTAAGGTGAAAGTCATATGATGAGAAGAAGAGAACTCATATCAAGTAATGTTTTTATTTATCTTAGTACTGTATCTAGTGCTTATATAATGTAATAAACTGTCAATCCTATAAATATCCCATATAGAGCGCTTTCAAACAAGCATCAGTCTGTTTTCCATGGCTGGTATGTCTGATAAAAGTTGACCTGTACTGCCTGTGAAGCAATGTACTTGGCTGAATAATAGACAGTACATTTCTTTGGCACAAGTGCTTGCAATGGGTGAGTTAACATAACTGACAGAGTTCTGTTTATAATAGCTCAACTTGAGTGCATTTATCTTTTTCTCTTCAATAAATTTTGCTGAAAGATAATATTCTACCAAACAATTTCAACTACAAGCTCTGGTAAAAGCATTTCTTAGTTTTGGAGTTGTTTGGTTTTGTTACCTGGACCAAATAACATTTTTTTTTAGTTGGTTTATCTTCTTGAATCTTATTATAAGTCTCATGTATGGCATTCTAAGGATATTTTGCAAAGTATGTCTAAAAATACAGTCTTTCATATTGTTTATTTGAAGTATTTTAAATAATTTATCTTGTGTAATGCTATAGCTTCACATACCATAGCTCAGCAACCAGAAGCATATTCTGCATGTTAAACCTTGAAATCGGAAATGCAGACTCTCATAATTTTTCCTTTAGACCAACCCTTAATATTGTCATTTTGAGATGTAATGTTTAAAAAACATGGCTGTGTTTTTTGATCTGCTGAATGTCTTTAATTGTGCTCTTTAAGAAAGTAAATGGCAAAGATGAGTATTCCCAGTAGCAAACAGTATGACAGAATAATACATAACATAACGATGTTGAAAAGTAAGCAATATTATTTTAAACTCTTTTGTATCTGCTACAGACATCACATGGCTGTGTATGGATTTATCTTCCAGAAGAGATTCTTCTGGGGATTTTTATGAATTTTTCCTTGTTTTTATAGGGTGGGTTTTTTTTTTTTTACCATCAGCTTCGGTGCTTCATGATCTAAGATGAGCTGAGCCCTCCCCAATCTGTGTATGCATATTCTAAACAAGTAGTCCCCTTTTATAGCCTTATTTATCTGGGAACATTATACAAGTCTGATGTAAAAAGAGAACTTCGGTATGCACAAAAAGTGCTTATTAAAGAAAAACTGATTCAAAGTATGAAGCCCAGTAATAAAAAAGAAACTTAGCAGGACCTTCATAAAAAAATAGAGAAATTGTGTCCCAGCATTTCCTTTCCAAACTTTCTTTTGCTCTCTTCTATCTGATGTATATTTGCCCCACTGTGATGTACAGAATTTACTCTTTTTAGAAACCTCTAGTACTGCTTCTAATATTGGATCACACATGATCATTGTACATCTCATGGATTGTCTTTTTCGTTTCGGTGGCAAAAATCTGTCAGCTGAGTCCTTCAAATTCCCTAAGCTGATTGAAAATCATCTCTTGAAAGATACTAGAAAATCAGCATTGGTTTCTCTCTACCTCCTGATGTCTTGTTTCTAGTCTGATTATAGAGTTGCCTTTTGGTAGATTTTTGGTAAACAGGTATCAGCTGATACAGTTAATATATAAAACCCTTAGATTTTATTTCTTAAAGTACTGTCTTGTTTATGAAAACTGATATGCAAGATGGTTGCAGGTTTGGATGCTCCTGGAGTGTCTTTCTGACTCCCTCCTGGTTTCAATAAAGAACTGGTCTCCTGATCATCAAAGAGCTTCAAGACTCCTTTTGAGAGCGAATTTGCACATGGTTGACACTTGAGTGTTTGCTGCAGTATCTGGATATGGGGCCATGTCATATGTGACTCTTTCTATGAAAGACACTGTGAGGACATGCGTCACACTCTGTGTCATGCCATAGAAGTACCTTGCTGGCCAGATGTGGATCTGTGTGAATGTAGCCAGCTCATTCCAGAGAGAGTCAGCTCTCTGCATGTGGATACATGTCAGGACCTAGGACTTGCTCCCTGGAGTGATCTAAGAGAATTAACAGTAGTAGCACTGATTCAGGATATCTTTCAATCCTATATTCCTAACTGGCAAAAGATACAGGCACTTGTATGAGCAAATTTAGCAATTACAATCATGAGCATTCTTAATATAGGTCTATGAGATACATATATGATATCTGTATACGAGATGAGTCCAGTTATCCAGACTCAGGCATGACTTTCTCCACTGGTAACCATATCACTTTTTGGGGTGCAGTTCAAGTTCTAAGACTTAAATACATCCAGTGAATTGTAGCACAGATCTTTGCACATATATATAACAAATTCTTTATCCAACACACAAAAATAAATGGATGATACTGCTTTTTTTCCCAACAGAGTTCTAAAAATGACTTTATGTATATGCAAGGTACTTAACATAGTTTACTGTTCCATTAAGGTCTTGACATTGACAATAGGACATCTTTACCACAGAACAATTCTTTTCCATGGGATGATACACTTTTCAATATATCCATGCATGCAGCAATCCGACATGGAAAATGGAAGTTACTAACTGGATATCCAGGTAATGAAGTAAATCCTTTTTGTACAATGTGTCATATCTCCCCCATGCCCCAAACACAGTTTTATTCTGTTTATTATCATTTCTCTAATTTATTCTGCTAACTTCTCATGTTTTGGTCACATGCAAAAATCTAGAAGGGACACTTCTAAAATCCAGACAACATATTCTTTCATTTTGCAAATATTTTGTATACAAATGACTTTCACAGTAGTGGAAAAACTATCAAGAAGAAAGTCTATTAAACTGATTTGAAATTAAGTGACATGGAAGTTTGAATCTCCATGGTGCAGCTTTTTTATATAAATAGGACTCTTGTATATGTAGCCCTGGACTAGAGAGACTCTGATGCTGGGCTAGAGTTAAGGAATGCAGCAACAGTCACTGGCCAGTGGTTTGTCAAGGGACCTAGTGAATTCCTAGATTGCAGTATAACTCTACCTCTCCACACTGCTGCTCTGTATCTGAGAATTAACCCTTGGTCTGTTCCAGTTTCTGTAGGTTGCAGTCATTGGTTCCCTCCACCATCTTTGTTCAATGAGTCAAAGATTCAGTCATCTGATCCACCAACAAAGAGACTTTGGCTATTTGATATTGTTCGTGATCCTGAAGAGAAAAATGATTTGTCTGAAAAATATCCTCATGTGGTGAAAAAATTGCTCTCACGGCTTCAGTATTATTATAAATGTTCTGTGTCCGTGTTCTACTCTGATGAGGATCCCCACTGTGATCCAGCAGCAACTGGGACTTGGGGTCCTTGAGCATAGTGCACAGCACTGTATCCTGCAAAACATCCCTGTAGCAGAGTTTGTTTTATGGACTCAGGGTCCTAGTCACATATTTCTTACCTTGTTTATTACACTATTGCTAATTGTGAGCTCATTTAAGAGTATTTCTTACTCTTAAAATGTGGTGGGAATCTTATTTCAGTCCTTTCGCACTCTCTCCTTCCCAACAATTGTATGTGAAATGTTGATAAAATTATAAATCTGTTGTTTGAATATTCTTTGTCAACAACATGCCTTTAAAGCAGAAGGTAAAATGTTGCCTCCCTCCCTGAAAGAGATTACTTTTGTTAAAAAGCTGCAATGAATCATGGCATCAGGGACATCCAGAATTCTCTTGTGGAATAAACTGATTTTTCGTTTCATGTTTGTCCAGAAGACAAATTCTATTGGAAGCTGTTATATATTTGTAAAGAATACAAAAAAATTACAACAGTTGACATTATAAATTTTGCTTTTGAAGTGCACCTCTGTCCAGAAAAGGGAACAGACAGAAATCTCACAGAGTAAAAAAACCCAAACTCCCGGAATACAGCAAAATCCCTAATCCCTGTTCACTGTTAATGTATCAAACTGGAGTAGAGAGTGGTGGTCAACTAGAGGGCAGGGCTGTCAGGCAGAGGGATCTTGACAAGCTGAAGAAATGGGTGAACAAAAGCTTCATGAAGTTAAAAAAAGGCCAAGTCCTGCACTTGGGGTGGAATAGCCCCATGCAAGAGTATACACTGGGCTCTGACCAGATAGAAAGCATTTTTTGGGGGGGGGGGGGGGAACACAAAAAAACCCCCAACATCTAGGCATCCTGCTGAACAACATAATTGAACAAGAGTTGCCATGTGCTGTCTTGGTGAAGAAGACCAACGAGATATTGCTCCATATTAGCGAGAATGTAGCCAGCACATTAGAAGTGTTTATTCCCCTCTATTCAGGACTGGAGCACAGCATCACGTTCGGGGCTTCCCTGTACAAGAAAAATATTGACAAACTGGAGTGAGTCCAGTGGAGCACCATGAAGATGATCATGTGGAGGAGAGCAAATGAGGGAAGACTAAAGAAATGGGTTAGTTTATGCTGGAGAAGAAAAGAGAAAGGGGAAATTGTAATCTTCAACTACCTAATGTGAGGGCATAAAGAAGATGAAGCCAGACTCTTCTCAGAGGTGCACAAAGATGAGAAGCACACAGGGAACACATGGAGTTCCAATTCAATATAAGAAAAAAAAAAAAGGAGAAATCAGACCATGAGGTTAGTCAAATATTGGAACTGTGAGGCTATGGCATCCCTATTCTTGGAGATGTTCAAACCTTGGTTGGAGAAGACCCTGAGCAATGTGATCTAACTCTGAAGTTGGATCTAATTTGGTAGTAGTGGTGGAGAACAACCAGGTGACCTCCTGTTGTGGTTTAACCCAGCAGGCAGCTAAGCACCACACAGCTGCTCGCTCACTCCCCCCCAAGTGGGATGGGGGAGAGAATCGGAAGAGTAAAAATGAGAACACTTATGGGTTGAGATGAGAACAGTTTAATAATTGAAATAAAATATAATAATAATAATATAATAATAATAATAATAACAACAATAATAATAATATGTAATGAAAATAAAGATAACAAAAAGAGAGAGAAATAAAACCCAAGAAAGACAAGTGATGCAAATGAAAAAAACAAAAAAAAAACCAATTGCTCACCACCCACGGACCGATGCCCAGCCAGTCCCCGAGCAGCGGCCCCCCGGCCAGCTTTCCCCTAGTTTATATACTGAGCATGATGTCATATGGTATGGAATATCCCACTGGCCAGTTTGGGTCAGCTGTCCTGGCTGTGCCCCCTCCCAGCTTCTTGTGTATATCTCCAGCCTTCTCAGTTGGTAGAGCATGAGAAGCTGAGAAGGCCTTGACTCTGTGTAAGCACTTCTCAGCAATAACAAAAACATCTCTATATTATCAATACTGTTTTCAGCACAAATCCAAAACATAGTCCTATACTAGCTACTATGAACAAAATTAACTCTATCCCAGCCAAAACCAGCACACCTCCAAAGGGCCTTTTCAGCATGAATTATTCAATGATTCTATGATTAACAAAACCTTACTCTTATTGCCTGCCTATGTGGTGAATACCCTTTCTTCTCAGATTTTGTTTGTTTATTATCACATTAGAGTCTGTTTTCATCTTGAAGTGGGCTCTGAGACATGAATAAACCAGACCAAGCAGCATTTCTCAGTTACTCATCAAATTTATGCAAGATCAACCCACCATCTCTCTTAATGTCTCAAACCTCTGGAGTCTGGCCAGAGTTCTGGTACTGCTTCTCAGTGTCCTTTGCCAAGTTCTCAGACTGCAGAGCTCTAGCTGTCATCCTCTCCAGAAAGTAGGGATCTAATTGCCTATTTTCAGGGTCCAGGATCAAGTCCTATAAATTGCACTAAAATTTTGCACACCTTTTCCCAGTTTTCCCTCAGGAGACTTGACTTGTGCTAATTGTTAGCAAACAGATTAATGAAGAGATGTACTTGACAGAATTTGTGCATTTTTAAAATAAAAGGATAAAGCATGGAAAAGATGAAACTTAAGAAAACTTAAAATGCATACAAAAATGAACAGAAATTCCTGCTTTCTGATACAGCTGATTCTCCATTACACTGTCTTAAATCTTGCTTGCTTTTTCTACCTTTGATATATTCCTACAAGTAGAAGTGAAGCCAAAGCTCTCCAGAAGCCTGTCTTCTTCCCAGTGTGTCTCATGTTTCTCTCTCTCCTTTGTCACTTCTGCCCCTTTATTTCAGTATTTTTTCTATTCTATTTCATTCACTCTCTTCAGCCTTGAAGTGGGGAAAGAAGAAAAATAGATTGAGAGGAAATAATTCTCCTATAATGGGCAAACCTATATTCTCTGTGGTTTGGTTGGATATGTTTTGGAACCCTGTGTCAGACCAAGGTTCAATATCCTTCTCCATTCATCCATCAGAAAGCAGACGGTTGCAGCCAGGGTATGGCCAGGGCAAGCATATGTGATAAGTTCCCCAGATTGTCTCTCACCTTCTAAAGTATCGCTCAGAGCCTCAGAGATTTAACTTCTGTGTATTTAGTTGCCTTCAGTGATTTTTTTCTCTTCCATGAGGTTGCACAACCTTTCCTTGAACCCTTGTAAACTGTTGCTATTCACACAATCCTCTTCTATATTTCCACAGTTTAACTACACACTCTTTGAAGAATCATCTCTGTTTATGACCTGCTTCCAGGTAATTTGAATTTTCACTGGTAAAATACATATGCTGTGACAGAAGCTCTTACAATACCACATTTAGCAACTTTCATATTAACCAATATCTTTAAAATATCAAAAAGAATTTATATGTTCTGCAAAGGTGGTTTCCAAACTGATACATGATCATATCTCCTTCCATTTCACAAAACTCATTTAAGCTTTTCTTTTTATCATGTGTGACTGTTCACTCAAGTACTGCTCAGATTTTGGCTAACACACAGCTCATGCTAAGGCCTGATATTTGCTGGGAGAAGTGCCATTAGGTCAAAGCGAGAGCAACATGTAGCCAGGACACGATGGACAGGAAGGAGTAAAGGTCATTATGCAGCCGTTATCACCTGCAGCTTGCTTTCTCCTGCAGCCATAATAATTACATATTAATTGTCTGGCAATTTCTTCAGAATCCACTAACTTATGGAAATGGTATAGACCAAACTTCCAAGCTGGAAGGTATAAATAGGTCAGCTTACCCAAAAAGCTTTTGAAGTGGATCCAACAGCAGCTGGACTGCTGAGGCTTTCATGCTTCCTGGTGTGATACAGGGGACACCCACATCGTGACAGAGGAGGAAAGATGAGCACTCTCACCATCAGCTAGGTAAGTATTTTGCTCATAGGTGCATGAGTTATGAATTAGACAACTTGTGGGTTAGAAACCTCATGAATTAAGTGAATTCACGTGTTAGACTAGTCTGTACGAATGGGATTGAGCCCTTGTTTCATGTGTGTGTTTGTTTTCTTTCCTAATGAGCTCCTAAAATAATTTACAGAGTACGTTGTCCTGTAAATTTGAGAGATCCAAATGGACCATGACAATTATGGCTTCACAGCACAGCAGCATTTCACTTTTGAGCTTTTGAATATTCTTTATGATAACTGAGACTCAGACTCTGTTATTTGCTGACCACAGCAAGGGATGGAAAACATAAGCAACAAAATCTTTTTATAAGCTATGGCATCACCTTGACAAAGCTTACATCTCCCTTCAGTAGCTCTAGAAAACCTTTATTGCACTTCCCTTTCCTAACTATTGCAGTTTATTTATTTTATACCAATATAATGATTTATGCTAGTTTATAACTTATCTGTTAATTACTGCAACTTTAAGTTTCATATCCTAATTTTCTGTAGCATATAGTTAGTAACATGGTTTGGAATATGGGATTCTGAAAGAATAAGATGTCAAATCACCTTGTGCAACTTTTAGTGTTAGTATTTCTGTATTTTATGCATTAATGATACGACTTGGCCTTCAAATGCCTTTTTGAAATAAATCATCCAAATATCAGAGGTTCCATCTATTTAGTACTCTATTCCTCATTCGTTCAGAATGTGTTGGTTAATTTCTTCTTGCAATCAAAATGCAAATGGAGAAGTTGACAGCCATTCCCCAGTATATAAGGCAAGTAGATCCAATGAATTTACATTATCATCACTCTTTCAAGAGTTGGCTGTTTTTTTCATAGTGCATACTTATTTAGTGCTCTGTCTACACAAGCAGACATGTAAGACTAGAAAGCGTACTGTTCTCAGTCAATACCCACATATAACATTTTAGTTTATAATAGCAATTACAGGATGTGGTTGCCACAATAACAAGGGACTGGACTTGGAGGTGGGGGGAGGGCAGAATTTCTGCCCTACATTCCTGTGTGTCATTCAGTGTTCTGCACTCATATTACATGAAGAAAGATGTTGGCTTACCCACAAAAGTGGGAACTTCTGTCAATGATATTTTTAATACAGGTACTGATCTTCTTATGCTGATATCCAATTTCATGGAAAAGAAAGAAACATCAGCTAACTTGCAAAAGCTCAAGTAATTTATGTGTTTGAGTCTCTCATCAATGTAAGCTCCTTGGCTAAAGTTAGAAAAGAACTTCTAATTTTAGTTTCAGAGGTAAGTAGAGCTTTTATATGTTGTCTTTTCTTTATGTCCTGCAATCTACATTTTAATATTTTGCTGATAGAAGTTCATCTACCAGGAAGAGACTGTGGCATGTCATTATCTTCTGTAGGTATTAAATTCACCCTTTATTTATCCTTTTTCCTTACAAAAAGATGTTATATTTTAAAATCCAAGGATTCATTATTTTCTCAGCTACAGTACACAAAATTATTTAATTCCTAATTATTTTCCATGGGTGGTCCTTCAAAAAATATTTTAATTGAACTGGGTTAGGGAAAAAAAACACAGCTGGCTGACACGTTTAGTTTGGCATCACCAAAGAGTTGTATATTGTTCAGTTGTTTCAAATTGGGAAGTACAGAATTCTTTATATGTTTTGTGGTTACTTGAGTAACATTCAAAAATGCAAGCATTTTGAACTCTCTAAATAAAACTTCATTTCATCCCTTTCCAAGTTAAGATTCATTCTTAATCTAGCAAACATCTGAGCATTTTGAATTCAGAAGTCTTCATTTTTATATTGTAAAAATTATTTAAGCTTTGGAAAAGTAACCAAGTTTAGGAAGAATGCTCATACTGGCTATTCATTCTGCATTGCTTATTGTCGTGGTTTAACCTGGCAGCAGCCAAATACCATGCAGCCGCTCGCTCACCCCCCCCGCCGGGTGGGATGGGGGAGAGAATCAGAAGGGTAAGAGTGAGAAAAACTCGTGGGTTGAGATAAAGACAGTTTAATAGGGAAAGCAAAAGCCGCGCACGCAAGCAAAGCAAAACAAGGAATTCATTCACCACTTCCCATCGGCAGGCAGGTGTTCAGCCATCGCCAGGAAAGCAGGGCTCCATCACGCGTAACGGTTACTTGGGAAGACACACGCCATCACTCCGAACGCCCCCCCTCCTTCTTCTTCACCCAGCCTTATATGCTGAGCATGACGTCATATGGTATGGAATAGCCTATTGGCCAGCTGGGCCAGCCGCCCTGGCCACACTCCCTCCCAGCCCCCTGCACATCTGGCAGGGCATGGGAAGATGAAAAGTCCTTGACTAGCGTAAACAATACCTAGCAACAACCAAAACATCAGCGTGTCATCAACATTATTCTCACACTACATCCAAAACACAGCACTATACCAGTTAATAGGAAGAAAATCAACTCCATCCCAGCCAAAACCAGGACAGTATCCACCCCTTATTCCATACCATTTACATCATGCTCAGGTCCCACACTATCCAATACATTCTCATTACCCACCATCCCCCTTCCCATCTTTTGATATAATACACAGATATCATTCCCTTAGTCTATGGACCACCCCTGTGAAATGTCCATAAAATATCCATAAATGTCCACAAAATGTCCACTGCGTTCATTTAGTCCATGACTTTGGGCTCCATCTGTTATGGTGGTCACTCAGGTCAGCAGAGGTGGTGTGTTGCATGGAGTTATGGGCACCAAAGCCAGCTCAGGTCGGGTCACTGCTGCACCTGCGCTGCTTCTTGTAAAGTTTGTCCTCCATTGGTTCAGGTGGTTCCTGCTATAGTAATTCCTATAACATGCAACTCAAATCATGGGTTACAACAATTTAAAGGTATATCCATTACAATCTCCACCCCTGGTCCCTTTGGGCCAGACCATAGGGTTTAACATTGCAATGAACTCCTCCCCTTGCCCCTGCTCCGGCTTGGATTTATCCACAGACTACAGTCTCTTAGGGGTGTACCTGCTCCAAGTGGAGCCTTATCTATGAGCCACAGTCTCTCCAGAGGTATACCTGCTGCGGCACAGACTTGTCCACAGCCACAGTCGCTTCGAGGTGCACCAGTTCCAGTGTGGCCTTCTCCATGGGCCACAGTCCCTTCAGAAGTAAACCTGCTCTAACATGGCCTTACCCATGGCTGCAATCTCTCCAGGGGTGTACCTCCCCTGTCATGGGCTTATCCACGGCCACACGCTTTGAGGTGCTCCAGCATGGCCTCATGCACAGCCACTGACACTTCAAGGTGTACCTGCTGCAGCATGGACTTATCCACAGCCACAGATGCTTCGAGGTGTACCTTCTCCAGCGTGGACTTATCCTTAGGCCACAATCCCTTCAGAGGTATACCTGCTGTGGCACGGACATAATCACGGCCACAGACGCTTCGAGATGTACCTGCTTGGGCATGGGCTTATCCTCGGTCACAGACGCCTCGGGGTGTCCTGCTCCCGCGTGGACTCAGCCACAGGTCACAGTCCCTTCGACTCAAGTTCACACTGGAGTTCCAGCCTGTCCAGTGCAGCAGCACAGAAGCAGCAGCGATGCCCTGGCCATCTGCCAGCCCAGGCGCATCCCCATTGCTGTTATCAGAATGTTCCCAGGCACAGCACAGTAAGACGATCAGCAGTGCAGCAGTACAGCAAGCAGCGAGAGCAAAAAAGCAGCCACTAACGAGCACAAGACTCTAATACACATTAAGGCAAGCAAGCCCCATGGCAAGCACAAGAGCCTGCGAATTAATAGCTAAACAGCAGTAACAGCTATAAATTCAATCTAGCACATTCCAATCAAACCTGTCGTTATCTCGAACCCTTCGAGCCCCATGTTGGGCGCCAAAAAGGACTGTCGTGGTTTAACCTGGCAGCAGCCAAATACCATGCAGCCGCTCGCTCACCCCCCCCGCCGGGTGGGATGGGGGAGAGAATCAGAAGGGTAAAAGTGAGAAAAACTCGTGGGTTGAGATAAAGACAGTTTAATAGGGAAAGCAAAAGCCGCGCACGCAAGCAAAGCAAAACAAGGAATTCATTCACCACTTCCCATCGGCAGGCAGGTGTTCAGCCATCTCCAGGAAAGCAGGGCTCCATCACGCGTAACGGTTACTTGGGAAGACACACGCCATCTCTCCGAACGCCCCCCCCTCCTTCTTCACCCAGCCTTATATGCTGAGCATGACGTCATATGGTATGGAATAGCCTATTGGCCAGCTGGGCCAGCCGCCCTGGCCACACTCCCTCCCAGCCCCCTGCACATCTGGCAGGGCATGGGAAGATGAAAAGTCCTTGACTAGCGTAAACAATACCTAGCAACAACCAAAACATCAGCGTGTCATCAACATTATTCTCACACTACATCCAAAACACAGCACTATACCAGTTAATAGGAAGAAAATCAACTCCATCCCAGCCAAAACCAGGACACTTATTTATAAAAAGATGCACACAAACAAGAAAGGGATGATTTTATAAGCAAAACAGAAGATCTGGACCTGTTCTTGAGTCAAAGGCCCTATATTCAGCCTGAAAATAGTTTGTCCAACTTTCCTAAAGTTGATAAATGGGGCTTGGATGAAACTTTGAGTTTAATCCTCTTCAGAATCTCTGAACAGAAGAACCCAGATTTTAAACCCTTGTGGTCTGTGTGGATTTGAAGCTCCACTAGCAGTCCCTGTTGGTCTCTGAGAATTTGCCTCTCATCTCACTCTCTGACAAAGTGGTTTAATGGTAATAATGCTACTAGGCATATTTCCAAAGCTCTTCCATGTTTTCTTTAAGAAGCAGTAAACGAGCTTGAGGTTACACAGAGAATCCTATTAGACCTGTGCCACCCTATTGCAGACTTACCAAAGAGTCGTGATGAAAGGGATGATAGTGACAGAAACACTGATACGGCATGTGTGATGGAGTCTGGCACACCAGGACACACTATCTGTATGCATAGTCATGTTTGTAATCCTAGGGCCTGGGAAACCCAAATGAGAAATAGGCAAGTGAATCACAAAACACAGAAGGCAAACAGTCTAAATGAAAGAAAACTTGACAAAGAAAAAATATATAATGTCAAGCAATACATGCTGATCCAGAATCTAACTGTAGGTGTGGGATGTGCTTAGCCTAGGAACACCAAACCATTGCCAAGATGTAACAGTTGTCAAGGGAGAATTCATTTTCCTGCCTACCTGTTCCTTTGACGGCCCACTGCAGGCCCCCCTCCAACTGGACCCTGAGGCTGTGTCTCTCATAATACTAACCTTGGCTCCAACACGATGGATGGCCCTTTCTACAGCCCAGACCTTCCCTTGGTAGCCCCTTTGCAGCCCCACCCTAAGTGGACCCATAGGTTTCGTGTGTCTCTAGCTGTAAAAAAGCTGAGGTTTGTAATGGGAAATTAGTGCTTTTGCTAAGAGAAGGAAAAAAAAACCAAACCACCAATTCTAAGTTTGAGGAGGTTTGTAAGCAATTTTTTTGTCAGCAGGTTTCCAACTGAGTGTTTTAACTCTTTCAGCTTACTGTCTTTGTCAGCTGCAGACAAACAGTGGACTTGATTCAGGTTGTTATATGGGAAGATCCCAGTTAAATATACGGTGTAGAGAGTTCCCTGGGGTCCCAAACTGCTTTGAATATTCTGATTCCAGTGCTCTCACATGTCTTCTTCTGGTGCTGTACAATGAGCTCATCTACATCGAGCAGAACTGCTGCAAGGAACAGTAAAAACATTTTGGCACACAGCAGGCAGAGTGAGTCAGCCATCCAACCATGGATGGGTTCAGTGACGGCCCTTGTTATAATTGCATACCATGGTTACTATCGGCTGCCATCATCAAAGCAGCTACTGGCTGTTGATCCCCTAATTCTGGCTAAACTCAGTAGCAACAAAGGAAGCTATATTTTGTCTGCAGGAGTATAGTTAGAAAAAGTACAGTCAGAATCACTAGATTTGGATCTAAGGAATGCAGTGCTTATTTGGACGAGTCTTCAAAAGCCACAACAAGGTACTACACCAAAGCCACAGTTCTGTGCTGCCAGATTCTGGCATTCAGGGCAGTGATAAAAATAAAGAACTCTGTCTTGCTTTGTGCCATGCATTCTTAGGATTTCTTCAAGCAAACAAGGAGTTAGAACACAGTGAATACACATACAAACAAAGTAAGCTGTGTTCTGTATTCAGCAATGCTTGTTGAGTAGTTTTGGGCATAGAGCCCACAGTAATGAATGGAAAACTTTGATCAGGACATCTGTGGCATGCCCAAATCATTTCATGGGATCTAAAATTCTGCCGGGAACATCACTCGATGGCCCTATTAATACAGTGTGTTGGAGCCTTTCTTCGTTGCGTACATTCTCCCAGCACACTCGTGAAGTAGGAGACATCAATTTTTATATGGAACATGGATAGAGAGCTCTGAAATGGCTTATTCAAGGACATCTGAGCCCTTAAGTTACCCTTAAATTTATCCTGCCTCACTGGGAAAAAAATGTTTAACAGGTCTCTGGACAATGAGAAAAATGAACGTTGAGAGCATTAAGTCAGAGGCTTGACTTCACTTCTAGCAGACATCCATCTCAGTTCCATCTTGACTCTACTTAACTCACTATAACAAATATCTTTTTTTTTTTCTCTATAGATCCCAGTCATGGCAGTTCTGTGACTCCAAACTATTTTCTTGATGTTGCTCACCAGTGCAGTTTATCCATGAAAACAGTCAATTTCTGGAGGATCATAATTTTTTTCACTCTGCCCTGTGTATTAGTGGTAAGAGAGGCCTTTTTAAAAGGCTGTGAAAATCATAACAACTGTCATCCCAAGAACCACGAAAACATTGCTGCCTTGTAGGTGGCCCTTATAGATGTACTGAATTTTCACTCTAGTTCTTGTCCCCTTTGCTTTGTTTTCAAATATTCTGTTTTACAAGTCATATCTGATTGATAAAGCACCATCTGAAATAATCCCAAGGTGGCTATTAATCTGGTCTAGTCACACACCCCCGCCCCAGCAGTGACATGTTGTAGAAACAAAGTCATTCTCCTGCCTTTTCAGTTCTGTTTTGGCTTTGCTTTATAATGAAGAGAGCATGGTCATGGTATATTAATCAACTGGATAAGAGCAACATATACATTAACATTATTCTGCTTCTAGCTAAAGCTCTGAGACTAATATAGTGGAGAAGCCTGGCTAAGAATTTACTGATAGTTTTCTTTTGCCATAAATTCAGCCTAAAAAAATCCAGAACAGCTGAAATGGCACAGCCTTTGGCTGAGTAAAATAGGCACATTTATATCAAAGATGACTTATGAAAATATCCCAGCTGGATTTTGAAAAATGTAGGAGGAAATAGAGTGGAACAGTTGCATTTCTGTTTATATTTGCCCTAGAAAGTAGCCCACTCTGAAGAAACATTTACAGAAGTGAATGATTGAGAGATTCTCTCTTAGAGACAGCAGGTATAAGGTGTCTGAAATTCCTTTGAGTTATAATTGCTTGTTAACAACAGGATTTTTTAGTAATTATTTTTGCCCACAATACACAGGGATTTAATGTACATTGTTTTATGTGGAATTTTTTTTTAGAATTCAGCCTTTTTCTGTATTTACTTTATAAAAAAGAAAATAAGGTCATGGTATAGTAAACAAATGGCTAAAAGCAAAATTTTCTTTAATTATTATTCCGCCTCTAGAAAATGGAGAGCATTTTCTTCAAAAAGGAAGATTTTTCAATCCAAATTTTTATTCTATTTATGGCAATAAATAAAATTGCAAGAAGCCATCTTTTTGGCTATAAAGACTGAGTTAAGAGGCAAGTCTAATTATTAACCCACAAATATTACCGATGATATTTGTACTATTCAATAAATTATGCATTTTATGTTTAACTTGTGACATAAAATATATATGAACCCAGTCCAAAACGCCAAATCCAAACAAAGCAAGCTTCTACTTTATCTAAGTTTGGTTTACTTCTAAATTTCACATTTTGGGTCTCTGGTTCTAAATACCAAGATGAAATTACTCAGTGCATTAACATCTATTTTTTCAGAAGCAGTGATGATGCTGATACCTTGCTATAATAACATCATTTAACAGCCATTCTTCTCATGACTTATAGAAATGTATTTGTAAGCATCACGAGCTGCCAGCAAAAGCTGACTTTTTAAAAGCAGCCACTATCCATCATTTTACTTAATATGATTTAATGACATTTGTTTGATGGCATGTCCAAATAAAGTAATGGCCTCATTTTATATGTAAGTGCTGTTTTTATCCATAGTTTATTTTCATTGTGCTTTGCATAAATGTACTGCTGATGTGCATTAGAATAAAAGAAAATGTTTTTCCACACTTGGTGAAATCACTTAGATTTCATCCTAAACATTAGCCAGGCCATAAGTGACTATAATACAGTGATAATCATCAAAACTCTAGATGTAGCAGAGATCTGGAAAGTGCATGCAACTGCAGCGGCCTTGAAGCGTTGTTTCCTTCCACTACTGTCTTAGGAGCTGACTACTGCATAGATACCTCTGTATCGTCAGAGTGAAAGAGTTACTCAACTCAAAACCATGGCTTCAAGTAAATGCAGTGTTTGTGAAAGATCTTTGCCCAGGAGCTGCACTCAGAAGATTCTGAATTAATTCATGATTAATTAACATCTGTGTGTCTTAGTTGCCCATATGAAAAGAAGGAAAGGAGAGGATATTGTGACAAATAGAGACAGGGCTGTGTCAAAAATGGTGCCTTTTGGAAAAACTTTGTTCAAGATATTGATCACTCAACCTGAGTGCAGACATGGTTCCAGCTTGGTTTATGAACTGGCCCAGTCCAGTTATAGAGCCGAATTAAGGATTCCCATTTATAATGTAAACTGGAATCATGTTCTCAGTTCAGGGAAAACTTTGATTCTTGTTCCCTGATAAAGTCATATTTGTTGTGGAATCATGGGCTTATTTTGAACAGTAATCTGAAAATGTGATGCGCCAACAACTGTTAACCTATGTCAATGTTGGAAGAAGAAAAACTTACTCTCTCAGTTAACAACTTGAATTTTTTTTATCTATGCATATTACAAACACTCTATTCTTGTTTAATGTTATTTTAGGTTTTTTCATTGTGTGTTTATCTTTAAAATAAATGAGAGAGAGGAGCCCACGCTGGAGCAGGTTTGCTGGCAGGACTTGTGACCCCATGGGGGACCCACGCTGGAGCAGTCCATGAAGAACTGCAGCCCGTGGGAAGGACTCACATTGGGGAAGTTTGTGGAGGACTGTCTCCCGTGGGTGGGTGTCGTGGTTTAACCCCAGCCAGAAACTAAGCACCACACAGCCGCTCGCTCACTCCCCCACGGTGGGATGGGGGAGACAATCAGAAGAGTAAAAGTGAGAAAACTCGTGGGTTGAGATACAGACAGTTTAATAGGTAAAGCAAAAGCCGCGCATGCAAACAAAGCAAAACAAGGAGTTCATTCCCTACTTCCGATCGGCAGGCAGGTGTTCAGCCATCTCCAGGAAAGCAGGGCTCCATCACGCGTAACGGTTACTTGGGAAGACAAACGCCATCACTCCAAATGTCCCCCCACTTTCTCCTTCTTCCCCCAGCCTGCTATGCTGAGCATGACGTCATATAGTATGGAATACCCCATTGGCCAGTTGGGTTAGCTGTCCTGGCTATGCTCCCTCCCAGCTTCTTGTGCACCATGGGAAGCTGAAAAGTCCTTGACTTCGTATAAACACTATTTAGCAACAACTGAAAACATCAGTGTGTTATCAACATTCTTCTCCTACTAAATCCAAAACACAGCACTATACCAGCTACTAGGAAGAAAATTAACTCTATCCCAGCCGAAACAGGACAGTGGGACCCCACGCTGGAGCAGGGGAAGAGTGTGAGGAGGAAGGAGTGGAAGAGACAATGCGTGATGAACTGACCGCAACCCCCATTCCCTGTCCCCCTGCGCTGCTCGGGGGGAGGAGGTAGAGAATTCAAGAGTGAAGTTGAGCCCGGGAAGAAGGGAGGGGTGGGGGGAAGGTGTTTTAAGATTTGTTCTTATTTCTCATTATCCTACTCTGATTTGATTGGCAATAAATTAAATTAATTTCCCCAAGCCGAGTCTGTTTTGCCCATGACGGTAATTGCTGAGTGATCTCCCTGTCCTTATCTCGACCCACGAGCCTTTTGTCGTATTTTCTCTCCCCCTGTCTTGTTGAGGAGGGGGAGTGATAGAGTGGCTTGGTGGGCACCTGGTGGCCAGCCAAGGTCAACCGACCGCAACCAATAAGTACTATGCAGTTATTAGAAAGATATTAGTCCCTTTTTTCTATTTTTTTTATTTCTGGTCTCTAGCAAGCATAGAAATTTCTTTACTGAAAGAGCTGTCAGGCCTTGGAACAGGCTGCCCAGGGAAGTGGTTGAGTCACCATCCCTGGAAGTATTTAAAAGACGTGTAGATGAGGCGCTTAGGGACATGGTGTAGTGGGTATGGTGGTGTTGGGTTGACGGTTGGACTTGATGATCTTACAGGTCTTTTCCAACCTTAATGATTCTATGATTCTATGATTCTATGATTCTATGTGGCAGTGGCATGCTTCCGCATATTTATGTAGCAGTAACAATTGGATCTTTTCATGCTCAGAGTGAGTAACTCAACTCTAGTCAGTCTGTAATTTCTTTCTGACAGGCTCGTTATTTCTCTGCTGCTTACATGGTGATGGTTAAAGCCAGATATACAATTTAAAAACAGACAATTTTTTGTGAGCACAATATGTCTGTCCAAGCACACTTCTGTCCTAACAGTGCATAATCCAATGACCACTGGCTGCACTGGTTGTAGAACATGGTTGTAACATATTGATTAGAGCAAGCACGTTGCCATACAGTTTTCCTTGCTGCTATCATTTTTGTTTATTCATCTTTCTGTGATGCTGTAAATGATGGATATATATTTTTTGCAAGGGTCATTGCAAAGTCCATGGACTCTGGACTAAGAAAGTTATCCAGTTGCTTTGGCTGCTTGTTCTCATTTAGGATTTGTTCAAGTTCATGCTGGTGTCAGCATGCCCTCTGACTTCATCAGAAGACCTCAGTGCTATTTGAAAAAAATCAGATTATTTGCAATGAAAGACTTATCAAGCATGACACGAGCTGCAAACTCAGTTGGAACTGTGTAAACTTCTGCAAGACTTGCTTGTAGTAGGAGCAAATGTAGTAAGGAGAGCAGTATTAGGAAATCTCTGGTTGCTGTTCTCTGTGCTTTCAATATATGTGCTTCACTTTATCTGCATATGTTGAATTTATGCATCCTTAGTCACTTCTACGACTAATCTGTTAGAGATGCTTTTGAAGAGATACTGATTTTTGGAACATTTCTTAAAACTGATATTTACTGGACTTGCATAGAAGTTCTGAGAAGTCCACTCCTGCAGCTAGCGCAAATTTCTTGGGAAATCTTAGCAAGGTTTTGGTGAATTCTTACACCTTGAGTTTGAGTACATCCCTATAGTTGACACCTTTGGTATATTACATTTAGGTCAGATCTAACCTAAACAGCAACAGAAACTATTCATGTAAACTAGCAAAATAAAAGCCTGCACATTTCTGTATGTTTACTATAAGGAGGTCGAAACAGTAAAGTCCAGCACAATGACTTTATGCTCATAGGAAATGGTGTGTGTCACTCTTATCAGTGAATGTTATACAGCTGAAATGTATGCATTGCCTACAAAGGAGAGAGATTTAGAAGAGAATGCATTGGCGATTACTACACCCTATTCTTAATAGGTCCACCACCTTAGACTTTCTGCACCACCTTCTGAAATCAGCTGCTGGGAGGAAGGAACACTGGCAACAGCGTAGGGAAGTGCAGACTCAGGCTCTGCACTCTATTAGGCGCCTGAGACTCACTGTTAAGAGTGATTAATGTTCCTGTATATTTTGCTAGTTTCTTCCTTGTGGGAAAAGAACACATAAAGCTGAAGAACTTTCAAAAAACTATTGATATTACTTGATGAAATTAAAAAAAAGTTATTTCTAAATTTGTGACCAACAAATTAAGAATAAAACTCTCATCAGTGTCATTAAACTAAATCAGATGAACATAACTGCGTTTAACTATTGTAACTGCTTCTTTTTTCCACACTGTTGTTTTATTTTTTAAAAACTTCAAAGTCTCCAAATTCCTCCTGATTGATGCATTGATATTTTAACAATGTCTTTGTTGTGTACTGCAATCAGACAAGTGCTAATCCCCTTGAGGAATCTGGCAGGTCTGTGGGAATCTTCCAGCCATAATTGTATCTCTATCGCAAATGTGATGATATTGTCAACTTCAGCTGAGTTGACAGAATGTGCTGTTGGTATTGAGGGTGGATTATATCAACCTTCTCTATTGACCTATGAGTCTAAGGGTCATTCATTTATGCATTCTTCACTGTCTCTGGTGGGGTTTTTTTGGTACTGCTCTGGAAGATGTTAGAGATATAAATGCATGCTGTATTTAAACAAAGACAGACTGTAATCAGGAAAACTAAAAGGAAAAGCCAACAGGAAATCCTAATTACATAGTTAAAATAAAATTAGTAGAGAAAAAAAAGGATGATGAATTATAATCAGTGAAACTGAATTTTAATGGATGTACTAATGGGGTAACAAAGTGTCCCGGTTTCGGCTGGGATAGGGTTAAATTTCTTCCTAGTGCTGTGTTTTGGATTTAGTATGAGGAGAATGTTGATAACACACTGATGTTTTCAGTTGTTGCTAAGTGCCCTCCTAGTCCAAGGACAGCTCCCATGCCTACTGACTGAGCTAGGTACACGAGATGGGAGGGAACATAATCAGGACAGCCAGCCCAGCTGGCCAATGGGGTATTCCATACCATGTGACGTCATGCTCAGTATATGAATGGTAGGCGTGATCCAGGAAGTACCGATTGCTACTTGGTTATCGGTCAGCGTGGGTGGTGAGCAATTGCATTGTGCATCACTCATTTTGTATATTCTATCATTATTTATTATTATTATTTTCCCTTTTCTGTTCTATTAAACTGTCTTTATCTCAACCCACGAGTTTTTCTCACTCTTACCCTTCCGATTCTCTCCCCATCCCACTGGGGGGGCGGGGGGAGTGAGTGAGCAGCTGCGTGGTATTTGGCTGCCTGCCAGGTTAAACCACGACAGTCCTTTTTGGCGCCCAACGTGGGGCACGAAGGGTTGAGATAATGATAGATCTGACCAAAGTGTGTTAAGGCAAAATTGTTATAAGCATTCATTATATTTATTGGTCACAATGTTGATTTACTGGCTCTCAAAGTTGTGGGGCTGGCTTTCAATGTTGGGTCATGTAATACCTTGCTTGCAGTATATGTTCCCTTTTGTGCTGTTTATCATTATTCAGAACTGGGCCAAGATTATCATTTTGCTGCTGTTTTATGAGGTGATAAAATCATTGGTCGTAAGTCTAATCTGGTATCTGTACTCACCACTGCCGTCATCTCTGTACATCGGGAACCACCTCTTAGAAATTATTAGTAATTGCACTTTTTTCTCCTCGGAGAATGAATTTAAGGGGGAGACAGGATGGGACACTTTCTCCCACTTGTTCATCTTCCCTTCCATATCGTCAGAAACTCCTTTTTCTTCTCTCCTCTTCACGAAGATGTCCACAATATTCCCTGAGAATTTTGAATATCCTTGGGATGTTCAAACAAGCATGATCGTATTGCTACTATGTCTCCTGAATGTGGTTCAGGCCTTGTTTAGGGTTAAACAACTATTCAGGAATACTGTCCAGAGATCAACCCTCAGGAAGAAGAAAAGAGGGAGGGCAAATGGAGTTGCCTCGTCAGGGAGGGTGGAGCGGCGAGTCTCAGAGGCGGTGGGCATCGGGAGATCAACCCCGGCAACAGACACGGTAGCTACTCAAAACCCCACGACAGGTACTGCGGCTACTTCAACCCCCACGACAACCCCTGTGGCTACTCAAACCCCGGCAACAGTCACCGTAGCTTCTCCAACCCCTGCGACAGGCACTGCAGCCACTCAAGCTCCGGCAACAGGCACTACAGTTACTCCAACCCCCATGACAAGCACTGCAGCTACCCAAACCCCAGCAACAGGCACTACAGCTGAACCAGAGGACCAACCCTTGCTGGTATCCGTTGCCCCTGTACAGAAGAGGAAATCTTGGAAGCAGAGATCAGGTCATTTAGAAAGGGATGATGGAAGAGCAGGGCCATCATGAGGAGGGGAGGGGGAAGAGGAAGAACTCACAAACGAGATGGAAACCACCCGATCCCTATCCCTGAGTGAGCTGCGAGATATGCGGAAAGATTTCAGCCGTCGTCCAGGCGAGCATATTGTTACCTGGCTGCTCCGATGCTGGGATAATGGGGCCAGTAGCCTGGAATTAGAGGGGAAAGAAGTCAAACAGCTGGGATCCCTTGCTAGGGAAGGGGGCATTGACAAAGCAATTAGAAAAGGGACACAGGTCCTCAGCCTCTGGAGGCGACTCCTGTCAGGCGTGAAGGAAAGGTATCCCTTCAAGGAAGATGTTATATATCGCCCAGGCAAATGGACCACTATGGAGAGAGGTATCCAGCACCTGAGAGAACTAGGTGTGCTGGAGGTGGTTTATAGTGACCTGGACAACAACCAAACACCCAAAGATCCAGATGGCGTCCAGTGCACGCGACCCATGTGGCGGAAGTTGGTACGGAGCGCACCAGCATCGTATGCCAGTTCATTGGCAGTACTGTCTTGGGCAGAGGAAGAAGCACCAACGGTGGATGTCTTAGTTAGCAGACTTCGGGATTTCGAAGAAACTGTCTCCTCCTCCCTTGTCTCAGCTGTGGAGAAACTGTCCCGGGAGGTCCAGCAACTCAAAGAGGAGAGGTCCTATTCTCCACCTGTACGGACCAGTATGTCAGCCATGAGGAGTCAGCGTTTTTCTCCTCAAGAGAGAGGATATAGAAGGTACACACCACGGGGCACCCTGTGGTTTTACCTGCGTGACCACGGAGAGGACATGAGGCAGTGGGATGGAAAACCTACCTTGACCCTAGAGGCACGGGTATGTGAGTTGCAAGGAAAAACAATCACACAAGGGGGTTCTCCCAGGAAAAATGCTGCTCCAGTTTTCAGGAAAATCCTGTCTCATGATGGTCCAGTTTCCAGTGAACAGTTCCCCAGACAGAGTAGAAGGGCTGATCTTGCTTTGGACTGTAATGAAGAAATTCTTGACTCACGTTTGCAAGAAGTGAGAAGCGGATACTATGATCAGAACTAGAGGGGCCCTGCCTCCGGCCAGGTGGAGGAAAGGGACAACCGGGTTTACTGGACTGTGTGGATTCGATGGCCTGGCACATCAGACCCACAGGAGTATAAGGCTCTCGTAGACACTGGTGCACAGTGCACCCTAATGCCATCAAGCTATAAAGGGGCAGAACCCATTTGTATTTCTGGAGTGACAGGGGGATCCCAAGAGTTAACTGTGTTGGAGGCCGAAGTGAGCCTAACCGGGAATGAGTGGCAGAAGCACCCCATTGTGACTGGCCCAGAGGCTCCGTGCATCCTTGGCATAGACTACCTCAGGAGAGGGTATTTCAAGGACCCAAAAGGGTACCGGTGGGCTTTTGGTATAGCTGCCCTGGAGATGGAGGAAATTAAACAGCTGTCCACCTTGCCCGGTCTCTCGGAGGATCCTTCTGTTGTGGGGTTGCTGAAGGTTGAAGAACAGCAGGTACCAATCGCTACCACAACAGTGCACCGGCAACAATATTGCACCAACCGAGATTCCCTGATCCCTATCCATGAGCTGATTCATCGACTGGAGAGCCAAGGAGTGATCAGCAAGGCTCGCTCACCCTTTAACAGTCCCAGATGGCCAGTGCGAAAGTCTAATGGAGAGTGGAGGCTAACAGTAGACTACCGTGGCCTAAACGAAGTCACGCCACCACTGAGTGCTGCCGTGCCGGACATGCTAGAACTTCAATACGAACTGGAGTCAAAGGCAGCCAAGTGGTACGCCAGAACTGACATTACTAATGCGTTCTTCTCAATCCCTTTGGCAGCAGAGTGCAGAGCACAGTTTGCTTTCACTTGGAGGGGCGTCCAGTACACCTGGAACCGACTGCCCCAGGGGTAGAAACACAGCCCTACCATTTGCCATGGACTGATCCACACCACACTGGAACAGGGGGAGGCTCCGGAACACCTGCAATACATTGATGACATCATCGTGTGGGGCAACCCAGCAGAAGAAGTTTTTGAGAAAGGGGAGAGAATAGTCCAAATCCTTCTGGAGGCCGGTTTTGCCATAAAACAAAGTAAGGTCAAGGGACCTGCACAGGAGATCCAGTTTTTAGGAATAAAATGGCAAGATGGACGTCGTCAGATCCCAATGGATGTGATCAACAAAATAACAGCCATGTCCCCACCAACTAGCAAAAGGGAAACACAAGCTTTCTTAGGCGTTGTGGGCTTTTGGAGAATGCATATTCCAGATTACAGCCTGATTGTAAGCCCCCTCTATCAAGTGACCAGGAAGAAGAACGACTTCAAATGGGGCCCTGAGCAACAACAAGCCTTTGAACAAATTAAACGGGAGATAGTTCAGGCAGTAGCCCTTGGGCCAGTCCGGGCAGGACAAGATGTAAAGAATGTGCTCTACACCGCAGCCGGGGAGAATGGTCCTACCTGGAGCCTCTGGCAGAAAGCACCAGGGGAGACTCGAGGTCGACCCTTAGGGTTCTGGAGTCGGGGATACGGAGGATCCGAGGCCCACTACACTCCAACTGAGAAGGAGATATTGGCAGCATATGAAGGGGTTCGAGCTGCTTCGTAAGTGGTTGGTACTGAAGCACAGCTCCTCCTGGCACCCCGACTGCCGGTGCTGGGCTGGATGTTCAAAGGGACCGTCCCCTCTACACATCATGCAACCGATGCTACGTGGAGTAAGTGGGTCACACGGATCACACAACGGGCCTGAATAGGAAACCCCAGTCGCCCAGGAATCTTGGAAGTGATCACGAACTGGCCAGAAGGCAAAGATTTTGGAATATCCACAGAGGAGGAGGTGACACGTGCTGAAGAGGCCCCACTGTATAACAAACTACCAGAAAATGAGAAGCAATATGCCCTGTTCACTGATGGGTCCTGTCGCCTTGTGGGAAAGCATCAGAGGTGGAAAGCTGCTGTATGGAGTCCTGTATGACAAGTCGCAGAAACAGCTGAAGGAGAAGGTGAATCGAGCCAGTTTGCTGAGGTGAAAGCCATCCAGCTGGCCTTGGACATTGCTGAACGAGAAAAATGGCCAGTACTTTATCTCTATACTGACTCATGGATGGTGGCAAATGCCCTGTGGGGGTGGTTGCAGCAGTGGAAGCCGAACAACTGGCAGCGCAGAGGTAAACCCATCTGGGCTGCCACATTGTGGCAAGATATTGCTGCCCGAGTAGAGAACCTGGTTGTAAAAGTACCTCACGTAGATGCTCACGTACCCAAGAATCGGGCCACTGAGTAACATCAAAACAACCAGCAGGTGGACCAGGCTGCTAAGATTGAAGTGGCTCAGGTGGATCTGGACTGGCAACATAAGGGTGAATTATTTATAGCTCGGTGGGCCCATGATGCCTCAGGCCATCAAGGAAGAGATGCAACATATAGATGGGCTCGTGATCGAGGGGTGGACTTAACCATGGACGCTATTGCACAGGTTATCCATGAATGTGAAACATGCGCTGCAATCAAACAAGCCAAGCGAGTAAGGCCTCTTTGGTATGGAGGACGATGGTTGAAATATAAATATGGGGAGGCCTGGCAGATTGATTCTATCACACTCCCACAAACCCGACACGGCAAGCGCTATGTGCTCACCATGGTGGAAGCAAACACCGGATGGCTAGAAACATACCCTGTGCCCCATGCCACCGCCCGGAACACCATCCTGGGCCTTGAAAAGCAAGTCCTATGGCGACATGGCACCCCAGAAATAATTGAGTCAGACAACGGGACTCACTTCCGAAACACTCTCATAGACACCTGGGCCAAAGAGCACGGCATTGAGTGGGTCTATCACATCCCCTACCATGCACCAGCCTCTGGGAAAATCGAACGATACAACGGGCTGCTAAAGACTACGCTGAGAGCAATGGGTGGTGGGACATTCAAGCATTGGGATACACATTTAGCAAAAGCCACCTGGTTAGTCAACACTAGGGGGTCTGTTAATCGAGCTGGCCCTGCCCAATCAAGACTCTTACGTACTGTAGATGGAGATAAAGTCCCTGTCGTGCACATAAGAAATATGCTGGGGAAGACAGTCTGGGTTACTCCTGCCTCTGGCAAGGGAAAACCCATCCGTGGGATTGCTTTTGCTCAAGGACCTTGGTGCACTTGGTGGGTGATGCGAAAGGATGGGCAAGTCCGGTGTGTACCTCAAGGGGATTTGATTTTGGTGAAAATAGCCAATGAACTGAATTTTATGACATCAATTGTTATATGATATTATATATCATTATTTCTATGGTTGCTATCAATGGTATTGCAGTGAAAATCACCCAGATTAATGAAGAATGAACTAACTCCGATGAAACCGAGCAAAGTGCAACGATGATAGAACTGGATGAGTGCAGCAGTATCAAAATGAGAACTGGCTTCAGGATGCAACAGCCCAACACCACACACCATTTTTCTGGCCCTGAAAGACTGTTATGACAGATGGAGCCCAAAGTTGTGGACTAAATGAACTCAATGGACATTTGTATATATTTATGTATATATATGTATGTATATGTATTATATGTATATATGTATGTATATGTATTATATATGTGTATATATTTAAAAAAGATAGTGGTGATTTTTTGAAATGTATTGAAAAATGTGAGACCTAAGCATAACGTAAATGGTATGGAATAAGGGGTGGATACTGTCCTGGTTTCGGCTGGGATAGGGTTAAATTTCTTCCTAGTGCTGTGTTTTGGATTTAGTATGAGGAGAAGGTTGATAACACACTGATGTTTTCAGTTGTTGCTAAGTGCCCTCCTAGTCCAAGGACAGCTCCCGTGCCTACTGACTGAGCTAGGTACACAAGATGGGAGGGAACATAATCAGGACAGCCAGCCCAGCTGGCCAATGGGGTATTCCATACCATGTGACGTCATGCTCAGTATATGAATGGTAGGCGTGATCCAGGAAGTACCGATCGCTACTTGGTTATCGGTCAGCGGGGGTGGTGAGCAATTGCATTGTGCATCACTCATTTTGTATATCTATCATTATTTATTATTATTATTTTCCTTCTTCTGTTGTATTAAACTGTCTTTATCTCAACCCACGAGTTTTTCTCACTCTTACCCTTCTGATTCTCTCCCCATCCCGCTGGGGAGTGATTAATTTATTTTAATTATAATAGCACTAATGGAGGTCAGGGCCTTTATGGTTCTTTAATTAATTTGAAAGGGGAATAAAACAGGAGCCTTACTATATCTAGACTCACTGAAGTCCACTTGGCCTACAATCAGTTTCAGAAAGACCATGATTTGTCTCTGAGTTAGATGTTTCAATTGAAATCAGATAGCCAAAACCACAAGAATCTAACTTGTTAGAAATGGTGACTGTTCCAAAAATGTGAATCCATAAGACTGGCATACACGCAGTAAGTAGAGGACATACATAAAAGCTTCTGCTGTACCCTTAGCTTAGGGTTTTGTTAATTTGGCCGCTGTTACATCCTTGGGAAACCATGTGCACTTTGCCATATGAGACTTGTTTTCTTTGTTTGCTGTTCCAAAGCCAGAATATATATTCTGTATATTAACAGTGGCTTTAATTCTAATTTTCACTGTGTAGTACTTGGTCTGAAACTGCTGCGTGGAACCATTTCTTAATGACCTTGTACCATCTCCTGTCTTCCCGCAGCGCTCAGAATGACCATGCTTACTGAGCATGTCCCTGCCACACTGCAAATTCCCTGACAAAACATGATGCTTCCCTTTATTGGCGCAAAGAGGTCTAATTCTTCTCGGTTTACTAAATCATACTTAGAATTTTCTTCTTTAGGAATTTCTCCCAGTGCCTTCTCAAGGATTCGTAACCAAATGCGACTCCCAGGAAAGATCATCAACTGAATTAGTTTTGATGTTAAGGTACAACTTTTGCTTACATCTCATTCAGTGACTTTGCAAACATGCCTACCACTTTCTTGTGTAACCATCCCCCAAGTACCAAATAAGGAAAGGCTGGGAAAAAAACTCTTCTGAGAAATAGTACTAGCTGAAATTTGCCATTTTGTTAAAACTACCTCCCCTAACAAAAACATGTATTTTAAAGGTTTCAGTGGGATAGTTAGCCAGGTTTATTACTGTGCAGTAGCCAGCACTGTATTATTTTGTGAACTACACCTGATGTACTATATAATTATTTAATTTGGCTATGATGCCAAGCCCTAAGGTGTAGGTAATAGCTAAGTAAGATCATTCTACAATGAAACTGCAATTTCTATTAATTTGGCTTTGCATGTCAGAATTTTCTTTACCCACTACAGCTCTTTACGGATGTTTTGGTACTGCGGGAAAAGCATGCACTAATGACTATGCAACCAACTCTTTGTCAATATGTGCCTTATTTTTCTCTGTAATTAGTTTCTTCCTTTCTCTTTCCTCTTGAGTTTATTAGTCCTATAATTATCATCATTAACAATGTTTACTTTTAATCATTTGTGATATTTTAATTCTCATTTCTTATTTCCTTTTCCGTATTATTCTCAATAATTACAGTGTCCTTGCAATATCAGTACCATCCGCAGCTAAATGGAAATACTGGGTTTCCAAGCCATTGTTTTGATTCCATCTTATCTGTTCAAACAATGAAAGCACGAATTCCTAGTACTAATCACTGTAGTATTTCAGTAATGTTATCTCCAGCTGTGCGTTTTCATTCGTGTTTTAATGTAGATCATTCATCAGTTTTTTAAAAGCTAATTTAATTCTTATAGAGATGAAAAACATAAGAATGTGATTTGAAGTTTTCTACTTACACACAAAATAGTTAAAGATGCAGTGTGACTTGCCAACACTCACTTAGCAGCATGTGAGAGAATCTTTGAGAAATAAAAGTCTGTTTTAGTGCTTGTAAGCATGTGATCTGAGAGATCTTGAATTAACTGTCTTTAACAAGGACAGCTATTGCAGAAACAAGTTTTATGCTGCAGTCAGAACTGAACATAAGACTGGAATAAGATTATCTGATTATTTCACAGAGACAAGGCAATTGACTCATCAGAAGACAGGATTACCACCAAACACATACAAATTCAAACGAACGGCCTAGAAGAGAAATTTAAATCCCTTGTTGTGAGGTGGTGCAGTAGTATTTACAGTCCAGATAATTTTAAGGGCTGTGAAAAAAATTACCTTTTTCCGTGAGAATCATCAACCTGTTTTAGAGACAAGGATTCAAATACTGAGTTTTTATAATGTGGTAAGGAGAAGCCTGAGCTAAAGATCCCAACAGATCTCCCATGCTAACTTACACAGATATGCACCTGAAGGGTAAATAAGCAGTAAGGTGAAAGGAAGTGTTATAAAAATGCCAGTCTTTATTTTAAAGGAAAGACAAGGGTGGTGAGAAATAAATATTTTAGCACAGGGCTGGATCCCTAAAAAAGTTTTAGCAGCCTGTGGTCCAGAATCCTCAACTTCTAGACCAGCAAAAGCTCCTATTTAGGTCTCACATTTTTATATTGAGGCTGATGTTCACATTCTTTTAAAGTTGATATAGAGATACCATGTCAAAGAAAGTGATGGATTCAGCTTCCAGTGAATAATTGGAGAAAAACAATGCTCTCTACAGGGAAATGCCATAAATCCTAATTATCAGGCTCCTTCAGCAGGGTTTTCTCAGTCGGTAAACTTGTTTTTGAAGTTTGTTTTAGCCAGTGGTCAGCACAACACTTTATTGCTAAAAACCAGTAATCTCAATTACATGGAATTTAAAAACAAAACACTCAATGAATGTTTTGTGGCTTAATAATAAATACAAGCTATTATTAAGTAGAAATACAAAGTTAGAGTATTCCTTTACAGAAATGCCATTTTTTATGAAAAGGCACAATATTTTCAAAGAAGCTTTATGCAGCACTATGCTCTATGTGAAAACCAATAAACACTTTAATGTGTTATATAAAAAAAATGAGTTTATTGCATTCACTTGGCTTTACATTTTTATCCAAAAAAGAATTCCATTACTTTGTCATTAACAGCTTCAGGTACCAGAACAATTGTAAGCGTGCTGACACAAATTTTGGGGTTTTTCCTAGACATCTCCTGTTTGAGCTCTTTGAACAACTTCCGAGGATATATGTTTTCTTCAAAATAATGTAAAATTGGCAAGTTTGTTTGCTAGTTTTAAGCAAATGGTTTCTCACTTTTCCAAGTTTATTCAGTATATGCTACTTGCAAATGTCTAATACTTAGGCTGACTGTCTTAAATTTAGTGCATTTGCATTTTTAGTGCATTTTGCGTTGCGCAATGAAATCTTCTCATTTCAAAAGATTTTGAATTTTTAAAGTATCATGCATAAACCTCTTTGTAGATCTTACATTAATTTTTTCTGTTAAAATTCAGAACACATGGCCATGTCCCAGGGAAGCTAATATTGTAATACTCTGTAGTTTGCCCAGTTACAAGGAAATTGCTACATCCTTATAAGAGTGTTGTGGTTTAATCCGGAAGGCAGCTAAACACCACACAGCCGCTCGCTGCCTCCCCCCAAGTGGGATGGGGGAGAGAATCGGAAGAGTAAAAATGAGAACACTTATGGGTTGAGATAAGAACAGTTTAATAATTGAAATAAAATATAATAATAATAATAATAATAATAATAATAATAATAATAATAATAAGTAATGAAAAGGAAGATAACAAAAAGAGAGAGAAATAAAACCCAAGAAAGACAAGTGATGCAAATGAAAAACAATTGCTCACCACCAACCAACCGATGCCCAGCCAGTCCCCGAGCAGCAGCCCCCCGGCCAGCTTTCCCCTAGTTTATATACTGAGCATGATGTCATATGGTATGGAATATCCCACTGGCCAGTTTGGGTCAGCTGTCCTGGCTGTGCCTCCTCCCAGCTTCTTGTGTATATCTCCAGCCTTCTCAGTTGGTAGAGCATGAGAAGCTGAGAAGGCCTTGACATGGTGTGTTGGGTTGACGGTTGGACACAATGATCTTAGAGGTCTTTTCCAACCTGTATGATTCTATGATTCTACTTAACAGCTAAAACTGTCTTAATGTTATTTTGTTAAATTATATATTACGTGCTAACTGCTTTCTGGAAAAATGAAATGCGTTCTCTTAACGAAGATGGCTTGTACAATATGTCCTCCAAAGGTTAATTTTTTGAATCTTGAGTATATTGGAATAGTTTGTGGCAAGGTCCAAGCAGATGGAAAAAGAGTTACTTCTCAGGAAGCTCAAATTTAAACACAGAACAACCCTTTTTGCTTTTGTTTGTTTGTTTGTTTATTTTCAGAGTTCTGGTTTAACCGAAATATATAATGTTGGCAAAAGCCCTAGACTGCATGCTTTCCAATTTGGCTTTACAGTCAATAAGCTTCAAAACAGAAAGTAGATGCTTCTGAGGGAAAAACAAGGATCAAGGTGAAAGTGTGATTCAAGACAGTATAGCTAACTGTATACATTTAAATGAGAATTCCATCCTTCTTTTACACGATCTGGAAATAAAGAGCTAATAGATCGAGCCTGTTATGTAATTTCATTTTGGAGATGGATGTGATCATTTCATATTATCCATATTCAGAAGTAGGGAGAGTTCCAATACGGTTGTGATTAGAGCAGGAAAAGAAAATAGAGTGAAACTAGAACCACATGAGACAAGAAAGGGAAAAGATTTCAAAAATATCATAAGGTACTGTATTACAGATGGCTGACAAGTAAAGAAAATGAGGAAAGACTACTAGGTCAGACTTCTGGGCTGGAAGGCATCAATATATCTTCTGTAAGAACAGTTTTATTAGAGTGCAAGATGTGGAAATGAGATAGTCTACAGTAGAAACAAAACAAAGAAGGGGAATCCAACAAAAAGCAATCTGCATCATCATTTTTTTCCTCCTTTTCCATCCTGGCAATGCCATGGTCAGTGTGTACAATCCTGAGCATCCAGATAAGCATAAAATATGCCAGGAATCCACTTCCCATCCTTGAATGTGGGGCTGGAAATTAGCTCAAAAGCAGCACAAACTGCCAGTGGGAGTAGTTGGTCTCTGTAGCTGCTCTGCTTTGTGCTGCTCTGGATCTCACTGACACTCCACATGGAGCTTAGAAAGACTTAGTGTAATCGTGGTTGAGTTCTTCCCTAGGTAGGATTGCTCACTGAGATGCCCGTTTTAATTCTGAAAAATGTTTCAAACAATTATTCTAGAGCTGGGGTTACGGGGTAAGAAGCCTGTTTCACTGAATTTCTTTGGATAGTTTGGGTGAATCTTCCCAATTTTTAAGCAATTTCTTCAAGTTTTAAATTACTTTGAAAAACTCAGCAGTGTTATAATCTTTGAGATTTTCCTATCTCTAATGATGTTAGCACTGATGAATGAAAAATACTAAATAATTTTGAGATATATAATTCCTAGAAATAGCACTAGACTATTTCCTTTTATAATTTGTAACACAGCCAGTAGAACTGTAGGATATTTTGGACAAAGTCCTAGAAAATGCCTCATTTGTGATAAATAAGCTAGTAGTTGGAGAACATATCGGAGTTGCTTTTTTCAAATGGATATATGAGTTGATAGGGTAATTTCAAATATTATATGCATAGTATCCTGCTCAAGATCATTAAATCATTTGACTGTATATGTTTTCTCTTAGCACTCCTTAGGACATGAAAAGAGATTTTAAGACATTAGAAGAGAAATAATTAGCATAGCTAGGTATTAAAGTGGGAATTTCAATAGATGAATGTCATATTTAAAACTCAGCCTCTTTAATTATTTATACCTAATGGATGTCTCAGTTTGTTCAGTAGAAAGGATACTGCTAATTTAAATTCCCATGAATTACCACCTCAAAGTGCACTTAAAAATATTCTCTGTCCTAGAGCCCCAAATTATGGGAAAGGAGATAAAACAGCTGTTACTGCTGTTGTGTCAGGCAACATTTATTTGGCTAGACAGCTTTTTTCATACTACTTACAATAATATGTGTTTCAAAAATACAGATTAAACACAGTGATAAATCTGGATCCCTTCAGTGATCCCGAGTGTCTGCATTCAATTACAGCCTTCTTAAAATACAGCGGTGGATTCCTGCTTGTGCCATATTGGCTGAGTCCCAAATTAGTTTAACAGTTACTGTCCCCAAAACACTGAGCTTGGTTCAGAGCTGGAATGTGAGACCTCAGAATACTCAACCAGGGTCAATAGATACCTCTTGACACCCACCAAAGGCCTTCGTCTCTTCTCATGTTGCCTTCTTTTTAAAGGTCTCAATCTATGAGACACTCTGTTTTAGCTGACCTTATTTCTTCAATTTTTTATTTTGATGAATGCATGCTGCTGCCTTGCATTGCTCTGCATGTCTGGAAGAGTGTTCTCTTCATCCTTTTCCCATGGAAGCTCTAAGCAGCTCTGTCCTTTGTCCCCTTTGCTTGTTCCTAGTATCAAAATAATCTCCACACTATGAAACTAACTTTACTAATGTGAGGGTATACAGAGTCACCCTAGACTTCTTTCTCCTGTAGAGACCAAAATCTCAAGTTATCTTTCTGGACATTTTGGAGGTAAGCCATCGATTCAAATTCAGTACAGTTAAAGACAGCTCCCAGCCTTTCCTTCCAAACCTTCTTCCCATTACCTTTCTCACTGCAGACAACATCTCTGTGCTTTCTGCCATTCAGCACTGATCTCTCCCTAGGTCTGCACGTGCAGATAGTCTAGATATTGTACATTGATTCTGTACATAATATCTTTGAGATAGGATGTTTTCTGTCTATCCATGGCTAAAACTCTCACACAAACTTTATTTTGGGTCTGAACTATAAAATTCCTTTTCTCTGAACTTGATAGATTCAATATGATACTGCTGTTATCCACTCAGGATGCTGCTGCACCCTTTTTTTATTATCTTCAACATAAGATGCTAATTTTGAATGTCCTTTTCAGCTTAACGACAGCCTCTTCTCATCTCTCATTTGCTACCAAAATGTCCATTATATTACAAACAATCCGTGATGATAGATTTACATGATGATAGATTCAGGGCTTTTTTTTTTTTTTTACACTGATACTTTTGCCAAAAATGCTGATCAGTAGTTGTTATTGTTATTTAGTTCTCAGCATCCTTATGCTTGTCTGTATCTAGGCATTGGGGTTTTTGTCTGATTTGTTTAGAGTGTAAGATGTTTCTGACCAGGACGCCCTCATTTTACTCTGTGTTCATAGTACAGTGTGAGTCTGATCCATGACCAAGGTTCCTATAAGCTATGGTAAAACAAGTTGTAACAGATGGGTTTCCCTGACTCAGATTTTTCAAATGTCCTTTTTTCTTTTTTTTTCATGTTATTGCTGGACTATCACGGTTCTAACACATCCTTTTGAAACAGCATGGGGCATTTATCTGTTTGGGAAAAACACTCTGATCGAAAGTAGTAGAGCCATCTATTACGGAGACTAGCTCAAAGCGTACTCAAAAACTGGAATGCAAAAGGTCTTTTTGGAAATTAATACATCTATTACATTAATTTTGTAATATCAAATAACATTGTGACCGCTCTATTTGTGTGAAGTCTCTAGGGTTAAAATATTCCTTAAACAGATGTTTATTTTTGGACAGGCCTATTGAGTTGTTTCTTGTTGTATGTTAAAGTAGCTGCTCTTGGAGGTCACAGAGAGTTCAGCTTTACAAAGACACCCTTATTTTGTAGAAAATGAATCTTCAGTGTCTTTAATAGGAACAAACAAAAATATCTCTAATAAAACTTTTTTAGAATGTTTTGGTTGATGACTTGTCCAGAAAGAAAGGGGAAAAGTAACATAAGGATACAAGTTTGGACAATAAACATAGGCATGAAAGCATGTGCTCTGTTTTCAGTAAGTGTAGATACCTGTATATGTTTTTAATGTTTCTGCCACAGGAACATTATTCTTGTTTATTTGTGCTTGTTTCTTCCTCCTAAACCTACATACTTAGGAAAACATTAACTGGCTTTTGGTTTTCTGACACTAATTAAAAAGGCATGGATCCAGCAACTGGACCCAGTCAGATGGAGAGGGCCTTTGCACAGACCTGTTGAAGATTTTGGAGTCCCAAGCTGTCAGCAGGGCCAGCCTGCATAGATCCCTCTGTATCGTCAGAGTGAAAGAGTAATTCAACTCAAAACCATAGCTTCAAGTAAATGCAGTGTTTGTGAAAGATAGCACTCTGATAGCTGTGAAAAGAGAACTCCTTACTTTTTCCCAGGAGGAAGACAGCTTTAGCTGTGGCAAATCAAGTTTTACATTGGTGTAGCAGTTCATTTATGTCTCTGAAATACCCAGAGTGATTTATTTTATTGACCCATTTAGTGGCTGGTTTATCTATTGCAACAGCCAGTTCCAGTCTAGCAAGTGAAACTGACGTTGAGAAAAGCTGTATGAAGTTAGACACCTGTCATCCACTATCAGTTGAGGGCACAACATGAGGGCACAACAGCAGTGAATAGCATGGGCATGTGGAGACACGTCCAAGCCTAAACCATGATTTTCTCTGCAGATGCTTTAAATGAGTATCGCTGCTAGTAGACACATATGTGCTTAGAATTAGACATCTTAAGACACTTTAAAAATTACAAAATTCTTGAAAAGCCTGGGTCATCAGAGTGCTTCTTTGAAACTGGAAACGTGTTAACAGGGATTTTAAAGGGAGACTGATGGGAAATTATTAGTTCTGAGGGGGAAAGGTTCAAAAATAGAAGCTTTGCAGACAATTTTTGAGACATTTTCTTGCAATGTAAGTTGTATAATAATTAACTGCATTTTTTCAGAAGGTCTAGACAAAGAGGAATGTTTGGAAATGGGGGGAGTTGGTGTTTAGCATTCCCACTTTCTATTCAATGCGTCCTCCAAGACTAGGTCAAACGGGGCAGATTAATTAGTTGTTTCTATTACAATGATGAGAAGTGAAATAGTTAATACCGGGCCTGACACTGCCAGTCTTGCAGGCCAGTGCCATTTCTTAGCCAGGTCCATTGGAGGAGGCAGATAAATGAATGTTGGTTATTTAAACCGACAGAATGACGGGTCAGCGTTTATTTGGACTATTTCCAGTGACTCTCTTCTTTGGCCAGCCCGCTAGGACAGCTGTGACACGGCCCGGCATGCCCGAGCGCGGGGCGTTCGGCGGAGCACCACCGGGCCGCCGTGGCAGTGGTGCCAGGTACCCGCTCAGCCGCGGCGGCTGCCCGCAGGGCCCAGACCGGGCCGGACGGGGCCTCCCTCCCCTCGCTCATCTCCCGCCCAGCCCTGCTCCGGGCGATCCCCCCGGGAGCGGGCACCCCGTCGCGGCCGGCGGTGTCAGGGCGGGGGACGTCAGTGTGAGGGGGCTGGTCCTGGGCAGGGCCAGGGCCGCCGCGTCCCGTCCCTCCCCGCCCCTCGCCGCACCGCGCTCCCTCCCTCCCTACGGCTGGGGGCGGCCGGGTCGGCGCTCACCGGGATCCCATTCCTCCTCCCTCGGTGCATGGTCGCGGCGGGAGCGAGGGAGGGCGAGCCCAACGTGGCGCGGGCCGGAGGCGGCGGCAGCAGCAGAGCCCCAGCGCGTAGGAGCCGCCACTGCCCGTCGGAGGTGAGGCGGAGGCGGCGCTGCTGAAGTTGGGGGGGAGGACGGGGGCCGCTGGGCGCGTTTCTATTCATTGCCCGTGCAGCGGCTGGGCGCGCTGGACTGCCAGTTCCCCTCGGGCCGGGGGTGTAGCTGCAGGACGGGCCGGGAAACCGCCGCGGGGGGATGGCACGTAGCGGCGGTAACGGCGGGGTCTGCAGGGGACGAGGCTGTGGCGTCGGCGAGAGCCGCCCCACGTCCGCCGGGGAAGCGGCGGGGCGGGAGGGTGCCCGCTCACTCCTTCCCCGCGGGGCGGCGACGCTGCGCGGGGAACCGGGGCGCGACCCGGCCGGCGGCGGAGCGCCCGGAGCCGTCGGGCGGGGCCAGACGGAGAGGGGCAGAGGCGGGCGGAACGGCGGGAGCGCCGGCCGCCGGGGGGTCGCATGGCGGCTTCGTGCGGGACAGGGAGGTGAGGAGGGGTCGGAGGGGGAGCCGGGCTTCCTCCCAGCCAGGCCTGCACCCACCGGCCGTGGCGGCAGCGGCACCTGCGGCCTCTCCCGGGGGCGGTCGGTGGGGCAGGCGGGGGCGCTCATCTCCTCAGCGAGGTGCTTGGGGAAGAGAGAGTTCAAAGCTCACCTCGGCGTCTTCCCACCTCCGATGTGTTCTTCCTTCCCTTCGCCTTTCTGGGCTCTGTTTTTGAGGGGGGTTGAGGGTATTTTGTTTCTTAGGATCCTTCAGGAAAGGGCAAGAAGTGAATGACACAAGTTATCAGTGAAGGTTTGTTGGTAGTTTAGGCATTGCTCCGAAGGAACTTCATCTGGAAGAAAATATTATATAGGTTAATTAAAAGGTTTGGCTTCCTTAGGAAAACATTCCTAGGCACCTGTCCTGGTTTCGGCTGGGATAGGGTTAAATTTCTTCCTAGTGCTGTGTTTTGGATTTAGTATGAGGAGAATGTTGATAACACACTGATGTTTTCAGTTGTTGCTAAGTGCCCTCCTAGTCCAAGGACAGCTCCCATGCCTACTGACTGAGCTAGGTACACGAGATGGGAGGGAACATAATCAGGACAGCCAGCCCAGCTGGCTAATGGGGTATTCCATACCATGTGACGTCATGCTCAGTATATGAATGGTAGGCGTGATCCAGGAAGTACCGATCGCTACTTGGTTATTGGTCAGCGCGGGTGGTGAGCAATTGCATTGTGCATCACTCATTTTGTATATTCTATCATTATCATTATTATTATCATTATTATTTTCCCTTCTCTGTTCTATTAAACTGTCTATTAAACTATCTCAACCCACGAGTTTTTCTCACTCTTACCCTTCCGATTCTCTCCCCATCCCACTGTGGTGGGGGGAGTGAGTGAGCGGCTGCGTGGTATTTGGCTGCCTGCCAGGTTAAACCACGACAGCGCCATTAGAGATACCTTAATGAAAATATCTGCTTGGTCCCAGTCTTATAGTGGGTTCTGGCTGTGCAAGCTCACACCTGCAAGGAGCCCCGTTGTTTTTAGGGTGTTTGGTCACAGAAACCTTATAGAGCTGTAACTCATCAAGTCCTAAATATATACTGTGCACAAAGAATGGTTTATTAGAAAGCATTGGTGACACTAAAATAAATTTTCCAATTTATTCTTTTGAATAAAACATGCTACAAAAATATACTCCTAATTAATCTCTGGCATTTTCTTGAGTATTCTCCATTTCCACCCATTGTTAGATGCAGGGTTTAGACTGATCATCAGTATGCTCTGTTAGGGAAGTTGCTAATGAGAGGGTTTTTTCTCAGACACAGATTATTGGGGCCATTCCTCGATTTTTCATTGCATATGCTAGTTGCAGCCACTACAACTTTAATCACATTGCTGCTTTCTTCACAAGTTTTCTCTGTCGGGGTTATGGGGTGGGTTTAATCAGTACTTAGGAAATTGCCCACTTTATCTGTTCAGAAGGGACAGGCGAGGAAGGAGGGGTGGAGGGGTTGCCCTCTGTGTCAAGAAATGGATAGATTGTGAAGAGCTGTCTCTGAAGAATAGCCACGAGCAGGTTGAAAGCTTATGGGTAAGAATCAGAGACCGAGCCAACAAAGGGAACCTTGTGGTCAGTGTTTACTACAGGCCGCCCGATCAAGGGGAGCCTATTGACGAAGCCTTCTTACTCCAGCTACAGGAGGCATTGCGCTCGCAGGCTCTCATCCTGCTGGGGGACTTCAACCACCCCGACATCTGCTGGAAAAGCAGCACGGCAAGCTGCAGGCAATCCAGGAGACTCCTGGAGTGCATTGAGGATAACTTCTTAGGCCAGGTAATAGACAGCCCTACCAGAGGGGATGCAATACTGGACCCGTTGGTCACTAACGCAAGTGAGCTAATCAGAGATGTCAAGACTGGAGGCAGCCTGGGCTGCAGTGATCATGCACTGGTGGAGTCCGCAGTCCTGAGGGATATGGGACAGGCGAAGAGTAAAGTCAGGACCCTGAATTTTAGGAAAGCGAACTTCCAGCTGTTCAAGGAGTTAGTCAATAGGACCCCCTGGGAAACTGCCCTCAGGGACAAGGGAGCAGAACAGAGCTGGCAGGTCTTTAAGGATGCTTTCCATAGAGTGCAAGAGCTCTTGATCCCCATGTGTAGGAAATGAGGAAAGGAAGGCAAGAGACCGGCATGGCTGAGTCAAGACCTGCTGGTCAAAGTAAAGGGCAAGAAGGAAATGCACAGGCAGTGGAAGCAGGGACAGGTATCCTGGGAAGAGTATAGGGCCGTGTCGTGGTTTAACCTCAGTTGGCAACCAAGCACCACACAGCCGCTCGCTCACCCTCCCCCTGCTGGTGGGATGGGGGAGAGAATCGGAAGAGCAAAAGTAAGAAAACTCGTGGGTTGAGATAAGAACAGTTTAATAATTGATAATAGTAATAGTAGTAGTAGTAGTAATAATAATAAATTGTGGAGAGAAAAGACCTGAACACCTGGCTTAGTTGTCCCTTCTGTAAGGAAACTGTAAACATCAAAAAAAAAAAAACTGTAAACATCAAAATCAAAAAGCTCTCTCTGCTTGCGGTTACCCTGAGGTGTGGCCTAATGAGTACCAGCTGATTCAAGAGCAAAAACAGGTGAAGGGGATTGTAAGCAGACATGTGATCGTTGCTGGAAGGAAGATTTAAGAGAGGCAATGGTGAGAGACAGAGGGGAGAGAGACTGAGACTGAGACTGAGACTGAGACTGAGACTGAGACTGAGACTGAGACTGAGACTGAGACTGAGACTGAGACTGAGACTGAGACTGAGACTGAGACTGAGACTGAGACTGAGACTGAGACTGAGACTGAGACTCTGACTCTGACTCTGACTCTGACTCTGACTCTGCCCTGTTATGATAGAGGCTCCAGTATTACTGCATGTGAGGGTCTGTGCTATCTTACACCACAAATGGCGCCCGAACAGGGGCTGAAAGAGGAAAGCCTGAAGAAAGAAGGTCTTGAAGAAAGGAAATAGAAATATCCAGTGGTGTACCCCTGTTGAGCTGGATGGAGGACAATTCAGGTGAGCAGCCACAGGGAAGTTATATGAACTCTATACATTAGTTATGGGGCAGTCGGCATCTCAGTCACAGAAGCTCCAACTTGAAATGTTTCAACGTATTTTGAAGGTAACAAGGTAACAAGGTTTTGAAGGAAAATAGACTCTGTAATGGAGAACAGGAAAGATCTCTGTATTAGAAGTGTTAAGTTTGTATCTCTGTATTAGAAGTGTTAAGTTTGTATAAGTTAAGCTTTGTAAAATAGGTTTAGTAAGTTAAGATTTGTATTAGAAGTGTTAAGTTAAGCTCTGTATTAGAAGTGCTAAGTTTGTATGCTGTTTTGTCATGTAGAATTGATCTTTGTATTGTAGTGTAAATAATTTCTGTAGACTGTAATGTTATATGATAAAAGAAGATAGTTAAGATGAATATTTGTTTGATTAAAAAGAGAATGATCATGCCCATATTGGGATTTGTCATTACTCCGGGTACGCACTCCCACTCTGACCCTGAGTCACTCCGACAATAAATTGTAATGAAAAGTAAAACAAGAGAGAGAGGAACAAAACTCAAGAAAGAAAAAACAAGTGATGCAACCGCTCACCACCTGCTGACTGATGCCCAGCCAGTCCCTGAGCAGCGATCGCTGCCCCCCGGCCATCTCCCCACAGTTTATATACTGACTATGACGTTATATGGTATGGAATACCCCGTTGGCCAGTTTGGGTCAGCTGTCCTGGCTATGCTTCCTCCCAGCTTCTTGTGCACCTGGCAGAGCATGGGAAGCTGAAAAGTCCTTGACTTCGTATAAACACTACTTAGCAACAATTAAAACATCAGTGTGTTATCAACATTCTTCTCCTACTAAATCCAAAACACAGCACTATACCAGCTACTAGGAAGAAAATTAACTCCATCCCAGCCAAAACCAGGACAGGGATGGTGCCCGGTTGTATAGGGATGGGGTCAGGAAGGCCAAGGCGCAGCTGGAGCTGAACTTGGCAAGGGACGCAAAGAATAACAAGAAGGGCTTCTATAGGTATGTCAGCCAGAAAAGGAAGGTCAAAGAAAGCATACCCCCCACTGATGAACACGACTGGCAAACTGGTAACAACGGACAAGGAGAAGGCTGAGGTACTCAACAACTTTTTTGCCTCAGTCTTCACTGGCAATCTCTCTTCTCACACCTCTCGAGCGGATGGACCTCAGGGCAGGGACTGGGGGAGCAAAGTCCCTCCCACTGTAAGAGAAGATCAGGTTCGAGACCACCTGAGGAACCTGAGCATACATAGGTCTATGGGACCTGACGAGATGCATCCCAGAGTCCTGAGGGAATTGGCTGATGTAGTTGCCGAGCTACTCCATGATATTTGAAAAGTCATGGCAGTCAGGTGAAGTCCCTGGCGACTGGAAAAAGGGAAACATTGCACCCATTTTTAAAAAGGGTAGAAAGGAGGACCCTGGGAAATACCGACCTGTCAGCCTCACCTCTGTGCCTGGGAAGATCATGGAACAGATCCTCCTGGAAGCTATGCTAAGGCACATGGAGGACAGGGAGGTGATTCGAGACAGCCAGCATGGCTTCACCAAGGGCAAGTCCTGCCTGACCAACCTAGTGGCCTTCTATGATGGAGTGACTACATCAGCGGACAAAGGAAGAGCTACCGATGTCGTCTATCTGGACCTCTGTAAGGCCTTTGACACGGTCCCCATCTCTCTAAATTGGAGAGAGATGGATTTGATGGATGGACTATTTGGTGGATAAGGAATTGGCTGGCTGGTCGCGCATGGTCCCCATGTGCCGTAAGAAGAACGGGCGGGGAAGACGACCAGCCTGGCTGAACAGAGAGCTCTGGCTGGGACTCAGGAAAAAAAGGAGAGTTTATCACCTTTGGAAGAAGGGGCAGGCAACTCAAGAAGAGTACAGGGATCTCGTTAGGTCGTGCAGAGTGGAAATTAGAAAGGCAAAAGCCCAGCTAGAACTCAACTTGGCCACTGTCGTGAGAGACAACAAAAAATGCTTTTACAAATATATTAATGACAAAAGGAGAGCCAAGGAGAATCTCCATCCTCTATTGGATGCGGGGGGGAACGTTGCCACCAAGGACGAGGATAAGGCTGAGGTACTCAACGCCTTCTTTGCCTCAGTCTTTAATAGTCAGAGCAGTTATCCTCAGGGTACTCAGCCCCCTGAGCTGGAAGACAGGGATGGCGAGCAGGATAAACCCCCCATAATCAAAGAGGAAGAAGTTAACGACCTGCTATGCCACCTGGACGTTCACAAGTCTATGGGGCCGGATGGGATCCACCCGAGGGTACTGAGGGAGCTGGCGGAGGAGCTTGCCAAGCCGCTCTCCATCATTTACCAGCAGTCCTGGTTAACAGGGGAGGTCCCGGACGACTGGAGGCTTGCCAATGTGACGCCCATCTATAAGAAGGGCCGGAGGGAGGATCCGGGGAACTACAGGCCTGTCAGCCTGACCTCGGTGCCGGGGAAGATCATGGAGCGGTTGGTTTTGAGGGTGCTCACGAGCCATGTGCGGGACAACCAGGGGATCAGGCCCAGCCAGCACGGGTTCATGGAAGGCAGGTCCTGCTTGACCAACCTGATCTCCTTCTATGACCAGGTGACCCGCCTAGTGGATGAGGGAAAGGCTGTGGACGTGGTCTACCTAGACTTCAGTAAGGCCTTTGACGCTGTCTCCCACAGCATTCTCCTAGAGAAGCTGGCGGCTCACGGCCTAGACAGGTGTACTCTTCGCTGGGTAAAAAACCGGCTGGACGGCCGAGCCCAGAGAGTTGTGGTGAATGGAGTTAAATCCAGTTGGCGGCCGGTCACGAGCGGTGTTCCCCAGGGCTCAGTACTGGGGCCGGTCTTGTTCAATATCTTTATCAATGATCTGGATGAGGGGATTGAGTGCTCCCTCAGTAAGTTTGCAGACGACACCAAGTTGGGCGGGAGTGTTGATCTGCTCGAGGGTAGGAAGGCTCTGCAGAGGGACCTGGACAGGCTGGATCGATGGGCCGAGGCCAACTGTATGAGGTTCAACAAGGCCAAGTGCCGGGTCCTGCACTTGGGTCACAACAACCCCAGGCAACGCTACAGGCTTGGGGAAGAGTGTCTGGAAAGCTGCCTGTCGGAAAAGGACCTGGGGATGGTGGTCATCAGCTGGCTGAATATGAGCCAGCAGTGTGCCCAGGTGGCCAAGAAGGCCAACGGCATCCTGGCTTGTATCAGAAATAGTGTGGCCAGCAGGAGCAGGGAGGTGATCGTGCCCCTGTACTTGGCCCTGGTGAGGCCGCACCTCGAATACTGTGTTCCGTTTTGGGCCCCTCACTATAAGAAGGACATGGAGGTGCTGGAGCGTGTCCAGAGAAGGGCAATGAAGCTGGTGAAGGGCCTGGAGCACAAGTCTTATGAGGAGCGGCTGAGGGAACTGGGGTTGTTTAGTCTGGAGAAGAGGAGGCTGAGGGGAGACCTCATCGCGCTCTACAACTACCTGGAAGGAGGTTGTAGCGAGGTGGGTGTTGGTCTCTTCTCCCAAGTAACTAGCGATAGGACGAGAGGAAATGGCCTCAAGTTGCGCCAAGGGAGGTTTAGATTGGACATTAGGAGAAATTTCTTTACTGAGAGAGTGGTCAGGCCTTGGAACAGGCTGCCCAGGGAAGTGGCTGAGTCACCATCCCTGGAAGTATTTAAAAGACGTGTAGATGAGGCCCTTAGGGACATAGCATAGTGGGCATGGTGGTGTTGGGTTGACGGTTGGACTCGATGATCTTAGAGGTCTTTTCCAACCTTAATGATTCTATGATTCTATTCTATCCAGAGGGTAGTGGTCAACGGCTCAATGTCCAGATGGAGATCAGTGACGAGTGGTGGTGTCCCTCAGGGGTCCGTACTGGGACCAGTACTGTTTAATATCTTCATCAATGACATAGACAGTGGGATCGAGTGCACCCTCAGCAAGTTTGCAGATGACACCAATCTGAGTGGTGCGGTCAACATGCCTGAGGGATGGGATGTCATCCAGAGGGACCTGGACAAGCTCTAGAAGTGGGCCCGTGTAAACCTCATGAGGTTCAACAAGGCCAAGTGCAAGGTCCTGCACCTGGATCGGGGCAACCCCCGGTATCAATACAGGCTGGGGGATGAAGGGATTGAGAGCAGCCCTGCCGAGAAGGACTTGGGGGTACTGGTGGATGAAAAGCTGGACATGAGCTGACAATGTGCGCTCGCAGCCCAGAAGGCCAACCGTATCCTGGGCTGCATCAAAAGAAGCGTGGCCAGCAGGTCGAGGGAGGTGATTCTGCCCCTCTACTCTGCTCTGGTGAGACCCCACCTGGAGTACTGCGTCCAGCTCTGGAGTCCCCAGCACAAGAAAGACATGGACCTGTTGGAGCGGGTCTAGAGGAGGGCCACAAAAACGATCAGAGGGATGGAACGCCTCTCCTATGAGGAAAGGCTGAGAGAGTTGGGGTTGTTCAACCGGGAGAAGAGAAGGCTCTGGGGAGACCTGATTGCGACCTTTCAATACTTAAAGGGGGCTTATAAGAAAGATGGGGACAGACTTTTTAGTAGGGCCTGTTGCGACAGGACAAGGGGTAATGGTTTTAAACTAAAAGAGGGTAGATTCAGACTAGATATAAGGAAGAAATTTTTTACGATGAGGGTGGTGAAACACTGGAACAGGTTGCCCAGAGAGGTGGTAGATGCCCCATCCCTGGAAACATTCAAGGTCAGGTTGGTCGGGGCTCTGAGCAACCTGATCTAGTTGAAGATGTCCCTGCTCATTGCAGGGGGGTTGGACTAGATGCCCTCTAAAGGTCCCTTCCATCCCAATCCATTCTATGATTCTATGAAACTGGAATTAAGCTGAATGTAGGGCTTCTGTAAAGTCAAGATTAAAAATTAATGTTGTTATTACTTGTCTGCTTACACTGCTGGGGATGTCAGGTCAGATAGTCATAAAGCTGTGTAAAGAGCAGTTCTGTTATTTTATTTTCAACAGTCTTTGAGTAAAGCAGATCGTTTCAGTCATTTTCATGTTATGTTGTTGAAAGTAGTTAATGCATTTTGGAAAATGTTTTACTGTTGATCTGAGGTCTTATTTGTTTTAATTGCCTGTGTTTCTCCCTACGTTTAGACTTTAGGAGGTCAGACTTCAACCATGGATAAGCATTTCAACACCAGTTAATCAGAGAATAGAATAATCAATTTTCCAAGAAGTATTTTCCTAGAAGATAATTTTGTGGAAGGTAATTCCAAAGAAAACAAAATTCACAAAGAAAAAAAAATTAAAAGTATAAATTTGCTGCAAAAGTCAAGCAGATGACTGCAAATGTGCCCGATCTATGTGGGTGGATCAGGAATATATCTGAAATTCTGAACTCAGGGAATACATGTAGCAATTGGGCAATTACCTTTTCCATGGCTGAGCACAAATAAATCACGGTAGAAGATATTTAGAGACTGTTGTGCTGTTGACACAATCAATAGAATCCAGTTTCTGATTCAGTATATGTAATAAAATACAATAAAATTTAAAAAAGAATTACAGTCTTTTGCTAAAGATTAATTTCTCTGTTTTTCCTTGTCTTCTGGTCCTCATAATCATTCTATCTTTTTCAGCTTGGAGCTCTGTAGTGAAGTTAGATGTGAGCTCTTCAAAGGAGAATACAGAATTTTTAGACATAGCTGCATGAGTAGAGTGCTGTAGCGATATTTGTTCCTTGAAACATTTCTTTTTTATATTGGTTTAAATGTTGTGGGTTGGGGTTTTCTTTGAGGGTTGAGGGCCCATGGTGAAAGCATGGAAACTAAATGATAAACCACGAAAATGAAATAGTATAAAAAGAGAAAAAAACTGTCTTGGAGAAAGCATCATATTGGGTTGCAACCAGCTGCGAGGACTATAAGTAATAAATGAACCCAGACACACAAGGAAACCTTACTTTGAGCTAATTTTCAGATCTTTTCATTTTCACCTTTATACAGCTTCTGGTGCTCAGAAAGGATTAACGAAGCAATTTTGCTGAAGCAACTGTACAGCCTCCTTTGTCATTGGTGTCAATGCCCCATTTCAAATTACTTTGTCTTAATACTGTCTTATTATCTTAAAGACTGTGAAGGTATTGTTAGATTCATGTTTTATACATGGTATCTAACATCTTATCGGTGTAAATGTCTTGGTTTTGAATTAGCGTTAGAATTCACTAATTGGCCTTCATGCTTGCTAATGCCTGACGTTGCATACGTTGCGTGTGTTCTCATGCATCGTTTATGACAATTCACCATTAACAGTATTAATGCTGTTGCTCTGTTCCAGATGAATAACAGTAAGTTTTGTAGATAAAATCATTTAATAGGCTCTAATAGTACAATTGATATTTATTTTAAAGTTTGACTGCAGGTTGTTGGCCTTTTCATCTTGCAAGATTCTTTTTGATCTCAAGTAGGTTCTTCTGTTATGGTGCTTTAGAAAAAATCTTGTAAGTTTACTGCTAATAGAAATGGTCAACGTGATTGACCACAGCATTCTCCTGGAGAAACTGACTGCTTATGGCTTGGACAGGTGTACTCTTTGCTGGGTAAAAAACTGGCTATTTTCACCCAAAATCAAATCCCCTTGAGGTATACACCGGACTTCCCCATCCTTTCGCATTACCCACCAAGTGCACCCAGGTCCTTGAGCAAAAGCAATCCCACGAACGGGTTTTCACTTGCCAGAGGCAGGAGTAACCCAGACTGTCTTCCCCAGCATATTTCTGATGTGCACGACAAGGACTTTATCTCCATCTACAGTACGTAAGAGTCTTGATTGGGCAGGGCCAGCTCGATTAACAGATCCCCTAGTGTTGACTAACCAGGTGGCTTTTGCTAAATGTGTGTCCCAATGCTTGAATGTCCCACCACCCATTGCCCTCAGTGTTGTCTTTAGCAGTCCATTGTATCGTTCGATTTTCCCGGAGGCTGGTGCATGGTAGGGGATGTGATATACCCACTCAATGCCATGCTCTTTGGCCCAGGTGTCTATGAGGGTGTTTCGGAAATGAGTCCCATTGTCTGACTCAATTCTTTCTGGGGTGCCATGTCGCCACAGGACTTGCTTTTCAAGGCCCAGGATGGTGTTCCGGGCAGTGGCATGGGGCACAGGGTATGTTTCTAGCCATCCGGTGGTTGCTTCCACCATGGTGAGCACGTAGCGCTTGCCGTGTCGGGTTTGTGGGAGTGTGATATAATCAATCTGCCAGGCCTCCCCATATTTATATTTCAGCCATCGTCCTCCATACCAAAGAGGCTTTACTCGCTTGGCTTGCTTGTTTGCAGCGCATGTTTCACATTCATGGATAACCTGTGCAATAGCGTCCATGGTCAAGTCCACACCTCGATCACGAGCCCATCTGTATGTTGCATCTCTTCCTTGATGGCCTGAGGTGTCATGGGCCCACCAAGCTATAAATAATTCACCTTTATGTTGCCAGTCCAGATCCACCTGAGCCACTTCAGTCTTAGCAGCCTGATCCACCTGCTGGTTGTTTTGATGTTCTTCAGTGGCCCGACTCTTGGGTACGTGAGCATCTACGTGACGTACTTTTACAACCAGGTTCTGTACCCGGGCAGCAACATCTTGCCACAATGGGGCAGCCCAGATGGGTTTACCTCTGCGCTGCCAGTTGTTCTGATTCCACTGCTGCAACCACCCCCACAGGGCATTTGCCACCATCCATGAGTCAGTATAGAGATAGAGTACTGGCCATTTTTCGCGTTTAGCAATGTCCAAGGCCAGCTGGATGGCTTTCACCTCTGCAAACTGGCTCGACTCACCTTCTCCTTCAGCTGTTTCAGCGACTTGTCATACAGGACTCCATACAGCAGCTTTCCACCTCTGATGCTTTCCCACAAGGCGACAGGACCCATCAGTGAACAGGGCATATTGCTTCTCGTTTTCTGGTAGTTTATTATATGGTGGGGCCTCTTCAGCAAGCGTCACCTCCTCCTCTGGGGATATTCCAAAATCTTTGCCTTCTGGCCAGTTCATGATCACTTCCAAGATTCCTGGGTGACTGGGGTTTCCTATTCGGGCCCGTTGTGTGATCAGTGCGACCCACTTACTCCACGTAGCATCGGTTGCATGATGTGTAGAGGGGACGGTCCCTTTGAACATCCAGCCCAGCACCGGCAGTCGGGGCGCCAGGAGGAGCTGTGCTTCAGTACCAACCACTTCCAAAGCAGCTCGAATCCCTTCATATGCTGCCAATATCTCCTTCTCAGTTGGAGTGTAGCGGGCCTCAGATCCTCTGTATCCCTGACTCCAAAACCCCAGGGGTCGACCTCGAGTCTCCCCTGGTGCTTTTTGCCAGAGGCTCCAGGTAGGGCCATTCTTCCCGGCTGCGGTGTAGAGCACATTTTTTACATCTTGTCCTGCCCGGACTGGCCATGCCTTATTTCCAGTCTCAAACACCAATATGTATATTTGATTTCTTTAATAAAAGTTGTCTTCCCAGCTGCATTACATGAGTCTTTCAGGCCAGAAGGAAAGATTTCTTTTTTGGGAGTGTTTGTCATCGTCATTCCATTGTATGTCCATTATAGGTTCTGGTTTTGGCATGATCTCATTAGCAGAGCACTTGCCATACCACCAAAGCTCTCTTTGATTTTTAAGTCTTTTCTTTCCAGCATGACTTCTTGTGTTTCACCCTCCCTCCCCCCAAACAAACAAACAAACCCCAACCATTCTTGTCTTTTTTGCCCTTCCCTACCAAATTAGCTTTGTTTGAGATCCCCTATGGTATAGTAAAATAAAAACAAACCTTGATCTGATGTAGTGCTTTGAAAAAAATCCTGTGTACTGAGTTATGCTGTGAAATAAAGCCTTCATAATATATTGATTTAAATATAAACTTCTAGAGACACATCTGCATACTTAGCTTAAAAAATAGATAGTACAATGCTTTATTAGCTGATGTAACCTATTTCAGATGTTGAAAAAGCAAATGAAAAACATGTCTGAGCAATGTAGACTTACTTGTTTCAAACAACAGTTTGAAAATAGAGTAAAAATGCAAAATAAAGTCAAAATGCTAGAAATATTAAGTAAGGTCTGGTTTTAGTTCATGTTAAGATTTTCATTTTGAATGTGTAATGACTTTTACCTAATAAGAAAAGGAGTGAATAATCAGTTGTTTCTAGCAATTAACTGACCTGCCTGCAGGATGATAATTAAAATGAGTTATGCATGTAAAAGAAAACTGAATCTTTCTCTCTCTTGACTCATTTTTCTTCCATAAATTTGTTTTCAGAATGGCTTGCTTTAGAATTCTGCCAGAAATTGATATACCAGTATATTAAGTCATTAAAATGCTGGGTACAATTTCAAAGCAACTCCATGTGCAAATCTCACGTAGAGCTGAAAAATTTGGCACCTGATTCACGTTACCTGAGCTTAGAGCCTGCAATGTTTGTAGAGTCAGTAGAGAGAACTGGAGATCTCCAAGGGAGTTATGAGGCTTGCGGAATTAGCCTGTGGAAAGCGTTGCTCATCTGCTTACCTTTGGAGTGGAGGCACCTGGCTGGTGGGTGCTGATCATCTCTACCAGTGTGGGATCCTCTCCTGAGGACATGTAGGTAAAAGATCTGTGCCCTGCTGGTGGTAGTGCCATCACCTTCCTTTGCCTGCTAGTTGGGGTGCTTGCATGGAAAATGGATGACCTATATTCACATCCTGCTGGGGGACCCATGTGTGGTCACCACCTCTGAGTGGTGTGTCCTCACCACCAGGATACAGAATTGTCTGAGGGAGAGGAGTTGTAGTATCTACCCCTCTTATTGAAGCTGACCCACTCATGCTAAGAATAAGAGAGCCAGGAGACCAAGGAGGAAGGGGAAAATGGTTTCTGGTCCCTTTGCTTAGGAGCATGATTGTTTTTAGGTGACTTGTTAAATATATGAACAATATAAAATGCCCAAAGAGTCTGGGGAGTGTAAAGCATCATATCCATCTCACAATTTAAGCAGAATTTCGAGTTGTTATCTGCGACTGGTGATGAAGGCAGGTGTCAGGCTTCTGGTGCAGTTCTGCATTTGAAGAGCACCCGTGTTTTGGCACCAGTGAAAGAAACTCTCAAGCCCAACAAAGAGCCAATTGCTGAGCTGTCAGTGCCATAGGGCAGATGGGTGGGCTGGCTGCTGCCGTGTTGGCTCGTTAGACTTGTATTTCAGAAGCTAACTTCCTCCTAATTCTAATTTTAGGTGCCAGCATAAGCAACTTTACTCACCTAATTACTGGCTGTGTTTGAAAATTTCACTCACAGTATCACCAGAAAAAAGGAATTATGTGATATTTGCTAGTATATTTTGGAAGTATGTAATGTGATGTATCCTTTGTTTATTGCCATGAGACATTCCTGATATTCAAGGCTTGATTATTTCCAAGGAGCTGAAAACCAATGGCTCCAGTAAAAATCGGTGGAAGATGTACTGCTCGCTATCCCTAACTGCTTTTTATCGTAGATCAAAGGGAAGTAATCTTGGTTTTCTTAAACATGCTGGGGTTAAAGGTAAAATTCATCTATTCTCTAGCGTGTCTTTTGCTTTTGGTGCTTGCTTAAAGACTGTTTACTTGGAGCTGTACTAATATATGTTAGTTTTTCCAAAGAGATTGTCAGAAATGGATTTAAAAAAATGGTTTTGTTTTCTAAAATTGGTAATCCTCTCCTGAAGAAAGATAAGAAAAGACTATGCTCTCTGCTAGTTGAGATTTATCCAGCAATTGACTTCAAATGTTTCACCAGGTAAATTTTCAGGGATTTCTTTGTTAGGTAAGATTGTAAAGACTTTAATTGAGAAAATTGATTTAAATTAGTTTCTCAGATCATAAAGAATCAGAAATAGCATTCAAACCACCAGGTTCCTAGTTGATAATTAAAGTAAACCTTAAAAAAAGTTACTTCATGTGTAAATGTTGCCATTTGCTAGTGGCTATTGTATGTATTTCCACAAAGGAAATGGGCTGCAAATAGTTTTTAAGGCTAACTGGCTTATACTTTCTGCAGACTGAAAATGTTAATGTTTAAACACTTGGAATCAAGGGGTTAACTTCTCTTTAAGTGATTATTCAGACTGGTTAAATATTTTGCCAATTAAGAAGCAATAGATTTTGTCTGACCCTCTAGAGGTGGGTGGGGATTGTTAGAGCTTGATCATTTATAGGTTACACTTGCTGTAAGGGGCTAATATTTATTGACTGAATTCTTGGTTTTAAGAGAACTTTTTCTGAAATACAGTGGGATCTAATTTTATTTCACGTTGTTGCCAGAGAAAGGTCGTGACTTGTTTTGGTTTTTTTCCCCCCAAATGTTGAAAATAGTTTAAGTTACTGATACAATTAACTAAAGATCCACAGAGCTTTTCTTGCTAGAGATGCAGATAACATGCACAGACACAGAAATACATATGTATTGGAAGTGAATTAATTTGATTTAAAACCAACTCTTTTGTGGATGGGTTTAAAATCTGGAATATCTTGGAGACTGTTTTGGATTTATCCTGCATTAACTGGGAGCTGAGCTTCACTGTATTTAGTGTGTAAGTAGTATATTTGCCACATGAGGCTTAATTAAAACTATGGGCCCCATCAGATTTTCTCTGCAACACCTTTAATAGGAGTTTGACATGGAGAGGAGAGCTAGAAAGAAAAGAATCAGGTTAATTTAGCATCTGATCAGGAAAAGGAGCAGGTTTTTTTTCCTTTGCAAGAAGGTGGCTGGTTGTAGCCAGGAAAAAAACAAAAGAGAGAAACATTTTTTCTGAGAAGCTAAGTCTTGCTGTGGTTGTGTAGGAGCAAAGCAGTGGGGCTCTGCTAAAGGCACACAGGATGGCCTTTTCTTGAGTGCTTTTTTCCTTTTACTTGGGATATTCATCATCTCAAAGGAACATAGCTGAAGAATGTCTTGTGACCCTGTGAACTAAAACATCCCTCCGTTTCCAATGGGATCCAATGCATGCAGGTTTTGGGAAGCTTGAAGTAGCCAAGAGTGCTACTGGGCTGTTGCTTGATGAGTTGTGGCTGGTGGTTCGCTCATGGCATGTGCGCTGCTGGACCGAATGCTGTTATCCTACTTACACTGTTTTTGTTGTATGCCTGTTTTTCTGTGCAGTATGACTTCATATGTTTCTGTTCCCAGAATTACAGGAATCTTTGTGTCATTATCTCATCTGTTACAAGAAATATTGTATTTATATTACTAACTTGTGGTAAATTTGTGATAACTAGGTGCTGTGCTTGAAAGCTGGGAAATTCTTTATAAAAGAGTGGGGGTTTTTGTTTTGTTTGGTTTGTTTTTTGGTTTATTTTTGTAAAATCTGTGCACTCTTAAGAGAAGAGCTTGCCAATTCTCTTGCTTGCAAAGAAGGATGCAAATGAAATCTTATCTGAAAAAAAGATTTCTTTATCTAGATTGGGACAAGAGGTTCCTCCAGTGTCACAATTTACTTTTTTTATCACTTAAAAGGATAAAGTCCTGTTTTCCATAATGGCCAGCTCTTGATGTTTCTTAGCTTTGGAGGGTATTCACCCTTGCAGTACTGAAGCTTGGGTATAAAGTTTACCCTGACATCATTTTGGCACTCTCCTTTAAGTAGGAGTATTCAGATGGTATGAGGAATTTTTTTTTTTTTTTTTGTTATTTGACCATTGAAGAACTTCTGCTGATGTTTACAACAGTGGTAAATGGGCAGATTTTTTTAAGCGTTGTCCCTCTAGATTTAAAAATCGCACAACAGAAGTGCTTTATCACTTGGGGCATACTTCAAGTGATCAGATATGTGTTCAGATATGATCAGATAAATTAGGTTGTTAACTGGTAGATAAGTTCAGGCTATTTAAATTCCTGTTCTTTAAGCTTGTAATTCTAAACTGCTATTTAAAATACTTGTGGTATTCTAAGAGATCCTGGATGCTTGCATAGTGGAAGCAAAAGATGCAGGTTTATGTTTTGTTGTAACATTAAGTATTCTAAAGAAAGGTAGGTCAGTAAATCATTAGCAGTTATTATCGTACACTTTAAACTTAGTTTTCTCAAACAAAAGAAGATAAATAGCAAGCACTATGTTTAATATTCCATGGAAGCATCATATTTTCTAATTAAACTGTGAAACATGCATTTGTCCCTGAAATGGGATAATTTTATGCGCACATTTGTAAACTACATCCATTTGTTGGTTACTGCGCAAAATACTGTGAATACGTCTGTGTTAAAATATTTAGGACACATAATGCTAGCATGCCCTCATTACTTAATTTACAGATATTTTATTTTAATGAAGTAGCGTGCTACAAACTTAACCGTGATTGTGTTACTCGATAAGAAAGAGCATGGTTTTGTTTATGTTAAACTGTTGTACTCTTCGGTCAGTTAAACAAGCAAGCTAATAACATTTTTAGGTAGGTCTCTCCTAAATCTGAATGAGTTTCTGTTTATCTTCTGCCATAACTGCAGAAAGCCTTAGCATGAGCACTTACCAAGACCATGTATTTGTTCACTACTGCAGTCTTAATAGAAAGCAGAGATGTCCAGAGTAATCAGAAAAAAATCAATGTGTGGACCTGACTCCTGTCAAATGATACAAGAAAAAAAATATTACAGATGGGGCAAATTAGAGATGTTTTAAAATCCAATAGATGAAGCAACCTTTTCCAATGGTACTTGAAGTGGGCGGTCTTGAGAACGGCCCAGTGCCTAGATCCCCCAGACCCAAGTGAGGGTGTACCCCTGCTCGCAGTGGGGGGTCTTGCCTCCCTGGCTCTGCTCCTGACCAGCCCTTTTCTTCCCCTCTCCCAAACTAACTGTGGTGGTGCATTCATACCCCCCGCTTCTTCCCTGGGCCACTTGTTGATCTGGGCCGCTTGTTGATCTCAGAAATTTCCATGAAACCTCGGCCTTGGTGTACTGAGTCTGGCAGTTGAGCGCTCCTTGACTGTATCAGAAACTCTGCATAGCTGAGGCTGGGAACATACTCCTACTGTCTGGCCCAGGTGTCCAGTAGAATAACACCAAAACCTTGAGAATTTTTTAGTAATTGCCACCTGGGACTGTGGCCAGGATGGAAATTTACGGATGACTAAAGCCAACCATCTTGCGAACCTATAAATGGTGGTCCTAAGTGAGGCCCTTTGAGCTCTCCTGGACCGCAGCAGCTGCACCCAGCATCTCCCTCTGAGTGGGACGCCTCTCAGAGCTTGCAATCTTTCAGGCCTATGATATTCGGAGGACCGCTGGGTCCTGGGTGAGTCCCTTTCGAAGCTCAACCCTTTCGCCCGTTGAGAGGGAATGCCTAGACATTCGACGTGAATATTTCTTCACTGAAATCGAGGGGAATTTTTAACAGGTATACCTTCTGTATATTTTTATATATATATATATGTTTCTCTGTGTGTGTGAACTAATAGTAAGCATAATCTGTAATTAAGTTGTGATTGTAGTAGACTTACTAACTGACTTTGCAAATATTGAATAGTTAATGATTAGGCGTTACTAAAGTTTGTTAATGATTAGTTGATAATTAAGTGTTGCTAAATTGTGAATGAAACCTAGACTGTCCCTGAAATATAAACCCTTAGATGATTTTCCTTTATATGTTTCACCCATGTAATAAGTAATAGAGTGAACCTTGCCATCGAATCCTATTAGGTCGCACCTTTATAAATCTCTATTAAAATCACTTTCTGCTAATTTCTTTGACGGTGATTCTTTAAGCGGCCTCTAAACCACTCACTCGTGACACTAACTCAAGAGAAAAATATCTAGGCTTTTAAATGTAGTGTCTTATTAGGAGGGTCTGTCAAGTGCTGATGTAAGGGAAGGGAAGAGATGTATCTGAGTGGCCAGGTGCAGGGCAGTGGAAAAGGAGAGCAGGAAGAGGAAGGCTTCTTTCATGTTCCCCTTTGGGTGGCAAGAAACCTTCAAACTGTTTTGGCTGCTCCTGAAACCGCATCATTGGGGTTACTTGCAGGCCTCTTTCTTCTACCAGATGCTTTCCTTTTGGGTGCAAAAGGGGCTACTCATCATTTTGATTAAAGGAGGTCAGTGGATACAGGAGACTATAAGATGTATGAGAGTTTTAGGAACAGATCTCAGTCTTGGCTGCCTGTAAAGGCCATGACATGACTGAAATCATGAAACCAGCCTTGCTCTGCTTCAGATCAAAGTGTTGCAATCTGCTCCCTATCTTATTTCTACTTCCAGATAACTGGGGACAAGCACAGCAGGACACTGTCTGGCACGTCTAAATAAATTCAATGCGGAGATTCCTCTTCAAAGCATTCCCCCTTTACCTTCCCCAGTGGTTATGTTTCGCATATGGAAGGAAGCCATTTTGTTTTCACAACTTCTGTTGTTACCCAGGAGAGAATCAAACGGTATCTCTTTTTCCAGGATTACAGTAGCAGTAATGTTAGTTTTGGAAAGAGGAAAATACACTGGTCTGTTCCTGGAAATCATAGTAGTGCTTTATGCAACAAGGAGAGCTGTGGTGCTGTATGTAGTACTCTGGATTGAGGAGTGACTGGGAGACGTGGCACTGGCCGTGCTAAGATGAGTGTTTCCAGGTACAAGGCTATGCCCTAGAAAAACATTAACGGAAGACACAGTTGTTGGCAGCGAAGAGTAAGTGATATCACAGAAACAAAGCCTAGTTCCTCCTGAGACCTATCAAAATATTTGCTGTCTTGCAGAGACATACTCAATGGTTGAGTTACTTATCTGGTGACTGTGGATGTCTCTCTTCCGTGTCCTCACCTGCTGTGGGGATCGTCCACTTCATCTGTTGACAGCAGAGAGCAACTTCTGTTTGAAGGGATCTTCCTGATTCGGTTCAGGCGAAGGGCATTTGAGGGTCTGCTCTATTTACCCGCTACTCACTGAGGTGTCGCACTGCTCTTGCCTACACGAATAGCAGGCATGTACTGATGAGTATGTCAATACTTGTTACGAAAGCTGCAGTTATTCCTGTCCTGCAGAGTGATTCCCCTGTACCAGGTGAATCAAAGTTTCCCATTTCTTCGTGAATTGTCCACGCACTTATTGCGTTTACGTGAAGGAATACTGAACGGTGCTCGTGTGATGGTGCCGACGGTCAGAGCGGCTCTCGCAGTGGGGCGGAAGTACGTAGCACATCATGAGTCTTGCCAATGGGTTTTTGATTGATCTCTTTGCATTTGGAAACTGCAAATGATAATCCCATTCTGCTAGCCAGTGTGTGAGGACACAGTGGAAACTGGTGGGGTTTTTTTTTTTTCTTGTTTGTTTGGGGTTTTTTTAAGGCTGTATTTGGATAATAATTTTTTTACTTCTACTCAACTTTTCAGTGGTCTCCCATAATAGAACAAAAGATAGGACTGAGAGAGTGGCCCTGACACTGTTTATACCTTTCTGGCTGGATAACTCATTGCTCTTTGGTTTGTTTAATGAAACACAGAGGCTTTGCAAATGCACCTTGGCAGAGGGAGTTTCCTGGTGAATAGTAGGCTTCCATTTGGGTTCATGTGGATTTAAAAGGAGTGTTTGGATGATGTGGTACATCGCTGAGCTAGGCTCCAGAAAGAAGTCAACATGTGGTGTACTGGTTTATGTAAAGTCCAGCAGTTAAATACCATGTTAAACATGTGAAGCATAATCTTAATGACTTTTTATGAGAGTTTTGGGCAAAAGTATGATGATATTATACCAATGATATTAACACATGCAAGAAATGTATTCTTTGCAAGGATCCCAGCATTAAATGTTTCCTGCAGTTTATAGATTGTGACTTCATTTCTCCCAACACTATATTAAAATGTCTTACTGTATCTTGAGATCTACTGCATCTCCACTGCAAGATTTTATTTGAATTTGAGGACTTTACTAGGAAAAAGAAATGTTTCTAAATCATAAAACCATTCCTTGTAACTGTCATGCCCCTTCACTCTCTTGTATTAATTTGAAAACAGCTCCTCCTTCATTTTAATATCAATACTAAGTCCTTTAGGAACTTTCTACCCAGAACAGTTGTACAACATGAGTAAGGATCTAGTTGTCTGTCAAGTGATAGTTCAGTATTGTGTACTTTTCTTTTTCAGTCTTGGTCCCTTATTTATTGCAGATGTTATCAGTCTATCTAATTTCTGGGGGAGCACAGGAGAGGGAGAAAAATCGTGGGGAAAAGAGCAGATGAAGGAGGAGAATGCTCGTTTACTGTGTGCTGTATGTCCACACCTGAAGACTAATTCTCTCCTCTGCTTCCTGGAGGCACAGGTCCTGTTATAATGGCTCTGTGGACCTTTATGTAAGGAAAAAGGAAAACTGTAATGTTTACCTGAAACTTTATTTTCTTTAAAGGATAAGTTTTCACAGATTCAGCTTGGTTATCTTGCTAAAAAGCAGAAATTGACCTTTTAGAGTTTGAATTTGTTTTAGGTAGAACATAACCTGTTTTGCGGAAAGAGAAATGAATTAAAGTATGCTTAAAATAACTTGCTGTTTAGGAAAGCACCTCTTATACTACTGTCGTGGTTTAACCTGGCAGGCAGCCAAACACCACGCAGCCGCTCGCTCACTCCCCCCACCCCTCAGTGGGACGGGGAGAGAATCAGAAGGGTAAGAGTGAGAAAACTCGTGGGTTGAGATAAAGACAGTTTAATAGAACAGAAAAGGGAGAATAATAATAATAATGATAGAATATACAAAATGAGTGATGCACAATGCAATTGCTCACCACCCGCGCTGACCGATAACCAAGCAGCGATCGGTACTTCCTGGATCACGCCTACCATTCATATACTGAGCATGACGTCACATGGTATGGAATACCCTGTTGGCCAGTTGGGTTAGCTGTCCTGGCTATGCTCCCTCCCAGCCTCTCGTGCGCTTGGCAGAGCATGGAAGCTGAATGTCCTTGACTAGCAGGGTACTTGGCAACAACTGAAAACATCAGTGTGTTATCAACATTCTTCTCATACTAAATCCAAAACACAGCACTAGGAAGAAATTTAACTCTATCCCAGCTGAAACCAGGACCTATATTATCTAGTGATACCGCTTTTCCAAAAAGTGGTGAGGTACTAGGAAAGTGACCAACTGTATTAACAGATTTGGATACAAGTTACAAGCAGGCATTTCAGATTTAATTTTCCTTTGTGGCAGGTTTAACTTTTGTTCCGTTGCTTAATGGTGAGGAATTGGATTTGCTGCTACCTTTTGACTTTTCCAGCTGCACACTTACTCCTGCTCAGTCTGTGCTATCCATGGCTTCAGGCTATTCCAGGCTTCAATACAGATGAGAAAGCAAACCACCCTTGCCATCCAAAACCAAACTAAAACAAAGCTGCTCTAAAAGAGTTTTCCATGCCTTTTTTTCCCCTGCTCTGGCATACTCTGTCTTGGGATTTGAGATATTCTTTATTCAAGTTTATATACTGTCCCCACCCAGCATACTTTAAAGAACTAACAATGCATGACTAATCGTCTTTGCTAGTTAGGTGGGACTGAACTACATCTTTGTGGGATGTCAAAAGAAAATGAGTTTGCTTTATAGTTTCAAAAAGGGGAATGATTTTGGTAAGGAGAACTTTACATCCAGTGCCTAGAAAATTTCCAGAAATATTTGAGAGGCACAAATAAACTTCTGAAACGAAACCTTGGAATTCAAAGGTTGTATAAAGCATACTTTCTATCAGTAATCTGCATATATTTCCTTTCCATCTTTTTCTTTTGAACATTTTATTCTTGCTCCTTCCCAGGGTTCCTTATTTTTGAGGAATTTGAAAATACAGAAACAAGAAAGCAGCAATTGATCCTGGTGTTACACAGGAACATCTGTCTGGAGTTTCAAAGGCAGCTAGCTATCAACTAAAGCAGATTTTCTGTCTGGCTGTGTAAGGATTGTGTGAGCTTGTTGTGTCTATATTGAAGCTGATATTGTTCTCCTGCTGTGAAATAACAGATGGACGTGTCTATCCTGAGAGATTTGCAACTTTTGGCTGATTTGTGCTTTCCTAATTCATGCATAATAGAGCTTGCTCTAGTCCTTCAAGAGGGAAGAAAAACAAAAATAGAAAAAAACCCCTGACACAAATGAAACATATGGTGCCAGGCTGTATTGTGAAATCATCAGAAGTATATTCCTTTCTTCTTTTTGAAGACAGACAGGTTATTTTTCTGAAGGGGAGCTATCAACTTTTGGTGTATTTTTGTAAGGATGCAATATATCCACTGCATATGTATGTATATAGTTTCCTTTGACTTAGATAAAAGAAGTTATGGTGCTATTCTAGAGTACTCACATAGCCAACCAGTACTAAAAATCGGGATCCTAAAAAAAAAAATGATGAAGGAGACTGAATTTATTGACAGTTTGGGAGGGGAAGGTGTATAATTGAGAAATACATGTTTTGTTTTCTAATGACATGAGTTAACATGTCATTAGAAACATGCTAATTAGTTTTCTAATGACATGAGTTTGTTTTACTTCATATGTAGCATAAATGTTTGTTAATTGGGGTAATGAATATATTTTATGTATATGAAAACAGGGTTTGTCTGGCAAAGTGTTATTAAAAACATTCATCTCTATTCAGCATGGATAACTGCATTTTTGCCTTGAACTAAATGATCCCAGCATTAAAAAAGGAGAAGGAATCAGCACTGGTTTTGGAACATGTATAGGAAAAGTACTACTGAATTCATAGGGATCACTGTTACAAAGTAAAACTGGATGCTGATGCTTATTCCTTAGTTTGCCGTTGTTTAGTTCAAACACTGGCATTTTTGCTTCTATAATGTTTCCTCTGCCAGTTTGTGAATTGTTAAGGTCTGCTAAGGCAATTGTTGGTCAAGTATGCACCACTGTAATTGTTTAAACTGGGAGCTATAAACCATCCTTCTAGAGTGAAAGATCTGTTTAAACAAAGTGTTTATTTAAGCCCTGTACAAACAAATACATAATGAAGAGCTATATATTGTAGGAGGGGAAAACATGGAATGGGCTGTGGGTCAAGGCACCATCTTTCTTTTCTGGGATGTTTTGTTGTCATGTGAATGGTAGGTGCATATCTTTAAATTACTAGAAAAACGACTATTAATTTAGTTAAATATTTGGCTTGCCTTTCCTCATGGTATGCTTTAGACAGGTGTGTTACAACTCATCCCTGTGTTACCTTTAGTTCTGTACAGAATAGTTGAAGGAACCAGATGCAGTGTGACATGTACCCAGACACACAGCGAAGTATTGGTGGAAGCGTGTGGTTCCCGAACAGAAGATCAGTCAGAGTCAGCCAGTCAGTACATCTCTCTTGCTCTTAAACTAGTAAGAGACTGTCCAATCTAATTCCTTCAACTGCTGTGTTCTGTGAAAAGTGATTTCTTTCTGCTAATACATAACTTAATAAATCAAAAATAATTTGTTCAACTCAGTCCAGTGTATTTGAAGGCCAGTATAGGTATTATAACCTTGATCCTGTTCAGTAAAGTTTTGATCCAAATTCCAATGGAAGGATTCCTGCTAACCTAAATTGATGTTTGCCAATGTGGATCAAGAGTCCTTGCCAGCTGTGTTTCTGAATGACTCTAAGATGTCATGGTAAAGGCATGGTTGATTTCAGCCAAGTCTTTTTTGAATGATAAGGTATAAATAGTTACTGCTGGCAAAAACCATTTCAAATTCTGAACTTAAATAATGAAACATGGACATTTGTCAGGAGTAAGGGATGAGAAATGTGCTGATCCAGTCCTCTTTGATCCATATATTTTATTGTGGTTCTCTCTAGTATGCTAGTATTCAGTTCAGTTCTTCTAACTGGGTTTTGGGTAAGTCTCTTAACTGCTCTAGCACTCTATTGTCTGATGAAGATACATCACTGTATTGGCAGCATACAGAAGATGTGGAGCCTTGTACTTGCTGCACTGAACACAGCAAACTGAAATTGTGCAGTAACCGTGCACAAGTAATATCGCAGGCCCTAAGCTGATCAAACTAAAAGAGTAAGTATGGATATTTTACTGATGAATGGGTACTGGTAAAGGGAGTGACTCTACTATTATACTTTCTGGGCTACAGGTAGGTTTGAAGCTACAATGCGTGTGTTAACCTAACTCAGCATCTATAATGGCAGCTAGCATTGATGGAGAATGGAACCAGAGTGCATAAATGCCAGAAATTATCTGTGTTGAGTAAACTGGGAAAATACTATTTGACTTTTTGATCTCTGTCTCTTGCTCTTGTTTTCTCTCTCTTTTTTTTTTTTTAGAAGAAAAATTAAAGAGAAGGAAGTTCTTAAAGAGAGAGAGAGAGAAGCACCTTTTGATGTGCCTTGAAGGCTAAATAGGTTAGTGTGACCAATATTTAAATGAGTGCACTTATGATAGGGTTGTTGCTGCTTTAGCTGATTAGTGCATAACAACACATATTAGCGGAGTAATGTCATCTTCATATGCTGAATCCAGTGTTCAGCCTACCTTCTAGGTAACCTGACATTTCCATTTGCTTCAAGGCAGGTACAGAAAAAAAGATTGCCTTCTTGCTATTCCTGCTGCATTCTCTGTGTCCTGGCAGGCTGTCAGAATGGCTTGTGGGTTTCCTGTCCCTGACAGGATGAGCTGCCTCCCAGTCTTGTGGAGAATTTTTTAACTACAGGCCTTTTTAGGCACTCGCATTTTGGGAAACCTTGGCAGGAAAGAGACAGTTCTGACTGCAATTGAGAGCTAACAGGGAATTTCCATTAGCACAATAGCCTCCTGCTATAGCAATAAGGAGTGCCTCAGACCGGACCAATGGAGACACTGGCTTCCTGTGCTTTCCCAGCAGTGCAGCTGAAGGCAATACCCGAGCAGGCCCCTGCTTCCCAAATCTGTCCAAAGGGCTTTACTAAGTTGTTCAGAAGTGTGTTCTTAAACATCTGTTTAACCAGTCTGTTTTATTGCCACTCAACATGCTTCTCAAGGTAAGCAATAAGGTTAGTGGCTTAGGATATTTTTTTTCCTACTATCCTTATTTATTTATTTATTTATTTATTTATTAAGATGTTTGACCTGCTGATATTCCCTCAGGCCGCAAACTAGTGAAATCATTCTATCTAGATGGCCAGGAGTAACCCTTAGTAAAGTCTCATTTCTCATAATTTTCCTCTCTGTCTTCTCCAGGGACCTCAGCGTACTATTTAAGCTCCTGTTTGATTAACTTATCTTGCTCTTTCACTGATTTTAATAGCTTACTGTGCTCAGATAAGAACTGGGAGGTTGCTAAACTGAAAAGTCAGCATTACTCTTTTCCTCTTTGTCAGGGATCCTTTAGTCTGAATCTTCAGAGAGTCATTTTGAGGACAGGAGGAGACTCTTTAGAGGACTAGGGAAGGGCAAATGTAGAACTAGACACCCTGCTTATTTCTTTCTATTTTTTTTTTTTAAAGATGCTGTGGAAAATGAAGGGAATTGTAAGCCAGTCAATAAAACCTTAAAGAGGAAAGCAATTATAAACTGGTCAATGAAACCTTAATCCCCGCACATTTTTTTAACAAGTTATTAAACAGTTGCTTTATAAGTACCTCTGGGATAATAAAACTGATAAGCAGCCATTAGAGATTTATCAAGAACAAACCATGTCAGACAATTTTAATTTCCTTCTTTGGCAGTATAGCTAGATGTATTGGGTCTGGCTGGGATGGAGTTAATTTTCCCCATAGCAGACCTCATAGTGCTGTGCTTTGTATTGGTAGCTAGAAAGGTGTTGATAACACACCAGTGTTTTGGCTACTGCTGAGCAGTGCTCCCACAGCATCAGGGCTGTCCCTCCAACATTGCCCCCCACCCACCCCCAAAGGCCAGTAGGCTGGGGGTGGGCAAGATCTTGGGAGGGGACATAGCCAGGACAGCTGACCCAAACTGACCAAAGGGATATGCCATACCATGTGACATCATGCTCAGCAATAAAAGCTAAGAGAAAGGAGGAGGAGGAGGGGCATTCGTTATTATGACGTTTGTCTTCCGGAGCAACCGCTCCACGTACTGAAGCCCTACTTCCCGGGAAGTGGCTGGACATCGCCTGCTGATGGGAAGCAGAGAATAAATCTTTTGTTTTCCTTTGCTTCCGCGCACGGCCTTTGCTTTTTCTTTATTAAACTGCCTTTATCTTGATCCACGAGGTTTTTTTCCATCTTATTTTCTCCCCCCTGTCCAGCTGAGTAGGGGGAGTGATAGAGCGGCTTGGTGGGCACCTGGCGTCCAGCCAAGGTCAACCCACCACAGTCCTCTTTGGCACCCAACGTGGGGCACGAGACAACGGCAGTTTTGTATTAAGCGTGCTATAGCTATAGTAGTTATTAAGTGGCAAGCTTCTGTGAGGGTCATGGAGTTTGTTGGCTGCACTGCTTATCTCTTTATTTTGCTGAGCTTGGGAACATGTTAGTAAAATGGCTATGTGCTTTGCCCTGGCATTGATGCCCTTACTGTACTGGGGAGCTATCTGGTGGAGAGGATGAGGGAATACATCTCCCTCTTCCTACCTGGGATTGATGTGGGTGGTTTTATTATGCAGGCTCCCGAGGTCCTTGTTCACCCTTACGTGAGCTGTTTAATACTACTAATTAACACTGTTGGCATATTATGGGGTTTGTGGAATCTGGTGTCGTCCTGGTGTAAGAGGAGACAACTTTTGGGTGAGGCGATACTGAAATGTGCCCTGAGGCGGCCGGTCCCTGGGTGGCAGGGTGTGTGGAAGGATTTGGGCAGGTTCCTAGGGCGGTTATCACCTCCCATAGCCTGGGACTTTACACCTGAACAGGCAAGTAACCCTGGCAAAGGTGAGCGGATTGCTGCCTGGCTGCTCCAATGCTGGGATAATGGGGCCGACAGTCAGCAATCGGAAGGTAGGGAAGCCCAACAGCTGGGATCCCTTGCTAGAAACTGGGGAACTGAGAGGAATTGGAAAAGAGGCAGCAATTTGCAGTCTCTGGAGACGGCTCCTCTCAAGTGTGAGGGCAAGATATCCATTCATGGAAGATCTTGTGAACTCCCCAGGAAAGTGGACTACCGCAGATGAAAGCATCCAGTACCTGAGAGAATTAGCGGTGCTGGAAGGCATCTACAGTGATCTAGACAATGATGAGGTCTCCAAAGATCCAGAGGATGTCCTGTGCACACGGGCCATGTGGAGGAAGGTGATTCAAAGTGCCCCAGCGTCATATTCTAACAGCTTGGCAACAATGTATTGCCCAGATATGGATACACCAACTGTGGAGAGAGTGTCTTCTTGGCTCCAAAACTTTGAAGAAAATCTCTGTCCCTCCTCATCCCTACAGGCCATCGCCTTGGCTTTCAGGGGTGCCCCAAGAAGTCAGTCCCCTCCTGCCCCGGTCAGAGGGAAAGGGAGCCCCAGGCGCATGCTGCGTGGCGTGCTCTGGTTCTTCCTGCGTCACCAGGGGGAGGACACGATGAAGTGAGATGGTGAGCCCACCTTTAAGCTGGAAGCCCGTGTACGCAAACTGAGAGGGAAGACAGCTGTTAAGAAGGGGCCACCCAAGAAGGCTGTCGGCTTAGTTGCTGTAGAGACACAAGAAGGCAATCGGCGATCTCCCAGACATAGGAGGACTGAGATCACCTCCCTTGATCCTGGTGAGGGGACTTCTGGTCTGGCACTGAAAGGGTCAGACAGTGAATACTCTGACCAGGAACAGGAATAGAGGGTACCTGCCTTCGGCCAGGAGGAGGAAAGGGATGACTGGGTATACTGGACTGTGTGGATTCGATGGCCTGGCACATCAGACCCACAGGAGTATAAGGCTTTGGTAGACACTGGTGCACAGTATATGCTGGTGCCATCAGGGTATAAGGCACAGAACCCATCTGGATCTCTGGAGTGACAGGGGGATGTCAGGAATTGTCTGTATTGGAGGCTGAGGTGAGCTTAACAGGGGACAAGTGGCAAAAGCACCCCATTGTGACTGGCCCAGAGGCCCCGTGTATCCTTGGCATAGACTACCTCAGGAGAGGGTACTTCAAGGACCCAAAAGGGTACCGGTGGGCTTTTGGTGTAGCCACTGTGAACACAGAGAAGATCAAACAGCTATCTACCCTGCCTGGCCTCTCGGAAGATCCCTTCGTTGTGGGATTGCTGTGAGTCAAAGAACAGCAGGTGCCAATTGCTACCAGGACGGTGCACCGGCGGCAATATTGCACGAACCGAGACTCCCTGGCTCCCATCCATGAGCTGATTCATCAATTGGAGAGCCAAGGAGTGATCAGCAAGACTCGCTCACCCTTTAACAGTCCCATATGGCCAGTGCAAAAGCCTGACGGAGAGTAGAGACTAACAGTAGACTATTGTGGCCTGAATGAAGTCACGCCACCACCGAGTGCTGCTGTACCAGACATGTTAGAGCTCCAATATGAACTGGAGTCAAAGGCAGCCAAGCGGTATGCTAAAATTGACATTGCCAATGCATTTTTTTTTCAATTCCTTTGGCGGCAGAGTGCAGGCCACAGTTTGCTTTCACGTGGCGGGGTGTCCAATATACCTGGAACCGACTGCCCCAGGGGTGGAAGCACAGCCCTACCATTTGTCATGGACTAATCCAGACTGCACTGGAAAAGGGTGATGCCCCTGAACACCTGCAATACATCGATGACATCATCGTGTGGAGCAACAAGGCAGAAGAAGTGTTTGAGAAGGGAAAAAGAGTAATTCAGATTCTTCTGAAAGTTGATTTAGCCGTAAAAAGAAGCAAGGTCAAGGGACCTGCACAGGAGATTCAGTTCTTGGGAATAAAATGGCAGGATGGATGTCGTCATGTGCCTATGGATGTGGTCAACAAGATAGCAACTATGTCTCCACCAGCTAACAAGAAGGAAACACAAGCTTTCCTAGGCCTTGTGGGATTCTGGAGAATGCATATTCCAGGTTATAGTCAGCTTGTGAGCCCTCTCTATCGAGTAACCTGAAAGAAGAAGAACTATTTTGAGTGGGGCCTTGAGCAACAACAAGCCTTTGAGCAGATCAAACAGGAGATAGCTCATGCGGTAGCTCTTGGGCCTGTCTGGACAGGACCAGCTGTGCCAAATGTACTCTACACTGCAGCTGGGGAGCGTGGTCTCACCTGGAGCCTCTGGCAGAAAACATCAGGAGAAACCCAAGGTCGACCATTAGGGTTTTGGAGCCAGGGGTATCGAAGTCCACTACACCCCGACTGAAAAAGAGATACTAGCAGCATATGAGGGGGTTTGAGCCGCTTCAGAAGTTGTTGGTACAGAAGCATATCTCCTCTTGGCACCACGATTGCCCGTGCTACACTGGATGTTCAAAGGAAACACCCCCTCTACGCATCACGCAACCAGCGCTACGTGGAGTAAGTGGGTAGCGTTGATCACGCAACAAGCTCGACTGGGGAAACCCAACCGCCCAGGAATCCTGGAAGAGATCATGGACTGGCCAGAAGGCAGAGATTTTGGAGCATTGCCTGAGGAGGTGGCTCGTGCCCAAGAGGCACCACCATATAATGAGTTATCAGAAGATGAAAGGCGTTATGCTTTGTTTACTGATGGATCCTGTCGTGTGGTAGGAAACCATTGGAAGTGGAAAGCTGCTGTGTGGAGTCCCACACGACAAGTGGTTGAAGCCACTGAAGGAGGAGGTGAGTCAAGTCAGTTTGCAGAAGTGAAAGTCATCCAACTAGCCCTAGAGATTGCTGAATGAGAAAAGTGGCCAGTACTCTATACTGAGTCCTGGATGGTGGCTAATGCCCTATGGGGGTGGCTACAGCAGTGGAAGCAGACCAACTGGCAGCGCAGGGGTAAACCCATCTGGGCTGCTGCATTGTGGCAGGACATCACTGCCCGAGTAGAAAACATCACTCTAAAGGTACGTCATGTAGATGCTCACGTGCCCAAAAGCCACGCCACTGAAGAACACCGAAACAATGAACAGGTAGACAAGGCTGTCAAAATTGAAGTAGCTCAGGTGGACCTGGACTGGGAGCATAAGGGTGAGCAATTTGTAGCTCGATGGGCCCATGAAACATCGGGACATCTAGGGAGAGATGCAACATACAGATTGGCTCGTGATCAAGGGGCGGACCTGACCATGGAGGCCATCACACAGGTCACCCATGAATGTGAAACATGTGCTGCAATCAAGTGAGCCACACGAGTAAAGTCTCCCTGGAATAGAGGGCGGTGGCTGGGTTTTCGATATGGCGAGGCCTGGCAAATTGACTATATTGGACCACTGCCACAAACACGCCAAGGCAAGCACTACATACTCACCATGGTGGAAGCAACTACCGGGTGGCTAGAAACATACCCTGTAAACCATGCCACTGCCCGAAACACCATCTTAGGCCTTGAAAGGCAAACTTTGTGGCGACATGGTACCCCAGAAAGAATCGAATCAGACAATGGGGCTCATTTCCGAAATAACCTCATAAACTCCTGGGCAAAGAAACACGGCATTGAGTGGGCGTATCACATCCCCTATCACCCACAAGCCTCTGAAAAGACTGAGAGTTGTAATGGACTGTTAAAGACTGTTGAGAGCGTTGGGCAATGGGGCATGGAAGTACTGGGATACAAATTTAGCAGAAGCCACTTGGCTAGTTAACACCAGAGGATCTGCTAACCGTCCTGGTCCTGCCCAAACAAAACCCCTACATACTGTGGGAGGAGATAAGGTCCCCATAGTGCACGTAGGGAAGTGGCTGGGGAAGGTGGTATGGATTGCTCCTCCCATGGGAAAAGGCAAACCCGTTCATGGGATTGTTTTTGCTCAAGGGCCTGGGTGTACTTGATGGGTAATGCGGAAGGATGGGGAGACCTGGTGTGTGCCTCAAGGAGATTTAACATTGGGGGAAAAATAATCTGTGATGCGAGTTGTATGTTGTAGGAAGTACTGTAGCAGGAATGACCTGAACCGACTAAGAGTGAGTTTCTCAAGGAACTGGATGAGTGCAACGATGACCCAAACCAAGCCGGTGTTGGTGCCCAACAATCGAACATACTGCTTCTCCTCTCCTGAGCACCCATCTTGACAGATGGGGCCCAAGTCATAGCCTGTTCTTATGAACATCTGGAGGAGTGGAGGAAGCCCATGGAATGGAAGAGTAATATCTATCTGTTTCAGGACAGGGGATAGTAGTTAATGAGAATGTATAAATCTGTATGTTGGGTATAAAGATGGTTTAAGTATGTAGTATAAGTTGTAAGTGTTGGTAAGAAGGGATTTCAGTAATGAGAATTAAATACAATGGTATGGTTAGAAGATATATATATATATATAGAGAGAGAGATGTATTAAATTATGTGGGACCTGAGCATGACACAAATGGTATGGAATAAGGGGTGGAGATTGTATTGGTTCTGGCTGGGATGGAGCTAATTTTCCCCATAGCAGACCTCATAGTGCTGTGCTTTGTATTGGTAGCTAGAAAGGTGTTGATAACACACCGGTGTTTTGCTACTGCTAAGCAGTGCTCCCACAGCATCAAGGCTGTCTCTCCAACATTCCCCCCCTCACCCAGTAGGCTGGGGGTGGGCAAGTGGTTGAGAGGGGACATAGCCAGGACAGCTGACCCAAAGTGACCAAAGGGATATGCCATACCATATGACATCATGCTCAGCAATAAAAGCTAAGAGAAAGGAGGAGGAGGAGGGGCATTTGTTATTACGACGTTTGTCTTCCGGAGCAACCGCTCCGCGTACTGAAGCCCTACTTCCCAGGAAGTGGCTGGACATCGCCTGCTGATGGGAAGCAGAGAATAAATCTTTTGTTTTCCTTTGCTTCCGCGCGCGACCTTTGCTTTTTCTATTAAACTGCCTTTATCTTGACCCACGAGTTCTTTTCCATCTTATTTTCTCCCCCCTGTCCAGCTGAGTAGGGGGAGTGATAGAGCGGCTTGGTGGGCACCTGGCGTTCAGCCAAAGTCAACCCACTACACCTTGTGGGAGCCAACTAAAACTTGCTGTCTTGGTAATGTATCATACAAAAATTCTGTTTTCACTTTGAATGAGTGTTTCACTCCATATTTGCCGTGATTGTAGTCCTTCTACCTTCTTCCAGGATTGTTTGTTAGATTTACTGACTAGAGAAATTCTGAAGCCTTTGCCCCCTGCTTATGATCGCTGTTGTGACAGACAAGCTGATGAGCGCTTTGACCTCAGCCCAGTTGCTGAGGCCATCAGCTTCATTTAGGGTTTGTTCTCACAGCTTAATAAATGGATTTCGGTGAGAGTCACTGAGTCGTATGCAGTCCATTTGTTCTGCTAACAGCCCAGGTGTGGATATGTAAAATCCCCTTTCCCTGTTGCTCCTTGCAACAACAGGTTTAACTGTTACAGGCTCATAGGAACCAATTAGATAAACAGATGTTAAAGGGAGCCAGTTTCAGGTCTTGGTGGGAAGCGGTAATTTGAGAGGACTTGTGTAACGGCTTGCTGACACCTAGGTGATGGGTGTCTGGCTTTGAGGGTGTGGGTGCTGTGGAAATTGCATCGCTCTTCTCCCCTGTTTACTGAGGCCAGATGGGGAGGTTTGTAGAAATAGCAGCCAGAGCACAATCTTACTTATTTTAGCAAATAACAGCATACTCTAGAAGCTCATCCTTGGTCTTAGTTTTGTGTTTCCCTTTCTGTATTCAGCTCCATGCAACCCATAAATTTGTGCTTCCTTGAATCTGTCTTGTGGAGAGACTTTACTTTGGGGTCTTTTTGGTTTACATTGTGTCCAGGTTTCGGCTGGGATAGAGTTAAATTTCTTCCTAGTGCTGTGTTTGGATTTAGTATGAGAAGAATGTTGATAACACACTGATGTTTTCAGTTGTTGCTAAGTACCCTGCTAGTCAAGGACATTCAGCTTAAAAAAAAAAACACCAAACACAAAACCAAAACAAAAAAAGCATTGGGAGGGAGCATAGCTGGGACAGCTGGCCCAGCTGGCCAACGGGGTATTCCATACCATGTGACGTCATGCTCAGTATATGAATGGTAGGCGTGATCCAGGAAGTACCGATCGCTGCTTGGTTATCGGTCAGCGCGGGTGGTGAGCAATTGCATTGTGCATCACTCATTTTGTATATTCTATCATTATCAATATTATTATCATTATTATTTTCCCTTTTCTGTTCTATTAAACTGTCTTTATCTCAACCCACAAGTTTTACTCACTCTTACCCTTCCGATTCTCTCCCCGTCCCACTGTGGCAGGGGGAGTGAGTGAGCGGCTGCGTGGTATTTGGCTGCCTGCCAGGTTAAACCACGACAGTCCTTTTTGGCGCCCAACGTGGGGCTCAAAGGGTTGAGATAACGACACATCTGTCCCGAACGGGTTAAAACAAATTTCTTAAAAACATTCATGATATCAGTTTAGTACTCGCTGGTCACAATGTTGGTTTATTTGCTCTCAGAGTTGTTGGATCTGTTCTCGGAGTTGTGTTATGTAGAACCTTACTGGCTGTATATACTGTTTATCAGTATTTATGTGCTGTTTATCACCTCTGGGAGGTGGATTAAGGTTATCGTTTTGCTACGCTGTGTAACACTGGCTATGGTATGATAAAATTATTGGTCACGAGACTGTACTCAGCACTGCCGTCATCCCTGTGCTTCAGGAGCTATCTCTTGGAAACTATTAATAATTACACTTTTTACCCCTTCTCCTTGCAGAGCCAATTCCCAAGGGAGACACCTTCCTACAACTTCCCTTTCTCCTCCAGGCTGATTACAATAGCTCTTGAGGATTTTGAATATCCTTGGGATGTTCAAACCAGCATGTTCCTATTGCTATGTCTCCTGAATGTGTTTCAGGCCTTGTTTAAGGTTAAACAACTATTTAAGAATACCACGCAGAGATCTGCCCCGAGGCTGGAGAGTTATGAGTGGCAGGGTGTGTGGGATAGTATGGGCAAGTGCCTAGGACAGTGGTCACCTCCAGTGTTTTGGAACTTCACCCCTGAACAAGTGCAGAATCCTGAAAAACTAGTAAAATATTTGGAAAACGTATGCTGTCATCCTGGCAATTCCAGAGAAACACAAATCACTGCAACGTGCTGGGGCCTGGCCCATGCCTACTGAGCCCTGTTCAACACTATTCAGAACCCTCAAAGGGGAGAGAAGGTCTCCAGATCTGATGACAAAACGACGGGCACTGCGGCTACTCCAACCCCCGCGACGACCACTGCAGCTACTCCAACCCCCGCGACGGGCACTGTGACTACTCCAGTCCTGGAGAAACTGTCCCGGGAGTTCCAGCAATTCAAAGAGGATATGTCCTATTCTCCACCTGTATGGACCAGTATCTCAGCCATTAGGAGTCAGCGTTTTCTTGCTCAAGAGAGAGGATATAGAAAGTACACACCACGGGGCACCCTCTGGTTTTACCTGCGTGACCACGGAGAGGACATGAGGTAGTGGGATGGAAAACCTACCTTCACCCTAGAGGCACGGGTACGTGAGTTGCAACGAAAAACAATGACGCAAGGGGGTTCTCCCAGGAAGAATGCTGCTCCAGTTTTCAGGAAAAACCTGTCTCACGACAGTACAGTTTCCAGTGAACAGTTCCCCAGACAGAGTAGAAGGGCTGAACTTAATTTGGATTGTAATTGTAATGAAGAAATTCTGGACTCGTGTTTGCAAGAAGTGAGAAACAGATACTATGACCAGAACTAGAGGGGCCCTGCCTCCAGCCAGGTGGAGGAAAGGGACAACCGGGTTTACTGGACTGTGTGGATTCAATGGCCTGGCACATCAGACCCACAGGAGTATAAGGCTCTCGTAGACACTGGGGCACAGTGTACCCTGATGCCATCAAGCTATAAAGGGGCAGAACCCATTTGTATTTCTGGAGTGACAGGGGGATCCCAAGAGTTAACTGTCTTGGAGGCTGAAGTGAGCCTAACCGGGAATGAGTGGCAGAAGCACCCCATTGTGACTGGCCCAGAGGCTCCGTGCATCCTTGGCATAGACTACCTCAGGAGAGGGTATTTTAACGACCCAAAAGGGTACCGGTGGGCTTTTGGTATAGCTGCCCTGGAGACAGAGGAAATTGAACAGCTGTCCACCTTGCCCGGTCTCTCGGAGGACCCTTCTGTTGTGGGGTTGCTGTGGGTTGAAGAACAACAGGTACCAATCACTACCACAACGGTGCACCGGTTGCAATATCGCACAAACCGAGATTCCCTGATTCCCCATCCATAAGCTGATTCGTTGAATGGAGATCTGTCGTGGTTTAACCTGGCAGGCAGGCAGCCAAATACCACGAAGCCGCTCACTCACTCCCCCCGCCCCCCCAGTGGGACGGGGAGAGAATCGGAAGGGTAAGAGTGAGAAAAAAACTCGTGGGTTGAGATAAAGACAGTTTAATAGAACAGAAAAGGGAGAATAATGATAATAAATAATGATAGAATATACAAAATGAGTGATGCACAATGCAATTGCTCACCACCCGCGCTGACCGATAACCAAGTAGCGATCGGCACTTCCTGGATCACGCCTACCGTTCATATACTGAGCATGACATCACATGGTATGGAATACCCCATTGGCCAGCTGGGCTGGCTGTCCTGATTATGTTCCCTCCCATCTTGTGTACCTAGCTCAGTCAGTAGGCACGGGAGCTGTCCTTGTTGCTAAGTGCCCTCCTAGTCTAACTGAAAACATCAGTGTGTTATCAACATTCTCCTCATACTAAATCCAAAACACAGCACTAGGAAGAAATTTAACCCTATCCCAGCCGAAACTAGGACAAGATCCAAGGAGTGATCAGCAAGACTCGCTCACCCTTTAACAGTCCCATGTGGCCAGTGCAAAAGTCTAATGGAGAGTGGAGACTAACAGTAGACTATCGTGGCCTGAACGAAGTCACGCCGCCATTGCGTGCTGCTGTGCCGGACAGGCTAGAACTCCAATACAAACTGGAAGCAAAGCCAGCCAAGTGGTACGCTACAATTGATATCGCTAATGCGTTCTTCTCCATCCCTTTGGCGGCAGAGTGCAGGCCACAGTTTTCTTTCACTTGGAGGGGCGTCCAGTACACCTGGAACCGACTGCCCCAGGGGTGGAAACACAGCCCTACCATTTGCCATGGACTGATCCGCACCGCACTGGAACAGGGTGAGGCTCCGGAACACCTGCAATACACTGATGATATCATCATGTGGGGCATCACAGCAGAAGAAGTTTTTGCGAAAGGGAAGAAAATAATTCAAATCCTTCTGAAGGCCGGTTTTGCCATAAAACAAAGTAAGGTCAAGGGACCTGCACAGGAGATCCAGTTTTTAGGAATAAAATGGCAAGACGGACGTCGTCAGATCCCAATGGATGTGATCAACAAAATAACAGCCATGTCCCCACCAACTAGCAAAACGGAAACACAAGCTTTCTTAGGCGTTGTGGGCTTTTGGAGAATGCATATTCCAGATTACAGCCTGATTGTAAGCCCCCTCTATCATCAAGTGACTCGGGAGAAGAACGATTTCAAATGGGGCCCTGAGCAACAACAAGCCTTTGAAGAAATTAAACAGGAGATAGTTCAGGCAGTAGCCCTTGGGCCAGTCCGGGCAGGACATGATGTGAAGAATGTGCTCTACACTGCAGCTGGGGAGAATGGTCCTACCTGGAGCCTCTGGCAGAAAGCACCAGGGGAGACTCGAGGTCGACCCCTAGGGTTCTGGAGTCGGGGATACAGAGGATCCGCTACACTCCAAGTGAGAAGGAGATATTGGCAGCATATGAAGGGGTTCGAGCTGCTTCGGAAGTGGTTGGTACTGAAGCACAGCTCCTCCTGGCACCCCGACTGCCGGTGCTGGGCTGGATGTTCCAACCGATGCTACATGGAGTAAGTGGGTCGCCCTGATCACACAACGGGCCCGAATAGGAAACCCCAGTTGCCCAGGAATCTTGGAAGTGATCACGAACTGGCCAGAAGGCAAAGATTTTGGCATATCCCCAGAGGAGGAAGTGACACGTGCTGAAGAGGCCCCACCATATAACAAACTACCAGAAAGCGAGAAGCAATATGCCCTGTTCACTGATGGGTCCTGTCGTCTTATAGGAAAGCATCGGAGGTGGAAGGCTGCGGTATGGAGTCCTATACGCCACATTGCAGAAACTGCTGAAGGAGAAGGTGAGTCGAGCCAGTTTGCAGAGGTGAAAGCCATCCAGCTGGCCTTGGACATTGCTGAACGCGAAAAATGGCCAGTACTTTATCTCTATACTGACTCGTGGATGGTGGCAAATGCCCTGTTGGAGTGGTTGCAGCAGTGGAATCAGAACAACTGGCAGCGCAGAGGTAAACCCATCTGGGCTGCCGCATTGTGACAAGATATCACTGCCCGGGTAGAGAACCTGGTTGTAAAAGTACATCACATAGATGCTCACGTACCCAAGAGTCGGGCCACTGAGTAACATCAAAACAACCAGCAGGTGGACCAGGCTGCTAAGATTGAAGTGGCTGAGGTGGACCTGGACTGGCAACATAAGGGTGAATTATTTATAGCTCGGTGGGCCCATGGCACCTCAGGCCATCAAGGAAGAGATGCAACATATAGATGGGCTCGTGATCGAGGGGTGGACTTGACCATGGACGCTATTGCACAGGTTATCCATGAATGTGAAACATGCGCTGCAATCAAGCAAGCCAAGCGAGTAAAGCCTCTCCGGTATGGAGGATGATGGTTGAAATATAAATATGGGGAGGCAGATTGATTATATCACATTCCCACAAACCCGCCACGGCAAGCGCTATGTGCTCACCATGGTGGAAGCAACCACCGGATGGCTGGAAACATACCCTGTGCCCCATGCCACCACCAGGAACACCATCCTGGGCCTTGAAAAGCAAGTCCTATGGCGACATGGCACCCCAGAATGAATTGAGTCAGACAACGGGACTCATTTCCGAAACACCCTCATAGACACCTGGGCCAAAGAGCATGGCATTGAGTGGGTCTATCACATCCCCTACCATGCACCAGCCTTTTGGAAAATCGAACGATACAATGGACTGCTAAAGACAACACTGAGGGCAATGGGTGGTGGGACAATTAAGCATTGGGATACACACTTAGTAAAAGCCACCTGGTTAGTCAACACCAGGGGATCTGTTAATCGAGCTGGCCCTGCCCAATCAAGACCCTTATGTACTGTAGAGGGGGATAAAGTCCCTGTCGTGCACATAAGAAATATGCTGGGGAAGACAGTCTGGGTTACTCCTGCCTCTGGCAAGTGAAAACCCGTTCGTGGGATTGCTTTTGCTCAAGGGCCTGGGTGCACTTGGTGGGTAATGCGAAAGGATGGGCAAGTCCAGTGTGTACCTCAAGGGGATTTGATTTTGGGTGAAAAAAGCCAATTAACTGAATTGTATGATGTCAATTTTTATATGATATTGTATATCATTATTTCTATGGTTGCTATCAATGGTATAGCAGTAAAAATCACCCAGATTATTGAAAAATGAACTCTGATGAAACTAAGCAAAGTGCAAAGATGATAGAACCAGATGATTGTAGCAATAATGGAATCAGAAATGGCTTCAGGATGCAGCAGTCCAACATCACACACCTTCTCTCCTGCCCTGAAAGGCTATTATGACAGATGGAACCCAAAGTCGTGGACTAAATGAACTCAATGGACATTTTAGAGGGATGGCCCATAGACTAAGGGAATGATATCTGTGTGTATAAATATAGATAAAAAGACAAGAAAGATGGTGGTGATTAATTGGAATGTATTAGAAAATGTGAGACCTATCATGACGTAAATGGTATAGAATAAGGAGTGGATACTGTCCTGGTTTCGGTTGGAATAGGGTTAAATTTCTTCCTAGTGCTGTGTTTTGGATTTAGTTTGAGAAGAATGTTGATAACACGCTGATGTTTTCAGTTGTTGCTAAGTACCCTGCTAGTCAAGGACATTCAGCTTAAAAAACAAAACAAAACAAAACTTACAAGCATTGGGAGGGAGCATAGCTGGGACAGCTGGCCCAGCTGGCCAACAGGGTATTCCGTACCATGTGATGTCATGCTCAGTATATGTATGGTAGGCGTCTTCCAGGAAGTACCGATCGCTGCTTGTTTATCAGTCAGCGCGGGTGGTGAACAATTGCATTGTGCATCACTCATTTTGTATATTCTGTCATTGTTATTATTATTATTATTATCATTTTTATTTTCCCTTTTCTGTTCTATTAAACTGTCTTTATCTCAACCCACGAGTTTTTCTCACTCTTACCCTTCCATTTCTCTCCCCATCCCACTGTGGTGGCGGGAATGAGCGAGCGGCTGCGTGGTATTTGGCTGCCTGCCAGGTTAAACCACGACACCTTATTGTATGACAAGTTAGATAAAATGTGGAACATCAAAGTTTGATGTGACAGAGATCTGTTAGTTCATCTACCTAATCCAGTGCTGGAGCAGAATTGCTTCCATTGCAACCTGGATAGAATTCTTCCTAACTGGGTGCAACCTGAGAGTAAGTTTTAACACTTTAAGTGTTGGAAATGAGGATAGGAGAAGTATCTTTTTTTCTTGTTCCTCTACTGACTTGAACTGTTTTGGTCATTGCTGGAATAGCAGTACATGCTTCAGACAATGGTTAGGATTTACAGAGGGTTATGTGAACATTGAAAGGCGATTTTGTTTGCAGCAGTTGCTTTTCAAAAACTTATTAAAAGTTTTGAGGCTATTCAGAGGAGCTGAATTTTAAAATGTGTAAGTATGTTTGTACTGCAAGTACTTGTGTGCTTTCCCTCTCTCCTTCCTATTTAGATAATGTTGATTCTTACATGACCACTTGCATCTTGAATAGCATTTGAATGGTCTTGAAATCATGCAACAGAATAACAGTTTTTAACAATAGAGGCCCAACCAGTGTTGTTTTCTTACTGATACTACTAGCTTGAAACAGCATTTTTTCTACTGCTAGAATACTACTTCTAACAAAATTAGGAGATTATTTTCATAATTCTATGACCACAACCACTTGTATGTAAACAGTAAGAGTAAGAAGGGTAGGAAAGAAGGAAAAAAAGGAAGGGAGTGGAGGGTAGAAGACTTCAGAGACAGAAAAGGCATGAGTGCTCCGTTCTTGACCATTGCTTCTAAAGGTTACTGAGGCTGGTAAAGAAAAAAAAAAGCAGAAAGTTTAGCTTCATCTATTTCTTGCAGGTTTTTTACTTGTTCCAGCTTATTTGTGGATGAAATGTCATAGCATTGCTATCATAAGCTGTCCAATAAATAAATACTTGGTTTTTTTCTGAAAGGAAAAAAATGGAAGTTCTCTCATTCGTGAAAGTACTCAACAAAGAAGACGTGTTGGAGTTCATGTATGTGGATCTTAGTAAACTGTCACTAAGAAATTATCATTAACACATGAAAAGCACTTTTGTTACAATCTCTTGCTTTTTGTGCAGCAAAATCTGATACCCAGTAGTTTGGCATGTGACCAAGGGTGTCACCTGCATGCTTTGTGTCTGCATGCATATATGTAAAAAGGCAGATTCCTTTCCCCTTCACCGCAGTAATGAAATCGTAAAATGTAATTATGGGCACCACTGCTGAGGTTTCTAAATGTATGACTCAAGGGAAAAAAGATGTGACTCATGGTAAAATCACAAGAGCTGGAAATCATCTGAGCTCCCTTAGTTTTGGTTGGTATTGGTTATAGTTGCACATTTCTTTACAGGATCATGCTTGTAGATTCACCTAGCAGCATATTTTTGCAGTGTTATCCATGCTAATAAAAAGGAAAGTAATATCACTGGGAACTATGCAGTGGTATTTGGATGATGGAACTTTGTTTTCTGTGCCAAGTGATGAAATTTTAAGTATTGATTTAAGTAATTATACCTCATCCTTCACTAAGGGACAATATAAGTTTGACTTCATATTGGTTAAACATAAGATATTAAATAATGTGACACAGATCTTTATCGTTTGATTCATTGGAAGCTAGTGTATTGTAAAATGTCACGTATTTAATAAAAGGATCGCTTTCCAAAATAGGTCCATAAAACTGGGCTTTCAATATTCATATGATTATTTCCATTATTGTCCACGAGAAACAAGAGAGAGTTGGAATAGCAGACTCTTAGATGAGGAGAACATGAGTCCATTTTCCACTTGAGTTTAATCTGTAGATTAATTCCATATCCTTCGCTGTTTGTGTGTGCGTGTATTAGTCCAGTTTCCTAACTAGCAAAGGTTGCAATGATGCAGCGTCTATTGTAACGGTCCAGCAATTTGCAGTGTGCCTAAATCAACAAGAGTTATATGAAGTTATGTCATTTGTCAGATTTTCCAACCAGGGTAGCCTAATCCACCCAGGTTTTTTAGGCATTTTTAAAATGTTGGCTGTGTTCAAATTTGGAATAATTAGCACAACTGTAAGAGTCATTACATGATCCACCTGGATTTAATGCTGGAAGTGAGAAACAGCTGTGGCTTTTTCAAGAGCAAATCCTATGATGTTTCTGTGCACACAATTAAGTTTGAATGAAGGAAGAATATCATAGAATCATAGAATAGTTTGGGTTGGAAGGGACCTTTAAAGGGCATCTCCTCCAACCCCCCTGCTGTGGGCAGGGACATCTTCAACTAGATCAGGTTGCTCAGAGCCCTGACCAACCTGACCTTGAATGCTTCCAGGGATGGGGCATCTACCACCTCTCTGGGCAACCTGTTCCAGTGTTTCACCACCCTCATCGTAAAAAATTTCTTCCTTATATCTAGTCTAAATGTACCCTCTTTTAGTTTAAAACCATTCCCCCTTGTCCTGTCGCAACAGGCCCTGCTAAAAAGTTTGCCGCCATCTTTCTTATAAGCCCCCTTCAAGTACTGATAGGCCACAATAAGGTCTCCCTGAAGCCTTCTCTTCTCCAGGCTGAATAACCCCAACTCTCTCAGCCTTTCTTCATAGGAGAGGCATTCCAGCCCTCTGATCATTTTTGTGGCCTTCCTCTGGACCCTCTCCAACAGGTCCATGTCTTTCTTGTGCTGAGGTCCCCAGAGCTGGACGCAGTACTGCAGGTGGGGTCTCACCAGAGCAGAGTAGAGGGGCAGAATCACCTCCCTCGACCTGCTGGCCACGCTTCTTTTGATGCAGCCCAGGATACGGTTGGCCTTCTGGGCTGCGAGTGCACATTGTCGGCTCATGTCCAGCTTTTCATCCACCAGTACCCCCAAGTCCTTCTCGGCAGGGCTGCTCTCAATCCCTTCATCCCCCAGCCTGTATTGATACTGGGGGTTGCCCCGACCCAGGTGCAGGACCTTGCACTTGGCCTTGTTGAACCTCATGAGGTTCACATGGGCCCACTTCTCGAGCTTGTCCAGGTCCCTCTGGATGGCATCCCGTCCCTCAGGCGTGTCAACCGCACCACTCAGCTTGGTGTTATCTGCAAACTTGCTGAGGGTGCACTCGATCCCACTGTCTATGTCATTGATGAAGATATTAAACAGTACTGGTCCCAGTACGGACCCCTGAGGGACACCACTCGTCACTGATCTCCATCTGGACATTGAGCCGTTGACCACTACCCTCTGGATGCGTCCATCCAACCAATTCCTCACCCACCGGACAGTCCACCCATCAAATCCATCTCTCTCCAATTTAGAGAGAAGGATGTTGTGGGGGACCGTGTCAAAGGCCTTACAGAGGGCCAGATAGATGACATCGGTAGCCCTTCCCATGTCCACTGATGTAGTCACTCCATCATAGAAGGCCATTAGGTTGGTCAGGCAGGACTTGCCCTTGGTGAAGCCATGCTGGCTGTCTTGAATCACCTCCCTGTCCTCCATGTGTCGTAGCATAGCTTCCAGGAGGATCTGTTCCGTGATCTTCCCAGGCACAGAGGTGAGACTGGCTGGCCTGTAGTTCCCCAGGTCTTCCTTTTTTCCCTTTTTGAAAATGGGGGTAATGTTTCCCCTTTTCCAGTCAGCGGGAACTTCACCGGACTGCCATGACTTCTCAAATACGATGGATAGTGGCTTAGCAGCTTCATCCGCCAGTTCCCTCAGGACCCGCGGATGGATCTCATCAAGGCCCATGGACTTATGCACCTTCAGGTTCCTTAGATGGTCTTGAACCTGATCTTCTTCTACAGTGGGCGACTCTTCATTCTCCCAGTTCCTCCCTTTGCCTTCTGCGGCTTGGGCGGTGAGGCTCGAGCACTCGCCGGTGAAGACCGAGGCAAAAAAGTCATTGAGTACCTCAGCCTTCTCCATATCCCGGGTAACCAGGTCTCCCATTTCGTTCCGGAGAGGGCCCACATTTTCCCTAGTCTTCCTTTTATCCCCTATAGAAGCTTTTCTTGTTGCCCTTGACATCCCTGGCCAGATTTAATTCTATCAGGGCTTTAGCTTTCCTAACCTGATCCCTGGCTGCTCGGACAATTTCTCTGTATTCCTCCCAGGCTACCTGTCCTTGCTTCCACCCTCTGCAGGCTTCCTTTTTGTGTTTGAGTGTGTCCAGGAACTCCTTGTTCATCCATGCAGGCCTCCTGGCGTTTATGCCCGATTTCCTCTTTGTTGGGATGCATCGCTCCTGAGCTCGGAGGAGGTGATCCTTGAATATTAACCAGCTTTCTTGGGCCCCTCTTCCCTCCAGGTCTTTGTCCCATGGCACTCTACCAAGCAGATCCCTGAAGAGGCCAAAGTCCGCTCTCCTGAAGTCCAGGGTAGTGAGCTTGCTGTGCGCCCTCCTCGCTGCCCTAAGGATCTTGAACTCCACCATTTCATGGTCACTGCAGCCAAGGCTGCCCTTGAGCTTCCCATTCCCCACCAGCCCCTCCTTGTTGGTGAGAACAAGGTCCAGCATAGCACCTCTCCTCGTTGGCTCCTCTACCACTTGGAGAAGGAAGTTATCATCGATGCATTCCAGGAACCTCTTGGACTGCTTATGCCCTGCCGTGTTGTCCCTCCAACAGATATCGGGGTGGTTGAAGTCCCCCATGAGGACCAGGGCTTGTGAATGTGAGGCTGCTCCTATCTGTCTATAGAGGGCCTCATCTGCTCGGTCTTCCTGGTCGGGTGGCCTGTAGCAGACCCCCACCGTAATGTCACCTGTCCCTGCCCTCCCTTTAATCCTGACCCATAAGCTCTCTGTCGGCTCCTCATCCATCCCCAGGCAGAGCTCCATGCACTCCAGCTGGTCATTGACATAGAGGGCGACACCCCCTCCTCGTTTCCCCTGCCTGTCCTTCCTAAAGAGGCTGTATCCCCCCATCCCAACACTCCAATCATAGGACCCATCCCACCACGTCTCTGTGATGCCAATAAGATCGTAATATCTCTGTATCTGTAGTAATGCTGGTACACCTCTGTCCAGAGTCCACTGAAGGTAGGTGAAAAACTCCCATTGGCTTCAGTGAGCAGTGACTACACCCTTAGAAATGGAGTATATGTTGAAACACACCTCATCCTAAAAGACTCTTCTAGAACTTCACAGAATTTGGCATGTTATTTGAAAAACCCCGCAATGAGGTTGTTATTAGAACATTATTAAGTAGTTGTCGTGGTTTAACCCCAGCCAGCAAATAAACCCCATGCAGCCGCTCGCTCACACCCCAACTCCAGTGGGATGGGGGAGAGAATCGGGAGGGCACAAGTAGGAAAGCTCCCAGGCTGAGATAAAAACAGTTTAATAATTGAAATAAAACGAAGTAGAACAGTAATAATAACAATGAGAACAACAACAATAACAGAATACACAAAACAGGCAATGCACAATGCAACTGCTCACCGACCGCCGACCGCGTGTCATGAACGGGGGGGTGAGCCCCCCCCCCACCTGGTTTTTATACTGAGCATGATGTCACATGGTATAGAATACCCCATTGGCCAGCTGGGTCAACCACCCCAGCTGTGCTCCCGCTCCCTCCCCAGCTTGCCCTGCACGTGGCAGGGCATGGGAGGCCGAAAAAAGAAACAAAAAGTCCCCGGTGCAAGCACCACCCAGCAACAACCAAAGCATCAATGGGCCATCAACGCTCCTCTCATACCAAAACCAAAACACAGCACACCCCCCAAGCTACTGGGAAGAAAGTTAACTCTGTCCCAGCCGGAACCAGGACAGTAGTTTTATTTCTTTCACCTCATTATATTTGAGGCATTTTTTTTCACCTCTAGAGTCTATAAATCACAGGGTTAAAAGAGGCCCATAGAGAAATTTAAAAAATATTAGCCTCAGATGTTTTAGAAGAGCTTGGAGAAGAAGAGAGCAGAGAGAGAAAACAGTAGATAAAATGTTGGACCTTTTGTCATTGCCCTAATTATTTTTGGAACAAAAGCAGTGTTTGTTTTTTTTCTTTGGGACATAAGTGTATTTAGATGGAAAAATCTGTTGAATTGTGAACTGCTCCAATTCTCCTGCTTTTTAATTTTTAAATAGTTTTGAGTAGTTTACATCTTACAACTTCATTTGTTTAAATTCTGTGAATTTGTTTAAATTCTGTGAAGAAGAAAAAGAGCTAGTCAGACTCAAATCTATTTCTAAAAGTCATAACAATGTGATGTTTCTATGGCATAGTCTAGAACAAAGTCTGTTGTGTAAAACTTATCATTCGATCTAAATTTATGATAACAGAATAGATGGTTTTGCTATGGAAAAATTATTTAAACAGTGATGGAATGGAGTTGATGTTTGCTGAAGTGTGATGAAGTGCATACTGTAGTAAAGAACATATTATTTTAATTAAATGGATGCAAAAGTCTTTGTGATCTTATTATTATTATGATCATCTTTTGGTAGAATCATAGAATCATAGAATCATTAAGGTTGGAAAAGACCTCTAAGATCATCGAGTCCAACCGTCAACCCAACACCACCATGCCCACTAAACCATGTCCCTAAGGGCCTCATCTACACGTCTTTTAAATACCTCCAGGGATGGTGACTCCACCACTTCCCTGGGCAGCCTGTTCCAAGGCCTGACCACTCTCTCAGTAAAGAAATTTTTCCTAATGTCCAATCTAAACCTCCCTTGGCGCAACTTGAGGCCATTTCCTCTCGTCCTATCGCTAGTTACTTGGGAGAAGAGAGCAACACCCACCTCGCTACAACCTCCTTTCAGGTAGTTGTAGAGTGCGATGAGGTCTCCCCTCAGCCTCCTCTTCTCCAGACTAAACAACCCCAGTTCCCTCAGCCGCTCCTCATAAGACTTGTGCTCCAGGCCCTTCACCAGCTTCGTTGCCCTCCTCTGGACACGCTCCAGCACCTCAATGTCCTTCTTATAGTGAGGGGCCCAAAACGGAACACAGTATTCGAGGTGCAGCCTCACCAGGGCCGAGTACAGGGTCACGATCACCTCCTTACTCCTGGTAAAGGTCTAGACTGAGTTTTCCAGTTGCTAAAGCTTTTTGCTGACTTGCACATGATGGCTTACAGTTGCACAATAAGGGTTGATGGCAGCTATGCTGATTAACATACTGCCTCTATAATTTTAGCAAATAAGAGGCATTGTCCCAGATCATTATCATCATCTGTAATTCTCAAATGTTAGCATTAGTGTTATCTAGCACTACTGTTAGCTATTGCAGGACAGAATTGCCTGCTTGCTCCTTTTAAAAGCTGAACTGAATTGTATCCCTTTGTTCCAAGGGGGAGCTCAGCTTCTGGAATAGAGCAATCCTCAGTAGCTGACTTGTCCTTTCTAAAATATAAAAGGCTAAGGGGAAAGTATGGTTTTGCAGAAGGAAAAAAGAACAACTTGGGACTCTAAATCACACAGACTTTTTGGAAGTTATGTGCAGCATATTGAATACTAGTGAATCAAGAGCAGATTCCAGCCTTTTCTTTGCTGAGTGAAAGCCTTCCTGCAGCAGTATTAAAAAAAAAGCGTTCAGTGTTGTTCAGCTTCTGCTTTTTTTCATCTGTAGTAGGAATATTGTCTGGAGTTTGCAGTGTTGTAGAAGCTATAAATTATGTAGCTTCTGTCAGTACAGAACAGTACAGTATTTCCAGCACAGTATTTTGTTTACCTGTAGCTGCCACCTTTGAAGTGCAGAGTTGCTTCATGCAGTCCTTTGTTGTTCTGTTCTGTTATAAGCTGACATTTACATGTTACAAAAAATAATTAGTACCCAAACATTTAAAAGTTTGAATGATTTCTGTTTCCCATATAGACTATGGCTTTTAGTTGTAGTGGAAAGAATTTGTTTTGTTTTGTCTTATTGTTGTTAGTGGTGGTTTTTTTGTTTGGTTTTTTTTTTTTTCAAAGCGGAATTCCAAAATTTCTGCAGTAAGGGGGAATAGCTGTCTGACAAACAAAAGTATATTGTATGCTGATGCTAAAAATCACTAGAAATACTTCCAAAAACCTTCCTGCTATGTTGGTTAGAAAATTGGGTCATCTGTGTGCTTCATTACTGTGGTTTGATTTATATTGCCTAATTGCAACTAGATTTCCGGGGCTTTAGAATTGTTTATTCCATTAGGAAAAATAGTAGCTTTCTGTTTAAAGAAGAAGAAAAATTTCTGGCAGGAGGCAAAGAAGGCTGTATGTACATCTTCATAAAATTGTCACTGAAAAATAAATGCCTGTATGCATACTCAGAGGCCATTGTTGTGGGTTCCTGGCTGGAAGCAATTGGAGTCCTTGAATAAAACACAGCAATCCTGGGTTCCTCAGTACAATCTGTTTTGTTTGAATTTTTTTTTTTTTTTTAATAAGAATAGTGTGGCTGCATTCATTCTTCAAGAGAAATGGGAAAATATTTGATGAATTTGATAAAGGGACTTGGCAGGATTTAATTTTATAATAAAACAATTTGAAAGTTTGGATGCATGAATCGTACATCTTAGTTTCTCTTTGTGTTCAAAGGACTTATTTGGAAAATAAAGTAGATGCCTTTGCTCGAGGGCAGTGTAGGATAGAATGGCCTACATGTGGTCAGGTCTATGTTGGAGTGAATTTTCATTAAATTTTAGTGTGTTGAGTTCTGTATTTAATTTTGTGCTGTCAGACCTTATGGATAACGTCTCTGAGATGATGGGCATTAATGTCAGACCAAGCCTCAGCTCCCTATTTTGGCATGCTAATAGCATATGAACAGAATACTTGGCACTAGGAGGAGGCAGTGCAGCCCAGTGGCCTGACTGCTGCCGGTGAGCATCAAGGGCTGTCTCTGGTATGTGAAAGTGGTGATTTATGATATGGAGTCTTCTGCAATGCTTTTATTTGAGTATGCTGCTGTTGTGCATGTTTGTGTTAGGGCAGCAAATCTGTGTTGTTGTGTACAATTCCTCTGTGGATATCAGAGGTTGCAGGGAAAAAATTGTGAAGGAAGAGAAATTTTTAGATTGTCTCACTTCTCTAAACTTCCCGGTTGTTTGTATTAATTTTGGAGGAGATATCTGGAAACCCTGGCTCCAAGAATGTTATAACTCAGCAGGCAGCTATTAGTAAACATGCAGAGGGGAACGCCTGCAGCAACCACAGGACGGCTTTCTGTGCCTCTCCTCGAGACCTAGCTTCTATGACAACTTCACTTACAAGCTATTTGTTAAGACTTTGATGTAGAAAAGAAGACAAGCAGATATAAGATATGATCCTTCTGAGTTATTAGTGGGTATTACAAAGCAAAAGAGATACAAGTGGCTTAGCAGCTGTTTCCAGTTAGCCATGACTTCTTGTGTAACTTGGTGGTGATGCTTTAATCCAGGGAGGGAAGAGTATAGAATCATAGAATCATAGAATCATTAAGGTTGGAAAAGACCTCTAAGATCATCGAGTCCAACCGTCAACCCAACACCACCATGCCCACTAAACCATGTCCCTAAGCGCCTCATCTACACGTCTTTTAAATACTTCCAGGGATGGTGACTCAACCACTTCCCTGGGCAGCCTGTTCCAATGCTTGACCACTCTTTCAGTAAAGAAATTTCTCCTAATGTCCAATCTAAACCTCCCTTGGCGCAACTTGAGGCCATTTCCTCTCGTCCTATCGCTAGTTACTTGGGAGAAGAGACCAACACCCACCTCGCTACAACCTCCTTCCAGGTAGTTGTAGAGCGCGATGAGGTCTCCCCTCAGCCTCCTCTTCTCCAGACTAAACAACCCCAGTTCCCTCAGCCGCTCCTCATAAGGCTTGTGCTCCAGGCCCTTCACCAGCTTCATTGCCCTTCTCTGGACACGCTCCAGCACCTCCATGTCCTTCTTATAGTGAGGGGCCCAAAACGGAACACAGTATTCGAGGTGCGGCCTCACCAGGGCCGAGTACAGGGGCACGATCACCTCCCTACTCCTGCTGGCCACACTATTTCTGATACAAGCCAGGATGCCGTTGGCCTTCTTGGCCACCTGGGCACACTGCTGGCTCATATTCAGCCAGCTGATGACCACCATCCCCAGGTCCTTTTCCGACAGGCAGCTTTCCAGACACTCTTCCCCAAGCCTGTAGCGTTGCCTGGGGTTGTTGTGACCCAAGTGCAGGACCCGGCACTTGGCCTTGTTGAACCTCATACAGTTGGCCTCGGCCCATCGATCCAGCCTGTCCAGGTCCCTCTGCAGAGCCTTCCTACCCTCGAGCAGATATGAGTTACTCTTCCACTAATACAATGTAAATATTTGTGCAGAAGAAAAACTATTATGCAGAGCATTATTCTGTGAGACTGTAGTTCCCAAACATAGAATCACAATGATTATCTTTAAAAAAAAAAAAAAGTTTTTGTAAGGTTAGGTGGTTAGGTCTCACATATACATGAGCTGTCTGCATGATCTTTTCCAGGCCGTTAATATCTTTTTGTTTCGTTATTTCATCCACTTGCATGCTTTCTTTTTTCACCATGCTTTCTCCCATCTTCAGATAAAGCATAGGACACTTTCTCCATTTCTCTTGTTTTCCTCATCAGTTTGTCATCATTTTCCTTTGTTCTTCCAACGCCAGCCAAACTGGAGACATTTTCTTCTTTTATCCATAGCTAAATGTTATGGATCTCAACAGTGAAGGGGAAGAATGACCAAGAGGACAGGCAGGCTGAGTGACAGGGTGAGCTTCTGCAGTTGCTCCAGCCTGAGAGCACTCATGTGATGAGTTTTGTAAAAGATCAGGTCAGCCATCAGCAGCAGAGCTTTTGTTCAGAGGAAAAGGTACATGATTACAAAGAATTGACACCTTTTCTTAGAGATTGAAAAAGTTTATCACTGGTTTTCTAAAAGTTAATTCAGGATCTTTTTGAGAGAGTAGATCTTGCAATGGAAATTTGTTTCTTCCTAAGGATATGCTACAGAGATGTGTTGATAGGCAGGTAGGTTGAATATCTGAGACAAAGCGTTAAGAGCAAAACCTTAATTACTTGTTTTGTCTTGCTACCATTGTGGATCAGCGGTCCATGTTATGATAATACTGGTAGGCCAAGGTCAAGCACATCCCTACAGAAGTGTATGATGACTTGTATAGTGTGTTTTTGAAGTACCTGTGAACTGGATCTGCATTCTTCTGTTTTATTTTTCTGTTAAAATGTTGTCATACTAACTATTGAAGGATGTGATTTAAGGTTTTGATGAACATGTCAAAGTTCTTCCTACTCTCAGAGCTCAGTTCTTGGCTTTAAATGCAATTTTCAAAAACCCACAAAACAACATAAGGAAAATTTAATTTAACCTTGCATCCTTCCTACTTAAAAAAGAAATATGACTTCAGGCATCAGCTTTTTGTGTAAGGAATTAACTTTTACTTGCCAAAAGATAGTCTTAAAAGATAGAAAGAGTTTTCCCTTGCTCTTAGGATAATACCAGCAACAGTCATAAATGAAGAGCCTGTAGATTGCACTTTGCAGGGGAGAGATGGATGACAGGGGAGGGGGAGGTAAATAGAAGTATCCCTCTTTTTCTCTTTCCCAAATATTATATCTCTATAGAAAAAAGCTATGTAGACAGAAATTGAAAAGTATAGATTAAAATGGCGATGAAACAGAACAGTAAAATCAATTCAACCCACACCTAAATAGTTCAATTTTTTTTTTTAGAAGGACAGCTACCAACAAATAAGTAAATTAATGTTGAGCTACAAAGGCCATTAAAAGTTTGTGGGTTTTTTTTACTTCATGTTAAAAATACTGTGTCTGTTAGCTGAATACAGCTTACTACACTAGAGAAGAAATTTTATTCAAGCTACTGTAAATATTTTTCCTAAGTCACTTTCTTTTGACTCTGTGGGATTAGAGAGGATATTTTCTCTATATATGTTCTAATGAAAGTGTGAAAGCAATGCAGTAACTCTTGACTGAATTTGGGTACATTTTGAATATTCTTTTCAAATTTGTTTCAGCACTAGCTGATGGTTGCAGTTGAAGAATAATGGGTCATTTTTCAGCTTTGTGAATGGTGTTTTTCAGAATGCGGCCATTGGAAGCATTGAAATTCAACTTGCAAGGACTCTTCATAGCAAGAAGAGTTCTCTCAAAAGGGTTTTTTGTGGGTTGTTGTTGGTTTTTTGTTTTTTCTTTTAAATAGCCCACTATAATCTTTAATCCTGCCAAACAGAGATTCACTGCTATAGATGCAAAACCCAGGCACATTTGTATGCTTATTATGTAAGTAAGGAGACTAAAAAAAGAAGCATAGTGTTATAGGCTAACTATTATGCGAATGATGTTGGCATTACAAAAAAAGAAAGCAAGGAAAGTTGTTGTACTTCTCCTTTTACTGCCAGAGGCCTCTGTTAAGGAGAATGAGATGAATGGCTGAGAAAATATCCCAAATAAATATACTGTGTAAATCTTCACTTTCACATAGGATCTTACTCTCTTTGGGCATGCTAACCTATTAACCTGGGACTTTTGGCATCAAATGGCAGCTTAACCCACCACAGAGTGCTTCCCGTGCTGTCATATACTATGCACAAAGATCGCTTCTTGCCAATTAGCTCTACCCTGCATGAGCCCCTTTATTGCTTTCAAGGGTTTTTTTCAAATTTGATTCTTCAGCCTGTATTACATTGTGAAAGGCCCTGAAGGGCTGACTTGTGTCTTTCACTTGGGTAACCGAAACAGGATTTGTTTTAGAGGACTTAACATGTGGCTTGAGTAAGAGAATATTTCATCAATAGTTGTGCTTTTTTCCATTTCAGCATTCTTTTTTCAATCTCTGTGGCTAAATCAGTGATAAAAGCTTTTACAAATTATTAGATCTGAGAAGTGAAGGCTAACTCGGCAGCATACTTCACATAAACAAGTGCTCTGAGTTGTGAGTTGGAAAGGCAACTTCTCTGGCACAGAGGCAATTTATGACATTTTAAAAGTCTAGAAAAACTGAGACAATACACACACAAAAAAAAAAATCAAAGGCTGGAAATATTTCATGCTCTGACTTGTAATTTTAATTGTTTTGGGGGTTTTGTTGTTCTTACAAACCAAGTTAGGAGCAAAAGCTGCAGCCTTTCTTTTAGATACATTTTGAGTTAATTTGGCGATCTTTTGTAATGCCTCTAAATCCAACCTCCTGAAAATAAATGTTTGCTTTTGGACTGTCTGAACCCTTCTAGGAACAGAAGTGACTTTTTAATCTTGGCATGGTGCAATAAGAGAATCAAACCCAAGTCTGGCTCAGATTTTCTCTTACAGCTTTGAAATGTAAAAAATGGCTGAATGTGTTCCTCCCTATAAAGTATTATGGGAAGTGGGTTGAACCAGTTAAATCCTGCCTCTGCTGGAACTGAGAGTAAAATCTTACACATCTTCCAAGTCTATATTCAGTATTGTTAGATTAGGGCTGAAACCTATTTTGTCAGTACATTCAGGTCCTCCATGAAGAATAGGAATACAGCTGGTTGTCTGGTAGTCCTGGGCAGTCTGGGGGAAAAAATGTTGACTTTGGACTATGAGGAATGTTCTGCTTAATTTCCATGTCCTTCCCTCTCTGACCTCCAATTTCTTTGTTGAAATACATTGTTGGGGGGTTAATTTCTTAGGATTTCAATTTTTGAATCTACCTTCTAGGTGTCAGCTTAGAATACAGTAGGGCTTCCAAACTATCCAGGAAATGTTTTCACATTAGCAAAATCTTGTCATGACAAAATGCATGTGCTAGTGAGTACTTAGTACTGAAAATAAATGGCAGTTAAGATGAATAAGTCATTACATGAATTTGGAACCATGTGACAAACACATCTGAACTGTGTATTTCGGCCAAATAGGCAGTGAAATCACTACTTCAGACTCTTGGACTGAAATAATTCTGCTTGTCCCTTTACTTCCCTGTGTAACACTCACTAAACTTATTTATTTCTCAGCTCACTTTAAAACAATGTTTTTATGTTGAAAATAATTGGGAAACAGACTCCAGATATTTTACCAGCAGATTAATGGGTAAAAGCTTTGTTTCAAATAGGTTTTTATTCTCTGTTTCACAGCTGAGTCCATAAATAAACTTGCACAATCTGCAATTTAATCAAGCTTAATCTTTCCCCTAGCACCCACAGGAACTGCCAGTGATGCAAACATTTGGGAATTCTAATTGTATACACAGTGTTACCTAAATCCTTTCATCTCTTTTGGAGAAATTCTTTCCTGTCTGTTATCTGAAAACTAAAATACTTCAGTTAGTATCAGCTCTTCCTGAAGGGAAAAAGGAAAAGGTGATTTATTTTATTTAAATACAAATTTACTAATGCTCTTATTATTTTGCTGGAAGCTGAGTCTCGTTGCTTTCTTCACTGTGTGCACTTATAGACACTTAGAGATGTACTTTGTTTTTCTATACGATATACACTTGCAACATTTATTCATTTTTTTAATTACATATTTATTGCAGTTGGAACTTTCCGACCTGTGTGTTCACATTGATTCTTTAAAACTCTGAGAGGACATATTTTGCATTTAAGATTAGTATACCCAACTCCCATGACTGAGAGTAAAGTATTTTCAATTATGTATGTAATAACAAAAGCACTCGGCACTTGACAGTCTAGAAAGAGATGGAGGTTCTCAACAAGTATATTTTACCTTCCAAGAGCCCACAGAAGCCTCCAATAGAGGCCTCCTCTCATTAATCCCATGCCGGGATTTAGTGTCTGATGTTCTGATTTCAAAAGTGCTCTAGCCCCAGAAAGCATTCTGCAATAAAATCAGTGTCCTGAAGATAAGAACAACAGGCTGAAACAAAGTAGATTGCTGGAACTGTATGACTAAACCAACTGGAAGCTCGTTCTTTGAGAGCTTGCTTGGACAGTCTGTGCATGTTTCTTAGTTTTTTAGGGTTTTTTTTTAATATGCACGTGTAGCTGCAATTTCTAACTGTTGAGCTCCCTGGAGGAAAATGAGCTTTGAGATAGGACTTGGAGGATAGTCATGGTAGATGAGGTCAGGAAGAGAATTTGGGCCAAAAAGGCCCTGAATGCAGCATAAGAAGAAGAATGTGATGCAAAAATCTTCCATTCTTGCTGCAGACCGCTCAGTGTGTGGAGGGTTTTTTGTTTCTTTTTCTTTTCACAAGCCTAATCTGTCAGCTGGTGTGATGTATGGTGCTAGTCTGTAGCTGGAGAGCGATGTGGCAATCCCTTCCCTGCTCCAGGATGCTTCATGCTACAGGTCTGTGATGCAGACCCAGCTCTGGCCAGGAGGATCATGGAGGGGGAAGAGGCCACAGCCAGATCTGTATGTCTGTAAAATAAGGACTGAACTGCAGGAAACCATTAGAGAAGCTAAGTTGTGCACTTTCTGCATGCTCCAGGATGGTCGGTAGCTTCATGTGGGGTGTCCCCCTGTACTCGGCACTGATGAGGCTGCACCTCGAATACTGTGTTCAGTTTTGGGCCCCTCACTAAAAGAAACACATTGAGGTGCTGGAGCACGTCCAAAGAAGGGCAACGAAGCTGGTGAAGGGTCTAGAGAACAAGTCTTATGAGGAGCGGCTGAGGGAACTGGGACTGTTTAGCCTGGAGAAAAGGAGGCTGAGGGGAGACCTTATCGCTCTCTACAACTACCTGAAAGGAGGTTGTAGCGAGGTGGGTGTTGGTCTCTTCGCCCAAGGAACTAGCGATAGGACAAGAGGAAACAGCCTCATGTTGTGCCAGGGGAGGTTTAGATTGGATATTAGGAAATATTTCTTCACCGAAAGGGTTGTCAAGCCTTGGAACAGGCTGCCCAGGGAAGTGGTTGAGTCACCATCCCTGGAGGTATTTAAAAGACGTGTAGATGTGGCACTTAGGGACATGGTTTAGTGGTGGACTTGGCAGTGCTAGGTTAACGGTTGGACCTGATGATCTTAAAGGTCTTTTCCAACCTAAACAATTCTAAGTTTATTATTAGTATCCTTGCACCGAGCCCACAGCACGGGGGAATCTGTCCTCCCCAGATCTCTTTGAAACTTTGGGGGGGTCTCGCCCAGCACCAGGGTTCTCCTATGGGTGTCTTCAGGCTGGTGAGACCATGAGGTTTCTGGTATGCCAGCACCAGGATCACCGGCTCTGGTCGCAGCAGCCCTCCTGCTCGGTATCGGAGCCAAATGATAGTTGGGCTTTTTTGTCCAGAGCCAGAGGCGCTGCTTCTCTGACCACCTCACTGCTGTTATTTTCAAACGCAAGTGTTACGATTGGGTGCTGCATCACCAACCCTTTTTTTGAGATGGGTTTAAATGTATATTTTTGCAAGAATTGTCAGGGTTTGGGGTTGGGGTGGGGTCGGCAGGCTGTTGCTTAGGAAAAGAATTGGTAGGAAAAGCCTCTTCAAAACTTTGTCTGGAGTGTAGTGTCTGAATACGAGTTCAATTGTAACATGGGTATAGGAGGAAGAACTTTTTAATGAAAACAGAAGGATTATTTTTCCAGTTTTAATCTCTAAGTGGGCAGGGTGCCCACTGCGTACAATTGGACCAGTGTGACCAAACTACAGAAAAATAAGAGAGACTAAATAAAACTACATTGTTTTTAAACAGCATAGATATGAGATAAGCAATAAAGCTGAGTCCTTTGTGGGGAATATACTGCACACCAGCCTGTGAGCCACTGAAACATTGCTGAAGTGAAATAATTTCAGCCCGTGACTCCAGAGTTGTGACTGTGAACAAAGAAATATCAATAGTTTTGTTGGGTTTTCTGGAAGAAGTTTCTGTTTCTAGGGGCCATAATCCGTGGGGAGATTTAAGCAATTTTTGTGAAACATTGCTTGCCTATAAACAGAGATAATGGCTTAGCTTTAGGTAAGCCAACAGCGTTCTTGCTTCTAAAGCTTTGATATGTGACGCTGTAATTTTTGTAATAAATATCCTTTAATTTGTGATGCCGAAGGCCATTATCTGAAAAGAAAGGGGAGGTCTTGCTCTCCTCCCCACCTGCTCCCTGTTGTGTGGTCCTGCCCCCTTCCTACTGCCAGCTGGGATGCTTCTCATCTTCACTGGGAGCCCATTCAACTTGCTCACTTAGAAAATGCCTGTGTGGTTGTTTTCTAGTTTTTTTTCCTCCCCCTCTCTTCTGGGTTAACTTTTTTATGGGTTGGCGGATTAAATCACCCCATGGAGGGACCTAGTGGCCACCAGAATGGTTGAGGAAAGTGGAAAGAAAATGTAGCCAGGAATGGGGAGAAAAAGGTCAGGTTTAGCCTCCAAGGAGTCCCTGCTAGGCTGGCTCAGCTATAACATCTAATTTCACTCTTCACAATAGTGTGTGTGTGGACATTTTTAAGTAGCATTGCAGATGCAGAACGAGGGAGCTTTAAGAATGCTGTCACGCAGAGTTCTAAAAGGTAAGGAAATGTCAGATTTGAGGTTGCTTGTGCAAAATAAATTCTGTATACTTCTAGGTGCTTTTCACCTCTTATCATTAACATCCAGTTGCTCTCCCTGAGTTAGCTGGTTGGGGTGTCCCCTAGACAGCCCCTGTTTCTTGACCAGTGAGTCTTGTCTCCCTGATCCAGACTCTCCATCTTCTTCCAGCTCACTTCATCCTTTCAGCCCACCCAGTCTCCTGCCATGGTGTGGTTGTTGTTATTGTTTGTGTGTGTTTGGTGGGTTGGTTTTTTGGTTTGTTGTTTTTTTTTTTTTTAAAGCTCTTTGACTGTTTCCTTCCAAAGCAGCCCCCCAGCCTGGCCCTCTTCATAGCCCAGTTGCTGGCAGGAGAGAGAAAAGCACGCCCTGTCTTCAGCTGATTCCAACTCTGGTCCGTCATGGTGCACAGCTGATTGAAATCACATGTTGTCCCACAGGGATGGTGACTCTGCCTTTCTGGTCAGGACTCTGGCTTTAGGGAACAGTGTGCAAGTAAGGATGCAGTCTGTGGAGGTTTGAGTTGTGTCCTGGTTTCTTCCTAGTGCTGTGTTTTGGATTTAGTATGAGAAGAATGTTGATAACACACTGATGTTTTCAGTTGTTGCTAAGTACCTTGTCAAGGACAACTTCCGTGCTACCAAGCTAGACTAGGAGGGAGCACAGCCAGGACAGCTGGCCCAGCTGGCCAACGGGGTATTCCATACCATGTGACGTCATGCTCAGTATATGAATGGTAGGCGTGATCCAGGAAGTAGCGATTGCTGCTTGGTTATCGGTCAGCGCGGGTGGTGAGCAATTGCATTGTGCATCACTCATTTTGTATGTTCTATCATTATCATTATTATTTTCCCTTTTTCTGTTCTATTAAACTGTCTTTATCTCAACCCACGAGTTTTTCTCACTCTTACCCTTCCGATTCTCTCCCCGTCCCACTGTGGTGGGGCGGGGGGAGTGAGTGAGCGGCTGCGTGGTATTTGGCTGCCTGCCAGGTTAAACCACGACAAGTTGCTAGACAAATTTCAGAAAGGCTTACAACTGCCAAATCAGGGTAGATGTGCACCCCTCAATGTCACATATCAGCTGATGGAATAGAAGATTTTATCCCCTCTTACAAATCTTACTTTTCTATCAAGCTAACAGGCATTTGAAATTTGACAGGAATGTCTTTTCTTCTTGAAGAAAAGGTCACCAGAAGCTTTTAATGCTGAAAAAATGTAGCTTCATTTTCTAAAACATTTTAACTGTTTGGCTGAAATTCATGCAAGAAAATTCAGCCTCAGGCAGGCATCTGGCGTGGAAAGTTTCAGCCCAAACTGCTATTTTGGCAAAGTTGTAAGTAATGAAAATGTTTTAAGAGTGGAAAATGTTGAACAATCTCTGTACTAAGACAGAACTTACATTTTGGTGGATAAAGGGAACCTGTGCTGGAGTTTTAGGCTGAACCACAACAACTTTCATTCCCCTTTCCTGTAAGGGGAAGCCCTTAACCAACTTGAAATTCTCCAACAAACAACTGTGTCAGTTAAATTTTTTTCTAACACTTATGTAGTTATTTTCTGCAGCCTTAGCTATTACCGAGTGAAAAGTGGAGAAGCTCTGTCCTAGCATAACTAAAACTTCAGGAAGAACATCCTTGGGTTGTGGTGGCGTACAAAACTTTTATTGCAGATTCCCGCAGTGCGCTGCTAATGCTGCCAGGAAGCCAAGCAGCGTATTGTGTTATGGGATTCAATTTTACAATTAGTTCTGGACCGTTCTGAGCATGTGCATCATCTGGGCTGGAAGTTACTGCAAAACCCCTTGGGTGTCTTGCATCTGCATCCCAGAGGAGGTATTCTAGCAACACAGTGACTGCCCTGCACATTCTGTTTTGTTTTGGTTGATTTATGGTCCTGTAGTTCATAGACTGGCTGTGTGAAGGGCATGAATCTCAAGTTTGACTGCACTGTGAAAGAAAACTCTCTTCAAATCACCCTGAAATTCTTACTGCACTTCTTTCTGGCCATGTGAGCTTACCCCAGCTACAGCTGCTTTTGTAGCTCTTGCTGAAACTTGAAACTGGGAGAAAGGTAGAGAAAAATCTGTATACGGATTTTTTGAATGTTAACCCCACACAGCATTTTTTTTCCCCGTTCTGTTTTCTTATGGCTCTATTCAGCAGCGCTGTTGTTTTTAAAGTACCCTAATTAGCTTGTGTCTCATTTAAGGACAAAATTGTTCGTTGGATCAAACATCCATCTATTAAGGGTTTATGCTCTGTTTGTGAACCCTGTTTCTAGGAATCTAGTTGTATTACTTACCTCAGTTAATACCATATTATAGATCTTTCATATGAATTAAGGCTCCTTGGATCTTCCCTCATATCTCACATTTTTAACATCTCTGGCCATTCTTGTTGCTGTCCTCTGGTCTCTCTTGTCTTGTCTACATCTTTTGCTAAAGTGTAAAGCAAAAAGCTGTATGCATTGAAAGTGCGTGGAATCACTGCCTTCTATGTCCTGGTAAGAGTACCAATACATCCTTGAATTAGAAGGCTTTAGTTTTGCTTTTGCTTTTTTCACATCTTGTCATACTTTTGACTCCTACTCAGTTGCGACCCATTTTATACTTGGATCCTTTTCTGTAGTACTGCTAGCTGTTCTTCACTCTGTATTTATATATTTGATTTCTCTTTCTTGCAACTTGCCCTCATTGAAAGTTGTCTTTTTTATTTCATGCTATTTTATGTTGTACTTTCAAGAAATAACTGAGTAGTGTTCTGTGTTACCGCTATGTCCAGATTCCCGGATGCTTCAATTACTTTTTAAAAACAAAACCAAAACCTCATTCATCACCCCCTTCTGACTGAGAATGGGAGAATGGGACAATTTTTGAAGTAGGGGTTGTTCTGGTCCCTCCTCCTCTTTTTTTCTTCAACCAGAGACATTCCAAACCTGTCTGTCTGCAATTTTTTGGACATCTGAGCAAATACATACATTCTCGAGATACAGCAAAAGACTATCTCCTTCTCATGTACCATTTCTGGCTGAGAAAGCAGCAAAGCTGTTCCGAAATGCATCAATATTCTATCATTGCACTTTTCCTTTTCCTCATTTAATCTCATTGGTGTCAGTTAATTCATAGTTCTTGATATGTACCAAGGCTTCAAGTTCATTGCGTTTATGATATGTAATTCCTATAGGCAGGTCCAATTACTGACTTCTATTTCAATGAGGATGCCTTTTGAATTCTTCTACTTAAGATCATGTCTGCCTTACAGTGAGAAGTTGTAAGGCTTACCTTTGATTTAATCAGTTTTAGCTTACTGTATTTTTTCATTGTCTTTTCAGATGTGTCTGTTTCTTTGAAATGCGGTCTCAGAAAGCTCCTAATTGTTTGTACCTTCTGATAGCTGCTTGGTAGACTTAGTGGAAACCACTGTCTCAGCTCACAATATCTGAACATAGCACAAGAATTTTTCGACATAGGTAGTCTTCTAGTGTTACAGCATATATGGGCAATGTGAATATAACGTAAGCATCAGTTTTAATTGTGAAGAGGAAAAACAAGCATCCCTGTTTTTTGGAGAGGGCTGGTGCTCAGCCTTTTGTTGTGTTCAAAGCATTAAAGTCAGGATGTGATGGACACGCAGTGATACATTCACCCTCAACTAAGTTTCTCCATTACCTGTTTTCTTTAAGAAGCTGTTTCCCAGTGATTTCATGATACATGTTTATTCTTCTGAACTTTTAAAAGGTCACTCATCATTTCAAGGGCTCTCTCAGATGATTAGTAATCAGAGTCTTGCTTCCTGAATACCAGACGATCTAAGTGAAAACATAGTAACTGAGTCAGTTTGTTGTTTTGTTTCTAAGATTACATTTGTAGATGCATGTTAATGCTCAAAAGAAGCTTGTATTTCTGTGATCAAATAGCAAGGCAAGCCTTATGGAAATGATGAGTTCATAAACTGTTGGTGATGAAGTTAGAATTTTTAAATGATACTGAGCATTTCTAAGTATATCCTATGAAATCTTTCTGCTCAGGAAAAAAATAATCTATGCAAACATATTTACTGTTTCAAAAGTTTTGCTGTAGTTGAGAAGCCTGATATATCTACAGCCTTGATGTTGTGTATTAATTTCTTCTGGGAAACAAATTCAAACAATGTCACTAACCAAAGGGATTTTTGTGTTAATATTCTGGTGGGTACATGAAAGAATTTTGCCAGCTGAAAGATCAGTGTCGTAGTCTGTATTTGTTTTGTGCTTTAAGCCACAATTTTATTTTAACTGGGAGCTAAATAATATTATGCAGGACAAGTTAATGCAGAATATGTGTAGCAAATCTTTTCAAAATAAAACAAAACAAAAGACACACCCCCACCACTTCTCCCCAGTGAGCATTGCCCTAGATTTTGTTGTTGGAATCAAATGGGCTTCAATTTCTTGCTTTCATGGCTGGGGGGAAAAAAAAGTGTGGGGGGTTGTTCTCTATTTTCTCTCTGTCTGATTTTTACAGTGCATCTGTTTGACAACATGCATCAGAGTTTATCAGAACTGGAATAACACTTACTTCCCTGAGATACTATATTGGAGCATGACTCTGAATTAATTTAGATGTACATGTAGTATTATTGTCAGACTTAAAAATTTGCTCTATGCTAATGCTTTATTTTCCCAAGCTAAATATAGATCTTTTTAAAAGATATGTTCTTTATATGCTACCTTACATAATGAACTGAGTTTATAGTATATTTTTAAAATCAGCTTTTAAGAAAGGTACAGTAGTGGAAGTGTTACAATATCCTCTGTTTTTCCAGTATCGATGCAAATATGGCTTATGTCTACCAAGGCAGGGAGGAAAATAAGGTAAATAGAGGTTTTCTGTGTTAATTGTTTCCATGCCTCATTTGTCTTACAAAGACATCACTTGTTCTTAAGTGATTAACTACCACTACCACAAGTACAGTACCAACAAACCTGAATGAATGCTTTTTTCTCTGCTGTCTCAGAAAGCAGAAGAGAAAATGGACAAGTCATCCTTGTTTTTCTCAGTATTGTGCTGCTAAACGGTCATTTTTTAACTGTTTCAAAACCAAGCTTAGGATAATTCCTGCCTTCTAAGCGATATTCGTATTTGCTCATAATCATCATAAGGGCATGACTCTGCAGTGTGAGGTAAAAATCCTAGCAGCTGTATTGAACTCTTGAATGTTTTACTCCCTCAGTTATAAGAGTTTCAATGGTAGCCTACCTTTAGGAAACTAGGTTGTTTGGGGTCTGATAAAGGGATGTAGCCAGTTTTAGTCTAACTCAGGTCGTCTTTAGCAGCATTCTTCTGTATATGTCTTCCTAGTATTTTCAGGAGACAAAATATAGTTTAAAATGCATGGAGGGATAACTGCCTGCTTGTCCCAAGACCCTTCTTGATCGTTTCCTCCCAAAGAAATAATAGTTTAAGCTTTGGATTTTAGCCTGTCATTCTAAAGGAACACACCATGGTAAGGTTAGACTTATTTCCATAATCCATGTTCTTCATGGGGATTGCTTACAAGAGTTCATAGGTGTCCTGTTTCTTGGTCTTAGTTGAGGCTGAGTCGAATTTATTTTTTTTCCCCAGCATTACATTCTTCAATGTTGAAAGGTTACTGCTATGTTTGATAAATTCCAGTCATCTGTATTAATCTTCCTTTTACAAATTCCCCAAGAGTTTTCAAAGGTTAAGCCATCACTGACCATTCTTTTGCATACATTTCAATTATCTGCTGTTCTTCTACAGCTTCTTATAAAATCCAGTATCACATTTCCTAGGTCATCATTTAACATTTGTATTATAAAATTTCTGGTTATGTAATTTTTTGTACTGATGAGTGGTATAAAGCATCCGCAGCTCAGAGGCGCCTGGAGTGAGGACACCTGCTCATGTCAAACATGCCCCAGGTCAGGCAGAGCTTGTTTTTCACCACTGTTATTGAGAAGCAGTGGTGCTGCTGAGCTGCCCTGCCAGGTTGTCCTTGAAGAACGGTGTAGGCTTTCCAAGTTGGCCTTCAGCAGCGAGGCTCTAGGAGCATGAACGAATGCATCAGTCTCCACACAGGTGCAACTGAATGTCCATCATTTCTATCGTTCCTCTTCATATTTTACCAAACTCTCATAATCTTTGAGTATAGTAGTAGTGCTTTGACCTTTTCCTATGCATGCAGCTTTCCTGTGCAGGTTATTGTAACAGTCTGTGTTTGCATTTCCATAGTGTGCTTTGTTCCACCACACTCTTCCTCTCACCAGCCGATTCCTATTTCTTTATTTTCTTTTTTAACCATATTTGCATAAAGATGTGGATGTTTTACTGTTACTTTCCTTCCTCACCAACTCACAACTGCTCCAGATTTATTTTTAGCATTTTACCTTATCTCTTCCTTGCATTTGCTTGTGGTTTAAGTAGTTTCTGCTTATAGCTTCCTGTAAAAAAAAAAATCCTTGAACATAAATATCGGTTTGGAAACAAGGGAGAGGATTGATTTACTAGGTATAACTGTGACCAACATGTTAGTTTTACATTTCAGACACACATGCCTAATCTAACCTAACCTGTCATGTTTTTTGTTTTTTCTACAAACCAACCAACCAACTTCCCAAGTACCTTTTTATACAACCTTATTGTAACAGCTCGTAAAGAAACCAAAATCTGGTACACAAAGGTTTTCCACATTTGGGGAAAGGAGCTATATGCATTCTTGTTCTTCTTGCAGCATATTTCATTGCAGTTTCAACTCCTTTTAAGCCCTCACACATACGAGACAGCATCTGTGGAATAACAAAGAGAATCAGGGCTGCACACATGCTGCAAGCAGTGTCTGGCTCTAGCATATGGCAACTGAGAGCAGCGTTGCTGCACAGCTCCCATGGTTTCTTATTTTAACCTGTAGTTGGGAGACAAGATGTTGTGCGAGTCCTAGATAAACAGACTCTTCTCAAACTCTTCAAAATGCTTTAGAGTTTTTCTGATAATTTTATGTTAAACCCCCCCTGGAGTGAATACTGACGTTCTTCCTTTGTAACTAAGTATTTTAAAAAAATTCAAGAGTTCAATACAGCTGCTAGGATTCATAGAAGTTTTACCTCACACTGCAGAGTCATGCCCTTATGATGATTATGAGCAAATATGAATATTGCTTAGAAGGCAGGAATTATCCTAAGCTTGGTTTTGAAACAGTTAAAAAATGACTGTTTAGCAGCACAATACTGAGAAAAACAAGGATGACTTGTCCATCTAATACCTTCTGCCTTTTATATGCCCTTCCCTGAATAGGATAGCAGATTTTGATTGTAGTGAAAAAGGAATAAAGTAGTTTCTTTCCCTTCTTGGGAAAAACACGTGGAGTATAAAAATGTGAGTGTTCTTGTAGTCAGTGACACACACGTTGAACATGGAGGAGCACAATTGCCATTCATCTCCTGCAGCAATCTGTGAAGGTCTCTTCCAGTCCAAAGAAGATAAGCCTGTGAATTTTGGTAAAAGATAAGCTGTGTTCTCTAGTGCTCTATCCAGACCTGCTCAGGCAGCATCTTAAAATATTGCTCAATACTCAAGCAGGTATCATCAACAGTGCAGATGCCATCAGCTATGAAGCCAGTGGCGACAGCTCTGCTACCAAAGTCTGGTACATGGAAAGTTTTTCCAAATACAAAGGCAAGCAATCGAGGTGGATCTCAGCCCTACAAGGGTAAAACCAGTAAGGGCTCAAGGCATGAGGAGCAGCTGGGAGAGGACAGCCTGCTGCTGAAAGGCTCCTGCAGCACTGCCAGCAGCTCTGACTTAGATGTGCACGTGTACCAACCAGCCTCTGGGCACATCCCCAGGAGTGTCTGCTTTAAGTCTCTCATCTCTGTTTTCCAACAAAGCCCTCTTTCTAGGAGAGCTGCAGAAGAATCTAGATTTTGCAACAGCAATTATATTATCTCAAGTCACTTGGTATTTTCACAGCTTCAGTTCAGATGAGATTATTATCCAAATGATGAGTCAGACCAGTTAAATCTTATGGCATGTTCTGGCTGTGCTGCAAATGGACCAGGCTCCATGGAAAAGCTTGGAGAGCTTCTACTCTGTTATTCCTGTGCCATCTTGACAGCTCAGGGAATACACAGACAAAAGTGATTCCGGGATCAAGGACTCAAATGGTCAATTCAACCTGTTTGTGTTTTATTTTTTAACTTGGAAAGTTCTGTCTTACCCCAGTGCGGAAAGTGTAGTGTACACCAACCAGTGTATTTTTGGAATTTATCCTATGCAAAACACCAAATTGATCTGTCAACTCTTGTTGTAGACAATGAATTAAAGTTTAAAGGAAAAGAAAAGAAACAAACCCAAAACAAATAACCCCTTTTTTAAAGATGGCATTCACTGAACACAGATTAATTAATTTTATGTCCAATATCACGTAGAAATGAATCCCCTGTCATATAGATAAGAGGAGCCTGCTGTGCCATTTTTGCGCAAGAGGTGCCAAATTGATGGTCTCCTGCGTGTGCTGGAGACACTACTCATCCAGCAGTGCTTGGAGACTGGCAGGGTACTGGATGTGCACGTAAGCTGCTTTGTTTCCATTTTGATTTATTGAGTGGATGGTTGAATTTGTAACATTTTTTTTTCTTCATGCTTTGAGATGATGATCATTGTTGAAGTTCAGCTTCTTATATAGGTATTTTTACTGGTTAACTCTAAATAAAATAAGAACTCCAGTGTCCCCTAGTCTTTTCTCTGCTATAATGAAAAATAGATAAATCTTCTGATTCAACTTTTATGCAGGAAGAATACAAAGTTATTTTGTAAGAAGAGAATGTTTCCAAGCTTTTTGTACTATATATAAGGTAAAATTTTAACTGTGGCAAATAGCAAAATTTTACGTATTATCAAAGATCTGAAGCTCAGTAATGGGTAGCAGTCATTGGAAAGCATTTCAGTATATTAAGCAATGCTTCATTAAAAGCAAAACAAAACCTTGCTGGCAAAGGAAACTGGCTGCAGAGATGATAATGTTTGCCTTTTGCTCTCTACCTGCACGTTTTTGTCCTCTCCACATTTAGGTAGTCTATTTTGATTTTTTTTTTCTCTCTTGATGCTTTGGACCTATCTCGTAACTTGATTACTCAACTGAGAGAACATAGGGCTAAGCATCTTGAAAAAGAAAAAAAACACACAGAAAATATTGATTTGCTTAGTATATTCCATTTTAGGCTCAAATGGTTTTGATTATTTGATTGCTTTATCTGAACTATTAATTCTATGGTCTTGACATAACCAAATAGGCAAAGACTCACAGAAGAGCATGCTCTGCCCACCTGAAATAAAGATATAAATGTGCAGCTACGTGAACTAGGAAGTCTGTTCCAGAACATAAATGAGATATGTATTGAGTAAAATATCGTGAGTAGGAATATATGCAAATGGTGGCACTGTGCACAGCTTAAGCTGTGACATTGAAAGACCTTTGTGGATTCGTGAGATAAGATTCTGAGTAAAATTCTGATAAATGTTTAAATAAACGTCTGGTCTGCGTGACCTTATTTTCTTTTCATTTTACGAATGCTGTTAATGATTTATTCAGATCTGCTTAATTTTGTCCATGATGAAACGAGTTGGTTTTCTAGGAGGGCATTCATTAGGAAATGGAAGATAAAATTTAAAATTTGCAACTGTGTACTTTAAAGAACCAACTAATGTTAATAATTGCCATTATCATTTTGCAAAATGCAGTGCACTGTTTAGAATTGTTTTGAAACAGCAAGCCGCATGATGGACAGTTAATAAAACTGTTTCTTGTACTGTGTAGGTACACTGTACTTTTAATTTTGCACTGAAGTTCTATATTTGTATAGAGCTTGAAATGCAACAAGGAGATCTAATAGGTAATCTTATATTTAAAGATCATTTTCATAATCCAATTAAATGTTTGAAACTTACAGAGCAGACAGATTTTTCTTAAAGCTGGTAGTATGCAGGGACTTTTTCTAAGTAATAGATGTCTATCTATGCATTTATTTGCCTTTCCCAAGGGGAAGTCATAATCAAGAACTTTACACCTTTTGGCAATAGTACAATCAGATCAACGTTTACACTGGTTTGTAGACTATTTGCTTTCAAAAGGATTAAAGTCAGTGAAAGTCTTAAAAAGAAAACTTACCAACCCAATACATAAAAAGGCTGTCTGTCCTGAAGTAAGTCCACCCCCTAGAACCTTGTCGGACCTGTCGAATATCTGCTATTGTCCTATAGCTTCATTCTCTTTAATAAGAATAGAATAGTTCAGTTGGAAGGGACCTACAACAATCAGCTAGTCCAACTGCCTGACCCCTTCAGGGCTGACCAATAGTTAAAGCCTGTCATTAAGGGCATTGTCCAAATCCCTCTCGGTAAAGAAATGCTTCCTAATGTCAACTCTGAACCTCCCTTGACGCAGCTTTGAACCATTCCCACGAGTCCTATCACTGGATACCAGGGAGAAGAGCTCAGCCCCTCCCTCTCCACTTCCCCTCCTCAGGAAGCTGCAGAGAGCAATGAGGTCGCCCCTCAGCCTCCTTTTCTCCAAACTAGACAAACCCAGATTCCTTAGCCACTCCTCATAGGACTTGCCTTCCAGCCCTTTCACCAGCTTTGTTGCCCTCCTCTGAACACACATTCAAGGACCTGAACATCCTTCTTAAATTGTGGGGCCCAGAACTGCACACAGTACTCAAGGTGAGGCCACACCAATGCTAAATACAGCGGGATAATCACCTCTCTTGACTGGCTGGTTATAGTGTGTTTGATGCACCCCAGGATGCGGTTTGCCCTCTTGGCTGCCAGGGCACACTGCTGACTCATACTGAGCCTGCTGTCGACCAGCACCCCCAGATCCCTTTCTGCAGGGCTGCTCTCCAGCCACTCCTCTCCCAATCTATACTTGTGCCTGGCGTTACTCCGTCCCAGGTGCAGAATCTGGCACTTGGACTTGTTAAATTTCATGCCATTGACGATTGCCCAATGCTCCAACCTGTCTAGATCCCTCTGCAAGGCCTCCTGTCCCTCGAGAGAGTCAACAGCACCTCCCAGTTTGGTATCATCAGCAAACTTGCTAATGGTGCATTCAACTCCTGCATCCAGATCATTGATAAAAAGGTATGCATGTGGGCAGAAGCATCCCTTATAGGTGTTATGACTGAAGTTATATTCTACTCTGAAGTACAAGTAGAGAAGGCTAGTTGTAGAGGTAAGTTTGTTTCTTTGCAGGTGAATTTGTATTTCCTGATACGATGGACAAGCTGTTGTGGCATGTTGCTATGGGAATTATCTATTTCAACAGTGAATAATATAGGAAAAAAAAATCATGGTTTAATAAAAAACCTGTTTCTCAGTGACCAGAAAGATTAAAGTTACTGTTGGAGATATGATAATTTCATTTGCTATCATTTGTCCATGGTCATAATTGGTGGAGAATGAGGAGTACCTTTGCAGGCAGCGAGTCAGGACTGGAGATTCAAAGTGAGAGAGGAATAGCTGACGACTGTGTTTGAAGGATGGCAAGAAAAGCTGTTGGCACAGTGCATGACACTGAAGAGTATATCAAACTCCCAAAGATTTAGAGTTTGTAATGGCAGCATTTGGGTTCAGTTCCCAGTGTTGCTACAGACTTCATTATATGCCTGAGGAACATCTCATCTGGAAAACTGGGAAGATAATAATGCCTTCTTCCTTTCATTTTTTCTATGTATCTAGATGGCAGGAAGGTGTAGCACCACCTTACGTATGTGCATATCTCCATGCGGGTCCAGTTTTAGTTTGTTCCATTAAGTGCTACTGTGACACAAACAGCAGGACATCAGTGGCAGAGCAGTGATGGAGCATTTTCAGAGAAAGTGAAGATGAGAAAGATGGAGATGTTTTTTTTCCTCTAGCCCTTTTCAGCTTTTAAAAATTTTTATTCGTTATTAATTTTCACAGTCATACATTTTAAGGACAGAAAAGGACTGTTGCGATTACCTAGTGTAACAAGTCAAAATACATAAAACAAACCAGAATTTTGTACATGGCTCAGGTTTTAGAAGTATGTCCAATCTTGGCTTTAGAATTGAATCCAGTTGCTAAAATAAATTGTCTGTTTCTTTTAGTTTCTCGCTCTAAAATGGGTTTTCCAGAATTCGAATTATTAGTCTAGATTTTTCCAAGCTCTTTGCAGTGAGCTTCCATTTTAAAGTTTAGAGATCCCAACTGAACATAGCATTCTTGTAATTATTAATTAATGAAATATGCAGTATCAGAAACATCTCATTTCAGTTCTTCTCTCTTGGCTGTGGTTAAATGGTTAGCCATTAACAACGGTTAAAGCTCATGTTCAGTAGATGTTTGCAGAGATATCATGTGTCTCTGTTTCTCTGAGTACATTGCCTTTTTCCAGACTAGATAAAAGGATTTACATGCACTTTTTTCAGGTTTACTGTTGTACGTGGTGCCCAGATATTTCAGATGTCTACACACCTTTTCGGTATGGAAACATGGCAGCTCTGATCCATCACAACCCCTTTCAGTTACTTTGAGACACTACTGGTTCTCCTCAGCTCCAGTACAATGAAAAGTCAGTGTTTGCTCAAGAAAGGTGTTCCTGTCATATACACCAGTTTGTATATGTTACTGTGCTGAGCTGCTCATCTGTATTGATTATTTTTGAAGGATGTTTCACTTTCAATTTGAATTAAGATGAAAATAAATGAATACATACATTTTAAAATGTGATAGGTTCTCCGTCTTATCTGTTACTGGTATCTTAGCCGGGTAGTTTGCTGAACCGTATCGCCCAGATCCAAAGTGCATCCTGTTCTGCCGTAAGTGCATCCTTTCCGCGCTGTGGAAATGTTATGCATCGTGAAGCTGGGGCATATGCAGTGAGTAACAGTGGAACATCTCTGAGTTCTTCCTGCTCGCAAAGGGCAGCCCTTGGGTCTACAGCCTTAGGTCTTGTCTCAGCAAAAGAATGACCCACCCCAGGGTGTTCGGACAGGCTGGAGGTCCATAACCTTTGTGGTCACTCTGCTAACGCAGCCACAACTGTGAAAGGAGATACGGCGCTGGTTTCCTTTCGAGAATTAACTGAAGTGGTGTTTCCTTCATACAAGGAAACCAAGGCTTTTTGCAGGGGTGTCTGCTTTGCCTAAGGGCAAATGAGGGGCCCAATATGGTGTCCCATGTTGGCCTAACTTCAACAGGCACCTCCAATAAGTGCCTTTTTCTTAAGCTTGTTTGTCCAAAACAGCTTCTCTTCCCTTCGGTTTGAGAGACTCTTCCTTCCTAAACAGTCCTCGCATCTTTGATCTGCTGTGTTCACGAGGCTTTTCCTGTCTTAGTATTGTCTTTTTAGTAAGCAGTTCTCCAGTTTGCTGAGAAGTGGCATAATTGAGTCATTCTTTCCTTTCTCACCAGCCTCATATTAAACAATAACCAATATTTTCTATAATAAATATCTTAATACAATATTCATAAATTATTAAGAACAGTTCTAAATCTGTCACGATGAACTCACGGGAGTGAATTGCTTTGTACAACAAGCACATATTCCAAGTTTTTTTGGGCTGATGCTCTAGCTCATGCACACAGTATTTAAATAGCCAAAGCCTAGCTTCCTTTTAAGGTAAAAATAAAGTACAAAAATTGCAAGAATTTGTTTGCTACCAAACATTAGTAGTACTTTCCTTCTGACTTCCCATTTTCCTCCTAACCACCCTTTCTCCCCCCTCCCCCAAAGTCCTTTAGAAGCTGTAGTTAAGAGTTGTTGCAAGAAGTAATCACAACACAATGAATATTTGAGTCCACTTGACAGATGTAATATTGTAGGTAACCAAGAAAGAGGGCTTCAGATGAGACTCTTGAAGATTGAGACTCCAGTGAGCTAGTGAGGAATCAAAGTAAGAAAGGAAAATCATGATTCCACTCCCAGTTGGTAAATTCCTGAGCAGTTAGGCTATCACTAATTGTAGCCAAGATTGCTCTCTTAGTGATGATTTTTGATGTGATGTGTAATTTTCTCTTGAGATAGCAACAATAGAAATACTACACATTAGCTTTTCTTTGCCTCATAAGTTTTAATAGATTTTGGAATTACAAAAGATCTTGAGTAAGTTTTCAAAACACAATGTAATGGCTGTAGATTTAAGGAATTTTGTAGGTCTATAAATACGGAGCAATGGAACAAATCTCCTGCTTGAGAATTTGCAGTTCAGAGGAGATGTTGGAAATCCAAGTTAGCTTGATCTTCTTTTGGGGGGGGCAATAAGCAAAGTTTTGTCTGGATGAGGGAAGAGGGAAATGAATCCTGTGTTTAAACCTCCCCTGCAGTTGGTCTGAAAATTTGGAAACTCTCATTCTTCTGGTGATTTTTCAGTGATGTATTGGCCCCATTAAAGTCAGTGGGAGTTTTGCCATGGCTTTTAATGAGGTCAGAAAGAGAATACTACATTTCAACTGCTTTTTTTTAAAGTTGGAAATAAGTTTTATATTCATTTCTTTTACAGTGATGTATTCTAGAAACAAATCCACCTGTAATTAGATAGCATTTTCCATAGTGTGATAGGAAGAAGATGGGATGGAATAACCATCTCGCACTGCCTCAGGAGAACAACAGTCACTGCCAGCATTTTTGTTTGTTTGTTTGTTTGTTTATTTTTTACCTGTTGGCATACATAGAATTTGGACACATGAGGGATAGTTTATTTTAAGATTTCACATCTACAAGCTCCACCTTTGGCAGGAAAAGGCTGAAATAAACGGCATAATTCAAATGAAAGACAAGGAAATAGAGAATTGATTGATTAGGATACTTCCGTGAGTTTTAACTATTTTGCAAAATATTTTAGTTATATTTCACATCTTACATTGTGCCAACAGGATCAAGGCATGATGCATTGCAAGTCTATGTTCCTTCTATTACCAGTGAAATGCATCTGTCTATGAACAGAGTATGGCATGTTTTCAACAGCCTGTCACAATAATGCACTCATTAATATGCATGTGCATGTTTATAACAGTTAAATAATTATGAGATATGCAAATGTTTGCTCTCTTTCTGTAATTCACAAGTGACAACTAGTCAAAGCTTTGCTTTCTGTTCTTCAAGTAAAAAGCTCTGCTCCGGAATGTTGTTTTAGTAGGCAATAATTTGATGAAAATATGAAGGTGGATGGAGGGGAAAGGAATCCTTTGCTTATTCTCTGCTGTTTGTCTGAAGCTGTGCAACCATTTCAGCTTTAAAGTGCCTTCTTTTGTTTTGTTATCTGACTCCAAAGAGTTTTGAGGACTCTGAAATGTGTTGCATTTAAAAAACAAAACAAAGACACACTGAAGTATCCAAGTGTCCTTCCCTCTTCTTGGTCCAGGTGCTTCCCATGGTGAGTATGCACTGCTTGCCAGAAACCAGTGCCAGCAGAGCTTCTCGTGGTCTGCAGAGAAAGCTTACTCCTAACCTTTTGGGACAACTTGTCTTTCCTAAGTACTAATCCTCGTCCCTGTTCATTTGTGACTGGGGAATGTGATGAACGTATCTCTTCTTACACTTGCAAATCACATATAAGTGTGTGGGGATAGAAATGCAGAGGTGCACCTTTAGCAAGGTGGGTTGGTGTTCATGGTGATATCTCCTGAGATACCTGCTTGGTGTCTGGTCCACTACTTTGAAGACTGAGTGGAAGTCGGCAGGAGCCTGCCCTCTCCTCCTGAGCAGCAACTCCTGGAAGAATGCACCACCTTCAAGGGGACCAAGTGGGAGGAGAAGTTTATTTACTCACATTTATCACTCACCTAGAAAATGAATAATCTCTAATGCTCATCCCACATCATCTCTCCTGTGTCATCCCTCCTGCCTCCGTGGTTTGGTGGCCGCCTTGCCCTGTGAGGCAGGGTGAGCCAGCAGTTGACCAGCTTATTTGTCCAGTCACACCTAAGGATGGGAGCTGCATAAAGTGGGAGCTCATGTCGACCTGGGTGGGGGTCAGCTTGAGGTAATTGAATCTTAGTGTGTGAGCCCCTCTCTGTTTGTTTTAAATAATGAGTCTGCAAACATCAACATAAATAGGAGCTGCTTCCACTCTCATAGTTCAAAGCATTTTCACAGTGTTTATAACTGCTAATGAACAATGTTTTGGAGAAAGCAGAACCCAGGCTCCCAGGATTTGCACATTTTGGGCTATGAGATGCTCAAGCTTGTGTATTGTAAACAAGGTTTAGAAACTCCTCCACATAGTTGTGCTTTGGACTGTAGCAAGCTTTAGAAGAAAAGGTCTAATTGTGCCTGGATTTATTTTATAAATTGGGACCATTTCAGCAGTCTGTGTGGCCTTCCATTCAGCTGTTTGTTTAAGCCAAGCCAAAAGCCACTTATCTAAAGATGATTTATTCTCACTCTTGAGCTGACAGAACCAGGCTGGGAAGGGTGAAAGCTGAATTGTAGGGTTTAGTCTGAGCCCCCATCTTCGGTCAAAACCATAAGGGGATCATGAAGGACTGGCCATAACATCATTCTGGAAGGTACTTGAGGGGCTCTTGTACGTTGATTGTAGGACACCTTTTTAAAATAAACAGCAGTAGTATATGATTGACTCAGATTTGAACTTTGCAGCTGTTCCTTCCTATCTGCCTGGTATGCCAAAGCAAAACCCTGCAGCTCAACATCTCTAAAATCAAAACCTTAATTCAAATATTATAATTTGGATCAGCTTCTGACTTTCTGGTTTTGGCAGTGTAAGCAAAATGGAGGCAAGTGTGTTTCTTTATCTAGTTCAGAAAAATAGATGTTATTTATTTACTTAGCATATAGCAATGGTTTATAGTAAAAGGCAACAGCTGAATATTCTTAGCTAGAGATGTGAAAGTATAACTTGAGGCAGAGTATCTGGCTGTCAAAATTGTGTTTCTGAAGAGGAAGAAAGTTTTAGTGATATTTTAAGATGGTTTATTTTCTTAGATTAAAATAACCAAAAGATTTTGTATTCAAAAACTCAGTTTTATCCTTTCTGGATGCTGTGAGAATCTGACATTCTCACTGACATCTTTTAACTGTTAAACTTCACTTAATGCAGAGCCTGACCATGAGCATGGTTCAGGGAGCAGAGTAAATGAGGCTGAAGGTGTAGTTTCGACCCATCCAAAAGCTGTGCTGGCTAGCTGAGGAACAGCAGGTCATATGGCGGGGTGGGATAGCGCCGCCGAGACCCTTGCCCTGGGGAGCTGCCGTGGCATGCGGCTCATGCAGGTGCTCACCGTGTGGGGCTGTTTCCCTCCCTGGGGCACCCGCTTGCCCAGCGCAGATGGCCTTCTTCAGCACCTGCACAGTTGAACGCAATAGTAAAAACAGAGGGAGACCCAAATGACTAAGGGGCAAACCTAAAAAAAGAAGTCTGCTTCCTCAACGAGAATTATTTTGAATGCGTTAATACCAAAGGGGTTAAAGAACCGTTGTATAATTTGAATTTGGGCTGTCAAAGCAAATATTTTGACAGTTGGTCAGAAGTGGATATTGAGTGGCATGCTGTGAAGAACATACAGTTCTGTCATGGAAAAAACTTGTCAAGGGATGGGGAACTGAGCGGAGGAATAAACAGCCAGTTTTCAGCCTTGCAAGGGCCTAGCTTGAGTTTCTGTCGAGCAAAAATGGGAGAAAAGGGGTGAGCAGAGTGCTGGAGGGAAGCTTCATGAAGCACAGAGTTATTTAGGACAGTTTGTAGCTGGAAAGACTTGGATGTATGGCACAAACATGCTGTTGGAGCCGTGTGAGAATTGGTTAGGTTCATTTGGAAACTCAAGGTGGTGTGTGTTGGAAGGAAAAGGTTAACTACACAAGAGTGACTGAACTGTAAATTATCTCCAGTACTTTATTTGCAACCTTACCCTGCTACGTCTCGAAAAGAAGTGCCCCTGCCCCTCCTCTGGTCTATGCGCCATCCTACGTTATGTGTTTCTGTCTGTCTGCTTACAAAAAGGAGTTGTAGGTGAGTGGCGTTCCCATTCGAGGGCATCACTAGTGCAAGAATAAATATATCCAGAAGCTCTCCCGTGAATAATGGTACATTGCTCTGGAGATATGTTTTGTACCAGAATAAAGTACTGATTTGTGAAGGTTTCATTGGAAAGCTAAATATGTTCTGTTGAACTGTAGTTATTGGTGACATTTATTAACTTTTAGGTGCTGTGAAGTTTCACTATGTTGCAAAATGGGGAAGTATACGTTCCAGTGAAGTTCTGAGATTTGACACTACCTTCATATCATCTTTGGACCAGGCTAATTTGCTTATGCAGTGACTTTTCTGGAGATACTGTGTTTTAAAATGTTACCGCGATTTATTCTTGCACTTGTATTTCAAATGGAAAAGAACTCCATGGTGTGGTCTTTTCTTTCTGATTCTACTATGCATCCTGTGTTTGTTATCAGTGCCATGTTTTTATGGCTGCCAGTGTTCATCTGGAATTTCCACCTGCTTAAGTAAATATGAACTTTGTTCTCATCTGTGTTCGATAAACAGTATTTTATTATGTTCAGCGGGTACAGAGTAAGCAGCAACAGCTATGATGGGTGTTCAACTCTTATGTCCCTTGCACCTCGATTAAAGTCCTGGAATTACAAAGATGAGGAGTTTACAAGGGTGCGGTGCTTGCACAGAAATAGATTCTAGAGCTTTTTGGAACTTCTCTTAAAAAATAAAGACATTTTCTATTAAATTCTCTTTAATTGTGCTGATGACATCAGAAGAATGTAGGCTTGTAGTGGACTTATTTAAAGTGGAAATACTGAGAGAATTAACTTTTTTTTGGCAGGCTGACACTTCAGCTCTCTGTTATTACAAAGGGTGTATTCAAGTCATCAGTATGTCAGGTTGCTTGAAAACTTCATGCTTTTCCCAGCTTTTCCCCCCAAAAAAATGGAAAATGAGCTGAACTATTGTCTCAGGATGGCTAAAAGCACAACTTAATATGTTTTGCCTTTTCTTAAGGCAATGCTGTAACATCGAACTAAGGGAGACAAAATTCAATTGTTGCCATGGCAGCTTAAGTCCATGTATCCGTCAGTACCAGAGGAGTCTGCAGATCTAGACGAGGAAGAAGAGTAATGCAGATAAAATCTTGCAGATGATTCACTACAACTAGTATAGGAGAGAGTAGAAATTGCTGGATGAAATTCTGAATGTGTTGAAGATGTGGGTGTGGTTTTCATTTTGCATTCAGTGGGACTAGGATTCAACCACTGGGCTCAAAACTCCTAAGAAATTAAATACCAGCTCCATGACCAAAAAAAATTGAGACACGAACAGGGATGTCTGTTTTTCTGGCATCTGCTGACCCCTTTGTGTTTGGCAGCAGTGCAGCAGTGAGGTCCAGATCTGGTTCTCAACTCTTTTGCCTCAAGTTGAACGTTGGTATCTTTTTTTGTGAGGAAAACTTGGAAGTGCTACATTCTCATCACTGAAGGGGTAATGTGAGGGCATTTCCTGCTCACCCCCCCGCTTTCAAGTGACATGGTTTCAGTTCAAGTGCAGAGGCGTATGCGATGACCTGTTTGTTATTTTAAGGCCGATATTTGGATATGAGTTAGAAGTATAGCGATCTCTGATTGCCTCTTGTATTAAGATAAGTGTAACTCTGGGAATGTCATCAGCTACTGTTCAAAGGCAGCATAAAGGCTCAGGGAAAGCCCTGGGGAATATTTTGCTGTGGTCCCAGCTTGCAGAGGACTATGGAAGGGGGGGATTGAGGGGAGTGAGGAAGTTCATGGCTGACTGGCAACCCCTCTCACTGGGGCTCTTGGCTGCTTGGCAGTGACTGGGACGTTTTTCCACAGATTCCTATTTACAGTGGAGGCTGCTGGTGTCAGCATCATTTCAAGACAAGGTGTGACATACCTGCGGGCAGATCGCTTTTCTGAAACGCTGACGTAAAGCTGGATACAGAACTCAGGGAAGCACCGGTTCTGCAAAACCCAGGGAAGCAATGGTTCTGCAAAACCCAGGCTTCAATGGGATGGGCTGTGTCACCACGTTGCAGGGTGGGCTGTCCCAAGCTGTAATCCTGTTTGCCTCCTCTCGAGGCTGGGTCTGGGTCAGCTGCAGTCAGAAGCCCAGGTTGCAGGAGCTTCATGCACTGTGGGTTGGAAGGCAGTTCCTTCATTGTCCCTCGCGCCCGGGTGCCTGTGGCATATGGAGCTGTGCCCTGCTTCCTTTCCAAAGGCGTGCCGTGCTGCCTCCCTGAACCAAAGGCAGGGCAGCAAGTCCGCTGAGCTGCACATCTGTGAAACTGCTTAAACGTGTATGAACATTTTGCTGGGTAACTGCCAGCAACCTTGGTAGTTTTGACCAGAGGAAGATGACGATGGTGTGGTGGTAGGAGTGGGTGGGACCGCTGGGTGTTACCTTTGCTTGCAAAGCACTTGACAAACACCCGTGATGGGTTGAGGCAGAGCAGATACTGTAAGTACTGCCAGGCAGAGGGAGATTAATCATTCCCTTGGGATGAACCCGGGAGGTTTCCAGCAGGCTCTGTTTGACAGGACCTCGTTAGAGCTTTTGCATGTTGATGTGGATCTGCGTGAGATCTTGGTTTGTTGTGGGGATGGAAATGAAAACTTTTTTCTCACTGCTGATGTGTTGTCTCTTTTTTTTCTTGTAGGTGTGTGATGTCAAACAGTGGGCAGTCCTTGTGGCCTCCCTCGCCAGCCTGCAGCGTCATGTGCCAGTATGAATGTTAAGAAAGAAAAGCGTACTTCAGAGATCAGCATCCCAGAAAGAAAAAAGGAGGAACTAAACAGAGAGAACAAATTACTGTACTGCTTGCAAAACTTGGGGCCATTCACTTTTTCTCCTGAGAAATTTCTTCTTGGCCGTTGTGAGAGAGCTGAAAGAGCAAGCAGAGCAGCCACAGTGATTTTCTTAGGGTCCTTTTTTTCTTTCTTAATTTAATTTTTTTCCCCTTGTGCTTGGATTTTAAGACTGTCAGCTGCACTGATCACAAGCACTGGACATCAGTATGTGTCAAGTCATTGTGACATGTCGGTCAATGCTATGGACTCTCCTGAGTATTGTTGTGGCTTTCACAGAGCTCATTGCTTTCATGAGTGCAGACTGGCTGATTGGCAAAGTGAAGCCTTTGAGCTCTGAGGACATGGGCAACAGAACGGGGGGGTCACAGGAGCCTTACCATCCGACGCTGGGCATCTATGGGCGCTGCACCAGAATCTCCCACATGCAGCTTTCCAGACGAGACACGCTTTGTGGTCCTTATGCCGAAAACTTCAATGAGATTGCCAGTGGGTTCTGGCAGGCAACCGCTATTTTCCTAGCCTTGGGAATCATGATTCTCTGCGCCATGGCGTTTGTGTCTGTCTTTACTATGTGTGTGCAGAGTATTATGAAGAAAAGCATTTTTAATGTTTGTGGGCTGCTACAAGGGATTGCAGGTACATGTACTTTGAGAGCAACTAAAGATTTTAATTTTTGTGCCATTCAGCTGAAGAAATATAGCAATTCTGTCCTGTCTACAAACAGACTGCGTTAGGCAGACCCAAAGCGGTTCTATATGCTGGTGTTTATTCAAACACAACTGAAATTTATAGCTACACAGCATGTAATACAATGACATTGGCAGCAGGATTGCAGCCTGGTGTGTGCCAAAATGAACTGACCAGTGTTGCTTCCTTTAGCCAGCTTATTGTTCAGCTGCAATTACACAGCCCGATGAGCTTATCTCTTCACTGTCCAAGTCTCAGCTGTGCTTTGCCTGAAAAGATGAATTGATTCTAGAGATTTAGTGTTTCTGCTTAAACCCATGGATTTTACAGAGATTAAGTGACTGTTATGTAAACCAACACTGGACAGCCCTAGTTAGAGCAGTATTTGGCTTTCTCTACTCACCAGCGAGCCACGGGGAGAACCTGTCCTGTACGCGGGTTTTCGTCTTTTGTACTGTGTGAGTGTGGTCATCTGGAGGAGGAGGGTGGTCTTCTGCCCTACCTCTGGCAGCCCTCAGAGACCTGCAAGGAGGGAAGGAATGAACAGGGCCACCTCCTCTTTCCCTCTTGGTGATGCTCTTAAGCAGATGTTTTCAATTCATAAAATGGTTTCACTACAATAAAAAATAGGAGTTTTAACTTGTTTGCTCAAAATGAGAATCCGGCTTCCCCCCTCCTCATCTCTACTGAGGCGGCCAAACACGTCTGCGGTGGCCGTACCTAGACAGGAGGTGTAACGGTAGGTGTTCAAACCTTTATGAAGCTGGTTGGTTTCATTTGCTTAGTTGAGGCCTAAATTAATCTTATTCTAAATACACGTGGGGAAGTAGGCAAAAACTGAACTTGGTGCCCGCTGCAGCCCTCTGGAGCCAGCGGTACGGGCCAGGGACCGGCCGATGCTGGCTCCTAAAGCATTAGTGCAGTGACTCTCACCGTCCTCCATTTCATGCAATTTCAGTATAAAAGCATACTGCTTATTTTGCATCACCCACAATGTAAGGTTTGTGCTTCTGGGGCAGAATTAGATCCCTAAGTTGGCTCAAGATGCTTCTGTTCAGATGATGGCATACAATTAGCAGATTAATTATCATCTGCTTTATCTGATTTATCCTTTAGATAAAAATTACAGGTTTTGCTGTAGTCACTCCTGGTTTACAGGATTTGCCAGCACCAGTGTGACAAGTAAGCAGCTCTGCAGTGCAGATTAGAGCCAGGAGAAGGTTTTATCTCCTTGCTTTCTTACCCCGTACTTCAGAAATAATCCATGAAACCTGATTTTCAAGAGATGATATTATTTCTTTTCTGTTGGAAGTGTATTTGTATGGGAGAGATTGGTTAGCAGCATGTTTGGCACGTCAGACTTGGGTCTATTGAAAAGATAACCTTACTTACAACTCTGATACCATCTCAAAATATCTAGTCGAACATCAAGATTAGCAGGAAGTAGATTCTTGTATCATCTTAGAAAACTGTTCTGGAGACCACGTATTTGGGTTGGAAGGGACCTTTAAAGGTCATCTAGTCCAACCCCTATCAAACCAGATGTACCTGTAAAGGGACTTGTAGCCTCAAGACTTGAACAATATGGTAGACAAAGCATTTCTTACATGTTAGGGGATAGATCAGTCATTTTTTGAGCTGTACTGAGGATAGAAACTGCTATGAGAAGTACTCCTGCCAGTATTTGCAGCCAGGCGTCTTGCGGCTAGCAACTTGTTTTCTCGAGATTAATTTTATTGGGTCCACTGCTACTTTTGTGTCAGTAGCATTACAGCATCTGCTTACTTAGTTGAAAATATTTTCCTTATGACTTATCACAGCTTAAGCAATTTGTTCAAGAAGGACAGTTGTCGGCATGGTTAATCCATACAAGGATTATGATAGCTAGACTAATGCCCTGACCGGACAACAAGATACAACCCTGCCTTGATCGTCTTAAGCATAAGATCATTCTTTCAAATGTGAACAATTATGTTTTTTAATAAGCATAGGAGAAGAATTCACAAAATCATTTTGTTTATCAGCCTATATCAGTCCAATATTTGCAAGTATGTCAAACATCTCATTTTCAAAGATGAGATGCACCCATGGTAGAGTCATCTACAGGAACTCAGGATCTTGCAGACTTAATCTCATTTAAAATCTCTGTATCTTTGCTGTGGATATTTAAGATTATTAAAAACATACAGCAAGTTAATTTATTCCTGGAATTCATAATGAAAAAACAATAACAGATACTGGATATATCTTTTCAGTCTAGCAACATTGGTTGTGACCTGGATGATGCCTACAGTGAAATTACAGAACACAGAGCCACATCTCTTTTGTTATGGCCCTTGGAGAAACATGCAAACTCTCATTTAGGTCAACAGGAAGGAGCCATACACATATCTGGTCCACAGAGGGTTTTTTTTTGTGGCAGAAAATTAGAAATATAAAGCTATAAAGGAAGAAAATACGGCTCTTGTTTAAACTCCTGTAACTCCTTTGTTATAGAGCAAGACTTTCTACCACTTATTTTCAGACTGCAGGGTCTTTCATTCTGGAGCTGTAGAAATAGTAATCAGTGGCCCTAGTTTTGGAAATGTTTGAGGATTGTTTCATCTGGAAAAGCATCTTTTCTCTGCAATAGAGAGTGCAAAGAATGGAGCCATGTAATTAAATAGATAATTACTACCCAGCAGCAAGAAGGCCAGGCAGACTTTCATTTGAATGTCTTTTTGGGGAAAGTATTCTATTTTTACAGTCTGTGAATCACTTGAAATGCAGAGGCTAGAAGAGGCAATACGTTATTATATGGTAGCTGATAAGAACCAATTCAAAGTAAATTTTCACAGTAATCATCTAGTTATAGGAAGTAAATAATTGATGATCCCCTATTGACATATCTTGGTATGGATATAGGGTAGTTGCATATATGTTTACAAGCCTTATTTGGACTTTAGTACTTCACTGTAATATAATCTAAACATATCCTGGCCTCAAAAGGAGGGTAGCGGGGAGCTTAGGACAGAGCCTAAAACAGATTCAGCCTTCTGTCTCTGACACAATTTCCTTTATGAAGTTCATCAATCAACAACTTTTCTTGGCTTTTTTTTTTTTTAACCTCTAAGGGCACAGCTTGGTTTACCAAAAGGGGATAAAATAGCTCCTGTTATCTAAAGTCTTTCCAGAGTGTTGATGGCTTCATCTGGGAGGCCTCTCACAGGTCACCCCCCTCTCACCACTTTCTCTGTTCACGATCCATGGTCTCCTAGTTCAAACAGGGCTTGACTAAAAGGTTTCTGATAGAAGCATGCAAAAAAAAAAAAAAGTATGTAAAAATCGTGTTATGTCAGTCGGGAGACCAGCTGCGTGCCGAGGGGTGTCTCCAGTTTGGTCAGGTGAATGCATGGCTGCATTTTGTTGTCATGTGGCTTAGCAGACTGGGCCACTGGCAGTTATGCCTTTAAAGGATGTATGTTCAGTCAGATGAGGCAGAGGCTTTTGTCTTCAAAGGCCACTGCAGGCAGGCTGGGAGTGTTAGGTTCCCCCAGCCACTTTCAGCTTGGGCCAAATGTGCAGGTTTGGGATTCCCTCCCTCACCCCAGCAGTTTCTCCTCCAGCATTGCCGGGGAGATGACTCAGCTTCTTCCCACAAGAAACCTTTGTCGGGTCCCACTTTAGTATTCTCATCTTCCAGCACTGAGGTTTCCTTAACATTTCACCCTACTTTATTCCTGCACAGCATTTCCTCTTGTACCCCTGCTTTGTTCTGTGAGGCTGTTTTTTTCCCCCCCGCGCTTGTCCTGCTCAGCCCCAAGCAGTGAAGTCTCTTCTGTGGAACTTTCTCTTTTCAGGTATCCTCACAAGCTCTCCAGCGTTCATTCTTCTGTCCTCTCCATGATTTCTTATTTTTCCCTTGTATTACTGCTCATGCCTTCTCCTGTTCCCTGCTGTGGTACCTTGGGGGGTTCCTCAATCAGAAACTACTGCAGTATCTGGGCAATAGTTCAGTTACAGGAGTACAGCTTTACCCTCAAATGCAAGGAAACTTCTTGACAATTTTCTAAAATGAAGAGATGAAACCCAGTTTGAAGCCAGCTGTGTCTGTAACAGTCCATCTTTGCTGCTGGAAGGTTTTGTTTTACATCTCTTGCATTAAGAAATAGTTCGGTGTGTTATACTTATTGGTCATCATTTCCATTTGGGAGGTTGGGTGATTACAAGATGACCTGAGCAGGGCGTGATGGGAACCATCTGAAGGGGAAGAGGATCTGGAGCTGCTTGTGGGGGTGTACAAAGTAGGATACGGCTGCGTGGGGGGGGCTGGGCAATTTCTGAGGACTCGCCATGTGTGGGGCCATGTGGCTGCATGCTCCTGGCTGCTGGGAGATAAGGAGGCCATTGGGAGTTGCAGAGGAGGAAGCTGAGGAGGAAACAAGAGGTCAGCCAGGACTTTCCTCAGAGAGGGGAGAAAACGCAGAAGGAGAACAAGCTCCTGTGGAGGGGGCATGAGGCTGCTAGATCTCTCTGATGCTCAGAGCATGATGCGAAAGGTTATGATAGTTGCAGAGTAGTTTGGGATATTTGGTTGTAGGCAGCGACATGCTGTAAAGATGCATTATTTTGTCTGAGAAAGGGCCAAGCTGACGAGCAAAGAAGAAAGCACCTTGTGAGCTCATGTTGTTGCCTGTGGGCGATGGAAGCTGTTGCTCAGTTGGGGAGCCCGGGCAGTAGGAGAGCAAGAGCAGTTTTGCCTTTGAAGGCAAGGAAACTTCTTGTTTGTCTTTCTAAAATGCAGAGCATGCATTTTTCAAAAAGCATATTTCCTCTTGGATTCAGCTTAGAGTTTTTCTTTTCTGATACCAGAATTCTGAATTCTTGGGGTGGGAAGAAAGAAAAGGGGGGGGGATTTCTAATGGAAATCCTGACAGTCTGAACCACTTTCTGTGGTATAATGCTTCCTGTAACCTATATGGCCAAATGCCAGCGTGACATCTAATACATACTTGGCTGCTGAAAGTTCAAGCTAAGGGGACTGCTGTGTTGGAATATGCCAGGGAAGGAAAATGAGTTCAAATGCTAAATTGCCATTGAGCCTGAGGGAGAATATTAGTAACTTCAAAGAAATAAAGTGAAGGTTTCAGTGTTTGGTTAGATTTGGTGGTCGGCTCATCTCCTGCGGTACCAAGATGGGCATGTGGGAACCAGTAGACACCCAGCAGGTTGTAAACAGAATAGAAAAATAGACAAAAATTCAGGTTTTCACTGATCAAGTTTGGCAGCTGATGTTCTCAGCAAGCATAAATTTCTTCCATCAAACGGTGCTCAGTGTGAGACTCTCGCGCTACCCACTGAGAAATGTTTTACTGTGGCACATGTGCATGCCAAGGTCTTTTACCTCTACTGGAGTACGTGAGATGCTGAGAACTTCTTTACACCCTTCTGTCCTGGTGATGCAGGGTAAGAGAGCGCTGGCTGCCCCCCGAGAGGGTGGGGGGGATAGTGGGAGAATAGTGGGGTTCCCTTTTGGTTTGATTTTTGCTTCCAGGCCTCAGAGCCAAGACTGATGCTGCTGTTATATATAGGTTGCAAATACTAGGAGAATATTTAAATTCAACAAAGGCTGTATTTTCACTCAAATGCAAGAAAAAAGATGAAAGTGGCTCTTTCAAGATGGGGGGGCTAACTGATGCTTAGCTCCTCTCTTCGGTGCGCCTGGTGTGGTGGTGAAGGAAATCAGTGGGTTTGAGCTGTGCTTCCTTCCCTAACACAGGCAGCCTGCACTCTGCTGCTGTACAGTCCACCAAGCCACCCAAAATTCTCCCCTTCCCGTGTCCCCCTTCGCCTTTTCCTTCTCGCTGAGCCTTAGCTCCTCCACAGCCCACCCCAAGGCCTTCTTTGCTCTGTGGGATCAGTTTCGAGGGAATGTAATGCCATGAAAAAAAATGGCCTGCAGCCTTTTTACCTGTGTTTAAGCTGAGGCAGGTTGTTGCTTCAGCCTCCTTTATAGAGCCGTGGTCGCGAAGTGGTGGTTTTCTTTCCTTTTCTGCTGATTTATCATAAGCAACTGATGGTTTGGAGGGCACTGATTCTCACCAGTTGGACGGCAGTGGAAAAGGTTATGGCAAGTGTGAAATGCACCAGGTCTTCTCCTCTGCTTCTTTCGGGGATGGAATAATTGACACAGCCCAGTATTTCCTTCCCTAACTCAGGAACCTCTCAAATTTACCATCCACAATTTAGTTACTCATTTAGCAGTTTCAAGCCTGTTATTGGGCTGTCCTAGATTAAAACCACTTGATGCTTCATTGGCTTTTGAGGCCAAACATGGGCGGTGACCAGCCCTCATGGCTGTGCCTGAGCGGTGGCCCCACAAGAAGAGACGTCTTCGGTTACCTCTGCATTGCTGAAAACTCGTAAGCATTTGGCTTTTCCCCTATACAGTACTTGATCTTGACTTAATTGCAGGGCTAGCGTCTGCTGCATGGGAGCCCCCGTGAAGCGCAGTGACATGACTCCATGTGGCTGATGGCCAGCAAAGGGGCTTTGGTGTCATTTCAGGGCTTGGGACTGATCTTACTTTGAGTCTCCGCATTTCCTTCCCTCTCAACTAATGGGGACTCTCACCACATATATAAAATTTGTTAAAAGCTAATGGGGAATTTGCCCTCCCCTCTCCTAAAAACAGGAGTCTACAGGCTCACACTTTGTTAAGGAGAAGTCCAAGCAGTAAGATCACACCAATATCAAAAAAACAAATCACAAATCCCCCATATGCTGTCATTCTGCCAAAGCAACCTACATCAAGGCTTATAAACTGACTTATTTTTGGCTTTTTCTGTGGGTAGCAAAATATACTTAATAGTCTGAGTCTCCCATCAGTAGCCTTCCCTTCTACCTCCTGTCACAGAGATCCCCTGCACTGTATTCCTGTCCCTATTTCCACACTCTAACATCAGTAATGCCATCAGAAGTATTATTTTTACATAGATTTGGTTATGAACGAGCATCTTTGATTTGCTTAATAAATGGGAAAAGATGCATGAGCAAATGGCATAGTTAATTTACTGTTGAAAAGAGTAGGGATCTTATCCTCTTATAGAATCATAGAATCATTAAGGTCTTAGAGGTCATCGAGTCCAACCATCAACTCAACACCACCATGCCCACTCTTCCTCAGCTTGGGGTAGGCAGTGGTAACCTCTTCTGGTAACTGCTTCCCCTTATATGACCCTAAGACAATTTTAAAGGGAAAAAAAATCTGTGCAGTTTTGAGAGATCATTTGGTTATAATTTTAAACAATTAATTCTCCTGCCTCAGCTTAGGGTATCCCAGGTACATCGAAATCTGCATATGGCTGCGGTCCTCTGCAGTGACTGCAGGTATGGAGGTATGGACTTTGCCTTGGTGCTGTGGTGGTGCATTCCCCCCCTCCTGGGCAGCTCCACGATCTCAGAAACTCCCGTTAAACCTTGGCCTTGGTGTAATGAGTCAGGCGGTGAAACGTCCCTTTACCGTATCAGAAACTCTTGCGTAGCTGACGTTGGGGAATGTACCGATCGTACCAGAAACTTCCACTGCCTGGCCCAAGTGGAGGATGAGAGCGGGGATAATTGTCATCCCCTGATACCCTTATCTGAGTCGTAGCTCAAGTGGAACGATACTATTGTTACTGAAACCTTGAGAGTTTTGACGGATGACTAAAGTCAATCATCTTGCAACCCTATAAACAGCGGTCCCAAGTGAGGCCCTTTGAGCTCTCCTGGACCGCAGCGGCTGCACCCAGAATCTCCCTCTGAGTGGAACACTTCTCAGAGTTTGCGAACTCTCGAGTTTGCAATATTCGGAGGACCATCGCTGACTGGCACAGGACCTGGGCTGCAACACTCCTCGGCCGAAACACTCCTTGAGGCTCAACCCTTCGCCCGTTGAGAAATGCCAAGACATTTGACATGAGTATTTCACTGAACTCGAAGGGAATTTTTAACAGGTATACCTTTGTATATTTATCTATTTTTGTGTCTGTGTGCGTGTGTGCGTGAATTGATGGAGGTACCTGCTAGCAAATATAGTCTGCTAAAATCTTATGATCTATCTTAAGATTGGGAATGAACCTTAGACTGCTGCTGAACACATATAATCCTTTAGACATAAACCATTGACCAGGTCTGGGACTAGGGGTAGATCCAGCCGTACCTAGACTCCTCTCTGAGAAGGAGTTTAGAAAGCAAGGGGGTCTACTCTGAACCTCGTGAATCAACGGAAGGGTCTCCCTTAACCTTTTCGTCCTCGGCCTTTGTATAAATCATTCCAACTCAATTCTAACACGATATCCTGGTTTTGGCTGGGATAGAGTTAATTTTCTTGCTAGTAGCCGGTATAGTGCTGTGTTTTGGATTTAGTATGAGAATAAGGTTGATAACACACTGATGTTTTAGTTGTTGCTAAGTAGTGGTTACCCTAGCCAAGGACTTTTCAGCTTCCCATGCTCTTTTCCTTTGTATGCTTCATCCATGTAGTAAGTGATAGAATGAACCTTGCCATCGAACTCTGTTAAGTCGTGCTTTTATAAATCTCTATTAAAATCACTTTCTGCTAATACCTTCGACAGTGATTCTTTGAGCGGCCTCTAAACCACTCATTCGCGACAAATTGGCGTAGTCGGCAGGATGGCAAGTAGTATCACTGATTACTTACAAAAACATGGAATAAATCCAAGTCCCAAATTCTCAGAAGAATAAGCTCGTGATAATTGGCATGATTGGGAAGCTGTGGAAAAACAACTAAATGCAGCCAGGGGCCATATAAAAGATGGAAAAGGAAAAGGAATTATTTGCAAAATGTTAGGCACCTGTTTAGAAGCTGCTTATCAGTATAGGAAGAATAACAATAGAAGGGAGCAGGACTTAAAAGAAGAAATAGAAGGTAGAAAGGAAGCTGAATTAATACTGTCCTTGAAAATCGAGCAGCTGCAGAAACAGTTACAGGAAGAAAAGGAGTGTATTTCAAGTCCTCCAGTGCCAGCTCCAAGAAAGAGCGATAGCCCTTTCCTTCCCCAAAATTCGAGATCAAAAAACAAGGTGCTTTGCCCATGAGCAACCCTTCCCAATGTCAACAGCCATGCTTCCAACTTATCCCAAATCCCCTCTGCTTGTGTGAACCTGCATTGAGTGTGGTGTTCAAGTAGGCATTTTTAATCATTGATCTTCTTCTTGTTAGGAATTTTTCTTCTGTTTGTTTTGCAGCATTTCCGAGCGGGCCAGAGGTGATCTCCAAGGCACTCGGGCTTGCCGAGTCTCCCCTTTCTTTTTGTGCAAAGACCTTCTTGCCTCTGGTCAGCTGCTTGTGTTCGGTGGGGCCTGCAATCATCCAGGTGGATGGAGAGTGGCTGCGGAGGCAGGTCTTGGGCACCACGCTGCGGGTACCGTAACTGGCTCTCCCTTCAGTGCCTTGGCACTACCCTCACCCCTTTTCCTATAGCCAGTGTGGAGTGCTGTGACCACCACATCAGCTGGCCTGAGCCCACCTCGTTAGCTCTGATCTGATTAAAATGAGATTACTGAATCATTTCACAGGGCTGAAGCTGTTATACAGCTGCTGAGTAGGAGGCCGTCACTTTGGTTGTCTGTTGGTGGATGAAGCAGTCAAAAGCACATGAATGGTGACCTGGTGGTATTCCTGCTGGGTAGGGGTTTGTCAGGGAAAGTTTGTGTATGTGAAAGCCTCCTTGGGTTAAGCTAGCATAGTGAATTTGTACAAATATTTTAAGCATGAAATTATTCAGGTAGCATATTGACATATTTGGAAATATGAGCAATAAAGGCAGGTTTATTTTGCCTGGCTGGTGCAATGCCCTTGGGCTGAAGCGTTAATCTCTTGTGGTTGTGCAGAAGATGAGAATGATCAAGATAACTGCCACTGAGGAAGCGACCTGCCTGCGCTGCCTGCATGGTGTTGGGCAAGGCTAATCCCTCCCCGCCTTTACCCTTTTTTCTCTTCCTCTCTTAAAATGTTGTTGCTCGGTTGTGCTGCTCCATGGGAGCCTGTTGCATTGCCACCTCATTGATCACAGCTGCTTAATTTCTTGTTTCTTCAGCAGCATTTAAAAGCTTTTTTGCTATTTTGCTAGGAAATGAGAAGATAGTTTCAGGCTTTGCAATGGAAATTGGCTTTGTTAGTATACGCTGTTGTTTAATATGGCACAACAACAGCTGCACAGGAGACTGTCAAAACTAAATAGCATGCCTTCACTTAGCTAAACAAGCATCTGCCTAACCCCTGTCTCGAGGGTTGTTTCCAAGGATGGAATGAAAAATCTTTTACTCAGATCTGACCCCAGCACTGACCAGCCTATAATGTGACATACAAATGCCCATAACGATAGATCAGTCTGTTGGTTTTCCATTATGTTAGCCTAGCAGCGCTACTGCAGTGCATAAAAACGAGGAGGAGCAATTACTTCCTGCAGTTCCAGGCCCTTAGAAGGGGAAAAGTTCTTGGTGTACAAAAAGGATTCTCCTATACAAAAAGCATTACTGAACTGTCTTCAGAAACATCGTTGCACAGCAGTGCATTCTGCCATATTCATATTGTTATTTCACAGTATGCTGCATTGTTTTGCTTTGGTGTTTTAGGAGAAAGGAGTTGGTGCTGATGTTTAATAGGTTGTCTATGTTGTAATCAGGAAGTCTAATTAATAATTTTAGTCTAATAATCCAAATAAAATCTAAACCTCATCTAAATTTTCTATTTCTCTTTGAAAGCAGGTAATTAGGGATTGATAATAAAATGTTATGTGGGCAAATTGCCTTCAGTGAAACATGGGAAAATGTTCTCTGCTGACAGACTTATACCAAAGAGTTTTAGATGAGGTCTCTGGATAAAAAAAGTCATTTAAATAGTTTTCTGTTGTCATTCCTAGGCATCTGGCGGCATTGTGTAGCAGTCTTTCAGACCTCTGTTTTAAGGAATCCTAAGAGAAAAGGTAACTGAGAGCTGGGAACAACTAACAAGAAGGAAAATATAATTATGAAAAATTATCATACTGATTTAAAGAAGTGGGATAGAGCTAATTAAGAAGTAGGAACAAGAGTATGCATACAGCAGAAGCTGCACACCCCTAGCAGTGCAGCTGTGCTCAGAGAGGGGGTTAGATCTAGAACAGAGCAAGCCTGAGCTCTGCGAGCCTGTAGAGGAGCATAGTGGAAAACAGCCTGTAATGTTTTCAAAATGAATTTGTTCCTCCCAGCAGGTGGAACAAACAGTAATTAATCCACAGGTAGATTGGCTGTGAATTAAAACTCTCATTTACTGTATGTTAGCATGAGGAACTGGAAGGATTACTTGCAGAAAACTTTTCTTCAGACAGAACACCAGATTTTTGTTCTCTGTTCTTTCTCTTGAAGATTGGCTTCTGTTCAAAGACACTGGGACAAGAGCAAAAACTGATTTATTAAGAAAAAAAAATCTGTATCATTAATATTTACCATCCTCCTGCCAGATCCGTCTCAAGGCAAACTGTCAACAAGAGATAATTGTTGCTTCATCAGATTATGCTGACATAAAATTATACAGCACAAAACTAAGCTTTGTACTTCTATGACTAACAAAAGCTTAAGTGCTTTAATCTTAATTTACAGCATTAAATGGCTTAGAAAGCAGCACAATGCAGATTAAATACAGAAGTAATATTTGAATGAGTCAAGTGTAAGAATAATTGAGTCAAATTCAAGAAACCTGACAGTTATAATAGTCAATTGATCCAGAAAGCAACTTTTATACATAAATCGGTAGATTGTGCTAGGAGCTGGTCTTGTGTTCCTGTGCACTGTGAGTATAAATGAATGCCAAGCATAAGGCGCTTGGCTCCCCTTTCCGGCCCCTTGCGAGCTCCAGGCCATGCTCTCTGATGTCTTTCATTCATTAGTGGGATACTTTGCTCCTGGCTCTGTGCAGCCCATCCAGCATCCTCCTCCACCATCCCCCCGGGAACTCTTCAGAAAACAAAACCACACACCCCCATGCTGCTTTGTGCTGTCCACAAACAACTGAAAACTCATTTCTCTTCCTTCAACATTGTGGTGGGTTGACCTTGGCTGGATGCCAGGTGCCCACCAAGCCGCTCTATCACTCTTCTCCTCAGATGGACAGGGGGAGAAAAAATACGATGAAAGGCTCGTGGGTCGAGATAAGGACAGGGAGATCACTCACCAATTACCATCACAGGCAAAACAGACTCGACTCGGGGAAGTTAATTTAATTTATCGCCAATCAAATCAGAGTAGGACAATGAGAAATAAAACCAAATCTTAAAACACCTTCCCCCCACCCCTCCCTTCTTCCCGGGCACAACTTCACTCCCGATTTTCTCTACCTCCTCCCCCCACAGTGGCACAGAGGGACGGGGAATGGGGGTTGCAGTCAGTTCATCACATGTTGTCTCTGCCGCTCCTTCCTCCTCAGGGGGAGGACTCCTCACACACTCTTCCCCTGCTCCAGCACAGGGTCCCTCCCACGGGAGACAGTCTTCCACGGACTTCTCCAACGTGGGGTCCTTCCCACGGGCTGCAGTTCTTCACAAACTGCTCCAGCGTGGGTCCTTTCCACAGGGTGCAGTCCTTCAGGAACAGACTGCTCCAGTGTGGGTCCCCCACGGGGTCACAAGTCCTGCCAGCAAACCTGCTCCAGCATGGGCTCCTCTCTCTCCACGGGGTCACAGGTCCCGCCAGGAGCCTGCTCCAACGCGGGCTCTCCATGGGGTCACAGCCTCCTTCAGGCTCCTCCACCTGCTCTGGCATGGGGTCCTCCATGGGCTGCAGGTGGATATCTGCTCCACCGTGGACCTCCATGGGCTGCAGGGGGACAGCCTGCCTCACCATGGTCTTCACCATGGGCTGCAGGGGAATCTCTGCTCCGGCGCCTGGAGCACCTCCTCCCCCTCCTTCTTCACTGACCTTGGTGTCTGCAGAGTTGTTTCTCTTACGTATTCTCACTCCTCTCTCCCAGCTGCTGTTGCGCAGCAGTTTTTTCCCCTTCTTAAATATGTTATCACAGAGGCGCTACCACCGTCGCTGATTGGCTCAGCCTTGGCCAGCAGTGGGTCCATCTTGGAGCCGGCTGGCCCTGGCTCTATCAGACATGGGGGAAGCTTCTAGCAGCTTCTCACAGAAGCCACCCCTGTAGACCCCTCCCCGCTACCAAAACCTTGCCACGCAAACCCACTACAGACATTTTTCTCATCTTGTTGCAAAGGCTGTAAAATAAAAACTTGGTAATCGTCAGGCTATGGATGTGATGAAACTATTGCCGATGTGCTGGTTGGGGTTATCTCGCTTCTGCCTTGCGCTCTGTCTCTGTGTGTCTTGTCTGAAAAGTAGGTTGTCAGCTATTGGAGGCAGAAACTGTGAGCAGAGCTGCCAGGCTCTGCGGTAATGCAAATAAATAACCAAAATGAGAGAGCTGCAGGCAGGCGAGCCCCAGGGACTGAGCAGTGGCTACAGAAAGGCAGGGATATAGGCAATTAAGCATAAACTTCTATCAAAGAAGCAAAGATGTAAGGGACCTGGCCAGTTCTGCCCTGTGGACGCTGGTATGAGAAATCAGTGCTGAGGATTTACCATGGTTTTTCCCCTTGTGGATCGTCTAGCCACAGACTGGCCTGCAAGTGGGTTTTGCTCAACTGCAGCTGCTTGGATGTGTGTTAATGTAGATCAAGGCTACAGTGTTAGCTGTAGAAACAGCCCTCTGGCTTTTTCATGTTGCATAAAATGGTTATGCGGTGCTCCTTAGGTCAAAGGTGGAAGAGCATAGAGACTGCCGAGCTATCCGTATCACATTTAACCATTTCGCCTGTTTAAAAGCAGACCTTGCCTTTCCAAGCAGCATTATAACCTCTCCTGCCCTTGCTATCCTTGCTGTATCTTACCTTGTTCTTTCCACATGGGCATTTTTCCTTCCCTTCCCTCTGCATCCGTGTTCCCAGGAGCACAGAGGCGGTTCTCTTTTTGGGGTCTCTGGAAGCTGCTGCTCTGGTTACAGGTAGTTGGACAGTTAAGTGCTTTGGATTGCTGGCTTCTGCTTTAGCCCATGATTTGCTCTGTTGGTGAGTGGTAAAGCATCTTGTGTGTATTTTGTTTAAGCTGCAGGAGTCATTGAAATGAGCTCTGTAGCCTGTGACTATCTCTTTTGTAGTTACTAGGAAGCAGGAGGCAAAGCTCCTCTTGATCTTTTTATACGAGCACCCCTTTTTGGGAAGGGAGGCAGTCAGGAAGGGATCTTTGTGCCCTGCACAGCTCAGCCATTGTGCTGGGTACTGGAGCTTTGAGCTGAATATGTGAAGAGGAGTCTGTGCCTCTCCACTTGCTGTTAGTCAGCATGAAATCCAAAGAGTGTCGTTTCTGTTGTGGGTATGTTGAATTGGCTTAATTGAATCATCTTTATTCACTTTTCCTAGCAAGTAGGAACCAGGTATTAATGAAATGAGAAATGATGATAAATATTAGTGATAGTGCGAAGAGGTGCATGTCCTGAGAAGCTTTCTGTCTGCACTGAAATGGAGTAGAAGGTAGGTTCAGTAGTGAAAACATTACTTTTTTTTTTCTTTTATTATGTTAGGCCAGTATAGGATTCACAAAGTTAGCTATCTAAAGGAAAAAAAAAACAGGTGAGAATCTGACCGTATTCACATCCCATAATTAAGACTTTTCTCCAAATTTTGTTTTCAACTGTGAGAAAACAGCTGTAGTTTATCAAATTATGGGCTGCAGTCAATATTTCTCCAGGAATTTTCTATACTCTTAAAAAAAAAAAATAATTCAATAAAGTCCTGATGAATACACTTGACAGTGCTGCAGCCTTTGGGGGGGGAGTTTTGGGTAATATTTTTTCAGCTTGGGGCATACATACCATGAACCAGTAGCTTTCAGGAGTTGTTCAGTGCTCTGTTTTTGGTAAAAAGAGATGGATGTAACTTCTCAGTCCTGCTTGTGACTCAGCCATAAGCCAGGTTTGCAGTTAAACGCAGGCTCTCTAGGTTTGTTAGTGATGGTGGGGTAAACTTTAAAAACTTCCTTGGTGGCAGCAGCTACATTAACATTTCAGATTCAGTTTCTTACTTCTGTGATGGTGATTTTTAACTACCAAAGGGCTTGTGATCATTAGAGAAAAATGGCAACTGGACCATACCAATGTACAGTCAGAAAAATACATCGTGTAGTCATGCTGGTTATACAGAACAGGAAACTAGTGATGAATAGAGGAGAAGGAACTGCTGGTTTTTAGTCTGAAACAGCTGCTGGGCTCAGCAGGATGAAAGCACAGTTTATCCAGGTCTGTCCAAGACAAAGCAATACTTTATACTTAATGTAGTTTGGCCAATCAGCCAGGAAACACTGCATAAAATTTGTCATTGGTTCTTAAATGTAAGCAGTGATGAAATCCCTTCACAGAGAATGGATATCATTCACTAATGGATTTTGCTGCCACGAATAATGACATTTAGTTCATTCATGCCTGTGGTGTTGTGTCATCGTTAGAAAAACACTGGAGGAAGGACTTTCTTTTGTGATCTGTCTGGCATTCATAGACATTAATTTTAGACAGTTGGATGATGGTTTTTGCATTTTGTGTATATTAACTGCTTACTAGCTAGGACCCAGTTTTTCTTTCTCAATGAGGAAGTTTTTTTGCATCTGGCTGAATTTCTTTAAACAAACAATTAAGAAAACCTAACACACTGCAGAATGGGCTAGTCGAATTGAATTGAAGAAGATGCAAACAAGTCTTTACAGCTGTTCTTGGTAATCTGTTAGTATAGGGTAGAAAAGACCACTGTTTTCTATTTTATTACTTAGTAGAAATTTTGGGATTGGATGAAATCTATGGATGAACCAGCGCCGTACATAAAAAGCACAACTTTCAGCCCACTTCTAGAAGATGATAACACCTTTACCAGCTATTTTCCTCAAGGTGCCAGGTTGAATAAAGGGCTTTACAGTGCAGGACAACTACATCGGTAATGTTTATGGGATCTGGAAGGCTGTATTCATTTTCTGGATAAACTGGTTGTGTTTAAGCAAAAACTATTTTGCATAATTATTGCTCTTCTTATAAGTAAAATTTTAAAGAAAACAGAAAGCAAATTTTGATACCTATGAGCTGTCCTGATGTTTAGTTACATACCTTGTAGGAAGGAGATCTGGTTTTAACTCACTGTCTCACAGAAGCCACCCCTGTAGCCCCCCTGCTGCCAAAACCTTGCCACGCAAACCCAATACACAGGGCTCATGAGAGCATTGTAGCCACTAGCATATTAGGCATTTTGATTAAATCTCTCACCTTTGTACAAAGATACATCATGTGTACAGGGACTCTAACATGACTTTTCATTTCCTTAATGAAGCCCTTCACTGCTTAGATACAGACTGGTCCTCATAGGAGAGAAAACTATCAATACAAGAGACAATCATCAGATGGGCAAAACATCTAGTTTGAGCTTTTTACTTCCAGGCTGAGGCACAGCAGGGTGTTCAGGTGGTTTAACAAGATCAGGAGTTGAGGCTTTTGTTCATGCATCACTAGAAATGTGCTTTCCTTCTGCAGCAGTTGATCACCTGTTTAGAGGATCCCAGTGTTACCTATGCACTGGTGGTGGGTACTTAGATCCGTTAGTTTGTGGCTGACTCCAGAATCCCTTCATTGCGAAAGCAGCTTATTGAACTGGCTGTATTATTTGTCTACTATGACCTACTGTGGCCAAATAAGCAGATGCAGTTTAAGATTTTATTTTTTCCAGGCAAGAAAATCAAGGTAGGAAAAATCCAGAGGAAAAAGGCAAAAATATTTATGATGAATGACTAAATAAAGCTGAAAGAGGGCTAGCTAAATACGAATTCAAAAGTGGATGCAAACATTCCTAAGTATTTGAAAAGTGCAGTAGGTAGAGATGCTCGAATGTTTTGCAAGCTCTGTATACCTAGCAATAATGTGTGAAAACAAAGGATGTAGAAGGAATACAGGGATTAAAATTAAGAACAAAGTCATTAACATATGAAATAAACCTTTAATAAGAAAAATTGTAGGGTAGCTCCAAGTTTAGATAAAACACTACATGGTATATACTAGGGAACAATCAGTAAAGGAAGGATGGATGGGGAAGAGTCATCTTCTCCCAGTCCTGGTACTTATGAGTGAGTAGTCACCATGATAACCATTGCTACATGTGCTGTGTTTGGTGTTAAACTGATCATTTGTTAAACTTCTCTCTTTTCTTTCTGTTTTTATTTCTAGGCCTCTTCCTTATCTTAGGCTTGATACTTTACCCTGCAGGTTGGGGATGCCAGAAAGCAATAAGCTATTGTGGACCTTATGCTTCTGCTTACAAACTAGGAGACTGCTCCTTGGGCTGGGCTTTCTACACAGCTATTGGTGGCACTATTCTGACGTTCATCTGTGCAGTCCTCTCGGCGCAAGCTGAAATAGCCACATCCAGTGACAAAGTGCAAGAAGAAATAGAAGAAGGAAAAAACCTTATCTGCCTCTTTTAACTCCAGTGGGAAAAACACCAGCGCGTGGATCTTAATTTGCTTTCCATTGACTGAACAAGCAGATCTGCTTACCTGTTTCCACCATTTGTGTGATTGAGCCCCATGCATTCCAGCCCTGAACTACTGAAATGGTATTTCTTCCTTGCTGGGCAATGAGGATCAAAGGATCCCAAGAAAGCAGAATGTAAATACTCGGGAATTTTTTTGTTTCATTCTATTATCAGGATGCAGTGGAATTTATTAATCCGATTGGGGAGGTGCGGAATCATGTGTATATAGCAGGAATGTTGTTATAACTGACAAATTCTGATTGATCGGATTGCCTTACCTACCTTGGTCACTTTGAAGAAATTGGATTTAAAATAATAAAAACCAGCACATTTTTTTTCTTATACAAAGGAGAAGCCTATTTTAATTAGGCTTTGGTTCCAAGGGCTCCCCTCACCTGTGAATATTTCACCACCACCTGATTTGGTACAATACTTTTCATTGAGGTGCTTTTAGATACTGAACTTCCTTAAAGTACAGTGCCTTCTTGGATAGTAAGTATATGATGGAAAGAGTAAAGTTAACGTGACACCATTTACACCACTCTTTAAGCAGTTAAAGTTGAGTCCTTGCCAGGTTTCTTTGTCTTGAAACTTATAGTGCAAGGTGTGTGCCACTTGTTACTTAGCAGGTAAATGATTCTGGTTTCATTGACTGGGCAAAGAAGCTGTTGTTACACTGGCTTTCACCTGATTCTGATAAAATTGTTAGAAATCCCATTGTTAGAAATATTTCTACAGCCTTTATTAAAACTCCTGAAATCCCAAGCAGATGCCCACTCCCCACGGCACAGCTGGGCATTGTGTTGTGAATGCCAACAGCCTGGCCTGGGCTTAGCCTCTCCTACAAATGTAGATCACACATTGGACTTTAACAGTATTATTCTTTCTCTTGCCAGTGAAACCTCATTCCTAGTCTACAGATCAGTATGTCTCATGTCCCAGAGCCAGCTGAGTCCTTAAGAAATTTACATTTTTTCAGGAAGTCATGCCAAATTCTAAATGGCTGGGAAGATCTTTTCCCATTTTTTTAACCACATGTTAAAAACCATATGGACCCTTTTCCAACTAAATCAGCAGAAATAAAACAGACCTTGCCACAAATGACATTCCTTTCTCAAAGGCAGTTGGTTGTATTACTTGTGGTGTTGCATCACTTACTAGAATTATTTCTGAAAACAAATTTAAAAGGTATTTAAAAAAAAAAGGAATTATGCAACTGTGGCTTAGGAGCATTGGGAAGAATTAATCTGAGAAGTAATTCTAATGAAATATTAAGTGAATTTTAGACTCCTCTTCTTACTTCTTGGTAATGTTTAACATCATCCAATGCCAGTGTTGTTCTCCATCACTTCACTGTGTAATATGGAGCAGAGATTCTCATTTATGCCTGGTCAGTCCATTAAAGTGTGCCATTAGTTATTTATAGATATTAAAAAATTGTTGTTACTGTACAGATAGATAGCTAATTTCAATACACTGCTCAAGTCATTCACAATACAACGCTTGTTCAGCAGTCATGACCGCAAGCCCAGGGCTAGCCTTGAGCATGGGTGAACACTAGCAGTCGCAGTGTTTGAGCACCCCTTCAGTGCCTGCTGTGCAGCACAGACACTGCCTCGGCCCAGCCAAGCTATGGAGCAAACCAGGCCCAGCTCCCAGCTTGCGCACATCTGTGCCCATCAAGCCACATGCTGGATGGATATGGAGGTGATCTCTGAGCCACTGTGCAAAAACCAAGGTCAACTTCTGCTGATATTAAAAAGAGATTGTTTTAATCTAGCCTCTTCTTGCATTCACCTGCTTCTGCAGCCCACTTCCACCATATTCTAGTTTAAAACGGGTAATTAACTTTTAAATATTTGATTAAAAAAAACAAAGTTATGGACTGGAACCATTTATGCCAACTGCCTGCACAAAGCAAGATTTTAACAAATCAAAATTACTAGCACAAAGCAGTGTCTGAGGACAAAAATCACAGCCAGCATGTCCTGTCCACACCTGTGTTTTTCTTCTTTTTTTTTTTCCTATAACAAACAAACATACCATCTGAAGAGCATGCACTTGGCTTGTCCAGCACAGCTGCAAGGTGATTCAAACCATCCTTCTGATGTTCCTCCTGAGCCCCCTACTGGAGTATGTGCTACAGAGGCTGGGGCACTAGCTCAGCTGTACTTTGGCTTAGAAGTAAACAACGACCAACCTTCATATACATTACTAGCCGACCTCTGCTGTGATCTACAGAACGCTTAGAAAAATTTAATAGTGGGGTTTTTAAGTACAAAGGAAGTATTTTCAGTGGCATATTTTGCTTTTGTTTGCATTTGTAACCAAGAACAACCAGCTTTTCTGCTTGTTGCTGGTATACTATCAACTTGCTCTGCAACAGCATAATCAACTAACTTGCAAGAATATCCATGTTCATCACATAGCACAGATAGAAGACAGGCTGGGAAAAATACAGAAAAAAAAAATCAGAATTTCTTTTTCTCAGGGTTCTCTTTTTCTAGCAAGTGATAAGATGGTATATATTGCAGATTCAGGTGTAGAGTGCACTCATTAAATTTGACAACTGTTTAAAGTTGTTCCTGAATTTCACCTCAGCAGTAGCTTTCAAAGATGTTTTGAAGAAAGGAAAAAAAAAAAAAAAAGAGAGAGAAATCAGCTTGAAGCTAATTTAATTAATTTCATGAGGGGGCTGCAGAGTGTAACTATTTCTTAATGTACATGCACTGCATAAGATCTAGAAGAACCTGCCGTGGATTCTTTAAAACCTGTGTGCCAATTAGTTCAGTTTAACTTTGTTTTTGTGGTATTGAAGAATTCTTCAAACATCTGTGGTTTGATCAACTTCGTAAACTTATATTCTGTAAAGTGCCATAGACCTTTTTTCAAAAATTGTAGCATTTATATATATAAACTTGTGTGAGATGTGCAATAACAGGAATGGGTGTTGGTTTTGGGTTTTTTTGTTTATTTTTTATGGTTTTGGTTTTAAACAAGATATTTGAAAAGTGACTTCCCAGGGAAGAAGTGGCTGGAGTTTTGATGGTGTGGACAAACTAAGCATAGAGTAATGCAACAAAATCACTGATTTTGAAGATGAATACAACAGTAGTAACAGTAGCTTAAAGATTTAAACAAAAACCTCTTCTAGATTGATTTGAAATACTCAGATCTATATAATACAGACAATTAAAATGTGAAGCTGTATCCATCTCTGGCAATATACAATCTAAAAGCTGAAAAGGCTCAGCAAGTTTTCTTAATGTGCTTTATTTATAATGTGGCACTGCAAAAAACATTCCTATTGAGCTATTTTCTGGGTTGTCTATATCACCTTTGTATCTATTTTACTCAATAAAGTTCTCTGGATTCTGAGATTTTTTTTCAGCCAAATCATTTCCATTTTGCATTGTTATCCCACATCAGAGTATCTCACATCCTAGTGGTAAACGGAGAAGAGTTCAAGTCTTCCTTGAAAGCAGTGGGCACTGGTGCCTACCACAAGGAATGGACAGTCCAAAAAAAGCAGAGCATGGCAGCAAAGTATACACTACAGCCGCCTTGTATAGGAAGAGAGGCTGTGGCAATCCAGCTAGAGTAGATTTTGAGCCATGGTTTATTTGTGTTACTGTTATTCTGTTCTTAAGTCACCACTATGTACATTTGTTAGCATGAATGATGTACCTAATGTGTTATTTTTTAATCTAAATTTCAATTAAAATGTGAGTATTTTTAATTGCAGTTCTCTTCCCTGTGCTGTCTTCTGTGTGTGTGTGCTTGCTTTCCCAACTTAGTGCTTACAACTAGCCTGTGCAAATCAGGGGAATTATCTCCCCACAACAGCACTTAAATTGTGCAATAATTCTGATCATAAAACATGACTGTATCATGCTGCACAACTGTTCTTACCATTTACAAGAAAGTTCAAAAACTGTTTAGTCTGCTGCCACTGCCACCCTAGATCTGTAAATTACAAAGAAACAGATCAAGTTGATGATGAATTTCACTACTAAATGATGCATGCATGCGCAGGTGTCTTCAAAAACTCACATCTGCTATCTCCCAAAATAATCCCAACTGTACCTCAGACCACTGTTCTCTGTATTGTGTATTTGCAAACGTAACTACGTCACCATGGTCTAGATGAACTTGTTTTGCCCTTCAAAGAAAACCCGGTAATAAATTCAGTACTAGAGAGCAGGTGCTACAGTTGATATGATATGAAAAAAAATCAACAGACTGTGACAGTGTCTAAAAAAAAAAAAAAGCAAGACACAGCAGTGATACAGAAGTGTCAGTTCATAGACAGAAATTAGGAAAATAAACAGTACCAAAGCAATGCTGTTTTCAGCAACTTCATTTTACTTTCAATAATGTTTTAGGATTCACTTAATACCTATAAAATTTAATTCGGTAATGACAGAACATGTTTAGATTTTAACCCTCTTAAGTTTACAGCACAAGAAAGTGGGCTGCAAGTGTTTAAGAATTTTCTTCATAACAGTTGAGTAGACTAATTCTCGTTACCCTAATGTACTATTTTGATAGTGGACATTTTGCTTCCCCATTTCAGCAGAATTACAGCATTTATATACAGGATTATAAAAACCAAGTGAGACTTTTACATAGATCAGCTGCCCTGCATATTATCCTGACCTTTAAAAGAAAAATCCCTATATTGTTCAAAACTATACAGAGCAAACATCCAGGAAAAAAGTATTTTTTTATTCTATGACACTGTGTTAATACAACAAATATACAAAACTTCTGAACTACTCAGACATGCAACAGAGGGACAGAAGAAGTGCATTTGTAGAGAACCATGACATTTACCAGGATGGCAGAGCATTGCTAGTAATTTACAAAATATACAAACATCCCCCAGATAAATAAAACCAACTCATAAATTACAGATCAATGACTACAGACATTCCAGTGTTTAAACTTCATACTTTGTACTCAATTTGCCACAATATTACAAAATGACAATTTAAGTGGGCGCCATACTCTGATTAATTAATAAGAGACTGTAAAATCTAGTTTTAGTTAGGTACAAAATATTTTAACAAATATCAGTCTTCTGTTGTCAAAGCTAAACTCAAACTTCTCCCTCCCTTTTGGGCTGCAAAGTGTCAGAGATTTCTGGTTTAAACAATTCACGTGTAACTGAACCTTGAATTTCACTTAGGAGGTTTAAATCTGTACATTCAACCCATGAGATTACAAATCAACAACCCCTATACATAGAACATTTCCTAAAGAGCAGTTAAACATTTGGGGGAAAAAACTTCTACCTGCCAAATTCAGGTTTTATTCCTAATGTTTTTTCCATAATATATTCTGGTAATGTAGGTTATTACGCAATCTTAAAACTTAAATTAAATTGCAAGGATGATGTCCCTAGGATTCATATCCAAGAGATATCCAAGAGAATTGCTTAAATTTATCTTTAAAAGTAATCCATAGTAGAGTTCCTAGATACAACCCTCAAGTTAAATTAAAAAGATTATGAAAAGAACAATCTTGATATACAGCTACTAGAAGTGTGATGCCTGATCTCAACAGAAAATTGTGGCTTTTGTCTGGAAAGTTTTTAATAACATTCCACACAAATTTAAGTTCAATGCTAGCATGTCCACTAGTATAGAATTTTAGACCCCCCATTACACAGAATATTTAAATTACTTTTAACTTCATGATGCAAAGAATATTTAGAAGCAAGTATATTCATTAATATGAACTCCAGCATAGGTGAAACTACTACATTTATCCAAATTCAAGTTGGATTTAAAGAAATCGGTAAAAGAAAGGAGACTAATAGGGACTTCATGCTAACAGTACAATACTGATCCAGGGATTAAGCTAAGGGTTTTATTTTTTGTAATGCTCTTATGTTATTATGAATACACTGTAGTGAAAAAGAATTAATCTATGAAAGTCTGTCCACATTCAGAACATGGAGGGGCCTCAGTATTTTATGCTCAGTCTTACTAACGGTAATTCACCTTAAGAGCTGAATTCATTTCAGCTACAGTGTGTACTTATACATGTTGTGGGATGTGGTCCCTTCCTGTTTTAATTTTCTAAAACAGAGTTTAAAAAAAAAGCCCGAGTATTGTGCATAAGACTCATGAGGCAATCCAAGAATATCAAATAGCCTTCAAAGGAGAGAAACATCACTATATAGTAAGACCTGGTTAAATTCTAAAATATTTTCATAGAATCATAGAATCATTAAGGTTGGAAAAGACCTCTAAGATCATCGAGTCCAACCGTCAACCCAACACCACCATGCCCACTAAACCATGTCCCTAAGCACCTCATCTACACGTCTTTTAAATACTTCCAGGGATGGTGACTCAACCACTTCCCTGGGCAGCCTGTTCCAAGGCCTGACCACTCTCTCAGTAAAGAAATTTTTCCTAATGTCCAATCTAAACCTCCCTTGGCACAACTTGAGGCTGTTTCCTCTCGTCCTATCACTAGTTACTTGGCAGAAGAGACCAACACCCACCTCGCTACAACCTCCTTCCAGGTAGTTGTAGAGCGCGATGAGGTCTCCCCTCAGCCTCCTCTTCTCCAGACTAAACAACCCCAGTTCCCTCAGCCGCTCCTCATAAGACTTGTGCTCCAGGCCCTTCACCAGCTTCATTGCCCTTCTCTGGACACGCTCCAGCACCTCCATGTCCTTCTTATAGTGAGGGGCCCAAAAAGGAACACAGCATTCGAGGTGCGGCCTCACCAGTGCCAAGTACAGGGGCACGATCACCTCCCTACTCCTGCTGGCCACGCTATTTCTGATACAGGCCAGGATGCTATTGGCCTTCTTGGCCACCTGGGCACACTGCCGGCTCATGTTCAGCCAGCTGTCAGTCAGCACCCCCAGGTCCTTTTCCTCTGGGCAGCTTTCCAGCCACTCTTCCCCAAGCCTGTAGCGTTGCCTGGGGTTGTTGTGACCCAAGTGCAGGACCCGGCACTTGGCCTTGTTGAACCTCATACAGTTGGCCTCGGCCCATCGATCCAGCCTGTCCAGGTGCCTCTGCAGAGCCTTCCTGCCCTCCAGCAGATCAACACTCCCGCCCAGCTTGGTGTCGTCTGCAAACTTACTGAGGGAGCACTCGATCCCCTTGTCCAGATCGTTGATAAAGACATTAAACAAAACTGGCCCCAAAACTGAGCCCTGGGGAACACCGCTCGTGACCGGCCACCAACTGGATTTAACTCCATTCACCACAACTCTCTGGGCTCGGCCGTCCAGCCAGTTTTTTACCCAGCGAAGAGTACACCTGTCTAAGCCATGAGCCGCCAGCTTCTCCAGGAGAATGCTGTGGGAGACAGTGTCAAAGGCTTTACTAAAGTCCAGGTAGACCACATCCACAGCCTTTCCCTCATCCACTAGGCGGATCACCTGGTCACAGAAGGAGATCAGGTTGGTCAAGCAGGACCTGCCTTCCATGAACCCGTGCTGGCTGGGCCTGATCCCCTGGTTGTCCCACACATGGCTTGTGAGCACCCTCAAGACAAACCGCTCCATAATCTTCCCTGGCACCGAGGTCAGGGTGACCGGCCTGTAGTTCCCCGGATCCTCCCTCCGGCCCTTCTTGTAGATGGGCGTCACATTGGCGAGCCTCCAGTCGTCCGGGACCTCCCCAGTTAACCAGGACTGCTGGTAAATGATGGAGAGTGGCTTGGCAAGCTCCTCCGCCAGCTCCCTCAGTACCCTCGGGTGGATCCCATCCGGCCCCATAGCCTTGTGAGCGTCCAGGTGGCGTAGCAGGTCGTTAACTGCTTCCTCTTGGAGTATGGGGGGTTTATCCTGCTTGCCATCCCTGTCTTCCAGCTCAGGGGGCTGAATACCCTGAGGATAACTGCTCTGACTATTAAAGACTGAGGCAAAGAAGGCATTAAGTACCTCAGCCATTTCCTCGTCCTCGGTGGCAATGTTCCCCCCCGCATCCAATAAAGGATGGAGATTCTCCTTGGCTCTCTTTTTGTCATTAATATACTTGTAAAAACATTTTTTGTTGTCTCTTATGACAGTGGCCAGATTGCGTTCTAGCTGGGCTTTTGCCTTTCTAATTTCCACTCTGCACAACCTAACGAGATCCCTGTACTCTTCTTGAGTTGCCTGCCCCTTCTTCCAAAGGTGATAAACTCTCCTTTTTTTCCTGAGTCCCAGCCAGAGCTCCCCATTCAGCCAGGCCGGTCATCTTCCCTGCCAGTTCTTCTTAAGGCACATGGGGACAGCCTGCTCCTGCGCCTTTAAGACTTCCTTCTTGAAGAACGTCCAGCCTTCCTGGACCCCTTTGCCCTTCAGGACTGCCTCCCAAGGGACCCTCTCGACCAGTGTCCTGAGCAGGCCAAAGTCTGCCCTCCAGAAGTCCATGGTAGTGGTTTTGCTGACCCCCCTCCTTACTTCACCAAGAATCGAGAATTCTATCATTTCATGGTCGCTGAGACCAAGCCGGCCTCCGACCACCACATCTCCCACCAGTCCTTCTCTATTTGTGAACAGCAGGTCAAGCGAGGCACCTCCCCTGGTAGGCTCACTAACCAGCTGCGTCAGGAAGTTATCTTCCACACACTCCAGGAACCTCCTCGACTGTTTCCTCTCTGCCGTGTTGTATTTCCAGCAGACATCCGGTAAATTGAAGACCCTCACGAGAACAAGGGCTAGCAATTGTGAGACCTCTGTCAGCCGCCTGTAGAATGCTTCATTTTGATGGTACGTACCGTTATGGATTGTTCAGTTCCGCAGCACCAATTTAACCTCTTAGGCCTCCAGTTCAATGAATTAAATTTTAACTTTGTGAAAGATGAAGATTTCTCACTTTTCCAACTCAAAATATTTTAAAAGCTTTTTTCCCCAGCTTAAATCAAATCACAGAGATGGCTGAGTTATGTTAAAATGAAATGTATCTGTTAAATGCCATTGCTTAAAAAGCTTGATTTTAGACAATATTCCTGGTAGAAAATTAAATACTGTATATTTAGATTTTTGGACAAGCAGTAAACAGAGTGACTGACAAGGCTAGAGATTTAGTACCACTGTTAAACACAAATCTACACTAAAAAAAAAAAAAAAAGCCAAACACAACAAAAATACCACTGCATGTAAGAGGGAAGGGGGGCATGAAACTAGTGTTCTAAAGGTCAATATTTGTTTCTTTTCCAGCAAAATGATTGCCCCAAGACATGAATACTGAAATTAAAAATAGCAAATATATAATCATTTAGCTCTGTGATTGAAACCATCAATTAACTTCCTTAAACTGTACGCTGCATTACACATTCTATTACAGAGAATGTTTCTGCACCATAGTCATTTCTCACAGGTAGAGAATACTCCATGAAAATAGATACAAACAAATGATATAAAGTGGCACAGGTAAATTCTGGACCAAAACACTATTTAAACAAGATCAGATAACTTAACAGTATTCATGCAAACTTACAGATTTATATCAAACAACTTATCCTAAAAAAAAAACCAAGAAAAAAATTTATAATATCTATCCTACTTGTATTTGTCCTCCAGCAGCTGCTGAAATTGCAAAAGCAGTAGCCAAACCTAACTTTCTACATCTCAGTCCACCCCACTTCTTGTAGCAGAAATAGGGAAAACAGAAAAAAAAAATTGATCCAAAGTGCTTTCCTGAAGTTAAAAAAAATACCAGAATGAACCACTAAAAAAACCTCCAAATTCTTAATATATTTATTTGATCATTATATACCACAATTCATTCTCAGGCCAATTGTTGAAATTATTTATCCTCCATAAAATATGGAAGGCTTTATATTCTAGAATGCAACATTTTAAAGAAGGGCAGAGAATGGTTATCTTTTTAAAATAAATAAATTTATAATAAAATAAAACAAACATTTCCCATTTTACCCATGCACAGCTGCAGAAGAGACAAACATGCTGTGTGTATTTTGATCTATGTTTTTAGGGAATATACTGGAAAATAAAGTACAATTGAAGAGAACCGTCATGACTTTTTATATTTCTCTACATTCGGTTACCCTTGAACGCATTCTGAGCTGCACTGGTTGCTGCTGTTGATGCAGCGTTGGCTGCAGCAGTTTGTACAGTTTTGTTGGACATCACTCCCGTTGCAAACTCCTGCTGCGCTTTCTCAAAACTAGCACCAGTTGTGCGGTAGAGACCATGCACCTAGGGAGGTGGAAAAGCAGTGAAAAATGTGTGCTGAGCCTTCCATTTCCTGGTAGAGTAATAGCAAAGTCTCAAACACAAAGCAGAGCTGTGTGGTGGAGAAATCTGGTTTGCTCATATGTTTGGGAGGATCCGGAAATGAGTAAACAGACTTTTTTTTCCACAAATCCTACAACTTTTGATTGCCCTGCTGTGCACACACAGTTTGACTGTAGGGATACCTGTAACTTTTTGCAAGTTCAGAGGGGTCTTGTAGGTCTTCACTAAAATGTGTGTGGTATCTACTGTCTGAAATAACATATTTAAATACACAAACAGGCTGCATCCTTAGCATAACACAGGACCCATAGCTTGCAAAAGTATCTTCTGTCTCAATTTGTATACAACTTGGCGTACTCATTAAAAGAGTTCATAAGTGTGCATGTTAAAAGAAACAGCAGAAAACAAAACCAAAAAAGTATTTTTGAATCCACTGTGTCAATAACATTCTGGTGAACTTTTTTCTACATCAATTTTTTAGAAACATCTTAATTTCTCTGATTGACATGGTTACAAGAACCTATTAAGCTAAGCTATGACTGAACATTAAAAAGTATAAAATATCCCAATAATGCAGATAAATATCCGCTAAACTAGTGTGATGACCAATTGTTCTGCATAATAAGCAAAGATATTAAACAACATGGCTTATAATCTCTAGTACAACAAAAAACCAAATCCTGAGTAACTTCCAAGGATCTGAGTATTAAAATTAAAATGCTATTTCTGATTCATATTCAACCAAGTCACGATAAAGTTGTCAAATAATATTATGAAGACATTTTCATTCAAGTGTAGCAGGAAAATTCATGTTGTAACTTTTTTCTTTGTTATAAATGTGACTATTTCTCATCCATAAAGATACACCAGGTCATATCCGAGTATGCATGTTTTTTGAAAAGAATCCAGATGCATGTGGTAGAAAGAGTGTAAAAAAATGCTCACCATACATTTTTCTTGTTTGTTTCTTTCTCCTGTACCTGAGTATTTATGCAGAAAACAAATAAGGAGAAGGGACATCTCCAGGCTATGCTTAAAATTTCTAGCTTACTCTAAATAGACCAGAAGAGTTTGGGTATGTGAAAACCTTTAAGTGTAACTGTAACCAAGGTTGAATTATTAGAATTGCCAGCACATCATCAGCAGAATTCTCAGTTACATTTAATCAAAACAACATAAAAAACTCACTAGCACATTAGTATCTAAACTTAGGCCTTCTGGATGGAAATTCACAAAAAGGAACCAAGGGAGAAAAGCATCTTTCTTTGAGCTTTTATGCTATGCAATCATTAATTGACAACAAAATGTTAAAATAATATAAGCAGAGAAATAAAAATCCTTTTCTGAGGTGCCAGGCATCTCCCTCTTCTATTGATTTTAATGGGAATGATTTTGATAAGAGCTGAAACTTAGCAATCATTTGAATCATGCTTCACTCAGCCTGATGAATCACCACAGATTTGAAAATTGCAACCTGGCATCTACAGGTCCTACCTTAGTGTCCAGTGCATTCACCTACCCTTTCATTGTGGGCTTACCTCCCAACTTCTCTTATTCAAAGCTATCCTTCCCCATTTTAGTTTGCAGAAATAAGTGCACTGTAAAAACAGCATTTCATAACTCCATGACAGTATAAGCAAAAAAGTACTATAGAAGCACAGTTGTTAAAAGGTAAGGCACACCCCCAAGAATATAATTTAATCCCCATTATTTTGTGAGAGAGTACCTCTCTCAAGCAGGAAAGCAAAATCCAGATCAAACATAGGAAACAGAAGAGGGGAATAATAAGTAACTTACCTTTTTAAACATAACTAATGAAATAACAGCAGATGCTGTGAAAAGTGCAGCTATGATTATCATCATAATGCCAACAGGGATACTCTTATTAAGACCAGTAAGAGAAGAAATCCACCCACTGAAGGAAAAAGAAAAGACAAACTTTATTAGCACAGCACATGAACAATCCAACCACAGGTATCCACATCAAGGGAAGCTTTATAACCTCCTGGTTCTGATCAACTGAATATTTTTGAAGAAAAAGTCATGGAAATTATACATGAGCATATTTCTGTTCTATAATAAGCTTTTACAGCTTAGTTGCCTTTTTCCCAATGCATGTAGTGAAACTATAAGGAAAATTTTAGTAAAGATGATTATCCTTGAGGAAAGTTGTGAAGAAATTAAGAGAGACGTTAGACAGTTGCTCATCAACTTTTGGGGTTTTTTTGGTCATACTGTCATTTCAGAATAATTTAAGACTACATGACTTCGTGGAAGAGAAAATGTCCCTAAAAATATAGCTTCTAACTTCTTCAAAAATAAACCAAAAACATGCCACACACACAAAGCTTCTATGTGGGAAAACTCATTTAGTTGTATCCACATAGTGATGCTTTCTCAATTGAGGTATATATATTTTTTTTAAGTAGATAGTGTCAGATTAATTAAGATAAAAGATTGCTATATCAGTATCTACTTCAAACATTTCCCCATTCTTCAAAATTGAAACACCAACATAAAAGTACAATATCAAACTTGAAGCCACAAAAAGCAGGTTGCCTTAAGAAAAATAAAACATTAAGACGGAAAAGATTCTTCCACCGAAAAGAGCAAAAAATTTCTGTAAACCCAAACAACCTTAAAACTTTCCTATACTTGTTTCAAATTGCTTTGATATCCCCTATGTCCAACTGGACTCTACCACAGAACTCCAAAATCCAAACTGTAATTAGCATCTTCTGATGATCTGGCTACTTTTCATACCCCTTCCCCAAGTATCCTTAAAAGCACACTCCACATACTTGGAGAGTTGGCCCTCTAAAATTACTTTTTTACTTTGTTCATGTCAATCAAGGTATCTATGAAAAAGCAAAATACTGGATTTGAGAGCAAAAATAATAAACCAGGATTTTTCCTTACACTCCAGTTCTAAAGCAATGATGTTTTGTCTGCCTTACATACATTTGGAGATTAGCAGGAAACCACTGATACACAGAAGTGTCATTATCCAGGTACATTATTACCAGTCATAGCTCTCCATGCTATTGGCTGGATACTACAACCATGCTTTTTGTTAATTCAAGTTTGTTGGTTTTTTTTTCCAAGAAGGGTGACTGATTCCCAATAGCTTTTCCTTGTAAAATCTAAATATTAGACCTTGAAGCTTCAAATAAAAGCTATATATACATAAAAGCTTCAAATAAAAGCTTATATACTTATAAGCATCAAAATGAAAAATCAACTATTACAGAGTAAGGAGCCGACTCGGACAAATGAGCTTTTCAAATAATATCAAAGATATACAATTTTATTCACCCGAATACAATGTTGACTCATTCTTCAAATTTTAGCCATAAATTTCATTAGTAAGTATATCAATATAATTAGAAACAACTAATGATACAAAATAATATTCAAACAGTATATTATTACAGCCTAAATTATTCTAATTTTCTCTAAGTTTTGCTTATTTCTTTATCCTAAATATAGAGCAAATAACATCTCCACACACCACTAAAATAGGGGAGGTAATGTATAAAAGAGTAGTTCAAAGTGGCTTACATTGAAAGATAAAATTTTGACCAGCCTAATAACAGAAGTACCTCACACTCTTGGGATATGTTTCACACACTTTTCCTAGTTAAGAGCACTCAAAAAATGCTTTTTTGAGTGTTAAATGTAACAATTCCAGTGAACACAAGATTTTTTTTTTTGAAAAAACACAAAGACTGTATTGCAGTTGCTATATCAAATATGAGTGTTTGTCTTACAGAGAGTACAATGCTACAGAAAACAGAATACTCACCAGTTTCCCCATCTTTGAAATCCTGCAGCTTGAAGTACATGTACAGCAAACTGACAGATATATACAAAGAAGAACACAAAGAACCTGAATGAACTGTCACTCCTGAAAGAGGGGGGGGGGAAAAATTAAAGCAGCCAGGAAATTTATGACTTATTACAAATACTGTAGTATCAATCTAAAATTTTTTTCCTGCATTAACTAGAGGAAAAGTGCTTTGATTTATTGATGGTGACTTGAAATATCAGTAATTCTGTGGTTTTGTAGAGTGTTTATTTACAAGAGCTGCTGCTTCTTCTTTAATATAATATTTTTGCCACTTGCACCTCTAACAGAGGTGAGAATAGCAACAAGATACTATTCCTTAGCATTCTGTTCAGCACACAGCAGGGCCTCAGACTAAACATACAACTTTTGCTACAATGCATGAAGAACAGAAGTCTGCTCCACTTTAAGACTGAAGTTCACAGTGCTGGCAGGATGGGAAGAAAATATTTTACTTGTAAGAGGACAAAGTCTAATATGGAATTACTGAAACATAATGCAGATCAGAATACTGAAGCAGCTGTTGTTTAAAAACAAAACATACAAAACATGTTTGCTGTTTGAATTACTAAAATGTCAGCCTGACAAAGACCAAAAGTATTAAAAGCCTGTCAAAAAACCCAAATATAAACATACGGGCAAAATCTCAACAAAGACCTCAACATATTACTATCAAAACTAACGATCACATGATATGCTTCCTACCAAATTTCTAAAGGAAGTAAAAATCACCTAAGTCACAGAACCAGATTTTGCCAGTAATAGCTCTTTCTGCAGAAGGGAATTTGTTCATTTCTATTTATTCAACCAGTTCGGTTCAATAACTATTTCATTTTCAGCTGAACAAATGATTGAAAGTTGAATATGCAAGTAGTAGTTTTCCTTTTCCAAACAATAAATATTCACTAAGAAACACTAAGGTTTTACTAGATCTAAACCCCTGAAAGATAACGTGATGCTGAACTCCACCAAATCAGGAATAATAATTTCATATAAAACAACACTACTAAGAGAGAGTATGTAAGATTTATAATTAGTTAATGAAAGCTACCATTTTAAAATACTGGCAATTCTCTGTATTTTTAATTTATCTCAATTTGTACCCACATTGTAACCCAAGTCATGAACAAAAGTTAGACTAGTAAATGAAAAATACTCTTCTGATTTTTTAGCCTTAAGGATGTAAGAATTTAGTGCATGAGCAAATGCAAGTTAAACTATATGATTCCTCAAAGATGTGTGGGTACAGCAATATCTCCTTGGTTAGCAAAAAGAAACATCTCATTTAGTCTAAAGGTTATGCTCAAATGCAATTTATGGCTATCAAACTTTCTCTACAAAAATCAGTGCATTTAAACTGAGAACATCCTGATTCATTTCAATGTAAAAAATAATTCCCAAAAAATACTGTAAGAGTACAGGAATTTAGAATCTCTTCACGCTGATTTTCACAAAAAAAAGTTCAATTTTGCATGCAAACCAACCGTTCTATTTTTAAAGACTAAGATATCACACCTCAAGCTTGTGAAGTCTGCAAAATCCAGATTGATAAAAGCTAAGAAAAATACTGGAGTTTGATTACTATATACCTGGTCTACTCATTCTTAAGAATCTCAGTCTACTTCAATTACAGACACTGCAGGTCACTTAAGAATATGAGATTTTTTTAAGTGTAGAGTTTTATGAAATTCATTCAGGAAGCCAAAAATTGAAGACACCCTTAACTGTTAACCTGCTTGTGAAGGGATAGAGATTTAATGAGAATTTTCCTTAAAATTGTTATCAGCCCAATACATAAATATTTCCTACAACTATTATGCCAACGGTAGAAGCTATAAATAGAATAGAATAGAATATTTTCAGTTGGAAGGGACCTACAATGATCATCTATTCCAACTGCCTGACCACTTAAGGGATGACTAAAAGTTAAAGCATGTTATTAAGGGCATTGTCCAAATGCCTCTTAAACACTGACAGGCTTGGGGCATCGAACACCTCTCTAGGAAGCCTGTTCCAGTGTTTGACCACCCTCTCAGTGAAGAAATGCTTCCTAATGTCAAGTCTGAACCTCCCCTGGCGCAGCTTTGAACCATTCCCACACGTCCTGTCACTGGATACCAGGGAGAAGAGATCAGCCCCTCCCTCTCCACTTCCCCTCCTCAGGAAGCTGCAGAGAGCAATGAGGTCACCCCTCAGCCTCCTTTTCTCCAAACTAGACAAACCCAGAGTCCTTGGCCGCTCCTCATAGGACTTGCCTTCCAGCCCTTCACCAGCTTTGTTGCCCTCCTCTGGACACACATTCAAGGACCTGAACATCCTTCTTAAATTGTGGGGCCCAGAACTGCACACAGTACTCAAGGTGAGGCCGCACCAATGCTAAATACAGTGGGATAATCACCTCTCTTGACCGGCTGGTTATAGTGTGTTTGATGCACCCCAGGATGCGGTTTGCCCTCTTGGCTGCCAGGGCACACTGCTGACTCATACTGAGCCTGCTGTCAACCAGCACCCCCAGATCCCTTTCTGCAGGGCTGCTCTCCAGCCACTCCTCTCCCAATCTATACTTGTGCCCGGCGTTACTCTGTCCCAGGTGCAGAATCCGGCATTTGGACTTTTTAAATTTCATCCCGTTAATCATAGCCCAATGCTCCAACCTATCTAGATCCCTCTGCAAGGCCTCCTGTCCCTCAAGAGAGTCAACAGCACCTCCCAGTTTGGTATCATCAGCAAACTTGCTAATGGTGCATTCAACTCCCGCATCCAGATCGTTGATAAATATATTGAACAGAACTGGCCCTAGAATTGAACCCTGAGGAACACCGCTGGTGAATGGTCGCCAGCCAGATGTAGCCCCATTCACTACAACCCTTTGAGCTCTGCCCTTCAGCCAGTTCTTCACTCAGCCACACTGCGTACCTGCTCATCTCACAGTTGGACAACTTGTCCAGAAGGATGCTGTGAGGAACAGTATCAAAAGCCTTACTAAAATAAAAAAACCCTACATCTACCACCTTCCCTTCACCCACGAGGCGGGTGACCTTATTGTAGAAGGATATCAAATTAGTTAAACAGGACTTTCCCTTTGTGTACCCATGTTGACTGTGCCTGATGATTGCATTGTTCTTTAAATGCCTTTCAATAGCACCCAGTATAATCTTCTCCATAATTTTTTCCAGGAACGGAGGTTAGACTAACAGGCCTGTAGTTCCCTGGGTCTTCCCTCATGCCCTTCCTGTAAATTGGAATAACGCTGGCTAGCTTCCAGTCAGCGGGGACCTCCCCAGACTCCCAAGACCTTTGGTAGATGATCGAGAGGAGTCCTGCCATAACATCCGCTAGCTCCTTCAGTACTCTGGGATGAATCCCATCAGGCCCCATGGACTTGTGAACATTCAGCTGATACAGCTGGTCCCTTACAATTTCAGTGTCCACAAATGGAAAGTCACTGTTCCTACAATCGTGGTCCTCCGACTCAGGGGACCGGGCAGCCCGAGGTCTATCCGTATTATTAAAAAGCAAAAAAAGCATTGAATGCCTCTGCTTTTTCTTTGTCCCTATTAGTCAGATGACCATCTTCAACAAGTATCAGTCCAATGTTTTCTTTAGACCTCCTTTTGCTATTAACATACTTAAAAAAGCCCTTCTTGTTGTCTGACACAACACTGGCCACTTTCAACTCTAATTGAGCTTTGGCCTTTCATGTCTTCTCCCTGCATATATGAACCGTAGCTCTGTACTCTTCCTGCGAAGCCTGACCTTGCTTCCAGAGATCATACAATTTCTTTTTCCTCTTGAGCTCCATGAGGAGTTCCCTGTTCAGCCAAACTGGTCTTCTGTCCTGCTTGCTTGACTTTGGACACAGTGGAATTGCCTGCTCCTGTGCTTCTAAAAGGTGGTTCTTAAAGACTGACCAGCACTCGTGGACTCCTAAGCCCTCAAAAGCAGATTCCCAGGGTACTCTGCTAAATAGCTCCCTGAATAGCTTAAAGTTTGCTCTCCTGAAGTCCAGGGTAGCAACTCTGCTGACCTTTTTTCTCATTACACTGAAAATTTTAAACTCAACCATTTCGTGATCACTGCGGCCAAGACAGCCACCTACCATCACATCTCCCACAAGTCCTTCTCTATTCACAAATAGCAAGTCTAGGAGGGCATCTTTCCTAGTTGGCTCACTGAGTACTTGTGTCAAGAAGTTATCTTCCACAAACTTCAAGAATTTCCCAGGCTTGCTTGTCACAGCAGTATGGTATTCCCAGTTGATGCCTGGGAGGTTGAAATCTCCCATAAGGACAAGGGCTACCGATCCAGAGATTTCTCCTAATTGCCTATAGAATAACTCAATCAGTGCTATCATCCTGGCTGGGCGATCGGTAGCAGACACCCACTACGACAACTCCTTTGTTTTCCATCCCCCTAATCCTCACCCAGAGGCTCTCAACCACATCATCACTAACTGTAAGGGCTGTACAATCAAACCTCTCTCTTACATACAGTGCAACTCCTCCACCTCGCCTGCCCTGCCTATCCCTCCTGAACAGCCTGTAGCCCTCCATCCCAGCACTCCAGTCGTGGCAGTCATTCCACCAAGTCTCGCTAATACCAATGATATCATAGCTCTGGGAGCTGACCAACGCTTCCAGTTAATCCTGTTTGTTTCTCATACTGCGTGTGTTGGTGTACAAGCATTTCAGATGTGCTCCTGAACCTTCTGTGCTCCCAGGAGCAAAAATTTTTAAAAAATTTTAAAGGATATTCTATGATATTCCTAACTGTTGCCATCGACATTTCAGATACAACAACTGAATTAATGGCAAACATTCTACTTGTTTCTAATGAAATCATATTAAAGGATTATCATAATGATAAACAAGCAAATTCTGGAATGTTAATGCATTTCAACAAGTGTAGTATTTTTTTAAAGTACTACAAGTCAAGCTGAAGTTCTTACCTGAAAGCTCCATAAAGTGGTCTGTACCAGCAGACAAAAGAACAAGGGGTAAAAAGCAAGAACCATAGGATACTCAATCCAAAATCAACCCCTCGCGTAGCATCAATGTAAAACCAGGCCAAACATCCAAAAATATTAACAAACAGTGTCACTGTATGGACTGTAGAAGCAAAAGCAAAAAAGTCTTAATTAAATTATGTGCATATAAAAAATTATTACAACTGTTAAAGTAATAACCAAACTGTGCCTTTTTAAACAAAACATAAGCATGCTGACAATAAATCAATATCCTCTCTCAGCAATAAGTTGATTTTTATAGTTTTCTAACTTTCAGGTTAAAGCCAGTATTCACAAGTGAAAGTACTGAACATGAAAATTCAAGTAGTATCAGGTGTATAGTGAAGAAAAAAAAATCCGTCATAAAAATAAAATATTTTCAAACCTAAAATGATGAAAAAAGAGGTTTCTATACCTGCAATAATTGATACTTCTACAGTAATTACTGCATACAGATATTTGCACTTTTTTTTTTAACATGCTGGTTATTTATTTTCTCTTACAATCAGGCAAGTAAATGAGTGCAGGATGGTCCCCTTAATATTACAATACAAAACTACTGGATTTTTTTTTTTAGAGAAAAGCTTATACATTATATAAAATACATCATAAATTTAGCACTGTACACATCCTAATTTGAAAAGAAAATTTTCAAAAAAAATCTTTTATTGAAAAGCTCTTTGTCTTATGTAATAAAGCAAAAAAACCTACGTAGTAAAAATGTTTCTCAGTAAAACAAGATCTGCAAGAAGCTGTTCTACATCCTTTAATATATATTGCATATTCAAATATTTCTTATAACATTGGTCTTAAACATCTGCCTTTTTGGTGCTCAGTTCTTAGCTCAATACTGGCATTTTCTCATTGGCAGACCTTATTACAGGTTAACTACTGAATTTCTATTAAAGAAAATGCATTGGCATTACAACTTCACAGTTTATTTCAAATATATTTAGTTCTTAGAAGAGAAAAAGATACAGCAGTAGTAAGAAACATTACAACTATTACTTTCATGCTATCTGGCACAGAAGTTAGTTCTGGCAGACTTAAAAGATGAACATGAATTTCTGTCTTTGTTCAGCAAAAACCAGTGATCCAGGAGTGATTTTGCTATCTTGGAGGACAGTTTCTATCCTTGTGGACCAGGATAAACCAGAGTATTTACAATTGAGAGTGCACGGGCAGCTCCTGAAAGCAATCATTTTTTTATTTAAGTCCAGAGAAACATTCTAGTCATTCTACTGGAAAGGTAAAGTTAACAGAAGAATCATAGAATGGTTTGGGATGGAAGGGACCTTTAAAGGGCATCTAGTCCAACCCCCCTGCCATGGGCAGGGACATCTTCAACTAGATCAGGTTGCTCAGAGCCCCGTCCAACCTGACCTTGAATGTTTCCAGGGATGGGGCATCTACCACCTCTCTGGGCAACCTGTTCCAGTGTTTCACCACCCTCACAGTAAAGAATTTCTTCCTTATATCTAGTCTAAATGTACCCTCTTTTAGTTTAAAACCATTCCCCCTTGTCCTATCACTACAGGCCCTACTAAAAAGTCTGTCCCCATCTTTCATATAAGCTCCCTTTAAGTATTGAAAGGCCGCAATAAGGTCTCCCCGGAGCCTTCTCTTCTCCAGGCTGAACAACCCCAACTCTCTCAGCCTTTCCTCATAGGAGAGGCGTTCCATCCCCCTGATCATCTTCGTGGCCCTCCTCTGGACCCTCTCCAACAGGTCCATGTCTTTCTTGAGCTGAGGACTTCAGAGCTGGATGCAGTACTCCAGGTGAGGTCTCACCAGAGTGGAGTTGTGCTGGTTTTGACTGGGATAGAGTTAATTTTTTCCATAGTAGCTTGTATAGGGCTATGTTTTGGATTTGTGCTGGAAAGAGTGTTGATAACACAGGCACGTTTTAGTTATTGCTGAGCAGTGCTTACACAAAGTCAAGGCCTTTTCTGCTTCTCACCCCACCCCACCAGCGAGTAGGCTGGGGGTGCACAAGAAGTTGGGAGGGGACACAGCCGGGACAGCTGACCCCAACTGACCAAAGGGATATTCCATACCATATGACGTCATGCTCAGCATATAAAGCTGGGCGAAGAAGAAGGAAGGGGGGGACGTTTGGAGTGATGGCGTTTGTCTTCCCAAGTAACTGTTACGCGTGATGGAGCCCTGCTTTCCTGGAGATGGCTGAACACCTGCCTGCCGATGGGAAGTAGGGAATGAATTCCTTGTTTTGCTTTGCTTGCGTGCGTGGCTTTTGCTTTACCTATTAAACTGTCTTTATCTCAACCCAAGAGTTTTCTCACTTTTACTCTTATGATTCTTTCCCCCATCCCATTGTGGGGGGAGTGAGCAAGCGGCTGTGTGGTGCTTAGTTGCTGGCTGGGGTTAAACCATGACAGGTATAGAGGAGCAGAATCGCCTCCCTTGACCTGCTAGCCACACTTCTTTTTATGCAGCCCAGGACATGGTTGGCTTTCTGGGCTGCGAGTGCACATTGCCGGCTCATGTCCCGCTTTTCATCCACCAGTACCCCCAAGTCCTTCTCAGCAGGGCTGCTGTTGTGGTTTAAACGGCAGGCAGCCAAACACCACACAGCCGATCGCTCACTCCCCCACCCCCACCCCCACAGTGGGATGGGGGAGAGAATCGGAAAAAGAAAAGTAAAATTTGTGGATTCAGATAAAGACAGTTTAATCAAACAGAAAAGGAAGGGAAAAATAATAATAATAACAACAATGATGATAGAATATACAAAATGAGTGAGTGATGCACAATGCAATTGCTCACCACCCGACAACCGATACCTGAAAAACGATCGCTACTTCCTGGATCACGCCCCCTATTTATATAATGAGCATGACATCATATGGTATGGAATACCCTGTTGGCCAGTTGGGCTAGCTGTCCTGGCTATGCTCCCTCCCAGCTTCCTGAGCACCTGGCAGAGCATGGGAAACTGAAAAGTCCTTGACTAAAGGGTACTTAGCAACAACTAAAAACATCAGTGTATTATCAACATTTTTCTCATACTAAATCCAAAACACAGCACTAGGAAAAAATTTAACTCTATCCCAGCCGAAACCAGGACAGCTGCTCTCAATCCCTTCATCCCCCAAGCCTGTATTGATACCAGGGGTTGCCCCAACCCAGGTGCAGGACCTTGCACTTGGCCTTGTTGAACCTCATGAGGTTCACATGGGCCCACTTCTTGAGCTTGTCCAGGTCCCTCTGGATGGCATCCTGTCCATCAGGTGTGTCAACTGCACCACTCAGCTTGGTGTCATCTGCAAACTTGCTGAGGGTGCACTCGATCCCACTGTCTATGTCATTGATGAAGATATTAAACAGTACTGGTCCCAATACAGACCCCTGAGGGACACCACTCGTCACCGACCTCCATCTGGACATTTGAGCCGTTGACCACTACCCTCTGGATGCGTCCATCCAACCAATTCCTCACCCACCGGACAGTCCACCCATCAAATCCATCTCTCTCCAATTTAGAGAGAAGGATGTTGTGGGGGACCATGTCAAAGGCCTTACAGAGGTCCAGATAGACAACATCGGTAGCTCTTCCGTTGTCCACTGATGTAGTCACTCCATCATAGAAGGCCACTAGGTTGGTCAGGCAAGACTTGCCCTTGGTGAAGCCATGCTGGCTGTCTCGAAACACCTCCCTGTCCTCCATGTGCCTTAGCATAGCTTCCAGGAGGATCTGTTCCATGATCTTCCCAGGCACAGAGGTGAGGCTGACAGGTCGGTAGTTCCCAGGGTCCTCCTTTCTACCCTTTTTAAAAATGGGTGCAATGTTTCCCTTTTTCCAGTTGCCGGGGACTTCACCCGACTGCCATGACTTTTCAAATATCATGGAGGGTGGCTTGGCAACTACATCAGCCAATTCCCTCAGGACTCTGGGATGCATCTTGTCAGGTCCCATAGACCTATGTATGCTCAGGTTCCTCAGGTGGTCTCGAACCTGATCTTCTCTTACAGTGGGAGGGACTTTGCTCCCCCAGTCCCTGCCTTGAGGTCCATCCACTCGAGAGGTGTGGGAAGAGAGATTGCCAGTGAAGACTGAGGCAAAAAAGTTGTTGAGTACCTCAGCCTTCTCCTTGTCCGTTGTTACCAGTTTGCCAGTCGTGTTCATCAGTGGGGGGTATGCTTTCTTTGACCTTCCTTTTCTGGCTGACATACCTATAGAAGCCCTTCTTGTTATTCTTTGCGTCCCTTGACAAGTTCAGCTCCAGCTGCGCCTTGGCCTTCCTGACCCCATCCCTACACAACTGGGCAGCGTCCCTATACTCTTCCCAGGAAACCTGTCCCTGCTTCCACTGCCTGTGCATTTCCTTCTTGCCCTTTACTTTGACCAGCAGGTCTTGACTCAGCCATGCCGGTCTCTTGCCTTCCTTTCCTCATTTCCTACACATGGGGATCAAGAGCTCTTGCACTCTATGGAAAGCATCCTTAAAGACCTGCCAGCTCTGTTCTGCTCCCTTGTCCCTGAGGGCAGTTTCCCAGGGGGTCCTATTGACTAACTCCTTGAACAGCTGGAAGTTCGCTTTCCTAAAATTCAGGGTCCTGACTTTACTCTTCGCCTGTCCCATATCCCTCAGGACTGCGGACCAGTGCATGATCACTGCAGCCCAGGCTGCCTCCAATCTTGACGTCTCTGATTAGCTCACTTGCGTTAGTGACCAACAGGTCCAGTAACGCATCCCCTGTGGTAGGACTGTCTATTACCTGGCTTAAGAAGTTATCCTCAATGCATTCCAGGAGTCTCCTGGATTGCCTGCAGCTTGCCGTGCTGCTTTTCCAGCAGATGTCGGGGTGGTTGAAGTCCTGCAGCAGGATGAGAGCCTGCGAGCACGATGCCTCCTGTAGCTGGAGTAAGAAGGCTTTGTCAATAGGCTCCCCTTGATCGGGCAGCCTGTAGTAAACACTGACCACAAGGTTCCCTTTGTTGGCTCGGTCTCTGATTCTTACCCAATAAGCTTTCAACCTGCTCGTGGCTATTCTTCAGAGACAGCTCTTCAGAATTGTCGTGGTTTAACCTGGCAGGCAGCCAAATACCACACAGTCGCTCGGTCACTTCCCCCACACCTCAGTGGGACGGGGAGAGAATCGGAAGGGTAAGAGTGAGAAAAACTCATGGGTTGAGATAAAGATAGTTTAATAGAACAGAAAAGGAAGGGAAAATAATAATAATAATGATAGAATATACAAAATGAGTGATGCACAACGCAATTGCTCACCACCCGCGCTGACCGATAACCAAGCAGCGATCGCTACTTCCTGGAACACGCTGTCCTGGTTTCGGCTGGGATAGGGTTAAATTTCTTCCTAGTGCTGTGTGTTGGATTTAGTATGAGGAGAATGTTGATAACACACTGATGTTTTCAGTTGTTGCTAAGTGCCCTCGTAGTCCAAGGACAGCTCCCATGTCTACTGACTGAGCTAGGTACACAAGATGGGAGGGAACATAATCAGGACAGCCAGCCCAGCTGGCCAATGGGGTATTCCATATCATGTGACGTCATGCTCAGTATATGAAGGGTAGGCGTGATCCAGGAAGTACCGATCGCTACTTGGTTATCGGTCAGCGCGGGTGGTGAGCAATTGCATTGTGCATCACTCATTTTGTATATTCTATCATTATTATTATTATTATTTTCCCTCTTCTGTTCTATTAAACTGTCTTTATCTCAACCCACAAGTCTTTCTCACTCTTACCCTTCCAATTCTCTCCCCGTCCCACTGGGGGTGTGGGGGGAGTGAGCGAGCGGCTGCGTGGTATTTGGCTGCCTGCCAGGTTAAACCACGACAGTCCTTTTTGGCGCCCAACGTGGGGCACGAAGGGTTGAGATAATGATAGATCTGACCAAAGTGTGTTAAGGCAAAATTGTTATAAGCATTCATTATATTGATTGGTCACAATGTTGATTTATTGGCTGTCAAAGTTTTGGGGCTGGCTCTCAATGTTGGGTCATGTAATACCTTGCTTGCAGTATATGTTCCCGTTTGTGCTGTTTATCGTTATTCAGAACTGGGCCAAGATTATCATTTTGCTGCTGTTTTATGAGGTGATAAAATCATTGGTCATAAGTCTAATCTGGTATCTGTACTCACCACTGCCGTCATCTCTGTACCTCGGGAACCACCTCTTAGAAACTATTAGTAATTGCACTTTTTTCTCCTCGGAGAATGAATTTAAGGGGGAGACAGGATGGGACACTTTCTCCCACTTGTTCATCTTCCCTTCCATATTGTCAGAAACTCCTTTTTCTTCTATCCTCTTCATGAAGACGTCCACAATATTCCCTGAGAATTTTGAATATCCTTGGGATGTTCAAACAAGCATGTTCATATTGCTACTATGTCTCCTGAATGTGGTTCAGGCCTTGTTTAGGGTTAAACAACTATTCAGGAATACTGTCCAGAGATCAACCCTCAGGAACAAGAAAAGAGGGAGGACAAACGGCGGTGCCACGTCGGGGCGGGCGGAGTGGCAGGTCCCGGGGGCGGCTACAGACACAGTGGCTACTCAAAGCCCCACGACAGGCACTGCGGCTACTCCAACCCCCATGACAACCCCTGTGGCTACTCAAACCCCGGCAACAGTCACCGTAGCTTCTCCAACCCCTGCGACAGGCACTGCAGCCACTCAAGCTCCAGCAACAGTCACTACAGTTACTCCAACCCCCATGACAAGCACTGCAGCTACCCAAACCCCAGCAACAAGCACTAAAGCTGAACCAGAGGACCAACCCTTGCTGGTATCCGTTGCCCCTGTACAGAAGAGGAAATCTTGGAAGCGGAGATCAGGTCGTTTAGAAAGGGATGATGGAAGAGCAGGGCCATCACGAGGAGGGGAGGAGGAAGAGGAAGAACTCATAAATGAGACGGAAACCACCCGATCCCTATCCGTGAGTGAGCTGCGAGATATGCGGAGAGATTTCAGCCGTCGTCCAGGCGAGCATATTGTTACCTGGCTGCTCGGATGCTGGGATAATGGGGCCAGTAGCCTGGAATTAGAGGGGAAAGAAGCCAAACAGCTGGGATCTCTTGCTAGGGAAGGAGACATTGACAAAGCAATTGGAAAAGGGGCACAGGCCCTCAGCCTCTGGAGGCGACTGCTGTCAGGTGTGAAGGAAAGGTATCCCTTCAAGGAAGATGTTATATATCGCCCAGGCAAATGGACCACGATGGAGAGAGGTATCCAGTACCTGAGAGAACTAGGCGTGCTGGAGGTAGTATACAGTGACCTGGACAATGACCAAACACCCAAAGATCCAGATGAACTCCAGCGCACGCGACCCATGTGGCGGAAATTAGTACGGAGCGCACCAGCGTCATATGCCAGTTCGTTGGCAGTACTGTGCTGGAAAGAGGAAGAAGCACCAACGGTGGATGAGGTGGTTAGCAGACTCTGGGAATACGAAGAAACTGTCTCCTCCTCCCTTGTCTCAGCTATGGAGAAACTGTGCCGGGAGGTCCAACAACTCAAAGAGTATAGGTCCTATTCTCCACCTGTATGGACCAGTATCTCAGCCATTAAGGGTCAGCGTTCTTCTGCTCAAGAGAGAGGATATAGAAAGTACACACCACGGGGCACCCTGTGGTTTTACCTGCATGACCACGGAGAGGACATGAGGCAGTGGGATGGAAAACCTACCTTGACCCTAGAGGCATGTGTACATGAGTTGCAAGGAAAAACAATCACACAAGGGGGTTCTCCCAGGAAAACTGCTGCTCCAGTTGTCAGGAAAAACCTGTCTCATGACGGTCCAGTTTCCAGTGAACAGTTCCCCAGACAGAGTAGAAGGGCTGATCTTACTTTGGATTGCAATGAAGGAATTCTTGACTCGCGTTTGCAAGAAGTGAGAAACAGATACTATGACCAGAACTAGAGGGGCCCTGCCTCCGGCCAGGTGGAGGAAAGGGACAACCGGGTTTACTGGACTGTGTGGATTCGATGGCCTGGCACATCAGAGCCACAGGAGTATAAGGGTCTCGTAGACACCAGTGCACAGTGTACCCTGATGCCATCAAGCTATAAAGGGGCAGAACCCATCTGTATTTCTGGAGTGACAGGGGGATCCCAAGAGTTAACTGTATTGGAGGCCGAAGTGAGCCTAACCGGGAATGAGTGGCAGAAGCACCCCATTGTGACTAGCCCAGAGGCTCCGTGCATCCTTGGCATAGACTACCTCAGGAGAGGGTATTTCAAGGACCCAAAAGGGTACCGGTGGGCTTTTGGTATAGCTGCCCTGGAGACGGAGGAAATTAAACAGCTGTCCACCTTGCCCGGTCTCTCGGAGGACCCTTCTGTTGTGGGGTTGCTGAAGGTTGAAGAACAGCAGGTACCAATCGCTACCACAACAGTGCACCAGCGACAATATCGCACCAACCGAGATTCCCTGATCCCCATCCATGAGCTGTTTCGTCGACTGGAGAGCCAAGGAGTGATCAGCAAGACTCGCTCACGTACCCAAGAGTCGGGCCAGTGAAGAACATCAAAACAACCAGCAGGTGGACCAGGCTGCTAAGATTGAAGTGGCTCAGGTGGATCTGGACTGGCAACAGAAGGGTGAATTATTTATAGCTCGGTGGGCCCATGACACCTCAGGCCACCAAGGAAGAGATGCAACATATAGATGGGATCGTGATCGAGGGGTGGACTTAACCATGGACGCTATTGCACAGGTTATCCACGAATGTGAAACATGTGCTGGAATCAAGCAAGCCAAGCGAGTAAAGCCTCTCTGGTATAGAGGACGATGGCTGAAATACAAATATGGGGACGCCTGGCAGATTGATTATTTCACACTCCCACAAACCCGACAAGGCAAGCACTACGTGCTCATCATGGTGGAAGCAACCACTGGGTGGCTAGAAACATACCCTGTGCCCCATGCCACCGCCCGGAACACCATCCTGGGCCTTGAAAAAGAAGCCTTATGGCAACATGGCACTCCAGAAAGAATTGAGTCAGACAACGGGACTCATTTCCGAAACACCCTCATAGACACCTGGGCCAAAGAGCATGGCATTGAGTGGGTCTATCACATCCCCTACCATGCACCAGCCTGTGGGAAAATCGAACGATACAATGGACTGCGAAGGACTACACTGAGAGCAATGGGTGGTGGGACATTCAAGCATTGGGATACACATTTAGCAAAAGCCGCCTGGTTAGTCAACACTAGGGGGTCTGTTAATCGAGCTGGCCCTGCCCAATCAAGACTCTTACGTACTGTAGATGGAGATAAAGTCCCTGTCGTGCACATAAGAAATATTCTGGGGAAGACAGTCTGGGTTACTCCTGCCTCTGGCAAGGGAAAACCCATCCGTGGGATTGCTTTTGCTCAAGGGCCTGGGTGCACTTGGTGGGTAATGCGAAAGGATGGGGAGGTCCGGTGTGTACCTCAAGGGGATTTGATTTTGGGTGAAAAAAGCCAATGAACTGAATTGTATGATGTCAATTGTTATATGATATTGTATATCATTATTCCTGTGGTTGCTATCAATGGTATAGCAGTGAAAATCACCCAGATTAATGAAGAATGAACTAACTCCGATGAAACCGAGCAAAGTGCAACGATGATAGAACTGGACGAGCGCAGCAGTACCGAAATGAGAACTGGCTTCAGGATTCAACAGTCCAACACCATACACCATTTTTCTGGCCCTGAAAGACTGTTATGACAGATGGAGCCCAAAATCGTGGACTAAATGAACTCAATGGACATTTTAAAGGGATAGTCCATAGACTAAGGGAATGATATCTGCGTGTTCATATATATATATGTATATATAAAAAGAAGGATAGTGGTGATTAATTGAAATGTATTGAAAAATGTGAGACCTAAGCATAACGTAAATGGTATGGAATAAGGGGTGTATACAATTCAGGGGAGAGCGCGAACACAGTCCCCCACTACCACAAATTATGCAGTCGAGTTTCCCGCATTTGGGGAAATCGCAGGGGTCAGCACACCCGGAGTGCAGGGGATGAGCCTCGCCCTGGGAAAACCACCTACCTGATCATGGTGTCTCCCCTGCCTACCATTCATATACTGAGCATGACATCATATGGTATGGAATACCCCATTAGCCATCTGGGCCAGCTGTCCTGGCTATGCTCCCTCCCATCTTGTGCACTTGGCAGAGCATGGGAGCTGTCCTTGACTAGCAGGGTACTTAGCAACAACTGAAAACATCAGTGTGTTATCAACATTCTTCTCATACTAAATCCAAAACACAGCACTTGGAAGAAATTTAACTCTATCCCAGCCAAAACCAGGACAACAATCTATCCATTTCTTGATGTAGAGGGCAACCCCTCCACCCCTCCTTCCTTGCCTGTCCCTTCTGAACAGCTTGTAGCCATCAATAGCCGCACTCCAGTCATGGGATTCGTCCCACCAAGTTTCAGTAATGGCAACTAGGTCATAGCTTTCTAGCAGCATGGTGGCTTCCAGCTGCTCCTGTTTGTTGCCCATGCTGCGTGCATTGGTGTAGAGGCACTTCAGCTGGGCTGTCGGCCATGTCACCTTTTAGAGGAACACACCTTAATTCCTTTAAGGTATTGCACTGGTGTTCCCCTGTTGGCTCCTATTACCTCAGGAGCCCCTGGCTGATCTCTGTAAGACTTCAAGTGTGCTCCAGTGTACCCAGCACGTCTCAGAGCAACAGGCTGAGGGCCCTCGCTAGCACCCCATCCCTCAAACCTTGGCCTGTCATCCCATGGCTTGTCACGGGCAAGCCTGATGTTATCCCCCTCCCCCTTCAAGTCTAGTTTAAAGCTCTCTCAATCAGCTCCACTAGCTCATGAGCAAAGACCCTCTTCCCCCTTTGAGAAAGGTGAATCCCATCTGACGCCAGCAGGTCTGGTGCCGTGTAGACCATCCCATTATCGAAAAACCCAAAATTCTGGTGGTGACACCAGCCACGAAGCCATGTATCAATAGACTGGGTCTATCTGTTTCTTCCAATATCGCTGCCCGCAACTGGAAGGATGGAGGAGAAAATTACCTGGGCTCCAGATTCCCTTACCAACCATCCAAAGGCCCTGAAGTCTCTTTTGATTGCCCTTGGACTACGCGTTGCAGCTTCATCGCCACTCACATGGAAGAGCGATAATGGGTAATAGTCTGAGGGCTGTACCAGGCTAGGAAGTTTCCTAGTGATGTCCTTAACATGGGCCCCAGGGAGGCAGCAGACTTCCCTAAGAAGAGGGTCCGTCCGGCATATTGGACCCTCTGTTCCCCTCAGAAGGGAGTCACCTACAACTATAACCCGTCTTTTCTTCCTCGTGGAGGTGGTCGTGTTACAGGGGGTAGGCCTTTCTGACCTTGGCAACACCTCTGGTGTAGATGGACCATCATCCACATCATCAGTTGACTGACCTTCCAGATCCAGAGCCTCATACCTATTGTACAGAGGCGCCTGGGAAGGCGAGGTGGGCAAGGAGGGGGTTCGTCTGCTGCCCCGAGTGTGGACTTGCCTCCATTCACTCCTTTCCTTTAAGTTACTTGCCTTCTGCCTGGTGGGGGGAGGATACAGGATCCCCTTGATCTTGTGGTTTTTTTTGGTGGCTGTTCCTGTTTCTGTTTCAGGGAGGGCAGAGCATGGTTCCACCAGTCTATCTCTTCCTCAGATTCCCTGATGCTCCTTAACCTTTCTACTTCCTCTCGTAGCTCTGCCACCAGGCTGAGCAGATCATCTATTTGGTCACACCTCACGCAGGTGTTCTCACTACTGCCATCAGGTACTAGTGAAAGGCTCTGGCACACCCTGCAGCCTGAGACCTGGGTGGCTGCATGTTTTTGTGGGAGCTCTGTCTGGGTAGCCACATCAGTTCTGGTGAGTGCAGAGGACATCGCTTTCTGCTGGGTGGATACCATAGCTAAGCTCCTTGTGGGAAGGTGATGACCACCGATTGAACTGACCTTTTGAGCTGGTAGGGTGATGACGCCCTTCCTGCACGCCCTTCTGCGCAAACTGCCACACCACACCCTGGTCACTAGCGCTCCCTAGGCTGCTTTTTATAGGTGTGGGGGTGGCCACGGTTGCTCTGGCAATGCCCAGGCCTCATCAGCATCTCTCATGAGAGCTGCCAGTTCCTGGTGGGTCTCTCCGCTGCCCTGGCGTTTCCCTGCCTCAGGAAACCCCTGTACACCAAGATCTGCCTCGGCTCTGGAGCAGCTCGCCTCAGCTTTGACTGTAAAGAACTGGCAAGATAATAAAGATTCTGAAAAAAGACTCTTCAAAGATCTTTGCTTCCCCCTTAACTTAAATAAGCCCTAAATCAACTTAGTGGAAAAAAATCTTAAAGCAAAATGCCCACGTCAATGCATAAAGGGCTGAAGGAACTCAAAACACATTTCCCTCAGACAAATCATATTTTCCTCCAAGAGTCACCAGAAACAGAAAACTTTGTACTTTTAAATAAAGAGCATTTAATGCATCTACATATCTTAGCACTGTTCCAAGAGGTTAGCAAAGCAACTCATTTCAGAATTTGTATGCGTATGCCTCATAAAGCACAACAAAGGATACAAATCCAAATTCCTACCTTCCTTTGATGAATATGAGAAACCTTAATAAGGGGTATTCTCTCTTTTTCTAGTCAATACTGGAAAACAGGGAGACCCCCTAGATTACTAGAAAAGTCCACATTCTGGTGGAGTTTGAACTTTCCAAAATTATTACTTTTTTTTTGTAATTGCAGTTACAATAACAGGACAAGTTTTGAAAGAATACCATCACTGCAGAAGAGGGTTGAAACAACGTCACACCCACTACTGATACTTACTAGCACAATAAAACTGACAACATAGGGGTCTATTTCACTAATGTCACGGAAAACCTCAGCCGTAAAAACTGAGTATCAGCAAGCTACAGATGAAGACACAGGACTTCAATGACAATTCTCCCTTTGCTCCACTCGCCTTTCTCTCTGCCTGCTGCAAGCTACAGAGAGGCATTTGTTCTTTGAGGCAACGCCTTCACTAAGTGACCTAGATAAGCTTTGCTGTTGTATGAATAGACAGGTGTTTTCATGTTCAGGGTAATGGTTTTAAGTACCTTCCACCTACTTGCCTCTTCAAATTCAACCATGATACAAGTTATTAGAAGATAATGACCACCTGAGAGCTGAAATGACCTAAGGCTTTGGCAGAAGTCTGCATCATGCAAGGTCTATATGACAATAACTTCACAGCTATATCAATACAGCACTCAGAGTGAAGTGAGCTAAGAAAGCCTTCTCCTAGTTTAGCTGTGGAAGCAGGTGAGGTTAAAAAAAAAAAAAAAGGCACTCATGCCAGAATAAGAGTGAACAATGGGAAATTATATTAGTTTAATAAATATTGAGACTCAACTTAATTTTTACTAGTGTAAACTTCCTTGTATAGAAGAACCCTACTTAGATATACATTCCCTGTCTTAATTAACTACACTTTATCATCTATTAATGTTTGAAAGTGAATTGTAGATAAAGACCACAAGTTGCACTGATGCTATTTGGCATCTACATTATTGAGATGATTATTTTGCAGTCCCATTTGGGACTGTATGAAAACAGATTTTTGTAATAAGTTTCATTTCAGTAATGTTTTATTGATGGTATTCTCGGGAAACCAAAGTTCTCACTAGGATACACGACAAAAGAATGTGCTTCTTCCCAGGAACCAGCTGGACTGTCACCCTGTAATGGAGTGCCTCAAGGGGAATGGGGTATCTGCAAAATGGAGGGCTTTGAAGCCACAAGGCAACTGGCAAGTGAGGACAAAGCTGGTGAAGTTTGATCGCACACGACCTTGGAGAACATCAGAGTGGTTTCAAATGTAGTTTAGGCTTTTGTTCCTTGTCTGTTCTGCTCTTTGTAGGGAGGGTGAGACATTTGCAAACACACCTTACAAATGACAGAAGTATTTTTCATAGAAAAAAATATATTCTAAAACAGGCTTAGATCAGCACAGAACACAAGCACATACTACCAAAAATGTGAAGGTGGTTTTTTTCCTCTACACAGTACATTAGGACTTCAGCTAAAATATTGGACACAGTCCACACTGTCCAATTCTCAATGCTACACACTAAAAATCCCATAATAATATAGAGTAGACCAAGTGGCAAATCTGTAAGAGAGCAACAAAAGAATCAGATGTCTAGAAAACATGACCTACAAAGAAAGGCTGAGTGAACTATGCTAATTTAGCCAAAAGAAGATGACTAATGGGGATAAATGTGTTCTCCATAACAACAGTGGACAGAACAGGGAAGATCAATCACAGGAAGGGAGAATTAAATTATATACTTGGAAACACCTTCTAGAACAGGCTTGGGGGGAGTTTATGAAGTGTCCATCCTTGGAGGTTCTCGGGAACAGGCAAAACAAACATCAACACAGATTGTTATATGTGCTGTTGATTGTATCCTCAGACAGAAGGAAGGATGGATGAGACGAAACTCTCCTAAATGGAAAAAATACCATGAAAGTTGGCACCTCAGGGTATATTTCCACCAGAATCTACAGTTTAAGTCATTTGTCTTTGAAAAACCTTTAAAAGTCTTGTTCATAGAAAAAGGAAACATTCACAGCCTATATAAAGTAACAAACCCAAATGCTACAAAAGCTTTCTATGAGATTAAGCAGCTCTTCAGTTTGTAACTTCAATAAGAAATATTCTTTGAAAATCACTACTGCTCATTTTACACATGCTATCAGCCTGTGGGGAAAGTAGCTGGGAAACATAGGCTTTTGAGCCAAAAAATATTTGGTGTCAGATAACAGTCAAGAGACATGGGACATTTCACTAGTAACAGCATACAAAGATCTAAAAAGTAGTGCCCGGTGCTACAGAGCTACAGAGCCAGGAAAACTGCCATTCTATCTGCAAGCCACTAGAACAGCAATGGTCGCAAAAACAAGATAGTAGAGAAAAGCTCCACTGGCAGCTGACAGAAGCCATTGCTAATTGATTGCTGTAGTTCACAAAAACATGGAAGCAGTCAGTCAGTTAAAAAAAAAAAAAAAAAAAGCTCTCCCGGGGTGGGAGGGGAATCTATGCAAAGAGAAAACCACATCAAGGAATCAGAAAACTCTGACTTCAGATACAAATAGAGAAAAGATGGATGAATTCACAGAATAGGGATACAAGCAGACTTGTATGCTTATGAGATAAAGTGCATATAGACCTGAAGTAGGTAAAAAAGTTTCCTCAGATACATAAAGACTATGAATAAAGATATAATAATTGCTACCAACCAAGGCAACACCCAGAAAAATGAAATAGAAAGGTGTGTTCTTAGGGCTGCTAAAAAGGAAGAGGAAAACTAACCTACTTTACAAAGTGCTGAGCAGGCAGTACTAGATTTATCCAAACGTGATTATGTTCACAGACCCCTAGGCCTTACAAGACCCAAGTCTGGCATCAAAGCACCTAAATCTTTGGAATTTCATCAGTCTCAGAGTATTTATTAGGCTCTCATCACACTGGACAAGGCAGAAGAAACAAATGTCGTGGCATTTGTACATTTGGTTCATTCAGCATTTCTCCAGTCAAAACACAGCACCTGAATGAGGGCAAAATTAACCCCACAAAGACTCTGTAGAGCATTCTTGGTGTACAAAGGATAGTTGTAACATGGACTGATTCTTCAGCTAATTTACTTTACACTATTTTTTTAAAATAGACTAAAATGATATTGTCTCCACTATAGACTAAAACTATGTTAAACTATATAAAACTATGTCTATTATAAAGCAAATGGATATTACACTTCTTAAACTCACAAGTCTATTAACACTGATTGTGAATTATATTTCTTAATGTATAAGCTGATTTTAAAAACAGTAAAATTATTTCTAAGGTAATAAATGGTCAAAGCTCATTTTACAACAACAGGGATATTTAAAACAGAAAAATGCAATATACTATAACCAAACTGCCTTAGGGTAATCCTCCCCCTTTTTTTCTATGAAATAATCCAATACTTTTAAAATTGAAGCTAACAAAAAGATTTCACTTCAACATTTGACTTCTGGATTTAAAACAATTTCTCATTACAGATGTTGCAAAAGCCAAAGTAGCAGATATGTATCAACAAGTTCGAATAGGCACTTTGTTTTTTCTTTTAAAAAAATACTTACACATCCACAAATAGTACATAATCTTTACTGTCTTCTGGAATTCTACAGGAATGTCTACAGAAAAGTCCTGGTAGAAACATGGACCCACTGGAAAATTCTCAGGAAGAGGTGGCCAGTTATTTTTTCTACCTGCAAATCAGAAAAAAAAAAAAAAAGAAATAAAAAAGCGCTTTATAATACAGTTTTAATCTCTGTATACTAGAAAGAGATACGCATTTGGACTTGTTCAAATTGTTTTATGCACAAGTTTCACAAGTGTATGGATAACTTGGGCTACCAAAACCCAAGAGTTATATTAGCAATCCTCACACAATACTGAAAATAAACTTCAGAAATAAAATACAATGAAGTGCAGACAGATCAAGGAAAGTACAATATTTTATCTATGTAAAAGACTAAGTAGGCATCTGATAGTTCCTATAAAGTAATGAGAAAAGAGAATTCTTCACAAAACAATTTTTCAGAGTTCCTTGACTTTTAAATGCACATTTCCCTAAGTCCCACCATACTCTCATACTTTGTGGAACACAAAGACTGGGGACTGAAAAGCATTCTCCATTCTCAGAATCCTGATATTTGTAACACCTGGATATCTCTAACACTTTGAACTAGTTCCCAATACAGTTTACAGTCAAAGCTTTACCTAAAATCCTGTAAGCCTGAAGAAAGGCAGCTATTTAAAAGGTCTAAACTACTTTTTTGTTACAAGAAGATGCCCTACAGCATCAATATATTTTGATACAGTTGTGTGACAGAGTGAGGACACCACAAAGGACAACACAGTATCAGACACTTGGATTTCCTGTATGCTGATCTGCTCACAGACTAGAGTATACATTCTGCCGAACACAAGTCATACCAAGCATAGACTCAGAGATTCAACTGAGATAACTACAACAAACCTTTACCATAGAATTTCAAATTCTGGATGCAAGAGATACATTAATCACCATATTCCAAAAGTGGAGCTGAACTAGAGACTAACCTAAAGGCACCTTTATTTGAAATTCTGACAAGGTTTTGCTTGCAATTTCTATCTTCAACCATATCATTACTAGCAGTTCATCTGGTAAGAACAGAAAGCTTGCAAAGCTTACACACTTGCATTATTTCTTATTTCTTTCCCCACCCAGACAAGATGAAGCTGACAGTTCTGTCCAAACAGGTCCAAGGCACTAAGTATCTGTTAAATTTTCTGCCCCTTCCACTGAACATTTTTTATCAAGCCTTTTAGAGCAGGGGATTTACAAAGGGAGCATACAGAAGGTAATCAAGTAATATTCCCATCCATATTAAAAACTACTTTGGGATTTCTTATATGAAAAATATCTGATAATAATTCAGATCTTCATTCTGCAGTATATGGTTATTTCTTTCAGGACCAATAGTTTCAAGACAGAGTCACAGAAAAAATCAGATATCTTATAATGGTTCAAGTTCTTATTTAAGAATTTTATTTGATGTGCTTTCCCACCCCTGTGGCACAGGTTTCAAAATTTTCAACTAAGACTGAAAGACAGCTTGGTGAGATGGTTTGAGATCAAAAACCAAGTGGCCTTTTTCTAAATACACTTAGGATACTCATATTCCAAGATTGTATCTTGATAAGCAAAGAGCTAGCTCAGAGTTATTTCATTCAACACAAACAAGTTACCATCTCAAGGCCTATTAACATAACTTCAATGGCATGCCTACACTATGAATGCAGACACCCCCAAACTAGCTTCATGCAAGCCCAGAAAGGGATTTTCAGGCATGCCCAAATGAACTAGCTGAAATAGGAAGCAGCACACTTTAATAAGCTCAAGTGCAATACTGCACAGGACCTGAGCAGAGAAGACCAAAGGCATTGAGCTGAGCAGACCTACCAGCTTGAAGATCTTTGCATTGTAGTCAATTGCATATGATGACAGTGTCCTAGATGTGCAGCCAGCATCTTAAATTGAATGCAAATAGCTAGAGTACTGTTGCAAAAGACCTTGCCCTCCAATCAAAACATCTCTACAGTGTTTCCAAAGGAGTTCAAATGAGTGTGCAAAAGAAAAAAAATCAAAAGGAAAAGAATATTGTTCTCCTCAGTCACAACATACAATTTCTGATTTGCAGCATCTTTTATGCAGTCATTTGGTAAAAACCCAATATCCTCTTTAAAGCTTTAAGAGCGCTCTCTTCTCTATTCAGCCTTCCTAAAGAATCCTTTAGATTCTTCATGGACTCTTCAAGCACTTTGATGTGAACAACTGCAACCTAATAACACAATAAATACCCATTTTAGAAATATCCTGAAACATGCATGGGGTATCAGAGTTATGTTCCCTACGATATAGATGAACAAAACTGTCCCTGAAGCCTGGAAGAGACAAGTAATCAATCCAGACCATCAATATAAGTTAGTGAAATTAGATGAAGAGCAATATATGGAGAAGGAAATGAAAAAACAACCAAAAAAATCATATCTGGGAGAAGAGGTATGGAGATTTAATAAAGATATTGAAAAGAATAAATACCGAGAAAATAAAAATGGTTTAATGTAGAGACAATATCACCATGATTCTTTTCCTTAGAAGAAGAACAGCAATTCCCCATTCCCAGATCCTAGCATATGACTGGCATAAAGTTCCCTGAGAATTTGAATTACTAAGCAATTATGCAATCTGGAATTGTACCGCTGTATATTCCAATTTCCACAGGAGCAAAAAAAAAAGCACATGTGGAAATACAACAGTCAGAATTCTAGATACAAGTGAAAAGATCACACAAAGTCAACCTTGCACACAGTGTTTTGGGTTTTTTTGGGTTTTGTTTGTTTGTTTGTTTGTTTTTTTCTAACTTCAGTCTGAAGTTCTTCCTTTTGAAAAGGAATATTCCCATAGATCTACTTCTAGCAAAGTATCTTCAGTTAAGAGGATGTAAATCTTCTCATTTGTGAAATTGCAGTATGAAAACTGATGGTTTCACACAGCACACTTACAGTTTGTGGCAAAACGAGATACGGATCTCGACTATAGGTTCCAAAGTGTCATATGAAAAATTAATAAAAGATTAATAATAGAATAAATCTTTCTGCTATTTGCATAGAATATTGTGTCTGTAACATAGCAAAAGATAAAAAAATGTTTCAAAACAGGAAAGTTCTCCTACAGCTATAAATACTGACAGAAAAGAAATCAAAGAGATGTTACTTATGAAGTTACTTTTACTTCTTCTCAAACTGTCCCATTTCTATTCAATAGTATTACTTGGATATTAACCTAGAATAAAAATAGCTGATAGCAGAGTAACATGTAACATAGGCCACATTTAAAATTTTTGCTGTGAAAATTTGCACAGGCCAGGCCAGTTTTTATTCACTGTATGCATTGTCCCAAAGGAGATAAATTTTCTTTTCCTGAAGAGATTATAAAAACCCCTCTTTGATCTGTTTCACAATGTCACTGTAAAACTAAAACAGTTTATAAGAAAAAGTGAAATTTCTGCAATTTAAAAAAGTTTTTTTTCATGCATACCCCCCTGCTGATTGAGACTCTGCATTTCCCTTTCTCTGCGATCTAGTTCAGCTGCTTTTCTTTCCAGTTCTTCTTGACGCTTTAGCAGTTCTGCCTGGGCCAAGGCATGCTCCTGAACAAAACAAGCATCGTTAGATATTGATAAAAAAAATACAAACACAAAATAAATATTCCAAGTCTATTTTCCATAATTAAGCATCTCCAGTTATGGATGAAGACTGACCTAATATTACACGAATTCATGCAGTAACTGATTACTTAAAGGCAGTATTAATTTTCATAAATCATCAGGAAAGCAATGCTCATTTATAAAAGACACTATTCCAGAAGTGTATTTATATGATTATAATTGAAAGGAACCTAGTGCCTGAAAGTTATAGACAAACCTTTGCAATTTGTGTGTAAGCAGGTGGTTCTTCTGTTGGTTTTATTATTGCTGGCTGGGTACTGGGTACATTAGGCATTTTCACATTTCCTGGAGGAGGCTAAAAAAACGAGAGACAATCATAGGAAAACAGTCTCCTATTCTAATAAACATCTTTTCATTAACTCTGTAAGAACTAATCCAGTTGTTTTAAAGGAAGTGTTACTGATAAACTGCAAATCTGATATGCTGCCTGCAATATTTATAACCTTTAGGAAAAAGAAGATAACTACATTCTGTGGTACAGCGTTCTGCTTGTTTGTTTTTACACTGCACTAATTGCCATAAACACACATGGAATTTTATGGATCAGTAGAAAGTAAATAGAATTTTAATTTTGTTCAGACATGAATATGAATAAGGACAGTTATTGTTTAAGAGAATTGCAGGATTTAACAGTGATCTATTCATATTCTCAAACATGATGTCATTCATTAGTAATGTCTTCCAGAGCTTTCTACTTAAAAAAGGCTTATAACACCTGGTTAACTGGAGAAGCAATGTACTGTATTAAATTTTCCAATTCAGGATCCACAGTCTATTGCTTAACTATTCCACCAGTACGTACTGTAGTATCTAGTTTCAAGTACCACTAGCAATTCGGTCACTTGGTCATTACCTATGAGAACACATCTTACAAGAAGCTTTTAGTAGCTCAGGTTTTTTCAACTTTGTGGGTTGTTTTTTTTTTTTGGAGGGGGGTGGGGTGGGGGGGGTGTTTTAGTTTTAAATCCTCTCCTGCTTATTCCTGTTTGTCATCTCCTCTGACTTTCTCCACATCTCTCTATCATACACAATGTTAACCAATACCTATCAAACCAAGGAAATTACTACTGCCTAGATTAAAGTTATCAACTGAACTTTACCAAAGCAGACCAGTATAGCCCTACTATGATGTTATTTTATTCTTAAATATGCTTGGGAGAAAACTACAATTCACATCTATCTTTGTGTAGAGCTTGCAACATGAGAGACTTCCCTGTTCTGTGATCTTTTAAGACAGAGAGCCACTTCTTCCTAATAAGACTGAAATCAAGAACAAAAATATGGTGAGAAGTGTGATGTTTTAAATACAAAAGCACCTTAAAACAAAGCAGGAATCAACTGAATACCACTAACTTGTCAAATTATGACTTGGCCCAGCTTATCTGTATCTTTTCCAACAGTGGTGGGTTGACCCTGGCTGGATGCCAGGTGCCCACCAAGCTGCTCTATCACTCCCCCTCCTCAGCTGGACAGGGGAGAGAAAATATAACGAAAGGCTCGTGGGTCGAGATAAGGACAGGGAGAGATCAGTCAGTAATTACTGTCACGGGCAAAACAGACTTGACTCGGGGAAGTTAATTTAATTTATCGCCAATCAAATCAGAGTAGGACAATGAGAAATAAAACCAAATCTTAAAACACCTTCCCCCCACCCCTCCCTTCTTCCCGGGCACAACTTCACTCCCGATTTTCTCTACCTCCTCCCCCCACAGTGGCACAGAGGGACGGGGAATGGGGGTTGCAGTCAGTTCATCACATGTTGTCTCTGCTGCTCCTTCCTCCTCAGGGGGAGGACTCCTCACACTCTTCCCCTGCTCCAGTGTGGGGTCCCTCCCACAGGAGACAGTCCTCCACAAACTTTTCCAACGTGGGGTCCTTCCCACGGGCTACAGTTCTTCACAAACTGCTCCAGCGTGGGTCCTTTCCACGGGGTGCAGTCCTTCAGGAACGGACTGCTCCAGCGTGGGTCCCCCACGGGGTCACAAGTCCTGCCAGCAAACCTGCTCCAGCATGGGCTCCTCTCTCCACGGGGTCCACAGGTCCTGCCAGGAGCCTGCTCCAGTGTGGGTTCTCCATGAGGCCACAGCCTCCTTTGGGTGCATCCACCTGCTCTGGCATGGGGTCCTCCACGGGCTGTAGGTGGATATCTGCTCCACCATTAACCTCCATGGGCTGCAGGGGGACAGCCTGCCTCACCATGGTCTTCACCACCGGCTGCAGGGGAAGCTCTGCTCCGGCGCCTGGAGCACCTCCTCCCCCTCCTTCTTCACTGACCTTGGTGTCTGCAGAGTTGTTTCTCTCACATATTCTCACTCCTCTCTCTGGCTGCTGTTCTGCAGCAGTTTCCCCCCCCGCTTCTTAAATATGTTATCACAGAGGCGCTACCACTGTTGCTGATTGGCTCAGCCTTGGCCAGCAGTGGGTCCATCTTGGAGCCGGCTGGTATTGGCTCTATTGGACATAGGGGAAGCTTCTAGCAGCTTCTCACAGAAGCCACCCCTATAGCCCCCCTGCTACCAAAACTTTGCCACAGAAACCCAATACACCAACCATCTTTTGAAATGCACAAATGCAATACACTGAGGAGAAAACATCATGCCTGAGTAAACTCCACCTCTGTATGTAATATTGCAGCATCTCTCAGCAACATCAGCTGATTCCAGCATTTCAAAATTATCTTTCCACCTTATACATCAGCTCCTAACAGAATACTGAGATATTAGAGAGGTCTCATTTCTCAGAAATACTCAGTGATTTAAGTTTTTCATCATAAGAAAGATTACTCAGTGTTCTAGGATGAAGAAAACCGAAGTTGGTTAAAGATGGTTAATACTGCTATTCCTTATGTCGGAGCGTTCTGTGATAAGGACAAAGGTCTCTTGTATGAGAACTCCTACTCTGCTTCAAACATAAGATACAAACCCTGCACCAGAGTAACAAATAGCTACTGAACAAAAACTCTATGTGTTATGCACTATAGGCCAGAGCAATGCTACAAAAGCCCCAAAAAAGTCTGATTATTGTAGCTCTGTGGCTAAAGTAACAATAGCTTTGAAAGCATAACTGCTAAGCAGCTGCCTGCTAGACTAATGAGCAAGACTGCCCACAATCTCCAGTAAGGACTCCAGTAGCCCTTCACAGACACCTGTAATAGTGTTTCAAGGTGGATTGGCAGACTAGAAAATATTTGAACAATGAATTCAAAGATACTTATCCTTGAAAGACACTTTGTCCAAACAGCCTGCAGTGCTGCTAATGACTGGAACATGCATATATGCTTATGAATAAAGGAACCGATCAGAAAGCTCATTAGAGATACATAATCAAAGATGCTAGCCAACAGCATATATGATAGATGACATTAATATAAGGAACTAATTATGTACAAGATTCTTTGGATTCAGATTTCTGCATTGTTTAGGTTCCACTATATGCTAGCTGGCCACCTATACAGTGTTAGAATTGCTGTCCACTACACACGTGCCTAGGTAAGAGCCTGTGCTCCCTGGAAAAAGAGAGACTAAAACAGTGATTTGTAGCAGGGCCTGTGCATCCTGGAATCCTAAGAAAGTCAAGAGGGGCTGGGGGACAAAAGCTGTTAAGAGGTATTATAAAAGCTACCTCTTCCAGCAGACTCTGAGACCTCGGGACTCCTCCTTTCCAACTGCTGGAGCCTAGTCCAGCATACCTTCAGACCCTCTGAGGGCTCTCCATCCCAGGCTGACGGATACAGCTGCTACTTTCCTGTTTCCAGGTTTGGCTAGTAGCAAGGTTGAGTGTGTATCCCAGAGATGCACACAAATACACACACAACTGCACGTACCAAGGACACTAGCACAGCCAGCTACACAAGCTGCCACAGGCAGGGCACTGCCTTTAACAACACTCCCACATAACACCATCAGAACCACATAAAATATAGGTACACAGAGTCATGTCCCATTCCTCCTCTCCAGTTGATCAGCATTGAAGTTCACTATTGAAAAACACATGCCTCACTCTCCAGATTTACAAGCACACCAACAACTGCAGATCCCTCAGATATGAGCATGGGCCCTCAGCCTGTCTGATATACCTGCCTGGATCCAGGACCCTCTTACCTGGTATACGGGTTTCCTCCTGTTTGCCAGTTAGCCCAGCTTGATGTTCACTAGCAGATTCATGCACTCAAACACTAGTCTCACAAGCATCCCCCACCCTCGCAGCTCCCTCAAACACCAGCACGGGCTCTCAGCTTGCCATATATCTAGGCCCAGACCCTGGACTCCCTTACTCACTTTTGGCTCAGACTTGGAGTCTTCCCAGAGACAGGTTTTCCTCCTAGTCCAGCTTGAAGTTTGCTAGTGAATTACATATACACACAGAGGAAACCACATACATATATATATGTAAATTACACATATACACACAGAGGAAGACACACTGGTCCCTCCAGTTGCTGGCACCCCAAACACATAGGCCCTATGACCCATGGTCCCTCCAGCTGCTGACACAGAGATGCTCAGTTGTTGACACCGCAGACATACAGACTACTACTACCTGGGGTCCGACCGGATTGCTGGCACCTAATTCAATCACTCTAGTCTCTCACAGTTGCTGGCACCTAGACCTTGCAGCACTCACAGATGGTGTAGACTGAAATTTCACAGAAAGATAGTTAAGAAAGGATTTAACAATAACTGCAGTGATTAGACACATAGCTCTGTCAGACAAGCGTACTGACTGGTAGCAACTTACATGCAACCAGCCCCTTTTATCCATCCTCTTTGCTAGTCTCCTCCTTGTTCCTCCCCAGTCCCCAATTGTTCCACACCTTTGACTATTCCCCTAAATATTCCTTAATAAATTTTGCATAGTCCCACAGGCTCCCCTCAACTATCCATAATATTCATGTTTATCTCCTTTCACCATTATCAGTTACAAAGTCCAGGTTGAACCTCTTCAAAGCTACACCTGCTGGTTTTTAATGGCCCATCAATTAGTGGCTGAAGAGTTTTACTCTTACATTATGTCTCTGTTACCACTTATCTATCTGGTTTATGTTTCTGTCTGGTTTTGTTTATCACTTTCCCTGTTACTTATTACTCTCTTTAAACTGAAAAAGTCTATAACCTAAATGAAACAGATGCTCTCACATCCCACATATCCTTACAGTTACCAGTATGATTGACTTGAGTATTTAGACAGTCATGACCATCATGGAGGTTTGCAACTGAAAGGCTACTGTGACTTTTTCAAGGATAGTATGTGATTAGGAATTATTTGGCCCTTTGGATACTCTGTAATAATATAACTGGGATTATGATCTTCCTTCAGGCCTCAGCCCCCCAAAAACCATACAGCCATATCACTATAGTAACATGAAGGAGGACACTCCAGGCTTATTTCTTCAAGCACTGCAGTGCAAGGAAGCAGCTGCCCTGAGTCTCATGTTGTCAGATCTGTGCACTGCAGTCCATTACTTAATGCAGGAATGACTCAGCAGTCAAGGCAATTTCCATGTCTGTTTGAAGGTTAAAGCCCCTATATGTGTAGAGTTCTGCTAAAAAACAAACAAACCACCCCAAAACAAACAAACAAAAAACCCAACCAACCAACAAACATTTATGATTAGTAGACTTCCACGCCATCCCCTTCTACTTGCCCAGTAAAGAACTTGGACCTTCTGGCCTCTTAATTTCTTGAATCCTTTAAGAGTTTTTTCCTATAGTGAGTGTGACAGCCATCACTTTTCCTTCCTCTGGTATAAGGCCAGCTGAGGTACATTCCAGTTCATGCTTTAGCAATTTTCCATCTTAGTTTTCTTAACACTCAGCTGAATACTACCTATTTTCAGCAAGTTACTGCTTCTCTAAAGCCTATTCTATTAAGAATTCAAGTTTAAGACACTTCCCTTGTAAAGAAACAATTAATCATAGAATTGTTTGGGTTTGAAGGGACCTTTAAAGGGCATCTAGTCCAACACCCCTGCCATGGGCAGGGACATCTTCAACTAGATCAGGTTGCTCAGAGCCCCGTCCAACCTGACCTTGAATGTTTCCAGGGATGGGGCATCTACCACCTCTCTGGGCAACCTGTGCCAGTGTTTCACCACCCTCATCGTAAAAAATTTCTTCCTTATATCTAGTCTAAAATCTACCCTCTTTTAGTTTAAAACCATTACCCCTTGTCCTGTTGCAACAGGCCCTGCTAAAAAGTTTGTCCCCATCTTTCTTATAAGCCCCCTTTAAGTACTGAAAGGCTGCCATAAGGTCTCCCTGAAGCCTTCTCTTCTCCAGGCTGAACAACCCCAACTCTCTCAGCCTTTCCTCATAGGAGAGGCGTTCCATCCCCCTGATCATTTTTGTGGCCCTCCTCTGGACCCTCTCCAACAGGTCCATGTCTTTCTTGTGCTGGGGACTCCAGAGCTGGACGCAGTACTCCAGGTGGGGTCTCACCAGAGCAGAGTAGAGGGGCAGAATCACCTCCCTCGACCTGCTGGCCATGCTTCTTTTGATGCAGCCCAGGATACGGTTGGCCTTCTGGGCTGCGAGCGCACGTTGTCGGCTCATGTCCAGCTTTTCATCCACCAGTACCTCCAAGTCCTTCTCGGCAGAGCTGCTCTCAATCCCTTCATCCCCCAGCCTGTACTGATACCAGGGGTTGCCCCAGCTCAGGTGCAGGACCTTGCACTTGGCCTTGTTGAACCTCATGAAGTTCACACAGGCCCACTTCTCAAGCTTGATCCAGGTCCATCTTTAGCTTTTTCCTACATCGTTATCTTCTATTAGTACTCTTACAACCTTAAAGATGGTGGAAGCTTCCCACTTCCGGGAAAGAAAGTTTCCCAAGTTGTTCTACAAGTTTTTCCTAAGAGCTTCAAGCTTGCCTTAGTTTCACACTTAGCTTGCCAGAGCTTAAGCTCTTAAGTTTTCTTTGAAAATAGTTTCCACTTTTCTAAAGGCTGTCTTACCCCAGTAGCACACTTGACACTGTTTAAATCAAAAGCAGCAAAAATCCAGCACGGTTAGTCTCTTATGGTACATCTAAAGTAGCTATTTTTGAGCTACAGTAGGTATGTCTACACCATTAGTTTAAGTTATTGTGTGTTTAATATCATTTATGTGTTATTTAATATCACTTGCTGGAATTAGTGCACGATGTAAGAAAAAGTAGAGAGAAGAGCTTGTAAGAGAGTCAGAGGTAGTAAGGAAAGGATAAGAAAAATCATGTATCTGCCTCAACATCTGTTGTTAATTTTTGCTGGGTATCACTCCAGAATTTCTGCTAGGTTGATATATATAAAGAATGAAATCTTAGCTTCATAATGTGTGCACAGGAGAACGAAGTGTCAGTGCTCAAATCTACCTCTAATGGGGGAAGTTCAATATTGCTTTAATGTGCTTATTTTTCCAGGTTATTATTTAAAGATCATCATTCAATGCACAACAGGCACAGGTATTATAAACCATCTTCTAAGAAATTTTTTATGATGAGGGTGGTGAAACACTGGAACAGGTTGCCCAGAGAGGTGGTAGATGCCTCATCCCTGGAAACATTCAAGATCAGGTTGGACGGGGCTTTGAGCAACCTGATCTAGTTGAAGATGTCCCTGCCCACAGCAGGGGGGTTGGACTAGACGACCTTTAAAGGCCCCTTCCAACCCAAACTATTCTATGATTCTACAGATCAAGAACCTAATGAAGAAAACATTGTAGTATGCAACCATTTTAAACACAGGTTGCACTAAGTCTTCCTACCAAACTGAAGTACTCATTTTTATAACCCTAATCAAAGCTGAGCAGCAGTGAAGAAAAACCCCACAGCTGCTTAACATGAAAAAAATAGAAGTATCCAGCTGCCTTAGAAAATCATTAACAACAACAAAAAAAAAGTACAGTTTGGGGTTTTCCTAAAAGCAAGTAGTACTGAAGAGAAATCAAAGAAGGTACATCTTCTTCAAGTTCTAGCACTGTACAGCAGATCTGGAGAACTGCATGGTCTTAAAGAGAATCCAGCTAACACACAAGATTGATTATTATTGGACTGACATAGGTAGTAAGGAAAGGGTACAGGAAAAAAGAAGGAAAAAAAAAATGTTATTTGTGATAACATTTTGTCAGAAACCATTTCTTCATAAAGCTACAAATAATTTATTTTGTCCTATAAATATATTTCCCAGTATTCAGCAATCACTGGAAAAAAACAGAAGTTCAATAAAAATGCATACAAGGCAAATAAACAAGAACCAGGGAGAATAGAGGTTATGCTAAGCCTTAATGCAAACAGGTTACTCAAAACAAATGTTGCTTCATACATGCAATTAAAACATACTCAATAAAAGTCAAAGAAATAATCATTTACTGGCTAGTAGACAAACAGTAAGGCAGATGGTTCTTTGTTGGAGAAAGTTAGCCAGACTAGGCCGCGGTGGGAAAATTCTGAGTCATGCTGACAAGGGAGAAAAGAAAGTTATGCTGACCTTGCTCTGTGCAGATAAGCAACTTTGAGAAAGTACAGTATAAGAAAAACAGGATGGAACCCGGACCACGTAGCAGTAACCGAAAGTAGGAGGAATATGATAATGTAATTTTTAGAGCTAAGCCAATGATTGTGAGACAAGTGTGCATAAGGTAGAACTTAGTGTATAAATATGTGTAGGGTTTTACAATAAAGTTGAAGCTGGCCTTATCACTCACATTGAGTCGACTGCCTGCCTTCCCTCGCTCGTCGCAAGTGGCGCCCGAACAGGGACCCCCCATCCCTGTTTTCCACCGGACAGCGAGATCGGAGAAGCACTGGTAGCAGCGACCAGGGAGCAGAAGATCAGTAGACGCTGTCGCGGCGTGCCTGATCCGTGCTTGAACCCAGGATGATTAAAAGGGGGTTCGCCGTCCGATAGAAGGCTACCCGTGGGAAAAGGCTGCAAACGACCGGATAATTAAGAGGGTCAAGAGAAGCGCGCAATGGAAGTAGAGGTAGCCTTCGATATTTTAAAATGCTTTTTAGAAGAGCGGGGAGTAAGCCAATTAAAAGACCTGGCTGGGTTAATTGCGTTAGGGAAAGCGAAAGGGTTTTTTAAAGACCCTGAAAGTATGTTTGAAGTAGACGAGTGGCGTTCTTATGGAGATTGTTTGTGGGATCTAGTAATCGATGATGATAAATCAGCAAAAAAATTAATGAAATCTTGGAGAGATGTTATTAATTGTATAAAAAGATATAAAACTGAAAGGCAAATAGCTACAGCTGCCTCCGATCGGCTTGAGCAGTCCGATCCTGCCGCTGGACGTCTCACAGCAGGGGGTGACTACTTTTCACCTCCGCCTTCGGGAATTCCTGTTCCCGTTGTTCGCCGACCCTCTCGTCCCCCTCCTGATCCGCCGACAGAAAGGGCTTGTCCCTCCGCACCGCCGGGGGAAAGGGAGAGGGAGGGTCCAAGTGAAAATGAGAGGGTAGACAGTAGCGGACAGGAGACTGCTCAAGCTGAAAGTCTTCTAAAGGTCCCACCCCCCACCCCCCCCCACCCCCCCCATCCCCCCCCCACCCCCCCCTCCCATCCCAAGCTCATCAACAGCCGCGTTTAGTGCGGGTTAGTTGGGACAAAATAGCACGAGAAGCTGTTGAACAAAAGATTTTGATTTATTAGATCAAATTAGCCCTCAAGCCTTCCCGGTAATCTACCAGGTAGATAACGCGGGGGCTATGACTGGGGTGCATCAGGCCCTAGATTGGAAAATATTAAATCAATTGCGAAACACAGTTAATGTGCAAGGCAAATGCTAAACTATATCTGGGGTAGCGGAATGCTATGTCCAGAAGATATTAAGAACATAATGAGGCTTATTTTGAAGCAATCACAACAATTACTTTGGCAAGCTCACTGGCAAAGACTTTGTGAAATATCTGCGCGCTCACCCCAAGCCCCAAATGATCGTTTAGCTGGAGTAACTGTAGAACAACTAATGGGTATAGGTCCTTTTGCCTCTGTAGAAATGCAGATGCAAACTGGTCCAGACGTGTTGTTAGAATCTATGAAATTAGCACGAGAAGCCCTGCAGAAAGTTAAAACTACACCAGCTCCTCCCTCATATATGTCAATTAAACAAGGAAAAGAGGAGCCTTTTGCATCTTTTGTAGAGTCACAGACGCTATTGACCGTGCAGATATGGCAGATTTTATGAAAGGACCTTTGCTGAGACAGTGTGTATTAGAGAATTGTAATACTTATACGAAGGGCATCCTTGTCACCTTACCCTTAGACGCCACCATAGAAGTCATGTTAGAGCGAATGAGTAGAGTTCCTGTAGGAGCTCAAGCCATGTTAGTTGAAACAATCAGAGAACTAGGGGAAAAATTAGTCAAGGCGCAGGGACAGGCGTTTGCAGCTCTTGCCCCACTGAAGCCTCCGGATGCCCACCAAACTAAGACGACTGGCTGACGAGAGTATAAGTGCTTCCGATGTGGCTACCCAGGACATCTGCGTCGACAATGTCGGGAGCTGCCAGAACTGTCAAATGAATAATCATAATACTACGGTCTGCCGGCGTTCGGGAAACGGGAAACCGAGCGCCAAGAGCCGCAGCGCGCCGACACCAATCGCGGCTCCGGTCACCTTCAGGCCAACGGCAGCCCCCAACTAAACGACAGTGCAGAGATACCAGACGCCATTGCCCAGCTTCGACCAGCAACCCAACTTCGACCAGCAACCAGGGGGAGCCTCGGACTGGATCTGGCAACAGCAGTAGATGTCACGCTAATTGACGACCGGCCGCGAAAAATTGCTACAGGAATTAAAGGGCTCATAGTTATCAATGGACAATCTCATGGAGCGTTGTTGTTGGGGCGATCATCCAGTGGTCTCCAAGGACTTTTTATATTACCAGGACTTATCGATTGTGATTCAAAAACTCAGTACCCACATCGTTGACCGAGCAGTGGATCGTATTGACCCTGACTTACCTGTGGACTTAACCGTTTTGCACGGCCCCACACATTTTATTGGTGCACTCACGCAGTGCAAAAAGAAAAAGGGGGAGACTGTGAGAGTATTAGAATGGATATTTACTGGAATGCAACCAAAGACTACAATTCAAGATAACGACACGTTTGATTGGAATGTGCTAGATTGAATTTATAGCTGTTACTGCTGTTTAGCTATTAATTTGCAGGCTCTTTTGCTTGCCATGGGGCTTGCTTGCCTTAATGTGTATTAGAGTCTTGTGCTCGTTAGTGGCTGCTTTTTTGCTCTCGCTGCTTGCTGTACTGCTGCACTGCTTATCGTCTTACTGTGCTGTGCCTGGGAACATTCTGATAACAGCAATGGGGATGCGCCTGGGCCGGCAGATGGCCAGGGCATCGCTGCTGCTTCTGTGCTGCTGTGCTGGACAGGCTGGAACTGCAGCGTGAACTCGAATCAAAGGGACTGTGACCTGTGGCTGAGTCCATGCGGGACAGGACGCCCCGAGGCGTCTGTGACTGTGGATAAGCCCATGCCCAAGCAGCAGGAACCACCTGAACCAACGGAGGACAAACTTTACAAGGAGCAGCGCAAGTGCAGCAGTGACCCGACCTGAGCTGGCTTTGGTGCCCAGTAACTCCACGCAACGCACCACCTCTGCTGACCTGAGTGACCACCATAACAGATGGAGCCCAAAGTCATGGACTAAATGAACGCAGTGGACATTTTGTGTACATTTATGGATATTTTATGGACATTTTACAGGGGATTGTGCGGGCCTGTCCTACGTGTAGCCACCATGGGCCTGGTCTTGGAATCGGCGTGAATCCCAGGGGACTCGAGGCCAGAGAATTGTGGCAAGTGGATGTGACTCACGTTGCTGACTTTGGCAGACTGAGATATATACATGTTACGATTGACACCTATAGCAAATTTATATGGGCCACGGCACAAACAGGAGAACGAGCACTCCACGTAATGCGACATTTGACTAGTTGTTTTGCAGTCATGGGAGTGCCACAAACGATAAAAACTGACAATGGCCCTGCATACACAAGCGCCAAAGTGAAACATTTTTTCCAAACATGGGGAGTGCGACATACTACTGGTATTCCGCACTCACCCACGGGACAAGCTATCATTGAAAGGGCGCATCAAACGCTGAAACAATATTTGCAAAAAATTTAGGGAAATCTCAGATGTACAAGAAAGACTTGTTAAGACTCTTTTTGTGCTAAATCATTTATGTATTTTTGCAGATCAGAAAGAGCCACCAGCATGGGTGCATGGTTATCCTAAAGAAAATAAGGATGACAAGCCAGTTTTCGTTATGTATAGAGATCCAGCAACCGGACTGTGGAAAGGTCCAGCAGAAGTGAAGTATATGGGTAGAGGTTATATGTGTGTACTTACTCCCACAGGGCCGAAGTGGATTCCAAGCCGCTGGACCAAAGCTGCTGTTGCTGATGATGATCAATGCAGCTCTGCCCGTACTGGTCCCAGCGATGCCGTTGCCCAGCCGTGCGAACTTATGGGTGGCGTAGGCGAATAAAACTGGGACGACAGACTTTTGCCTGAGTTCAGCTACGGCAACTGAGCCCTTTAAAACATGTCTGATAGGCTTTCCTGAAATTATTGCCAGAGATTTTGATAATTGGACGTCTGTAACAGTTAATTGTATAAATGTTACTGTAGCAGATTGCTCGGTACAACTAATAAGAGCCCTAAATCACACTCTCCCTTGGGACCCCCAAGAAATTGACCTTTTGGGGTCAGAAAAAATTGGAAATGCAACTGATAATGTTACTACTCAGACATGTTTTGTGTTTGGCAGCTTTAGCCGCTTTGCCGCACAGGCCCAGACCTTTCAGTCATTGATCGGCATAAGCAGCCGCACTGATGATAACAACCCTTTTGTTAATACCACCGGTTGGACTGTTGTTTCACCTTTTACGAAAGGATTCGAAATAGGCCAATATTGTGGGAATTATAACGCTTCCAAAACATTCAGTGCCTATGGACGGAGTATGAAGGGAACCAATAACTCTTTGTGGAACAATGATATGGCCAAAGCTCTTCCCCCCGGATATTTTTTGATCTGTGGGGATCGAGCATGGCCTGGCATTCCAAAGAACGCCTTTGGAGGGCCTTGTTATGTAGGTAAATTAACTCTGCTCACAGTTAGCCGACAAAGTTGGCTTAATATAACTACAGTAGCGACAAATCGACACAAAAGGTCTATACATCAATTGCAGGCAGATTGTAACGACAATATAGAATTATGGTCAACCACAGCCAATGAATTTGCTTCCCTAGTGCCTAACATAGGCACTGCGCAAGCGCTGGCTTGGTATTTTATTAACAATTATAGTTATAGTAAAAATAGCATATCACTGTATTTTAAATAATGTTGTAAAAATGAACCACAATGTATTGGTGGTCCAAAAAGAAAAAGGGGGAAATGTTGGAGAAAGTTAGCCAGACTAGGCCGCGGTGGGAAAATTCTGAGTCATGCTGACAAGGGAGAAAAGAAAGTTATGCTGACCTTGCTCTGTGCAGATAAGCAACTTTGAGAAAGTACAGTATAAGAAAAACAGGATGGAACCCGGACCACGTAGCAGTAACCGAAAGTAGGAGGAATATGATAATGTAATTTTTAGAGCTAAGCCAATGATTGTGAGACAAGTGTGCATAAGGTAGAACTTAGTGTATAAATATGTGTAGGGTTTTACAATAAAGTTGAAGCTGGCCTTATCACTCACATTGAGTCGACTGCCTGCCTTCCCTCGCTCGTCGCAGTTCTTTGTACAACTAAAAAGGTAATACAAAGCAAAATTCCACAAGTTTATTCGCACAAGTGTCTCACATCAATTTCCAAATATACAGTAAGCACAGTTTTGCTCTAATTGCCATCTCTGAAGTTAGCTCAATTAAGAATTAAGCTAACTTCATAATTAAGAATTAAGCTAGCTTCATAAAAAAAGCTCCAAAACAATTCCAATAAAAATCTTTATTGGTATGTTAGCTAGCATACAGTAGGTTCTTTACAGTCTGAAATGGAGAAGTATTTGCAAGCTGTTGTATTGAAAAATTGTCTGAAATGGCATAAGTTCTGTTTTACGAGATCAAGAAGTCTAAAATTGGAGGCATTTTTAAGCCATTCTAGAAAGCAATAGCTCAGATTTAGAATCATAGAATCATAGAATCATACAGGTTGGAAAAGACCTCTAAGATCATTGAGTCCAACCGTCAACCCAACACACCATGCCCACTACACCATGTCCCTAAGGGCCTCATCTACACGTCTTTTAAATACCTCCAGGGATGGTGACTCCACCACTTCCCTGGGCAGCCTGTTCCAAGGCCTGACCACTCTTTCAGTAAAGAAATTTTTCCTAATGTTCAATCTAAACCTCCCTTGGCGCAACTTGAGGCCATTTCCTCTTGTCCTATCACTTGTTACTTGGGAGAAGAGACCAACACCCACCTCGCTACAACCTCCTTTCAGGTAGTTGTAGAGCGCGATGAGGTCTCCCCTCAGCCTCCTCTTCTCCAGGCTAAACAACCCCAGTTCCCTCAGCCGCTCCTCATAAGGCTTGTTCTCCAGGCCCTTCACCAGCTTCGTTGCCCTCCTCTGGACACGCTCCAGCACCTCCATGTCCTTCTTATAGTGAGGGGCCCAAAACTGAACACAGTATTCGAGGTGCGGCCTCACCAGTGCCGAGTACAGGGGCACGATCACCTCCCTGCTCCTGCTGGCCACACTATTTCTGATACAGGCCAGGATGCCGTTGGCCTTCTTGGCCACCTGAGCACACTGCCGGCTCATGTTCAGCCGGCTGTCAACCAGTACCCCCAGGTCCTTTTCCTCTGGGCTGCTTTCCAGCCACTCTTCCCCAAGCCTGTAGCGTTGCCTGGGGTTGTTGTGGCCGAAGTGCAGGACCCGGCACTTGGCCTTGTTGAATCTCATACAGTTGGCCTCGGCCCATCGATCCAGCCTGTCCAGGTCCCTCTGCAGAGCCTTCCTGCCCTCCAGCAGATCAACACTCCCGCCCAACTTGGTGTCGTCTGCAAACTTACTGAGGGAGCACTCGATCCCCTCGTCCAGATCATTGATGAAGATATTGAACAGGACCGGCCCCAGTACTGAGCCCTGGGGAACACCGCTCGTGACCGGCCGCCAACTGGATTTAACTCCGTTCACCACAACTCTCTGGGCTCGGCCGTCCAGCCAGTTTTTTACCCAGCGAAGAGTGCACCTGTCTAGGCCGTGAGCCGCCAGCTTCTCTAGGAGAATGCTGTGGGAGACAGTGTCAAAGGCCTTACTGAAGTCCAGGTAGACCACATCCACTGCCTTTCCCTCATCCACTAGGCGGGTCACCTGGCCATAGAAGGAGATCAGGTTGGTCAAGCAGGACCTGCCTTCCATGAACCCGTGCTGGCTGGGCCTGATCCCCTGGTTGTCCCGCACATGGCTCATGAGCACCCTCAAAATGAACCGCTCCATGATCTTCCCCGGCACCGAGGTCAGGCTGACCGGTCTGTAGTTCCCCGGATCCTCCCTCCGGCCCTTCTTGTAGATGGGAGTCACATTGGCGAGCCTCCAGTCGTCCGGGACCTCCCCGCTTAACCAGGACTGCTGGTAAATGATGGAGAGTGGCTCGGCAAGCTCCTCCGCCAGCTCCCTCAGTACCCTCGGGTGGATCCCATCCGGCCCCATAGACTTGTGAACGTCCAGGTGGCATAGCAGGTCATGAACTTCATCCTCTTGAATTATGGGGGGTTTATCCTGCTCGTCGTCCCTGTCTTCCAGGTTTTAAAAAGGTTGGCAAGGGACATCCATTTAATACAGACAAAAATTTTATATAGTAAGTGTAAATGTAAATCTTACTGAGGAAATACTATTACCAAGTGGTCAGATTAGAACTAGTTATAGGAGCAATTGATTTGCTATTTAGAACCAAAAGTAAACATCCACTTTCTAAGGTCACCTCAAATGTTTTATCAGCACAAAAGATGCAAGTGGGAGAGAGAGACTTGGTCAATAACTATCAAAATCCTGAAGATGTCAAACTAGGTAACTGCAGGAACTAGTTTTGAGAAGTAATGGACATTTCATAAAGTCACTGAGATCCATAACTATTAAATAAGCAGAACAGGAATTCTCATCGTTCAGTATACTTTTGTCTCTCTATGTTATTTTGAGTTTTATTGACATAGGATTTCTAGGAATAAAAATTGCTGAGGCAGCTTTGAAAGAAACCAGTGAATCTGGCATTTGCCAGGTAACTCCTTTAACCTCGATGAACATCTTATGCAGTTCATACCAGAGCATCCCAAAATCTACTGTGCCTTCTTTTGTCTCAGAAGTAGATGGGTTCTCAGGTGGCTTCAGGGCAGCAGAAGTCAAGCCTCTTCCTTCCCCTCTCAAATTTAACAGTTCAATCCATCCTTCTGGAACCTAGAAGACTTGGCCCCACATCAGGCATAATGAAAATTTTAAACCAAGACTTGATCAGTGCTTCTTACCTGAGAAGAATGTCACAGTCACCCTGTAAGAATTCTTTCATTTCCTAATCTCATACTTACTGAAGCAAAGTCTGGCTTATCCACATATCAGGCTAATGCTGTAGAATCCTGCCCTAATTAATACATAATTTACTATGTATAAGAAATGAAACAGATACATTTTGATTCCCTTATTGATCAGCATACACATGGGATCGCTGGGAAAAGATGCTGCTGCTTTTATTACACAGCATGTTACTTGTTGGAACACAGAAAACTAATTAGATATTAGGGGGAAAAAAATTCACTGCAAGAACTGCCAAACACTGGGACAGGTTGCCCAGTGAGGTCACAGGATCTCCATCCCTGGATATATTCAAAACTCACCAGGACAAGATGCTGAGCAATGTGACTTAGTGACCAACTTTGAATAGGGGGGATTGAAAAAGACAACCTCCAGAGGTCCCTTGCAACCTATGACTTGGCACTTATTTTGTCATACCTGTCTGTCCATGGGGTGTTGGTTGCCTGTCCAAGTGCTATTGGTGGCTTAGGGATTTGGGTATGGAAGAGAGATACCTGACTGACTTAGAGCCTAGATAGGACTGACAAGACATTCGCAGCAAGACAGATGGTTGGCAATTCTGTCTTCTTAAGGGTGTAACTCTAATTACTCAGACTTGTGTTGTGAGGACTGCAATAACCTCCAGCCATCACTGAATAATATATCATATCATGATATACCACCCACATTTGGCCAGGGGAATCAAGTCGACTGTTTTTAGAGAGACTTTACTTCACAGATCCATGGTCTTTGTCCCTCACTGACAGATTATGATAAGATACTTATATCCTGAAATTCAACCAACCTCTCTCTACAGCACCCTTTTTTGTACCCCAAATGGTACTTCTGGGATAGATCTTTTTATTTCATGCCTTGCTGTCACAGCTGCACTAGGAGAAAAAGCAAATTAGTATGACCTCTCCTGAAGAGAAGAGGTTGGCTGGAGATAAATGCTCAAAAGAAGTTCTCTTGAATAGATTTTCCCATGTGGGTGAAGTAGTTTATTCACCAGGAGTGGGGGGGGAAGACTTCCAAAAGAAGCCAGGTGTAGCCAATCAATCTGATTTCCTATAAACACTTCACTGTGTGTGGATGCAAGACAGAAGGAGAGGAGCTGTCCAGGAATTTACTGAAAAAAATCCATTGAAATATGCCTCTTAAAACCACCACCACCAACAACAACAAAAAAAAACCACCTCTAGTAATGAATTTTTTCAAAGTTTTAATGTATCAGTTTGAAAGTGCATGCTATATGCATTATTGTGTCTATACATGTTATACATATATACACACAGTGCTCAGAGGAGTTCAACCTGCATTAGCAATACTTGTAGAAACTGGAAGAGTTTAAAAGCCTTCTTTAACAGTAGTTTCATTAAATGATGAAGCAGAAATACTAATTGTCTAATCTCATCTGTTCCTTGTTGTTTTCAGAAACATGAAAAAAGACAGTCTTCTCCATGACGACTGTTAGAGCTGGAGACAAAACCACTGAAGATGCAGGCAATGATATTTAATCTGACATTTATCCCATCACTGAAAACTTTGTTTGGTTTAACAAACAAAAATAAGACAAGCTTTGAAATTTGATAAGAAGCCAAAAAAGACAGACTCCTGATTTCTCATGTTAGATATCAAGACCTAAAGTCTCCTATGCCCATTCATTTTCGTCATTATGTCTTACATGTTATTTTCCTACCAAATTTCCCACTGCAGATGTGAAGGATGTAAGTTGACAGAGAAAAGGCGAATGCACTGAAATACTAATAAAAAAAATAAATAATTAGAAATACTGGAGGAGAGGATAATACAATTTACTTTTTTTTTTTTCTGTCCTATCCTGATAACCAAGAAAGAAATAATAGGCAGCATCTCCCTTGGCAAAGGGAGAACACAACTGAGCTAAGATAATCAATGTCAGTATTCAGAGTTTGAAGTCACTTTCTCACAGAAGAAACATATCCCTGCCTGGATTTGCAATGGAGAAATATTTGTGCAGTCCAGAATGTTTTATTAACTTGAATTTGGAGGAAAGGGGGGAAGAAGGTTAATGCTGTGTTAATGCTATAGACTGCAAGATACCATCTTAGCATTAGCCAAGATGTATAAACAGGAAAAATTTGGATTTCTAATTGAAGCATACCATTCTCAGCTTCCTTAAAAACTACAACTACACACTGGTACTTGTAGTGAAACACAAACATCATTTAAAGTCTTACAGGCCAGTGATTCTCAAACTGAAGAGCACAAATCTCCAGGACATATTTTGCTACCACCAGGATATATCCTTTCTGCTCGCTGGTGCCATTATGGTTTTCAAATGTTAGAAGTAGGATTACCTGCACAAAACTGTTCAAGGCGGCTCAGCTTCCCAACAAAGGTAGAACAAACAGCAGCAGCAAATCCAAGCCACTGGAAACTAACTGCATGTTTTTGCTCTGAGCAGCACACAAAATACAGAGTAATTTCTATCCCTACCCTGATGGGCATTGTAATCTTCCAAGTCTAATATTCACAGGCCCTGCTTTCTACCTCTGTTCATCCAATCCTTAAAGGCATTCAATTCCACTTTATCTTCCCTTACTCCTGTTACATACATTTGTACACGCATAGTATGCCCTTCTCTTGTACACAAAGCTGGTAGGAAAAGAGGTGAGCACATGGAATTGTGAGCATATCCTCAGGTATCTGTCCTGGTTTCGGCTGGGATAGGGTTAAATTTCTTCCTAGTGCTGTGTTTTGGATTTAGTATGAGGAGAATGTTGATAACACACTGATGTTTTCAGTTGTTGCTAAGTGCCCTCCTAGTCCAAGGACAGCTCCCATGCCTACTGACTGAGCTAGGTACACAAGATGGGAGGGAACATAATCAGGACAGCCAGCCCAGCTGGCCAACGGGGTATTCCATACCATGTGACGTCATGCTCAGTATATGAAGGGTAGGCGTGATCCAGGAAGTAGCGATCGCTACTTGGTTATCGGTCAGCGCGGGTGGTGAGCAATTGCATTGTGCATCACTCATTTTGTATATTCTATTATTATTATTATTATTATTATTATTATTATTTTCCCTTTTCTGTTCTATTAAACTGTCTTTATCTCAACCCACGAGTTTTTCTCACTCTCACCCTTCCGATTCTCTCCCCATCCCACTGTGGTGGTGGGGGGAAGTGAGCGAGCGGTTGCGTGGTATTTGGCTGCCTGCCAGGTTAAACCATGACAGTATCTAAGCTCATTCCTGCAAATGCATATAATTATGGAATATTTCTTTACATATTCAGCATCCACAAGATACAGAAAGAGGAAGGGGAGTATAATCTAAAGGTTGATTATTACTGCACTCTTAGCTGAATATATACTTTACTGAAAAGAAAGCCTGCACAAGTTCCTTTTTTTCCTCTGCAGAAAGAACTGCTCATTCAATAGACAGTTTTTATGAATTTGGTAACATCCCATAGATTATTAATTGAATCACAGTGCATGAACATAGCACATATTCAGTAGATCTGAACACTGACTTCAAGATTTCTCCCATCCTCCCAATTTTTCTGTATGAGTGACATCTGTAATGAGTGATTAGAATTTTTTATATATGCACAGCTGACTGTTAGAAGCCAGATAACCTTAGCCATATACTTCAGTTTTCCTTTTCCTACAGAGCTGCATGTTAAAATAAGTAGATAAGTAATAAAAAAAGTCAGAGTAGCTCTAGATTTTTTTTTAAACAAGACCTACTGTTTTTAAACAGACCTACCTGACATTTATAACTTATTGTCTGTATAAAGCAATTTTGAAACTCTTCAAGCTTCAGAAAAATAAATCAAATACAATTGGTGGTATTGTGAGTTAGAAGAAAAAAATTTAGAGAATTATTTAATATTGTTGCTAGCTCAAAAAAAAAAAGCAAAAAAAAAAAAGCAGCTTCTTTCAGTCTAGCATTTTAACGCTGCATGAAACCTTACTGTTGCATTGCAAAGACAAATACCAACATTCCCTATCAGCACTACCAGATTTGCCATAGGAAATATAAACCTACGTTTGAAAAATATAGTATTTGAATGTTTATAAATTATACTGACAGACAGTAATCATCCATACATTTTGCAGATCTTGCACAAGATTTTCACTATCAAAAGTAACCACTGAGAAATGCTGTTACAGTATGAATTTACTACCCCTTTCCTTGTATTCCCCCCCACCCTCCCGGGTGAAAATAAGCACAAGGTAAATTACAACTACACAAATCAGAGGCAAAAAACAACTGTGTTTCTCAGACATAAATTATTCCTTTTAGTACAGCACAACTATTCATAGCTTGTGGACTGTTACTTAAATGCAATGTTTTTCTTATTCTGAACAGCACTTTCATAAGTACAATGGAAATCAAAAGCAAGACACTGAGGAAGCATGCCACATTCACACACTTTAAAGCAAGTAAAATTTAGAAAAGCATAAAGACAGACTGCCAGAAGTCTTACTGAACAGAGGAAAGACTCAATTCTGTTTTGGCCCCCTTTCAGGGAGCCACCTTTCCTTAAGGGGTCAAAGTTCACTTAAGTCAACCTACCCACTGAATCCTCCAAATACTTTATGGGACTATCTGTCCTTACACATCTTCCATTACCTCTAGCTAGCCCTTGACATAGAATATCTCAAGTTGGAAGGGACCCATAAGGATCATCGAGTCCAACTCCCTGCTTCTCGCAGGACTACCTAACACTAAACCATATGACTAAGAGCATCGTCCAGAGGCTCCTTGGAATTCTGACAGGCTTGGTGCCGTGACCACTTCCCTGGGGAGCCTGTTCCAGTGACCGACCACCCTCTCAGTGAAGAGCCTTTTCCTAATGTCCAATCTGAACTTCCCCTGATGCAGCTTCATTCCATTTCCACGTGTCCTATCGCTGGTCACCAGAGAGAGGAGATCAGCACCTCCCCCTCCGCTGCCCCCCTTGAGGAAGTTGTGGACTGCGATGAGGTCACCCCTCAGCCTTCTCTTCTCCAAGCTGAACAAGCCAAGTGACCTCAGCCGCTCCTCATAAGTCTTGCCCTCGAGACCTTTCACCATCTTGGTCGCCCTCCTCTGGACACACTCTAATAGCTTGACGTCCTTCTTATATTGAGGCGTCTAAAACTGCACACAGTACTCGAGGTGGAGCCGCACCAGTGCAGCGTAGAGGGGGACAATCACCTCCCTCGACCGGCTAGCTATGCTGTGCTTGATGCACCCCAGGACACGGTTGGCCCTTTTGGCTGCCAGGGCACACTGTTGATTCATATTCAACTTGCCATCAACCAAAACCCCCAGATCTCTTTCTGCGGGGCTGCTCTCCAGCCTCTCGTCCCCCAATTTGTATGTTTTACATCAGTCCCAAACTCTGAAAACAATACCCCACAAATCTTGCCTAAAAAGATTAACAGCATTATTAATAAATAAATGTGCTTACTGTTCTTGAATCAGAGAAAGGATTGTACTCATCTAGCCCTGGAGGAACATTTCTTGTCACTTGTGTAACAGAAGGATCCTAGAAGAGAAAACAGTTCTGTAAATGTATGCATATGTATACAAGCAATGAGTCAACACACATCATTATATCATATAAAACTCTAAAAAAGTTTGTTTTCACTAAAAAAGCCTGTAAATATCCACCTCTTTCTCTGTCCCCGAAATGACATCATTCCATCCTGAGCTTCTTATAAAACTAGATTAACACAATCTAAAAGAAACTCCATCTGTCATACATTTGATTTATAAGGGAAAAAGCTCTCAATAGAGAAGGGAAGAAAACTGTATCCTGCTATGTTGACCACTGGACTCCACAACTATACACCCAAAGAGCACGACAGAAGAAAAGAGCTTTCTGTAAACTCTTGGTTTTCCCTACCCAGAAGTACCTCCAACACCTTCAGGACTAGGAAAAGCATGTCAGAAAAATGAAGCTGAGGAAACTGTCCCATAAAGTCAAAAGCACCTCTGGTTCAGCTTCTACCTGAACTGGTAAAATTAAGAAAAAGGTGTAATTTTTTCCTCCAGTGAACTCTACAGTAAAAAAAGACTGCTTAAGGTTTAGCTTGAGAAAGCAACTTCAGGAATGAAACATTTCTCTGTGCTAGAGACAGGCAGGCTTGATTCTGCAGAAGAGCAGAAGTGCCCACTATCATAGACCACACTAACTTCATATGAAGAAGAATTGTACATATTTCATGTGATGCCTAGTTCCACTATGTTGTTTCTATGGCTTCATTTAAGGTTTTTGCATCTTCAGAACATAAGAATGGATGAAAGGAGGGTTTTCTTGAAAATTAAGAAATCCACTTATTTGATATAGTTAGTTACATTTATATTTACATAAATACACAAAACAAGTGCACAATATTTCATATGTATATCAAACATACAAAATAGCTATAAATATACTATTTACTTATTTATAACTGCTATGTATATATACACACATATTTTCTTAATTTCAACAATCTAGTTCAACATTAGAAAACAAACCAGAGCTGATAAAGACTGGGACGAAGATAAGTATTTACATTTATATACATTTACATTTATATTTCCTCTTAAGACCGCTAAATTTAAAACCTCAATATTTGTCTAATTTAAAAAAAAAATACAGTAAGTGACTTAATCTACACTTAAATAAATACAAAAACTATTAAGCTACTGAAAAATAAAATCTAGATTCTTAGAATCAACATCTATTACAGCATTATCTTAGTCTTGACAGCAGTAGCTTAATCTACAGGTGCAGGAATAGTATTTTCTTAATGGCTGCAGTCAACTTGTTTATAGCTAGAGAAAAAAATAGGGAAGAATGTCTATCAACTCTAAAATCCTGAAGGATACAGCAAATGAGAACAAGTGTTCTTTCACTAGCTATAGTCACAAATGTATTAAAATGAGACAAATAAAAAAAACTTTGACTATAAAAAAGTTTAAGACAAGAAAAGCATTGCTTCAAAAATTCAAAAATTATGTTGCATATTTTAATCAAATTCATGTGCATACGTGTGCATAAAAACTACCCTTCTGTTCACATAAATTGCTACCACTTCTGGCTAAAGCACACATTTAGCTGCAAAGCAGTATTTTAACGGTGACTGAACAAGAAACAACCTTTCTCTAAATGAATACAAAACATTACATGTAATTTAAAAATCAGCTTTCCTGCATTTGATTTATACCATAATTAGTGATTTCAATAAAGCCATTCTGGTGACAGTCTCCCCCACAAGTGTGCCATATTTTTAGTTACCATCCTAGATTTGAATGCACTGTTCCAACTAAAATCTCATCAGGTCTTGCATAAACTGATGGACTAACTTCTTGTAACATGTCCTTTCATTAAATGACTGGCACAAAATATTGTGCAGATGAACAACAAAAATAAGGGAAAGTGTGTATGGGGAGAGAATATTTGTTGTAAAATTCAGCTACAAATCATTTGAAACACTGAATAAAAAGATCATAAAACTAAGGAAAGAATGAAATCTGATATCTGAATTAGGCATTAGTTCACTAGACTTGTTAGTACAAGATCAAAAAAGATGAACTTCTTAAAACAAAAGTTAATACAAACAAGACAATTTCATAATTCAATATACAGGATGGTAGAAAGTTGTATACAGCTGGAAACTTTTAACTTACTGCGGTGGGTCCATGCCAGCCAGCAGCTAAGCCCCCACCCAGTTGCTCACTCACTCCCCAGTGGGACAGGGGAGAGAATTGGAAGGGCAAAAGCAAGTAAAACTTGTGGGTGTTGAGAAAAAGGCGGGGGGGGCAGAAAAAAAAAAAAAAAAAAAAAAAAAACAAAAACCCACAAAAAAAACCAAAACACAAAACAACCCACAAGTGATACAAAGGCAATCACTCACCACCTCCCACCAGCAGACAGATGATGCCCAGCCAGCCTCTGAGCAATGATTACTTTGGAACACCACCACCAATGCTATCGCCAAACATGACACTATATGGCATGGAATATCTCTTTGGTCAGTTGTGGTCAGCTGTCCTGGCTGTGTCCCCTCCCAACCTCTTGCCCACCCCCAGCCTACTCTCGGGTGGGGAAGCAGAGTGCGAAACAGAGAAGGCCTTGATGCTGTACAAGCACTGTTCAGTAACAGCTGAAACACTGGTGCCTTACCAGCACTGGTTTGGTCACAAATCTAAAACATAGCACCATAAGGGTTGCAATGAAAAAGATTAACTCCATCCTAACCAGACACAGTACACTTATTCTAGCCTTTACATGTTAGTGTAAATTAGCAGAGCATAAAATACTCTGTTCTTTGCTCATGCTTTCAGTATGGTACCCCTTCCACAAATGTTCTCATATCATTGCCTCTTCCACACATAAAAATGTTCAAGTGTAGATGCATATCAAACTAGTGATAGCTAACCATCAGCCATACAGTGAAATAGTATGCCTACATTATTAAAACTCGAATAGCACTTAGTACTTTTAGTTACTTAAAAAGCACATTTCAACACTAAACTTCTGTGTTTGAAGAGTGCACTACTAACTAAATAACTCAGCCCTACTAACCAAATAACTCAGCACGACTGTGCCAGTGAAGGACAAAAAAATCTAGTTATTCAAAAAATTGCATATCAGACTCATGAGGCAGCCACTGAACAGCAGCAGATTTCCAAAAAGCAGGAAAAAGTGGTCAAATTCAGAAGATCAGTCTATATTTAGAAATAAGATATGCAAACAATGATAAATATCTGATGAAAAAAAGCCTTTTTACTGAGTCTTTTAGGGAAGACCGGGGAACAAAGTTTCTTAGATCTCTTCAGACAGCTATTGTGACATTCTAACACTGACTAATAAGAATGATAGGAAACGTATGCTGAGCTAAACAAGCTTACTACATCAAAAGTCTTACTTCTTTCCAGAAGTTCTATGTTTAAACACACACAGCGAGTACAACAAGATGCCCTCCATCAGAAGTCTATTCTGCTTTTGAATTAACAATTGCTATACTTCTGACAAATACTGCTATTGTTTGCAAAAGTAGCAGCAGTTCTGGAAAAAAAAGAACCAACCAAACAAAAAAAAAACACCACAAAAAAAACACCAAAAAACAAACTGAATGACTCAGAGGACATTCAACATCAGCTCCATATAAGAAAAGTTTCATTACCTAGTAAAAAAAAAAATTATGGTTGTATTGAAATACACAAATTGAACGCCACCATGCCAAGTAGCATTCAAATTCTGGTCTCAGAAAACCTCAATTACACAGTCTGGACTTCAATAGAAGTCCATGGGCTGATCTCTTCCACAAGCTGGAAGACTTAAGGGGAAGTAAACCACAGATCACAGGAAAAGAAGAGTAACTTCATAGTTGAAGGCAGCAAATACCAGCCTGGATATCCACATCTCTCCTCTAATGGTTTAACCTGGCAGGCAGCCAAACTCCACGCAGCCGCTTGCTCGCTCCACCTCCCCAGGTGGGAGAGGGAGAGAATCGGAAGGGGAAGAGTGAGAAAAACTCGTGGGTTGAGATAAACACAGTTTAATAGAACAGAAAAAGGGAAAATAATGATAATAAATAATGATAGAATATACAAAATGAGTGATGCACAATGCAATTACTCACCACCCGCGCTGACCGATAACCAAGTAGTGAACGCTACTTCCTGGATCACGCCAACCATTCATATACTGAGCATGACGTCACATGGTATGGAATATCCCGTTGGCCAGCTGGGCCAGCTGTCCCAGCTATGCTCCCTCCCAGCCTCTTATGCACTTTGCAAAGCATGGGAAGCTAAAGAGTCCTTGACTAGCAGGGTACTTAGCAGAAACTGAAAACATCAGTGTGTTATCAATATTCTTCTCATACTAAATCCAAAACACAGCACTAGGAAAAAATTTAACTCTATCCCAGTGTCGTGGTTTAACCCCAGCCAGCAAATAAACCCCACGCAGCTGCTCGCTCATACCCCAACTCCGGTGGGATGGGGGAGAGAATCGTGAGGGCACAAGTAGGAAAACTCCCGGGTTGAGATAAAAACAGTTTAATAATCGAAATAAAACAAAATGGAACAGTAAAAAAAACAATGAGAACAAAAACAATAACAGAATATACTAAGCAGGCAACACACAATGCAACTGCTTGCCGACCGCGTGTCACGAATGGGGGGCGAGCCCCGTCCCATGCCTGGTTTTTATACTGAGCATGATGTCACATGGTATGGAATACCCCATTGGCCAGCTGAGTCCAACACCCCGGCTGTGCTCCCCGCCCCAGCTTGCCCTGCACCTGGCAGGGCATGGGAGGCCGAAAAAAGAAACAAAAAGTCCCGGGTACAAGCACCACCCAGCAACAACCAAAGCATCAATGGGCCATCAACACTCCTCTCATACCAAACCCAAAACACAGCACACCCCCCAAGCTACTGGGAGGAAAGTTAACTCTGTCCCAGCTGGAACCAGGACAATATCCAACCATTATTCTATACCATCTACATCATGCCCAGGTCTCACATTTTCCAATACATTCCAACTAGTCATCACCACCTTTCTTGTCTTTATATATATATATACACACATATATACACATATACACACACAGAGAGATATCATTCCCTTAGTCTATGGGCCATCCCTCTAAAATGTCCATTGAGTTCATTTAGTCCATGACTTTGGGCTCCATCTGTCATAACAGTCTTTCAGGGCAGGAGAGATGGTGTGTGATGTTGGACTGTTGCATGCTGAGGCCAGTTCTGATTCCATTATCGCTGCACTCGTCCAGTTCTATCATCGTTGCACTTTGCTCGGTTTCATCGGAGTTAGTTCATTCTTCATTAATCTGGGTGATTTTTACTGCTATACCATCAATAGCAACCATAGAAATAATGATATACAATATCATATAACAATTAACATCATACAATCCAGTTCATTGGCTATTTTCACCCAAAATCAAATCCCCTTGAGGTACACACCGGACTTCCCCATCCTTTCGCATTACCCACCAAGTGCACCCAGGCCCTTGAGCAAAAGCAATCCCACGGATGGGTTTTCCCTTGCCAGAGGCAGGAGTAACCCAGACTGTCTTCCCCAGCATATTTCTTATGTGCACAACAGGGACTTTATCACCATCTACAGTACGTAAGAGTCTTGATTGGGCAGGGCCAGCTCGACTGAAAGATCCCCAGGAGTTGACTAACCAGGTAGCTTTTGCTAAATGTGTATCCCTGTCCTGGTTCCAGCTGGGACAGGGTTAACTTTCTTCCCAGTAGCTTGGGGGGTGTGCTGTGTTTTGGGTTTGGTGTGAAAGGAGCTTTGATGGCCCATTGATGCTTTGGCTGTTGCTGGGTGATGCTTGCACCGGGAGGGGGGAGCACAGCCGGGGTGGTGGACCCAGCTGGCCAATGGGGTATTCTATACCATGTGACATCATGCTCAGTATAAAAACCAGGTGTGGGGGGGGGCTCGCCCCCCGTTCATGACACGCGGTCGGCGGTCGGTGAGCGGTTGTGTTGTACATTGCCTGCTTTGTGTATTCTGTTATTGTTGTTGTTCTCATTGTTATTATTACTGTTCTACTTAGTTTTATTTCAATTATTAAACTGTTTTTATCTCAACCCGGGAGCTTTCCTACTTGTGCCCTCCCGATTCTCTCCCCCATCCCATCCGGGGGGGTGATCGAGCGGCTGCGTGGCGTTTATTTTTGCTGGCTGGGGTTAAACCACGACAGTCCTTTTTGGCGCCCAACGTGGGGCACGAAGGGCTGAGATAACAACAGATTATTTAGAGCATATTAAGGAATTTATATCTGGTAACATATTAATTTGTTCTGCACCATGCTCTTGTTTTAACTGTACCTGTTAAAGGTTGGAGTTGGGTTTTGTAGTCTGTTGTGCTCTGCCATGATTAATGATGTTTTGCCTGGGAGATTTGTTACTAAAACGCTGGCATTGGGGGTTATTTGGTATTTGGGATTCGTAATGAAGCCGTTTCTGCATTTCGGGTACCACCTCATGGAGACCATTAGCAATTATACATTTTCCTCCGAAAGATTTTTTATGGAGGAAATAGAGAATGGCACCCTCGCTACCTTCCTCTATGATGTCATCTCCTTTGTTAAAATAACTTGCCAGTACCTTTAACATCCCTGGGTAGTTAAGATACATCTATTGGTACTCCTTGGGAATATTGTTGCGGTTTTATCCAAGGTTAGTAAGCAATTTAAGAATGTCATCCAGAGATCTGCCCCAAGGCTAGATAGTTATGAGTGGCAGGGCGAGTGGGATAGCATGGGCAAATGCCTAGGGCGATGGGCACCCCCAGTGTTCTGGAACTTTACCCCTGAACAAGTGAAGAACCCTGAAAAATTAGTAGAATATTTGGAAGAAGTATGCTGTCACCCTGGCCATTCTAGGGAGACACAAATCACTACAATGTGCTGGGGCCTGGCCCACGCCTATGGAGCCCTGTTTAACACCACTCAGAACCCCCAAGGGGAAGGAAATGTCTCTGCAGCTGATGACAAAGCAACAGGCCCTGTGGCTACACCACCCCCCACGGCAAGCACAGCAGCTACCCCACCCCCCCAGGGCAGGCACAGCAGCTACTCCGCCCCCTGCGACAGAGAACCAACCCATGCCGGTATCAGTCGCCCCTATACAAAAAAGAAAATGCACAAGAAAATCAGCTCGTATAGTAAGGGATGAAGATGAACCAGGGCCATCACAAGAACAGGAGGAGGAGGAGGCAGAACCCATAAATGAGATGGTGACCACCCGATCCCTATCTCTGGGTGAGCTGCGAGATATGCGAAAAGACTACAGCAGTCATCCAGGCGAGCACATTGTCACCTGGCTGCTCCGATGCTGGGATAACGGGGCCAGTAGCCTGGAATTAGAGGGTAGGGAAGCCAAGCAGCTGGGATCCCTTTCTAGGGAAGGGGGCATTGACAAAGCGATTGGACAAGGGACACAAGCCCTCAGCCTCTGGAGGCGACTCCTGTCAGGCGTGAAGGAAAGGTATCCCTTCAAGGAAGATGTTATATGCCACCCAGGCAAGTGGACCACCATGGAGAAAGGTATCCAGGACCTGAGGGAACTGGCCGTGCTGGAAGTGATTTATGATGACCTGAACAACGAGCAGTTATCCAAAGACCCAGATGAAGTCAAATGCACCCGACCCATGTGGCGGAAGTTTGTACGGAGCGCACCAGCGTCACATGCAAACTCATTGGCAATAATGACCTGGAGAGATGGAGAGGAGCAAACAGTGGATGAACTGGCTGGCCAACTCCGGCAATATGAAGAAAGTCTCCCTTCCTCCCTACGGGCCTGTGTCTCTGCTGTGGAGAAACTGTCTCAGGAGGTCCAGCAACTCAAAGAGGATATGTCCTGCTCCCCACCTGCACGGGCCAGCGTCTCAGCCATTAGGAGCAAGCGTCCCTCTGCTCAAGAGAGGAGACATCGTGGGTACACACCCCGGGGCACCCAGTGATTTTACCTGCGTGACCACGGAGAGGACATGAGGAAGTGGGATGGAAAACCTACCTCAGTCCTACAGGCACGGGTACATGAATTGCAAGGAAAAACAACCACAAAAGGGGGTTCTTCCAGGAAAACTGCTGCTCCAGTCTCCAGTGAGTTCCCCAGACAGAGTAGAAGGGCTGATTCCACTTCCGACCTTAACAAAGGGACTTCTGACTCATGCTTACAAGAAGTGGACAGCGAATATGATGACCAGGACTAGAGGGGCCCTGCCTCCAGCCAGGTGGAGGAAAGGGACAACCGGGTTTACTGGACTGTGTGGATTCGATGGCCTGGCACATCAGATCCACAAGAATATAAGGCTCTCGTAGACACCGGTGCGCAGTGTACCCTGATGCCATCAGGCTATAAAGGGGCAGAACCCATTTGTATTTCTGGAGTGACAGGGGGATCCCAAGAGTTAACTGTGTTGGAGGCCGAAGTGAGCCTAATCGGGAATGAGTGGCAGAAGCACCCCATTGTGACTGGCCCAGAGGCTCCGTGCATCCTTGGCATAGACTACCTCAGGAGAGGGTATTTTAAGGACCCAAAAGGGTACCGGTGGGCTTTTGGTATAGCTGCCCTGGAGACGGAGGAAATTAAACAGCTGTCCACCTTGCCTGGTCTCTCGGAGGATCCTTCTGTTGTGGGGTTGTTGAAGGTCCAAGAACAACAGGTACCAATTGCTACCACAACAGTGCACCAGCGGCAATACCGCACCAACCGAGACTCCCTGATCCACATCCATGAGCTGTTTCGTCGACTGGAGAGCCAAGGAGTGATCAGCAAGACTCGCTCACCCTTCAACAGTCCCATATGGCCAGTACGAAAGTCCAATGGAGAGTGGAGGCTAACAGTAGACTACCGTGGCCTGAACAAAGTGACGCCACCACTGAGTACTGCCGTGCCGGACATGCTGGAACTTCAATACGAACTGGAGTCAAAGGCAGCCAAGTGGTACGCCACAAATGATATCGCTAATGCATTCTTCTCCATCCCTTTGGCAGCAGAGTGCAGGCCACAGTTTGCTTTCACTTGGAGGGGCGTCCAGTACACCTGGAACCGACTGCCCCAGGGGTGGAAACACAGCCCTACCATTTGCCATGGACTGATCCACATCGCACTGGAACAGGGTGAGGCTCCAGAACACCTGCAATACATTGACGACATCATTGTGTGGGGCAACACAGCAGAGGAAGTTTTCAAGAAAGGGGAGAGAATAGTCCAAATCCTTCTGAAGGCCGGCTTTGCAATAAAACGAAGTAAGGTCAAGGGACCTGCACAGGAGATCCAGTTTTTAGGAATAAAATGGCAAGATGGACATCGTCAGATCCCAACAGATGTGATCAATAAAATAACAGCCATGTCTCCACCAACTAGCAAAAAGGAAACGCAAGCTTTCTTAGGCGTTGTGGGCTTTTGCAGAATGCATATTCCAAATTACAGTCAGATCGTAAGCCCTCTCTATCACGTGACCAGGAAGAAGAACGACTTCAAATGGGGCCCTGAGCAACAACAAGCATTTGAACAAATTAAACAGGAGATAGTTCATGCAGTAGCCCTTGGGCCAGTCCGGACAGGACAAGATGTGAAGAATGTGCTCTACACCGCAGCCGGGGAGAATGGTCCTACCTGGAGCCTCTGGCAGAAAGCACCAGGGGAGACTCGAGGTCGACCCTTAGGGTTCTGGAGTCGGGGATACAGATGATCTGAGGCCCGCTACACTCCAACTGAGAAGGAGATATTGGCAGCATATGAAGGGGTTAAAGCTGCTTCGGAAGTGGTTGGCACTGAAGCACAGCTCCTCCTGGCACCCCGACTGCCGGTGCTGGGCTGGATGTTCAAAGGGAGCGTCCCCTCTACACATCATGCAACTGATGCTACGTGGAGTAAGTGGGTCGCGCTGATCACACAACGGGCCCAAATAGGAAACCCCAGTTGCCCAGGAATCTTGGAGGTGATCACGAACTGGCCAGAAGGCAAAGATTTCGGAATATCCCCCAGAGGAGGAGATGACGCGTGCTGAAGAGGCCCCACCATATAACAAACTACCAGAAAACGAGAAGCAATATGCCCTGTTCACTGATGGGTCCTGTCGCCTTGTGGGAAAACATCGGAGATGGAAGGCTGCGGTATGGAGTCCTATACGCCAAGTTGCAGAAACTGCTGAAGGAGAAGGTGAATCGAGTCAGTTTGCAGAGGTGAAAGCCATCCAGCTGGCCTTGGATATTGCTGAACGAGAAAAATGGCCAGTACTTTATCTCTATACTGACTCATGGATGGTGGCAAATGCCCTGTGGGGGTGGTTGCAGCAGTGGAAGCCGAACAACTGGCAGCGCAGAGGTAAACCCATCTGGGCTGCCGCGTTGTGGCAAGATATTGCTGCCCGGGTAGAGAACCTGACTGTAAAAGTACATCACGTAGATGCTCACGTACCCAAGAGTCGGGCCAGTGAAGAGCACCAAAACAACCAGCAGGTGGATCAGGCTGCCAAGATCGAAGTAGCTCAGGTAGATCTGGACTGGCAACATAAAGGTGAATTATTTATAGCTCGGTGGGCCCATGACACTTCAGGCCACCAAGGGAGAGATGCAACATATAGATGGGCTCGTGATCGAGGGGTGGACTTGACCATGGACACTATTGCACAGGTTATCCATGAATGTGAAACATGCGCTGCAATCAAGCAAGCCAAACGAGTAAAGCCTCTTTGGTATGGAGGACGATGGTTAAAGCATAAATATGGGGAGGCCTGGCAGATTGATTATATCACGCTCCCACAAACCCGACAGGGCAAGCGCTATGTGCTCACCATGGTGGAAGTAACCACAGGATGGTGGAAACATATCCTGTGCCCCATGCCACCGCCCGGAACACCATCCTGGGCCTTGAAAAGCAAGTCCTATGGCGACATGGCACCCCAGAAAGAATTGAGTCAGACAACGGGACTCACTTCCGAAACGCCCTCATAGACACCTGGGCCAAAGAGCATGGCATTGAGTGGGTCTATCACATCCCCTACCATGCACCAGCCTCCGGGAAAATCAAACGATACAACGGGCTGTTAAAGACAACACTGAGGGCAATGGGCGGTGGGACATTCAAGCATTGGGACACACATTTAGCAAAAGCCACCTGGTTAGTCAATACTAGGGGATCTGTCACTCGAGCTGGCCCTGCCCAATCCAAACCCTTACGTACTGTAGAGGGGGATAAAGTCCCTGTCGTGCATATGAGAAATATGCTGGGGAAGACGGTCTGGGTTGCTCCTGCTTCTGGCAAGGGAAAACCCATCCGTGGGATTGCTTTTGCTCAGGGACCTGGGTGCACTTGGTGGGTGATGAGAAAGGATGGGGAAGTCCGGTGTGTACCTCAAGGGGGATTTAATTTTGGGTGAAAATAGCCAATGAACTGAATTGTACGATGTTAGTTATTACATAGTACTGTATGTCATCACTTTTATGGTTACCATATGCCATATTAACAGTATTACAGTAAGAATCACCCAGATTAATGTAGGATGAACGCCGATGAAACTGAGCAAGGTGCAACAATGATAGAACCGGAGGAGCGCCCAGAACTGGCCTCCGCATGCAAGAGCCCAATACCACACACCATCTCTCCTGCCCTGCAAGACTGTTACGACAGGTGGAACCCGAAGTCATGGACTACATGAACTCAACGGACGTTTTAGAGGGATGGCCCATGGACTCAGGGAATGATATCTCTGTGTGCGTATATATCAAAAGGCAGGAAAAGTAGCGGTGACTAATTGGAATGTATGGGAAAATGTGAGACCTGGGCATGATGTAGATGGTATAGACTAAGGGGTGGATATTGTCCTGGTTCCAGCTGGGACAGGGTTAACTTTCTTCCCAGTAGCTTGGGGGTGTGCTGTGTTTTGGGTTCGGTGTGAAAGGAGCTTTGATGGCCCATTGATGCTTTGGCTGTTGCTGGGTGATGCTTGCACCGGGAGGGGGGAGCACAGCCGGGGTGGTGGACCCAGCTGGCCAATGGGGTATTCTATACCATGTGACATCATGCTCAGTATAAAAACCAGGTGTGTGGGGGGGCTCGCCCCCCCTTTCGTGACACGCGGTCGGTGAGCGGTTGTGTTGTGCAGTGCCTGCTTTGTGTATTCTGTTATTGTTGTTGTTCTCATTGTTATTATTACTGTTCTACTTAGTTTTATTTCAATTATTAAACTGTTTTTATCTCAGCCCGGGAGCTTTCCTACTTGTGCCCTCCCGATTCTCTCCCCCATCCCACCGGGGGTGGGGGGGTGATCGAGCGGCTGCGTGGCGTTTATTTTTGCTGGCTGGGGTTAAACCACGACAATCCTGAAGCCAGTTGTCATTTTGGTACTGCTGCGCTCGTCCAGTTCTATCATCGTTGCACTTCTCTCGGTTTCATCGGAGTTAGTTCATTCTTCATTAATCTGGGTGATTTTCACTGCTATACCATTGATAGCAACCATAGAAATAATGATATACAATATCATATAACAGTTGACATCATAAAATTCAGTTCATTGGCTATTTTCACCCAAAATCAAATCCCCTTGAGGTACACACCGGACTTCCCCATCCTTTCGCATCACCCACCAAGTGCACCCAGGTCCTTGAGCAAAAGCAATCCCACGGATGGGTTTTCCCTTCCCAGAGGCAGGAGTAACCCAGACTGTCTTCCCCAGCATATTTCTTATGTGCATGACAGGGACTTAATCTCCATCCACTGTACCTAAGAGTTTTTATTAGGCAGGGCCAGCTCGATTGGCAGATCCCCTGGTGTTGACTAACCAGGTGGCTTTTGCTATATGTGTATCCCAATGCTTGAATGTCCCACCACCCATTGCTCTCAGCGTAGTCTTTCGCAGTCCATTGTATCGTTCGATTTTCCCAGAGGCTGATGCATGATAAGGGATGTGATATACTGTCGTGGTTTAACCCCAGCTGGCCACTGAGCACCACGCAGCCGCTCGCTCACCCCCCCGCCGGGTGGGATGGGGGAAAGAATCAGAAGGGTAAAAGTGAGAAAAACTCGTGGATTGAGATAAAGACAGTTTAATAGGGAAAGCAAAAGCCGCGCACGCAAGCAAAGCAAAACAAGGAATTCATTCCCTACTTCCCATCGGCAGGCAAGTGTTCAGCCATCGCCAGGAAAGCAGGGCTCCATCACGCGTGATGGTTACTTGGGAAGACAAATGCCATCACGCCGAACGCCCCCCCTCCTTCTACTTCACCCAGCCTTATATGCTGAGCATGACATCATATGGTATGGAATAGCCCATTGGCCAGCTCAGCCAGCCGTCCTGGCCACGCTCCCTCCCAGTCCCCTGCACATCTGGCAGGGCATGGGAAGATGAGAAGTCCTTGACTAGCGTAAACAATACCTAGCAATAACCAAAACATCAGTGTGTCATCAACATTATTCTCATACTACATCCAAAACACAGCACTATACCAGTTAACAGGAAGAAAATCAACTCCATCCCAGCGAAAACAAGGACATATAGCCACTCAATGCCATGCTCTTTGGGCCAGGTGTCTATGAGGGTGTTTCGGAAATGAGTGCTGTTGTCTGACTCAATTTTTTCTGGGGTGCCATGTCACCATAGGACTTGCTTTCAAAGGCCCAGGATGGTGTTCCGGGCGGTGGCATGGGGCACAGGGTATGTTTCTAGCCATCTGTTGGTTGCTTCCACCATGGTGAGCACATAGCGCTTGCCGTGCCGGGTTTGTGGGAGCGTGATATAATCAATCTGCCAGGCCTCCCCATATTTGTATTTCAACCATCGTCCTCCACACCAAAGAGGCTTTACTCGCTTGGCTTGCTTGATGGCAGCACATGTTTCACATTCATGGATAACCTGTGCAATAGTGTCCATGGTCAAGTCCACCCCTCGATCACGAGCCCATCTATATGTTGCATCTCTTCCTTGATGGCCTGAGGTGCCATGGGCCCACCGAGCTATAAATAATTCACCCTTATGTTGCCAGTCCAGATCCACCTCAGCCACTTCAATCTTAGCAGCCTGGTCCACCTGCTGGTTGTTTTGGTGTTCTTCAGTGGCCCGACTCTTGGGTATGTGACCATCTACGTGACGTACTTTTACAACCAGGTTCTCTACCCGGGCAGCAATATCTTGCCACAACGCGGCAGCCCAGATGGGTTTACCTCTGCGCTGCCAGTTGTTCGGCTTCCACTGCTGCAACCACCCCCACAGGGCATTTGCCACCATCCATGAGTCAGTATAGAGATAAAGTACTGGCCATTTTTCTCGTTCAGCAATATCCAAGGCCAGCTGGATGGCTTTCACCTCTGCAAACTGACTCGATTCACCTTCTCCTTCAGCAGTTTCTGCAACTTGTCCTATAGGACTCCATACAGCAGCCTTCCACCTCCGATGCTTTCCCACAAGGCGACAGGACCCATCAGTGAACAGGGCATATTGCTTCTCATTTTCTGCTAGTTTATTATACAGTGGGGCCTCTTCAGCACGCAACACCTCCTCCTCTGGGGATATTCCAAAATCTTTGCCTTCTGGCCAGTTCGTGATCACCTCCAAGATTCCTGGGCGACTGGGGTTTCCTATTCGGGCCCGTTGTGTGATCAGTGCGACCCACTTACTCCACGTCGCATCGGTTGCATGATGTGTAGAGGGGACCCTCCCTTTGAACATCCAGCCCAGCACCGGCAGTCGGGGTGCCAGGAGGAGCTGTGCTTCAGTACCAACCACTTCCGAAGCAGCTCGAATCCCTTCATATGCTGCCAATATCTCCTTCTCAGTTGGAGTGTAGCGGGCCTTGGATCCTCTGTATCCCCGACTCCAGAACCCTAAGGGTCGACCTCGAGTCTCCCCTGGTGCTTTCTGCCAGAGGCTCCAGGTAGGGCCATTCTCCCCAGCTGCGGTGTAGAGCACATCTTGTCCTGTCCGGACTGGCCCAAGGGCTACTGCCTGAACTATCTCCTGTTTAATTTGTTCAAAGGCTTGTTGTTGCTCAGGGCCCTATTTGAAGTCCCCCAGTTGGACAGGGAGAGAATCGGAAGGGTAAGAGTGAGAAAAACTCGTGGGTTGAGATAAAGACAGTTTAATAGAACAGGGAAAAAAAGGGAAAATAATAATGATAATGATAAAATATACAAAATGAGTGATGCACAATGCAATTGCTCACCACCCGCGCTGACCGATAACCAAGTAGCGATCGGTACTTCCTGGAACACGCCTACCCTTCATATACTGAGCATGACGTCACATGGTATGGAATACCCCATTGGCCAGCTGGGCTGGCTGTCCTGATTATGTTCCCTCCCATCTTGTGTACCTAGCTCAGTCAGTAGGCATGGGAGCTGTCCTTGGACTAGGAGGGCACTTAGCAACAACTGAAAACATCAGTGTGTTATCAACATTCTCATACTAAATCCAAAACACAGCACTAGGAAGAAATTTAACCCTATCCCAGCTTAAACCAGGACAATCGTGGTCTCTAAAACGAGTGGAGCTATCAATGCAAGTTGATATCTCTACAATTAAACCCGCTTGCTCACCATTCCTGAATACGTCTTTTACAGGATGGTTAGCGTGGGTTCATGGGCGAACCCTCACCTCTCCAAAACGATCAAGGATAGATGTGACTGGCATTCTGGGAATGGGACTAGGAATATTGAACAGCATAGACGCTGAAGTTTTAGCAAACAAAATAAATTCGGCAACAAGTGATTTACATAAATTAGAACACCCATTACGATCATCTTTGACAGCATTAGGAAATAGTCAATGGCTTTTGGCTAATATATTGCCTACATGGGAAAGAATTAATGAAAAGGACCACCAACTAATCACAAACGCATTTGGCATAATTCAAAATAACATTTCTCTAGCTCTTAGCTGCATCCAAGCTCAATTATGGATACAATCTACCGTGGCAGCAATTATAAGGGAAGGTGATGAGGGCACCTTGCCCACTGAAATCCGAAAGTTAGTTTGGGATAATGCAACTAAATTTGAAAAAGAATTTCAATCTTGGTGGCATCTAGTCAATTTTACTTATGAGTCCACTGACAGCAAAGTCACAGCCTTTGTTTTGACAATACACAATGCTTCATTATATATCATATACCAAATCATTGCGCTGGGATTCAATCACAATGGAACGGTACTCTATCCGTTAGAACATAGAGTATGGGCCCAACAAAATGGGAATAAATGGCAAACTATTGATGTTGATGCATGTATTGTGCAAGAACAACAGGGGTTTATTTGTGAAAGCAATACCATCAAAGCTCAAGACATTTGTCTTGACACTGAACAAAATGTTTGTAATTTTGAAATACATCCTGATGAAACCTCTGAAACAGTACTTATATATGTTGGAAATGGATGTGTGTGCATGAGAACTCTTTGTGATTCTATATTTACAGACAACACCACTGTGGAAACATCTAACCACTCAAATATCTCTATTTGTAATTTTACTAAGATTGTGGGATGCGACTTCAACTATTCAGCTCCTGTTTCAACCCACCAGTTGCTACAATCAAGCTATACCTCTTGTCAAGATCTACTACCTACCCCCATTGGAATGAATCTTACATTAGTACGAAAACTGTTACAACATGATGACCTGAATCAATTGCTAAACCAGATTCGAAACAACGGACAAAGAACTCTGATTACGGTCCATCATGATGCAGAGAAGATACATCATGTCCTAGAAAAGGTGAAGAAGGATGGAGAACATCACTGGTGGGATGTTTTATTTGGATGGTCACCAACAGCAACAGGAACTTTGAATTGGGTTTTACATCCCATGACAATTTTACTAATTTCTGTTGTGCTGTGCTTATTGTTGAACATTATTTTATGTGTTAAAGTGTGGAAAATAACTAAACAAATGGCACTAATACCAAAACCTCCTCGCATATATAACATTGCTTAATTGTACTTAATAAAACCTTAATAGTTAAGTATATTAATAATTAAGTATACCAACCAAAAATTTCCCTCAAATTACAATTGGAATATGGCATTGATCTTTTTATAGGCACAGAGGCAAGAGGCGACCACACCGCCACTCTGTGATCAAGATGGATTGACTTTAGTCACGGGGTGGATTGTGGTGGTGCATTCATACCCCCCCTTTTCTTCCCTGGGCCGCTTCTTGACCTCAGAAATTTCCATGAAACCTCGGCCTTGGTGTATTGAAGTCTGGCAGTTGAGCACTCCTTGACTGTATTAGAAACTCTGCATAGCTGAGGCTGGGAACATACTCCTACTGCCTGGCCCAGGTGTCCAGTAGAACAACACCAAAACCTTGAGAATTTTTTAGTAATTACCACCTGGGGCTGCGGCCAGGATGGAAATTTACGGATGACTAAACCCAACCATCTTGCAAACCTATAAACAGTGGTCCTAAGTGAGGCCCTTTGAGCTCTCCTGGACCGCAGCGGGCTGCACCCAGCATCTCCCTCTGAGCGGGACGCCTCTCAGAGCTTGCGATCTTTCAGGCTTGCGATATTCGGAGGACCGCTGGGTCCTGGGCTGAGTCCCCTTCAAAGCTCAGCCCTTTTGCCCGTTGAGAGGGAATGCCTAGACATTCGACGTGAATATTTCTTCACTGAAATTGAGGGGAATTTTTAACAGGTATACCTTCTGTATATTTATAGATATATATATATGTTTCTCTGTGTGTGTGAACTGATAGTAAGCATAATATGTAATTAAGTTGTGATTGTAGTAGCCTTACTAACTCACTTTGCAAATATTGAATTAGTTAGTGATTAGGCGTTACTAAAGTTTGTAAATGATTAGTTGATAATTAAGTGTTGCTAAATTGTGAATGAAACCTAGACTGCTGCCAAACACATATAGTCCCTGAAATATAAACCCTTAGATGATTTTCCTTTATATGTTTCATCCGTGTAATAAGTAATAGAGTGAACCTTGCCATTGAATTCTATTAGGTCGCACCTTTATAAATCTCTATTAAAATCACTTTCTGCTAATACCTTTGATGGTGATTCTTTAAGCGGCCTCTAAATCACTCATTCACGACACACAGAGCGTGTTCAAAGTCAACTAATTACAAGTGAGAATGGATTATTCTGCTCCATTTTAAACATTCTATGCAATTTTTACAGCTTTTAAAAAATCAAATTAAAGGGAACAGAGACCTCTGTTGTCTAGGAGACCAAAAGTAGTCATCAGCTACCAGGTTTCATTAATACAAAACAGACTAGCAAATTAAAGACTGAAGAAGTAGATGCATCTGTAATGATTCTTTATATTACTGTTCACTGGGAACGGTTCCAGCATTGTTCCACCATGAGTAAGATGCTTTGATAGCATACATAACGCAAAAATATGTATCCTCCCCTCCAAACTGTCCTTCAGGTTGTTAAAAAAAGTTTTCACTTTTGAGGTACACACATTCTTCTACCAGAAAGGCCAAAGCATATAAACACAAATAATTTAACATTGAATGAAAGAGGGGAAGAAAAAAAAAAAACAGGCTAAAAATATAACAATGATAGTATGTGCTTGTGTTGCCTTTTTTTTCCTACATGGAACTAAATAAGTGATGTCAATGATGTTAAGAAACAGTGCTCTACACAGAATGTTTAATTTAGTTCAGTATGGTTTGCTTCCAAGGACCAGCAAGGAAGTAAAAGCAACATCTTATTGCAGAGGTCAAGAAACAGGGTTTATAAACACTCATTCTAAACACTGATTTGGATAGGGATTATAATGGTTTTACAACACATCAGCAATTGAAAACAAGAATTTCAAATAAAAATTGCATAACTTAAGTAGAACAAAAAATTGCAGGAAACAAGAACAGGGAAAAATGCATAAGATACTTTTATGAGGAAAACAACAGGGGAACAAAGGTAATAAGAAAATGGGATAATAAAGTACATTTTTAACACTGGATGGCAAGGGCAAGCACCAAGACAACTAAATATCCTCCAAGACTTGGAACACGTTACCAGGAGTATTGTACATCAAAAGAATATGGAATGCTGCATTTAGAAGTGACAGCTTTTTTTTTTCCTTTTTTTTTTTTTTTTTAAATTTACATGGGAATCATGGGACAGCACCAATTAAATATCTGAGTAAACTGACAGAAGTACACCTGATTAGTCTTCAGAAAAAAAGACTAAGGAGAAACAACACACTATGAACAAAAAAATGGATTTTAAAAGAAGAGGATTAATTATTTTTAGTGAATGAAGTCAGAAAGAGAAAACATAGAAGACAACTTATCAGTTATGTAGCTCCTTAAGTACATCTGAGGGAAGAATAAGCTACCGTAGGCGATTGTAGAAATCTTCATTTTTTTACCTTAGTTTAGGTTAAGTTCAAGGGATAAGAATGATCTCTTAATGACTGGAGTAGTTTCAATCCAAGTAGAGAAAACAGTTCTCCTCATCACAAAAACTCTTAGAAGATGAAGTCCCTTTATAAAAAAAATTATTACCAATAATTCATTATATCAGTTATCAGTCACTGACTACCCTTCAGCTCTGCCACCATACCATTTTTGTCTTTTACTTCAAGACCCCCACAAATGACTTTATCCTATCTAACTGCTTTATCAGTTGCTGACACCAACCAGCCTTGACTCTGCCAACTTCTTCAGCATTTACCATTCCATAACCACCTTTACCTAGCTATGCATTTTCCCTGTTGCTTTTTGTGCTTAGAAGGAAGTTCCCAGAGAGCAAGAGAGGTACAGCCCCAATCTTATCCTCCAAACTACTCAACATGCTCAGCAAAGATGTTATACCTTCAAAAAACCTGACTGTATACAGATTAGAAGCAGAAGCTAGAGGTCTACCAGGACTGAATCCAGACTGGTGAATCCACCCTGGGGAAATCATGAGATTAGATCCACAAATCTAGCAAAATCAATCTTGACCAACTAGGATTTCTTATCCCTACCACTCCTACTGAAAGGCTGTTTCAGTTTTTCAATCCCAAAGATTAGAACCCTTCTAGTTTTTAGTCTAAATTTACTACCGATCAATTATACCCATCTTCAAGCACAACGTAAGCCTTCATTTATCTCTCCCAGGTATGCATTCCCAATCAAATACCCAAGAGCCTTTGTTTTGCTGCATGAAAAGGATAAGCTCTTTTCATTTCAAGATAAGCTCTCCATTGATTATCACAAATTATTCCCTATACGCACTTCATATTGCCCTTTTCTAAATGTGAATAATACTAATTGTACACTTTCTGGTAAGAATTCATCCCGAGTGTTATTTGATAGTAACAGTTGTACTTCCCGCTCTCTGTTGAGTACTTCCCAAGATCACACTGCTGGCTCAGAAAATTAAGCAAAAATGCAACTAAAAATGCCTAAAACTACGTTTGTTGGTCTGAGTTTTTTGATTTCTTGATCAAGGAGAACACTATCCACCCCACTCTTCATAAAGGAATGAGTTCTGGAGAGCAATCAAAGCTATTGCTGTTTCAGTTGAAACTCTCCATATGATATACTTTGCTTTCAATATGTCCTCATGAGCATCTTTGGGGGGAGATTTCTGACAAAGTTTAGCTTTTGAGAACAAAAGTGGAAGAAAAAAAAAAAAAAAGTATTTGGCCAGCAATGGACATCAAAGCTTTTTTCCCTCCTGTGTTAACTGTTGGGTCTCAGCTTTTAAATTAGGACCTGACACTTAGAAAAGAAGATAGCCTGCACATGAAGGATGTGTTTTATCAGTCCCATAACACTGTCTACATTCAGCCAGATTAAGCCTCTGAGATTGCAATTTACACATGTTCAGTAAATATTTGGTACAAATCAAACAGCTAAACTCCCCAAAGACTTCCTCCCTGTTCATGCCACAACAAGCTGCACATGGAAAAGAAAAGTTTCAAGAAGCTACTCATGTTTTGATGCAGTGTCAAGTACTGCTGGTTCTTCATGCTTTATTTATAACATCCCAGGCCCAAGAAGGAGTAAAGTTACAGAAACTTCACAAACAGCAACTTAATTGAGATTTCATGTTTCACTGTCCTAATAGTACATTAGCAGTATAAACAGTTTACATTTAACAGTATAAAGGAAGCCTCAATGTCTTGCACCTACAATAGTGTATTTTAACCTATGATTAAAAACCACTTACTACAAGAAAGAACTGTCCTCAAAGGTTACACATGTAACACCCAGAGGAATTAATGACTTAAAGGCAAAATAAAGACTATTTCTGTACTTCTAATAAAAAAATATGAGTAACCACTAGAACAGTTCTTTCACAATTTCAAATTTAACATCTCATTCACTGATCAGCCATTTCCCACCCCCCTCACAGAATGATATTCAAAATATTTTCACCCTAGCACTGCCAGGACACAATTATTAAATAGGATAGTGCAAAAGTAGCCAACTGGGGTTTCTTATACTTGGCTCTCAAGCAGTGCCCATTATAGGCCACTTTATCTGATGGCCGCAGAGCTATGAAGGGTTCCAAGCTACTGAGCAAGGCAAATTCCCCACCTCTGAAACCAAAAAGAACTTCATAAGCTCACAAGGCCAAATTTGTCCTAAAGCCCACACCAGTCCCATCTTGCAATGGAGTACTGGATGCCTAACAAAGCATCATCTCTCTCATCACTATTCTCAAAACTCTCCCCTTCCTCAGCTCTGAAAGGTGTGTTACGTTCCTCTCTGTAATTTTAAAGTTTCAATATATACTGCAATACTAATGCAATACGTGCCCATACTTTACTGAAAATCTGGGGGGAAAAAAAAATGCAGCTATAACCAATACTGAATATCTATTAAAACACTTCACAGTTTTAATAGATTACAGTGCAGTTACAGCACTGATGAAGTGTACTCTCAAAAGCTAACTACCATGTAGGACAGCTAAAGGACATTTCCAATATCATGATGTTCAGCATTAAATTATGCAAGATTTGGGGAATTTATAAATTTTGAAGTCATGAAGGGAAAACAGATAATAAAGTCAGAAAAATATTTGTATTTTATGTCCTTTACTAATTTAAAGACAGACAACTTAATTGGGTATATTTTATAGTCATATAAAAGAATTAAAACTAAGTTATGCATACAGGCACACAACAAAATTTTTTAATTCTAAAGCACAAATACTGCAGAAACACTTCAAGTAATTAGGGTCCTGATCCTTCAAAAATAATTAAGACTTCTCTTCCTTGCTATAAGTTTCTATAGCTTCACTTGAACAATAGCAGTCAAGGTGTAAACTGTATAGATTCTGCTGCCACACAAGGTAACAGAGTTGTCAATGCACTATTAGCTTCAGCATCAGATCTCCAGCTTGTACTTCCTGCCAAACCAGATAGAAGATTAATTTGTGCTCATGTGAGTCAGATTAAGTGTAATATCCAAATGACCCACAAACACACCAAGGAGATGGCTACACAGGAAAAGGTTTAAGCTGGTTTTAGAAATTCAGCTTTGTAAATTTATTTCATACTGTTTTAGTCTATTCAAGAATAAACTGTCAGGGCCTTAAGGATGCTCAAACCCTTCCTAGGTGGTCAGACCCACCTCATCACTAAGGACTTGCCTGGTCACCATGGGACTGTTGGCCAACCCTGGTTACTTTTGCTGGACCTGATCCTGACCCCAACCTGACTTTCTAACTTGGGCTTGGATCTGCCTCCTCACTATGGACTTGTCTAACACTCTGGACTCTTGGCTGCATGCAGTTACCATCACTGGACCTGCTCTGCTAACCCTGCTTGGGTGCTGTGGGACTGCACCATTTGTCAGTGAGAACTTTACCAAGTGTGAATTCATGCTCACAAGCTATAAGTGTTTCTCAGTGAAAGGAATAAAAAAAAAAACACACAAACCACCTTTCATTATTAGCCCGCTTCCATCTATGATACTTGAGGTTACACCAAATGTGTATTTCTTCACAATGCTACTACAATCAAATTATAGCAGGATTATCACATCTTCATTTGAATGGTACATGGACACATTTTCTTCTGCACAACTTTAAATGTGATCAAAAGCTTTTTAACATTAGAATGTTACTTATCTGTTTGTTTCATTACCTCTTGTCTTTCAAACCAAAACACATCTTGGTTTGGTTGGTACACCATCCAGAGGACAGCTATTTACAGAGGAATACTGTGACTTCAAAGGCATATCAGCCTTTGGGTTCAGTTCAGGGGTGGGGTTTTTGTTTGTTTTGGGTTTTGTTTGGTTGGTTTTTTTTTTTTTTTTAAAAAAAAAAAAAAAAGAGTACCACATTAAAAAAAAAAGCAGAGGTTAGTAGCCACTGTCTCAAAATCAACATTTTATGATCAATCCAAGCAAGCAAATACTTGAAACAAAAAAATCCTATTTTACAAACTAAATTCCTTTACTTCCAGGAGATAGCAAAACAGAAACATAATTTAATTTTAGATTTCCAAAAGAATTAACTACCCATAATACTGAGCAAACTAGATGTTCCTGCTTTACCTTTATCCTCCCAGAGAACATATTTTTTGATTCAACATCAAGTAAGTATCTCTGCTGTAATCTTTTTATTAAAAGGCATGAGAATAGTCACAGGAAACCTCACAAGTAGAACACAAACAATTAGTAAAACCAAAATATTTAAGGAAAAGCAGGATCTATCTTTAGACCTTGGCAATAACTCTTCCACATGATGCCCCGCTCTCCTTTCTCTGCCATACTAGTTTGTGATTTTACACAAGCACGGGAAGTGGCTTCAAAGGTAAGGAAAATAACTACTTTCATCATACATAAAATAATCAAGCACAAATTAAAATATGAATACATTTGAATAAGGTGTTCAGACAACACGACTTAGGTTGTCAGGGTCCATCTGGAAATACTGGTTCTATGTATAAAGTACACTTAGTCAAACAAAACTGAAATGCAGACACGCATTAATACCCACTAATTTCAAAGTTGTTATGCCAACAGCATGACAATCAAGGTTTGGCTTATACATGAGGCCTTCTGCCCCTTCAAGTAAACGTGTGGATGAGTAAAGGTATGCAAGATTACCCTTTGTGGGCAGTGGGACAAGACAGAAGTCAGCAGAGATTGAAAGAAGAAGAAAAAAAAAAAAGGCCTCCGAAAAAAGGAAAAGCATACACCTTTCCTAAAACAACTTCTACAAGTAAAAGAAATCCAAAACCATGTTTAACAGTGAGCTTTAAGTTACAGAGAAGTTGTTATAGAGTCCTTTTATCATGATGCATTGCAGATGAGAAGTAGAGCGTGGATTTTGCCCGACAGGTACAATAGAAGTCTTTCCCTGATGAGAAATTGGAATAAACTATTGCACTTTAAGCAAAGTCTTCAAACTATAAGTATGGTTGAGGTAGGTCCCTAGCTTAGGTCACAGAAACACTACATAGGACAAGTTACCTGGGCTGATGAGCCATGCAGGGGCAACTATACCGCTTCCAATACCCCTAACCACTCTGGGTATCTATATAAAATAAATTTTGCTATATGTTATTTTCATCACTATTACAAAAAGCAAAGAAAAGCATCACGTACTTTTGTTGCTGAAGACATATTCTAGAATAATGACACCTTTTCGGTACTTGGTGCCAAAAGGTATTTAAAAGAACAGTGCTCACTGCCATTGGTGCCAGTCCAAACTATTGTTGGTGGCAACCTCAACGCCAGGGCTGCTGTTCATCTAGAAGGTCATTGCACTGTGTAAAACATGAAGAAAAAACACAGAGACTAGCCTAAAGAATACACTTTACTAATTTTTATGACCATAAAAACTAAACTAATGATTCAGACAGACTCCAATGAATAAATGTCAGTAACACTATGCTTCCAACAGCTACCTGCACAAAAGTATGCTTGAAGTGTGACAGCTCAATTTTTAAAAGGCTTAGTTATTCCAGCTGACATCCTAAACTCACTGCTATATAGTATGTGTGTGTTTTAAAGTGTCAGCATGAAATAAAAGCAAGGCACAAAAAAGTTCAGTAAGATTATTAAAGTAAGCAGCTCAAGAAATTAGTTGAACTGGATTCAAATAGCAAAGAAAGAACAGATAAGGAGGGGAAGCATCCAAGGAGGTCAGCTCATCTTGACAGCTGAAGCCAGAACAGTGGGTAAAGAAACAAGTCTCAGCTGTATGACAGGTCAGTAGTGCAAAAACTAAAAGCTTTAGAATACATTACAACACAGCATTTTGAGATGCAGGGTAGAACTTATGCCTAGCCATCAGTACCCTGCGTGCTTCAGAAATAATGTAAAGAAGCAGGTAAGCTTGATGGGAGCTGGGAGGAGGCGAGAAAGGAAAAAGGGGGTAAATTCACTAAACTTAACTATCTGGGTCAGTAAAATATAAAATGTTGTAGCATTATGCACACACGCACTAAATTACCACCAAAATCAAGAAACTTTTTTTTTCCTTCAAAATAATGCACCTGAAACGTAATTTGTGTTATTTTAGCAACAGAAGGCAAGACGAAACACAGAAACCTGAACTTGTGAAACGGCTATGCCCGTTTCTAGGGCTTCAAAAAGCGCTGCTTATCCTACAAGCCCCCCAGAGCCATCGTGCCCCAAGCCCCGCGGAACGCAGGCGCCTCCGGCGCTGCCGATCGGCGCCCCCCAGCCCCACCGAGGCCAGCGCTATGCTGCAGCGCTGGCCCTTCCCCACTTCCCGCGGCTAGGAGCGGCCCCCCAGCACGCAGCGGGGCCGGTGCCCCTCCCTCCCTCCCCCGGGACGCCCGCGGCTCCGCGCAGCCCGCTCTGTCCCCGCCGCGGCACCGAGGAAGGCTCGCGGCCCGCAGCCTCACCTTGAAGGGGTTATTGAAGTCCGGGTCGGCGAAGGGGTTGCTGTCGAAATCCGACATGGCAGGGGCAAGCGGGCACTACGTTCACCGGGCGACGGCTCTTCCCCTGCAGCACCCCCCACACTCGCCGACTCGCAGGCTGCCCCCCCGCTGCTATCACCAGCCGCTGCAGCCCAAGCCCAACCAGCCACGGAGCACCGACCTCCCAAAATGGCTGTCGCGGAAGTGAGGTTGCGAGACGGAACGGCCCTGGAAGGGAGAAGGAGCACCCACTCCCGGGGCGGGCAGGAAGGAGGGAGGGAGGGAGGGAGCAAGCGAGCAAGCGAGCAAGGCTTAGAAAAGCCCATTCCCGGGGCGGGGAGGAAGGAAAGCTGGAAGAGCCCATTCCCGGAGGAGTGGGCTGTGAGGGGTGGAGACCTGCTGTGTTGAGGGCTGTTGAGCGCCCGTCGCCCTCTCCGCACTGCCTGAGCTGATGGGAGGCAATGGGGGGCTCGGTCCCGCCGCCCTCGTTTGTCAGCACCAGCCCGGAGCCGGGGGGGAAGGAGGCCCAGGGCTTCCCGCCTATGGCAGGCCCAGCGCGGCAGCCGGGGAAGCGCGTGCGTACGTTGCCAACGGCCATGGCGGGAGTGGGGTGCCTCCCCTCAGAGAGCGGCACCAGGCCGGGCAGCTCCGAGCCGCCGGCTCGGCCAGGGTAGCCCCCATTTGGTAACCCCCTCTCGGGGCTACTCGGTACCATGCGGATGGTACCCAAAGGGAGGAGGTGCGTGGCCTCTCCTTTCCTCCATCCCTGCCCCTCAGAATGGGTCAGGACAACCTGTCTTGTCTGGAAAGTGAAATGCACATGCGAAGGTAATGAGAAAGCCTTCATATTTGAGGTTTATTTGGTAAAACACAAATTTACTCCCTTATTCCCTTCTCCTGTTGGCATGATAAATAGCATGCCAAGTGTACAGCTTCTCAGATGTCTTGTACAAAGGTTCAACAAGGGCTGTAGGTAGGGTATGGCTTTGAACCATGGTCACAAAATCCTGCTTAATTGGGTGGACACATTGAAAGGGCTTCTTGGAAATGTTCAACTATTTTGAACTGTTCAAAAGACTTTTCAAATACTTCATCAGAAATGCTGACACTGCAGTTTGAAGAACCCGATCCAAACGATGCAAATAAATGGGAACAACTGTTTGAAGCACTGAAGAACCTTTGGTTCAGAGCTATCGTTGAAATCTGAAATCCTGTATACTTGATATCGAACAGTAACAGTCTACACCGATGCAACACACTTAAAACCAGTGAATTCTGGATTTATTTACATGCTTTCTAAAGAAATGATTTAAACTTTCGTTTAAATGCAAAAAGAGAGGTTTGAGACAGCTTAGCCTGTAGTCTACCTAAAAGACATTGCTATGAGAATAAAATTGGCCTTTTAACTTTTTGGTAATCAAATGTGATTTTTTTCCCATTGTCCTGGTTCCGGCTGGGACAGAGTTAACTTTCTTCCCAGTACCTTGGGGGGGTGTGCTGTGTTTTGGGTTTGGTATGAGAGGAACGTTGATGGTTGTCCTGGTTTAACCTGGCAGGCAGCCAAATACCACGCAGCCGCTCACTCACTCCCCCCACCCCCCAGTGGGACGGGGAGAGAATCGGAAGGGGAGGAGTGAGAAAAAACTCGTGGGTTGAGATAAAGACAGTTTAATAGAACAGGGAAAAAAAGGGAAAATAATAATGATAATGATAAAATATACAAAATGAGTGATGCACAATGCAATTGCTCACCACCCACGCTGACCGATAACCAAGTAGCAATCGGTACTTCCTGGATCACGCCTACCCTTCATATACTGAGCATGACGTCACATGGTATGGAATACCCCATTAGCCAGCTGGGCTGGCTGTCCTGATTATGTTCCCTCCCATCTTGCGTACCTAGCTCAGTCAGTAGGCACGGGAGCCGTCCTTGGACTAGGAGGGCACTTAGCAACAACTGAAAACATCAGTGTGTTATAAACATTCTCCTCATACTAAATCCAACACACAGCACTAGGAAGAAATTTAACCCTATCCCAGCCGAAACCAGGACAGTATCCACCCCTTATTCCATACCATTTACGTCGTGCTTAGGTCTCACAACTTTTTTAATACATTTCAATTAACCACCACTATCTTTCTTTATATATACACACATATATATATATGCACGCACAGATATCATTGCCTCGGTCTATGAACTATCCCTCTAAAATGTCCACTGAGTTCATTTAGTCCATGACTTTGGGCTCCATATCTTATAACAGTCTTTCAGGGCCGAAAAGATGGTGTGCGGTGTTGGGCCGTTGCATCCTGAAGCCAGTTCTCATTTCGGTACTGCTGCGCTCGTCCAGTTCTATCATCGTTGCACTTCTCTCGGTTTCATCGGAGTTAGTTCATTCTTCATTAATCTGGGTGATTTTCACTGCTATACCACTGCTATATCATAGAAATAATGATATATAATATCATGTAACAGTTGACATCAAAATTCAGTTCATTGGCTATTTTCACCCAAAATCAAATCCCCTTGAGGTACACACCGGATTTCCCCATCCTTTCGCATCACCCACCAAGTGTACCCAGGTCCTTGAGCAAAAGCAATCCCACGAATGGGTTTTCCCTTTCCGGAGGCAGGAGTAACCCAGACTGTCTTCCCCAGCATATTTCTTATGTGCACGACAGGGACTTTATCTCCATCTACAGTACGTAAGAGTCTTGATTGGGCAGGGCCAGCTCGATTGGCAGATCCCCTGGTATTGACTAACCAGGTGGCCTTTGCTAAATGTGTGTCCCAATGCTTGAATGTCCCACCACCCATTGCTCTCAGCGTAGTCTTTAGCAGCCCGTTGTATCGTTCGATTTTCCCGGAGGCTGGTGCATGGTAGGGGATGTGGTAGACCCACTCAATGCCATGCTCTTTGGCCCAGGTGTCTATGAGAGTGTTTTGGAAGTGAGTCCCGTTGTCTGACTCAATTCTTTCTGGGGTGCCATGTCGCCATAGGACTTGCTTTTCAAGGCCCAGGATGGTGTTCCAGGCAGTGGCATGGGGCACAGGGTATGTTTCCAGCCATCCGGTGGTTGCTTCCACCATGGTGAGCACATAGCGCTTACCGTGTCGGGTTTGTGGGAGTGTGATATAATCACTCTGCCAGGCCTCCCCATATTTATATTTCAACCATCGTCCTCCATACCAAAGAGGCTTTACTCTCTTGGCTTGTTTGATTGCAGCGCACGTTTCACATTCATGGATAACCTGCGCAATAGCGTCCATGGTTAAGTCCACCCCTCGATCACGAGCCCATCTATATGTTGCATCTCTTCCTTGATGGCCTGACGCGTCATGGGCCCACAGAGCTATAAATAGTTCACCCTTATGTTGCCAGTCCACATCCACCTGAGCCACTTCAATCTTAGCAGCCTGGTCCACCTGCTGGTTGTTTTGGTGCTCTTCACTGGCCCGACTCTTGGGTATGTGAGCATCTACGTGACGTACTTTTACAGTCAGGTTCTCTACCCGGGCAGCAATATCTTGCCACAATGCGGCAGCCCAGATGGGTTTACCTCTGCGCTGCCAGTTGTTCTGCTTCCACTGCTGTAACCACCCCCACAGTACATTTGCCACCACCATCCATGAGTCAGTATAGAGATAAAGTACTGGCCATTTTTCTTCTTCAGCAATATCCAAGGCCAGCTGGATGGCTTTCACCTCTGCAAACTGGCTCGATTCACCACCTCCTTCAGCAGTTTCTGCGACTTGTCGGATAGGACTCCATACAGCATCTTTCCATCTCCGATGCTTCCCCACAGGACGACAGGACCCATCAGTGAACAGGGCATATTGCTTCTCGTTTTCTGGTAGTTTATTATATGGTGGGGCTTCTTCAGCACGCGTCACCTCCTCCTCTGGGGATATGCCAAAATCTTTGCATTCTGGCCAGTTCGTGATCACCTCCAAGATTCCTGGGCGACTGGGGTTTCCTATTCGGGCCCATTGTGTGATCAGTGCGACCCACTTACTCCACGTAGCATCGGTTGCATGATGTGTAGAGGGGACGCTCCCTTTGAACATCCAGCCCAGCACCGGCAGTCGGGGTGCCAGGAGGAGCTGTGCTTCAGTACTTACCACTTCCGAAGCAGCTCAAATCCCTTCATATACTGCCAATATCTCCTTCTCAGTTGGAGTGTAGCGGGCCTCGGATCCTCTGTATCCCCCGACTCCAGAACCCTAAGGGTCGACCTCGAGTCTCCCCTGGTGCTTTCTGCCAGAGGCTCTAAGTAGGGCCATTCTCCCCGGCTGCGGTATAGAGCACATTCTTCACATCTTGTCCTGCCCGGACTGGCCCAAGGGCTACTGCATGAACTATCTCCTGTTTAATTTGTTCAAAGGCTTGTCGTTGCTCAGGGCCCCATTTGAAATCGTTCTTCTTCCTGGTCACTTGATAGAGACGGCTTACGATCTGACTGTAATTTGGAATATGCATTCTCCAAAAGCCCACAACGCCTAAGAAAGCTTGTGTTTCCTTTTTGCTAGTTGGTGGGGACATGGCTGTTATTTTGTTGATCACATCCATTGGGATCTGACGATGTCCATCTTGCCATTTTATTCCTAAAAACTGGATCTCCTGTGCAGGTCCCTTGACCTTACTTTGTTTTATGGCAAAACCAGATTTCAGAAGGATTTGAATTATTTTCTTCCCTTTCTCAAAAACTTCTGCTGTGTTGTCCCATACAATGATGTCATAAATGTACTGCAGGTGTTCTGGAGCCTCACCCTGTTCCAGTGCGGTGTGGATCAGTCCATGGCAAATGGTAGGGCTGTGTTTCCACCCCTGGGGCAGTCGGTTCCAGGTGTACTGGACGCCCCTCCAAGTGAAAGCAAACTGTGGCCTGCACTCTGCTGCCAAAGGGATTGAGAAGAAGGCATTAGCAATGTCAGTTGTTGCGTACCACTTGGCTGCCTTTGACTCCAGTTCGTATTGAAGTTCCAGCATGTCCGGCACGGCAGCACTCAGTGGCGGCGTGACTTCGTTCAGGCCACGATAGTCTACTGTTAGTCTCCACTCTCCATTAGACTTTCGCACTGGCCATATGGGACTGTTAAAGGGTGAGTGAGTCTTGCTGATCACTCCTTGGCTCTCCAATCGACGAATCAGCTCATGGATGGGGATCAGGGAGTCTCGGTTGGTGCGGTATTGCCGCCGGTGCACTGTTGTGGTAGCGATTGGTACTTGTTGTTCTTCAACCCTCAGCAACCCCACAACAGAAGGGTCCTCTGAGAGACCAGGCAAGGTGGACAGCTGTTTAATTTCCTCTGTCTCCAGGGCAGCTATACCAAAAGCCCACCGGTACCCTTTTGGGTCCTTGAAATACCCTCTCCTGAGGTAGTCTATGCCAAGGATGCACGGAGCCTCTGGGCCAGTCACAATGGGGTGCTTCTGCCACTCCTTCCCGGTCAGGCTCACTTCGGCCTCCAATACAGTTAACTCTTGGGATCCCCCTGTCACTCCAGAGATACAAATGGGTTCTGCCCCTTTATAGTTTGATGGCATCAGGGTACACTGTGCACTGGTGTCTACTAGAGCCTTATACTCCTGTGGGTCTGATGTGCCAGGCCATCGAATCCACACAGTCCAGTAAACCCGGTTGTCCCTTTCCTCCACCTGGCTGGAGGCAGGGCCCCTCTAGTTCTGGTCATAGTATCCGCTTCTCATTTCTTGCAAACGTGAGTCAAGAATTTCTTCATTGCAATTACAATCCAAAGTAAGATCAGCCCTTCTACTCTGTCTGGGGAACTGTTCACTGGAAACTGGACCGTCGTGAGACAGGTTTTTCCTGAAAACTGGAGCAGCATTTTTCCTGAGAGAACCCCCTTGTGTGATTGTTTTTCCTTGCAACTCACGTACACGTGCCTCTAGGATGAAGGTAGGTTTTCCATCCCACTGCCTCATGTCCTCTCCGTGGTCACGCAGGTAAAACCACAGGGTGCCCCGTGGTGTGTACTTTCTATATCCTCTCTCTTGAGGAGGAAAACGCTGACTCCTAATGGCTGAGATACTGGTCCATACAGGTGGAGAATAGGACATATCCTCTTTGAGTTGCTGGACCTCCCTGGACAGTTTCCCTACAGCCAAGACAAGGGAGGAGGAGATAGTTTCTTCAAAATCCCGAAGTCTGCTAACCACCTCATCCACCGTTGGTGCTTCTTCCTCTTTCCAGCACAGTACTGCCAACGAACTGGCATACGATGCTGGTGCGCTCCGTACCAACTTCCGCCACATGGGTCGGGTGCACTGGACGTCATCTGGATTTTTGGGTGTTCGGACGTCGTCCAGGTCACTATAAACCACCTCCAGCACACCTAGTTCTCTCAGGTACTGGATACCTCTCTCCATAGTGGTCTATTTGCCTAGGCGATATATAACATCTTCCTTGAAGGGATACCTTTCCTTTACGCCTGACAGCAGTCGCCTCCAGAGGCTGAGGACCTGTGTCCCTTTTCCGATTGCTTTGTCAATACCCGCTTCCCTAGCAAGGGATCCCAGCTGTTTGACCTCCTTCCCCTCTAATTCCAGGCTACTGGCCCCATTATCCCAGCATCGGAGCAGCCAGGTAACAATATGCTCGCCTGGACGACGGCCGAAATCTTTCCGCATATCTCGCAACTCATTCAGGGATAAGGATCGGGTGGTTTCCGTCTCGTTTATGAGTTCTTCCTCTTCCTCCTTCCCTCCTCGTGATGTCCCTGGTTTTCCATCATCCTTTTCTACACGACCTTACTTCCGCTTCAAAGATTTCTTCTTCTGTACAGGGGCGACGGATACCAGCGACGGTTGGTCCTCTGGTTCAGCTGTAGTACCCGTCGCGAGGGTTTGGGTAGCTGCAGTGCCTGTCGTGGGGGTTGGAGTATTTGTAGTGACTGTTGCCGGGGTTTGAGTGGCTGCAGTGCTTGTCGCACTGGTTGGAGTAACTGCAGTGACTGTTGGCGGAGTTTGAGTAGCTGCAGTGCCTGTTGCAGGGGTTGGAGTAACTGTAGTGACTGTTGCCGGGGTCTGAGTAGCCATAGTGGTTGTTGTGGGGGTTGAAGTAGCCACGGTGCCTGTCGCAGGGGTTTGAGTAGCCACAGTGGTTGTCGTGCGGGTTGAAGTAGCTACAGTGCCTGTCGTGGGGGTTTGAGTAGTCACCATGTCTGTTGCCGGGGTTGATATCTGGACAGTATTCCTGAATAGTTGTTTAACTCTAAACAAGGCCTGAACCACATTCAGGAGACATAGCAATATGATCATGCTTGTTTGAACATCCCAAGGATATTCAAAATTCTCAGGGAATATTGTGGACGTCTTCATGAAGAGGATAGAAGAAAAAGGAGTTTCTGAAGATATGGAGGGGAAGGTGAACAAGTGGGAGAAAGTGTCCCATCCTGTCTCCCCCCTAAATTCATCCTCTGAGGTGAAGACGTAAGAAGTGTAATTATTAATAGTTTCCAAAAGATAGCTCCCGAAGAACAGGAATGATGGCAGTGCTGAGTACAGGCTCGTGACCAATAATTTTATCATAACATAAAGCCAGGTCACACAGTATAGCAAAGCAATGACCTTAATCCATTTCCCAGAGATGACCAACCCCACATACAAACTGATAATCAGCAGTATAGACAGCCAGTAAGGTGCTATATACCACAGCTCCAAATACAGATCCAAAAAATCTGAGAGCAAATAAATCAACATTGTGAACATCGAGTACTAAACTGATATAATGAATGCTTATAACAAATTTGTTTTAACCCGTTCGGGTCAGATGTGTCGTTATCTCAACCCTTCGAGCCCCACGTTGGGCGCCAAAAAGGACTGTCGTGGTTTAACCTGGCAGGCAGCCAAATACCATGCAGCCGCTCGCTCACTCCCCCCACCCCCAGTGGTACGGGGAGAGAATCGGAAGGGTAAGAGTGAGAAAAAACTCGTGGGTTGAGATAAAGACAGTTTAATAGAACAGGGAAAAAAAGGGAAAATAATAATGATAATGATAAAATATACAAAATGAGTGATGCACAATGCAATTGCTCACCACCCGCGCTGACCGATAACCAAGTAGCGATCGGTACTTCCTGGATCACGCCTACCCTTCATATACTGAGCATGACGTCACATGGTATGGAATACCCCATTAGCCAGCTGGGCTGGCTGTCCTGATTATGTTCCCTCCCATCTTGCGTACCTAGCTCAGTCAGTAGGCATGGGAGCCGTCCTTGGACTAGGAGGGCACTTAGCAACAACTGAAAACATCAGTGTGTTATCAACATTCTCCTCATACTAAATCCAACACACAGCACTAGGAAGAAATTTAACCCTATCCCAGCCGAAACCAGGACAATGGCCCATTGATGCTTTGGTTGTTGCTGCGTGGTGCTTGCACCGGGGACTTTTTGGCCTCCCATGCTCTGCCAAGTTGCATTGTACTTCGCCTGCTTTGTGTATTCTGTTATTGTTGTTCTCATTGTTATTTTTACTGTTCTACTTTGGTTTATTTCCATTATTAAACTGTTTTTATCTCAACCCGGGAGTTTTCCTACTTGTGCTCTCCAAATTCTCTCCCCCATCCTACCGGAGGGTGGGGGGTGAGCAAGTGGCTCCGTGGTGTTTAGTTGCTGGCTGGGGTTAAACCACGACACCCATTTAATAATCATACACTAACTTTGAGGCACACTATCTAGGGTTTGTTGAAGTCTGACTCAGAATGTTAACACTTTTATGTATTTTAATGGCTCTGCATATATCACTACTCTGATCCTGACACTGGCAGTCATTGCGATTTTGGTGTTCTGTCAACAAGTCAGGAAAAATCCTACATGTACAAGAGAATTGATTTTGCATGGATCAGTAAAGAAAGCAATAATTGCCTCAAGGCTTGCTCTGATTTATGCAGAAGTTTCTCAATTATTTGTGAAAGACTGTCAGATAGAAGTTGGTATGCGAATGGAACAAATCATAAAAGCATAGCTTCTAAAGAACAAAACACTTTCAACTCTTTTGTTGCTGTGAAGTGTAAAATACTTCATACTTCAAAAAACACAAAGGCAGCTGTTGTATGATCAACAAAAGTACGTTACAGTATTAGTCACAGTCATTCATATAGCTCACTTATGGTGACAGCAAATTAAATCATGTTGTTTTCCAATATTCGCCCATGGCTCAATATATCATAGCTCAATGATACGTGTTGATAGTTCAAAAGCTGTGTGCATTGGCAACTGTATATTTGCTCTTCTTTCAACTGAACATGAATACATGAATGCATGCATGAATGAATGAATGTTTGGCTGAAAAGAATATCTTGTCCTGTGTGGCTTCTGGTGCTTCAAATCATGGCCATTGCAACATTTCTCTGATAATATTTTGTTTGTGCACAGTTAAAGGGGAATAATCTGTCATCTTATATGACTTTCAAGGCAATAATGAAACTGCATTAGGATGTTTTTGGAAAGGATAATAAGTATTTTACAATTAAATGATAGAACTTTGACAGTGCATCATGGCTTGCTACTAAAAATGTTAACTTTGGGAGATACCAACTGACTGCCAGCTAATAGAAAATGAGAATGAATATATGCTTCCAGCTAAATGAGTAGTTTATACTATACATATACAACATGGGCAAAATAAATGGTCATCATTTGATGCTGAGGGTTGACATTGTCAATTATTTTCCTCATCTTCCAAAGGAGTTTCAGAATTAGAAAAGATACATGATTAGCCAAGTATGCCCCCCCTCAACAAGTCCTCTCTACACATTGCTTTCCAAATAGAAGAATTTAATTTTTTGTGCTAGGTAAGAATTACCTACTTGCAATTAACTGTTTCTAATTCTGGTACAAGATATAGCTCATAAATACATCAATCTGATTTTTCATATGCTAATAAGTAAGTTCATTGAAAAATAAGTTCTAGCAGAGAATGGGTGACATTATTTAGGTAAAAATATCTCTCAACTAAAAATTCCCCAGTGTCCTGGTTTTGGCTGAGATGGAGTTGATTTTCTTCCTATTAACTGGTATAGTGCTGTGTTTTGGATGTAGTATGAGAATAATGTTGATGACACACTGATGTTTTGGTTGTTGCTAGGTATTGTTTACCCTAGTCAAGGACTTTTCATCTTCCCATGCCCTGCCAGATGTGCAGGGGTGTCGTGGTTTAACCCCAGCCAGCAAAAATAAACTCCACGCAGCCGCTCGATCACCCCCCCACCCCCGGTGGGATGGGGGAGAGAATCGGGAGGGCACAAGTAGGAAAGCTCCCAGGCTGAGATAAAAACAGTTTAATAATTGAAATAAAACTAAGTAGAACAGTAATAATAACAATGAGAACAACAACAATAACAGAATACACAAAGCAGGCAATGCACAACGCAACCGCTCACCGACCTCGTGTCACGAACGGGACGAGCCCCCCCCCCCCCCACCTGGTTTTTATACTGAGCATGATGTCACATGGTATAGAATACCCCATTGGCCAGCTGGGTCCACCACCCCGGCTGTGCTCCCCCCTCCCGGTGCAAGCATCACCCAGCAACAGCCAAAGCATCAATGGGCCATCAACGCTCCTTTCACACCGAACCCAAAACACAGAACACCCCCCAGGCTACTGGGAAGAAAGTTAACCCTGTCCCAGCTGGAACCAGGACAATATCCACCCCTTATTCTATACCATCTACATCATGCCCAGGTCTCACATTTTCCCATACATTCCAATTAGTCACCGCTCCTTTTCCCTGCCTTTTGATATATACACACACAGAGATATCATTCCCTGAGTCCATGGGCCATCCCTCTAAAACGTCCGTTGAGTTCATGTAGTCCATGACTTCGGGTTCCACCTGTCGTAACAGTCTTGCAGGGCAGGAGAGATGGTGTGTGGTGTTGGGCTCTTGCATGCGGAGGCCAGTTCTAGGCGCTCGTCTGGTTCGATCATCGTTGCACCTTGCTCAGTTTCATGAGAGTTCATCCTACATTAATCTGGGTGATTCTTACTGTAATACTGTTAATATGGCATATGGTAACCATAGAAGTGATGACATACAATACTATGTAATAACTAACATAGTACAATTCAGTTCTTTGGCTATTTTCACCCAAAATTAAATCCCCTTGAGGTACACACCAGCCTTCCCCATCCTTTCTCATCACCCACCAAGTGCACCCAGGTCCCTGGGCAAAAGCAATCCCACGGATGGGTTTTCCCTTGCCAAAGGCAGGAGCAACCCAGACCGTCTTCCCCAGCATATTTCTCATATGCACGACAGGGACTTTATCCCCCTCTACAGTACGTAAGGGTTTGGATTGGGCAGGGCCAGCTCGAGTGACAGATCCCCTAGTGTTGACTAACCAGGTGGCCTTTGCTAAATGTGTGTCCCAATGCTTGAATGTCCCACCGCCCATTGCCCTCAGTGTTGTCTTTAACAGCCCGTTGTATCGTTTGATTTTCCCGGAGGCTGGTGCATGGTAGGGGATGTGATAGACCCACTCAATGCCATGCTCTTTGGCCCAGGTGTCTATGAGGGTTTTCAGAAATGAGTCCCGTTGTCTGACTCAATTCTTTCTGGGGTGCCATGTCGCCATAGGACTTGCTTTTCAAGGCCCAGGATGGTGTTCCGGGCGGTGGCATGGGGCACAGGATATGTTTCCAGCCATCCTGTGGTTACTTCTACCATGGTGAGCACATAGCGCTTGCCCTGTCGGATTTGTGGGAGTGTGATATAATCAATCTGCCAAGCCTCCCCATATTTATACTTCAACCATCGTCCTCCATACCAAAGAGGCTTTGTTCGCTTGGCTTGCTTGATGGCAGCGCATGTTTCACATTCGTGGATAACTTGTGCAATAGTGTCCATGGTCAAGTCAGACCCTCGATCACGAGCCCATCTATATGTTGCATCTCTCCCTTGGTGGCCTGAAGTGTCATGGGCCCACCGAGCTATAAATAATTCACCCTTATGTTGCCAGTCCAGATCTACCTGAGCTACTTCGATCTTGGCAGCCTGATCCACCTGCTGGTTGTTTTGGTGCTCTTCAGTGGCCCGACTCTTGGGTATGTGAGCATCTACGTGACGTACTTTTACAGCCAGGTTCTCTACCCGGGCAGCAATATCTTGCCACAATGCGGCAGCCCAGATGGGTTTACCTCTGCGCTGCCAGTTGTTCTGCTTCCACTGCTGCAACCACCCCCACAGGGCATTTGCCACCACCATCCATGAGTCAGTATAGAGATAAAGTACTGGCCATTTTTCTTCTTCAGCAATATCCAAGGCCAGCTGGATGGCTTTCACCTCTGCAAACTGGCTCGATTCACCACCTCCTTCAGTAGTTTCTGCAACTTGGCGTATAGGACTCCATACAGCAGCTTTCCACCTCCGATGCTTTCCCACAAGGCGACAGGACCCATCAGTGAACAGGGCATATTGCTTCTCGTTTTCTGGTAGTTTATTATATGGTGGGGCCTCTTCAGCACGCGTCACCTCCTCCTCTGGGGATATTCCAAAATCTTTGCCTTCTGGCCAGTTCATGATCACTTCCAAGATTCCTGGGCGACTGGGGTTTCCTATTCGGGCCCGTTGTGTGATCAGTGCGACCCACTTACTCCACGTAGCATCGGTTGCATGATGTGTAGAGGGGACGCTCCCTTTGAACATCCAGCCCAGCACCGGCAGTCGGGGTGCCAGGAGGAGCTGTGCTTCAGTACCAACCACTTCCGAAGCAGCTTGAACCCCTTCATATGCTGCCAATATCTCCTTCTCAGTTGGAGTGTAGCGGGCCTTGGATCCTCTGTATCCCCAACTCCAGAACCCTAAGGGTCGACCTCGAGTCTCCCCTGGTGCTTTCTGCCAGAGGCTCCAGGTAGGGCCATTCTCCCCGGCTGCGGTGTAGAGCACATTCTTTACATCTTGTCCTGCCCGGACTGGCCCAAGGGCTACTGCCTGAACTATATCCCGTTTAATTTCTTCAAACGCTTGTTGTTGCTCAGGGCCGCATTTGAAGTCGTTCTTCTTCTGGGTCACTTGGTAGAGAGGGCTTACAATCAGGCTGTAATTTGGAATATGCATTCTCCAAAAACCCACAACGCCTAAGAAAACTTGTGTTTCCTTTTTGCTAGTTGGTGGGGACATGGCTGTTATTTTGTTGATCACATCCATAGGGATCTGACAACATCCATCATGCCATTTTATTCCTAAAAACTGGATCTCCTGTGCAGGTCCCTTGACCTTACTTTGTTTTATGGCTAAACCGGCCTTCAGAAGGATTTGGACTATTCTCTCCCCTTTCTCAAAAACTTCCTCTGCTGTGTTGCCCCATACGATGATGTCATCTTTATATTGCAGGTATTCTGGAGCCTCACCCTGTTCCAGTGCAGTGTGGATCAGTCCATGGCAAATGGTAGGGCTGTGTTTCCACCCCTGGGGCAGTTGGTTCCAGGTGTACTGGACGCCCCTCCAAGTGAAAGCAAACTGTGGCCTGCACTCTGATGCCAAAGGGATTGAGAAGAAGGCATTAGCAATGTCAATTGTGGCGTACCACTTGGCTGCCTTTGACTCCAGTTCGTATTGGAGTTATAGCATGTCTGGCACGGCAGCACTCAGTGGCAGCGTGACTTCGTTCAGGCCACGATAGTCTACTGTTAGTCTCCACTCTCCATTGGACTTTTGCACTGGCCATACGGGATTGTTAAAGGGTGAGCGAGTCTTGCTGATCAGTCCTTGGCTCTCCAGTCAATGAATCAGCTTATGGATGGGAAGCAGGGAGTCTCGGTTGGTGCGATATTGTTGCCGGTGCGCCGTTGTGGTAGCGATTGGTACCTGTTGTTCTTCAACCCTCAGCAACCCCATAACAGAGGAGTCCTGTGAGAGACCAGGCAAGGTAGACAGCTGTTTAATTTCCTCCGTCTCCAGGGCAGCTATACCTAATGCCCACCGGTACCCTTTTGGGTCCTTGAAATACCCTCTCCTGAGGTAGTCTATGCCAAGGATGCACGGAGCCTCTGGGCCAGTCACAATGGGGTGCTTCTGCCACTCCTTCCCGGTTAGGCTCACTTCGGCCTCCAACACAGTTAACTCTTGGGATCCCCCTGTCACTCCAGAAATACAAATGGGTTCTGCCCCTTTATAGCTTGATGGCATCAGGGTACACTGTGCACCGGTGTCTACGAGAGCCTTATACTCCTGTGGGTCTGATGTGCCAGGCCGTCGAATCCACACAGTCCAGTAAACCCGGTTGTCCCTTTCCTCCACCTGGCTGGAGGCAGGGCCCCTCTAGTCCTGGTCATCATATTCGCTATCCACTTCTTGTAAGTATGAATCAGAAGTCCCTTTATTAAGGTCGAAAGTTGAATTAGCCCTTCTACTCTGTCTGGGGAACTGCTCACCGGAGACTGGAGCAGCAGTTTTCCTGGAAGAACCCCCTTTTGTGGTTGTTTTTCCTTGCAATTCATGTACCCGTGCCTGTAGGACTGAGGTAGGTTTTCCATCCCACTTCCTCATGTCCTCTCCGTGGTCACGCAGGTAAAACCACAGGGTGCCCCGGGGTGTGTACCCACGATATCTCCTCTCTTGAGCAGAGGGACGCTGACTCCTAATGGCTGAGACGCTGGCCCGTGCAGGTGGGGAGTAGGACATATCCTCTTTGAGTTGCTGGACCTCCTGAGACAGTTTCTCCACAGCAGAGACACAGGCCCGTAGGGAGGAAGGGAGACTTTCTTCATATTGCCGGAGTTGGCCAGCCAATTCATCCACCGTTTGTTCCTCTACGTCTTTCCAGGTCATTACTGCCAATGAGTTTGCATGTGACGCTGTTGTGCTCCGTACAAACTTCCGCCACATGGGTCGGGTGCATTTGACTTCATCTGGGTCTTTGGGTAACTGCTCGTTGTTCAGGTCATCATAAATCACTTCCAGGACGCCTAATTCCCTCAGGTATTGGATACCTATCTCTATGGTGGTCCACTTGCCTGGGTGGCATATAACATCTTCCTTGAAGGGATACCTTTCCTTCACACCTGACAGGAGTCGCCTCCAGAGGCTGAGGACTTGTGCCCCTTGTCCAATCGCTTTGTCAATGCCCCCTTCCCTAGAAAGGGATCCCAGCTGCCTGGCTTCCCTACCCTCTAATTCCAGGCTACTGGCCCCATTATCCCAGCATTGGAGTAGCCAGGTGACAATGTGCTCGCCTGGACGATGACTGAAGTCTTTTCGCATATCTTGCAGTTCACTCAGGGATAGGGATCGGGTGGTCACCATCTCATTTACGGGTTCTGCTTCCTCCTCCTCCTGTTCTCGTGATGGCCCTGGTTCATCTTCATCCCTTACTAGAGGAGCTGATTTTCTTGTGCATTTTCTTTTTTGTATAGGGGCGACTGATACCGGCAGGGGTTGGTTCTCTGTCGCAGGGGGCGGAGTAGCTGCTGTGCCTGCCCTGGGGGGTGAGGGAGCTGCTGTGCTTGCCGTGGGGGGTGGGGTAGCCACAGGGCCTGTTGCTTTGTCATCAGCTGCAGAGTCGTTTCCTTCCCCTTGGGGGTTCTGAGTGGTGTTAAACAGGGCTCCATAGGCATGGGCCAGGCCCCAGCACATTGCAGTGATTTGCGTCTCCCTAGAATGGCCAGGGTGACAGCATACTTCTTCCAAGTATTCTACTAATTTTTCAGGATTCTGCACTTGCTCAGGGGTGAAGTTCCAGAACACTGGGGGTGCCCATCGCCCTAGGCATTTGCCCATGCTATCCCACTCACTCTGCCACTCATAACTATCCAGCCTTGGGGCAGATCTCGGGATGACATTCTTAAATTGCTTACTGACCTTGGATAAAACCAAAACAATATTCCCAAGGAGTACCAATAGATGTATCTTAACTACCCAGGGATGTTCAAGGTACTGACAAGTTATTGTCAACAAAGGAGACGACATCATGGAGGAAGGTAGTGAGAGTGCCATTCTCTATTTGCTCCATAAAAAATCTCTCAGAGGAAGAGGTATAATTGCTAATGGTCTCCATGAGGTGGTGCCCGAAATACAGTAACGGCTTCATTACGAATCCCAAATACCAAATAACCCCCAATGCCAGCGTTTTAGTAACAAATCTCCCAGGCAAAACATCATTAATCCCTGCAGAGCACAGCAGACTACAAAACCCAACTCCAACCTTTAACAGGTACAGTAAAAACAGGAGCATGGTGCAGAACAAATTAATATGTTAACAGATATAAATTCCTTAATATGCTCTAATTAATCTGTTGTTATCTCAACCCTTTGCTGCCCCACGTTGGGTGCCAAAAAGGACTGTCGTGGTCTGACCCCAGCTAGCAAATAAACCCCACGCAGCCACTCGCTCACCCACACCCTCCGGTGGGATGGGGGCTAGAATTGGGAGGGCACAAGTAGGAAAGCTCCCGGGTTAGGTTAAAAACAATTTAATAATTGAAATAAAACAAAGTAGAACAGTAATAATAACAATGAGAACAACAACAATAACAGAATACACAAAGCAGGCAATGTACAACACAACCGCTCACCGACCGCGTGTCATGAACGGGGGGCGAGCCCCCCCCCCCCGGTTTTTATACTGAGCATGATGTCACATGGTATAGAATACCCCATTGGCCAGCTGGGTCCACCACCCCGGCTGTGCTCCCCCCTCCCGGTGCAAGCACCACCCAGCAGCAGCCAAAGCATCAATGGGCCGTAAAGGTTCCAGACTAAACAGTCCCCGTTCCCTCAGCCGCTCCTCATAAGGCTTGTGCTCCAGGCCCTTCACCAGCTTCGTTGCCCTCCTCTGGACACGCTCCAGCACCTCAATGTCCTTCTTGTAGTGAGGGGCCCAAAACTGAACACAGTATTCGAGGTGCGGCCTCACCAGTGCCGAATACAGGGGCACGATCACATCCCTACTCCTGCTGGCCACACTATTTCTGATACAGGTACCCAAAATTGCTGCCATGGTAGCCTCTTACCGTGAGGGGGACTGACGCTCCTATGTCCCTTTAACTATAAAGTGGCGGTCTGGGGGGATTTTACATGTGTTAGCTCTGGTGGATGCTGGAGCTGAGATTACTGTATTACATAGTACTATTAATAATAAAGAAGCCACATCACACATCTGTGGACTGGGGGGAAATCCGACCCCTGCCCTCCGAGCTAAGTTTACCTTAACAATAGGAAATGCCTTGTTGAGGGTTTTTAGCTGTTGGGGTGGGTAAGAAAGGGGGCCAATATGTCGGCATATTGCTGAAATTTTTACTTCACTTTATGTTTCATTGCAAATGCTTGGCAGAACCACTTACCACGCTTATCTTTTGGATGGGATATCTAGGTGAAATTGCATCGCTTTTTTAACATTTCTCAGTCAGTTACTAAGCGGATGGAGTACTTACTCTCATGTTGCACTCTTCACATAAATGTTCATCTGAATTTAATACCAAATATGTTATTTTGCTGACTGCATTTTCTCAGCATTTCTACGATGCTCCAATAGATGCCCTTTCACAAAAATAGGAACAGTATTGTTTAGTTGCTAAATATTTCTCGAATGTTAAGTGCATCTCACAGCAATGACTGTGCATCCTTGGCATAGACTACCTCAGGAGAGGGTATTTCAAGGACCCAAAAGGGTACCGGTGGGCTTTTGGTATAGCTGCCCTGGAGACAGAGGAAATTAAACAGCTGTCCACCTTGCCTGGTCTCTCAGAGGACTCCTCTGTTGTGGGGTTGCTGAAGGTCAAAGAACAACAGGTGCCGATCGCTACCACAACGGTGCACCAGAGGCAATACCGCACCAACCGAGACTCCCTGATCCCCATCCATGAGCTGATTCGTCGACTGGAGAGCCAAGGAGTGATCAGCAAGACTCGCTCACCCTTCAACAGTCCCATATGGCCAGTGCGAAAGTCTAATGGAGAGTGGAGACTAACAGTAGACTACCGTGGCCTGAACGAAGTCACGCCGCCACTGAGTGCTGCCGTGCCGGACATGCTAGAACTTCAATACGAACTGGAGTGAAAGGCAGCCAAGTGTTATGCCACAAATGATAGTGCTAATGCGTTCTTCTCAATCCCTTTGGTGGCAGAGTGCAGGCCACAGTTTGCTTTCACTTGGAGGGGCGTCCAGTACACCTGGAACCGACTGCCCCAGGGGTGGAAACACAGCCCTACCATTTGCCATGGACTGATCCAGACTGCACTGGAACAGGGTGAGGCTCCAGAACACCTGCAATACATTGATGACATCATCGTATGGGGCAGCACAGCAGAAGAAGTTTTTGAGAAAGGGGAGAGAATAGTCCAAATCCTTCTGAAGGCCGGCATTGCCATAAAACAAAGTAAGGTCAAGGGACCTGCACAGGAGATCCAGTTTTTAGGAATAAAATGGCAAGATGGACGTCGTCAGATCCCAATGGATGTGATCAACAAAATAACAGCCATGTCCCCACCAACTAGCAAAAAGGAAACACAAGCTTTCTTAGGCGTTGTGGGTTTTTGGAGAATGCATATTCCAAATTACAGTCAAATTGCAAGCCCTCTCTATCATGTGACCAGGAAGAAGAACAATTTCAAATGGGGCCCTGAGTAACAACAAGCCTTTGAACAAATTAAACAGGAGAGAGTTCAGGCAGTAGCCCTTGGGCCAGTCCGGGCAGGACAAAGGTACTCTACACCGCAGCCGGGGAGAATGGCCCTACCTGGAGCCTCTGGCAGAAAGCACCAGGGGAGACTCGAGGTCGACCCTTAGGGTTCTGGAGTTGGGGATACAGAGGATCCGAGGCCCGCTACAATCCAACTGAGAAGGAGATATTGGCAGCATATGAAGGGATTCGAGCTGCTTCGGAAGTGGTTGGTACTGAAGCACAGCTCCTCCTGGCGCCCCGACTGCCGGTGCTGGGCTGGATGTTCAAAGGGTGGGTCCCCTCTACACATCATGCAACCGATGCTACGTGGAGTAAGTGGGTCGCACTGATCACACAATGGGCCCGAATAGGAAACCCCAGTCGCCCAGGAATCTTGGAAGTGATCACGAACTGGCCAGAAGGCAAAGATTTTGGCATATCCCCAGAGGAGGAGGTGACGCGTGCTGAAGAGGCCCCACCATATAATAAACTACCAGAAAACGAGAAGCAATATGCCCTGTTCACTGATGGGTCCTGTCGTCCTGTGGGGAAGCATCGGAGATGGAAAGATGCTGTATGGAGTCCTATCCGACAAGTCGGAGAAACTGCTGAAGGAGGTGGTGAATCGAGCCAGTTTGCAGAGGTGAAAGCCATCCAGCTGGCCTTGGATATTGCTGAAGAAGAAAAATGGCCAGTACTTTATCTCTATACTGACTCATGGATGGTGGTGGCAAATGCACTGTGGGGGTGGTTACAGCAGTGGAAGCAGAACAACTGGCAGCGCAGAGGTAAACCCATCTGGGCTGCCCCATTGGGGCAAGATATTGCTGCCCGGGTAGAGAACCTGGTTGTAAAAGTACGTCACGTAGATGCCCACGTACCCAAGAGTCGGGCCAGTGAAGAGCACCAAAACAACCAGCAGGTGGACCAGGCTGCTAAGATTGAAGTGGCTCAGGTGGATCTGGACTGGCAACATAAGGGTGAATTATTTAGAGCTTGGTGGGCCCATGACACTTCAGGCCATCAAGGAAGAGATGCAACATATAGATGGGCTCGTGATCGAGGGGTGGACTTGATCATGGACGCTATTGCACAGGTTATCCATGAATGTGAAACATGTGCTGGAATCAAGCAAGCCAAGCGAGTAAGGCCTCTCTGGTATGGAGGACGATGGTTGAAATATAAATATGGGGAGGCCTGGCAGATTGATTATATCACACTCCCACAAACACGACAAGGCAAGCGCTATGTGCTCACCATGGTGGAAGCAACCACCAGATGGCTGGAAACATATCCCGTGCCCCATGCCACTGCCCGGAACACCATCCTGGGCCTTGAAAAGCAAGTCCTGTGGCGACATGGCACCCCAGAAAGAATTGAGCCAGACAACAGCACTCATTTCCGAAACACCCTCATAGACACCTGGGCCAAAGAGCATGGCATTGCGTGGGTATATCACATCCCCTACCATGCACCAGCCTCTGGGAAAATCGAACGATACAACGGACTGCTAAAGACTACGCTGAGAGCAATGAGTGGTGGGACATTCAAGCATTGGGATACACATTTAGCAAAGGCCACCTGGTTAGTCAACACTAGGGGATCTGTCACTCGAGCTGGCCCTGCCCAATCCAAACCCTTACGTACTGTAGAGGGGGATAAAGTCCCTGTCGTGCATATGAGAAATATGCTGGGGAAGACAGTCTGGATTACTCCTGCCTCTGGCAAGGGAAAACCCATCCGTGGGATTGCTTTTGCTCAAGGACCTGGGTGCACTTGGTGGGTAATGCAAAAGGATGGGCAAGTCCGGTGTGTACCTCAAGGGGATTTGATTTTGGGTGAAAATAGCCAATGAACTGCATTGTATGCTGTTAACTGCTATATAATACTGTGTGTCGTCACTTCTATGGTTGCTATATGCCATATCAACAGTATTGCAGTAAGAATCACCCAGATTAATGAAGAAGGAACTGATGAAACCGAACAAAGTGCAACGATTGTAGAACCGGATGAGTGCAGCGATAATGGAACCAGAACTGGCTTTAGCATGCAACAATCCAACACCACACACCATCTCTCCTGCCCTGAAAGACTGTTATGACAGATGGAGCCCAAAGTCATGGACTAAATGAACTCAGTGGACATTTTAGAGGGATGGCCCCTAGACTAAGGGAATGATATCTGTGTATATACATCAAAAGGTGGGAGAAGTGGTGATGATTATTTGGAATGTATTGGAAAATATGAGACCTGGGCCTGATGTAGATGGTATAGAATAAGGTGTGGATACTGTCCTGGTTCCAGCTGGGATACAGTTAACTTTCTTCCCAGTAGCTGGGGGGGCGGTGCTGTGTTTTCGGTTTTGTACGAGAGGCACATTGATGGCTCATTGATGTTTTGGTTGTTGCCGAGTGGCACTTGCACCGGGGACTTTTTGGCTTCCCATGCTCTGCCAGGGGCATGGGAAGCTGGAGGTGGGGGGAAGCATAGCCAGGGCAGTGACCCAGCTGGTCAATGGGGTATTCCATACCATGTGACATCATGCTCAGTATATAATTAGGAGGCGTGGTCCGGGAAAAGGCGGGGCTCTCGTGTCTCAGGACAGGCGGGGCGTCGGTTGGCGGGTGGTGAGCAGTTGCATTGTGCATCGCCTGCTTTGTATATTCTGTTATTGTTGTTGTTCTCATTGTTATTATTACTGTTCTACTTTGTTTTATTTCCATTATTAAACTGTTTTTATCTCAACCCATGAGCCCTCCAAATTCTCTCCCCCATCCTACCGGAGTTGGGGGGTTAGCGAGCGGCTGCGTGGGGTTTAGTTGCTGGCTAGGGTTAAACCACGACATTGACTCAAAATTTTGCTCTTTGTGTTCTGTATCATATCTGGGTTCTATATTATTCAATTTTTCACTTATTTCAAATGTAGATTTTCTTCTGATACATACAGCATGAAAAAAACAACCAAATTTGAGTTACAGTGGTAGTTTGTATCAAAAAATAGAAACTACTTTGGGTCTAAGAATATACTTCTCTATACATTTTTTAAAAGCTAAAAACATAGCAAAATTCTCCATTCTTTGAAAGCTGGGCTAAGTAAGTTTGGAAAGCAGAAAAACAATAAATATGATACCCTTTTATTACTATTTTTGCAAAGTCACATTTCACAGCAGGTCCAGACTTTATAGTGCCACTACCAAACTTTTTAAATATCCTGTAGGATGGTACATTTGTACGGTGTGAATGGAAGTCTTTTTCCAAAGGAATGGAGTTGCACACCCACCAACATTAGTGAGAATCTTAATTCTTTCCTTAGCTATTTATTTCTGTGGATGGAATTGGAAGGAAGAGGGGGAATAAATACTCGCAGAGAAAAGCATTTAAGAGAGATTTCTAAGGATAAGTAGCATTTGATGGGCATGTTGGAATAACTACTTCGACAAAAACTTGTCATGGTTTAACCCCAGCTAGCAAATAAACCCCACGCAGCCACTCGCTCACCCACACCCTCCGATGGGATGGGGGCTAGAATCGGGAGGGCACAAGTAGGAAAGCTCCCGGGTTGAGATAAAAACAGTTTAATAATTGAAATAAAACAAAGTAGAACAGTAATAATAACAATGAGAATAACAACAATAACAGAATACACAAAGCAGGCAATGTACAACACAACCGCTCACCGACCGCCGACCGCGTGTCATGAACGGGGGGCGAGCCCCCCACCCCCCGGTTTTTATACTGAGCATGATGTCACATGGTATAGAATACCCCATTGGCCAGCTGGGTCCACCACCCCGGCTGTGCTCCCCCCTCCCGGTGCAAGCACCACCCAGCAACAGCCAAAGCATCAATGGGCCATCAAGGCTCCTTTCATACCAAACCCAAAACACAGCACACCCCCCAAGCTACTGGGAAGAAAGTTAACTCTGTCCCAGCCGGAACCAGGACAGAACTGTAAGAACATTTGTTTACTTACAAAAAATACACAGAACTACTCCATGTGTGAAACTGCTTATTAACTAGTTCTTCTTTAACATAACATATGCAAGGGCCATTTTTCTCAGTGAAAGAAAGCTATTATGTAATGAGTTTCATCTATACTGTTAAATTACTCTCCAGCATATAACCATACTTTTTCCTTGGAGTCAAGGTGTTAGGAATTCAGCTCTCACCTGATATTTTTTTAACAATATTTCCTTTCAGGCATTTGATGAACCCCAAAGGGGTTTGTGGCTTACATATTTAGGTCTTAGTTCCATATTTTTTCCCAGCAGTAGTTTCTGGCTGATGACTAATATCTACCTTCTTTCTCGGATCCCTACGGTTATTGTACTATGAAAACCAGAAAAATGAGTGTCTTTTTGAGGAAAAAAAACGCACTAAAATTGCTTGGGGGAACCAAGGAAATTCAATAAATAGAGATTACGATTATTAAACATTGTGAAAAACAGGTGTCAATGTTGTCTGCTATCAGGCTTCCTTTCCTAAAACCTGCCTGAGCCCAAGATAGCTCAAAACATACTGCTACATCACCTGATGTCTCTTCTGGGTCCTGTTTGCTCCTTCTTTGGAAGATATTTTAACAATTTTAAATGTGCCTCAAATGACCCAGCAAGTTCTAGCTGCGCTGACAGCATGACACCAATAGCTTATGCTGGAAGCAAAGATGCCAGGCCAGCTGGGATAGTGCTGGAAGTCAGGGCTAGGCGAAGGGGTCTCTGGGCTCATCAACTGCTGACCTGCCTCCGAGTTTTGTCAGGGGGGCTGGGGACAGGGACAGCTAGTTGTTCCACTCCAGAGGGGATCCTGGTGCTCAGGCAGCATGTAGGACCCTGGGGTGGAAAAAGGATGACCCAAAGCAACAGTAATAGGTGTTCCCATTGTCACTTAGAAGAGAAGAGAAGAGAAGAGAATAGACTACTTAAATTGGAAGGGACCTACAACAATCATCTAGTCCAACTGCCTGACCCCTTCAGGGCTGACCAAAAGTTAAAGCATGTTATTAAGGGCATTGTCCAAATGCCTCTTAAACACTGACAGGCTTGGGGCATCGAACACCTCTCTAGGAAGCCTGTTCCAGTGTTTGACCACCCTCTCAGTGAAGAAATGCTTCCTAATGTCAAGTCTGAACCTCCCCTGGCGCAGCTTTGAACCATTCCCACACGTCCTGTCACTGGATACCAGGGAGAAGAGATCAGCCCCTCCCTCTCCACTTCCCCTCCTCAGGAAGCTGCAGAGAGCAATGAGGTCACCCCTCAGCCTCCTTTTCTCCAAACTAGACAAACCCAGAGTCCTTAGCCACTCCTCATAGGACATGCCTGCCAGCCCTTTCACCAGCTTTGTTGCCCTCCTCTGAACACACATTCAAGGACCTGAACATCCTTCTTAAATTGTGGGGCCCAGAACTGCACACAGTACTCAAGGTGAGGCCGCACCAATGCTAAATACAGTGGGATAATCATCTCTCTTGACCGGCTGGCTATGCTTTTTGATGCACCCCAGGATGTGGATTGCCCTCTTGGCTGCCAGGGCACACTGCTGACTCATACTGAGCCTGCTGTCAACCAGCACCCCCAGATCCCTTTCTGCAGGGCTGCTCTCCAGCCACTCCTCTCCCAATCTATACTTGTGCCCGGCGTTACTCTGTCCCAGGTGCAGAATCCGGCATTTGGACTTTTTAAATTTCATCCCGTTAATCATAGCCCAATGCTACAACCTATCTAGATCCCTCTGCAAGGCCTCCTGTCCCTCAAGAGAGTCAACAGCACCTCCCAGTTTGGTATCATCAGCAAACTTGCTAATGGTGCATTCAACTCCCGCATCCAGATCGTTGATAAATATATTGAACAGAACTGGCCCTAGAATTGAACCCTGAGGAACACCGCTGGTGAATGGTCGCCAGCCAGATGTAGCCCCATTCACTACAACCCTTTGAGCTCTGCCCTTCAGCCAGTTCTTCACCCAGAGCACTGCATCAAAACCAGAACATCCATCATTAAAATAACAAGCTCATCAATGCTTAGCAAGCACTATGCAGTAATACAATCATTGGTTTTGTTTAAAGGGTGGCACCATGTTTCAAAGTGAGCTTCTTTACACTAATCAGATCATATACCTTCTGGTGGCTTTTTTTTAATCGAGCTTAGTGAAAGTGACATCTCATATATCAAACCAGACACACGTATCAAATGATAACTTAAAAAAAAGGTTTTCAAGGCAAATGTCCTTTGAGAACTAAAATAATAGTTCATTTATCAAATTTTTTGCTGGCCACTTAGAGGACTTAAACCATGCTGCTAGTCTGTAGGTATTGATAGTCTAGGATAATGATAGTACACTAGTAGATGAAAAATTAATTCTTCATTTCTGCTATGAATGCCCATGAGACTTATCAAAGGGTAATATCTAGCACTTTGTAATACCTGGTTATGAGCTGCACTCCAGTACTTCCAGTGGCTGGAGAGGTTTACATTTATTTCAGGGTTCTGTTATAGATTCATAAGTTAGTCTTTACTAAAGGACATATTGGATTTTCTAAGGGAAAAAACTTGATTTGCATTGATTCACAGTATTCTAATGGTACATACATACCTCTAATTTTTTTTCTTTCAATGAGCACACAGTATTTGGCTGGAGCAGAGCACTCTGCATGCACTACAGCTCTACCACACAGTAATAATGATACCATACAATATTTGAAATGTTTTGGCAACCCAGTTTAATAGATCTGCACTAAGTATGTGCCCTGTCTATCACTCTTTATTCCACATAATTGTTAACAATATTCCCTGCTTCATCTACAATGCTTATGGAAAGACTGAAACAAGAATATCATTGGCAAAACATTAACTTTGTCAGTGGCCAATCTCTTCCACCAAGAACCTGCATGTTTTCTCCCCAACTGTGCTGGTTTTGGCTGGGGTAGAGTTAATTTTCTCCAGTCCTTTTTGGTGCCCAGTGTGGGGCTCAAAGGGTTCTATTGGAATGTGCTAGATCGAATTTATAGCTGTTATTGCCATTTAGCTATTAATCGGCAGGCTTCTGTGCTTGCCATGGGGCAAGGGTTAAAGGGTGAGCGAGTCTTGCTGATCACTCCTTGGCTCTCCAGTCGACGAATCAGCTTATGGATGGGAATCAGGGAGTCTCGGTTGGTGCGATATTGTCGCCGGTGCGCCGTTGTGGTAGTGATTGGTACCTGCTGTTCTTCAACCCTCAGCAACCCCATAACAGAAGGGTCCTCTGAGAGACCAGGCAAGGTAGACAGCTGTTTAATTTCCTCCGTCTCCAGGGCAGCTATACCTAACGCCCACCGGTACCCTTTTGGGTCCTTGAAATACCCTCTCCTGAGGTAGTCTATGCCAAGGATGCACGGAGCCTCTGGGCCAGTCACAATGGGGTGCTTCTGCCACTCCTTCCCGGTTAGGCTCACTTCGGCCTCCAATACAGTTAACTCTTGGGATCCCCCTGTCACTCCAGAAATACAAATGGGTTCTGCCCCTTTATAGCTTGATGGCATCAGGGTACACTGTGCACCAGTGTCTACGAGAGCCTTATACTCCTGTGGGTCTGATGTGCCAGGCCATCAAATCCACACAGTCCAGTAAACCCGGTTGTCCCTTTCCTCCACCTGGCTGGAGGCAGGGCCCCTCTAGTCCTGGTCATTGTATTCACTATCCACTTCTTGTAAGTATGAATCAGAAGTCCCTTTATTAAGGTCGGAAGTGGAATCAGCCCTTCTACTCTGTCTGGGGAACTGCTCCCTGGAGACTGGAGCAGCAATTTTCCTGGAAGAACACCCTTGTGTGATTGTTTTTCCTTGCAACTCACGTACACGTGCCTCTAGGGTCAAGGTAGGTTTTCCATCCCACTGCCTCATGTCCTCTCCGTGGTCATGCAGGTAAAACCACAGGGTGCCCCATGGTCTGTACCTTCTATATCCTCTCTCTTGGGCAGAGGGACGCTGACTCCTGATGGCTGAGATACTGGTCCGTACAGGTGGGGAATAGGACATATCCTCTTTGAGTTGCTGGACCTCCCGGGACAGTTTCTCCACAGCCAAGACACGGGAGGAGGAGACAGTTTCTTTGTTTTCCCGGAGTCTGCCAACCACGTCATCCACCGTTGGTGCTTCTTCCTCTTTCCAGCACAGTACTGCCAACGTATTGGCATGTGATGCTGGTGTGCTCCGTACCATCTTCCACCACATGGGTCACGTGCACTGGACTGTGTGGGTTCGAGTTACCAAAAGTTAGTTCTTTCAATGATTGAATCAAGCCTCACTTGAAACATATCACAAGTGTTGGAAAAAACACATATCTTGCTGCCTTTGAAAAAATTTCTGTATCTCTGAAGCATTTCATAAAAGGGCAGCAAAACTGCATTATTAGCTCAGAAGTTTAAAGTTATTCAGGAGCATCTCTTTGTTTTTAATTGGTAATATAGTTAACAAAAAATTGTGATACTCCCTAATGAAATGCATTATTTATTATCATAAGCCTAGTTACTTTATATATTCCAACACTGGAAGATTAAAACATAATCTTGACATCCCAAGTTTTCCAAAGAAACATAAAATTCAGAGAAATGTGAGTGAATTCTGAGTGAATTTCACACTAGGTCTATCTGTCTGTATCTACACCTATATCTACCTATGTATAATATAGTGTTAGTGGCTAAAAGCCAAGAGTCAGATAATATATGTATTTTGTAATATTTACATTTCCTAGGGTCAAATTAAAAATAAATGTATCATTTGCAAAGAAAGTCTTCAATTCATATGCAAGAAATTTCTTATTAGGGTCACATCCCCCTGTCCTGCATTTAAAAAAGATAACTGCTTTTTCTATAGTTTCAAAAGTAGCTGTTTAAATTAAATTGCAGAATTAGTCAGGAATGACCATTAATCTCCATTCCCACCCATTGCCTTTCTTGACCATGTAGCCTTTTATGTGGATGTCCTGGTTCTGGCTGGGACAGAGTTAACTTTCTTCCCAGTAGCTTGTGGGGGGTGTGCTGTGTTTCGGGTTTGGTATGAGAGGAGCGTTGATGGCCCATTGATGCTTTGGTTGTTGCTGGGTGGTGCTTGCACCGGGGACTTTTTCTTTCTATTTTTGGCCTCCCATGCCCTGCCACGTGCAGGGGAAGCTGTTGGAGGGGAGCACAGCCGGGGTGGTTGACCCAGCTGGCCAATGGGGTATTCTATACCATGTGACATCATGCTCAGTATAAAAAACAGGGGGCGGGGGGGCTCATCCCCCATTCGTGACACGTGGTCGGCGGTCGGTGAGCAGTTCCGTTGTGCATTGCCTGCTTTGTATATTCTGTTATTGTTGTTGTTCTCATTGTTATTATTACTGTTCTACTTTGTTTTATTTCAATTATTAAACTGTTTTTATCTCAGCCTGGGAGTTTTCCTACTTGTACCCTCCTGATTCTCTCCCCCATCCTACTGGAGTTGGGGTGTGAGCGAGCGGCTGCGTGGGGTTTATTTGCTGGCTGGGGTTAAACCACGACAGTGTATGATAAGATAATTAAAATTTGCATCAGAAAATAGTTTTGTATACTGATAAACTTTAACGTTGTCTAAAAATGATTAGCTAAGGAAAAAATTCCAGGACTTCAGAAAAATGCTTGGCTTTAAAGACAATGATGCCAACTCTGAACTTCTAACTGTAAGTACACTAAAGTCAAAGAAATATTCGCTTTGAAATATCTGAGTACAAGCGTGCAGCAAGCTCTATGCGGTACTTGAAAATTCAAAGCTCAGAATAACCTAGAAGTTGTAAATGTCAAATCATCATTTAAGTAAACAGAGATCTGAAGTGTTTGTGTCATCGTTTAACCTCAGCCGGCAACTAAGCACCACACAGCCACTCACTCACTCCCCCCTGGTTGGATGGGAGAGAGAATCAGAAGAGTAAAAGTGAGAAAACTCGTGGGTTGAGATAAAGACAGTTTAATAGGTAAAGCAAAAGCCACGCACGCAAGCAAAGCAAAACAAGGAATTCATTCCCTACTTCCCATCGGCAGGCAGGTGTTCAGCCATCTCCAGGAAAGCAGGGCTCCATCACGCGTAACAGTTACTTGGGAAGACCAACGCCATCACTCGGAACGTCCCCCCTTCCTTCTTCTTCGCCCAGCTTTATATGCTGAGCATGACGTCATATGGTGTGGAATATCCCTTTGGTCATTTGGGGATAGCTGTCCCGGCTATGTCCCCTCCCAACTTCTTGTGCACCCCTAGCCTAGTCGCCGGTGGGGTGGTGTGAGAAGCTGAAAATGCCTTGACTCTGTGTAAGCACTGCTCAGCAGTAACGAAATCATCCCTGTGTTATCAACACTGTTTCCAGCACAAATCCAAAACATAGCCCCATACTAGCTACTGTGAAGAAAATTAACTCTACCCCAGCCAAAACCAGCACAGTTGGGGAGAAAACATGCAGGTTCTTGGTGGAAGAGATTGGCCACTGACAAAGTTAATGTTTTGCCAATGATATTCTTGTTTCAGTCTTTCCATAAGCATTGTAGATGAAGCAGGGAATATTGTTAACAATTATGTGGAATAAAGAGTGATAGACAGGGCACATACTTAGTGCAGATCTATTAAACTGGGTTGCCAAAACATTTCAAATATTGTATGGTATCATTATTACTGTGTGGTAGAGCTGTAGTGCATGCAGAGTGCTCTGCTCCAGCCAAATACTGTGTGCTCATTGAAAGAAAAAAAATTAGAGGTATGTATGTACCATTAGAATACTGTGAATCAATGCAAATCAAGTTTTTTCCCTTAGAAAATCCAATATGTCCTTTAGTAAAGACTAACTTATGAATCTATAACAGAACCCTGAAATAAATGTAAACCTCTCCAGCCACTGGAAGTACTGGAGTGCAGCTCATAACCAGGTATTACAAAGTGCTAGATATTACCCTTTGATAAGTCTCATGGGCATTCATAGCAGAAATGAAGAATTAATTTTTCATCTACTAGTGTACTATCATTATCCTAGACTATCAATACCTACAGACTAGCAGCATGGTTTAAGTCCTCTAAGTGGCCAGCAAAAAATTTGATAAATGAACTATTATTTTAGTTCTCAAAGGACATTTGCCTTGAAAACCTTTTTTTTAAGTTATCATTTGATACGTGTGTCTGGTTTGATATATGAGATGTCACTTTCACTAAGCTCGATTAAAAAAAAGCCACCAGAAGGTATATGATCTGATTAGTGTAAAGAAGCTCACTTTGAAACATGGTGCCACCCTTTAAACAAAACCAATGATTGTATTACTGCATAGTGCTTGCTAAGCATTGATGAGCTTGTTATTTTAATGATGGATGTTCTGGTTTTGATGCAGTGCTCTGGGTGAAGAACTGGCTGAAGGGCAGAGCTCAAAGGGTTGTAGTGAATGGGGCTACATCTGGCTGGCGACCATTCACCAGCGGTGTTCCTCAGGGTTCAATTCTAGGGCCAGTTCTGTTCAATATATTTATCAACGATCTGGATGCGGGAGTTGAATGCACCATTAGCAAGTTTGCTGATGATACCAAACTGGGAGGTGCTGTTGACTCTCTTGAGGGACAGGAGGCCTTGCAGAGGGATCTAGATAGGTTGTAGCATTGGGCTATGATTAACGGGATGAAATTTAAAAAGTCCAAATGCCGGATTCTGCACCTGGGACAGAGTAACGCCGGGCACAAGTATAGATTGGGAGAGGAGTGGCTGGAGAGCAGCCCTGCAGAAAGGGATCTGGGGGTGCTGGTTGACAGCAGGCTCAGTATGAGTCAGCAGTGTGCCCTGGCAGCCAAGAGGGCAATCCACATCCTGGGGTGCATCAAAAAGCATAGCCAGCCGGTCAAGAGAGATGATTATCCCACTGTATTTAGCATTGGTGCGGCCTCACCTTGAGTACTGTGTGCAGTTCTGGGCCCCACAATTTAAGAAGGATGTTCAGGTCCTTGAATGTGTGTTCAGAGGAGGGCAACAAAGCTGGTGAAAGGGCTGGCAGGCATGTCCTATGAGGAGTGGCTAAGGACTCTGGGTTTGTCTAGTTTGGAGAAAAGGAGGCTGAGGGGTGACCTCATTGCTCTCTGCAGCTTCCTGAGGAGGGGAAGTGGAGAGGGAGGGGCTGATCTCTTCTCCCTGGTATCCAGTGACAGGACGTGTGGGAATGGTTCAAAGCTGCGCCAGGGGAGGTTCAGACTTGACATTAGGAAGCATTTCTTCACTGAGAGGGTGGTCAAACACTGGAACAGGCTTCCTAGAGAGGTGTTCGATGCCCCAAGCCTGTCAGTGTTTAAGAGGCATTTGGACAATGCCCTTAATAACATGCTTTAACTTTTGGTCAGCCCTGAAGGGGTCAGGCAGTTGGACTAGATGATTGTTGTAGGTCCCTTCCAATTTAAGTAGTCTATTCTCTTCTCTTCTCTTCTCTTCTAAGTGACAATGGGAACACCTATTACTGTTGCTTTGGGTCATCCTTTTTCCACCCCAGGGTCCTACATGCTGCCTGAGCACCAGGATCCCCTCTGGAGTGGAACAACTAGCTGTCCCTGTCCCCAGCCCCCCTGACAAAACTCGGAGGCAGGTCAGCAGTTGATGAGCCCAGAGACCCCTTCGCCTAGCCCTGACTTCCAGCACTATCCCAGCTGGCCTGGCATCTTTGCTTCCAGCATAAGCTATTGGTGTCATGCTGTCAGCGCAGCTAGAACTTGCTGGGTCATTTGAGGCACATTTAAAATTGTTAAAATATCTTCCAAAGAAGGAGCAAACAGGACCCAGAAGAGACATCAGGTGATGTAGCAGTATGTTTTGAGCTATCTTGGGCTCAGGCAGGTTTTAGGAAAGGAAGCCTGATAGCAGACAACATTGACACCTGTTTTTCACAATGTTTAATAATCGTAATCTCTATTTATTGAATTTCCTTGGTTCCCCCAAGCAATTTTAGTGCGTTTTTTTTCCTCAAAAAGACACTCATTTTTCTGGTTTTCATAGTACAATAACCGTAGGGATCCGAGAAAGAAGGTAGATATTAGTCATCAGCCAGAAACTACTGCTGGGAAAAAATATGGAACTAAGACCTAAATATGTAAGCCACAAACCCCTTTGGGGTTCATCAAATGCCTGAAAGGAAATATTGTTAAAAAAATATCAGGTGAGAGCTGAATTCCTAACACCTTGACTCCAAGGAAAAAGTATGGTTATATGCTGGAGAGTAATTTAACAGTATAGATGAAACTCATTACATAATAGCTTTCTTTCACTGAGAAAAATGGCCCTTGCATATGTTATGTTAAAGAAGAACTAGTTAATAAGCAGTTTCACACATGGAGTAGTTCTGTGTATTTTTTGTAAGTAAACAAATGTTCTTACAGTTCTGTCCTGGTTCCGGCTGGGACAGAGTTAACTTTCTTCCCAGTAGCTTGGGGGGTGTGCTGTGTTTTGGGTTTGGTATGAAAGGAGCCTTGATGGCCCATTGATGCTTTGGCTGTTGCTGGGTGGTGCTTGCACCGGGAGGGGGGAGCACAGCCGGGGTGGTGGACCCAGCTGGCCAATGGGGTATTCTATACCATGTGACATCATGCTCAGTATAAAAACCGGGGGGGGGGGGGCTCGCCCCCCGTTCATGACACGCGGTCGGCGGTCGGTGAGCGGTTGTGTTGTACATTGCCTGCTTTGTGTATTCTGTTATTGTTGTTATTCTCATTGTTATTATTACTGTTCTACTTTGTTTTATTTCAATTATTAAACTGTTTTTATCTCAACCCGGGAGCTTTCCTACTTGTGCCCTCCCGATTCTAGCCCCCATCCCATCGGAGGGTGTGGGTGAGCGAGTGGCTGCGTGGGGTTTATTTGCTAGCTGGGGTTAAACCATGACAAGTTTTTGTCGAAGTAGTTATTCCAACATGCCCATCAAATGCTACTTATCCTTAGAAATCTCTCTTAAATGCTTTTCTCTGCGAGTATTTATTCCCCCTCTTCCTTCCAATTCCATCCACAGAAATAAATAGCTAAGGAAAGAATTAAGATTCTCACTAATGTTGGTGGGTGTGCAACTCCATTCCTTTGGAAAAAGACTTCCATTCACACCGTACAAATGTACCATCCTACAGGATATTTAAAAAGTTTGGTAGTGGCACTATAAAGTCTGGACCTGCTGTGAAATGTGACTTTGCAAAAATAGTAATAAAAGGGTATCATATTTATTGTTTTTCTGCTTTCCAAACTTACTTAGCCCAGCTTTCAAAGAATGGAGAATTTTGCTATGTTTTTAGCTTTTAAAAAATGTATAGAGAAGTATATTCTTAGACCCAAAGTAGTTTCTATTTTTTGATACAAACTACCACTGTAACTCAAATTTGGTTGTTTTTTTCATGCTGTATGTATCAGAAGAAAATCTACATTTGAAATAAGTGAAAAATTGAATAATATAGAACCCAGATATGATACAGAACACAAAGAGCAAAATTTTGAGTCAATGTCGTGGTTTAACCCTAGCCAGCAACTAAACCCCACGCAGCCGCTCGCTAACCCCCCAACTCCGGTAGGATGGGGGAGAGAATTTGGAGGGCTCATGGGTTGAGATAAAAACAGTTTAATAATGGAAATAAAACAAAGTAGAACAGTAATAATAACAATGAGAACAACAACAATAACAGAATATACAAAGCAGGCGATGCACAATGCAACTGCTCACCACCCGCCAACCGACGCCCCGCCTGTCCTGAGACACGAGAGCCCCGCCTTTTCCCGGACCACGCCTCCTAATTATATACTGAGCATGATGTCACATGGTATGGAATACCCCATTGACCAGCTGGGTCACTGCCCTGGCTATGCTTCCCCCCACCTCCAGCTTCCCATGCCCCTGGCAGAGCATGGGAAGCCAAAAAGTCCCCGGTGCAAGTGCCACTCGGCAACAACCAAAACATCAATGAGCCATCAATGTGCCTCTCGTACAAAACCGAAAACACAGCACCGCCCCCCCAGCTACTGGGAAGAAAGTTAACTGTATCCCAGCTGGAACCAGGACAGTATCCACACCTTATTCTATACCATCTACATCAGGCCCAGGTCTCATATTTTCCAATACATTCCAAATAATCATCACCACTTCTCCCACCTTTTGATGTATATACACAGATATCATTCCCTTAGTCTAGGGGCCATCCCTCTAAAATGTCCACTGAGTTCATTTAGTCCATGACTTTGGGCTCCATCTGTCATAACAGTCTTTCAGGGCAGGAGAGATGGTGTGTGGTGTTGGATTGTTGCATGCTAAAGCCAGTTCTGGTTCCATTATCGCTGCACTCATCCGGTTCTACAATCGTTGCACTTTGTTCGGTTTCATCAGTTCCTTCTTCATTAATCTGGGTGATTCTTACTGCAATACTGTTGATATGGCATATAGCAACCATAGAAGTGACGACACACAGTATTATATAGCAGTTAACAGCATACAATGCAGTTCATTGGCTATTTTCACCCAAAATCAAATCCCCTTGAGGTACACACCGGACTTGCCCATCCTTTTGCATTACCCACCAAGTGCACCCAGGTCCTTGAGCAAAAGCAATCCCACGGATGGGTTTTCCCTTGCCAGAGGCAGGAGTAATCCAGACTGTCTTCCCCAGCATATTTCTCATATGCACGACAGGGACTTTATCCCCCTCTACAGTACGTAAGGGTTTGGATTGGGCAGGGCCAGCTCGAGTGACAGATCCCCTAGTGTTGACTAACCAGGTGGCCTTTGCTAAATGTGTATCCCAATGCTTGAATGTCCCACCACTCATTGCTCTCAGCGTAGTCTTTAGCAGTCCGTTGTATCGTTCGATTTTCCCAGAGGCTGGTGCATGGTAGGGGATGTGATATACCCACGCAATGCCATGCTCTTTGGCCCAGGTGTCTATGAGGGTGTTTCGGAAATGAGTGCTGTTGTCTGGCTCAATTCTTTCTGGGGTGCCATGTCGCCACAGGACTTGCTTTTCAAGGCCCAGGATGGTGTTCCGGGCAGTGGCATGGGGCACGGGATATGTTTCCAGCCATCTGGTGGTTGCTTCCACCATGGTGAGCACATAGCGCTTGCCTTGTCGTGTTTGTGGGAGTGTGATATAATCAATCTGCCAGGCCTCCCCATATTTATATTTCAACCATCGTCCTCCATACCAGAGAGGCCTTACTCGCTTGGCTTGCTTGATTCCAGCACATGTTTCACATTCATGGATAACCTGTGCAATAGCGTCCATGGTCAAGTCCACCCCTCGATCACGAGCCCATCTATATGTTGCATCTCTTCCTTGATGGCCTGAAGTGTCATGGGCCCACCAAGCTCTAAATAATTCACCCTTATGTTGCCAGTCCAGATCCACCTGAGCCACTTCAATCTTAGCAGCCTGGTCCACCTGCTGGTTGTTTTGGTGCTCTTCACTGGCCCGACTCTTGGGTACGTGGGCATCTACGTGACGTACTTTTACAACCAGGTTCTCTACCCGGGCAGCAATATCTTGCCCCAATGGGGCAGCCCAGATGGGTTTACCTCTGCGCTGCCAGTTGTTCTGCTTCCACTGCTGTAACCACCCCCACAGTGCATTTGCCACCACCATCCATGAGTCAGTATAGAGATAAAGTACTGGCCATTTTTCTTCTTCAGCAATATCCAAGGCCAGCTGGATGGCTTTCACCTCTGCAAACTGGCTCGATTCACCACCTCCTTCAGCAGTTTCTCCGACTTGTCGGATAGGACTCCATACAGCATCTTTCCATCTCCGATGCTTCCCCACAGGACGACAGGACCCATCAGTGAACAGGGCATATTGCTTCTCGTTTTCTGGTAGTTTATTATATGGTGGGGCCTCTTCAGCACGCGTCACCTCCTCCTCTGGGGATATGCCAAAATCTTTGCCTTCTGGCCAGTTCGTGATCACTTCCAAGATTCCTGGGCGACTGGGGTTTCCTATTCGGGCCCATTGTGTGATCAGTGCGACCCACTTACTCCACGTAGCATCGGTTGCATGATGTGTAGAGGGGACCCACCCTTTGAACATCCAGCCCAGCACCGGCAGTCGGGGCGCCAGGAGGAGCTGTGCTTCAGTACCAACCACTTCCGAAGCAGCTCGAAACCCTTCATATGCTGCCAATATCTCCTTCTCAGTTGGATTGTAGCGGGCCTCGGATCCTCTGTATCCCCGACTCCAGAACCCTAAGGGTCGACCTCGAGTCTCCCCTGGTGCTTTCTGCCAGAGGCTCCAGGTAGGGCCATTCTCCCCGGCTGCGGTGTAGAGTACCTTTGTCCTGCCCGGACTGGCCCAAGGGCTACTGCCTGAACTCTCTCCTGTTTAATTTGTTCAAAGGCTTGTTGTTACTCAGGGCCCCATTTGAAATTGTTCTTCTTCCTGGTCACATGATAGAGAGGGCTTGCAATTTGACTGTAATTTGGAATATGCATTCTCCAAAAACCCACAACGCCTAAGAAAGCTTGTGTTTCCTTCTTGCTAGTTGGTGGGGACATGGCTGTTATTTTGTTGATCACATCCATTGGGATCTGACGACGTCCATCTTGCCATTTTATTCCTAAAAACTGGATCTCCTGTGCAGGTCCCTTGACCTTACTTTGTTTTATGGCAATGCCGGCCTTCAGAAGGATTTGGACTATTCTCTCCCCTTTCTCAAAAACTTCTTCTGCTGTGCTGCCCCATACGATGATGTCATCAATGTATTGCAGGTGTTCTGGAGCCTCACCCTGTTCCAGTGCAGTCTGGATCAGTCCATGGCAAATGGTAGGGCTGTGTTTCCACCCCTGGGGCAGTTGGTTCCAGGTGTACTGGACGCCCCTCCAAGTGAAAGCAAACTGTGGCCTGCACTCTGCCGCCAAAGGGATTGAGAAGAACGCATTAGCACTATCATTTGTGGCATAACACTTGGCTGCCTTTGACTCCAGTTCGTATTGAAGTTCTAGCATGTCCGGCACGGCAGCACTCAGTGGCGGCGTGACTTCGTTCAGGCCACGGTAGTCTACTGTTAGTCTCCACTCCCCATTAGACTTTCGCACTGGCCATATGGGACTGTTGAAGGGTGAGCGAGTCTTGCTGATCACTCCTTGGGTCTCCAGTCGACGAATCAGCTCATGGATGGGGATCAGGGAGTCTCGGTTGGTGCGGTATTGCCTCTGGTGCACCGTTGTGGTAGCGATCGGCACCTGTTGTTCTTTGACCTTCAGCAACCCCACAACAGAGGAGTCCTCTGAGAGACCAGGCAAGGTGGACAGCTGTTTAATTTCCTCTGTCTCCAGGGCAGCTATACCAAAAGCCCACCGGTACCCTTTTGGGTCCTTGAAATACCCTCTCCTGAGGTAGTCTATGCCAAGGATGCACAGTCATTGCTGTGAGATGCACTTAACATTCGAGAAATATTTAGCAACTAAACAATACTGTTCCTATTTTTGTGAAAGGGCATCTATTGGAGCATCGTAGAAATGCTGAGAAAATGCAGTCAGCAAAATAACATATTTGGTATTAAATTCAGATGAACATTTATGTGAAGAGTGCAACATGAGAGTAAGTACTCCATCCGCTTAGTAACTGACTGAGAAATGTTAAAAAAGCGATGCAATTTCACCTAGATATCCCATCCAAAAGATAAGCGTGGTAAGTGGTTCTGCCAAGCATTTGCAATGAAACATAAAGTGAAGTAAAAATTTCAGCAATATGCCGACATATTGGCCCCCTTTCTTACCCACCCCAACAGCTAAAAACCCTCAACAAGGCATTTCCTATTGTTAAGGTAAACTTAGCTCGGAGGGCAGGGGTCGGATTTCCCCCCAGTCCACAGATGTGTGATGTGGCTTCTTTATTATTAATAGTACTATGTAATACAGTAATCTCAGCTCCAGCATCCACCAGAGCTAACACATGTAAAATCCCCCCAGACCGCCACTTTATAGTTAAAGGGACATAGGAGCGTCAGTCCCCCTCACGGTAAGAGGCTACCATGGCAGCAATTTTGGGTACCTGTATCAGAAATAGTGTGGCCAGCAGGAGTAGGGATGTGATCGTGCCCCTGTATTCGGCACTGGTGAGGCCGCACCTCGAATACTGTGTTCAGTTTTGGGCCCCTCACTACAAGAAGGACATTGAGGTGCTGGAGCGTGTCCAGAGGAGGGCAACGAAGCTGGTGAAGGGCCTGGAGAACAAGCCTTATGAGGAGCGGCTGAGGGAACTGGGACTGTTTAGTCTGGAGAAGAGGAGGCTGAGGGGAGACCTCATCGCGCTCTACAACTACCTGGAAGGAGGTTGTAGCGAGGTGGGTGTTGGTCTCTTCTGCCAAGTAACTAGCGATAGGATGAGAGGAAATGGCCTCAAGTTGCGCCAAGGGAGGTTTAGATTGGACATTAGGAAAAATTTCTTTACTGAAAGAGTGGTCAGGCCTTGGAACAGGCTGCCCAGGGAAGTGGTTGAGTCACCATCCCTGGAAGTATTTAAAAGACGTGTAGATGAGGCCCTTAGGGACATGGTTTAGTGGGCATGGTGGTGTTGGGTTGACGGTTGGACTCGACGATCTTAGAGGTCTTTTCCAACCTTAATGATTCTATGATTCTATGATTCTATGACTTCCTTTTCCAATTCTCTCATTTTTCTCTGTAATGCAACAACTTCACGGTCTAGTGCTCTAAGACGAGTAACTATTGACCATCCCAATCTCCCTGCTAACTTGCGAGAAGAATCCGATGCCGCTTTCCATGGCAATCCATGCATAGCCATTTCAGTTGTCTATGGGGTAACCACTGCCCTGTCATCTATTTCAGGTCATGCTTCTGGCAGAGCCCATGTAGCCAGGAAAGTGGTCCAGCGCTCAGTACCGGGCCATCCCGGAATACGGGGAGTCACTGTCGTGGCCTCCCCAGTCCCTGACTTTTTTGCCAGCCATAGCATGGCTGTTCCTGGATCCTGCCGACTATGCCAAATGTGTGAGCTGGCACAGGGAGGACGCAGGAACAACCACAGAACCACAGATGAAATGCAAAGACTAAATTTATTTTCATTACCTCACCAACTGGGGGATCCCTGAAGCAGCACCCAGGCAGAGGCACACAAGTGGGGACGCAGGCACCACGGATCTCAGTCCATGCTAGAGGATCACCAAACCTGCTGTTTTCGCCTGTTTATCAGGGATTCATGCAGGCATAGTTTACCACTGTCCTTTGATCTTTCCCACAGCAGGGCAGGAATCTCAAGCATGTTCGATAGGGTGCCTCTAAGTCTGTCACAGGCCTATGTTATCTAAACACAGATGTTCTACTTGTCCAACAACACACAAGGCTAAACAACAATTAGTATGATATATGTGGTTTTCGACACCCCAGCTGCAAGTCACTTGAGCGTGTTTACAATCCTCCTCGCCAATCTTCCGTTATTTACCCACAATTTGAGATAACAGTTGTGATCTGCATTAGCTCATTCTAATCTTTTGCTGTTGGTTCATATTTGCAATCCACACTTCATAAACTTACAGACTTTGAATTTTGTCTTTTAAAAGCATAGCCTTGAAATAATACATTACAAAAGTTTCCATTGCCTTTGCACATTTCAAATTTCTGTATGAAATTTCATAAGGTAAATAGCTTTATTAGCTCACTTTCTAAGAGATTTTTTATAAAGGACTGATTTTAAAAATTCATATCACAGTTATCTTTATATGTATTATAAATATAATGTTGTCTAAGGTTGTATGCCATGAATTTCCCTTGTTTCAAGACTTGTGCAATTTTTCATTTGACTCTGATGTGAAAACATCTCTCTCCTCTCCCTCTTTCTCTGTATATGTAAATGCATGTGTGCGTGTGTGTATAACATTTTTGTGTGTGTGTATGTATATAACATTTATATTGGCTAATTCCATATTGCCCAAAGTGCCGTATACTGCCACTTGTGCTTTTAAATTCCAGAGAACTTAAAAATTCCCAGAATTTTTAGACTGAAGATTTTGGGCTGAGTTATATTACAGGATCTAGGTCAGTAAGTTCTGTTCTATCAGTGTTTCTGAAGAAGTGTTTCCTCCAGGAATTCTGTGACAGCACTGCCCTGCTTTCTCCTGCCGCAGAATTATTTCAGTTGTTCCATTTTTCATATTATCTTACAATTTAACCTTTAGGAGTTGTTTAATTATTTTTATAGATTTCTTTAAGATTCTTCTGTGGATTAAAAGAGATTCAGGAAAAAAGGGATACAAAAGTCCAACTATTCATTTAAAGCCCTGGAATTCACCAGGTCATTTCACTGGTAATAATATTTTCCCATTTACATCGTAGTAAGTAATTGTCATTCCATATTTCATTGAAAAAGGTCCTCCTTCTTCAGAACATTAGTGCCAAAATATCTAAATTTATTATCTATACATTTTAGATGTCATCTGTCATCCTTTACTGTTTTCAGCCACAACACTGCATCTGTGACTTATAGTATTTTAATTCATACCCTAATTGCTGAAAAAAAGCTTTATTTCCTATAATCCTTTCCAACTTTATTATGTATATTGTATGAAGAACATAAAGTCATAAGCATATAATGAAATCTTATTATCTATTTCCCTGCAGATTCTTCTGTCCCCCCAATCAACTGTCCTAATGGCTTTACAATTAAAACTAGTGGTAAGTACAAGAAATGTCCGTGTCTTTTTCTTCTGTATAATGTTATTGTTTCTGGGTTTTGCTACTGTTTTCCAAACAACTGAAAAAGTCATTATTTTAAGTTCATTTCTGAAAGAGTTCCCCAAAACAATTTTCTTCTATATTTTGAATTGTATTGGGTCTGGCTGGGATGGAGTTAATTTTCCCCATAGCAGACCTCATAGTGCTGTGCTTTGTATTGGTAGCTAGAAAGGTGTTGATAACACACCAGTGTTTTGGCTACTGCTGAGCAGTGCTCCCACAGCATCAGGGCTGTCCCTCCAACATTGCCCCCCACCCACCCCCAAAGGCCAGTAGGCTGGGGGTGGGCAAGATCTTGGGAGGGGACATAGCCAGGACAGCTGACCCAAACTGACCAAAGGGATATGCCATACCATGTGACATCATGCTCAGCAATAAAAGCTAAGAGAAAGGAGGAGGAGGAGGGGCATTCGTTATTATGACGTTTGTCTTCCGGAGCAACCGCTCCACGTACTGAAGCCCTACTTCCCGGGAAGTGGCTGGACATCGCCTGCTGATGGGAAGCAGAGAATAAATCTTTTGTTTTCCTTTGCTTCCGCGCACGGCCTTTGCTTTTTCTTTATTAAACTGCCTTTATCTTGATCCACGAGGTTTTTTTCCATCTTATTTTCTCCCCCCTGTCCAGCTGAGTAGGGGGAGTGATAGAGCGGCTTGGTGGGCACCTGGCGTCCAGCCAAGGTCAACCCACCACAGTCCTCTTTGGCACCCAACGTGGGGCACGAGACAACGGCAGTTTTGTATTAAGCGTGCTATAGCTATAGTAGTTATTAAGTGGCAAGCTTCTGTGAGGGTCATGGAGTTTGTTGGCTGCACTGCTTATCTCTTTATTTTGCTGAGCTTGGGAACATGTTAGTAAAATGGCTATGTGCTTTGCCCTGGCATTGATGCCCTTACTGTACTGGGGAGCTATCTGGTGGAGAGGATGAGGGAATACATCTCCCTCTTCCTACCTGGGATTGATGTGGGTGGTTTTATTATGCAGGCTCCCGAGGTCCTTGTTCACCCTTACGTGAGCTGTTTAATACTACTAATTAACACTGTTGGCATATTATGGGGTTTGTGGAATCTGGTGTCGTCCTGGTGTAAGAGGAGACAACTTTTGGGTGAGGCGATACTGAAATGTGCCCTGAGGCGGCCGGTCCCTGGGTGGCAGGGTGTGTGGAAGGATTTGGGCAGGTTCCTAGGGCGGTTATCACCTCCCATAGCCTGGGACTTTACACCTGAACAGGCAAGTAACCCTGGCAAAGGTGAGCGGATTGCTGCCTGGCTGCTCCAATGCTGGGATAATGGGGCCGACAGTCAGCAATCGGAAGGTAGGGAAGCCCAACAGCTGGGATCCCTTGCTAGAAACTGGGGAACTGAGAGGAATTGGAAAAGAGGCAGCAATTTGCAGTCTCTGGAGACGGCTCCTCTCAAGTGTGAGGGCAAGATATCCATTCATGGAAGATCTTGTGAACTCCCCAGGAAAGTGGACTACCGCAGATGAAAGCATCCAGTACCTGAGAGAATTAGCGGTGCTGGAAGGCATCTACAGTGATCTAGACAATGATGAGGTCTCCAAAGATCCAGAGGATGTCCTGTGCACACGGGCCATGTGGAGGAAGGTGATTCAAAGTGCCCCAGCGTCATATTCTAACAGCTTGGCAACAATGTATTGCCCAGATATGGATACACCAACTGTGGAGAGAGTGTCTTCTTGGCTCCAAAACTTTGAAGAAAATCTCTGTCCCTCCTCATCCCTACAGGCCATCGCCTTGGCTTTCAGGGGTGCCCCAAGAAGTCAGTCCCCTCCTGCCCCGGTCAGAGGGAAAGGGAGCCCCAGGCGCATGCTGCGTGGCGTGCTCTGGTTCTTCCTGCGTCACCAGGGGGAGGACACGATGAAGTGAGATGGTGAGCCCACCTTTAAGCTGGAAGCCCGTGTACGCGAACTGAGAGGGAAGACAGCTGTTAAGAAGGGGCCACCCAAGAAGGCTGTCGGCTTAGTTGCTGTAGAGACACAAGAAGGCAATCGGCGATCTCCCAGACATAGGAGGACTGAGATCACCTCCCTTGATCCTGGTGAGGGGACTTCTGGTCTGGCACTGAAAGGGTCAGACAGTGAATATTCTGACCAGGAACAGGAATAGAGGGTACCTGCCTTCGGCCAGGAGGAGGAAAGGGATGACTGGGTATACTGGACTGTGTGGATTCGATGGCCTGGCACATCAGACCCACAGGAGTATAAGGCTTTGGTAGACACTGGTGCACAGTATATGCTGGTGCCATCAGGGTATAAGGCACAGAACCCATCTGGATCTCTGGAGTGACAGGGGGATGTCAGGAATTGTCTGTATTGGAGGCTGAGGTGAGCTTAACAGGGGACAAGTGGCAAAAGCACCCCATTGTGACTGGCCCAGAGGCCCCGTGTATCCTTGGCATAGACTACCTCAGGAGAGGGTACTTCAAGGACCCAAAAGGGTACCGGTGGGCTTTTGGTGTAGCCACTGTGAACACAGAGAAGATCAAACAGCTATCTACCCTGCCTGGCCTCTCGGAAGATCCCTTCGTTGTGGGATTGCTGTGAGTCAAAGAACAGCAGGTGCCAATTGCTACCAGGACGGTGCACCGGCGGCAATATTGCACGAACCGAGACTCCCTGGCTCCCATCCATGAGCTGATTCATCAATTGGAGAGCCAAGGAGTGATCAGCAAGACTCGCTCACCCTTTAACAGTCCCATATGGCCAGTGCAAAAGCCTGACGGAGAGTAGAGACTAACAGTAGACTATTGTGGCCTGAATGAAGTCACGCCACCACCGAGTGCTGCTGTACCAGACATGTTAGAGCTCCAATATGAACTGGAGTCAAAGGCAGCCAAGCGGTATGCTAAAATTGACATTGCCAATGCATTTTTTTTTCAATTCCTTTGGCGGCAGAGTGCAGGCCACAGTTTGCTTTCACGTGGCGGGGTGTCCAATATACCTGGAACCGACTGCCCCAGGGGTGGAAGCACAGCCCTACCATTTGTCATGGACTAATCCAGACTGCACTGGAAAAGGGTGATGCCCCTGAACACCTGCAATACATCGATGACATCATCGTGTGGAGCAACAAGGCAGAAGAAGTGTTTGAGAAGGGAAAAAGAGTAATTCAGATTCTTCTGAAAGTTGATTTAGCCGTAAAAAGAAGCAAGGTCAAGGGACCTGCACAGGAGATTCAGTTCTTGGGAATAAAATGGCAGGATGGATGTCGTCATGTGCCTATGGATGTGGTCAACAAGATAGCAACTATGTCTCCACCAGCTAACAAGAAGGAAACACAAGCTTTCCTAGGCCTTGTGGGATTCTGGAGAATGCATATTCCAGGTTATAGTCAGCTTGTGAGCCCTCTCTATCGAGTAACCTGAAAGAAGAAGAACTATTTTGAGTGGGGCCTTGAGCAACAACAAGCCTTTGAGCAGATCAAACAGGAGATAGCTCATGCGGTAGCTCTTGGGCCTGTCTGGACAGGACCAGCTGTGCCAAATGTACTCTACACTGCAGCTGGGGAGCGTGGTCTCACCTGGAGCCTCTGGCAGAAAACATCAGGAGAAACCCAAGGTCGACCATTAGGGTTTTGGAGCCAGGGGTATCGAAGTCCACTACACCCTGACTGAAAAAGAGATACTAGCAGCATATGAGGGGGTTTGAGCCGCTTCAGAAGTTGTTGGTACAGAAGCATATCTCCTCTTGGCACCACGATTGCCCGTGCTACACTGGATGTTCAAAGGAAACACCCCCTCTACGCATCACGCAACCAGCGCTACGTGGAGTAAGTGGGTAGCGTTGATCACGCAACAAGCTCGACTGGGGAAACCCAACCGCCCAGGAATCCTGGAAGAGATCATGGACTGGCCAGAAGGCAGAGATTTTGGAGCATTGCCTGAGGAGGTGGCTCGTGCCCAAGAGGCACCACCATATAATGAGTTATCAGAAGATGAAAGGCGTTATGCTTTGTTTACTGATGGATCCTGTCGTGTGGTAGGAAACCATTGGAAGTGGAAAGCTGCTGTGTGGAGTCCCACACGACAAGTGGTTGAAGCCACTGAAGGAGGAGGTGAGTCAAGTCAGTTTGCAGAAGTGAAAGTCATCCAACTAGCCCTAGAGATTGCTGAATGAGAAAAGTGGCCAGTACTCTATACTGAGTCCTGGATGGTGGCTAATGCCCTATGGGGGTGGCTACAGCAGTGGAAGCAGACCAACTGGCAGCGCAGGGGTAAACCCATCTGGGCTGCTGCATTGTGGCAGGACATCACTGCCCGAGTAGAAAACATCACTCTAAAGGTACGTCATGTAGATGCTCACGTGCCCAAAAGCCACGCCACTGAAGAACACCGAAACAATGAACAGGTAGACAAGGCTGTCAAAATTGAAGTAGCTCAGGTGGACCTGGACTGGGAGCATAAGGGTGAGCAATTTGTAGCTCGATGGGCCCATGAAACATCGGGACATCTAGGGAGAGATGCAACATACAGATTGGCTCGTGATCAAGGGGCGGACCTGACCATGGAGGCCATCACACAGGTCACCCATGAATGTGAAACATGTGCTGCAATCAAGTGAGCCACACGAGTAAAGTCTCCCTGGAATAGAGGGCGGTGGCTGGGTTTTCGATATGGCGAGGCCTGGCAAATTGACTATATTGGACCACTGCCACAAACACGCCAAGGCAAGCACTACATACTCACCATGGTGGAAGCAACTACCGGGTGGCTAGAAACATACCCTGTAAACCATGCCACTGCCCGAAACACCATCTTAGGCCTTGAAAGGCAAACTTTGTGGCGACATGGTACCCCAGAAAGAATCGAATCAGACAATGGGGCTCATTTCCGAAATAACCTCATAAACTCCTGGGCAAAGAAACACGGCATTGAGTGGGCGTATCACATCCCCTATCACCCACAAGCCTCTGAAAAGACTGAGAGTTGTAATGGACTGTTAAAGACTGTTGAGAGCGTTGGGCAATGGGGCATGGAAGTACTGGGATACAAATTTAGCAGAAGCCACTTGGCTAGTTAACACCAGAGGATCTGCTAACCGTCCTGGTCCTGCCCAAACAAAACCCCTACATACTGTGGGAGGAGATAAGGTCCCTATAGTTGTCCTAGTCTCGTCTGGGATAGATTTTGGATTTAATAGAAGAATGTTGATAACACACTGATGTTTTTAGTTGTTGTTAAGTAGTGCTTTAAAGTCAAGGACTTTTCAGCTTCCCATGCTCTGCCAGGTGCACAAGAAGCTGAGAGGGAGCATAGCCAGGACAGCTAACCCAAACTGGCCAAAGGGGTATTCCATACCATATGACATCATGCTCAGTATACAAGCTGGGGGAGTTGGCCGGGGAGCAGTGACGGCTGCTCAGGAAGTGGCTGGGCATCGGTCGGCATGTGGCAAGCAATTGTATTGTGCATCACTTATTTTGTATATTATATTATTATTATTATTATTATTATTTTCCCTTCCTTTCCTGTTCTATTAAACTGTCTTTATCTCAGTCCATGAATTTTACTATTTTTTCCGATCCTGTCCCCCATCCCAATGGGGGTGGGGGAGTGAGCGAGCAGCTGTGTGGTGTTTAGCTGCCGGCTGGGACTAAACCAAAACAGTCCTTTTTGGCACCCAATGTGGGGCTCGAACGGTTGAATTAATGACAGATCTGACCTGAGCAGGTTAAAACAAATTTGTTATAAGCATTCATCAAACCATTTCAGTACTCGCTGGTCACAATGTTGGTTTATTTGCTCTTAGAGTTTTTGGATTTGTTCCCGGAGATGTGTTATGTAACACCTTACTTGCCGTATATACAGTTTATCAGTATTTATGTGCTGTTTAGAACCTCTAGGAGGTGGATTAAGGTTATCGCTTTGCTACACTGTGTAACACTGGCTTATGGTACGATAAAATTATTGGTCAGGAGACTGTACTCAGCACTGCTGTCACCCCTGTGCTTCAGGAGCTATCTCTCGGAAACTATTAGTAATTACACTGTTTACCTCTTCTCCTTGGAGAGCCAATTTATGGGGGAGACATCTTCCTTCACCTTCCCCTTCTCCTCCAGGCTGATTACAATAGCTCTTGAGGATTTTGAATATCCTTGGGATGTTCAAACCAGCATGTTCCTATTGCTATGTGTCCTGAATGTGTTTCAGGCCTTGTTTAAAGTTAAACAACTATTTAAGAATACCACCCAGAGATCTGCCCCGAGGCTGGATAGTTATGAGTGACAGGGCGAGTGGGATAGTATGGGCAAGTGCCTAGGACAGTGGTCACCTCCAGTGTTTTGGAACTTCACCCCTGAACAAGTGCAGAATCCTGAAAAACTAGTAAAATAATTCAAGAAAGCATGCTGTCATCCTTGCAATTCCAGAGACACACAAATCACTGCAATGTGCTGGGGCCTGGCCCATGCCTACCGAGCCCTGTTTAACACTACTCGGAACCCTCAAGGGGGAGAGAAGGTATCTGGATCTGAGGACAAAACGACGGGCACTACAACTACTCTAACCCCAGCAAAAGGCACTGCAACTGCTCCAACCTCTGCGACGAGCACTGTGGCTATTTCAACCCCTGCAACAGGTACTACAGCTGAACCAGAAGACTAACCCGTGCTGGTATAAATCGCCCCTATATATATATAAATCGCTTCCTTCTCTTGGAAGCGGAGGTCAGGTCGTTTAGAAAGGGATGATGGAAAAGCAGGGCCATAACAAGGAGGGCAGGAGGAAGAGGAAGAACTCATAAACGAGACGGAAACCACCCGATCCCTATCCCCGAGTGAGCTGCGAGATATGCGGAAAGATTTCAGCCGTCGTCCAGGCGAGCACATTGTTACCTGGCTGCTCGGATGCTGGGATAATGGGGCCAGTAGCCTGGAATTAGAGGGTAGGGAAGCCAAACAGCTGGGATCCCTTTCTAGGGAAGGGGGCATTGACAAAGCGATTGGACAAGGGGCACAGGCCCTCAGCCTCTGGAGGCGACTGCTGTCAGGCGTGAAGGAAAGGTATCCCTTCAAGGAAGATGTTATATATCGCCCAGGCAAATGGACCACGATGGAGAGAGGTATCCAGTACCTGAGAGAATTAGGCATGCTGGAGGTGGTTTATAGTGACCTGGACGACAACCAAACACCCAAAGATCCAGATGACGTCCAGTGCACACGACCCCTGTGGCGGAAGATTGTATGCAGCGTACCATCATCGTATGCCAACTCATTGGCAGTAATGACCTGGAGAGATGGAGAGGAACAAACGGTGGATGAATTGACTGGCCAACTCCAGGAATATGAAGAATCTGTCTCTTCCTACCTTGTCTCTGCTGTGGAGAAACTGTCTCAGGAGGTCCAGCAACTCAAAGAGGATATGTCCTACTCCCCACCTGCACGGACCAGTGTCTCAGCCATCAGGAGTCAGCGTTCTTGTGCTCAAGAGAGAGGATATAGAAAGTACACACCTCGGGGCACCCTGTGGTTTTACCTGCGTGACCACGGAGAGGACATGAGGCAGGGGGATGGAAAACCTACCTCGACCCTAGAGGCACGTGTACATGAATTGCAAGGAAAAGCAATCACGCAATGGGATTCTCCCAGGAAAACTGCTGCTCCAGTTGTCAGGAAAAACCTGTCTCATGACGGTCCAATTTCCAGTGGACAGTTCCCCAGACAGAGTAGAAGGGCTGATCTTACTTTGGATTGTAATGAAGAAATACTTGACTTCTTGACTTCCTGGGAGAACCCCCTTGTGTGATTGTTTTTCCTTGCAACTCACGTACACGTGCCTCTAGGATCGAGGTAGGTTTTCCATCCCCCTGCCTCATGTCCTCTCCGTGGTCACGCAGGTAAAACCACAGGGTGCCCCATGGTGTGTACCTTCTATATCCTCTCACTTGAGCAGAAAAACGCTGACTTCTAATGGCTGAGATACTGGTCCATACAGGTGGAGAATAGGACATATCCTCTTTGAATTGCTGGACCTCCCGGGACAGTTTCTCCACAGCCGAGACAAGGGAGGAGGAGACAGTTTCTTTGTATTTACGGAGTCTGCCAACCGCGTCATCCACCGTTGGTGCTTCTTCCTCTTTCCAGCACAGTACTGCCAACGTATTGGCATGTGACGCTGGTGCGCTCTGTACCAACTTCCGCCACATGGGTCGCGTGCACTGGACTTCATCTGGATCTTTGGGTGTTTGGTCATTGTCCAGGTCACTATAAACCACCTCCAGCATGGCTAATTCTCTCAGGTGCTGGATACCTCTCTCCATAGTGGTCCATTTGCCTGGGCGATATATAACATCTTCCTTGAAGGGATACCTTTCCTTCACACCTGACAGGAGTCGCCTCCAGAGGCTGAGGGCTTGTGTCCCTTGTCCAATCGCTTTGTCAATGCCCCATTCCCTGAAAAGGGATCCCAGCTGTTTGGCCTCCTTCCCCTCTAATTCCAGGCTACTGGCCCCATTATCCCAGCATTGGAGCAGCCAGGTAACAATATGCTCGCCTGGACGACGGCTGAAATCTTTCCGCATATATCGCAGCTCACTCAGGGATAGGTATCTGTCCCGATCCAATATCGGGGGAGGTTTCGATGTGATCCCAAGAGCCAGATTAAGACACAAACGAGGTCAAATGCCGTATGTCTTAAACAACTTTTATTATCAAAAGTAAAAGTTAGTAGCGATAGGATAGATTAGAATAAAGATAGAAATCAAGCAAGCGTTCAGGATAGAGTTGCAAGAATAGTCACCACCATGGATCCGCGATGTCTCAGAGTCCAAGTCTTTTGCGGTCGTGAGCGGTCGCTCCGGGGTCCGTGGTGGGCGATCTCTCTGGGGTCGGCGGTGGTCGATCGACACAGGGGTCGTCTTGTCAGTCCCTTTTATTCCTGTTCGGGGGCTGCAGTTTCCATGGCAACAGTACATTGCCACATTCCTAGAGTCTTGCTCAGAGCGCATCCCCTGCAAACCGGAGGCCTCAGTGGCCTTGCAGCTGCTCTTATCTTTGAGGCAGATGTTTTATAGTTCTTAGGTAAGCAGACAAATATTTTGTTTAGTTTCTCCCACTTTGCAGTGGCTCTTCTTAGATAAGCAATCCTTGAGACAAATGCCAGGACTCACTGACAAATGTTTCCGTTCCTTACAGGATTGGGTGGTTTCCGTCTCATTTATAAGTTCTTCCTCTTCCTCCTGCCCTCCTCGTGATGGCCCTGCTTTTCCATCATCCCTTTCAAAACGACCTGACTTTCACTTCCAAGATTTCCTTTTATATATAGGGGTGACTGATACCAGCATGGGTTTGTCCTCTGGTTCAGCTGTAGTACCTGTTGTGGGGGTTGGAGTAGCCGCAGTGCCCGTTGTGGGGTTGGAGTGGCTGCAGTGCCTGTCATTTTGTCCTCAGATCCGGAGACCTTCTGTCCCCCTTGAGGGTTCCGAGTAGTGTTAAACAGGGCTCGGTAGGCATGGGCCAGGCCCCAGCACATTGCAGTGATCTGTGTCTCTCTAGAATTGCCAGGGTGACAGCATACTTTTTCCAAATATTCTACTAATTTTTCAGGATTCTGCACTTGCTCAGGGGTGAAGTTCCAGAACACTGGGGGTGCCCACCGTCCTAGGCATTTGCCCATGCTATCCCACACACCCTGCCACTCATAACTATCCAGCCTCGGGGCAGATCTCTGGGTGGTATTCTTAAATAGTTGTTTAACTTTAAACAAGGCCTGAAACACATTCAGGACACATAGCAATAGGAACATGCTGGTTTGAACATCCCAAGGATATTCAAAATCCTCAAGAGCTATTGTAATCAGCCTGGAGGAGAAGGGGAAGGGGAAGGAAGATGTCTCCCCCATAAATTGGCTCTCCAAGGAGAAGAGGTAAACAGTGTAATTACTAATAGTTTCCGAGAGATAGCTCCCGAAGCACAGGGGTGACAGCAGTGCTGAGTACAGTCTCCTGACCAATAATTTTATCGTACCATAAGCCAGTGTTACACAGTGTAGCAAAACAATAACCTTAATTCATCTCCCAGAGATGACAACCCCCACATAAATACCAACAAACAGCAGTATATACAGCCAGTAAGGTGCTACATACCAAACCTCCAAGTACAGATCCAACAACTCTGAGAGCAAATAAACCAACATTGTGACCAGCGACTACTAAACTGATGTAATGAATGCTTATAACAATTTGTTTTAACCCATTCGGGTCAGATGTGTCAGTATCTCAACCCTTTGTGCCCCATGTTGGGTGCCAAAAAGGACTGTCGTGGTTTAACCTGGCAGGCAGCCAAACACCACACAGCCACTCACTCACTCTCCCCACCCCCCCCAGTGGGACGGGGAGAGAATCGGAAGGGTAGGAGTGAGAAAACTCGTGGGTTGAGATAAAGACAGTCTAATAGTGTTGGAGTGACCATGGGTCGGAGTGGGAGCGCGTTCCCGGAGTAATGAGGAGTCCCAATGTGGGTATGGTCATTCTCCTTTATTTCAAGATATTGTGCCACTTTTATAAGCTAGCCACACTAACACGCGCATCTATGAATCCTCTATTGGTTTACAGTCATCAAGCACACGAATCTTAACATACACAGATTGGTCAAAAGCAGGTGTCCACGCGAACGCTTCCTGCGCCTGCATTCCGTTACATAATCTACTGATATTTACATTCCTCAGCCTGTTTTTCCTACTCTACTATCACTTCAGAGACTCTAAAACTACAATTGCTCTTTAGCAGCCTTATACTATTACTAACAAATCCTCAGTGCTTGGAATGTTCATAGGATGATTTTTATTTAATAAAAATCCCTCCACAAATTCCCCCTTTTTGTTTTTGAACAATCCAAGCCTGATTTACCACTTTCGATACAGCCTTTTTTATACAACTAAAAGCAATACAAAAGCATACACACAATATTAAGATGATAATCAATATACGCAAACCTTCTTTTATCAGAGCTATCAGCCATTGCAGCAACTCTCTAAAAATATTCATGAGTCATTCATCCAAAATGCCATGATTTTGTGGTATCATGCTTACATGGTTTTTTAACCATTGTAATTGTTTATGTGTAGACTCACCATGATCGGATAGGTTCATGCAACACATAAACTCTTCTACCCAGAAACCAGGCACACCAAACAGGTTCTGAAAGGCTCAGTTGCCGTAGCAAGAGACAAAACAAAACGCAGATTGATCTGTTTTGTTTGCCTAGGTAACCTCTTCTTGTGAGAGTGCAGGCTTCACCGCTCGGCTAGGCACCCATATTGGTCCCTTATCTGTGGAAACACACATGTATCCTCTTCCATTAAATATTACCGAAACTGGGCCCAGCCACATGCCAGTGATTGGGTCTCGATACATTACTTTTAGTTTCGGAAGCGTTGTATGAGAGTTAAACTTAAGGTTTTGGTGATGTATTATAATTGATGGCTCTTCTCTGTCTCCCATCAGACACAAATAATTTAGGGTAAATAGGACTTTATGCAGTCTCATCTGCGGGTCCTTTTCTCCCTCCTTTTGCTTTGCTAGATAGTCCTTCAATACCTGATGTGTGCGTTCTACAAGGCTCTGCCCCGTCGGTGAGTGTGGGATGCCAGTAATATGCTTGACCCCCCATCTCATCAGAAAGGTTCTCAACTTCTGACTGGTGTAAGCAGGGCCATTGTCTGTTTTCAGTTGTTCTGGCACACCCAACACTGCGAAGCAAGCAAGGAGGTGCTTACACACATGATGAGCCTTCTCACCCGATAAAGCCGTGGCCCATATTACTTTAGAAAAGGTATCTATGGTGACATGCACATATTTGAGCTGCCCAAATTCAGCAATGTGAGTGACGTCAGTCTGCCAGAGCTCTAAAGCCTTGAGACCTTTTGGATTAACGCCCAGCCCTATTCCAGGTCCATGATTTCCACACTTGGGACAGGCCTGTATGATAGAGCGAGCTTCGTTTTCTGATAACCCATATTGCCTTCTTAAACCCTTTGAGTTTTGATGAAATATTTCATGACCCTGCCTAGCTTGTAAAAATTTATCTACAGGTGGTACATGACACGCTGGACTGACAAGATTGTCTGCTATCTGATTGCCTTGTCCTAAACCCAACTCCCATTGATGGCTACGGATATGAATAACACAGCACGGAGCCACTCGCTGGGAGATGGTTGATCTTAATTGAATAAATAATTTCCCTAGCTGAGGATTATTTGTTTCCCTAATCAGCGCATCTTGAATTCTTGGTATAAGGCCAGCTACATATAGAGAATCAGTCACCACATTCAAAGGATGATCAAGCCAGTTCCCTAATGCCCATACCACCGCTATTAATTCTAAAGTCTGTAAGGTATCTCCAGCTTGCCCTTGCAAAATCTTTTTACACCATTGATCTGTTTCCCACCATACGCATGCAGCTTGTCTAGAACATTTTCCCGCATCTGTATATACCGTCAACCCCTCGAGTATCGGGCTAACAATCACTTTAGGTTTTTCTAGCCACTGATTTCGTTTTAGAATCTGCCACAATTTCCCTTGAGGTTGCTGAGAATGCACCTTTCCGCTAAATCCTAACAGAGATTCTTGAATGGCCAGCATGTGATGTATCCACCATTCTAAATCTACAGCGTTAACAGGAATACTGATGTCTGCTGGTTCCTGTCCTGTCAGCTCTATAATTCGCGTTCTCCCTTTTCGGATTAATTCCCCTACGGCTTCAGGACGAGTTTGTATACTGCAATGTGGTTGTACCCGTAAGAAAACCCATTCCAAAATTTGAAAAAGGGAGGAATTTGGCGAGTTATCATTACTCTTGTTGTCAATGGCAATCACAGAGTTCATTCCCTGTTGTCCCTTCATCTCCCCCTTCTTGTTTTGCCATTGACATATAACGGCAAAAGGTGATTCTTCGGTGTTACAGATAAGCAAAGAAAGTGGCAGTTCAAGAATTCTTCTTGCGGTCCAGGCTATAGTAAGTTTGTTTATAATGTGCTGTAAGGCTACGTGGTGTTTGTCCGTCATATGAATTTCAGCTGCAGGCTGAGTGCCACGCAGTAATTCAGTTAGTGGTTTAATGTCTGCATTGGTAATGCCAGCGCAATTGCGAACCCATTGGATGTCGCCTAAGACCGTCTGCACATCAGCCAATGTTTTAAGAGGAGTTTTTAGTGCTATTTTTTGAGGATGAATTTTTGCCTGTTCAATGGTCCACCCTAGGTATTGCCAAGGTGGAGACCTCTGGATCTTTTCTGGTGCAATTACAAGTCCCTTGTCTGCTAGCATGGTTGTTAATTGTTGTACATGATGCGCTTCAAAAGGAATTTGTTGACAACACAAAATATCATCCATATAATGATAGATGATAGTTTCAGGCCATTTTTCTCTTATTGGTTGCAGTGCCCAGGCGACATATAATTGACACAATGTAGGAGAGTTTTTCATCCCTTGTGGAAGTACCACCCACTCATACCGCTCTGCTGGTGCTGCTTTATTTATCGAGGGTATGGAAAAGGCAAATCTCTGAGTGTCCTGAGGGTGCAGTGGGATTGTGAAAAAGCAGTCCTTTAAATCAACTATAAGTATGTGCCAATTTTCAGGTAACATATTAGGTGATGGCATTCCAGGTTGTAAGGCTCCCATAGGCAACATTTGGTCATTTATTTTCCTCAAATCATGTAGTAAACGCCACTTCCCACTTTTCTTAGGGATGACAAAAATAGGAGTATTCCATGGACTGACAGATGGTTTGATATGTCCCTCTATAAGTTGTTCGGATACTAGTTGTTTAGTTATTTGCAATCGCTCTTTAGTCACGGGCCACTGGTCAACCCAAACAGGGTCATTGGAGATCCATGTTAACGGTGGGTTGGGCGATTGCTCCCCAGTGCCCATGACTAAAAATGCTTTGTAGTCAGCATTGCCCCGATCTGACTGAGAACATCACGTCCAATTAATGCCTCCAAATTTCCAGGGAGCGACAAAACATGGACCTTCAGTGTTGCCCTCTGGCCTTCTGGGAAACTCACTTGAACCGGTTTACTACTTATATATGAGGCTGAGTTCCCTCCCACTCCTGCAATTAATGCCTTTGGGGTTTCTATTTCCCACTGCAACGGCCAATTTGCTCGATTTATAATAGTTATGTCGGCACCAGTGTCCAACATTGCATTTATTCTTATTGAAAGGTTATCCTGAGTCAAAGTCACAGTTTCGAGTGGGCGATGATCTAATTTTGTAGTGAAACATACAGCAGGTCCAGTAGAACCAAATCCTTTACACCCACGCTCTTCCCAATCTTGGTTTGATCGATTTAAAGGATTTTTAAAAGCTAATATCTGGGCTATCCGACTGCCCTTTGGGATGAAGAGAGGAGGACTAATTGTATAGGCCATAATATGAATTTGACCAGTATAGTCTGCATCAATGACTCCAGGAATTACGATTAATCCTTTTATTCCTGCAGAAGATCGACCTAAAAGGATTCCACCTATCCTATTACTATCAGCTACTAAAGGCCCTACCGCATTGCTAGGGATTTTGCACACTTCTGTATTGGTTAAAGTGAAATCTATTGTTGTTTCCAGGTCGACTCCCAAACTTCCTTTGGTGGCAGCCGAGTGCTTTAGTAAAAACCCTGATTGCTGCTGTTGTTCTGAGGGGGCATTTGTGTCTGCACGCGGCCTCTCCTCGCGCTCAATTTGAAGTTTCCCGAACAGGCCTTAGTAGCATGGGTATTTTTTTGACACCTATCACACCATACGGGAGCACGACAATTTCGCTTGCTATGCCCCTGTTCCCCGCAACGATAGCAGATGCCTTTAAAGGGCTGAACTATTCCTGGAGAGTGTTTTCGCCTAACAACAGCTGCCAATGGTTGTACTACTTCTTTGACAGCACTTTGCAGCACAGCTGCCATCGACTCATTTTGTTGTTGAACTCCTGCTCTTTCCACCCGAGAAAGCATTTCTTCCACTCCTGCCCCTTTGGGCAGACTGGCTAGAATGGCCTTGGTAGTGTTATTGGTGTTATCAAAGGCCAAAATTCTAAACATTTGTTGTTTATTGTTCTCTCCCAAATCTGGGTGGTTCATTACTGCATCCCAAAGCCTATCAATAAAGTTGCTATACTTCTCAGTTGCACCTTGCGTCACCGAGCTGAAAGAAGGGCCTTCCGATCCTGGTAAGGAAAGAAACGCATCTAAAGCAAGCTTAGAAGATAACTGTAACATATTGACAGGAAAAGTTAGTTGGACATTTATATCCGCATAACGTCCCCCACCAATGAGCATTTCTGCTGTAATCCCATATAATGGATCCCCTGGCTGCTGATGTTGGGCAGCAGCATTCACTGCCCTGTGAGACCATGACGATCCCCATAACAAAAACTGTGTAGGTGTCAACAGAAGTCTCATCAGACTTTGACAATCATGAGGACACATCAAATCAGCAGAAAAAATCCAAATAACAATTTGTTGCGAGGCTTCCGATTTAACACCATACTGCGATATAGTATTTTTGGCTTGTTGTAGAATCTTCCAATCATGCGGTTCCCATTTTCCTTGACCGTTGTACTGTACCACCGGAAAAGCCATGGGGCCAATGTCAGATGCAACTCCCCACTGTCCATCCAAAATAGCATCCCGAACAACTCCACTCCATCGGCCAGGATGGGTAGGCGCGGTAGGTCCGGAGAAACAGGGTGGCAAGTTGTCTCTCGAACCGGCGGGTAACCAAGGTTCTCCTTTTCGCTGAGTCTGTGTAGTCAAGTCCTTTAGTTGTTGCACAACCTCTTTTAACAGCTGATTAATATTGTCTGTTGAATTTTTCTCTTTTCCGCTAGATGGCGGTGTGGCAGCACCGGAGGAATCACCGGAGAGTGGCAAGAGGGGGTAGAGAGGAGGGGCGGTGGGAGGAGGGCGGCACGGTTCCCCGCCTGGAATCGGGGGGGTGGGTGGAGCTGGCCACTCCTCCCCCTTCATGCCCAGCGGTTGCTCTTCCGCTTTCGCCTCACACTGCTGCTCCGCTTTAGCTCCGGCAACTTCCGGCTGCTGTGGCGCAGATGATATTGTCGGGCAAGATGGCGAACATAGACTGTCGGGCGTTTTTAAGTCCCGCTCAACTCTATCGCGCAATTCGGCAACAGTCTTACAGGTGGACCCCGTCATACCCTTCACAGCAGGCAGCCCAAAAAATCGCGCGAAAGGTCCCGCCTTGGATTCCATGCTCTTAGACTGTTCCGGCATGGGGTCCGGAGCCAGCATCTGAACAGCCGCACACGCCACCTCCCGTTCAGCTTTCATAGCTCTTAAAGTGTCTAGTACGTCTCCCCACAAGTCTGACACAGACTTAATGTCCTTCTCAAATTTTTTATCACCTCCAGTAAGCTTCTGCCACATTAGTTCTCCCAGCTCCCGCCATTCAAGCACAGAAAACAACGTGTGAGTGTCTTTAAAATGTCCCAAACGTTGTCCTAACTTAATTAGCTTGATAAGCTGTTTCACCGTTGTCTCAATCCCTCTCTTAGAGAGTAGTCCTGCGAGCAACGCAGCTGCTGCCTCATTCTCCATAATAGCAGCGCACCCTCTGGGAGGCAGTTGGCCACTCTGCACCGATATCTATTCTATCTGTTTGAGCAATAGAATAGTACAACTCCCAGTCGCTGGTTTCCCACTCCCCTTCTCTCGCTGCGCTTACCGCAGTCTCGAAGAATTGTAGTCTCTGCTACCAGACCTCTGGGTTATGAGCCCAGCATGTTTCCGCATCCTCTGCTACCAGATGTTGGAGTGACCATGGGTCGGAGTGGGAGCGCGTTCCCGGAGTAATGAGGAGTCCCAATGTGGGTATGGTCATTCTCCTTTATTTCAAGATATTGTGCCACTTTTATAAGCTAGCCACACTAACACGCGCATCTATGAATCCTCTATTGGTTTACAGTCAGCAAGCACACGAATCTTAACATACACAGATTGGTCAAAAGCAGGTGTCCACGCGAACGCTTCCTGCGCCTGCATTCCGTTACATAATCTACTGATATTTACATTCCTCAGCCTGTTTTTCCTACTCTACTATCACTTCAGAGACTCTAAAACTACAATTGCTCTTTAGCAGCCTTATACTATTACTAACAAATCCTCAGTGCTTGGAATGTTCATAGGATGATTTTTATTTAATAAAAATCCCTCCACATAATAGAACAGAAAAGGAAGGGAAAATCATCATCATCATCATCATCATCATCATCATGATAGAATATACAAAATGAGTGATGCACAATGCAATTGCTCACCACCCGCCAAGCAATGCCCAAAACCCAGCGATCGCTACTTCCTGGAACACGCCTACCATTCATATACTGAGCATGACGTCACATGGTATGGAATACCCCGTTGGCCAGCTGGGCCAGCTGCCCTGGCTATGCTCCCTCCCAGCCTCTTGTGCACTTGGCAGAGCATGGGAAGCTGAAAAGTCCTTGATTAGGAGGGTACTTAGCAACAACTAAAAACATCAGTGTGTTATCAACATTCTTCTCATACTAAATCCAAAATACAGCGCTAGGAAGAAATTTAACTCTATCCCAGTCGAAACCAGGACAGTGGTCTAGGTCTCCACAGAACTTTTCAATTTCATACTCATTATGTAACAAATTTTTTGCCTTCTCTATTCTCTGTTTTCCCTTGGTCATTGGACTAGAATGCTTTCCAGTAAATTTACCTGCCTTTCTTCCTCTTCTTTTCAGGGTTCCTGAAGTCTACAACGACTTGCATATTCCAATACGTCTTCAGACAGATGGTCAAATACATATCATGAGCAGAAACTTGCCTTATAGCTCCAAAACCTTGCCCAATTTTTCATTTCTCTTTGGACGGGATTCATTTGACTAAATGAACCTGTCTGCAATTTATCCCTCCACATCTGAACTACTTATCCATAACACCATTTATAGCTAATAGCAAGAAATAGAAATAGAAATAGAAATAGAAATAGAAATAGAAATAGAAATAGAAATAGAAATAGGGTGGGATACATCTGTCAACACATAGATGTCTACTTTAGAATGAAATTCTTTAGTCTCCAGTAATAAATCCTATTCCTTGCATTTTTGTTCCATTTTACTGGTCATTGATACCTTTGCTTTCTCTGCCATTCTTCCTAATAAGAAATAATTGATGATAATTGCTAGGGTTTTTCTAGAATAGTAGTAGCAATGGAAATCTGAAAGTCTGCCTTAATTTTAAGAATATTATCTCTCTTCACTTTTTGTGTCCTTTTGCTGGTGCTGAGGTCTGTTCCATAACCACTAAAACCAAAGTTACTACTGTCTTAGAAATAGAAATAGCTTTTCTTTTTAATATTTTTTTATTTGGTAGCTGTCTGATTTTCAGCAAAACTCATGAAAATGGTTTCTCAAAAGCATCATCATTTGGCACACGCTTCTGTGTATTGAGCATCTTTCTGGAGGGTATTTTCAAATTAGGTAGTATATTTCCAAAAGTTTAACCAGGTTGAGCAAAGAATATCTGTTTGTTTAGTCCCTTGCTATTCAAATACAAATATGAAAATTATGTTCATATAGTCTAATCAATGAAAGCATTCATGGATTTTTAATTTCTGAATTATATAGTGCCTACTGTTTTTCAGGATTTGCAATAGGGAGATATTCAGTTAGGGTGGTAGAAGTATTGATATTCTCCTTATTAAATAGAAATATATTTTTCCAAAGCTAACTTTTGTTTATAAAGAGATTAGTCATTGTTATTACATACATTTATATGAAGTAAATTACTACAGCAGCTCTGGTAATTTTAAGATAAATTAAAACAAGAAACAAAGAAACAATTTACCACAGAATCTGCACAATAGAATTATTCAATTAAGTAAGAAGAGCAAAATATCCTCCTATTGCTCCTTTTAGACAACAGCCTAAATGGGATCCTGCCACTTATTGAACCTTGTATAATTAGTTGTAAAAGCTTGGACAATAGGATTTAACTTTCACCTTTTTTTAAGTAGGACATAATTCTGCTTAAGCATAATTTGGCAGAAGTGAATTGCAGAAGGGCAGTACTGGAAGAGCAGCAATGAGCTTCATCCTCCAAGAAACACATGAGAAAATTTTACATTATTGCAAGTCACACGGTAGGATGGAAGAGACAGGCAAATTTAAATATGTGGCACATGGGCCACTTAAGTTCTTGCAAAATATAACCAGCTCCTTGAATTTCACATTTTGTGACAGCAAAGAGAGCAAATGTTCATTTCAGTCATATGGTTGGAGGCTGGGTGTTAAAATTAATAGCCAAAACTTCTGAGTGATTTTTACTCTTCCAGCTAAAGCTGCTAAAATAGTTTAGCTAGTTTATTCCACACTTTCATAATCATGTTTCTGGGATAATCTAAATCTGTGCTATTAGCTGAGAGAAGAGGTTTCTTTTCACTGTAGGTTCACTAGTTATAATTTCTATTTAGTTACCATTTTAATATCCAAAAGAGTTGTCCAGTAATTTATAAGAAATTTCTGGTAACTTAGCACTGCACAGAATTACCAACACTATTAGCAGTTGGGGTTGTTGACCAAAAATCTTCACAAGCCCTATTTTGACGACAGTTTGACTCTCCCTGTGCAAAATGGCCTAAATAATTCTATTGGTATTTTTCCCATATCCCAGTATCCATCACCTTTCCTCAAATTAAAGCTCCAGTTTAATTAATCCTCTCCAGTTCTATACAGAAAGCCTTGGGCACTTCCCAGTTGGATCTGATAAGAACAAAATCAGGAGGTTTTCAGGCTCTCTGCCTCTCAGTGGAGTAGACCATCCTGTTACTAGTACTTCTCTTGAAAATCTCGGAAAGTACAAAATTCAAATAAAGATGTATATATCCAGATGTATTTATGAGGCATAAAATGTTACTTATTCCATGCTGTCCACATAGGCTTCTTTAAGAAAATTGGAAAAACTATGACAAACTCTAGTCCTAAACCTATCCTTAATAATACATGCACAGGGAACACGATTGCTAAATCTATCAAATAAAGATAGAAAAATGGAGACTAAGGCTGAAATGATATGAATTCAGGTTCAAATACACTGAATTTTAACAAGAGTAATCAGATACTTTGTCAAATTAATGGATTGTTTGTCAATACAGTGAAGATACAATGTTCTCCTAAATGATAGTCACAGTACAGAATAGTTTTCATTTGAAATAGGAGTCAATGTATATTCTATAACTTGGTCTATGAAGGGGATCAGATGAGGAAACACAGGTTCTTTCTGGAGTTAACTCATTCTACAAATGTCTAAATCGTGTATACAGTACTCTGGCCATACAGGTAGGACTAGGTTATTGAACAATGGCTGGGATACCTATAAGATAATTACTCTGGAGGGGAGAAAGGAGAATAGCTTAAATGGAGCCAACAATAAAAAAAAAAAAAAAAGAGAGAGATTTACAGCTCAGCTTAATTAAAATAAGGAGTAGGTAGAAGGCCATATCAAATCTCCATTTCATGGTAAAAAGACTAACCGGGGCCATATAAGCAATTATTTTAATTAAACATCTGAGTCTACATGGTGCTAACATAGCAATATATATATGAGAAAATACAGTTTTATTAAGTTTTCACAGCTGTCTACATAGTCACTGGAGAGCTACTGTTAACAGTGCTCCACTATTAAATTATATTTTCACTGCTAATGTCCTATTTTAAACCCTCACTTAATGAGATTAAATTTCTGAAAAATATAAAGAATATAGTTCAAAAGTAAGTTTGGAAAACATTCACATTTTACTAATAGTTGGATTTATTTTTCAAGGTTAGCACTGTTCTGTAATATTTGTCAAACAATGTCCAATGCCCCAACTAAGTTCTGCTATGTTTAGCTTTTTTCATATATTGTTATTCTAAAACATTAAAAACTGTAAAGTGCATAGCATTAAATATCATGCAACTTATTTTAAGGTAGCAGGTGTTGAGTTTGAAGTAGCAATCACAATTCATCATCCCATTATTTCCCACTGGTTCTGCAAGCTTCATTTACCTTTTTATGTGGTACATTTTGGGTACTCAAACAGGAAACCAAATCCAACTCAGAAGTCCAAACTCGCCTGGTTTTGTAACTTCTTTGTGCTTCGGTTTCCTGCTGTAACTCATTATATTTGGCATTTATCGCATAAGTATATTGCGACTATTTGCGTCACAAAAACTAATTACACATCATAGGCAAGCTTATATATTCATAAGTGTGCTGGTTTTGGCTGGGAATTTTCTTCATAGTACCTAGTATGGGGCTATGTTTTGGATTTGTGCTGGAGACAGTGTTGATAATACAGGAATGTTTTCGTTATTGCTGAGCAGTGCTTACACAGAGTCAAGGCCTTTTCAGCTTCTCACACCACCCCACCAGCAAGTAGGCTGGGGGTGCACAAGAAGTTGAGAGGGGACACAGCTGGGACAGCTGACCCCAAATGACCAAAGGGATATTCCAGACCATATAACGTCATGCTCAGCATATAAAGCTGGGGGAAGAAGGAGGAAGTGGGGGACGTTGGGAGTGATGGCGTTTTGTCTTCCCAAGTAACTGTTACGCGTGATGGAGCCCTGCTTTCCTGGAGATGGCTGAACACCTGCCTGCCGATGGGAAGTAGTGAATGAATTCCTTGCTTTGCTTTGCTTGCGTGCGTGGCTTTTGCTTTACCTATTAAACTGTCTTTATCTCAACCCATGAGTTTTCTCACTTTTACCCTTCTGATTCTTTCCCCCATCCCACCGTGGGGGAGTGAGAGAGCGGCTGTGTGGTGCTTAGTTGCCGGCTGGGGTTAAACCATAACAATAAGCTAGTTTATATATTCATAAGCTGTAGTTTATGTATTGCTCTATGTACTACTGTATTATGGCATATGACTCAGCCTTCCTTTAGGCTGCTCTTGCTCTATGTAGTAAAGAACTGGGATGCCAGCTGAGCTCAGAACCTTGTTACTAAAAATGCGTCAAGCGGGTCAGTCAGGATGCGAAGCCAAAAAAAGGAACTGCTGCAAAACTGTTTTGTGGTAGCTGATCTGTGCTCACAGAAGCAGCCTGCGACCTGAAATACATATCGCTGTAGCACTTCAGACCCACTGCTTCTGGCTTCTCACTGCCTGAGTGACAGGATAGGGTATATCTGTGGTCTCTCTGCATGAAACAGCCATTTTTGGATGATAAGAAAGGCAGTTCATTTACTGCCATTCAGCTCCTGCAGGCTGGACTGGTTTTCCTTAGTACAGACTCTTTACCTACCAAGTCTGTAATCAGTCTGTGCTGACTGAAGTTTCTAGAAACTCACCCCAAGGCAATCAGTGACAGCGCTTAACTGCCCAAGCCTGTCTCATTCTGTTCTTTCTGTGTAAATTCCTGAATTATTAAAATTGTATTAATAGAATCTATTTGGATTGTTCATCTTAAGGGTTTTCTTAAGAATGAAGTGAATTTGGAAGTATGAAACTGCATTAGCTGGGTTTTTCTTCAGTTATTGTTCTACAAGTGATTTAATATTTATGAGAAAATGTGAATCTTTTACCTGGAAAGTGCTATATGAGTGTGAAGAAAGTTTTTAAATTAACATAACCTAAATACCTAGTGTTATAATGTATGCAGTGAAAATTTTCAAGCAAATCCAAATTTAAAACCTGAACTGATGCTATCTTCCTCATGCAGAATTTGCACTTTTATTACGTACTGTCTTAATGCTCTTACTGATGTGAAATAGGATAAAATCTCAGAGATTTCTGAGTATTGTCAAATACACTACTTCAAATCAATGCTTCTTCACTTTCAACTATAACGACCTGAACACCTGTTGGAATACAGTCAATGGCTGACGAGCCAATGGTACAAGGACCAACAAAAGGCTAATTTTATTTTGTTTGGTGTTTTGCACTGTGTGAGACTGCAATTACAGATCATTTGCTGTGGCAGGGATTACATACAGCATCAAACCTGTGAGCAAAACTGAACTTATACAATTCAGTACCAAGACACCTGAAGAAATCAGTATAGTGGATACAGGAATCTGCATTGATCAGTTTGCACAGTGAACACAGATTATCACAAAATAACTGCATAAGCTGATGCTCTAAATATTGGAAGTGTCCATCACAGGAAAGTTAGGTTCGTCACATAAATGAAACAGAACAAAGGAACTTCTCTATAGGATTTCAGAAAATTAATGACAAGTAATTACTTAAAATTTCAGACTCCTTTGAAGTAAATATTATCCTCCATACAATAATTTTCTTACTGACAACAGAAATATAACCTTCAGATAACATGTAGAAATGGAGACTTGAAAAAATGTGAAGTCTGTCATTGATTGCAGTTCCTGCAAAAGCTTTCCAGGCCACAACATATGATAAAGTTCGTTCTCCTTCTGAAACTTTTATTCGTGCAAGCAGTCCTCACTCACATAAATAACTACATTGAAGTTAATGGGTCTGCTAATGAACATACACACAAAGCCAGACCCCACTATATTTATCATCTCAGCTCCCTAGCCAATTGCTCCCGAGATGTAGAAAGAAAAAGATTAGCTTTTACATTGGATACTGTGAGTCTGTGTAACACAGGTCTGTGGAAAAGTATGTCTATATTTAAAGCCTATACTGCTGCCTTTTAAAAAATCATGTTTAGGTAACTATTGGAAGATTAAAATACAGAGAATATTTTGATTGATATTGAACATAATAATCTGATTTAGGTCCATATCTAAAGCAATGCTCATGTTCGCATAAATGTAAATATCTTTCATAGTCCCCTTTAAAAAAAATTGTCATTGATAATCCTTCTGCTAGGTAGCAGTTAACCAGGGTATATGTGTGAGGGTCCCTATGGAAAATAAATACAGGCAATGTGTTGCTTTTTCTCCATGATATCTAGGAATGGACAAATTCTCACAATATTAAAAATTCAAATATTTTAATAGACTCAAGTATTTCTTCCCTACAACTTCTTATTAAAGAAAAATATCAACCACATAATGTAAACATAACACTGATTAAAACTTAATAGTGTCTGAGGGTACAGCTACTCTTGACTTCTAATCATTAATTGCTTAGCTTGCAGAGAGCAAGAAATAACTCACAAAACAGTCCCAATCCATGTAGAAAATCATTAGATTCAGTGCAGGGCAGGTGAATGCCACTGACATGTACTCTCCATCTCCCACAAAATCAGCTTTACTGTTTGTACTCTGGTCTCATAAGTGCATACAAGGTTCAAATTCTTTGTCTGGAGAACAAAAACAAGACACTTCATCCCCTCTGAAGTCCTAAGATCCCCTGGGCACATATAAATAACCCACTGTAGTCCATTATAAGTCAATTCATGGCTACTCCCATTCTCCACATTACATCTTTACAATTAATCTCACTTGTTGTAAATGTATTCCTACATAAGACATAGAAGAGGAAATGAACAATTGCTGATCATCACTTACCTTGGAGTGTAACAGGGAGTTGTTCAGTAATGTTGAGTATTTGCTGGAAGTTTCATGTGAAAACATCTACCTCTTGTGCCCAAAGCTGGAACTGCCACAGAAAAGACATTTTCATTAACTGTTCTAAAATAAAACTAAATATATATTATTTCCCTTTGACAATTGTACATACTAATAATATAGCTCTTTATGCTGTAAAGAAAATGTGGATCTGTGGACAGTCCTTTTCTGTCTATGGAATTATAAACATAAGTATAGAACATGTCAGGGCGCAGAGGGAGCTGGGGCCTCCCTGGGGACAAGGCCAGGCCAGGAAGTCAGTCCATGTAAAAGAAGTTTCAGAAGCACTGATTTTTAATGCAGCTAAGTTAAATTAAATGTCAAAGCTAAGTAGCTAAGTTTACGTCAAAAATCTCAAAGTAACTTTAAGTGCAATAAAAAAAAGTGCCTGATGAATGTAAATTTTTATTTTGCTGTTTGGAGGCTGTCCTGGTTTAGGCTGGGATAGAGTTAATTTTCTTCCTAGTAGCTGGTATAGGGCTATGGTTTGGATTTAGTATGAGAATAATGTTGATAACACACTGATGTTTTAGTTGTTGCTAAGTAGTGTTTACTCTAGTCAAGGACTTTTCAGCTTCCTGTGCCCTGCCAGGTGCGCAGGGGGCTGGGAGGGAGCGTGGCCAGGACGGCTGGCCCAGCTGGCCAATGGGCTATTCCATACCATATGACGTCATGCTCAGCATATAAGGCTGGGGGAAGAAGAAGGAAGGGGGGGACGTTCAGAGTGATGGCATTTGTCTTCCCAAGTAACCGTTACGCGTGATGGAGCCCTGCTTTCCTGGAAATGGCTGAACACCTGCCTGCCGATGGGAAGTAGTGAATGAATTCCTTGTTTTGCTTTGCTTGCGCACGCAGCTTTTGCTTTACCCATTAAACTGTCTTTATCTCAACCCACGAGTTTTCTCACTTTTACTCTTCTGATTCTCTCCCCCATCCCACCGGTGGGGAGTGAGCGAGCAGCTGTGTGGGGCTTAGTTGCCGGCTGGGGTTAAACCACAGCAGTCCTTTTTTGGAGGCTCGTCCAGGATTAGAATTTAATTTAATTTATATGGGTAGAAATGAGTAAACGATATCAAAATCTTTAGAGAATCAGATTTGGTGTCGTTAACATACAAGTTGTGGAGAGAATGGAAAGATTTTCTGTTGTGTATTCCTCCAATCCTTCTTCTAAAATCGTGTTTTCTAGGTAACTTTATTTCTGACTTCCCATTTTCTGTTCCATGTAAATTTCATACTACTTTTTCCCCTTACTGCTGTAGAAGAGATTTTCATGTACTACTTCTATGTCACAGGCTCAATTACAAAAACATAAGGAAGGTCATAGTGGGTCAGAACAAGAGGTCATCTCCTAGTCTCCTTTCTCCAAAGGAGAGTAAAAGTAGGGCAAAAATTTATAATACTTTTGAGAGCTCTCCCAGACTTTCTCAGTGTTTGGTGACAAATTTTCTCTGCATTTCTGTCATATGGGAAGTTGAGTGCCACGCAGAGAGACTAAAAAAGAGCAAACAATGAATAGAAATAAATTAAGAACAGTATTGATGAAAGTCTGAAGTATGGGAGAAGGGATGTCCTTCAGGCAGCCAAACTATTAAGTTCCTATGTAGCTTAAAGTTTAAACCTATTGCTGTTTCAGAAAGCCTGAAAGTTCTTCTCCATTTAGAAGTACTTTGCTGGTATACTCTGTTCTGGTGTTTGTAACTGCCTACCCCTTAAAATGAGAGTACCTGAATTTAGACACTTTCATTCCTTTCAATACTTAAAGGGGGCTTATAAGAAAGATGGGGACAGACTTTTTAGCAGGGCCTGTAGCAATAGGACAAGGGGCAATGGTTTTAAACTAAAAGAGGGTAGATTCAGACTAGATATAAGGAAGAAATTTTTCACGATGAGGGTGGTGAAACACTGGAACAGGTTGCCCAGAGAGGTGGTAGATGCCCTGGAAACATTCAAGGTCAGGTTGGATGGGGCTCTGAGCAACCTGATCTAGTGGAAGATGTCCCTGCCCACAGCAGGGGGGTTGGACTAGATGCCCTTTAAAGGTCCCTTCCAACCCAAACCATTTTATGGTTATATGATTATGATTAATTAGCAAGTGCTTGGGTAAAAGTAGCCTGCTTATAAAGGTACTAATTCTGCTTAAATTAATTTTTGCTGAAAAAGATCCTCCTCTTTTTTGAAAATCAACCACTTAAACAACTAGATTGGTAAAATGTGGATAAGAGGCAGAAAGCCATCAGAAGAAGCAAGCGTGAATGGGAGCCTGAGTGAATATAGAAAGAGGACTTCTGGGGCCGCAGATTTGCTGAAAAAGTGGCTTGGAAACTGCAGAAGGAAAGTGCTATTTGGTCTTTGTCTCTCTGTTTTCAGGGAATAGGACATTGTATACAAAGCTGCATCAAAGAAATGCTTTTCTCAAGGCAGAAGGCGGATGTTTGCTATCAAGGGTGAAATCTCTGGTGCTTTCATCTTCTTCCCCACTCCCCCAACTCCACATCTAAGTGAACATGTGCATGGGTGGAGTAGTGCTCTCCATTGCTCTGTGTTAACTTCTGCCCCAGAAGCAAAGCCCAGTGCACAAAGCTCTGCTGAGGAGAACCAGATGCAGACCACCCTGGCCATTGCATAGGTGTGGTATTCCCTGTTGTCCGAACTGCATTCCTCATCCCGCTCCCATACTCCCACTATCCAGACTAGTGTGCCAGGTTCATCTATGCTGCATGCTCAGTTTTGCAGTTTCAGAATAGCTGACACTCCTTCTGTGTGTCCCTGTAGAGCTGCTCCTTTTGTACAACACTGGCCATTACTTTGACTTTGCTTATCCCATCAATTTCTTCTTCTAATAAAAATAACAATGAAAAGCCTTGATTATTGGGTAGCAACTCAGACCAGTAACAAGCAACTATCTTTCACTGATGAACACCCAGTAAAAGGAGGTAATAGAAATGCAGCTATCTTCTTTCATTAGCATTTCATGAACCAGTCACTAATGATCAAAAGAAGGAAGAAATGCAGACATCAAAGGCTATAGAAGGAAAATTTTCTGATGAGAATGGTGTCAGAAGGTTTGCATGACATACTGGCAAATCTTTAAACACTTTATCAAGGTTTGAAAGGAAGTACATTATGTCTAGGACCTCTGCTTTTCTTAGCTGTTAGCTGCTTTTCTTAGTCGCTGGCTGCTTGTCTGATGTTCGAGTAATATCTCCAAAGATACTATTTCATTTCCAATGAACTATTCTAAGAAAGCTTTTCTCTTTTGAGTTCAATTATAGAACAAAGAGGTATAAAAGGCAAAATAGGATTTTGCCTCTTCAACATCATCATCTTATTTCATATTTCTTTCATAGGAAAATGAATGACTAAAGTAGCCTGGAATCTAGAAACAAAAATCTGGACCATAGTTTACTGCTACAGAGAAAAAAGAATTTCTGTGTAAGTCTCATTGGCTGTTTTGACTGAAGCGATGAGAAGGAGTGAACTCCTTCATGGGGCACTGGAACTAATAACTATGCAGCACCAAAGCCTTACAATTGAAGGACTAGACAACCAGCAAGCTGGGACTTGGTGTCCCTGAGAGCAGAACAGATGGGTCATCCTAGATGTAACATCTCAAGTACATTTTAAAGATAGACATAATAGCCCTATAAACATTTAACATTTTTAAAGACCTATCACAGTGGTTTGGCAGGGGTGAACACAAATTTTCTTTCACAACTTCAAAAGCAGAATGGCAAGCAAGACCTGAGGGGATAAATAAGACTGAAAACAAAGGATGTTTCTCTTCTCCTCTCAAATAAAACAGGAAGCCTCACTAAAGTTTCAGCTTTTGTGATCAGAATGGGACGTGTAGCCTGACTTGCCTCATATGTGGCATTCTTCAACTACAGATGTGGTAGAATGGTGTGTTCCCATTTCTTAGAAGAGGAAACTGAGAAATAGAAAGGTAGCATGACTTTAATTCCCATTCTAATGGACTACAAGTCTTTGGTAGAAGTTGAACCATAACATTAGATAATATATGTGCTAATTTATTTCATTACTCTTATTATTTCTTTCATATTGCATTGAAATTCCTAGTTACGGTGTATGGGCTGTTGGTGCTCCACAGAGGACTTCTGGGTGGTTCGTACAAACTTGGCTTATCACTTGCATTTTCTCATTTTTCAGCTGCTGAACTGTGTTATAAGACAGTGGGATATCCACACATTTACATAGCTGCAATAGGAATAGTGAACTGAAATATATCACATAAGAACAGTTGCACCTGCAAAGGTCCATCTAGCCCCAAAAACTTATATTTAAGTTTGACTAATACCAGATTCTTATGGAACAGTATCAGAACAAGGAGAGTACATAATGATACTTCTCTGTAATAAACCTGTGGTTCAGGAACTTCCTGAGCCAGAGATGCTATCTTTGTATTTAATAACCTTTTCTTCCATGAATTTGTCTTGTTGTTCTTTGAACTCATAAAAACTATGGCATCAGCAATATCCCATGGCAACTATTAAAATCCACATTTCAGTTGTGTTGTATGAAAAAAAATTCCTTTTGTTTTGGACCTACAATCTACGAGTTTCATTTGATGCCTCCTAGTCCTCCTAGCAGATGAGAAAATGAGTCATGTTCTCTGTGTGATTCATGATTTTATAGATCTCTATTATAAACAGATAGATCTCTATCGAATGTCTCTTTTCCAGGCTGCAGAGTTCAAGTCTATTTAGTTTTTTTTTCTCATATGTAAGTCATTCTTTATCTCGATCTCTCTGTATCGTTCAAAGTTTTGTTAAGTACATCATGAGATGTACTGACCAGGACTGACTACAAAGCTTCTGTATTTAAATGCAGCCTACATTATAAAAAAAGGTTGTGAATTCACATGCAAAATACCTTTAACAGTAAGAGTTTATAAATATGCACTATATTTCCTTTATTTTAATCTTTCAAATTATAAATGTGAGAAATCGACTTTTCTTCACATAACTTTTAAGGATGTTCCTTCTTAGCCATGTGAAAAAATGTCATATATTACAGTAATCCAGTAGCACTGAATAAGCCATATAAGGTGCCTAATCAGTAAAACGAATAAATATCAGAGACACACTCTGATATTTTCACAAAAATTTTCATGTACATTTATTTTTCAAAATTTTAATTTATAAATTCATAAATTTAATTTTAATATAATTATATTATCATAATTATAAATTTTATTACATTTTTATATTAAATAGAATAGAACAGAATAGAATAGAATAGTTCAGTTGGAAGGGACCTACAATGATCATCTAGTCCAACTGCCTGACCACTTCAGGGCTGACCAAAAATTAAAGCATGTTATTAAGGGCATTGTCCAGATGCCTCTTAAACACTGACCACCTCTCTAGGAAGCCTGTTCCAGTGTTTGACCACCCTCTCAGTAAAGAAATGCTTCCTAATGTCAAGTCTGAACCTCCCCTGGCGCAGCTTTGAACCATTCCCACATGTCCTATCACTGGATACCAGGGAGAAGAGATCAGCCCCTCCCTCTCCACTTCCCCTCCTCAGGAAGCTGCAGAGAGCAATGAGGTCACCCCTCAGCCTCCTTTTCTCCAAACTAGACAAACCCAGAGTCCTTAGCCACTCCTCATAGGACATTCCTTCCAGCCCTTTCACCAGCTTTGTTGCCCTCCTCTGGACACACATTCAAGGACCTGAACATCCTTCTTAAATTGTGGGGCCGAGAACTGCACACAATACTCAAGGTGAGGCCACACCAATGCTAAATACAGCGGGATAATCATCTCTCTTGACCGGCTGATTATGCTGTTTGATGCACCCCAGGATGTGGATTGCCCTCTTGGCAGCCAGGGCGCACTGCTGACTCATACTGAGCCTGCTGTCAACCAGCACCCCCAGATCCCTTATTTAATTAAATAAATTTAATTAAAATAAACGTAATTATAAATTTAATTATAATTTTATAATTTAAAAATTTATAAAAAAAATTTATTTTAAAATGAGAATTTTCACATAAATTCCCCTTAATTTAGATTGCCTAAAAATTTTTCAAAGACACGGGACATATACCTTGTCTGAGAGCTAACAGTTTATTATAGGAAAAAAATTCAGATTTAATTAAATAAGTGAGCTAGCTTTAGAATCACAGTCTGTAGGTTGCTGAGAAACCCTTATCTCATTCCAAGACAAGCCAGAGATATTAGAATCATAGAATCATTAAGGTTGGAAAAGACCTCTAAGATCATCGAGTCCAACTGTCAACCCAACACCACCATGCCCACTAAACCATGTCCCTAAGCGCCTCATCTACACGTCTTTTAAATACTTCCAGGGATGGTGACCCAATCACTTCCCTGGGCAGCCTTAGGCCGAAGTGAGCCTAACCAGGAATGAGTGGCAGAAGCACCCCATTGTGACTGGCCCAGAGGTTCCGTGCATCCTTGGCATAGACTACCTCAGGAGAGGGTATTTCAAGGACCCAAAAGGGTACCGGTGGGCTTTTGGTATAGCTGCCCTGGAGACGGAGGAAATTAAACAGCTGTCCACCTGGCCTGGTCTCTCAGAGGACCCATCTGTTGTGGGGTTGCTGAAGGTCAAAGAACAACAGGTGCCGATCGCTACCACAACAGTGCACCAGCAGCAATACCGCACCAACCGAGACTCCCTGATTCCCAACCATAAGCTGATTCGTCGACTGGAGAGCCAAGGAGTGATCAGCAAGACTCGCTCACCCTTTAACAGTCCCATATGGCCAGTGCGAAAGTCTAATGGAGAGTGGAGACTAACAGTAGACTACCGTGGCCTGAACGAAGTCATGCTGCCACCGAGTGCTGCCGTGCCGGACATGCTAGAACTTCAATACGAACTGGAGTGAAAGGCAGCCAAGTGTTATGCCACAAATGATAGTGTTAATGCGTTCTTCTCAATCCCTTTGGTGGCAGAGTGCAGGCCACAGTTTGCTTTCACCTGGAGGGGCGTCCAGTACACCTGGAACCGACTGCCCCAGGGGTGGAAACACAGCCCTACCATTTGCCATGGACTGATCCAGACTGCACTGGAACAGGGTGATGTTCCAGAATACCTGCAATATAAAGATGACATCATCGTATGGGGCAACACAGCAGAAGAAGTTTTCGAGAAAGGGGAGAGAATAGTCCAAATCCTTCTGAAGGCCGGCTTTGCCATAAAACAAAGTAAGGTCGAGGGACCTGCACAGGAGATCCAGTTTTTAGGAATAAAATGGCGAGATGGACATTGTCAAATCCCAATGGATGTGATCAACAAAATAACAGCCATGTCCCCACCTGTTAGCAAGAAGGAAACACAAGCTTTCTTAGGCATTGTGGGTTTTTGGAGAATGCATATTCCAGATTACAGTCAAATCGTAAACCCTCTCTACCAAGTGACCCGGAAGAAGAACGACTTCAAATGGGGCCCTGAGCAACAACAAGCCTTTGAACAAATTAAACGGGAGATAGTTCAGGCAGTAGCCCTTGGGCCAGTCTGGGCAGGACAAGATGTAAAGAATGTGCTCTACACCGCAGCCGGGGAGAATTGCCCTACCTAGAGCCTCTGGCAGAAAGCACCAGGGGAGACTCGAGGTCGACCCCTGGGGTTCTGGAGTCGGGGATACAGAGGATCCGAGGCCCGCTATACTCCAACTGAGAAGGAGATATTGGCAGCATATGAAGGGATTCGAGCTGCTTCGGAAGTGGTTGGTACTGAAGCACGGCTCCTCCTGGCACCCCGACTGCCAGTGCTGGGCTGGATGTTCAAAGGGAGGGTCCTCTCTACGCATCATGCAACTGATGCTATGTGGAGTAAGTGGGTCGCACTGATCATGCAACGGACCTGTCGTGGTTTAACCCCAGCCAGCAACTAAACACCACGCAGCTGCTTGCTAACCCCCCGCCCTCCGGTAGGATGGGGGAGAGAATCGGAAGGGCACAAATAGGTAAACTCGTGGGTTGAGATAAAAACAGTTTAATAATGGAAATAAAAAAAAGAACAGTAATAATAACATAATAAACATAATAATGATACCAACAACACTAACAGAATATACAAAGCAGGTGATGTACAATGCAACTTCTCACCGACCGCTAACCGCATGTCGCGAACGGGGGGGCGAGTCCCCCCCAATCCCAGGTTTTATACTGAGCATGATGTCACATGGTATAGAATACCCCATTGGCCAGCTGGGTCAGCTGCCCCAGGTATGCTCCCCCCAACCCCCGTCTTCGCATGCACTTGGCAGAGCATGGGAGGCCAAAAAGTCCCTGGTGCAAGCACCACCCAGCAACAACCAAAACATCAATGGGCCATCAATGCTCCTCTCATACCAAACCCAAAACACAGGACTCCCCCCGCCAGCGACTAGAAAGAAAGTTAACTCTGTCCCAGCCGGAACCAGAACAGGGGCTGAATAGGAAATCCCAGTCGCCCAGGAATCTTGGAAGTGATCACGAACTGGCCAGAATGCAAAGATTTTGGAATATCCCCAGAGGAGGAGGTGACGCGTGCTGAAGTGGCCCCACTGTATAATAAACTACCAGAAAATGAGAAGCAATATGCCCTGTTCACTGATGGGTCCTGTCGCCTTGTGGGAAAGCATCGGAGGTGGAAAGCTGCTGTATGGAGTCCTATACGCCAGGTCGCAGAAACTGCTGAAGGAGAAGATGAGTCAAGCCAGTTTGCAGAGGTGAAAGCCATCCAGCTGGCCTTGGACATTGCTGAATGAGAAAAATGGCCAGTACTTTATCTCTATACTGACTCATGGATGGTGGCAAATGCCCTGTGGGGGTGGTTGCAGCAGTGGAAGCAGAACAACTGGCAGAGCAGAGGTAAACCCATCTGGGCTGCCACACTGTGGCAAGATATTGCTGCCCGAGTAGAGAACCTGGTTGTAAAAGTACGTCATGTAGATGCCCACGTACCCAAGAGTCGGGCCACTGAGGAACATCAAAATAACCAGCAGGTGGACCAGGCTGCTAAGATTGAAGTGGCTGAGGTGGATCTGGACTGACAACATAAGGGTGAATTATTTATAGCTCGGTGGGCCCATGATGCCTCAGGCCATCAAGGAAGAGTTGCAACATATAGATGGGCTCGTGATCGAGGGGTGGACTTAACTATGGACGCTATTGCACAGGTTATCTATTAACATGAAACATGCACTGCAATCAAGCAAGCCAAGCGAGTAAGGCCTCTTTGGTATGGAGGACAATGGTTGAAATACAAATATGGGGAGGCCTGGCAGATTGATGATATCACACTCCCACAAACCCGCCACGGTAAGCGCTATGTGCTCACCATGGTGGAAGCAACCACCGCATGGCTGGAAATACATCCTCTGCCCCACGCCACCGCCCGGAACACCATCCTGGGCCTTGAAAAGCAAGTCCTGTGGCGACATGGCACCCCAGAGAGAACTGAGTCAGACAACGGGACTCCCTCATAGACACCTGGGCCAAAGAGCATGGCATTGAGTGGGTCTATCACATCCCCTATCATGCACCAGCCTCTGGGAAAATTGAACAATACAATGGACTGCTAAAGACTACGCTGAGAGCAATGGGTGGTGGGACATTCAAGCATTGGGATACACATTTAGCAGACGCCACCTGGGTAGTCAACACCAGGGGGATCTTTCAATCGAGCTGGCCCTGCCCAATCCAAACCCTTACGTACTGTAGAGGGGGATAAAGTCCCTGTCGTGCATATGAGAAATATGCTGGGGAAGACAGTCTGGGTTACTCCTGCCTCTGGCAAGGGAAAACCCATCCGTGGGATTGCTTTTGCTCAAGGACCTGGGTGCACTTGGTGGGTGATGAGAAAGGATGGGGAAATCCGGTGTGTACCTCAAGGGGATTTGATTTTGGGTGAAAATAGCCAATGAACTGCATTGTATGCTGTTAATTGCTATATAATACTGTTTGTCTTCACTTCTATGGTTGCTGTATGTCATATCAATGGTATTGCAGTAAGAATCATCCAGATTAATGAAGAAGGAACTCTAATGAAACCGAGCGAAGTGCAACGATGATAGAACCAGCACTGGCTTCAGGATGCAACAGTCCAACACCACACACCATCTCTCCTGCCCTGAAAGACTGTTATGACAGATGGAGCCCAAAGTCATGGACTAAATGAAATCAGTGGACATTTTAGAGGGATGGCCCATAGACCAAGGGAATGATATCTGTGTGTATATATCAAAAGGCAGGAAAAGTGGTTGTGATTAATTGGAATGTATTGGAAAATGTGAGACCTGGGCATGACGTAGATGGTATAGAATAAGGGGTGGATACTGTCCTGGTTTCAGCTGGGATAGAGTTAATTTTCTTCCTAGTAGCTGGTATAGTGCTGTGTTTTGGGTTTAGTATGAGAATAATGTTGATGACACACTGATGTTTTCAGTTGTTGCTAAGTAGTGCTTACACTGAGTCAAGGATTTTTCAGCTTCCCATGCTCTGCCAGGTGCACAAGAAGCTCGGAGGGAGCATAGCCAGGACAGCTAACCCAAACTGGCCAATGGGGTATTCCATACCATATGTTGTCATGCTCAGTATATAAGCTGGGGGGAGTTGGCCGGGGGCAGCTATCGCTGCTTGGGGACTGGCTGGGCGTTGGTCAGCGGGTGGTGAGCTGTTTCATCACTTGTTTTTACAGGGTTTTGTTCTCCTCTCTCCCTCCCCCTCTCTCCCTTTTGTTGTTTTAAATTCATTACAATTTATTATTATTTTTATTTTATTTCATTTCAGGTATTAAACTGTTCTTATCTCAACCCAAGAGTTTTCTTACTTTTGTTCTTCTTATTTTCTCCCCCATCCCACCGGGGAGGGGAGGGCGAGTGAGCGGCTGTCTGGTACTGTGGTTGCCGACTGGGGTTAAACCGTGACAGTCAGCTTTAAATTTTATAACAAGGCTTTACTAGATTGATTTTTTTTTTGTCTTCTCCATAAGCAATGCCCTTTGCTCAATGAGTGCGCAGTGAGCAAATGCAGTCATAAATAGCTGCTGCTGCTAGATATTTAAAGCAGATCTTAACAACTGTATCTTTAATGACTTAGAAATATATGATACCGTGGAGCTGGTGATGTGTAGTTAGCACTGACTGCTGTAGTCCTTGATGGTCTTAGGCTAAGTTGATCAGGCTCAAGAGCTCTTCCTTCTTCTGTTGCCCTGTTCCCAGTTCCAGAATTTGTTCTCTTTTCAGTTGTTTGGTCTTTTAGCCAGTTCCCAGTCATAGAATCAGTGTCATTTAGGTTGGAAAAGACCTCTAAGATCATTGAGTCCAACCATAAACCTAACACTGCCAAGTCCACCACTAAACCATGTCCCTAAGCACCACGTCTATACGTCTTTTAAATACCTCCAGGGATGGTGACTCAACCACTTCCCTGGGCAGCCTGTTCCAAGGCTTGACAACCCTTTCAGTGATGAAATTTTTCCTAATATCCAATCTAAACCTCCCCTGGCACAACTTGAGGCTGTTTCCTGTGTCCTATCGCTAGTTACTTGGGAGAAGAGACCGACACCCACCTCGCTACAACCTCCTTCCAGGTAGTTGTAGAGCGCGATGAGGCCTCCCCTCAGCCTCCTCTTCTCCAGACTAAACAGTCCCAGTTCCCTCAGCCGCTCCTCATAAGGCTTGTGCTCCAGACCCTTCACCAGCTTCGTCGCCCTTCTCTGGACACGCTCCAGCAACTCAATGTCCTTCTTGTAGTGAGGGGCCCAAAATGGAACACAGTATTCGAGGTGCGGCCTCACCAGTGCCGAGTACAGGGGCACTATCACCTCCCTACTCCTGCTGGCCACACTATTTCTGATACAAGCCAGGATGCTATTGGCCTTCTTGGCCGCCTGGGCACACTGCTGGCTCATGTTCAGCCGGCTGATGACCACCACCCCCAGGTCCTTTTCCGACAGGCAGCTTTCCAGACATTCTTCCCCAAGCCTGTAGTGTTGCATGGGGTTGTTGTGACCCAAGTGCAGGAGTGCACTCGATCCCCTTGTCCAGATTATTGATAAAGGTATTAAACAGAACTGGCCCCAATACTGAGCCCTGGGGAACACCAGTTGTGACCGGCCACCAACTGGTTTTAACTCCATTCACCACAACTCTTTGGGCTCAGCCATCCAGCCAGTTTTTTACCCAGCAAAGAGTGCACCTGTCCAAGCCATGAGCAGCCAGTTTCTCCAGGAGAATACTGTGGGAAATGGTGTCCTTGGCTTCTGTCCCTGTTCTACACACTGTGCAATGCTGGAAGAGCATTACTTTCCCAGATGGTAGCAGGCAACTTCTGTTTCTTGGATATCTTATTCCTTGCTCAGCCGTTGCTTCATTTCTTAAAGTCAAAACAGTCTTCTAGCTCATAAGGTTGGCCATTACTTGACTCTCAGTGAGATGTTTGAATTACTGGATCCTCTGTTTTCAGTCTGTTCCGTATTTTCAAGGTATTTGCTATTATCCTGTGTTTAAACTGTCTCATAACAAGACACCTGGTACCAACCTCTGGTTCACATAACAAGCTGAAACAACGAGCTTTACAGGCCAGGACTGGCACCTTGCACAATTAGCATAAGGCATGTAGCAGTGGTGATAATGTTCTTGCTGGGCACAAAGATGCTTGTGTGTTATCAGCTGTGTGCTTATGTTTAGTGAGTTCTCAGGGATGAGATGTATTTCCAGAGATATAAAGGCTTCCTCTAGCCTTATTAGGGGAGAAAGGAACTCCACTGTCATAGTATTGTTTAATGTGTCTCACCAGAACATTCATTTTCACTAATTTTAGGTAGGGGGGAAAAGCTGTGCAGACCAATAGTTTTCTTGCTCTTTTAGTAGACTTAAGAGGCTGAACCTTCAATTGTCCATATAAGTGTGATGGAAAACTACCAGGAGAACACTACTTATGGCTCCTTTTGCTGCTTCTTCCTCCTATAAGGTGGTTTGCAAACTCTCTCCCGGGGAGAAGGAAATTCATTACAAATAAAAACAAATCTGTCCTGCAGAGAATGACTGTTTTAACAAAGTAGTTTCAAGCATGGGAGTAGTCCGGTTTTGATCTTTCCACTCCCCCTCTTATATGAAAGTGTCTAAGCCTACCTTCAGCTAAAACATGTATGTATGGTTTTAATGATCAATGATGTCTTTTTTTTTTGTCAGTACGTTATTTTGTATGTTTTTTCCTTACATGCATACCATAAAATAGTTGCAATATTTGCAAGATTATGAGCAATACTGCTGGTTTAGAAATAAATATGAAGTGTATACAGAACCAAGTTATATTCTACTATATGCATGAAAACACAGTATCTGATATTTCTTTTAAAACATACATGTTTCCCCATCACGGAAACATGGTGGGATGAGTCACACGATTGGAGTGCTGCAATGGATGGCTATAAGCTCTTCAGAAGGGACAGGTGAGGAAGGAGAGGCGGTGGACTAGCCCTGTATGTTAGGGAATGCTTCGACTGTCTAGAGCTCGATGGTAGTGATGACGAGGTCGAATGCTTGTGGGTAAGGATGAGGGGGAAGGCCAACAAGGCAGATATCCTGCTGGGAGTCTGTTATAGACCACCTAGCCAGGATGAGGAGGCAGACGAAATATTCTACCAGAGGCTGGCAGGAGTCTCCCAGTCGCTAGCCCTTGTTCTCATGGGGGACTTCAACTTTCCGGATGTCTGCTGGAAATACCACATGGCAGAGAGGAAACAGTCTAGGAGGTTCCTGGAGTGTGTGGAGGATAACTTCCTGACACAGCTGGTAAGCGAGCCCACCAGGGGAGATGCCTCGCTTGACCTGCTGTTCACGAACAGAGAAGGGCTGGTGGGAGATGTGGTGGTCGGAGGCCGGCTTGGGCTTAGCGACCATGAAATGGTAGAATTTTCGATACTTGGTGAAGTAAGGAGGGGGGTCAGCAAAACCGCTACCATGGACTTCCGGCGGGCGGACTTTGGCCTGCTCAGGACACTGGTCGAGAGGGTCCCTTGGGAGACAGTCCTGAAGGGCAAAGGGGTCCAGGAAGGCTGGACGTTCTTCAAGAAGGAAGTCTTAAAGGCGCAGGAGCGGGCTGTCCCCATGTGCCGCAAGAAGAACGGGCGGGGAAGGTGACCAGCCTGGCTGAACGGGGAGCTCTGGCTGGGACTCAGGGAAAAAAGGAGAGTTTATCACTTGTGGAAGAAGGGGCAGGCAACTCAGGAAGAGTACAGGGATCTCGTTAGGTCGTGCAGAGAGGAAATTAGAAAGGCAAAAGCCCAGCTAGAACTCAACCTGGCCACTGTCGTGAGAGACAACAAAAAATGCTTTTATAAGTATGTTAATGACAAAAGGAGAGCCAAGGAGAATCTCCATCCTCTATTAGATGCAGGGGGGAACGTTGCCACCAAGGACGAGGAAAAGGCTGAGGTACTCAACGCCGCCTTTGCCTCAGTCATTAGTAGTCAGAGTGGTTATTCTCAGGGTACTCAGCCCCCTGAGCTGGAAGACAAGGACGACGAGCAGGATAAACCCCCCATAATTCAAGAGGATGAAGTTAATGACCTGCTACGCCACCTGGACGTTCACAAGTCTATGGGGCCGGATGGGATCCACCCGAGGGTACTGAGGGAGCTGGCGGAGGAGCTTGCCAAGCCACTCTCCATCATTTACCAGCAGTCCTGGTTAACAGGGGAGGTCCCGGACGACTGGAGGCTCGCCAATGTGACTCCCATCTACAAGAAGGGCCGGAGGGAGGATCCGGGGAACTACAGACTGGTCAGCCTGACCTCGGTGCCGGGGAAGATCATGGAGCGGTTGGTTTTGAGGGTGCTCACGAGCCATGTCCAGGACAACCAGGGGATCAGGCCCAGCCAGCACGGGTTCATGGAAGGCAGGTCCTGCTTGACCAACCTGATCTCCTTCTATGACCAGGTGACCCGCCTAGTGGATGAGGGAAAGGCAGTGGATGTGGTCTACTTGGACTTCAGTAAGGCCTTTGACACTGTCTCCCACAGCATTCTCCTAGAGAAGCTGGCGGCTCACGGCCTAGACAGGTACACTCTTCGCTGGGTAAAAAACTGGCTGGACGGCCGAGCCCAGAGAGTTGTGGTCAACGGAGTTAAATCCAGTTGGCGGCCGGTCACGAGCAGTGTTCCCCAGGGCTCAGTTTTGGGGCCGGTCTTGTTCAATATCTTTATCGATGATCTGGATGAGGGGATTGAGTGCTCCCTCAGTAAGTTTGCAGACGAGACCAAGCTGGGCGGGAGTGTTGATCTGCTCGAGGGTAGGAAGGCTCTGCAGAGGGACCTGGACAGGCTGGATCGATGGGCCGAGGCCAACTGTATGAGGTTCAACAAGGCCAAGTGCCGGGTCCTGCACTTCGGCCACAACAACCCCAGGCAACGCTACAGGCTTGGGGAAGAGTGGCTGGAAAGCTGCCCAGAGGAAAAGGACCTGGGGGTGCTGATTGACAGCCGGCTGAACATGAGCCGGCAGTGTGCCCAGGTGGCCAAGAAGGCCAACGGCATCCTGGCCTGTATCAGGAATAGTGTGGCCAGCAGGACTAGGGAGGTGATCGTGCCCCTGTACTTGGCACTGGTGAGGCCGCACCTCGAATACTGTGTTCCGTTTTGGGCCCCTCACTACAAGAAGGACATGGAGGTGCTGGAGCGTGTCCAGAGGAGGGCAACGAAGCTGGTGAAGGGCCTGGAGCACAAGCCTTATGCAGAGCGGCTGAGGGAACTGGGGTTGTTTAGTCTGGAGAAGAGGAGGCTGAGGGGAGACCTCATTGCGCTCTACAACTACCTGGAAGGAGGTTGTAGTGAGGTGGGTGTTGGTCTCTTCTGCCAAGTAACTAGCGATAGGACAAGAGGAAATGGCCTCAAGTTGCACCAAGGGAGGTTTAGATTGGACATTAGGAGAAATTTCTTTACTGAAAGAGTGGTCAGGCCTTGGAACAGGCTGCCCAGGGAAGTGGTTGAGTCACCATCCCTGGAGGTATTTAAAAGACGTTTAGATAAGGCCCTTAGGGACATGGTGTAGTGGGCATGGTGTGTTGGGTTGACGGTTGGACACGATGATCTTAGAGGTCTTTTCCAACCTGTATGATTCTATGATTCTATGATTCTATGATTCTATACACTGATATTACAACCACCAATATATTCTTGTTACTAGGTCTTGAAACCTGATCTTTCTGCTCCTCTGAACTTCTCATCTGGGAAAAATCTCAGCGGAATTTCGTTCCTGAAGATTTCGGAGCATAAATTTAGGAAACAAATTCATGTGCCTGATTTCCCACAGAGAAATGCATGCATGTCTCTGTGTGTCATTAAAAAAAAAAAGTTTAGTACACTCTGTCTTATGCACAGCATCTATATTTTGTAGGGACAGAACCACACACAGACTTGTGGACATTATGTAGAGCTTCTTCTAGAATGAAAGTTTCTGTCTGTGCAGGAACTTCAGGTATATAAGACAACATAACTGGAGAACATCTAGGCGCAGCAGCAAAAGTGACATGATAGACCTTAGTCTTGGAAAGAATCATTATTTTCTTTCAGGTTAATGATCCATGGGCTAAGGAGGATTTACGCTAATCATTATGACTTAATGAGTCAAAATACACTCTCTTAAAACATCCTAAATACATATTTACATGGTACACTGGAGCTATTATAGTTTGTCAGTTAAATAATGCAAGTAATGCAGAGAGTCATACTGTTACAGCCTATCAGGAAAGCCTAACCTTAAGGTTCATCCTTATTTCTGAATAACATAACTTCTGTTGCATCAAGATGAGATGATTAATAATATTTTATTCTATGATACTTCTCTGCAGTGCATCTTGCTACTAAGTTCTACTTGACCCCAGTCATTCTGAATCTGACATTTATTACAAAGACCGCCCAGTGCTGATAGCAGTGGTTTAATTTAAATTCTTAGTTAAAAACCCTTGAAACTCATACAGTGTGCTTAGTTTTTAGTTTGTAACTTACTGTGCTTAAATACAGCTGCAAAAAATAGTTTAAGATGTTAAGTTGGTTAAAATAAAATGCCGTGCTGGACAGCTTCTCTTAGCTGTGCTGGACAGCTTCTCTTAAACCCTTTTGAAAGGTTCATTCAGTGATAGCTTGAGCTTCAACTACCTTCTTTCTTCTTCTAGCTTATTTCTTCTAACCTTCTCCAAACATACAGTTTGTCAAAGTATTGCCTGGTTTCATGTTTTCTTGCTTTTGTTGCATGAGATCCTAGTTCTTTATGCCTTTAATGTGTTTTATCAATGAGATACACAGACCTGTGAGTTTGGAATGCAAAGTTTAATCAGCTGTATAACGTTGAGCAGTGGTGGGAATGACATGGTTATGAAAAGCAGTAACTGCAGTTGCAAAACTCATGTTCCTGTGTTGGATCCCTGCATATTTGATTGTCTTAGTGAACTCTTGTCCTTTCCAATTAGCTTGATGTTTGGCTGACTGGATCCTGTCCTTGCCCGTAGCTGGGGGTGCTCTGTTCTGAGTGAGTCCGTATTTGGCACACTGTAACTTGAAGATGTGTAACATGTTCATGAAATTCTAGGTTTTCTAACCTGGACGTGAATTAGATCTAAGAGATGGGAGAGTTTTTCAGCTGAAGTGTATGTTGAAGTATTTTATTCCTTCTAATGTACTTGTTTTTTATAATTAACTTCCTCCTGAAGCTGTTCATACAAGGGCCGAAGCTAAACTGGGGTTTTGTTGTTTGTGCTCTTTATTGAGACAATTTTGTTTACTACATGCCCTATTTTCAGACTTCTCTGAGATCAAATATGAAAACTTTCTTCCTTTTTTAAAAAAAAAATTACAGTGGGTTGACTGATCTTGCTTTTACCTTTGTTCTTTTTTGTTCCGTATAAACACTCTAAGGCCTTTTGTGTTTAACTTGCTATGGAAAACAACCTTGCTTTGTTTTTAGTGTGATGTCTATTTGATTCCCCCCCCCCTTCTCCTTGGTTCTATTGCACACCAAAATTGTTCCTGGGAAAAGGAACAGGACTTAAACTTGTATAACTTCTCCTGATTTTTTTTTTTTGATAGCAGCTCCCAAAAGGCAATTCTGTAAAGCTTTTCAGATTAGCAAGATCTCTGTTTTAAGTAATTTTTAAAGCATTAAAAATGGTTTGCAGTCTGATATGGTAAAGTCCAGTTTGTTGATTCCACCCCCCAAACTTATAACTGGCCAGCACTCAGGGGTTTTGTTGTATGGATAGCATCCTGCAAAGTCTAGTAGTTAACAAAAAAAATATCAGACTTTATAGAAATCAAGTTTGAAATACAGATCTGGAATAAATGTCTGTCTTCTCTTTTTTTAAAAAAAGAAAAAAACCCACCAAACCAAAACACCCTAATAAATGATATTATTACATTTTTATTTTTTGTTTTAGATGATTGCAAAGGGAAAAAATGCTTCTGAGCTGTTTCCTGCTGTTGTGAAGAATGTTGCCAGTAAAAATATTGAGGTATTCCTATAGCTCATTAAGCATACTGTTATGGAAGATCTGTTTATGAAAATTTTATCTAATTGTATCTGACTTCAACATAAACCATAAAATACCTCTAATTTTTTTTTTACTAGAATTTCTCAGGGTTTAATTTCAATGACAGCATTATGGAAATAGTTTAATGTGTAAATAAAGGAAACCTACTAGGTGATTAGGAGGAGAATAATAACTATTTACACTTAAAATGATTGATTAGAGAGTTTGTGGAAGCATGTGGTGGTAATTACATCCTTCTGAAAAAAGGTACTATCATTTGAGTGGGGATTGTGCTACATTGTATTTGAAAACACATTGCAGATCAATGCTGAGAGGTAAGGGTTGGGTAAAAAAATTTTCACTGTGCTAGTCATGTATATTTATAAAAATGGAGTCTCTCAGCATTAGGATTGCAGAATGAGATCACTTTAATTCAATTAAATAAGTCTCTGTAGGAATTCATGATTAGACAAATTGTGATGTTACTAATAAAGTGTGTTTAAAATAATGTTTTGTTCCACAATACTTAAATGTTGGTTCTTTTGATAATTTAGTTTAGAGATTTTTTTTTTATGCTTTATTAATGTGAATGCCTGTGATTCCAGAAGATTACAGAAAAGTAGGTTTCAAATCTCAGAATCTTTTGGAAAGATGTGACTGTTGGAGGGGGGAAATAGGTCCTATCTTGAGCAGAGAAGAAATTTTTGCTAATATGCAGTGTAATTCCAAATCTTTGGGTTACTTTTATTTATGTTTTACAAGATATGGAGACATTAAACCAATATCATACACACATCTTGGGAATATGCCCTTACTCATTTATTTTGTATGAAGAATTGTGGAAGGAGTTATATGAAGGGGCAGACAAGAATAATTTAAACTTCCTATAAAAGCAGCTGATGAAGAACCTGAGTCAGAATCATCTGTGATAGGAGTTAATTTCTTGAGACAAGTTGCTTGACTAAATTTATTCAACTTGCACTGAATTGTGTGACTTTGGATTAATTAAAAGATGACTTGTTTAATAAGTGTTTTCAGTACTTTCATAGATAAAAACAATAGCAGAAATATAAGTTTTCTTTCTGGCTGTTTACCATCCATTTTATTTTAGCAGCATATGTGTCTGTTTTTGCCCCAATATCAGGTGTTAGACACAAAGTAGCTTGCTTCTGTATCTTTTTTTCTAATAAGAAAGCAAGAAAAAAAATCCATCTTAGACTAGTGAAAATTTAAAAAAAAAAAAATGGAGATTGACTGCCTTCAACTATGTGTTTAAATCCATAGGCTTACTGTGTGGCTCGAGGAAATCTAAAGCAGCATCTGCATTAGAAAGTTGTACAACCAGAGGCTTTATAAATAAAATGTTACTCTGATGCTCACTGCCAGTACTATGCATACACTGTCAGCTCTAGTGCAGAGGTGTCAGAGTTATAGTTGATTTGACAAATGAAACTTGGTTGAAAATAACATCTGTAAGTTTGCAGTTCCAGACAGCATAGTGACCAACAAGCATCAGTTTGAGGATAGCAGAGCAAGTATGCAATGGTATTAGTTAATTCCTACTGCACAGGATCATAATTTTGGAAAAATGCAGGAAATAATGGTTGGAAACACTGGGTTTTAAGAAAAGTCAATTGAATGCATATTCCAGTTCTTCCCTCCTCTCCTGGAAATATGTACTTCAGCCCTCTATTATGAATGTGAACAAAAAGTTGCTTTTTTGCTGGCTTATGCCACTGAAGATTATATTTCCTGCAATGATGACTTCAGCAAACTCCTATTGTTCCCTAATGTGCTGCGATATAGCAGGTCAGATAAGCCTGCTTTCTTCCTTATTTTATGCTGATGGATAGTAATAGTCAAGTTTGAGCCTAATTTTAGCTTTAAAGAAGTTCTTATTTAGTTACTACTTTAAAACTTTGCTTTTTCCATTCTTTGAAAGAATGCATATATTTGACTGAGGCCAAATACTGAGCTCTGGTAAGTCAAGGAGGCATAAGTGTGCAAAGATGACAAATCAGTCTTTCAGAACTTATTGTATTTAAATAATTTTAGAGATTGTAACTGCACTTTTAATAATAGGTGATAAAAGGAAAAGGGGCAAAGAATCATATTTTCTATTTTAGTTTAAGATGGGAAACATACATGGACTAGTTAAATATATTCTCTTCCTCTTTAACTTGTGTTTGTAAGTTATGAGTACTCTAAGTCCGGTTTTGAACAGATATACCTTAAACCAAAGAGGAATGCCTGAAACAATATTCATCTTGAGTGCTTTTAACTGTTAGGGCTGGAACTGCCAGTCCAACAGAGGCAAGACTGCCCCAGCTCAAGGCTTCCAGTCCAACTGGTAGTGAGGCTGGGAATGTATTCCTGGTAGGTGTGTGCACATACACACACCCTTGTATGTCTTGTGTGTGTATACACGCACACAACACATACAGATGTGCAGAGGCAGCCACATAAATTGACACAGGGTACTCGCATGAACACAAACAGCACCAACAGCTTGGCAGTTCAAGATGAAGGTCTGCTAGTGGGAATGTATGCATACATATGTACAGTGTGGATCCATCCAACAGCTGGGCTCAGACAGTATCTGCCCAGTAGCTAGCACCTGGACGTATGAGCCCCTGAGGCTGCAGCCCTATTTCAGTTGCTGGTACAAACTGCTATACACATGTAGTCCAGGATTCCCATGGTCCCCCAATAGCTACCCACTCATGGTCTTGCCCTTAAAGATGCAGGTGCATGTGTGCACACACAACTGGACCCAGCCAGAACTCCACTGGTCTTCTACTAGCCAACCCCCCATGGTCGTGCCCTTAGAGATGCACACAAACACATGGTTCTTGCCCCTAGAGACCCACAGACTTGTCTGGTCTCTCTGGCAGCTAGATGGGATTCCCCTGGTCCACCCTGTAGCCACCTCCTTCTGTGGTCTCATCCTTAGATTACCCACCAACACCTACCTGGTTCCCAGGCCACTTCACCTACTTGCCAGCTAGTGCAGCTAGTGTGGCCAGCAGGACTAGGGAAGCGATCATCTCCCTGTACTCAGCACTGGTGAGGCCGCACCTTGAATACTGTGTTCAGTTTTGGGCCCCTCACTACAAGAAAGGCATTGAGGTTCTGGAGTGTGTCCAAAGAAGAGCAACGAAGCTGGTGAAGGGCCTGGAGCACAAGCCTTATGCAGAGCGGCTGAGGGAACTGGGGTTGTTTAGCCTGGAGAAAAGGAGGCTGAGGGGAGACCTTATCGCTCTCTACAACTACCTGAAAGGAGGTTGTAGCGAGGTGGGTGTTGGTCTCTTCTCCCAAGTAACTAGCGATAGGACGAGAGGAAACAGCCTCAAGTTGCGCCAAGGGAGGTTTAGATTGGATATTAGGAAATATTTCTTCACCGAAAGGGTTGTCAAGCCTTGGAACAGGCTGCCCAGGGAAGTGGTTGAGTCACCATCCCTGGAGGTATTTAAAAGACATGTAGATGTGGCACTTAGGGACATGGTTTAGTGGTGGACTTGGCAGTGTTAGGTTTATGGTTGGACTTGATGATCTTAAAGGTCTTTTCCAACCTAAATGATTCTATGATTCTATCTACTCACACACCTGCACTCATTCTAGTCACTGGCACCATGGACACATGGGCTGGCACTTTTTCACACACTCCAGTCTCTCCAGTTGCTTGTACCCATGCTCATGGGCCCTCTGGCCTCTGGTCCCAGCCCAGGTGCTGGCACCATGGACATAGGGACCCCTATGACCTGAGGTCCCATTCCAGTTGCTGCAGTTGCACTTAAGTCCGCTCACTCTGGTCTCTCTAGTTGCTGGTGCACATGGACATATGGGTCCTTCAACCTGTGCCCTGATTCCAGTTGCTGGCACATACATGTACCTTCACACTGAATAGAGAATACCTCACCAAGGAAAATAGTTAAAAATGGAATTTATTGAGGAAAATACAACAGACACTGCTGATCAGGTGCAGGGCATGGAAGGACAAGTGTACCAAGCAGCAAACTGTTTAGATGTGACTGGCTGGTTTTATCTGCTTATCCTTCTATTTTTATCTGCTTATCCTTCCCTTTCCTTGCCTTTGGTTCCTCCCCAAAACAACCCATGATAAGTCCTGTGCAATCCTAAAATACTCTTCCTCTGCATCTCATAATGTGTCCCATACCATTAGGCAGCAAAGCTCCTCAGTCTGAAAGGCGCTCTAGTGTTGACTCTTGATGGGTTTCATACTTGAACTCTGGGGCTGAGTCCTAAATTTGGGTTCCCTCCTTCTGCTGTGCCTCTGCACCTCTGGTCTTGTGGAGATGGACTGATGGCTCCTGTCATGGGCTCTGGAGAAGCTAGGGCAGGGTATTATTCCCCCCCCCAGCTCCTTTGTGGGTGTGCAGATGAGGTTTTATCACATAACCTAACATTAATTAGCAGAAGCCTTTCACTGTATTTTATGGGTCTTTCCTTATATTTTAAAACAAATAGACAGTTATGTGAATTCACATGCCTTCCTCTATGCTGTGGTTAAAGTTCCCTCATTATTTATTCTTCCACCGTTTAGTGCTAACATATGCATGTGGGAGGAGACTGTTAAACTGAAAAGAGATCAGGGCAGTCAGAAAAGCTAGCTGACTAATTTATCTTCTTTATCAAGGTTAGTTAGGTGACAAGTTGTTAGCACTTCTGGGTCTCAGAAACCTTTATCATGGTCCAGTTTTTAGGATACTTTTGAAATTATAAGAGATTACTGGGTTAAGTCAGATTCTTAGTACATTGATCCTGATACTGTTTTCTGAAACAGTTTTGCCAATTTTTTCCAGTCCTTAAGAATACTTACAGAAATCTGTCCGTACAAATTGCTACAATGTAGTAGCATAAAATATATCAGTTTATCTGAGTGACTTTCCTGCCCAGAAATGGCTGCTGTTGTTTTGTTTGTGTTGTTTTTTTTTTTTAATCAGGGCTGAATGCTCTGATACAGAGAAATGGAGGTGAAGAAGCAGTAGAACATGTTCATTTGTCTTAAGAGAAGCAAAGGGCATCTTATTGCTTACAGAAGTGCCCTGTGATTTTTGTTTTTGTAAGTACACACTGACCTCAACTTGATTATGTGCGTCGTGTCATGGATGGTAAGGATACAAAAAGTGACCTAATAAATAATTGATGGTATAGAACAAAAATAAATCTTGGTCAATAACTCATGGAGTTTGATGTGCTTATATTGATAAACTAATTAAACAAATCTGCCTGTGTTCTTCAAGCCTAGTGTGCCCCTGTTATGATTAGTTTTATAGAAAGGAGCATTTTAACATTGAATGAAGGTAAATGATAAAAGAACAGTGTAGTCACGAAGCTCTAAATGCTTCCATTTCTAGTCACAGAGTAGTTTCAAGGAAAGGAGACTTTCTTTGCATACCTGCAGTCATTCAGTGCATAGGCCTCTTGTGGTCAATGTTGATTGCTGTTTGTCTATAGCTGAACAACAAATAATTTAGTGTGGTGTAACCTTCTGTGATTTAATAATATGCTTTTTGCCAGAACTGGCACAAAGATACATCTTCTGATAGTGACAGTAATTATAGCACAGCTGTAGTTGAGGGTCTTTCAGAGTTTTCCATTATAAACCTCAATAGTCGGTTTACAACTCAAATGTAAAAAAAGTTTTCACTGCTTCCTGGGCATACAGTGGCCATGAGGGGGTAAAGTGAACTAAAATGAATATCCTCCTCCCCCAAAATCATACTGAGGTTTTCTTTATCTTTGAACATTGCACCCATTGTAGTATGCTTATATTGGTTACATATTTTGAATGCTTGTAGTCAGGCAAAGGTGGATATAATACCCTTTGCTTCTGTCCAAGACATAGTCAGAAGTGCTCTTTTTAATCAGATTTAAACAGTGTAAGTTACCACACTTCAGCTGGAAGTTATATTCTCTTTCAAACATGTTAAAGTACCCTGAAACTCAAAATCAATTAAAGTAAAACAGGCTGTATTGGGTTTGCGTGGCAAGGTTTTGGTAGCGGGGGTTACAGGGGTGGCTTCCATGAGAAGCTGCCAGAAGCTTCCCCCATGTCAGACAGAGCCAATGCCAACTGGCTCCAAGACGGACCCGCTGCTGGCCAAGGCTGAGCCTATCAGCAACAGTGGTAGCGCCTCTGTGATAACATATTTAAGAAGGGGAAAAAACTGCTGCACAACAGCAGCTGGGAGAGAGGAGTGAGCATATGTGAGAGAAACAACCCTGCAGACACCAAGGTCAGTGAAGGAAGAGGGGGAGGAGGTGCTCCAGACGCCAGAGCAGAGATTCCCCTGCAGCCAGTGGTGAAGACCATGGTGAGGCAGGCTGTCCCCCTGCAGCCCATGGAGGTTAATGGTGGAGCAGATATCCACCTGCAGCCCATGGAGGACCCCATGCCAGAGCAGGTGGAGGAGCCTGAAGGAGACTGTGACCCTGTGGGAAGCCTGTGCTGGAGCAGGCTCCTGGCAGGACCTGTGACCCCGTGGAGAGAGAGGAGCCCATGTTGGAGCAGGTTTGCTGGCAGGACTTGTGACCCCGTGGGGGACCCACACTGGAGCAGTCTGTTCCTGAAGGACTGCACCCTGTGGAAAGGACCCACGCTGGAGCAGTTTGTGAAGAACTGCAGCCTGTGGGAAGGACCCCATGCTGGAGAAGTTCGTGGAGGACTGTCTCCTGTGGGAGGGACCCCACACTGGAGCAGGGGAAGAGTGTGAGGAGTCCTCCCCCTGAGGAGGAAGGAGCGGCAGAGACAACGTGTGATGAACTGACTGCAACCCCCATTCCCTGTCCCCCTGCGCTGCTTGGGGGGAGGAGGTAGAGAAATCGGGAGTGAAATTGTGCCTGGGAAGAAGGGAGGGGTGGGGGGAAGGTGTTTTAAGATTTGGTTTTATTTCTCATTATCCTACTCTGATTTTGATTGGCAATAAATTAAATTAATTTCCCCAAGTCGAGTCTGTTTTGCCCGTGATGGTAATTGCTGACTGATCTCTCCCTGTCCTTATCTCGACCCATGAGCTTTTTGTTATATTTTCTCTCCCCTGTCCAGCTGAGGAGGGGGAGTGATAGAGCGGCTTGGTGGGCACCTGGCATCCAGCCAAGGTCAACCCACCACACGGGCTTATTGAAATCCTTGGCAATTGCAGTTTAACCTATTTTCCATAAGAAAAAAACACAAGGAGTGCTCAGGCCATCAGTCGCCACATGTCAACTTCTTAGATTATTCAAGTCTTTATTTACTAGTTGATAATATAAAGAAGTACTTTGTATTATTAGCCTTTATCTGACTGTATCATTAATTAGGTAATATTGCAGCACCTCAGGGAGTTTCTAATAAAAGAATTACAGTAAATCATAAGACATGTGAGAAGCGTGTGAGTACTCCAGTGATATATTAACTCTTCTTTTCCTTCAAAGAAGAAAATGTTGATGAAAATGTGCAATCTAGGACTTAGTTTTATAGAATTCCAAAACTTTCTGATAATGATGTTCTTTGTGTTTTTCTTTTCAGATAAAAAAGCTTTTATATGTTTATCTGATGCGTTATGCAGAGGAGCAGCAAGATCTAGCATTATTGTCCATCAGTACTTTCCAGTGTGCTTTAAAAGTGAGTGACTATTAAAGAACATTTCATGGAGAATTCTGAGCTGGTATCACAAAAATAAAAACATCTGTGCAAGTGTAGCCTGGTAAACTGAAGCATGTAAATATCTGCATCTGATAAAGTAGTTTCAAATTATGTCATTGACAAAGTTCTGTTTGATTTGGTTGTTTTGTTGGTTTTGGTTTTTTTTTGTGCTACCTCAAACCTTGTCATGCAGCTAAGCCTGCATGAAGTAAAAATACTTCATGAAAGAAAAGCAGCAGATTGGTGCTCTCAAATTCATGTGCCCAGCATTTAACTTCTAGAATGCCTTTTCTCTTTCCTAGGTAGTTTATGTATGTAGAAAGAAGACCCTGTTATTACCCTGAACCACCTGTGTTCCTTTTAGTTTGTGTAGGAGATCCTTGTGTACAACTGAGAAGTGGAACATAAGGAAGATAGTAGTACTTTAATTTAAAATATTCAATGTGTTGCACATACTACTTTTAATAAAAAGCACAGAAGAAATAATGTTTTATGCTGTTTCATTTCAGATTCAGATCACAATAGGGAATGGAATTAGAAAGTAAAAATTAGGATTGCCTTTGAAGTGTGACTGTGGAGGTTTAGAAAGATTTATTAAGTCTCTGTCCTTAAATTTGGCCATTTTTTATAATAAGAGAAGGTTGGTTTTTTTCTTTTTTTTTCTTGTTACACTTCTTGTAAGGCTACTCTAGGTTCATAATTAATTTCTGACGTGTCACTGACCCAGACCTTGCATCTTGTTGGAAAATGTTGCAATCGGAGCACCAGATGTGCAACTGTAGGAGCATCCCACAACTGACTAGAGAGCTTTCTGCCCCTTTCCTTCCAGCTTTTATCTCAATGACATGTGTACTACCTTTACAATCTGTGACTGCCAGGAAAAGCTAAAATTCAAATGACTTTGTATCCTCTGTTTTTAATGATATGTGTACAGTAAACACTTTTCATGGCATAACTTTTTAAAAAGCTGTGGATAATGGGGACAAAAGGAGAGGGGATAATTCAAAAGTTGTGACTGTGAGTAACTCAAAAAGAAGTGGTGGTGTGGCAAGGACTGTCGTGGTTTAACCTGGCAGGCAGCCAAATACCACGCAGCCGCTCACTCACTCCCCCCACCCCCAGCGGGACGGGGAGAGAATCGGAAGGGTAAGAGGGAGAAAAACTCGTGGGTTGAGATAAAGACAGTTTAATAGAACAGAAAAGGGAAAATAATAATGATAATGATAGAATATACAAAATGAGTGATGCACAATGCAATTGCTCACCACCCGCGCTGACCAATAACCAAGTAGCGATCGCTACTTCCTGGATCACGCCTACCCTTCATATACTGAGCATGACATCACATGGTATGGAATACCCCATTAGCCAGCTGGGCTGGCTGTCCTGATTATGTTCCCTCCCATCTTGTGTACCTAGCTCAGTCAGTAGGCACGGGAGCTGTCCTTGGACTAGGAGGGCACTTAGCAACAACTGAAAACATCAGTGTGTTATCAACATTCTCCTCATACTAAATCCAAAACACAGCACTAGGAAGAAATTTAACCCTATCCCAGCCGAAACCAGGACAAGGAGGTAGACTCCAAGCAAGCTGAGATTTTCAGCAACTAAGTAAATTATGAAGCCTGCTATGGAAGATAGGCAAATGTAATTCTCTCTGTTCATTTTTTGTAACATTTTGTTTCCATTTTTGTAATGAAGATTATAACTCGGCTTTATGTGTGGAGGTTTTTTTTTCTCCCTCTTTAGAAAGAACTTTGTAGGGTACTTAAAACTTGTATGATTGGAAATGAACTTTGCAAACTCTGATAAGAACAAGACATTTTTAGAAAACTGTCAAATTAAGTGGTTTCACCATCCAGGTCCTTGCTACTCAGAAGCTGCTAAGATGTAGGAATTTTGAGAGCTTAGATGAACTGATCATTAAGTAATAGCAGTCTGAAAACCCACGTTGCCAACTCTCAGTCCTTGGGAGAAATGTTCTTTGGGAAGTGCCCTTCTGGCAGACAGTACGCTGGATTAATGCTTCTGCAATTTCAGTTTGCTAGATTTTAGAGGATTTAGTACTTGATTACGCAACACTTTTTCCATGTATCCCAACCCCACAATTAATGGACTAGGTTTACATAATGGTTCCTCCAAATACAGATGTTTTGTGCTATTGTTGGATCTCCAAGCTAACCCTAGCATTATAAAAGGGGGTACGTACTGGGAGGAAAGAAGGGAGGGTAGGAAATAGAAGTCTCAAAACATTTAGCTTAAAAATTTGACATGTTCTTAAGAAAACTCATTTTGTTACTGGCTTCAGTTTATATCTTGCGGTAAAGAATAAAATGAATGTGTAGTCAAGAAGAACTTGAGTGGGAATGTCGCAACTGAGAACCGCATTTTAATTTGCCAGGCCCGTAGGGAGGAAGAGAGACTTTCTTCATATTGCTGGAGTTGGCCAGCCAATTCATCCACCGTTTGTTCTTCTCCATCTTTCCAGGTCATTATTGCCAATGAGTTTGTATGTGACGCTGGTGCACTCCGTACAAACTTCCGCCACATGGGTCGGGTGCATTTGACTTCATCTGGGTCTCTGGATAACTACTCGTTCTTCAGGTCATCATAAATCACCTCCAGCACGGCTAATTCCCTCAGGTACTGGATACCTCTCTCCATGGTGGTCCACTTGCCTGGGCGACATATAACATCTTCCTTGAAGGGATACCTTTCCTTCACACCTGACAGGAGTCGCCTCCAGAGCCTGAGGACTTGTGCCCCTTGTCCAATTGCTTTGTCAATGCCCCCTTCCCTAGAAAGGGATCCCAGCTGCTTGGCTTCTTTCCCCTCTAATTCCAGGCTACCGGCCCCGTCATCCCAGCATTGGAGCAGCAAGGTTGATGCAGTAGGTACAGTCTGTTACAGTACCTCTTATTCCATACTGCTCGCTTCTTTAATTCTAAGCGATGAAGACTTGTTGCTTCGGAGTTAGGTAACTAGCAGGTATTGTGTTTGCAGGTGTGTAGCATTGTTAGACCCTAGAAATGATTAACCTTGAAATTAAGAACCATAAATGAATGTGGTCCAGACATGGCTTGGAGACAAACCTCCACCTTATAAGGAAAGAAAGGAACGGGTTCATGAAGAGTTCACTACCCTACCGACCACCAGAGACCACTCGAGACCCTCAAGAAGACCCTAAAGACTTTAGTGCGCATGTGTCTAGGATGATGTAATATTATAATTAGTTCTTGGAAATTTAATGAATATATAAAAGAGAATCTTAAAATATGTATGAGAAGCATGGATATAAACAGAAAGGTGATTAGACCAGGTGTGCTTGATTTGTGGCAAGTCCACCGAGCACCCAGGCCCGAATAAAACAATATCTCTCCTGAGTGCATGGAATTGGTTACTTGCACGCTGGGCACGAATCCGCTTTTCGGACAACAAGGTGACAATGTGCTCGCCTGGACGACGGCTGAAGTCTTTTCGCATATCTCGCAGCTCACCCAGGGATAGGGATCGAGTGGTTACCATCTCATTTACGGGTTCTGCCTCCTCCTCCTCCTGTTCTTGTGATGGCCCTGGTTCATTTTCATCCCTTACTAAATGAGCTGATTTTCTTGTCCATTTTCTTTTTTGTATAGGGGCGACTGACACCGGCATGGGTTGGTTCCCTGTCGCAGGGGGCGGAGTAGCTCCCATGCCTGCCCTGGCGGGTGGGGGAGCCGCAGTGCCTGCCCTGGGGGGTGGGGTAGCCGCAGGGCCTGTTGCTTTGTCATCAGCTGCAGAGACGTTTCCTTCCCCTTGGGGGTTCTGAGTGGTGTTAAACAGGGCTCGGTAGGCGTGAGCCAGGCCCCAGCACATTGTAGTGATTTGTGTCTCCCTAGAATGGCCAGGGTGACAGCATACTTCTTCCAAATATTCCACTAATTTTTCAGGATTCTGCACTTGTTCAGGGGTGAAGTTCCAGAACACTGGGGGTGCCCACAGTCCTAGGCATTGGCCCATGCTATCCCACTCACCCTGCCACTCATAACTATCCAGCCTTGGGGCAGATCTCTGGATGACATTCTTAAATTGCTTACTAACCTTGGATAAAACCACAACAATATTCCCAAGGAGTACCAATAGATGTATCTTAACTACCCAGGGATATTCAAGGTACTGGCAAGTTATTTTAACAAAGGAGACGACATCATAGAGGAAGGTAGCGAGGGTGCCATTCTCTATTTCCTCCATAAAAAACCTCTCAGAGGAAGAGGTATAATTGCTAATGGTCTCCATGAGTTGGTACCCAAAATACAGTAACGGCTTCAGTACAAATCCCAAATACCAAATAACCCCCAATGCCAGCGTTTTAGTAACAAATCTCCCAGGCAAAACATCATTAATCACGGCAGAGCACAGCAGACTACAAAACCCAACTCCAATTTTTAACAGGTACAGTAAAAACAAGAGCATGGTGCAGAACAAATTAATATGTTAACAGATATAAATTCCTTAATATGCTCTAATTAATCTGTTGTTATCTCAACCCTTTGCTGCCCCACGTTGGGCGCCAAAAAGGACTGTCATGGTTTAACCCCAGCCAGCAAATAAACCCCACGCAGCCGCTCGCTCACCCCCCAACTCCGGTGGGATGGGGAAGAGAATCGGGAGGGCACAAGTAGGAAAACTCCCGGGTTGAGATAAAAACAGTTTAATAATTGAAATAAAATGAAGTAGAACAGTAATAATAACAACGAGAACAACAACAATAACAGAATACACAAAGCAGGCAATGCACAGTGCAACTGCTCGCCGACCGCTGATTGCGTGTCACGAACGGGGGGCGAGCCCCCCCCCCCCGGTTTTTTTACTTAGTATGATGTCACATGGTATAGAATACCCCATTGGCCAGCTGGGTCAACCACCCCAGCTGTGCTCGCCCGCCCCGCCCCAGCTTGCCCTGCACGTGGCAGGGCATGGGAGGCTGAAAAGAGAAACAAAAACTCCCTGGTGCAAGCACCACCCAGCAACAACCAAAGCATCAATGGGCCATCAACATTCCTCTCATACCAAACCTAAAACACAGCACACCCCCCAAGCTACTGGGAAGAAAGTTAACTCTGTCCCAGCCGGAACCAGGACATATGGCAATTCCTGTATTAACTTGTAAATCTAGGGACTCACCACAGTGAAACGAAGTTGTCTCTGACAAACTCTCTAAGACTCAGTTTAGAGTTTTAGAAAGCAGGTATTCTTTATTGCAGCGCAGGACACATAGGGGATCGCTCCACCTAGTGTGCGTGCCAAATCACTTAACCATAGGGGTTAAATGCAATTAGAGTATACATATTCATTACATTTCCGAGAAATAATCTAAATATTCATCTTATTTCCCGGAATTCATTAACATATGCAAAAGTGTCTGACGCATGCGCCCTTTGCTCTTCAGTGGTCTTTCGGGGTCCTCTGGTGGTCGTCGATAGTCTTCATCACAGTGCCCTCTGGTTGAACTCAGTCTTTAGGCATGCTCCATTAGTCCCTTGGCTTGGTTTACATGTTTTTCACTTGTAACAAGCTAGCTTATTCCAGTATACCTTCCCTATCTACCCTACAACGTTAACTTCTCTATCTAATTTATGTAGAGTACAAAGTTTCAAGGTTCTTTTATCTACTGAATGTCCGGCCTATCTATTCATAAAGCATTCCTAACCCATGTACATCATTTCAACCAAAGAATCTCCTGTCTCTCCACTGTTCCTTTCGTAACAATACTTCCAAGATACACAATTTATCTGCATACCTACAGACACAACACCTGCTAGTTACCTAACTTTTAAGCAACAAATCTTAACAAACTTTATCCACTACATCAACAGGAATAAAATTCTTGTTCATCCGGTGCACCTCTTGCATTTCATAATGTATGTTCAAACTTTTATTAGTATATTTTAAGCGTTCACAAGTGACAGCATTCTCAGTGTAAACTTGAGTAGGTAACTGATGTGAATTGAAATAAGTAATTATTTAGAATTCCTGTATTTCAGTATGACTATTTCTTTGTATCAAGTTGTTTTACTCACAGTAAATGAACTTTTAAAATATGAGATGTGCTCAGTTTTAAAAGATCTAAACTAGTGTTATATGTATTATTTTATGTCAACTTTCAAACTATATCATATCCAAATGAAAGATAAATACAGCAAAATGTGTGTGCAGTACTAGTAGTAGTAAAAGGTAAGGGTATCCACTCCGGAACTACAATTGGACACCAGCATCTGTATCATCCTTCACCTATAAACCTAAATGGGTATTTTTAAATATTAGGCTGCAACTATTCTTATAGTCACAACTCTCTCTCTCTCCCCCTCCCTCCCTCCCCCCCCTTCCCTCCATCCTTTTCTCCCCTTGTATGTCGAACCTGTCAAGAAACCATATACTGTCTTGTAGTGTGGAAGAGTAGGATATCCATAATAAACTCTATGGGACAGTGACCAAAAAAAGTCTCTGTGGTCTAAAAGTGTCATCCCTTTCTTCTAAAACTTCAGGTCTGTCACACTGTCCTCTGCAAGTTGGCCTTAACTGTAGTTCAGAGTTTTGCATCCTGATAAAATTGCTGCAAGTGAGTTCTAACGTATAACCGTTCTTGCCCTTCCTCTTCTCCCTCCCCAGCTTAGCTGGCCTAATTGAATACCTACTCAGGACTGATAGTGATTTGCCTGGGGTTAACCACTGTCTTCTGCTGAGCTTTGGACCCACACCTAAGCATCAACTGAGTTTTTAATTAGAATAGCTTACTGCAGCAGGTTATTAAGAAGAAAGTTTAGTACAACAACATAAAAAAAACCCCACCCTATTGTTTTTGTGATACAGCAAAAAAATAGGAAATTATTTTAGATTGAAAGCATGATTTATTTAGCTCTATCAAATAATCAAATTTTGCTCCCTGGAATGAGTTGTATACTTTCTGGGACCAGCAGGTACCAGTATGTGGACGGGGCTGGAGACAATAAATGCAACTTCACGTTTATTCTTATTGGTAATTCGTAAAATCCCCACAGAGCCTGAAACTTGTTTAGCATAATAGCAAGACTATATTCTGAGCTGTTTTCTTTCAATTTTAATGTTGGGTGCATACTAATAAACCAAATGTCGGCCAAATACTGGGAGAAAAATATAACATATGAATATCATTGTATTTAATATTTCTCAAAAAGTATGATTTCGATAAACTGCACTTCTATTTAATTGCTTACTTTAAGTCATTGGGGAAATGATAGAGGTTGAAATGCAGATCCCCAGCGCTCAGATAGAATATGACATTAATTTGCTGCCAGAAAGCTATACTGCATGCATGCTAACTGCATACATATCAACTGCTTCATATAAAGTCTCATCATTTTAGTTATTTGACTTAACATGTACTTTAACACAAAAAAAATCTTAATTAAAGCAATTAGAAGAGAAAGAACAATAATTCTATGCATACAATGACATGTCCTTATAATGCATGGTCAGCTTTAGAGGTTTTCCCACAGTTAAAGTAATCTGCTGTCAGAATTTTAACAGGAATCCCAATAAAGGCTTCCTTTCTTTATTTTTGAAAGAAAATACCCTATCAGAAGGTTTGAATAAGCCGTTCAGTGTTAGAATGTTGAGAATCTATTTAATTTTCTCATGGAAACAAAGCTATTTTTATAATCGTAGTCAGTATGAGGTTCTTTATATATACACAATGATTTTATTTCTTATGGGCGAAAAAAATGCGTGAGGACATAGCAGGGCATAAATGATCCATTTCTGTAACTTTGGAAATGGTAGAAAAGTGCTGAACAACATGCAGAAATTCTGCTTGTGTTCTTTGAGGGAAAGTATTACTGTATCTCTATTGCTAATTTTTATGCCTTTTTTGCAAAGTGTGTGCGTGAAACACTAAAGATAAAATTTCATGACAGTTAATTTAGCCATATTGAGAGAGAAGTTTGAATCCCAGTAGTGCTGGGAAACTTACCCCCAGCTCCTCTTTAGTTTGATCATGCCAGTGTTGATAAGAGAATCCCAATAGACCTTGTCAGGCACATCACTGTATTATACTTGTCATTTTTTCCTGTTATTTCTGAGTTAATTGCAAGTTCTCTGATAATTTATTTGGAAACTATAACTGTAAAAAAAAAAAATTATGCTTATGTTGCACTGTCTTCAGGACTGGGAGCTAAGATTTATGTGTATAATAGAAACAGCAAATGTTTTCTCCATTCTAATAAACTTACCTCAATTCTATTTTAAATAAGATGCAATTTCTGTGGGCTTAGGGTTGGTTTTTTTGTTGTTGTTTCTTTTCACTGAACAGAAACAATCTGAAATTGCTGAGAACTGCTAGTATTAATTTTGATTCTCACTTGTGGATGAACTGTGGAAGGAACACTGACCTTCTGGTTTATATTTTGTTTTCTAGCTGGTAGCTGGGAGCATTGTGATGGCATTTGAGGAAGTGTGTACAGATAGAATAGATCTGATTCACAAGAACTACCGAAAGCTCTGTAACTTGTTGGTTGACGTGGAAGAGTGGGGTCAAGTTGTTATAATCCACATGTTAACTAGATATGCACGTACACAGTTTGCAAGCCCATGGAAGAAGGTAAGTTTGTGACTTTTTTTAATTGTGATTGTGTGCTTGCATTCTGAATTATTTCCATTTTTGGATATACTTAGTCTTTTAAGATGAGTTTTTATGCAGACTTTAATAAAACTAGAAATCAAATTCATAAGTCTTAGCTCTTTAAGGCTTCACTAACACAAGGCATCCACCCTTCTGCAGAGCATGAGAATTCTCCTTCCAGGCTATAACCTGTTGTGATTTACCCTGGGCACATCCCATTGGCAGAAGAGAGAGTTCTTTTTCTGTGGCTCTTTGAGTGACATGACTCTTTGTAGATTTTTTTTGTGGGTCGGAGTTAAAAAGGCTTGCCATTCTGTCCTGAAACTGGGTAGAATCTACTTTCATTGTAGATCTGAATACCCGGTATCACAGCATGATGAACATCAACAAAGCTCAGGCAAGTGTCCTGGTTTTGGCTGGGATAGAGTTAAATTTTTTCCTAGTGCTGTGTTTTGGATTTGGTATGAGAAGAATGTTGATAACACACTGATGTTTTCAGTTGTTGCTAACTACCCTGCTAGTCAAGGATTCTTCAGCTTCCCGTGCACAAGAGGCTGGGAGGGAGCATAGCCCGGACAGCCGGCCCAGCTGGTCAACGGGGTATTCCATACCATGTGATGTCATGCTCAGTATATGAACGGTAGGTGTGTTCCAGGAAGTAGTGATCGCTGTTTCTTGGGCATTGCTTGGCGGGTGGTGAGCAATTGCATTGTGCATCACTCATTTTGCATATTCTTCTATTATTATTATTATTATTATTATTATTATTATTATTATTATTATTATTATTATTTTCCCTTCCTTTTCTGTTCTGTTAAACTGTCTTTATCTCAACCCACGAGTTTTCTCACTCTTACCCTTCCGATTCTCTCCCTGTCCCACTGAGGGGTGAGGGGAGTGAGCGAGCGGCTGTGTGGTGTTTGACTGCCTGCCGGGTTAAACCACGACAGCAAGTAATGTAATGTGCTGTGGGACTGTGTGGAGACTTGCATATGTGTTTTCGAAATGTGCAGTGTAAAAAAAAAATTTGGAGTATTTTCATTTTTATTATGTAAATATGAGTATACTCTTATTTAAAAATTATAAAAAGGGATATTCAAAATATAAATCCTATCACTTCTAACAACAGAAAAACTAGAGAGCTCAAGAAATTGATGCTATTAATGTTGGTTTCAATAGGGATTTAACTCTGAATAACAATTTAAATTAAAAGACAGAATACTTCTGGAAAGTACAGTATAAAATTACTCCACAGCTCTGTTTGCGTTTATTACAGGCTTGGGGTGTTACTACTGTAAAGTTTTACCATTTAATTTGAAACTAATTCATATTTAAAGATGTACATATTCAATGATATGTATACTGTTTTACAACAGTAGTTGGAGATGGACTTTGTACAGTCACATAAAAGGATGTTTGGGGTACCTACTTGTAATGAATATAAGATGATTCCAGAACCTTAGAGAAAATGCCATAATTTGATTTTTATTTTTTTTAAATTTAATTCTCCCCACCACCACCCTACCCCCCGTATTTCTCTAGACTAAAGTAGTTCTGCTATAGCTCAGCTAATGTACCTTAACACTTCTGTTCAGGCATTGTTATTTCAGTGTAGATTATTGTGTTTTGTAACTAGAGTAAATAAGAAAATATCAACAATTTTTTTAAGATTCCTCCCCCCCCAGCATTGGAATACAGAATGACACCAGCTATCAACGAATTCTTTCAAACTCTGTATTTTAATACCCTTTGCCTGGGAATGGAACTGAAATGCAGTGGCATTCTGTGTTAATAGATGTATAATTCATTATGTGAAAATAATTATAAGGAGATGTATTTGGACAAAAAGATAATTTCAGCCAGATTTAGTTTACAGCTATATTCACTTAATTGTAAATAAGCAGGGGATATAATTATTAGAAAATTAGAAACATAGCAAAAACATCTGAAGTAGAGTCATATTTTTGCACTACCAGTTGGGTTTTCATTTCAGATGAAAATTAAATTGTTTGTAATGTTGTGGTTTAACCCAGCAGGCAGCCAAACACTACAAAGCCGCTCGCTCACTCGCCCAAAACCAGTGGGATGGGGGAGAGAATAAGAAAAAAAAAGAAAATTTGTGGATTGAGATAAAGATAGTTTAATAGAACAAAAAAGGAAGGAAAAATAATAATTATAATAATAAGAATGGTAGAATATACAAAACGAGTGATGCACAATGCAATTGCTCACCACCCGCCAAGCAATGCCCTACCTGTCCCCAAGCAGCGATCGCTACTTCCCAGACCACGCCTCCTAGTTTATATACTGAGCATGACATCATATGGTATGGAATACCCTGTTGGCCAGCTGGGCCAGCTGTCCCGGCTATGATCCCTCCCAGCCTCTGAAAAGCCCTTGACTAGCAGGGTACTTAGCAACAACTGAAAACATCAGTGTGTCATCAACATTATTCTCATACTAAACCCAAAACACAGCACTATACCAGCTACCAGGAAGAAAATTAACTCTATCCCAGCTGAAACCAGGACAGTATCCACCCCTTATTCTATACCATCTACGTCGTGCCCAGGTCTCACATTTTCCAATACATTTCAGTTCATCAGCATGACTTTCCCTCTCTTTTAATATATACACACAGATGTGATTCCCTTAGACCATGGGCCATCCCTCTAAAATATCCATTGAGTTCATTTACTCCAGGACTTTGGGCTCCATCTGTCATAACAGTCTTTCAGGGCAGGAGAGATGGTGTGTGGTGTTGGATTGTTGCATGCTGAGGCCAGTTCTGGGCGCTCGTCCGGTTCTATCATCGTTGCACTTTGCTCGGTCTCATCAGAGTTCATTCTTCATTAATCTGGGTGATTCTTACTGCAATATCGTTGATATGACAGATAGCAACCATAGAAGTGATGATACACAGTATTATATAGCAATTAACATCATACAATTCAGTTCATTGGCTATTTTCACCCAAAATCAAATCCCCTTGAGGTACACACCAGACTTCCCCATTCCTTTCGCATCACCCACCAAGTGCACCCAGGTCCTTGAGCAAAAGCAATCCCACGGATGGGTTTTCCCTTGCCAGAGGCAGGAGTAACCCAGACTGTCTTCCCCAGCATATTCTTTATGTTCACTAGAGGGACCTTATCCCCATCTACAGTACGTAAGGGTTTTGATTAGGCAGGGCCAGCTCGAGTGACAGATCCCCTGGTATTGACTAACCAGGTGGCTTTTGCTAAATGTGTATCCCAATGCTTGAACGTCCCACCACCCATTGCTCACAATGTAGTCTTTAAGCAGTCCATTCTATCGTTCGATCTTCCTGGAGGCTGGTGTATGGTAGGGGATGTGATATACCGACGCAATGCCAAGCTCTTTGGCCCAGGTGTCTATGAGGGTGTTTCAGGAAAGAGTCCCGTTGTCTGACTCAATTCTTTCTGGGGTGCCATGTCGCCATGTCCTGGTTCCGGCTGGGACAGAGTTAACTTTCTTCCCAGTAGCTTGGGGTATGTGCTGTGTTTTGGGTTTCGTATGAGAGGAGCATTGATGACCCATTGATGCATTGGTTGTTGCTGGGTGGTGCTTGCACCGGGGATACTTATGTTTTCTCTTTTCAGCCTCCCATGCCCTGCCACGTGCAGGTCAAGCTGGGGCGGGGTGGGGAGCACAGCTGGGGTGGTTGACCCAGCTGGCCAATGGGGTATTCTATACCATGTGACATCATGCTAAGTATAAAAACCAGGGGGGGGGGGGCTCACCCCCAGTTCGTGACACGCAATCAGCGGTCGGCGAGCAGTTGCACTGTGCATTGCCTGCTTTGTATATTGGTATTGTTGTTTTTCTCATTGTTATTATTACTGTTCTACTTCATTTTATTTCAATTATTAAACTGTTTTTATCTCAACCCGGGAGTTTTCCTACTTGTGCCCTCCCGATTCTCTCCCCCATCCCACCGGAGGGTGTGGGTGAGCAAGTGGCTGCGTGGGGTTTATTTGCTGGCTGGGGTTAGACCACGACAGTCCTTTTTGGCGCCCAACGTGGGGCAGCAAAGGGTTGAGATAACAACAGATTAATTAGAGCATATTAAGGAATTTATATCTGTTAACATATTAATTTGTTCTGCACAATGCTTTTGTTTTTACTGTACCTGTTAAAGGTTGGTGTTGGGTTTTGTAGTCTGCTGTGCTCTGCCGTGATTAATGATGTTTTGCCTGGGAGATTTGTTACTAAAACGCTGGCATTGGGGGTTATTTGGTATTTGGGGTTTGTACTGAAGCCGTTACTGTATTTTGGGTACCACCTCATGGAGACCATTAGCAATTATACCTCTTCCTCTGAGAGATTTTTTATGGAGGAAATAGAGAATGGCACCCTCACTACCTTCCTCTATTCGTTAAAATAACTTGTCAGTAACTTGAACATCCCTGGGTAGTTAAGATACATCTATTGGTACTCCTTGGGAATATTGTTGTGGTTTTATCCAAGGTTAGTAAGCAATTTAAGAACGTCATCCAGAGATCTGCCCCAAGGCTGGATAGATATGAGTGGCAGGGGGAGTGGGATAGCATGGGCCAATGCCTAGGACGGTGGGCACCCCCAGTGTTCTGGAACTTCACCCCTGAGCAAGTGCAGAATCCTGAAAAATTAGTGGAATATTTGGAAAAAGTATGCTGTCACCCTGGCCATTCTAGGGAGACACAAATCACTACAATGTGCTGGGGCCTGGCCCAAGCCTACCAAGCCCAGTTTAACACCACTCAGAACCCCAAAGGGGAAGAAAAGGTCTCTGCATGTGATGACAAAGCAACAGGCCCTGCGGCTCCCCCACCCGCCAGGGCAGGCATGGGAGCTACTCCGCCCCCTGCGACAGGGAACCAACCCATGCCGGTATCAGTCGCCCCTATACAAAAAAGAAAATGCACAAGAAAATCAGCTCGTTTAGTAAGGGATGAAGATGAACCAGGGCCTTCAAAAGAACAGGAGGAGGAGGAGGCAGAACCCGTAAATGAGATGGTAACCACCCGATGCCTATCCCTGGGTGAGCTGCGAGATATGCGAAAAGACTTCAGTCGTCGTCCAGGCGAGCACATTGTCACCTGGCTGCTCCGATGCTGGGATAACGGGGCCAGTAGCCTGGAATTAGAGGGTAGGGAAGCCAAGCACCTGGGATCCCTTTCTAGGGAAGGGGGTATTGACAAAGCAATGGGACAAGGGACACAAGACCTCAGCCTCTGGAGGCGACTCCTGTCAGGCGTGAAGGAAAGGTATCCCTTCAAGGAAGATGTTATATGCCACCCAGGCAAGTGGACCACCATGGAGAGAGGTATCCAGTACCTGAGGGAATTAGACATGCTGGAGGTGATTTAAGATGACCTGGACAACGAGCAGTTATCCAAAGACCCAGATGAAGTCAAATGCAACCAACCCATGTGGCGGAAATTTCTGCGGAGTGCAGCAGCGTCACATACAAACTCATTGGCAGTAATGACCTGGAAAGACAAAGAGGAACAAATGGTGGATGAATTGGCTGTCCAACTCCGTCAATATGAAGAAAGTCTCTCTTCCTCCCTACAGGCCTGCGTCTCTGCTGTGGAGAAACCGTCTCGGGAGGTCCAGCAACTCAAAGAGGATATGTCCTACTCCCCACCTGCACGGACCAGTATCTCAGCCATTAGGAGCAAGCGTCCCTCTGCTCAAGAGAGGAGACATCGTGGGTACACACCACGGGGCACCCTGTGGTTTTACCTGCGTGACCACGGAGAGGACATGAGGAAGAGGGATGGAAAACCTACCTCAACCCTACAGGCACGGGTACATGAGTTGCAAGGAAAAACAACCACAAAAGGGGGTTCTTCCAGGAAAACTGCTGCTCCAGTCTCCAGGGAGCAGTTCCCCAGACAGAGCAGAAGGGCTGATTCAACTTCTGACCTTAATAAAGGGACTTATGATTCGTACTTACAAGAAGTGGATTGCGAATAGGATGACCAGGACTAGAGGGGCCCTGCCTCCGGCCAGGTGGAGGAAAGGGACAACCGGGTTTACTGGACTGTGTGGATTCGATGGCCTGGCACATCAGACCCACAGGAGTATAAGGCTCTCGTAGACACCGGTGCACAGTGTACCCTGATGCCATCAAGCTATAAAGAGGCAGAACCCATTTGCATTTCTGGAGTGACAGGGGGATCCCAAGAGTTAACTGTATTGGAGACCGAACTAAGTCTAACCGGGAACGAGTGGCAGAAGCACCCCATTGTGACTGGCCCAGAGGCTCCGAGCATCCTTGGCATAGACTACCTCAGGAGAGGGTATTTCAAGGACCCAAAAGGGTACCGGTGGGCTTTTGGTATAGCTGCCCTGGAGACGGAGGAAACTAAACAGCTGTCCACCTTGCCCGGTCTCTTGGAGGACCCTTCTATTATGGGGTTGTTGAAGGTCAAAGAACAACAGGTACCAATCGCTACCGCAACAGTGCACCGGCAGCAATATCGCACCAAACGAGATTCCCTGATCCCCATCCATAAGCTGATTAGTCGACTGGAGAGCCAAGGAGGGATCAGCAAGACTCGCTCACCCTTTAACAGTCCCATATGGCCAGTGCGAAAGTCCAATGGAGAGTGGAGACTAACAGTAGACTACCGTGGCCTGCACGAAGTCACGCCACCACTGAGTGCTGCCGTGCTGGACATGCTAGAACTCCAATACGAACTGGAGTCAAAGGCAGCCAAGTGGTACGCCACAATTGACATCGCTAATGCGTTCTTCTCAATCCCTTTGGCGGCAGAGTGCAGGCCACAGTTTGCTTTCACTTGGAGGGGTGTCCAGTACACCTGGAACCGACTGCCCCAGGGGTGGAAACACCTCCCTACCATTTTCCATGGACTGATCCACATCACACTGGAACAGGGTGAGGCTCCAGAACACTTGCAATACACTGATGACATAATCGTATCGGGCAGCACAGCAAAAGAAGTTTTTGAGAAAGGGGAGAGAATAGTCCAAATCCTTCTGAAGGCCGGTTTTGCCATAAAACAAAGTAAGGTCAAGGGACCTGCACAGGAGATCCAGTTTTTAGGAATAAAATGGTAACATGGATGTCGTCAGATCCCAATGGATGTGATCAACAAAATAACAGCCATGTCCCCACCTGTTAGCAAGAAGGAAACACAAGCTTTCTTACGTGTTGTGGGTTTTTGGAGAATGCATATTCGAAATTACAGCCTGATCGTAAGCCGGGAAGAAGAACGACTTCAAATAGGGCCCTGAGCAACAACAAGCATTTGAACAAATTAAACAGGAGATAGTTCAGGCAGTAGCCCTTGGGCCACTCCGGGCAGGACAAGAGTTAAAAAAAAAGTGGTCTACGCTGCAGCTGGGGAGAATGGCCCAACCTGGAGCCTCTGGCAGAAAGCACTCGAGGTCGACCCTTAGGGTTCTGGAGTCGGGGATACAGAGGATCCGAGGCCCACTACACTCCAACTGAGAAGGAGATATTGGCAGCATATGAAGGGGTTCAATCTGCTTCGGAAGTGGTTGGTACTGACGCACAGCTCCTCCTGGCACCCCGACTGCCGGTGCTGGGCTGGATGTTCCAAGGGAGGGTCCCCTCTACACATCATGCAACCGATGCGACGTGGAGTAAGTGGGTCGCACTGATCACACAACGGGCCCGAATAGGAAACCCCAGTCGCCCAGGAATCTTGGAGGTGATCACGAACTGGCCAGAAGGCAAAGATTTTGGAATATTCCCAGAGGAGGGGGAGGTGACGTGTGCTGAAGAGGCCCCACTGTATAATAAACTACCAGAAAACGAGAAGCAATATGCCCTGTTCACTGATGGGTCCTGCAGTCTTGTGGGAAAACATCGGAGGTGGAAGGCTGTGGTATGGAGTCCTATATGCCAAGTTGCAGAAACTACTGAAGGAGAAGGTGAATCGAGCCAGTTTACAGAGGTGAAAGCCATCCAGCTGGCCTTGGACATTGCTGAACGAGAAAAATGGCCAGTACTTTATCTCTATACTGACTCATGGATGGTGGCAAATGCCCTGTGGGGTGGTTGCAGCAGTGGAAGCAGAACAACTGGCAGAGCAGAGGTAAACCCATCTGGGCTGCCGCGTTGTGGCAAGATATTGCTGCCCGGGTAGAGAACCTGACTGTAAAAGTATGTCACGTAGATGCTCACGTACCCAAGAGTCGGGCCACTGAAGAACACCAAAACAACCAGCAGGTGGACCAGGCTGCTAAGATTGAAGTGGCTGAGGTGGATCTGGACTGGCAACATAAGGGTGAATTATTTGTAGCTCGGTGGGCCCATGACGTCTCAGGACATCAAGGAAGGGACGCAACATATAGATGGGCTCATGATCAAGGGGTGGACGCTATTGCACAGGTTATCCGTGAATGTGAAACATGCGCTGCAATCAAGCAAGCCAAGCGATTAAGGCCTCTTTGGTATGGAGGACGATGGCTGAAATATAAATATGGTGAGGCTTGGCAGATTGATTATATCACACTCCCACAAACCCACCAAGGCAAGCGCTATGTGCTCACCATGGTGGAAGCAACCACCGGATGGCTGGAGACATACCCTGTGCCCCATGCCACTGCCCGGAACACCATCCTGGGCCTTGAAAAGCAAGTCCTGTGGCGACATGGCACCCCAGAAAGAATTGAGTCAGACAACGGGACTCATTTCCGAAACACCCTCATAGACACCTGGGCCAAAGAGCATGGCATAAGACTTGCCTACCCGGGCTCTCCAGTCGATGAATCAGCTTATGGATGGGAAGCAGGGAGTCTCGGTTGGTGCGATATTGCCGCTGGTGCACTGTTGTGGTAGCGATTGGTACCTGTTTTTCTTCGACCCTCAGCAACCCCACAACAGAAGGGTCCTCCAAGAGACCGGGCAAGGTGGACAGCTGTTTAATTTCCTCCGTCTCCAGGGCAGCTCTACCAAACACCCACCGGTACCCTTTTGGGTCCTTGAAATACCCTCTCCTGAGGTAGTCTATGCCAAGGATGCACGGAGCCTCTGGGCCAGTCACAATGGGGTGCTTCTGCCACTCATTCCCGGTTAGGCTCACTTCGGCCTCCAATACAGTTAACTCTTGGGATCCCCCTGTCACTCCAGAAATACAAATGGGTTCTGCCCCTTTATAGCCTGATGGCATCAGGGTACACTGTGCACCGGTGTCTACGAGAGCCTTATACTCCTGTGGGTCTGATGTGCCAGGCCATCAAATCCACACAGTCCAGTAAACCCGGTTGTCCCTTTCCTCCACCTGGCTGGAGGCAGGGCCCTTCTAGTCCTGGTGATAGTATTTGTTACTCACTTCTTGTAAATGCGAATCAAAAGTCCCTTTTTTAAGATCGGAAGTGGAATTAGCCCTTCTACTCTTTCTGGGGAACTGCTCACTGGAGACTGGAGCAGCAGTTTTCCTGGAAGAACCTCCTTTTGTGGTTGTTTTTCCTTGCAACTCATGTACCCGTGCCTGTAGGACTGAGGTAGGTTTTCCATCCCACTTCCTCATGTCCTCTCCGTGGTCACGCAGGTAAAACCACAGGGTGCCCCGTGGTGTGTACCCACGATATCTCCTCTCTTGAGCAGAGGGACGCTTGCTCCTAATGGCTGAGACACTGGCCTGTGCAGGTGGGGAGTAGGACATATCCTCTTTGAGTTGCTGGACCTCCCGAGACGGTTTCTCCACAGCAGAGACGCAGGCCCGTAGGGAGGAAGAGAGACTTTCTTCATATTGCCAGAGTTGGCCAGCCAATTCATCCACCGTTTGTTCCTCTCTGTCTTTCCAGGTCATTATTGCCGCTGAGTTTGCCCCTTGTCCAATCGCTTTGTCAATGCCCCCTTCTCTAGAAAGGGATCCCAGCTGCTTGGCTTCCCTACCCTCTAATTCCAGGCTACTGGCCCCGCTATCCCAGCATCAGAGTAGCCAGGTGATAATGTGCTCGCCTGGACAATGACTGAAATCTTTTCGCATATCTCACAGGTCACTCAGGGGTTGGGATCTGTTGGTTACCATCTCAGTTACGGGTTCTTCCTCTTCCTCCTCCTGTTCTCCTGATGGCCCTGGTTCATCTTCATCCCTTACTAAATGAGCTGATTTTCTTGTGTATTTGTTCTTGTGTATAGGGGTGACTGATACTGGCACGGGTTGGTTCTCTGGTTCAGCTGTAGCGCTTGTTGCTGAGGTTGGAGTAGCCGCAGTTCCTGTTGCCAGGGTTTGAGTAGCCGCAGTGCTTGTCGAGGGGGTTGGAGCAACTGCAGTGCCTGTCCCTGGGGTTTGAGTAGCCACAGTGCCTGTCGCCGGGGTCAATCTCTGGACGGTATTCCTGCATAGTTGTTTAGTCCTAAACAAGACCTGAACCACATTCAGGAGACATAGCAATACGAACATGCTTGTTTGAACATCCCAAGGATATTCAAAATTCTCAGGAACTGTTGTGGAGGGCTTCATGAAGAGGACAGAAGAAAAAGGAGTTTCTGGAGATATGGAGGGGAAGGTGAAGGAGTGGGGGAAAGTGTCCCACCCCGTCTCCCCCATAGATTTGTTCTCCGAGGAGAGAAGGTAAAGCGTGTAAATATTAATAGTTTCTGAGAGGTGGCTTCGAAGGTATGGAGATGAAGGCAATGCTGAGTAGAAATACCAGATTAGACTCACAACCAATAATTTTATCATATCATAAAACAGTGTTACACAGTGCAGCAAAATGATAACCTTGACCCAGTTCAGAGCAGTGATAAACAGCACAGCAGGAAATATATACTGCAAGTAAGGTATTACATAACACAACATTGAGAGCCAGCCCCACAACTTTGAGAGCCAATAAATCAACATTGTGACCAGCAACTATTAAACCAATATAATGAATGCCTATAACCAATTTTGCCTTAACACGCTTTGGTCAGATCTATCGTTATCTCAACCCTTCGTGCCCCACGTTGGGCGCCAAAAAGGACTGTCGTGGTTTAACCCGGCAGACAGCCAAACACCATACAGCCGCTTGCTCACTCCTCGCACCACCAGTGGGATGGGGGAGAGAACTGAAAAAAAAAGAGTAAAATTCGTGGATTGAGATAAAGACAGTTTAATAGAACAGAAAAGGAAGGGAAAATAATAATTATAATAATGATGATAGAATATACAAATGAGTGATGCACAATGCAATTGCTCACCACCCGCTGACCAATGCCCAGTCAGTTTCCGAGCAGCGATTGCTGCTCCCTGGCCAACTCCCCCTAGTTTATATACTGAGCATGACGTCATATGGTATGGAATACCCCATTGGCCGGTTTGGGTCAGGTCTCCTGGCTGTGCCCCCTCCCAGCTTCTTGTGCACCTGGCAGAGCATGGGAAGCTGAGAAGTCCTTGACTTATGTAAGCACTAAGTAGCAACAACTAAAATATCAGTGTGTTATCAACATTATTCTCATACTAAACCCAAAACACAGCACTATACCAGCTACTAGGAAGAAAATTAACTCTATCCTAGCCAAAACCAGGACAGACAGGTAGGGTTAAATTTCAGCCAGGTGAGTTTCCTCATTTCATTTGCTTTGTGGCTGCCAAGCACTTATTGCTGTCACAAGAGAAGTACAGTCTGTAGATAAAAGTGCCATTTATCTTCGCAGTGAAGTGTATTGCTGTGGTTTCCCTTATTCCTGTGACAGACTTGCAGTGGAATAGCAGCAGTGGGTAGAAACTGTGTAGGCAAGTTCTCTAGGACATCTATATCAGCTCAAATTAAGAAAGCGACCCTGGCTTTTCTGATAAATTTGATCAGCAACGTTTCTATGTAGTCCATCCAATGCTATAATCTTACCTTCTTGACTCAGGATGAGGTTTTTTTGATTATTTATATATATGATGTGGCCTTTATTCTAGCCATCTGTTGCAAATAAGTTGTTAAAATTGGATTTATCTCTGTCTAGATCATTGACTTACAGAGATGAAAATTAATTAGAGGGAAACACTGAAATGTTTTTATGACAATTACTTCTTTTCCTTCATGGTTCACTTATTGCACGACCCTATGGAAGAATACTTTTGCTCAGCGGTTGACTTATAAGTCCTTGCTATCTTGATGGGATGGCTTATACTGCCTCTTCAGGTACTTAAACTGAGATTAAATTTAAACTGAGACTAAACCTTAACCCTCATAAAAATTCTAAAAACCACTCAAGCATTTAACCAAACTTCTGAATACAAGTTCCAAATTCCACTTTAATTTTTGAACTGGAGAAAAAAAATGGGGAACTTTTAGCCAGTATCAGAGGCAGATGGTATCTTTTTCCCTTTAAGTTATCCCTTCACTTTTGCTCCTTCTCCATTTTTCTTTTGCAACATTTATTTTATCCCTTCTTGTTCTTCCTTATATTTTCTGTTCTTCCTCTCTTCTTATGCCCTAAACGGTTTTTCTGTTCTTTGCTTTGCAAATCTGTCTTTGCACTGTCATTATGGTTCCTTTTCCACACGCTGTTGAAATGGGGGTGTTTTTATGGTAAGAGAAAGCTATTTTATCTCTCACTTCCATTTTGAGGAGAATGGGACTGTTTTGAATAAATGAAAGTGATCTAAAAATCATAATTGATTGTTTTAATTTTAGCTGCAGTTATTGTGAGACTTTGTTATAGCAATAACTGAGAATTTGGGGTTGCTGCAGAAAGATGTTAATTACTGCAGCATATTTAACTCTTAGCCCCTATTTTTAGACAGCAATCCTAGCCTTAGTTGCTGCTTCTGGTAGAAATGAGAATGAGCTTTTGAACACTTCTTGAGTTTTCACATTAGTTCGGTATGAAGTTATTTAGCACAAATGTTTCTGTAATTGTGATATATTGGGAAAAATTTCATGTTCAGTGATCCTCAAACCCATACTTCCACCTGTGTGATTCTTTTGACTCTGAGCTGTAGTATAAAACTTTTATAAATACAGGCTTTCTGAAGAACATTTTGTGATTTTTAGTTTTTCACTAACTCTTAATTCATTAAATTTTTTTAGTTTGTATTCAAAACTATGTTATTGGTTAAGCAAGTTTTTAAAAGCCACTGTAAGGCTGGACTGAAGAGTCTTTGAAGAGTCTTTCATGTGACTTATGAGTTTATATACATAGCTATATGGGAAATTTTTTTTTTTTTTAAAAGAATGAGATAAACATGTATATCTACAGTGGGATTATATAGGGTATTGTATAAATGAGAATATGTAGGAATGCAGTCTTAGAATATGTATATGAGAAGAAAAGATGTAGTAAACTACAAATGAAGCTTGATTTACTTATCGTTTATTATGTAACATTTATATATGCCAGAAGTTAAGCTAAGAACAATGTGACAGAAAATGCCTTAATTTTAAATTTCACTCGCCACAGTCTGATTCTCAACTCTGAGTAGGTGTCTTAGTACCTTTGTGTAGCTTAGGTATCAAGCTCACTATATTTACAAATTGGAAGCTTTTTGTAGAAAAAGCTTTTTTGAAATCTTCCCAAACTGGTAGAATTTTATTGTGGGTTCCTTAGCCACATTAAAATTTAGCTTTTCTGAAGAGATGTGAAAATGTTTTGGTGAGTATGAAATATGCAACTCCAGAGGCTATCGCTGCTACAAGGTAAGCTGACTCGCAAGAAAAATCCTTTTACAAAGTAATGTCTCAAAATTGCCCTAGAATAGGGATGTTACAAACATCATAGTAAACTGCTATAAAATGCAGAATACCAAGAGATACTGGAGGATTTTGTGCAATGGCTTTCTTGTTTGTTGGAACTGAACTGAGACTAAAGCTAGTATTTTAAAGCCAAAGAATAGATACTATTGATAATCTCACCTAATTTGAATCTTATTTCTTGCAGCATTGAAATGTTGTCACATGCTGATGCAATCCTCTCGTACTGGTAGTGCATAATTGTCATGAAGTTACCTTGGTTTGGATGATACTAAACTCCAAATTATTTAAGTCTTGGAACTGTGCAACTGATGTTTAGACCATGAGACCATTGCCACAATCTTGAGCCCTTATAAAATATAACTCTGGAAATTGTACTCCTTCCTTCCCTCAGCTGTTGAACCTCTTTCAAACAACCTGGCAATAAAAGAAAATTCAAAGCCTTTTTAGCAAAGGGATTAATAGAGCTCAAAAACACCTCAGAACTTGTGTGTGCCAGTGAGATGAAATCTGTGGGAAAACAATTATTCTTGAGTGCGATACCTCTTGTGTGAACTCAATGCCCTGGTTTTGGTCAAGACCCTGAAAACAGGAAAAGCGTCTACTGGTATGAACACAGTGAAGATAGAAAAGAAGGGAGGGGTTTTTTTCTTTGAAAACAACTTTTGCCCATTTTTTCCTGCATTTTTAGATCATGGATTCTCAACCTACCTCTTTCTCGTGTCTCTTGGCTTTTTGTATTAATGGGTGGTTGAGACTGTATTGGCCACTGAGTTACATAAAATCTGGTAAGAAATTTCAATGGCACTCACATTGTAAACCCTTTTTTAGGTTGTCTCATTCCCTGGTAGATGTCTGCATTTGAAAAATAGATTGGTTTTCAAAATCATGTGACTGTATTAGCACAATATGAAGGTTATAGAGTGAGGGTTAGAATCAGAAAATATAATTCACAGTGACCGAAATATTTTTTCAGTTTATCACAACTAACATTTCCATTAATACTCACTTCAATTTCTATTAGCTGAAAGAACGTTTATCTCTTTAGATAGATAAACTTAAAAAATCCAAAAATATCATTGTGTGCAGGAAACCATGAAATCTCATTTGACCAGAACATGATAGCTTTTATCTAAAAGTAAAAAAACTAAAGTACCAGTTTCCATTGTAATTTATTGGAATTATATAAAATCCTTTATATAAATGTATTAACATGTTACATTTTCAGTATAATTCCAGAAGACTCATTTGAATAGAGTTGTAATATGAAAAAATATCCTCAGAAAAGGGCACTGTAGAAGTCCAAGTCTGTTTCAGTGGCTTCAGTTCTGCATAGTTCTACAAATTCAACCAAAACCTCAGGTTTTCTTTCTGACCTCTCTATCCAAATGGTAACAACTACACTGTGGTTATAATTGAAGTAAAAATTACAATATTCAAGCATGTCAGAGTAATATCATTATGATCTTGCCATCTTTATTGGTTCTTCATTCCATAATAGTTCACTGTTGTGGTTTAATCTGGCAGGCAGCCAAATACCACGCAGCTGCTCACTCACTCCCCCCACCCCCACAGTGGGACGGGGAGAGAATCGGAAGGGTAAGAGGGAGAAAAACTCGTGGGTCGAGATAAAGACAGTTTAATAGAACAGAAAAGGGAAAATAATAATAATAATAATGATAGAATATACAAAAGGAGTGATGCACAATGCAATTGCTCACCACCCGCGCTGACCAATAACCAAGTATGAATCGCTACTTCCTGGAACACGCCTACCCTTCATATACTGAGCATGACGTCACATGGTATGGAATACCCCATTAGCCAGCTGGGCTGGCTGTCCTGATTATGTTCCCTCCCATCTTGTGTACCTAGCTCAGTCAGTAGGCATGGGAGCTGTCCTTGGACTAGGAGGGCACTTGGCAACAACTGAAAACATCAGTGTGTTATCAACATTCTCCTCATACTAAATCCAAAACACAGCACTAGGAAGAAATTTAATCCTATCCCAGCCGAAACCAGGACAGTATCCACCCCTTATTCTATACCATTTACGTCGTGCTTAGGTCTCACATTTTTCGATACATTTCAATTAATCACCACTATCTTTCTTTTTATATATACATATATATATATGCACACACAGATATCATTCCCTTGGTCTATGGACTATCCCTTTAAAATGTCCACTGAGTTCATTTAGTCCATGACTTTGAGCTCCATCTGTCATAACAGTCTTTCAGGGAGGGAGAGATGGTGTGTGGTGTTGGATTGTTGTATCCTGAAGCCAGTAGTCATTTCGGTACTGCTGCGCTCGTCCAGTTCTATCATCGTTGCACTTTGCTCGGTTTCATCGGAGTTAGTTCATTCTTCATTAATCTGGGTGATTTTTACTGCTATACCATTGATAGCAACCGTAGAAATAATGATATACAATATCATATAACAATTAACATCATACAATCCAGTTCATTGGCTATTTTCACCCAAAATCAAATCCCCTTGAGGTACACACCGGACTCCCCATCCTTTCGCATCACCCACCAAGTGCACCCAGGTCCTTGAGCAAAAGCAATCCCACGGATGGGTTTTCCCTTGCCAGAGGCAGGAGTAACCCAGACTGTCTTCCCCAGCATATTCTTTATGTTCACTAGAGGGACCTTATCCCCATCTACAGTACGTAAGGGTTTTGATTAGGCAGGGCCAGCTCGAGTGACAGATCCCCTGGTATTGACTAACCAGGTGGCTTCTGCTAAATGTGTGTCCCATTGCTTGAATGTCCCACCACCCATTGCTCTCAGCGTAGTCTTTAGCAGTCCGTTGTATCGTTCGATCTTCCTGGAGGCTGGTGCATGGTAGGGGAAGTGATAGACCCATGCAATGCCATGCTCTTTGGCCCAGCTTTCTATGAGGGTGTTTCGGAAATGAGTCCCGTTGTCTGACTCAATTCTTTCTGGGGTGCCATGTCGCCATAAGACTTGCTTTTCAAGGCCCAGGATGGTGTTCCGGGCGGTGGCATGGGGCACAGGGTATGTTTCCAGCCACCCAGTGGTTGCTTCCACCATGGTGAGCACATAGCGCTTGCCTTGTTGGGTTTGTGGGAGTGTGATATAATCAATCTGCCAGGCCTCCCCATATTTATATTTCAACCATCGTCCTCCATACCAAAGAGGCCTTACTCGCTTGGCTTGTTTGATTGCAGCACACGTTTCACATTCATGGATAACCTGTGCAATAGCGTCCATGGTCAAGTCCACCCCTCGATCACGAGCCCATCTGTATGTTGCATCTCTTCCTTGATGGCCTGAGGTGTCATGGGCCCACAGAGCTATAAATAATTCACCCTTATGTTGCCAGTCCAGATCCGCCTGAGCCACTTCAATCTTAGCAGCCTGGTCCACCTGCTGGTTGTTTTGGTGTTCTTCAGTGGCCCGACACTTGGGCACGTGAGCATCTACGTGACGTACTTTTACAACCAGGTTCTCTGCTCGGGCAGCAATATCTTGCCCCAATGCGGCAGCCCACATGGGTTTACCTCTGCGCTGCCAGTTGTTCTGCTTCCACTGCTGCAACCACACCCACAGGGCATTTTTCTCGTTCAGCAATGTCCAAGGCCCGCTGGATGGCTTTCACCTCAGCAAACTGGCTCGATTCACCTTCTCCTTCAGCAGTTTCTGCGACTTGTCCTATAGGACTCCATACAGAAGCTTTCCACCTCCAAATGCAGTGTAGAGCACATTCCTTACATCTTGTCCTGCCCGGACTGGCCCAAGGGCTCCTGCATGAACTCTCTCCCGCTTAATTTGTTCAAAGGCTTGTTGTTGCTCAGGGCCCCATTTGAAATCGTTCCTCTTCAGGGTCACTTGTTAGAGAGGGCTTACGATCAGGCTGTAATTTCGAATATGCATTCTCCAAAAACCTACAACACCTAAGAAAGCTTGTGTTTCCTTCTTGCTAACAGGTGGGGACATGGCTGTTATTTTGTTGATCACATCCATTGGGATCTGACGACGTCCATCTTGCCATGTTATTCCTAAAAATTGGATCTCCTGTGCAGGTCCCTTGACCTTACTTTGTTTTATGGCAAAACCGGCCTTCAGAAGGATTTGATTTATTTTCTTCCCTTTCTCAAAAAATTCTTCTGCTGTGTTGCCCCACACGATGATGTCATCCATGTATTGCAGGTGTTCTGGAGCCTCACCCTGTTCCAGTGCAGTGTGGATCAGTCCATGGCAAATGGTAGGGCTGTGTTTCCACCCCTGGGGCAGTCGGTTCCAGGTGTACTGGACGCCCCTCCAAGTGAAAGCAAACTGTGGCCTGTACTCTGCCACCAAAGGGATTGAGAAGAACACATTAGCGATATCATTTGTGGCGTACCACTTGGCTGCCTTTGATTCCAGTTCATATTGGAGTTCTAGCATGTCCAGCACGGCAGCACTCAGTGGCGGCGTGACTTCGTTCAGGCCACGGTAGTCTACTGTTAGTCTCCACTCTCCATTGGACTTTCGCACTGGCCATATGGGGCTGTTAAAGGTTGAGCGAGTCTTGCTGATCACTCCTTGGCTCTCCAGTCGACAAATCAGCTCGTGGATGGGGATCAGAGAGTCTCTGTTGGTTCTATATTGTCGCCGGTGCACTGTTGTGGTAGCGATCAGCACATGTTGGTCTTCATCCCTCAGCAACCCCACAACAGAAGGATCCTCCAAGAGACCGGGCAAGGTGGACAGCTGTTTAATTTCCTCCGTCTCCAGGGCAGCTATACCAAAAGCCCACCAGGACGCTTTTGGGTCCTTGAAATACCCTCTCCTGAGGTAGTCTATGCCAAGGATGCACGGAGCCTCTGGGCCAGTCACAATGGGGTGGTTCTGCCACTCATTCCCGGTCAGGCTCACTTCGGCCTCCAATACAGTTAACTCTTGGGATCCCCCTGTCACTCCAGAAATAAAAGTGGGTTCTGCCCCTTTATAGCTTGATGGCATCAGGGTACACTGTGCACCAGTGTCTAGGAGAGCCACCCCCACAGGGCATTTGCCACCATCCATGAGTCAGTATAGAGATAAAGTACTGGCCATTTTTCTCGTTCAGCAATGTCCAAGGCCAGCTGGATGGCTTTCACCTCTGCAAACTGGCTCGATTCACCTTCTCCTTCAACAGTGTCTGCAACTTGGCGTATAGGACTCCATACAGCAGCTTTCCACCTCCGATGCTTCCCCACAAGGCGACAGGACCCATCCGTGAACAGGGCATATTGCTTCTCGTTTTCTGGTAGTTTATTATACAGTGGGGCCTCTTCAGCACGTCACCTCCTCCTCTGGGGATATTCCAAAATCTTTGCCTTCTGGCCAGTTCGTGGTCACCTCCAAGATTCCTGGGCGACTGGGGTTTCCTATTCGGGCCCGTTGTGTGATCAGTGCGACCCACTTACTCCACGTAGCATCGGTTGCATGATGTGTAGAGGGGACCCTCCCTTTGAACATCCAGCCCAGCACTGGCAGTCGGGGTGCCAGGAGGAGCTGTGCTTCAGTACCAACCACTTCCGAAGCAGCTCGAATCCCTTCATATGCTGCCAATATCTCCTTCTCAGTTGGAGTGTAGCGGGCCTCGGATCCTCTGTATCCCCGACTCCAGAACCCTAAGGGTCGACCTCGAGTCTCCCCTGGTGCTTTCTGCCAGAGGCTCCAGGTAGGACCATTCTCCCCGGCTGCGGTGTAGAGCACATTCTTCACATCTTGTCCTGCCCGGACTGGCGCAAGTGCTACTGCCTGAACTATCTCCTGTTTAATTTGTTCAAAGGCTTGTTGTTGCTCAGGGCCCCATTTGAAGTCGTTCTTCTTCCGGGTCACTTGATAGAGGGGGCTTACAATCAGGCTGTAATCTGAAATATGCATTCTCCAAAAGCCCACAACGCCTAAGAAAGCTTGTGTTTCCCTTTTGCTAGTTGGTGCGGACATGGCTGTTATTTTGTTGATCACATCCATTGGGATCTGACGACGTCCATCTTGCCATGTTACTCCTAAAAATTGGATCTCCTGTGCAGGTCCCTTGAACTTACTTTGTTTTATGGCAAAGCCGGCCTTCAGAAGGATTTGAATTATTCTCTCCCCTTTCTCAAAAACTTCTTCTGCTGTGTTGCCCCATACAATTATGTCATCAATGTACTGCAGGTGTTCTGGAGCCTCACCCTGTTCCAGTGCAGTGTGGATCAGTCCATGGCAAATGGTAGCGCTGTGTTTCCACCCCTGGGGCAGTCGGTTCCAGGTGTACTGGACGCCCCTCCAAGTGAAAGCAAACTGTGGCCTGCACTCTGCTGCCAAAGGGATTGAGAAGAACGCATTAGCAATGTCAATTGTGGCGTACCACTTGGCTGCCTTTGACTCCAGTTCGTATTGGAGTTCTAGCATGTCCGGCACGGCAGCACTCAGTGGCGGCGTGACTTCGTTCAGGCCACGATAGTCTACTGTTAGTCTCCACTCTCCATTAGACTTTTGCACTGGCCATATGGGACTGTTAAAGGGTGAGCGAGTCTTGCTGATCCCCCCTTGGCTCTCCAGTCGACGAATCAGCTTATGGATGGTGATCAGGGAATCTCGGTTGGTGCGGTATTGTCGCCGCTGCACTGTTGTGGTAGCAATTGGTATCTGTTGTTCTTCAACCCTCAACAACCCCACAACAGAAGGGTCCTCCGAGAGACCAGGCAAGGTAGACAGCTGTTTAATTTCCTCTGTCTCCAGGGCAGCTATACCAAAAGCCCACCGGTACCCTTTTGGGTCCTTAAAATACCCTCTCCTGAGGTAGTTTATGCCAAGGATGCACGGAGCCTCTGGGCCAGTCACAATGGGGTGCTTCTGCCACTCATTCCCGGTCAGGCTCACTTCGGCCTCCAATACAGTTAACTCTTGGGATCACCCTGTCACTCCAGAAATACAAATGGGTTCTGCCCCTTCATAGCTTGATGGCATCAGGGTACACTGTGCACCGGTGTCTACGAGAGCCTTATACTCCTGTGGGTCTGATGTGCCAGGCCATCGAATCCACACAGTCCAGTAAACCTGGTTGTCCCTTTCCTCCACCTGGCCGGAGGCAGGGCCCCTCTAGTTCGGGTCATAGTATCCGCTTCTCATTTCTTGCAAACGTGAGTCCAGAATTCCTTCATTACAGTCCAAAGTAAGATCAGCCCTTCTACTCTGTCTGGGGAACTGTTCACTGGAAACTGGACCGTCGTGAGACAGGGTTTTCCTGAAAACTGGAGCAGCATTTTTCCTGAGAGAACCCCCTTGTGTGATTGTTTTTCCTTGCAACTCACGTACACGTGCCTCTAGGGTCAAGGTAGGTTTTCCATCCCACTGCCTCATGTCCTCTCCGTGGTCATGCAGGTAAAACCACAGGGTGCCCCGTGGTGTGTACTTTCGATATCCTCTCTCTTGAGGAGAAAAACGCTGACTCCTAATGGCTGAGATACTGGTCCGTACAGGTGGAGAATAGGACCTATCGTCTTTGAGTTGCTGGACCTCCCGGGACAGTTTCTCTACAGCCGAGACAAGGGAAGAGGAGATAGTTTCTTCAAAATCCCGAAGTCTGCTAACCACCTCATCCACCGTTGGTGCTTCTTCCTCTGCCCAGGACAGTACTGCCAACGAACTGGCATACCATGCTGGTGCGCTCCGTACCAACTTCCGCCACATGGGTCGGGTGCACTGGACGTCATCTGGATCTTTGGGCGTTTGGTTGTCGTCCAGGTCACTATAAACCACCTCCAGCATGCCTAGTTCTCTCAGGTACTGGATACCTCTCTCCATGGTGGTCCATTTGCCTGGGCGATATATAACATCTTCCTTGAAGGGATACCTTTCCTTCACGCCTGACAGCAGTCGCCTCCAGAGGCTGAGGACCTGTGTCCCTTTTCCAATTGCTTTGTCAATGCCTCCTTCCCTAGAAAGGGATCCCAGCTGTTTGGCCTCCTTCCCCTCTAATTCCAGGCTACTGGCCCCATTATCCCAGCATCGGAGCAGCCAGGTAACAATATGCTCACCTGGACGACGGCTGAAATCTTTCCGCATATCTCGCAGCTCACTCAGGGATAGGGATCGGGTGGTTTCCGTCTCGTTTATGAGTTCTTCCTCTTCCTCCTCCCCTCCTCGTCATGGCCCTGCTCTTTCATCATCCCTTTCTAAACGACCTGACCTCCGCTTCCAAGATTTCCTCTTCTGTACAGGGGCAACGGATACCAGCAAGGGTTGGTCCTCTGGTTCAGCTGTAGTGCCTGTTGCTGGGTTTTGGGTAGCTGCAGTGCTTGTCATGGGGGTTGGAGTAACTGTAGTGCCTGTTGCAGGCGTTTGAGTGGCTGCAGTGCCTGTCGCAGGGGTTGGAGAAGCTACGGTGACTGTTGCCGGGGTTTGAGTAGCCACAGGGGTTGTCGTGGCGGTTGACATAGCCGCAGTACCTGTCGTGGGGTTTTGAGTAGCTACCGTGTCTGTTGCCGGGGTTGATCTCCCGCTGCCCACCGCCTCTGAGACTTGCTGCTCCGCCTGCCCCGACAAGGCAGCGCCGTTTGCCCTCCCTCTTTTCTTGTTCCTGAGGGTTGATCTCTGGACAGTATTCCTGAATAGTTGTTTAACCCTAAACAAGGCCTGAACCACATTCAGGAGACATAGTAGCAATATGAACATGCTTGTTTGAACATCCCAAGGATATTCAAAATTCTCAGGGAATATTGTGGACATCTTCGTGAAGAGGATAGAAGAAAAAGGAGTTTCTGACAATATGGAAGGGAAGATGAACAAGTGGGAGAAAGTGTCCCATCCTGTCTCCCCCTTAAATTCATTCTCCGAGGAGAAAAAAGTGCAATTACTAATAATTTCTAAGAGGTGGTTCCCGATGTACAGAAATGATGGCAGTGCCGAGTACAGATACCAGGTTAGACTTACGACCAATGATCTTATCACCTCATAAAACAGCAGCAAAATGATAATCTTGGCCCAGTTCCGACTGATGATAAACAACACAAAAGGGAACACATATTGCAAGCAAGGTATTACATGACCCAACATTGAGAGCCAGCCCCACAACTGACAGCCAATACATCAACATTGTGACCAATCAATATAAATAATGCTTATAACAATTTTTCCTTAACACACTTTGGTCAGATCTATCGTTATCTCAACCCTTCGAGTCCCACGTTGGGCGCCAAAAAGGACTGTCGTGGTTTAACCTGGCAGGCAGTCAAATACCACGCAGCCGCTCACTCACTCCCCCCACCCCCCAGTGGGACGGGGAGAGAATCGGAAGGGTAAGAGTGAGAAAAACTCGTGGGTTGAGATAAAGACAGTTTAATAGAACAGAAAAGGGAGAATAATAATAATAAATAATGATAGAATATACAAAATGAGTGATGCACAATGCAATTGCTCACCACCCACGCTGACCGATAACCAAGTAGCGATCGGCACTTCCTGGATCACGCCTACCGTTCATATACTGAGCATGACATCACATGGTATGGAATACCCCATTAGCCAGCTGGGCTGGCTGTCCTGATTATGTTCCCTCCCATCTTGTGTACCTAGCTCAGTCAGTAGGCACAGGAGCTGTCCTTGGACTAGGAGGGCACTTAGCAACAACTGAAAACATTAGTGTGTTATCAACATTCTTCTCATACTAAATCCAAAACACAGCACTAGGAAGAAATTTAACCCTATCCCAGCCGAAACCGGGACACAGCCAAATACCACGCAGCCGCTCACTCACTCCCCCCACCCCCCAGTGGGACGGGGAGAGAATCGGAAGGGGAGGAGTGAGAAAAACTCGTGGGTTGAGATAAAGACAGTTTAATAGAACAGAAAAGGGAAAATAATAATAATAATGATAGAATATACAAAATGAGTGATGCACAATGCAATTGCTCACCACCCACGCTGACCAATAACCAAGGAGCGATCGCTACTTCCTGGATCACGCCTACCGTTCATATACTGAGCATGACATCACATGGTATGGAATACCCCATTAGCCAGCTGGGCTGGCTGTCCTGATTATGTTCCCTCCCATCTTGTGTACCTAGCTCAGTCAGTAGGCATGGGAGCTCTCCTTGGACTAGGAGGACACTTAGCAACAACTGAAAACATCAGTGTGTTATCAACATTCTTCTCATACTAAATCCAAAACACAGCACTAGGAAGAAATTTAACCCTATCCCAGCTGAAACCAGGACATTCACTGGACTGAAAATATCTATGTACTTTTTTGATTTGTTTAGAAGCAACATGTCTGGTCCCTGGTGAAGTGATAGAATGCGATGTTTGGTACTGTGATAATTTTGTATGAATATTCTATATAAATAATATAGTCTATATATTATTATTTATATATCTCACTACCTAATCATTGCATTCTGTATTTGCTGACTTTTGGACTGAAAGTGTTCAGTCTATTTTGACTTAATTTAGAAAGGAGTAATGGACATATGTCTTCTGGTCCTATCATTGCATATTTCATCAGGAAGCCTCCTTACTAATACTTTTCTGGTAGAATACAGGTCATATCCCAGACCACTACTTCATTACCAGAATCTTTTTATATTGTATGTGTGATAGAAGGGAGAAATTAAGTTTCTAATATTCTCATTCCTTTTTAAGTAACTTTGTTCCTGAAAGCTGAAAATGCATCGTGTCTGAGACCACACAGAACACGCTGTTCTGGTTTGGTGACAGCAAAGTCACCTCCTGCTTTCTGTCCACTCAGGAATAGCTATAGTTCGTAACCATTACTGTAACATGCATCCTGGTACTGTGATCTGGTTTGTTTCTCACCTGTCTTGTAATCCCCAGCCCATTCCTTCCCAATGACTCTGCACACAAGACCGTTAGCAGGAGTTTGTTAGGTGCTGGAAAGTTGGATTTTTTCCTTCAATGTAATGATAAAAGATTCAATAGGTATTTTTAAATAGGAAAAGAGTTTGATGATTGACTTCAGTAATTTTGTCCTACAGAAGGGGAAGTATCTGAAGCCTTTTAACCTTTAGAGAAACCAGGGTATGATTCCTTTATCTTAAGGGTCTAGTGTTCTAAATGCCACAAGATGCCCTGCCTAGTCTTCAGTTGTTATGGATCTCCTGTAGATTCCATACCTTCAGGACCTGCCAGACCCATGCAGATATTTCTCATATTTGAGGGAGTATAAAATGGCACTAGATACTTTGTGATTGGTTGAGGTCTGCTCATGTCAGATGGAGGTCCATTTGAAACTTGTCACAGTTCATCTCCTTGACTTTTTGAGCAGTATTGAGGATAATTTTTGTTTTGTTCTGATAGACCAAAAGTAGGTCTACTCTAGTGTTCTGAAACCCATCTGTTAAGCATGTGGAAGGATTTAGGTAGGCATCTTCACACATGACATCAAAATTTCAGATCTATCTTGGATACATCATTAATTCTTTAAGTAGGAAACTGTTCTATGCATTTTGTACCATTTCCCTTTTCCAAGGATCCTGTTCATGATACAGCAAGTGGACTGCTGATCTTGGTTGGCTAAGGTGTTTTTGGTATTGCATTCGGATTCACTGACTAGTGAATAGTCCCAAAACTCTTCTTACCTTTCAAACTTAGCTTATCCCAAACTCTTTTGAGAGCAGTTCTTATAAATATTAGAAAGGGCTCTGGATGATAGTGAAAATCTTATCTGCAAAAGATTCTGCTGCAGGAATCAAAAAAGCTGTGTGTGTATTTCCTTATGATTCTGAGGAGTGAAACTAAAGTCTATAGCTTTAAAATCAGTTGTACCTAACCTAGGAATGCAAATGTTTGAATCGCTTTTGAATAGAAGACAGAGTTAAGGCTAGTAGAGTGGGCAAATAGTATGTGTTCATGCTTCAGATTTCAGTGAAGTTTTACTTTAACTCTGAGTTTGTGGACATGTGAAGCTCTGTTTGGAGGTAGTTGTAGTGTTTGCATAATGTGCTTTACCCTAAATGGAAGGCACATTCTCAACTTTAATGCCATATTAAATGTAATTTCAAGCAAGATCTCAGTTAAATGTTAGCTCATTTACTTAGTGACTTTAAAGACAGGCTAATGGAACTTGTTATCTGGCAGTTTCTTCATTTAAGCTGTTAATACTTTATGAAGATGTCCCTAAACTGTATGTCTGGAATAATGTAAAAAAGAATTATGCATGTTCTCTGGCACTAAAATATTCCCTTCTCTACTGGATTGAATAAATCGCAGAAGATGGGGAATGCAGAGTCCATTTGCAATTCCTAGCCTGGAATGCTGGTGGTCTCTCAGTTTTTAATCACTTCATTCTCCCAGGGTTCTGAACTTTTTAGTGATTTGCCAATTTAGAAAAACTATTAACTGCACAATTAAATCATGTGCTGCTATACACACTGTAAGTGTACTTAATGCAGTTTAACTAAAGACTGCCACTGAAAGGGAATGCCTCTGTTCTGTCCTTCTCCCTTTACCACCTACTGCTTTCGAAAATTCAGCAGTTCTAGTGATCCTGTGACCACAGGGTGAGCCAGATCATTTTACTGATCCTGGTGAACATGAAGCATGCTTTTAAAAACCAAACAAAACAAACTTTTAATGGCATTATTAGTCTTAAATCAACTGTGAAACTGCATCTAAAGTGATTGAAAGGACAAGAGAAAGCATGGGAACATTTGAATCTACTCCCTGAACTCTCATGCTGTCTCTCCCCTGTCAAAAAGGATCAGAGTTGTGGTTTTTTTTTTTTTCTGATAGAGCTGCTAATATATAGTAGTTATAATCAGTTTGAGCTCTAATTAGAAATCTGGGAAAGTAAAATTTGAGTGCCACCAATATCTGACATTTCTTCAAGGAAGTGTGAAGAAGCATCTCCCACAGCTTAGTGTAGGCACAATATAGATACTGAGTATTGGAGAATAAGGGTGCAGGAAATTATCTGTGGAAGCTGGCAGTTGTTGTTTCAACATTAATAGTTAAAATAGTAAGACTTTAATCTCCCAAAGGCAAGACTCTTATTTTCAGTCCTGTGCTGGCAGTAAAAAATATTATTAGCAGTGCTGCTTTCTCCATTATACCCGATTCATATTTTTGCTTCCTAGTTGGAGTCCAAAATGTAGACCTAGTATAAGGGGCATGCTGTATATATAGTATAAGGGTTGCTATTCTTATCTTGGACACCACTAGCACTGTTGCTGAGCATGGAGGTTCTTGCTTAGATCCCTGCACAAGGCTTTCCCTCTTTGTTACAATACCAAGAGGCTTCAGTTGTACTTGCCACCTTGAAGATAGCTCTGTGCCACTTCAGAGGAGAATTAATAGTTGTCCCTAGTCTATTCTTTTTGGGCAAGCTTCAAGACTTGCACTATAAAGTTGCTCTGGGGACAACAGTCTTTGCCAGTTTTCCCCCTATACCTCTGATATCATCTATGCAAGGGGTAGGCCCACTGACATTTTCCTAGTGTTACATAAGTATTGCCAAAGTGAAGATATTTCTGATTGAATTTTCTCCCCCTTCCCTTATAACTCTGTTTAAATGCTCATACCCAGCTCTTATTAGGTATCATTCTGCTCAGGATGACACAGCTCAGGAGGCACATCTAATACCAGTATTCAATTTTAATTTCCATACCTATTCAAAACAGAAGTGCGTATAATCAGAGTCCTCTAAAGTCTCGTAACTGAAATGACAAGGTTCTGAGCTCTGTGGTCCCTTTCTTGGGACTGCTGTTCTTCTGTAGTTCTCAAGAGTTATGCTTCTCCCCATAAGCCAACTGATATCAGCAGCACTGCATCCTTTTCTCCTAAAACAGGATTTTAAAACATAGTTGAAAGGACATGAAGTAGTTGAGTGAGAAACAGAGGTCCAGGTGTTTGTATCCCAGCATCATTCCTTGTTTCCCCTTCCTCCTCCCTGCAACTGTGTGGTAAAATCTCTGATGGCATGGCTTCTCTTTTCAAATACTGCATTCACACACCCCCACGTGCACCCACGCATGCATCTGTAATGGATGTTTGTCTGCTTCGGGGGGTTTGGTTTGGGTTGCATGTAGAAGGGAAGAGGGTCCTTCTGTGCCTGTAAGAGCTGCTAGGCTCCAGCTGTCTTGTCATATATACTCCCTCCTTGAGGAGGCAGCCTCATACAGACACTGCTTCCTATGGGATGCGTGCTGCAGGTAGTTTCTTACTAGGCTTTTTGCTGCCTTTCTCAGCATCTGTTGCTATTGTACAACTACAGGCAATGATACCTCAGTGGCCTCTAGTGCTGTGGCGTCCCTTGTTACAGGGCAAATCAGCTAGTTCTCTAAGATGAGGTTTTGGCTTGGTGGTCTGAATTCTTGGCTGTAATTTATTGTGTCTCAGTCAGCTTAAAGGGTTCAGTTTCAGGTTTTCTGCCTAGACCCCAAGCTACTTAACAGAATACTGGTATTCAGAGCTATGAAGAAATGCGGCTTGTCTGTGATAGCAGAAATTATAAAAGTAACAGACCTGGTTACTGAGGTAAATGCACACTTATGAAAAACGTACAGTTGCCTCCTTTTGGCAGTGGGCATAGTCAGCAGTTCCTGTTGAGACTTAAGTGGTTGCTAGTGATTGAATGTTTTCACATTTCCTGGTAACTGCATTCTATGTCTGGAATGATTAATAGAATTTGTAACAACAGTTCTTGCACACCAAGAAGCCTGCAGGTTTTTATCTTTCAGTCTTCTGGCTATTTTACATAATACTTTGCTTTCCTTTCCATGGTAATGTGCGAATCTTGCAGTATTACGTATTCTCTTTGTCTTAGGTCCTTGTGACTACAAATTTTGACTAATTTGGACTTCTTCAACTTGATTTTAATGAATTTCAGTTCATTAAACTTATTTCCCTATGTGTCGTCATCATCCTCTGTCTGGAACATAATTATTTCATAACAGATCTCAACAGATTTGAGAGAAGAGGAATATTCTAAGATTGCAATAAAATACATGACTATGAGAAAAGACCACATTAATACTTCTGCTGTGGGGGTATGAAGAAAGTGATTCAATATAAAGACTCTAATGGGATTTAAATTTAAAATGCTTTCATAAGAGGCATAATTTGCTTTATAATTATTTGGAACTCTGCTCCAAATATATTTCTAACTAACAATTATTTAAAAAAAAAAAAATCAGAATTGCGAGAGCTCAAGTTGTTTCTTTACAACAGTGAATAATCATAGAATAGAATCATAGAATAGTTGGTTTGGAAGGGACCTTTAAAGGTCATCTAGTCCAACCCCCCTGCCGTGGGCAGGGACATCTTCAACTAGATCAAGTTGCTCAGAGCCCCGTCCAACCTGACCTTGAATGTTTCCAGGGATGGGGCATCTACCACCTCTCTGGGCAACCTGTTCCAGTGTTTCACCACCCTCATCGTAAAAAATTTCTTCCTTATATCTAGTCTAAATGTAACCTCTTTTAGTTTAAAACCATTACCCCTTGTCCTGTGGCAACAAGCCCTGCTAAAAAGTTTGCAGCCGTCTTTCTTATAAGCCCCCTTTAAGTACTGAAAGGCTGCAATCAGGTCTCCCCAGAGCCTTCTCTTCTCCAGGCTGAACAATCCCAACTCTCTCGGCCTGTCCTCATAGGAGAGGTGTTCCATCCCTCTGATCATTTTTGTGGCCCTCCTCTGGACCCTCTCCAACAGGTCCATGTCTTTCTTGAGCTGAGGTCCCCAGAGCTGGATGCAGTACTCCAGGTGGGGTCTCACCAGAGCAGAGTAGAGGGGCAGAATCACCTCCCTCGACCTGCTGGCCACGCTTCTTTGGATGCAGCCCAGGATACGGTTGGCCTTCTGGGCTGCGAGCGCACATTGTCGGCTCATGTCCAGCTTTTCATTCACCAGTACCCCCAAGTCCTTCTTGGCAGGGCTGCTCTCAATCCCTTCATCCCCCAGCCTGTATTGATACTGGGGGTTGCCCTGACCCAGGTGCAGGACCTTGCACTTGGCCTTGTTGAACCTCATGAGGTTCACATGGGCCCACTTCTTGAGCTTGTCCAGGTCCCTCTGGATGGCATCCCGTCCCTCAGGTGTGTCGACCGCACCACTCAGCTTGGTGTCATCTGCAAACTTGCTGAGGGTGCACTCGATCCCACTATGTCATTGATGAAGATATTAAACAGTACTGGTCCCAGTACGGACCCCTGAGGGACACCACTCGTCACTGATCTCCATCTGGACATTGAGCCGCTGACCACTACCCTCTGGATGTGACCATCCAACCAATCCCTCACCCACCGGACAGTCCACCCATCAAATCCATCTCTCTCCAATTTAGAGAGAAGGATGTTGTGGGGGACTGTGTCAAAGGCCTTACAGAAGTCCAGATAGATGACATCGGTAGCCCTTCCCATGTCCACTGATGTAGTCACTCCATCATAGAACGCCACTAGGTTGGTCAGGCATAAATACTGCGTTAAATACTATTTCCAACTCTGTATTCCTGTTGAGTTCAGTAGTACTGATGTGCATGCCTGTTAGCACAAGGCAGGGATACTGAAGACTGAATCAATGAAGATTGAATTATACTCCTTCTGTTAGAGGAAGCTTCTTCAGTGCAGGGTTGAGATGCACTGGGATCAGGAATTTTGCTTTTAAGTTGCCTGTCCTGTAGACAAGGGGAGGAATTCAGTTACCAGTACTCTTGATTTAGCATTCTGAGTTTTTTAATTTAGAAGAGTGACTACCACAAAGATGTATAGACAGAGAGTAAACAAACTAATCACTTCGGTTTCTGTTGCATAAGTAATCTAAGAGCTAAATGCTTGCTAGAGATTCTGTAAAACACTGAGAACACTGTTGGCATCAAGTAATAAAAATGAGGAGAAATGTGAAGGGAAGTTTTATTTTCAGGGTCCTTTCAAATTGTAATAAAAAAACAGATTAAAATGACAACTTTGATTTATTGTTACCTCTTCCCCCCCCCACACTTTGTTCTATTGAAGACACTTTTATGGGCTCTTTCACTACTCATGGGTTTTGACCAAGGCATGCAACAAAAGTTTGAAGTTACCCTTGCCTTTATTTTCATTTCTAGCTATTCTTCCATTCACTTTTGATATCTCTGCTACTGCCAGCTAGAATTAAAAAGATATGTTTGTCTCAAAATTAATTATGTCTTTTAAAAAAATCAGCAATTGGGTATATGACTTAAACCTCTTAAAACAGTTGTGTATAGTTGGATATTCCTTAAAATAGTTGGACAGAGACTTGAGAGAAAGACAAGCAGAGCTATTGGTATAGTTGGTGTTTGGTACCAGCCATCCCATTTTAATGTGAATAGATCCAGCTAGGCACAATAATGCTCTCTTAGTTGTTCTGGTAACAAAGTGAGATGGAAGAATTTAGGAGAGCAAGGACACATGCAGAAGTCAGTAGCTTATTTAAAAAAAAAAAAAAGTTTTGTAATGTTGAGTACTCTGAATTTTTATAATCTAGTCTTTAGTTATTTATTTTTTTCAGAAATGAGTTTGTAATACATATAAAGTATGCCTATTGCTGCTATAAGAAGGATTTCTTCCTAGAGGTGATTATCTGTATTCCAGGATACTCATGTGCTAGCATCATTAGTCTTTTTGTAGCCCTTTAGATATCTGTTTGGGCATGCTCTGCTCATGCAGGTTTAAGGAGCTCATGCTCCTTAAACATAAAGAGGAGAATTCTACCTTTCCTCCTAGTTCTTAATTGCTCAGCTGAGTAAGTTTCTGTCATGCCTTTCAATTTAGCTGTGCTAAGCCTATTTTATGATAACAGCCATCCTGGTAGAAACTACCTCTGTCAGAAGAATATCTCCTGTCAAAGTCATCCGTAAACACCAACCACTTTCATCCATTTCCCCCTTCCGCCAACAACCTGTCATAAGAAGTTATCTTTCCCATTGTACTCATAGAATAGGTTAGGTTGGATGGGACCTCTAGAGGTCTTCTAGTCCAGCTCCCTGCTCAAAGCAGGGCCAGCTGCAGAATTAGACTGGGTTGCCCAGGGCCTTTTCATTTGAGTTTTGAAAGGCTTCAAGAATGGGGATTCCACAAACTCTCTGGGCAATGATAACCGCTGTGTTTCGATGATAATCTCTTTCACTGGGTATCTAACTGGAATTTCCCTTGCTGCAATTTGTATCCTCTGAGAAGGTCTGGCTCTGTCTTCTCAATAGCCCCCTTTTTAATGCCATAAAATATATTAAAACCTTTTTAATACCTGTTTCTTTACAAACAAGTTGCTTTCTGCTGACACTAAGGCCCTGAACTTTGATCAGATTGAGTTTAGGCACAGCTGCAGTGCAACAATAAGTTCTCCATAATCCTGAGATAGATAAACATATAAAACTGCAAGTAGAGATCTCTGTATGCTTTGGCAGCTCTACATGAAGCCAGTGAATGTTGGAAATGAATTTATTTAACCAGAATATTTGCTCTCTCCCTTCATGACATTCATTTTTTTAAGGAAAAAAAGCACTTAGTTACATAAGTAATCAACTACTTAGTTGATACTAAGATAAAGTAGAACTACATGTAGTTCTAGGGACTTGAGTACAAAGTTACTGGGTGGGAGCTAAAAAAGTCTGTGCACCTTTGAATCTTCCCCCATTCCCTCCTATGCATGCTAGTAGATATAGTACCTCCTGCATAGTGTGGTTGCGCAGACCCACATAAGCTTACACAACAGCTTCTGGGATTTGACATTCTGTTTTGATCTAATCCTGATGGTATCCATCTTATTTTTCTTTAAATTTATGGATTTTTTAGTGCTAATTAAATATAAGCATAATGAAACACTTTAAATCTATTCTTTATCCATTTTTTGATCCACAACAGAAATCTTAAGATTTGTTTTAATTTATCATGTTTACATAATCAGATATATTCCTTTATATTCCTTTATTTAGCCTTCTGGAGTAAAAGAAAGGCTTAATTTACTAGTATCTCAAACTTTAACGAATTCTTTCAGTGAGGGTTTGGGTTTTTTTAAGTGACATTATGCTGATAGTTCATAACTTTATTTAAACAACTCAAGTATTTGTACTTCATCAGAGAAAGCCAGGCTCAGGATAGATAACCTTTTATCCCATCTAATTTCTTAAGAAAAGAAAAGTCCTTTTTTTTTGAGGTTTGCTAATTTCACGGATAACTTCTATATTGCTAGATAAGGAAGAATGCACGTGACTTGCATTAAGTTTTCCAAAAAGAGTGAATTTTAAAGAACTGTAAATGTTTTTAGAAATGTCAATTTCGGATCATAGGCTTTTAAGTCCAAAAAAGACCAGTATTAATATTTAATCTAGTTAACAGAATATTAATGAGGAATTTCATTTAGTAGTTCATCTTATTTCTAAGGGAATTTTGCATATACTATTAAAAAATTTTTCATTTTGGTACATTTACTGGTGGAGTTCACAGTCCTGAGGGATATGGGACAGGCGAAGAGCAAAGTCAGGACCCTGAATTTTAGGAAAGCAAACTTCCAGCTGTTCAAGGAGTTAGTCAATAGGACCCCCTGGGAAACTGCCCTCAGGGACAAGGGAGCAGAACAGAGCTGGCAGATCTTTAAGGATGCTTTCCATAGAGTGCAAGAGCTCTCGATCCCCATGTGTAGGAAATGAGGAAAGGAAGGCAAGAGACAGGCATGGCTGAGTCAAGACCTGCTGGTCAAAGTAAAGGGCAAGAAGGAAATGCACAGGCAGTAGAAGCAGGGACAGGTATCCTGGGAAGAGTATAGGGACGCTGCCCGGTTGTGTAGGGATGGGGTCAGGAAGGCCAAGGCGCAGCTGGAGCTGAACTTGGCAAGGGAAGCAAGGAATAATAAAAAGTGCTTCTATAGGTATGTCAGCCAGTAAAAGGAAGGTCAAAGAAAGAGTACACCCCTGTACTGGGTTTGCATGGCAAGGTTTTGGTAGCGGGGCGGGGCTACAGGGGTGGCTTCTATGAGAAGCTGCTAGAAGCTTCCCCCATGTCCGATAGAGCCAGCGCCAGCTGGCTCCAAGACGGACCCGCCACTGGCCAAGGCTGAGCCAATCAGCGACGGTGGTAGCACCTCTGTGATAACATATTTAAGAAGGGGAAAAAAATGCTGCGCAACAGCAGCCGGAAGAGAGGAGTGAGAATATGTGAGAGAAACAACTCTGCAGACACCAAGGTCAGTGAAGAAGGAGGGGGAGGAGGTGCTCCAGGTGCTGGAGCAGACATTCCCCTGCAGTCGGTGGTGAAGACCATGGTGAGGCAGGCTGTATCCCTGCAGCCCATGGAGGTTAAAGGTTGTTGTGTTTAAACCCAGCAGGCAGCCAAACACCACACAGCCGCTCGCTCACTCCCCCGCCCCCAGTGGGATGGGGGAGAGAATCAGAAAAAAATTAAAATTCGTGGATTGAGATAAAGACAGTTTAATAGAACAGAAGAGGAAGGAAAAAAAATGGTAGAATATACAAACTAAGTGATGCACAATACAATTGCTCACCGCCTGTCAACCAATACCCCAAGCAGCTATCCCCCCGCAAGCAACTCCCCCACTTTATCTACTGAGCATGACATCATATGGTATGGAATACCCCATTGCCCAGTTGGGTTAGCTGTCCTGGCTATGCTCCCTCCCAGCTTCTTGTGCACCTGGCAGAGCATGAGAAGCTGAGAAGTCCTTGACTTCTGGTGAGCACTAAGTAGCAACAACTAAAACATCAGTGTGTTACAACATTATTCTCATACTAAACCCAAAACACAGCACTATACCAGTTACTAGGAAGAAAATTAACTCTATCCCAGCTGAAACCAGGAAGGTATCAACCCCTTATTCTATACCATCTACGTCATGCCCAGGTCTCACATTTTCCAATACATTCCAATTACTCACCACGACTTTCCCTCTCTTTTAATATATGCACACAGATATCATTCCCTTAGTCCATGGGCCATCCCTCTAAAATGCCCACTGAGTTCATTTAGTCCATGACTTTGGGCTCCATCTGTCACAACAGTCTTTCAGGGAAAGAGAGATGGTGTGTGGTGTTGGATTGTTGCATCCTGAAGCCAGTTCTGGTTCCATTACATCTGTACTTTGCTCGGTTTCATCAGAGCTCCTTCTTCATTAATCTGGGTGATTCTTACTGCAACACAGTTGATATGACATATAGTAACCATGGAAGTGATGAAATACAATATTATATAGCAATTAACATCATACAATTCAGTTCATTGGCTATTTTCACCCAAAATCAAATCCCCTTGAGGTACACACCGGATTTCCCCATCCTTTTGCATCACCCACCAAGTGCACCAAGGTCCTTGAGCAAAAGCAATCCCACGGATGGGATTTCCCTTGCCAGAGGCAGGAGTAACCCAGACTGTCTTCCCCAGCATATTTCTTATGTGCACGACAGGGACTTTATCTCCATCTACAGTACGTAAGGGTTTGGATTGGGCAGGGCCAGCTCGAGTGACAGATCCCCTGGTATTGACTAACCAGGTGGCCTTTGCTAAATGTGTGTCCCAATGCTTGAATGTCCCACCACCCATTGCTCTCAGCGTAGTCTTTAGCAGCCCGTTGTATCGTTCGATTTTCCCGGAGGCTGGTGCATGGTAGGGGATGTGATAGACCCACTCAATGCCATGCTCTTTGGCCCAGGTGTCTATGAGGGTGTTTCAGGAATGAGTCCCTTTGTCTGACTCAATTCTTTCTGGGGTGCCATGTCACCATAGCACTTGTTTTTCAAGGCATAGGATAGTGTTCCTGGTGGTGGCATGGGGCACAGGATATGTTTCCAGCCATCCTGTGGTTACTTCCACCATTGTGAGCACATAGCGCTTCCCGTGTCGGGTTTGTGGGAGTGTGATATAATCAATCTGCCAGGCCTCCCCATATTTATATTTCAACCATTGTCCTCAATACCAAAGAGGCCTTACTCGCTTGGCTTGTTTGATTGCAGCGCATGTTTCACATTCATGGATAACCTGGGCAATAGCGTCCATGGTCCAATCCACCCCTCGATCTCGAGCCCATCTATATGTTGCATCTCTTCCTTGGTGGCCTGAGGCGTCATGGGCCCACTAAGCTATAAATAATTCACCCTTATGTTGCCAGTCCAGGTCCACCTGAGCCACTTAAATCTTAGCAGCCTGGTCCACCTGCTGGTTGTTTTGGTGTTCTTCAGTGGCCCGACTCTTGGGCACGTGAGCATCTACGTGACGTACTTTTACAGTCAGGTTCTGTACCCAGGCAGCAATATCTTGCCACAATGCGGCAGCCCAGATGGGTTTACCTCTGCGCTGCCAGTTGTTCTGCTTCCACTGCTGCAACCACCCCCACAGGGCATTTGCCACCATCCATGAGTCAGTATAGAGATAAAGTACTGGCCGTTTTTCTCATTCAGCAATGTCCAAGGCCAGCTGGATGGCTTTCACCTCTGCAAACTGGCTCAACTCACCTTCTCCTTCAGCAGTTTCTGCGACTTGTCATACAGGACTCCAGCAGCTTTCAACCTCCGATGTTTTCCCACAAGGCGACAGGACCCATCAGTGAACAGGGCATATTGCTTCTCATTTTCTGGTAGTTTATTATACAGTGGGGCCTCTTCAGCATGCATCACCTCCTCCTCTGGGGATATTCCAAAATCTTTGCCTTCTGGCCAGTTCGTGATCACCTCCAAGATTCCTGGGCGACTGGGGTTTCCTATTCGGGCCCGTTGTGTGATCAGTGCGACCCACTTACTCCACGTAGCATCGGTTGCATGATGTGTAGAGGGGACCCTCCCTTTGAACATCCAGCCCAGCACCGGCAGTCGGGGTGCCAGGAGGAGCTGTGCTTCAGTACCAACCACTTCCGAAGCAGCTTGAACCCCTTCATATGCTGCCAATATCTCCTTCTCAGTTGGAGTGTAGCGGGCCTCAGATCCTCTGTATCCCCGACTCCAGAACCCTAAGGGTCGACCTCGAGTGCTTTCTGCCAGAGGCTCCAGGTAGGGCCATTCTCCCCGGCTGCGGTGTAGAGCACATTCCTTACATCTTGTCCTGCCCGCACTGGCCCAAGGGCTACTGCCTGAACTATCTCCCCGCCTAGTGGATGAGGGAAAGGCTGTGGATGTGGTCTACCTGGACTTCAGTAAAGCCTTTGACACTGTCTCCCACAGCATTCTCCTAGAGAAGCTGGCGGCTCACAGCCTAGACAGGTACACTCTTCGCTGGGTAAAAAACTGGCTGGACGGCCGAGCCCAGAGAGTTGTGGTGAATGGAGTTAAATCCAGTTGGTGGCCGGTCACGAGCAGTGTTCCGCAGGGCTCAGTACTGGGGCCGGTCCTGTTCAATATCTTTATCAATGATCTGGACGAGGGGATCGAGTGCTCCCTCAGTAAGTTTGCAGACGACACCAAGCTGGGCGGGAGTGTTGATCTGCTCGAGAGTAGGAAGGCTCTGCAGAGGGACCTGGACAGGCTGGATCGATGGGCCGAGGCCAACTGTATAAGATTCAACAAGGCCAAGTGCCGGGTCCTGCACTTCGGCCACAACAACCCCAGGCAACGCTACAGGCTTGGGGAAGAGTGGCTGGAAAGCTGCCCAGAGGAAAAGGACCTGGGGGTGCTGATTGACAGCCGGCTGAACATGAGCCGGCAGTGTGCCCAGGTGGCCAAGAAGGCCAATAGCATCCTGGCCTGTATTAGAAATAGTGTGGCCAGCAGGACTAGGGAGGTGATCGTGCCCCTGTACTCGGCCCTGGTGAGGCCGCACGTCAAATACTGTGTTCCGTTTTGGGCCCCTCACTACAAGAAGGACATTGAGGTGTTGGAGTATGTCCAGAGAAGGGCAACGAAGCTGGTGAAGGGCCTGGAGCACAAGTCTTATGAGGAGCGGCTGAGGGAACTGGGACTGTTTAGTCTGGAGAAGAGGAGGCTGAGGGGAGACCTCATTGCGCTCTACAACTACCTGGAAGGAGGTTGTAGGGAGGTGGGTGTTGGTCTCTTCTGCCAAGTAACTAGCGATAGGACGAGAGGAAATGGCCTCAAGTTGCACCAAGGGAGGTTTAGATTGGACATTAGGAGAAATTTCTTTACTGAAAGAGTGATCAGGCCTTGGAACAGGCTGCCCAGGGAAGTGGTTGAGTCACCATCCCTGGAAGTATTTAAAAGACGTGTAGATGAGGCGCTTAGGGACATGGTGTAGTGGGCATGGTGTGTTGGGTTGACGGTTGGACTCGATGATCTTAGAGGTCTTTTCCAAACTTAATGATTCTATGATTCTATGATCTCCCATTTAATTTGTTCAAAGGCTTTTTGTTGCTCAGGGCCCCATTTGAAGTTGTTCTTCTTCCTGGTCACGTGATAGAGAGGGCCTACGATCTGGCTGTATTTTGGAATATGCATTCTCCAAAAACCCACTACGCCTAAGAAGGCTTGTGTTTCCTTTTTACTAGCTGGTGGGGACATGGCTGTTATTTTGTTGATCACATCCATTGGGATCTGACGACGTCCATCTTGCCATTTTATTCCTAACAACTGGATCTCCTGTGCAGGTGCCTTGACCTTACTTTGTTTTATGGCAAAACCGGCCTTCAGAAGGATTTGGACTATTCTCTCCCCTTTCTCAAAAACTTCTTCTGCTGTGTTGCCCCATACAATGATGTCATCAATGTATTGCAGGTGTTCTGGAGCCTCACCCTGTTCCAGTGCAGTGTGGGTCAGTCTATGGCAGATGGTAGGGCTGTGTTTCCACCCCTGGGGCAGTCGGTTCCAGGTGTACTGGACGCCCCTCCAAGTGAAAGCAAACTGTGGCCTGCACTCTGCCACCAAAGGGATTGAGAAGAACGCATTAGCAATGTCAATTGTGGCGTACCACTTGGCTGCCTTTGACTCCAGTTCGTATTGAAGTTCTAGCATGTCCGGCACGGCAGCACTCAGTGGTGGCGTGACTTCGTTCAGGCCACGGTAGTCTACTGTTAGTCTCCACTCTCCATTGGACTTTCGCACTGGCCATATGGGACTGTTAAAGGGTGAGCGAGTCTTGCTGATCACTCCTTGGCTCTCCAGTCGACGAATCAGCTTATGGATGGGAATCAGGGAGTCTCGGTTGGTGCGATATTGCCACCGGTGCACCATTGTGGTTGTGATGGGCACATGTTGGTCTTCAACCCTCAGCAACCCCACAACAGAAGGATCCTCCGAGAGACCGGGCAAGGTAGACAGCTGTTTAGTTTCCTCCGTCTCCAGGGCAGCTATACCTAATGCCCACCGGTACCCTTTTGGGTCCTTGAAATACCCTCTCCTGAGGTAGTCTATGCCAAGGATGCACGGAGCCTCTGGGCCAGTCACAATGGGGTGCTTCTGCCACTCATTCCCGGTCAGGCTCACTTCGGCCTCCAATACAGTTAACTCTTGGGATCCCCCTGTCACTCCAGAAATACAAATGGGTTCTGCCCCTTTATAGCCTGATGGCATCAGGGTACACTGTGCCCCGGTGTCTACGAGAGCCTTATACTCCTGTGGCTCTCACGTGCCAGGCCGTCGAATCCACACAGTCCAGTAAACCCGGTTGTCCCTTTCCTCCACCTGGCCGGAGGCAGGGCCCCTCTAGTTCTGGTCATAATATCCATCTCTCACTTCCTGCAAATGCGAGTCAGGAATTCCTTCGTTACAATCCAAAGTAAGATCAGCCCTTCTACTCTGTCTGGGGAACTGTTCACTGGAAATTGGACTGTCATGAGCAGCATTTTTCCTGGGAGAACCCCATTGTGTGATTGCTTTTCCTTGCAACTCATGTACCCGTGCCTCTAGGGTCGAGGTAGATTTTCCATCCCACTACCTCATGTCCTCTCCGTGGTCATGCAGGTAAAACCACGGGGTGCTCCGTGGTGTGTACCTTCTATATTGTCTCTCTTGAGCAGAAAAATGCTGACTCCTAATGGCTGAGATACTTGTCCATACAGGTGGGGAGCATGGCATATCCTCTTTGATTTGCTGGACCTCCCGGGACAGTTTCTCCACAGCCGAGAAAAGGGAGGAAGAGACACTGTCTTCGTATTCCCGGAGTCTGCTAACCATGTCATCCACCGTTGGTGCTTCTTCCTCTTTCCAGGGCTGTAGTGCCAATGAATTGGCATACGACACGGTGCGGTCCGTACCAACTTCCGCCACATGAGTCGCATGCACTGGACTTCATCTGGATCTTTGGGTACTTGCTCGTTGTCCAGGTCATCATAAGTCACCTCCAGCATGGCTAATTCCCTCAGGTGCTGGATACCTCTCTCCATAGTGGTCCATTTGCCTAGGCGATACATAACATCTTCCTTGAAGGGAGACCTTTCCTTCACGCCTGACAGGAGTCACCTCCAGAGGCTGAGGGCCTGTGTCCCTTGTCCAATCACTTTGTCAATGCCCCCTTCCCTAGAAAGGGATCCCAGCTGTTTGGCTTCCTTCCCCTCTAATTCCAGGCTCCTGGCCCCATTATCCCAGCATTGGAGCAGCCAGGTAACAGTATGCTCGCCTGGACGACGGCTATAATCTTTTCGCATATATTGCAACTCACTCAGGGATAGGGATCAGGTGGTTTCCGTCTCGTTTATGAGTTCTTCCTCTTCCTCCTCCCCTCCTCGTGATGGCCCTGGTTTTTCATCATCCCTTTCTAAACAAGCTGACGTTCGCTTCCAAGATTTCTTCTTATGTGTAGGGGCGACTTATACCGGTAAGTGTTGGTCCTCTGGTTCAGCTGTAGTACCTCTTGCAGGGGTTGGAGTAGCCGCAGTGCCTGTCGCCGGGGTTTGAGTAGCCGCAGTGCCTGTTGCGAGGTTTGGAGTACCTTCAGTGCCTGTCGTGGGGGTTGGATTCGCTTCAGTGCCTGTCGTGGGGGTTGGAGTAGCTCTAGTGCCTGTCGCGGGGGTTGGAATAGCCGCAGTGCCTGTTGGTTTGTTTTCCTTCTCTTCTCCCTGAGGGTGCTGTATAATACTGAGCAGTGTTTGGTAGATACTAGCCAGGGCCCAGCACAGTGCGATAAGTTGTGCCTCTTTGGAATAACTACGGCATTTTTTTTTCAAGCATTCTATCACTTCATCAGGAGCCTGTAGTTGTTCGGGAGTGAAGTTCCAGACCACTGGTGGTGAGAAGTTTTCTAAGTACTTGTCCGTATTCTCCCACATGCCGTGCCACCCATGACCATCCAGGCTCCGGGCAGATCTCTGGGTGATTTTTTAAAATAGTTGTTTAACCCTAAACAAGACCTGAAACACATTCAGGAGACATAGCAATAGGAGCATGCTGGTTTGAACATCCCAAGGATATTCAGAATTCTCAAGAGCTGTTGTAATCAGCCTGGAGGAGAAGGAGAAGGTGAAGGAAGCTGTCTCCCCCATAAATTGGCTCTCCGAGGAGAAGAGGTAAAAAGTGTAATTATTAATAGTTTCCGAGAGATAGCTCCTGAAGCACAGGGATGATGGCAATGCTGAGTACAATTTCATGACCAATAAGTTTATAATACCATAAGCCAGTGTTACACAGTACAGGAAATCAATAACCTTAATCCATCTCCCAGAGGTGATAAACAGCACATAAATACTGATAAACAGTATATACAGCAAGTAAAATGTTATATAACACAACTCCGAGAACAAATCCAACAACTCTGAGAGCAAATAAACCAACATTGTGACCAGCGACTACTAAACTGATGTAATGAATGCTTATAACTGTCCTGGTTTTGGCTGGGATGGAGTTGATTTTCTTCCTATTAACTGGTATAGTGCTGTGTTTTGGATGTAGTGTGAGAATAATGTTGATGACACGCTGATGTTTTGGTTGTTGCTAGGTAGTGTTTGCGCTAGTCAAGGACTTTTCATCTTCCCATGCCCTGCCAGATGTGCAGGGGGCTGGGAGGGAGCGTGGCCAGGGCGGCTGGCCCAGCTGGCCAATAGGCTATTCCATACCATATGACGTCATGCTCAGCATATAAGGCTGGGTGAAGAAGAAGGACAGGGGGGGCGTTCGGAGTGATGGCGTGTGTCTTCCCAAGTAACCGCTACGCGTGATGGAGCCCTGCTTTCCTGGCGATGGCTGAACACCTGCCTGCCGATGGGAAGTGGTGAATGAATTCCTTGTTTTGCTTTGCTTGCGTGCGCGGCTTTTGCTTTCCCTATTAAACTGCCTTTATCTCAACCCACGAGTTTTTCTCACTTTTACCCTTCTGATTCTCTCCCCCATCCCACCCAGCGGGGGGGTGAGCGAGCGGCTGCGTGGTATTTGGCTGCTGCCAGGTTAAACCACGACAATAACAAATTTGTTTTAACCCGCTTGGGTCAGATGTGTCATTATCTCAACCCTTCATGCCTGATGTTGGGCTCCAAAAAGGACTGTCATGGTTTAACCCGGCAGGCAGCCAAACACCACAAAGCCGCTCGCTCACTCCCCCACCCCCAGTGGGATGGGGGAGAGAATCGGAAAAAAAGTAAAATTTGTGGATTGAGATAAAGACAGTTTAATAGAACAGAAGAGGAAGGGAAAATAATAATAATAATAATAATAATAATGATGATGATGATGATGGTAGAATATACAAAATGAGTGATGCACAATGCAATTGCATGCAATTGCATGATGTCATATGGTATGGAATACCCCGTTGTCCAGTTGGGTTAGTTGTCCTGGCTATGCTCCCTCACAGCTTCTTGTGCACCTGGCAGAGCATGGGAAGCTGAAAAGTCCTTGACTAAAGGGCACTTAGCAACAACTGAAAACATCAGTGTGTTATCAACATTCTTCTCATCCTAAATCCAAAACACAGCACTAGGAAGAAAATTAACTCTATCCCAGCTGAAATCAGGACAATGGTGGAGCAGATATCCACCCTGCAGCCCGTGGAGGACCCCATGCCGGAGCAGGTGGATGCGCCTGAAGGAGGCTGTGATCCCGTGGGAAGCCCATGCTGGAGCAGGCTCCTGGAAGGACCTGTGACCCCATGGAGAGAGAGGAACCCACGCTGGAGCAGGTTTGCTGGCAGGACTTGTGACCCCATGGGAGACCCACGCTGGAGCAGTCTGTTCCTGAAGGACTGCACCCCGTGGAAAGGATCCATGCTGGGGCAGTTTGAGAACTGCAGCCCATGAGAAGGACCCACTCCGGAGAAGAGGCGATTAGGTCCAGTGCAGGCACGTCCCACAGCGGAGCGGCGGATCGCAGCGTACAGGGGGGTTTCCTGAGCCGGGGAATCCACAGGGGAGCGCAGAGACCCGCCGGGAGCCGGCACCTCTCATGAGGGCAGCTGACGAGGCGTAGGCAGGGCCAGGAGTAACGACGGCCACCCCCCACTCCCACTAAAGGCAGCACCAGGGAGCGCTAGCGACCAGGAGCAGTGTGACCAGGACCAGCAAGCAGGGCATGGCGTCAGCTAAGGTGTGGCGTGGCAGTTTGCGCAGGAGGGCACGCAGGGAGGGCGCCTCTTCGAAGGAGGGGCATTCCACAGGCCGAGTGGGGGACTTGGCGTACACATAACCCAGCAACTGGGCACCATTATGTGACCACCTGCACAGGTCAAGGGCACTCATCCTACCTGACCCTCAACGCAGAATGGTGGGCACTCGTCTGAGAGCAAAGGCTGCGGCTCCGGCTTTGGGGTCTGCACCGTCTACCCCAGCGGTGGCCGATGCCTCCACCCAGACGGAGCTGCTGAAGGGAGAGGCTGCAGTGCAGAGCTCAGACTGCAGGCAGTGCCTAGACCTCTCCCCTGGGGCAGGGACAGGTGGCAGACCTGCCTGCAAAAGGTGTGCCCAGGTGGAAGACCTCCTGCAGCAGGTGGCTGAGCTGCAGGAGGTGGTGAGAAGGCTGTGTAACATCAGGGAGGCGGAGAAGGAGTTAGATAGCTGGTTCCAAGTGCAGTCTGCAGCAGACCCGGAGCCCATGGCCAAACAGCCGAAAACTCCCCCACCGGCACATGCAGAAGGGAGGGAGGCCAATAATGCAGGAGAATGGACGGTTGCAACGGCAAGGACTAGCAGGAGGAAGAGACTTCCCCTGAAGCCTGAGGTGCCCTTGCAGAACCGCTTCACCACTCTGCAGGCTGAAGATGAAAGTCCTGTCACACCAGGAGAGGCACTGGAGCTGAGTAAGGCAGCCCGATCTGCCCCCCGTATAACAACCAGCGCAACTAAGAAAAGGCGACGGGTGATAGTAGTAGGCAACTCTCTTCTGAGAGGTACGGAGGCACCCATTTGCCGACCAGACGCACTCTCTAGAGAGGTGTGCTGCTTACCGGGGGCTCGTATCAGGGATGTCACCAAGAGGCTACCAAGCCTCGTACAATCCACTGACTATTATCCGCTGCTGCTGTTTCACATGGACACCAGTGATACAGCCAGGAGCAGTCTGAGGAGAATCAAGGAGGATTACAGAGCCCTGGGAGCGACGGTAAGGGACTCCGGAGCACAAGTAGTTTTTTCATCAATCCTGCCAGTCCAAGGGAAGGGGTTTGAAAGGACCAGTCGAATCTGGTGAATCAACAAATGGTTACAGGACTGGTGCCACAGCCAGGGATTCGGCTACCTAGACCATGGGACTCGCTTTGAGAAACCTGGTCTACTAGGGGCTGATGGGGTCCATCTGTCAGAGAAGGGGAAGAGCATCTTCGGGCATAGGCTTGCCAAGCTGGTGAAGAGGGCTTTAAACTAAAGGTGCCAGGGGAGGGGAACCTTAATCCATCCCACTCCTACCAGTTTGATGCCAGTGCCAGCAATAGATGCCCAGAGGCTGGAGAAGGATCACAGGTCAGCAGGAGAGCACCTGAAGAGCAGCACAAAGGAACCCCAGCCAGTAAGACAGCTTCATCGGGGGCCCAACTTAAATGCCTCTATGCAAACGCACGTAGCATGGGGAATAAACAAGAGGAGTTAGACGTGCGCACGCCTGCAGGGCTACAATCTTATTGGCATCACAGAGACGTGGTGGGATGGGTCCTATGGCTGGAGTGTTGGAATGGAGGGATACAGGCTCTTTAGGAAGGACAGGCAGGGGAAACAAGGAGGGGGTGTCGCCCTCTATGTCAATGACCAGCTGGAGTGCATGGAGCTCTGCCTGGGGATGGATGAGGAGCCGACAGAGAGCTTATGGGTCAGGATTAAAGGGAGGGCAGGGACAGGTGACATTATGGTGGGGGTCTGCTACAGGCCACCCGAACAGGAAGACCGAGCAGATGAGGCCCTCTATAGACAGATAGGAGCAGCCTCACGTTCACAAGCCCTGGTCCTCATGGGGGACTTCAACCACCCCGATATCTGTTGGAGGGACAACACGGCAGGGCATAAGCAGTCCAAGAGGTTCCTGGAATGCATCGATGATAACTTCCTTCTCCAAGTGGTAGAGGAGCCAATGAGGAGAGGTGCTATGCTGGACCTTGTTCTCACCAACAAGGAGGGGCTGGTGGGGAATGTGAAGCCCAAGGGCAGCCTTGGCTGCAGTGACCATGAAATGGTGGAGTTCAAGATCCTTAGGGCAGCGAGGAGGGCGCACAGCAAGCTCACTACCCTGGACTTCAGGAGAGCGGACTTTGGCCTCTTCAGGGATCTGCTTGGTAGAGTGCCATGGGACAAAGACCTGGAGGGAAGAGGGGCCCAAGAAAGCTGGTTAATATTCAAGGATCACCTCCTCCAAGCTCAGGAGCGATGCATCCCAACAAAGAGGAAATCGGGCAAAAAAGCCAGGAGGCCTGCATGGATGAACAAGGAGTTCCTGGACACACTCAAACACAAAAAGGAAGCCTGCAGAGGGTGGAAGCAAGGACAGGTAGCCTGGGAGGAATACAGAGAAATTGTCCAACCAGCCAGGGATCAGGTTAGGAAAGCTAAAGCCCTGATAGAATTAAATCTGGCCAGGGATGTCAAGGGCAACAAGAAAAGCTTCTATAGGTACGTCGGGGATAAAAGGAAGACTAGGGAAAACATGGGCCCTATCCGGAATGAAACGGGAGATCTGGTTACCCGGGATATGGAGAAGGTGGAGGTACTCAATGACTTTTTTGCCTTGGTCTTCACCGGCGAGTGCTCGAGCCTCACCGCCCAAGCCGCAGAAGGCAAAGGCGGGGACTGGGAGAATGAAGAGCCGCCCACTGTAGGAGAAGATCAGGTTCGAGACCATCTAAGGAACCTGAAGGTGCACAAGTCCATGGGACCTGATGAGATCCATCTGTGGGTCCTGAAGGAACTGGCGGATGAAGTTGCTAAGCCACTATCCATCGTATTTGAAAAGTCATGGCAGTCAGGTGAAGTCCATGGCGACTGCAAAAGGGGAAACATTGCACCCATTTTTAAAAAGGGTAGAAAGGAGGACCCTGGGAACTACTGACCTGTCAGCCTCACCTCTGTGCCTGGGAAGATCATGGAACAGATCCTCCTGGAAGCTATGCTACGACACATGGAGGACAGGGAGGTGATTCGAGACAGCCAGCATGGCTTCACCAAGGGCAAGTCTTGCCTGACCAACCTAGTGGCCTTCTATGATGGAGTGACTACATTAGTGGACAAGGGAAGGGCTACCGATGTCGTCTATCTGGACTTCTGTAAGGCCTTTGACACAGTCCCCCACAACATCCTTCTCTCTAAATTGGAGAGAGATGGATTTGATGGGTAGACTGTCTGGTGGGTGAGGAATTGTTTGGATGGTCACATCCAGAGGGTAGTGGTCAACAGCTCAATGTCCAGATGGAGATCAGTGACAAGTGGTGTCCCTCAGGGGTCCGTACTGGGACCAGTACTGAGAGAAGGGATTAAGGAATTTTAGTAGTTGAATGATTAATAGTAGGTAGAAGATTGAATCAGTAGGTAGGGGCTTGATACTTTGTTCCTCACAAGGTCAGCTCAGCCTGATAAGGCCGACTTAGCTATGGTGTAAATTAACTTAGGCGCCTCACAAGGACAGTTCCTGATAAAGACTAAAAACTTGTCTCAAGAAGCCAGCTAAAACTGACCCTGCGGTATGGACAAAAGTAAGAAGACAACTGAGCCTGCGCAAGAACAAAAGGTTACTAGCGGTGACGAAGAGGAACTATCAGCCTTCATCCCCACGACCCCCGACGACCACCACTAGGAGGCAATGCGCAAGCGCAGATGGGAGGGGTCTATGGAAATGACTTCTTGGAACTCATTTTAATACAAAGCGGGGACAGGTCATGCATATGTATAAGCGTATTACAAAACTCTATGAATATGTAATATTTTACTAAATATATTTATGGTGAGTGCCGCGTTGGGGTGCGCACAATTTTGGTGGGACTACCCCCCCCGTGCCGCCCAGCGCTGAATAAACATACCTACTTTACAATCTCATATATTGTGGAATCCAGTTTCCGCAAGTCAGAACTGTTTAATATCTTCATCAATGACATAGTGGCATCGAGTGCACCCTCAGCAAGTTTGCAGACGACACCAAGCTGAGTGGTGCGGTTGACACGCCTGAGGGACGGGATGCCATCCAGAGGGACCTGGACAAGCTCAAGAAGTGGGCCCATGTGAACCTCATGAGGTTCAACAAGGCTAAGTGCAAGGTCCTGCACCTGGGTCGGGGCAACCCCCAGTATCAATACAGGCTGGGGGATGAAGGGATTGAGAGCAGCCCTGCCGAGAAGGACTTGGGGGTACTGGTGAATGAAAAGCTGGACAGGAGCCAGCAATGTGCGCTCGCAGCCCAGAAGGCCAACCATATCCTGGGCTGCATCCAAAGAAGCGTGGCCAGCAGGTGGAGGGAGGTGATTCTGCCCCTCTACTCTGCTCTGGTGAGACCCCACCTGGAGTACTGCGTCCAGCTCTGGGGACCTCAGCACAAGAAAGACATGGACCTTGTCCTGGTTTCGGCTGGGATAGGGTTAAATTTCTTCCTAGTGCTGTGTTTTGGATTTAGTATGAGGAGAATGTTGATAACACAGAGATGTTTTCAGTTGTTGCTAAGTGCCCTCCTAGTCCAAGGACAGCTCCCATGCCTACTGACTGAGCTAGGTACACAAGATGGGAGGGAACATAATCAGGACAGCCAGCCCAGCTGGCTAATGGGGTATTCCATACCATGTGACGTCATGCTCAGTATATGAACGGTAGGCGTGATCCAGGAAGTACCGATCGCTACTTGGTTATTGGTCAGCGTGGGTGGTGAGCAATTGCATTGTGCATCACTCATTTTGTATATTCTATCATTATTTATTATTATTATTCTCCCTTTTCTGTTCTATTAAACTGTCTTTATCTCAACCCACGAGTTTTTCTCACTCCTCCCCTTCCGATTCTCTCCCCGTCCCGCTGGGGGTGGGGGGAGTGAGTGAGCGGCTGCGTGGTATTTGGCTGCCTGCCAGGTTAAACCACGACAGTCCTTTTTTGGCGCCCAACGTGGGGCACGAAGGGTTGAGATAACGACACATTTGACCCGAACGGGTTAAAAAAATTTTGTTATAAGCATTCATTATATCAGTTTAGTACTCGATGTTCACAATGTTAATTTATTTGCTCTCAGAGTTTTTGGATCTGTTCTTGCAGTTTTGGTATGTAGCACCTTACTGGCTGTCTATACTGCTGATTATCAGTTTGTATGTGGGGTTGGTCATCTCTGGGAAATGGATTAAGGTCATTGCTTTGCTATACTCTGTGACCTGGCTTTATGTGATGATAAAATTATTGGTCACGAGCCTGTACTCGGCACTGCCATCATTCCTGTTCTTTGGGAGCTATCTTTTGGAAACTATTAATAATTACACTTCTTATGTCTTCACCTCAGAGGATGAATTTAGGGGGGAGACAGGATGGGACACTTTCTCCCACTTGTTCACCTTCCCCTCCATATCTTCAGAAACTCCTTTTTCTTCTATCCTCTTCATGAAGACGTCCACAATATTCCCTGAGAATTTTGAATATCCTTGGGATGTTCAAACAAGCATGATCATATTGCTATGTCTCCTGAATGTGGTTCAGGCCTTGTTTAGAGTTAAACAACTATTCAGGAATACTGTCCAGAGATTGACCCCAGCAACAGATACAGTGACTACTCAAACCCCTGCGACAGGCACCGTGGCTACTTCAACCCGCACGACAACCACTATGGCTACTCAGACCCCGGCAACAGTCACTACAGTTACTCCAACCCCCGCAACAGGCACTGCAGCTACTCAAACTCCGCCAACAGTCACTGCAGTTACTCCAACCAGTGCGACAAGCACTGCAGCCACTCAAACCCCGGCAACAGTCACTACAAGTACTCCAACCCCCGCGACAGGCACTGCAGCTACCCAAACCCTCGCGACGGGTACTACAGCTGAACCAGAGGACCAACCGTCGCTGGTATCCATCGCCCCTGTACAGAAGAAGAAATCTTTGAAGCGGAAGTCAGGTCGTGTAGAAAAGGATGATGGAAAAGCAGGGACATCACGAGGAGGGGAGGAGGAAGAGGAAGATCTCATAAACGAGACGGAAACCACGCGATCCTTATCCCTGAATGAGTTGCGAGATATGCGGAAAGATTTCAGCCGTCGTCCAGGCGAGCATATTGTTACCTGGCTGCTCCGATGCTGGGATAATGGGGCCAGTAGCCTGGAATTAGAGGGGAAGGAGGCCAAACAGCTGGGATCCCTTGCTAGGGAAGGGGGCATTGACAAAGCAATTGGAAAAGGGACACAGGTCCTCAGCCTCTGGAGGCGACTGCTGTCAGGCGTGAAGGAAAGGTATCCCTTCAAGGAAGATGTTATATATCGCCTAGGCAAATGGACCACTATGGAGAGAGGTATCCAGTACCTGAGAGAACTAGGTGTGCTGGAGGTGGTTTATAGTGACCTGGACGACACCGGAACACCCAAAGATCCAGATGACGTCCAGTGCACCCGACCCATGTGGCGGAAGTTGGTAAGGAGCGCACCAGCATCGTATGCCAGTTCGTTGGCAGTACTGTGCTGGAAAGAGGAAGAAGCACCAACGGTGGATGAGGTGGTTAGCAGACTTCGGGATTTTGAAGAAACTATCTCCTCCTCCCTTGTCTCGGCTGTGGAGAAACTGTCCCGGGAGGTCCAGCAACTCAAAGAGGATATGTCCTATTCTCCACCTGTACGGACCAGTATCTCAGCCATTAGGAGTCAGCGTTTTTCTCCTCAAGAGAGAGGATATAGAAGGTACACACCACGGGGCACCCTGTGGTTTTACCTGCGTGACCACGGAGAGGACATGAGGCAGTGGGATGGAAAACCTACCTTGACCCTAGAGGCACGTGTACGTGAGTTGCAAGGAAAAACAATCACACAAGGGGGTTCTCCCAGGAAAAATGCTGCTCCAGTTGTCAGGAAAACCCTGTCTCACGACGGTCCAGTTTCCAGTGAACAGTTCCCCAGACAGAGTAGAAGGGCTGATCTTACTTTGGATTGTAATTGCAATGAAGAAATTCTTGACTCACGTTTGCAAGAAGTGAGAAGCGGATACTATGACCAGAACTAGAGGGGCCCTGCCTCCGGCCAGGTGGAGGAAAGGGACAACCGGGTTTACTGGACTGTGTGGATTCGATGGCCTGGCACATCAGACCCACAGGAGTATAAGGCTCTCGTAGACACCAGTGCACAGTGTACCCTGATGCCATCAAGCTATGAAGGGGCAGAACCCATTTGTATTTCTGGAGTGACAGTGGGATCCCAAGAGTTAACTGTATTGGAGGCCGAAGTGAGCCTAACCAGGAATGAGTGGCAGAAGCACCCCATTGTGACTGGCCCAGAGGCTCCGTGCATCCTTGGCATAGACTACCTCAGGAGAGGGTATTTCAAGGACCCAAAAGGGTACCGGTGGGCTTTTGGTATAGCTGCCCTGGAGTTGGAGGAAATTAAACAGCTGTCCACCTTGCCCAGTCTCTCGGAGGACCCTTCTGTTGTGGGGTTGCTGAGGGTTGAAGAACAACAAGTACCAATCGCTACCACAACAGTGCACCGGCGGCAATACCGCACCAACCGAGACTCTCTGATCCCCATCCATGAGCTGATTCGTCGATTGGAGAGCCAAGGAGTGATCAGCAAGACTCGCTCACCCTTTAACAGTCCCATATGGCCAGTGCGAAAGTCTAATGGAGAGTGGAGACTAACAGTAGACTATCGTGGCCTGCACGAAGTCACACCGCCACTGAGTGCTGCTGTGCCGGACATGCTGGAACTCCAATACGAACTGGAGTCAAAGGCAGCCAAGTGGTACGCCACAACTGACATTGCTAATGCCTTCTTCTCCATCCCTTTGGCGGCAGAGTGCAGGCCACAGTTTGCTTTCACTTGGAGGGGCGTCCAGTACACCTGGAACCGACTGCCCCAGGGGTGGAAACACAGCCCTACCATTTGCCATGGACTGATCCACACCGCATTGGAACACGATGAGGCTCCAGAAAACCTGCAATACATTGATGACATCATCGTATGGGGCAACACAGCAGAAGAAGTTTTTGAGAAAGGGAAGAAAATAATTCAAATCCTTCTGAAATCTGGTTTTGCCATAAAACAAAGTAAGGCATATTCCAAATTACAGTCAGATCGTAAGCCCCCTCTATCAAGTGACCAGGAAGAAGAACGACTTCAAATGGGGCCCTGAGCAACGACAAGCCTTTGAACAAATTAAACAGGAGATAGTTCATGCAGTATCCCTTGGGCCAGTCAGGGCAGGACAAGATGTAAGGAATGTGCTCTACACCGCAGCCGTGGAGAATGGCCCTACCTGGAGCCTCTGGCAGAAAGCAACAGGGGAGACTCGAGGTCAACCCTTAGGGTTCTGGAGTCGGGGATACAGAGGATCCGAGGCCCGCTACACTCCAACTGAGAAGGAGATATTGGCAGCATATGAAGGGGTTTGAGCTGCTTCGGAAGTGGTAGGTACTGAAGCACAGCTCCTCCTGGCACCCCGACTGCCGGTGCTGGGCTGGATGTTCAAAGGGAGGGTCCCCTCTACACATCATGCAACCGATGCTACGTGGAGTAAGTGGGTCGCACTGATCACACAACGGGCCCGAATAGGAAACCCCAGTCGCCCAGGAATCTTGGAGGTGATCATGAACTGGCCAGAAGGCAAAGATTTTGGAATATCCCCAGAGGAGGAGGTGACACGTGCTGAAGAGGCCCCACTGTATAATAAACTACCAGAAAACGGAAGCAATATGCCCTGTTCACTGATGGGTCCTGTCGCCTTGTGGGAAAACATCGGAGGTTGAAAGCTGCTGTATGGAGTCCTATACGCCAAGTGGCAGAAACTGCTGAAGGAGAAGGTGAATCGAGCCAGTTTGCAGAGGTGAAAGCCATCCAGCTGGCCTTGGACATTGCTGAATGAGAAAAATGGCCAGTACTTTATCTCTATACTGACTCCTGGATGGTGGCAAATGCCCTGTGGGGGTGGCTGCAGCAGTGGAAGCAGAACAACTGGCAGCGCAGTGGTAAACCCATCTGGGCTGCCGCATTGGGGCAAGATATTGCTGCCCGGGTAGAGAACCTGGTTGTAAAAGTACGTCATGTAGATGCTCACGTACCCAAGAGTCGGGCCACTGAAGAACACCAAAACAACCAGCAGGTGGACCAGGCTGCTAAGATTTAAGTGGCTCAGGTGGATCTGGACTGGCAACATAAGGGTGAATTATTTACAGCTCGGTGGGCCCATGACGCGTCAGGCCATCAAGGAAGAGATGCAACATATAGATGGGCTCGTGATCGAGGGGTGGACTTAACCATGGACGCTATTGCACAGGTTATCCACGAATGTGAAACGTGCGCTTCAATCAAACAAGCCAAGCGAGTAAAGCCTCTTTGGTATGGAGGACGATGGTTGAAATATAAATATGGGGAGGCCTGGCAGATTGATTATATCACACTCCCACAAACCCGACAAGGCAAGCGCTATGTGCTCACCATGGTGGAAGCAACCACCGGATGGCTGGAAATATATCCCGTGCCCCATGCCACTGTCCGGAACACCATCCTGGGCCTTGAAAAGCAAGTCCTATGGCGACATGGCACCCCAGAAAGAATTGAGTCAGACAAAGGGACTCACTTCCGAAACACCCTCATAGACACCTGGGCCAAAGAGCATGGCATTGAGTGGGTCTATCACATCCCCTACCATGCACCAGCCTCCGGGAAAATCGAACGATACAATGGACTGCTAAAGACTACACTGAGAGCAATGGGTGGTGGGACATTCAAGCATTGGGACACACATTTAGCAAAGGCCACCTGGTTAGTCAATACCAGGGGATCTGCCAATCGAGCTGGCCCTGCCCAATCAAGACTCTTACGTACTGTAGATGGAGATAAAGTCCCTGTCGTGCACATAAGAAATATGCTGGGGAAGACAGTCTAGGTTACTCCTGCCTCTGGCAAGGGATAACCTGTTCGTGGGATTGCTTTTCCTCAAGGGCCTGGGTGCACTTGGTGGGTGATGCGAAAGGATGGGGAGGTCCGGTGTGTACCTCAAGGGGATTTGATTTTGGGTGAAAATAGCCAATGAACTGAATTTTATGATGTCAACTGTTACATGATATTGTATATCATTATTTCTATGATATAGCAGTGGTATAGCAGTAAGAATCACCCAGATTACTGAAGAATGAACTAACTCCAATGAAACCGAGCGAAGTGCAACGATGATAGAACTGGACGAGCGCAGCAGTACCGAAATGAGAACTGGCTTCAGGATGCAACGGCCCAACACCGCACACCATCTCTTTGGTCCTGAAAGACTGTTATGACAGATGGAGCCCAAAGTCATGGACTAAATGAACTCAATGGACATTTTAGAGGGATAGTCCATAGACCGAGGGAATGATATCTGTGCGTGCATATATATATATGTGTGTATATATAAAGAAAGATAGTGGTGGTTAATTGAAATGTATCAAAAAAAGATGTGAGACCTAAGCACGACGTAAATGGTATGGAATAAGGGGTGGATACTGTCCTGGTTTCGGCTGGGATAGGGTTAAATTTCTTCCTAGTGCTGTGTTTTGGATTTAGTATGAGGAGAATGTTGATAACACACTGATGTTTTCAGTTGTTGCTAAGTGCTCTCCTAGTCCAAGGACGGCTCCCGTGCCTACTGACTGAGCTAGGTACACAAGATGGGAGGGAACATAATCAGGACAGCCAGCCCAGCTGGCTAATGGGGTATTCCATACAATGTGACGTCATGCTCAGTACATGAAGGGTAGGCGTGATCCAGGAAGTAGGGATCGCTACTTGGTTATTGGTCAGCGCGGGTGGTGAGCAATTGCATTGTGCATCACTCATTTTGTATATTTTATCTTTATCATTATTATTTTCCCTTTTTTTCCCTGTTCTATTAAACTGTCTTTATCTCAACCCACGAGTTTTTCTCACTCTTACCCTTCCGATTCTCTCCCTGTCCCGCTGGGGGTGGGGGGAGTGAGTGAGCGGCTGCGTGGTATTTGGCTGCCTGCCAGGTTAAACCACGACAACCTGTTGGATAGGGTCCAGAGGAGGGCCACCAAAATGATCAGGGGGATGGAACGCCTCTCTTATGAGGACAGGCCTGGAGAAGAGAAGGCTCTGCGGAGACCTGATTGCGGCCTTTCAGTACTTAAAGGGGGCTTATAAGAAAGATGGGGACAGACTTTTTAGTAGGGCCTGTAGCGATAGGACAAGGGGCAATGGTTTTAAACTAAAAGAGGGTAGATTCAGACTAGATATAAGGAAGAAATTTTTCACAACGAGGGTGGTGAAACACTGGAACAGGTTGCCCAGAGAGGTGGTAGATGCCCCGTCCCTGGAAACATTCAAGGTCAGGTTGGATGGGGCTCTGAGCAACCTGATCTAGTTGAAGATGTCCCTGCCCACGGCACGGGGGTTGGACTAGATGACTTCTGAAGGTCCCTTCCAACCGAAACCATTCTATGATTCTGTGATTTATTGCTTTGAGCAAAATGAGGTAGAAGAACAAACTGATGATGGCTATTTTAAAAAAAAAGTATATAAATCTTGCGTGAAATTGCGGTGCTATATGTTACTTAAATTAATAAAACCATTTGATTCAAGTATTCTGTGTATGTTTTTTGTCACTTTGTCTTTTGGTAGGATGATGAGGTTGTGGAAGAATATAGTGAAAATAACCTCAATGAATCTGATGAAGAACAGAAAGAAAAGGATCAGAAAGTGAAAAACACCTATACCACGCACGCAGATCACAAGCTGCTGTTACGAAATACAAAGCCCTTGCTTCAAAGCCGAAATGCTGCTGTATGAAAAATTCCTTTTTGATTAAAATGTTGAACTACTAAATATCTATGCTTCTAGAAAATTTGAAAGATTGAAAAGTAAAATCTATACCTCTTTAAAAGTGGTGATAATACTCTCTAGTAACTGTTACAGAAGTACAGTGGTTCTTTCTTTTTTGAAATTAAATTAGCTCCTAAGTAAACAACTGAACTGAATGTGATACATGGTCCAAATTTTAAGGACAAACAAAAAATTAGAGAAAATATGAGAACATTTGAATCTAACATCTATAGCATGTGATGACTATACCATAGCTAGCTTTTAATGCTTAAGTTCTCAGCAGCTAGGATGGCACAAACTGTTTTGGTCATGCAGACTCACAAAGAAAGAAAATCACAGTTGTTATTGATTTGTTAAGTTGTGCTTTCCTTTGAGTCTCACGTTTTAAAAGTAGACAATTATATGCCTAAATTCTTTGTCAATCCAAGCCAGATTCTTAGTGTTGGTGCCTTGGCAGGATTCCAGTATAGATAAGGCATCATGAGTATAGTATGCTCTGCAGTATTTCCAGGAGATTTTAAGATGCAGGTAAATTTTTAGAACCAGAAGAAGCCATGCTGATGGTGAATCATTGTGACATTACTCAGGTCACGGAACTTTATTTCTAACCTCAGTTTGTCCTGTTAATCAAGACTAGATGTCTTCAGAAAAGATTTCCAGTGACAGTGAATATTCATATCATTGCAAAAACAATTACTGCACCACAATTAAGTCACCTCCCAACCTGTTCTTGATAAGCTAAACAGATCAGGTTTTTGTTTCTCACCTGAAATATGTTTCTAGACTCTGACTAATGTCTAACTGTTTTCAAAACCACTTCTAATCTGCCAGCAAACTTTGGAAACAAATTGAATGCAGTTTTACAATAACAATTCTGTTATAGCGCAGCCTTTTGCTAAAATCACTGTTCAACATCTATGAGATATTTTCACATGTCGTGCAAAAAACAACTGTTAGCTATGATTGCCATCGCACTGCATTGAGAACAGGTTCAGTTGTTTATCTTCCGCATTCCATAAATCACTTTCTTCATATCTGTTAAATACGGTATTGATTCTCACATTTATGATCTTTAACTTTCTGTAATTAAAGTTAACTGAGATGTTTAAGTGCAGTTTGTCAAGTGAAATCATGCTTCTTTGAATTGCTATTATGCCAGTTTTTGTACCATTCACAGAATTTACCAGCAATTAAATTGTTTTCTCTTTGACCTTAGATTTTTGTCAGTAATAAAAGATCCCTGTAGTATATTGCTAAAAATCTTCCAGTTATTTCCTCTTTTCAGATGTTTTTTATCACTTTTTATTGTTTAATAATAATTTTTTTTCACTGGTATTAAGATTTAAGATGTCAAGTGTCATAATGATGACTTTACTTGGAGTCTCCTTTCTATGATTTTTTTCGTTTTGAACATAAAGTTGACCATGACAGTATTGTAGGGAAGGTTGTGACATGACTTATTCATTAGCATAAAGTTCATCATTTGTCTTTTACTTATAAGAAAAGTTAAAAAGAAAAGAAAAAAAAAGTATGGGTTTTAAATTGCTTATATCTCAGTCTTCTGCTTTTTGCTACCTGGGATGTTAATATACAACCCTGTAGTTTTTACTTTCTGTTGGATTTGAGACTAGAAGTTGCCGGTAAAGGCAGCTGTCATTTTATAAATTTCATAATAGAATAATGGAATGCAAGTTTTTTAGTGGAAGCTAAATAATAGGTAATATTGAACCTGTATTTAATAAAAAAAAAAAAAAAACCACCTACTGCTTTGCAGAAGTTTTAAAAAGCAGTATTTCCTCATTAATTTGTACAGCTAATGTTAGCAATACTGGCTTATTAAGGATGATATCAGTATGTTTACAGTTTCAATTACTTACATTTTTCTCTCTTTGTCCTTCTTCCTCTGTCCTATATATTATAGTATACAATAAATACTGTAAGGAATGAGAGGCACTTATTAGCTTTGATTTTAGAAATAAAAATATTTTTCTTCTGATGTTTTTCCCCCAATCTGCTTTGTTGATTTTGAAGAACGTGGGTATGTACTTTGCTTTCTGAAAAAGAGTGAGTTGGTATTTCTGCGGGTCTGAAGCAAATGTGATAGATATGTATGACTATTTGAAGTTAACATGCTGTTCTGAATGTTCTTCTTTTAGGCGGTAATGGCAGTTACACAGCTTTACTGGCATTTGGCACCAAACTCCGAAGCTGGTGTTGTTTCTAAATCATTGGTGCGTTTACTTCATAGTAATAGATAGGTCAAGTCCGGACTTTACATTTCTATCTCTACTTTTTTTGAAAGTTTTTGATACATACTTGTTTAGCCGTACTTATAAATATATAACTATTGCACTGTTAGAGTTTCATTTTAAAATTCTCCTGTGATATTAATTTCTACTCAACAAATAAGAATTATTAAAAGTAATTCCGTCATTTTCAGTATCATATCCAGTGATTATTCAGTATCGTGTTTCATTCTTAATTATGACTTTCATTCTGAGAAGAATCATGGCTGCCTAGTTAGCATAGAAATAGAGGTGGTACTAACTAGTTAGCTTAGTTTCCTGAGATTTTAATTATTGGAAGTTATTGGAAATTTATTTAATTAATTGGAGTTCCTTACTGTCTTGCTAGGTACTAAAGAAGTCTTCAGATGTGTATTTACTTTTCCTGCACTGTTATATTGATGACTTGTTGACAGAGAAACTAAGAAACGTATTTGTTAAATTACCACTTGATGCTGCTGAATGCCCCTGTGTTTCCTTAATCCTTGGACTGTTTTTAAAGAACTAGTTTATATTTCATTCAGTACAACTAATTTTTACTTGACCATCTTCAATGTGACCTTGTCTACTTTACTATGAAGAGTCTCACTGGCCACATGTTTCATAAGATTGATAATACTCTTTTTTTTCTTTGTGTTTGATAGTTTTGGCATATTATGCCAATATTTGCAGCATAGAAGTGTTTTTTGCCTCCCCCCTCAGTTTTTAGATTTTAACTCCCATGTATCTGTATGAAAAGCCTTGAAGGTGCGATAGGAGTCACAATATTAAGATGTTTTCAGAATAACTTTCTAACTAAACATAGTATTCTTGGCTAGAACTTACCTGTGAAAATGATTTATTTTTTAAAGTTGGTCACATCAAACAGACAAAAAGCTTTTAAAAGAAAATCATTTTAGTTCTGTCTGACAAGATTACTTGGTTTAGATGGGCTTTAATCTTTGTAAGCCCAGTCACTATAGAGCTCTTTCTCCATAAACTTTTGCAGCTCACCCATGGCTAATGTCTCTTTCATTTAAAAGTTAGACTAGGGAAGTAAAATTGGGCTTGGTAGAGTATTCATGCTTTTATTTCAGATAAAAATGAATCACTGTTATTTTTTGTTTGGTTTTATCGTACAGTATGCTTCCCATTCTCTTTATACAAAGATAAGTAAAATAGCTAAAGCAGTTTGGCATATTTACAAGTAATGTATGGAACTAAACTCATACTCACAGGTTGAAAGGCTTATTTTTGCATGTTGTTTATTCCTCATTTATACTCAAATTTCTTCAAACAAAAAGTCACATCTTTCCTGTACCTCAACTAGTGCCTAAAATGGCACTAGTCTTCTGATTTTCATATGTTGAACGGCTTGTCTATTCTCTATTACCAGTCTGCATGAAACACTTTTGCTATTAGAGATGCTTTGAAATAAGCTCAATAAGCTCCTCTCTCTTCTGGCTGCTGTTGCGCAGCAGTTTTTTCCCCTTCTTAAATATGTTATCACAGAGACGCTACCACCGTGGCTGATTGGCTCAGCCTTGGCCAGCAGCGGGTCCGTCTTGGAGCTGGCTGTCATTGGCTCTATCAGACATAGGGGAAGCTTCTAGCAGCTTCTCATAGAAGCCACCCCTGTACCCCACCCCACTACTAAAACCTTGCCATGCAAACCCAATACACAGGCTATCTGAAAGTTCTCTTGTTATCATGTTGTAGATGGCAGATGGACTGTGTTTTCCACTACACCTTTTGGTACTTTTCAGTGATACAGAGCATTACTATTTCTTTTGATCAAACCAGCCATTCAAACCTTTAGAGTTTGACTGTTTTCATAGGAGGAAAAATCTTCTCAAATGAAGAGAAATGAAATCACACTGTCTTTGATACTGTTAGCTTAAAAACAGTTCAAATCTGTTTCACTGAACAAAATGGGAGTCAAATATGGGACAGTGTCAGAGTCCCAAATTCCCTTTTGAAGTCAGCATTTGACATGAGAAGTGCTTTAGGCTTTTCTCAAGGTCACATGTCAATGCATGGTTTAGGCTACCTTCTTGTTTTCTGTATTCTTAGTCTTTAACAGATGTGAAATCCTTGACAAAACAATAGCTAAAACATTTTCTGCTATTATGTGCCTTTTCTCTTGTTTTGTTTTAGATTGTCATAGATACTTGTGTTTAGGAGTGGAAGGCACAGGTTTCTTAAAGAAACATTTTTTTCTCCTTATTTTCATTTCACATACATGTTGCACCCTCATTACGTGTGCAGTGATGCAGTCCAAGATAGCTATGCCCAACCTATCGTATTTGTATTAGTCCAATATGAAATCTAAGTAAATTTGAGGCAGTAGAAGGCAAAAGGATCTTCCCCACATGTAATGATTATGAAATCTGTTGGGAATACTAGTAAGACCTATTGTTATCCAGGAAAAGCCACTGACTAATGAACTCCTGAAATAATTGAAAGTTGATATATTTAAATTCCCTTATTAATTGATAATATAGTAGTGAAGAGATGGAGAAGTAGAAATTGTGCTCTTTCCTTTCATTGTCTCAGTTCTTTCTTGGTGGATGAAAAATTTAGGACAACCTACACTGTTACATACATAAGAAAATCTTGTCCTTTTCTTGTCATGTCATGTCCCACCCCCCCCACCCCCCACCCTACCCTGTTCCATCCTATCTGCTTTAAGATAGGAGGACAAGACCTACGGCAGTATTTAAGAGAGGTAGGAGCACCCTGGAATGAATCTGCTGCACTGTTTTGATTTCTGTTTTGTTCTCTGTTTCTTTCTCAACATCAGGTTTGCTTTTTTGATTACTGCTTAGCATCGAGCTTATATTTTCATGGAGTTATCTATTTTAACCACAAATTCTCAGTTATAATTAGTAGTAATCAGCTCAGAACCTATCATTTTCTGAAAAGTTAAGGTTTTTCCCCCTTTATGAACATTACTTTACATTTATCAGTTGAATTTGTTTTGCCATTTTATCAACCAATCACCTAATATTTGAAGTTTTTATGCGGCTTTTCTTAGTGTTTGTCTTCATTTCTCTGAAAACCATAGTATCAGCTGAAAACTTTGTCACCTGTCTTCTCATCACTCACAGTTCATATATGAATATGTTGAAAAGCAAAAGATCAACAAAGATGTTTGTGGGATTCCATTGATAGCCTTCCTGTATTGTAAGAGAGTCTCTTTTTTTTTCTTTTTTTTTCCCTTGCCTGTTCCTATCTTTCATGTATTCACTTGCTTTGTATGCTATGCCAGATACATTTCTTTAAGAGCCTTTGGTGAGAGGTCTTATCAAATTGCTTCTGAAATACAGGTGGACTGTAACAATTAAGTGTCCTTGTCTGTGTGCATCCAACTCAAAAAATACCAACAGATTTGTGAGGCATGACTTCCCTTTAAAGACAGAGTTGTCTTTTTCTTCAGTTTACCCCATTCAAATTGTACTGAAATTCTTTTTCTTCTTCAAAGTTAAAACAACCTAGAATAATAGCATCTTAACGGTATATGCCAAGTGTTGTATATCATCCTCTTGTTCACCAGGAACAAGGAAGAGGCCTTTCAGGGTCTGATGTTGATTAAGATCTGAGCAGTCTCATAGATGCAGCTGTTTCTTTCCTGAGTTAAAGGTCTTTTATTGCAGTTCATCTGAATATAATGGATGCTTTATTTCTCCCCAGCTGCAGTTGCGCTTTCCATTATTTCTTCTTACAATGTCACATGGTTCTTATACGCTAAGGCCTGTTGTATCACATTGGAAACCATGCTGCCGGAAGTATTTCAAGTCCATTTGATATGCAGTGCAACACTGTAAATTAGAGCTCATAGAAAATGCATCATCGAACCCTAGAGTCCTGCTTTGAAAACCTTGCATGTACTTGCAAGGAGAATATTCCTCCTGAGTGCGATTCTGCTATCAGTTTATACTGAAATCTGGTATGCTCTATTGAATTCTAAGTGGTATTTTTAGTAGTATTATCTTTTATTTATATACAATAAAAGTATAGTATATATATGGTACTATTGATAACATTTTGTTTTAACTTTTGATAAATTATCTGGGTTTTTTCTTGTAGCTTGAAATCTTGACAAATTTAGCAAATGAAGCCAACATATCAACTTTGCTTCGAGAATTTCAGGTTTGCGCAAAAGTGTATTCCTTTTATATGAAACGTTTTCTGTTGGCCAGTTGCCATTATGGGATGTTTCATCTAGATTCTTAGTATTAAATTTTTCAAGTTAAAGTCTTTTCCAGGATAAAGTGTTCTCGGAATGGAAATTAAACTGTCCCATATCATAATGGATAATGGAGCTTTTTATATGTGAAAAGAAATTTCAATGTTTTGTTTCTCACTCTCTTTCCAGCTACCAAAAAAAAAAGTGATGAGAAAAACTCAAAAATTCTAAATTCTTTAAAACAAATTCTACCAACTTGACTGACACTTTAAGTCACTAGATGATGTCTTAATTTTAGCAATATTTGTTCATTAGCATTTATTGCCAATCCTTATTTCTGTAAGTCATTTGATAAAATAGTACTATCATCTCCAATATCTGTATATGTATCAGCAAGATGTTCTGTCTATATTGTGAAACAGCGTGTGTCCTTCTTTCTTTCCTCTTTGCATGAGATCTATTTTCATTGCTTCAGTTCTCTGGCTGGATTTCTCTGAAAGTTACTGGTTCTCATGCAGGTAGGTTTTTCATAGTTTGACAGATGCTCCTGGTTAAATGAACTGAAACCTCTCTGAAGAGAGCTCATCAACTCCTCCAACCTTGCACGTAAACTAATTGCTGGTTTTGGGTAATTGCCCCCTTCCCCAAGCTTTCTTGAAATCAGAGGTTTGCATGGCCATGGGTGACCAAAGCCAGCAAGAAAATGTCTTCTAAAAGTGACAATGAGGTGAAAAAAAGTATAACTTCTAATGTGCAATGTAGCTTTCTAGATTTAATTTATTATACAGTATGTTTGTCTTATGAGGATAATATGGTAAGTCTTTGGTTGACAAGACTTATGTATTGACTAATGAAAACCCTGTTTCCTTTGACATATGTGAAAAGCCAAGATAAACAGTTTGCTGCAGCTACAATTCAGGCTACAGGCAGATGTGCAACTAACATCACCGAAGTGACTGACACGTGCTTTAATGGGCTTGTATGTTTGTTGTCCAACAGGGATGGTAAGCTAAATGTTCTCTTTGTTTTCTTAGTGGCTGATGGCTTGAAACCTTTGCTTAATGGGAACCACACAGAGCAGATCACATAAATGGGAGCTTGACTCTTATAAGAATTTAACTGACATGACTGGATAAAAATAGTGATTCTGGTGCTTCTTATTTGAAGTGCTTCAAAAGGCTCTCATAATCACTGGGTACTTATTTTCTCTTTTGTTAGTGAGATTAATTTCTTGTGGCCTGCAATTCTGTGTTTTCCTGTTTTTTCTCAAAATGCCATAGTTATTAAAGTGTGCTGTTGTGATTATCATAGATGACAGTAGAAATTTTACTGTTATATGTTTAGTTCCATCAAAACAGTAAGCCTGTAGAGGGTGGTGAAAGCTTGAAGTGGCTTTTTTTTAGTGCATCAATGCCTAACTGAAAAAAAAACGTATTAAATAGTTGTAGGATAAACAGCCCCAAATTTGGCTTGATTTTGTAATGCAGCCTTCTGTTATTTTTATATAGTGAAATGGAGTTGCAAGTCACTAAGGAACACAACAAGGAGAAGATAAAATAGGATATAGCAGCACTGTAAATCAATACCTGATAATATTGTATATTCTTACTAGTTAACAATGAATATTACACAGAAGGAAGTCAATAAGAGAACCGGAAGATTATTATATAATGTACAGTCTACATGAATATGGTTAAAAATCAGAAATACAGAGTTAAAACAGATGTAGTCAAGGGCAATCAAAAGAGACTTCAGGGCCTTGGGATGACTGGTTAAGGGATCAGGAGCACAAGTAGTGTTCTCCTCTATCCTTCCAGTTGCAGGGAATGATGAGGGAAGAAACAGGAAGAGCCAGCAGATCAATACCTGGCTCCGAGCCTGGTGTCATCAGCAGAATTTTGGGTTTGCTGATCATGGGTCAGTTTACACAAGACCAGGCCTGCTAGTGGTAGATGGGGTACACCTGTCTCAAAGGGGGAAAAGGATCTTTGTGCAGGAATTAGCAGGGCTCATCAAAAGAGCTTTAAACTAGATTTGAAGGGGAAAGGGATAAAACCAGGCTCGCTAGAGATAAGCCTGGGGGTGGCATGCCAATGTTTGAGGGACGGTGTGCTAGCGAGGTCCTTCAGTCTGCTCCATGATGTGCTGAGTACACTGCAGCACATTTGAAATGTCTTTATATTAATGCGCGCAGCATGAGGAATAAACAAGAGGAGCTAGAAGTTTTGGCCCAGTCCCAGAGCTATGACATCATTGGCATAAGCGAAAACTGGTGGCATGAGTCCTGTGACTGGGGTGCCGTGATGGACAGTTATAGGCTCTTCAGGAGGCATAGGTAGGGCAGGTGAGGTGGGGGAGTGGCGCTGTATGTAAGGGAGGGGTTGGACTGTATGGCGCTTGCAGCTAGCGACGACGCGGTTGAGAGCCTCTGGGCAAGGATGAAGGGAAAACCAAATAAAGCGGATGTTGTTGTAGGAGTCTACTATTGACCACCCAGACAGGACGACGACACCAATCACCTTATGGGTGATTTTAACTTCCCAGGTGTCAACTGGGAATATGTCCTGGTTTCGGCTGGGATAGGGTTAAATTTCTTCCTAGTGCTGCGTTTTGGATTTAGTATGAGGAGAATGTTGATAACACACTGATGTTTTCAGTTGTTGCTAAGTGCCCTCCTAGTCCAAGGACAGCTCCTGTGCCTACTGACTGAGCTAGGTACACAAGATGGGAGGGAACATAATCAGGACAGCCAGCCCAGCTGGCTAATGGGGTATTCCATACCATGTGACGTCATGCTCAGTATATGAATGGTAGGCGTGATCCAGGAAGTAGGGATCACTACTTGGTTATTGGTCAGCGTGGGTGGTGAGCAATTGCATTGTGCATCACTCATTTTGTATATTATATCATTATCATTATTATTTTCCCTTTTTCTGTTCTATTAAACTGTCTTTATCTCAACCCACGAGTTTTTCTCACTCTTACCGTTCCGATTCTCTCCCCGTCCCACTGGGGGGGCGGGGGAAGTGAGCGAGCGGCTGCGTGGGGTTTGGCTGCCTGCCAGATTAAACCACGACAGTCCTTTTTGGCACCCAACGTGGGGCTCGAAGGGTTGAGATAACGATAGACCTGATTAAAGTGTGTTAAAGCAAAATTGTTATAAGCATTCATTACATTGATTGCTCACAATGTTGATGTATTGGCTGTCAAAGTTGTGGGGCTGGCTCTCAATGTTGGGTCATGTAATACCTTGCTTGCAGTATGTGTTCCCTTTTGTGCTGTTTATCATTATTCGGAACTGGGCCAAGATTATCATTTTGCTACTGTTTTATGAGGTGATAAGATCATTGGTCGTAAGTCTAATCTGGTATCTGTACTCACCACTGCCGTCATTTCTGTACCTCGGGAACCACCTCTTAGAAATTATTAGTAATTGCACATTTTCTCCTCGGAGAATGAATTTAAGGGGGAGACAGGATGGGACACTTTCTCCCACTTGTTCATCTTCCCTTCCATATTGTCAGAAACTCCTTTTTCTTCTATCCTCTTCACAAAGATGTCCACAATATTCCCTGAGAATTTTGAATATCCTTGGGATGTTCAAACAAGCATGTTCATATTGCTATGTCTCCTGAATGTGGTTCAGGCCTTGTCTAGGGTTAAACAACTAATCAGGAATACTGTCCAGAGATCAACCCTCAGGAACAAGAAAAGAGGGAGGGCAAATGGCGGTGCCTCATCGGGGCGGGCGGAGTGGCAGGTCCTGGGGGTGGTGGGCAGCGGGAGATCAACCCCGGCAACAGATACGGTGGCTACTCAAAACCCCACGACAGGTACTGCGGCTACGTCAACCCCCACGACAACCCCTGTGGCTACTCAAACCCCGGCAACAGTCACCGTAGCTTCTCCAACCCCTGCGACAGGCACTGCAGCCACTCAAACTCCTGCAACAGGCACTACAGTTACTCCAACCCCCATGACAAGCACTGCAGCTACCCAAACCCCAGCAACAGGCACTACAGCTGAACCAGAGGACCAACCCTTGCTGGTATCCGTTGCCCCTGTACAGAAGAGGAAATCTTGGAAGCGGAGGTCAGGTCGTTTAGAAAGGGATGATGAAAGAGCAGGGCCATGACGAGGAGGGGAGGAGGAAGAGGAAGAACTCATAAACGAGACGGAAACCACCCGATCCCTATCCCTGAGTGAGCTGCGAGATATGCGGAAAGATTTCAGCCGTCGTCCAGGCGAGCATATTGTTACCTGGCTGCTCCGATGCTGGGATAATGGGGCCAGTAGCCTGGAATTAGAGGGGAAGGAGGCCAAACAGCTGGGATCCCTTGCTAGGGAAGGAGGCATTGACAAAGCAATTGGAAAAGGGACACAGGCCCTCAGCCTCTGGAGGCGACTCCTGTCAGGCGTGAAGGAAAGGTATCCCTTCAAGGAAGATGTTATATATCGCCTAGGCAAATGGACCACTATGGAGAGAGGTATCCAGTACCTGAGAGAACTAGGTGTGCTGGAGGTGGTTTATAGTGACCTGGATGATGACCAAACACCCAAAGATCCAGATGAAGTCCAGTGCACGCAACCCATGTGGCGGAAATTAGTACGGAGCGCACCAGCTTCGTATGCAGGTTCGTTGGCAGTACTGTGCTGGAAAGAGGAAGAAGCACCAACGGTAGATGACATGGTTAGCAATCTCCAGGAATACGAAGAAACTATCTCCTCCTCCCTTCTTTCAGCTGTGGAGAAACTGTCCCGGGAGGTCCAGCAACTCGAAGACGATAGGTCCTATTCTCCACCTGTATGGACCAGTATCTCAGCCATTAAGAGTCAGCGTTCTTGTGCTCAAGAGAGAGGATATAGAAGGTACACACCACAGGGCACCCTGTGGTTTTACCTGCGTGACCACGGAGAGGACATGAGGCAGTGGGATGGAAAACCTACCTTGACCCTAGAGGCACGTGTACGTGAGTTGCAAGGAAAAACAATCACACAAGGGGGTTCTCTCAGGAAAAATGCTGCTCCGGTTTTCAGGAAAAACCTGTCTCATGATGGTCCAATTTCCAGTGAACAGTTCCCCAGACAGAGTAGAAGGGCTGATCTTGCTTTGGACTGTAATGAAGGAATTCTTAACTCACGTTTGCAAGAAGTGAGAAGTGGATACTATGACCAGAACTAGAGGGGCCCTGCCTCCGGCCAGGTGGAGGAAAGGGACAACCGGGTTTACTGGACTGTGTGGATTCGACGGCCTGGCACGTCAGACCCACAGGAGTATAAGGCTCTCGTAGACACTGGTGCACAGTGTACCCTGATGCCATCAAGCTATAAAGGGGAAGAACCCATTTGTATTTCTGGAGTGACAGGGGGATCCCAAGAGTTAACTGTATTGGAGGCCAAAGTGAGCCTAACCGGGAACGAGTGGCAGAAGCACCCCATTGTGACTGGCCCAGAGGCTCCGTGCATCCTTGGCATAGACTACCTGAGGAGAGGGTATTTCAAGGACCCAAAAGGGTACCGGTGGGCTTTTGGTATAGCTGCCCTGGAGACGGAGGAAATTAAACAGCTGTCCACCTTGCCCGGTCTCTCGGAGGACCCTTCTGTTGTGGGGTTGTTGAGGGTTGAAAAAGCAGCAGGTACCAATTGCTACCACAACAGTGCACCGGCGGCAATATCGCACCAACCGAAATTCCCTGATCCCTATCCATGAGCTGATTTGTCGACTGGAGAGCCAAGGAGTGATCAGCAAGACTCGCTCACCCTTTAACAGTCCCATATGGCCAGTGCGAAAGTCTAATGGGGAGTGGAGACTAACAGTAGACTACCGTGGCCTGAACGAAGTCACGCCACCACTGAGTGCTGCCGTGCCGGACATGCTAGAACTCCAATACGAACTGGAGTCAAAGGCAGCCAAGTGGTACGCCACAAATGATATCGCTAATGCGTTCTTCTCAATCCCTTTGGTGGCAGAGTGCAGGCCACAGTTTGCTTTCACTTGGAGGGGCGTCCAGTACACCTGGAACCGACTGCCCCAGGGGTGGAAACACAGCCCTACCATTTGCCATGGACTGATCCACACTGCACTGGAACAGGGTGAGGCTCCAGAACACCTGCAACACATTGATGACATCATCGTATGGGGCAACACAGCAGAAGAAGTTTTTGAGAAAGGGGAGAGAATAATTTAAATCCTTCTGAAGGACGGCTTTGCTATAAAACAAAGTAAGGTCAAGGGACCTGCACAGGAGATCCAGTTTTTAGGCATAAAAGGGCAAGATGGACGTCGTCAGATCCCAATGGATGTGATCAACAAAATAACAGCCATGTCCCCACCAACTAGCAAAAGGGAACACAAGCTTTCTTAGGCGTTGTGGGCTTTTGGAGAATGCATATTCCAGATTACAGTCAGATTGTAAGCCCTCTCTACCAAGTGACCCGGAAGAAGAACGACTTCAAATGGGGCCCTGAGCAACGACAAGCCTTTGAACAAATTAAACAGGAGATAGTTCATGCAGTATCCCTTGGGCCAGTCAGGGCAGGACAAGATGTGAAGAATGTGCTCTACACCGCAGCCGGGGAGAAAGGTCCTACCTGGAGCCTCTGGCAGAAAGCACCAGGGGAGACTCGAGGTCAACCCTTAGGGTTCTGGAGTCAGGGATACAGAGGATCCGAGGCCCACTACACTCCAAGTGAGAAGGAGATATTGGCAGCATATGAAGGGATTCGATCTGGCACCCTGACTGCTGGTGCTGGGCTGGATGTTCAAAGGGAGGGTCCCCTCTACACATCATGCAACCGATGCTACGTGGAGTAAGTGGGTCGCACTGATCACACAACGGGCCCGAATAGGAAACCCCAGTCGCCCAGGAATCTTGGAGGTGATCACGAACTGGCCAGAAGGCAAAGATTTTGGAATATCCCCAGAGGAGGAGGTGACGCGTGCTGAAGAAGCCCCACTGTATAACAAACTACCAGAAAATGAGAAGCAATATGCCCTGTTCACTGATGGGTCCTGTCGCCTTGTGGGAAAGCATCGGAGGTGGAAAGCTGCTGTATGGAGTCCTATACGGCACGTTGCAGAAACTACTGAAGGAGAAGGTGAGTCGAGCCAGTTTGCTGAGGTGAAAGCCATCCAGCTGGCCTTGGACATTGCTGAACGAGAAAAATGGCCAGTACTTTATCTCTATACTGACTCATGGATGGTGGCAAATGCCCTGTGGGGGTGGTTGCAGCAGTGGAAGCAGAACAACTGGCAGCGCAGAGGCAAACCCATCTGGGCTGCCGCATTGTGGCAAGATATTGCTGCCCGGGTAGAGAACCTGACTGTAAAAGTACGTCATGTAGATGCTCACGTACCCAAGAGTCGGGTCACTGAAGAACACCAAAACAACAAGCAGGTGGACCAGGCTGCTAAGACTGAAGTGGCTGAGGTGGATCTGGATTGGCAACATAAGGGTGAATTATTTATAGCTTGGTGGGCCCATGATGCCTCAGGCCATCAAGGAAGAGATGCAACATACAGATGGGCTCGAGATCGAGGGGTGGATTGGACCATGGACGCTATTGCCCAGGTTATCCATGAATGTGAAACATGCGCTGCAATCAAACAAGCCAAGCGAGTAAGGCCTCTTTGGTATGGAGGACGATGGCTGAAATATAAATATGGGGAGGCCTGGCAGATTGATTATATCACACTCCCACAAACCCAACAAGGCAAGTGTGGTGGTGCATTCATACCCCCCCTTTTCTTCCCTGGGCCGCTTGTTGATCTCAGAAATTTCCATGAAACCTCGGCCTTGGTGTATTGAGTCTGGCAGTTGAGCACTCCTTGACTGTATCAGAAACTCTGCATAGCTGAGGCTGGGAACATACTCCTACTGTCCGGCCCAGGTGTCCAGCAGAACAACACCGAAACCTTGGGAATTCTTTAGTAATTACCACCTGGGACTGTGGCCAGGTTGGAAATTTACAGATTACTAAAAGCCAACCATCTTGTGAACCTATAAACGGTGGTCCTAAGTGAGGCCCTTTGAGCTCTCCTGGACCGCAGCGGGCTGCACCCAGCATCTCCCTCTGAGTGGGACGCGTCTCAGAGCTTACCATCTTTCAGGCCTATGATATTCGGAGGACCACTGGGTCCTGGGTGAGTCCCTTTCGAAGCTCAACCCTTCGCCCGTTGAGAGGGAATGCCTAGACATTCGACGTGAATATTTCTTCACTGAAATCGAGGGGAATTTTTAACAGGTATACCTTCTGTACATAATATATATATATACATTTCTCTGTGTGTGTGTGTACTAATAGTAAGCATAATCTGTAATTATGTTGTGATTGTAGTAGACTTACTAACCTACTTTGCAAATAGTGAATAGTTAATGATTAAGCATTACTGAAGTTTGTTAATGATTAGTTAATACTCAAGTGTTGCTAAATTGTGAATGAAACCTAGACTGTCCCTGAAATATAAACCCTTAGACGATTTTCCTTATATATATATTTCACCCGTGTAATAAGTAATAGAGTGAACCTTGCCATCGAATCCTATTGGGTCGCACCTTTATAAATCTCTATTAAAATCACTTTCTGCTAATTTCTTTGACGGTGATTCTTTCAGCGGCCTCTAAACCACTCACTCGCGACAGCAAGCGCTATGTGCTCACCATGGTGGAAGCAACCACCGGATGGCTAGAAACATACCCTGTGCCCCATGCCACTGCCCAGAACACCATCCTGGGCCTTGAAAAGCAAGTCCTATGGCGACATGGCACCCCAGAAAGAATTGAGTCAGACAACGGGACTCATTTCCAAAACACCCTCATAGACACCTGGGCCAAAGAGCATGGCATTGAGTGGGTCTATCACATCCCCTACCATGCACCAGCCTCCGGGAAAATCGAACGATACAATGGACTGCTAAAGACAACACTGAGGGCAATGGGTGGTGGGACATTCAAGCATTGGGATACACATTTAGCAAAAGCCACCTGGTTAGTCAACACTAGGGGGTCTGTCACTCGAGCTGGCCCTGCCCAATCAAGACTCTTACGTACTGTAGATGGAGATAAAGTCCCTGTCATGCACATTAAAAATATGCTGGGGAAGACAGTCTGGGTTACTCCTGCCTCTGGCAAGGGAAAACCCATCCGTGGGATTGCTTTTGCACAAGGACCTGGGTGCATGTGGTGGGTGATGAGAAAGGATGGGGAGGTCCGGTGTGTACCGCAAGGGGATTTAATTTTGGGTGAAAATAGCCAATGAACTGAATTTTATGATGTCAATTGTTATATGATATTGTATATCATTATTCCTGTGGTTGCTATCAATGGTATAGCAGTGAAAATCACCCAGATTAATTAAGAATGAACTAACTCCGATGAAACCGAGCTAAGTGCAACGATGATAGAACTGGACGAGTGGAGCAGTACCGAAATGAGAACTGGCTTCAGGATGCAACAGCCCAACACCACACACCATCTCTCCGGCCCTGAAAGACTGTTATGACAGATGGAGCCCAAAGTTGTGGACTAAATGAACGCAATGGCCATTTTAAAAGGATAGTCCATAGACTAAGGGAATGATATCTGTGTGTGCATATATATGTATGTATATATAAAAAGAAAGATAGTGGTGATTAATTGAAATGTATCGAAAAATGTGACACCTAAGCATAACGTAAATGGTATGGAATAAGGGGTGGATACTGTCCTGGTTTCGGCTGGGATAGGGTTAAATTTTTTAGATTTTTCTCACTCTTACCCTTCCGATTCTCTCCCCGTCCCACTGGGGGGCGGGGGGAGTGAGTGAGCGGCTGCGTGGTATTTGGCTGCCTGCCAGATTAAACCACGACAGAATATCATACAGCAGACACAAACAGGTCCAGGAAATTCCTGAAGCACGTTGAAGATAAGATAACTTCTTGGTGCAGGTGCTAAGGGAGCCGACAAGGAAAGGTGCCCTCCTAGATTTGTTGTTTGTAAACAGAGAGGGACTCCTGGGCAAAGTGGTGATTGGTGACTGTATTGGTCACAGTGACCATAAAATAGTTGAGTTTCAAATTGTTGGCGACAGGAGAAAAACTGCCAGCAAATCTTCAACCCTGGATATGGGGAGTGCGGACTTCAGGCTGCTGAAGGAGCTAGTTAGTACGGTCCCCTGGGAATCTGCTTTTGAAGGTATTGGGGTCCATGAATGCTGGTCTCTTTTTAAGAGCCATCTCTTAAGAGCGCAGGAGCAGGCAATTCCAAAGTGTCGGAAGTCAAGCAAGCAGGGCAGAAGGCCGGCTTGGCTGAGCAGGGATCTTCTAGAACTTAGGCAGAAAAGGAAAACGTATGGACATTGGAAGCAAGGGCAGGCAACACGGGAGGACTACAGAGATGCTGTTTGCCACTGTAGGGAGAAAATTTGTGCGGCCAAAGCTCAATTAGAGTTCAAGCTGGCCAGCACTGTGAAGGACAACAAAAAGGGCTTTTTAAAATATGTTAACAGCAAAAGGAGGATCAGAGATAACATTGGTCACCTCACAAATAGGGATGTAGACAAAGCAGAACCATTTAATGCCGCCTTCGCCTTTGTCTTTAACACCAATGATGGGCCCTGGGACCCCCGGAGCCCTGTGTTGGAAGACCATGACTGGGGGGATGATAAACTCCCAGCCGACCCTGAACTTGTTCGAGACTTGCTGCTCCAGCTGGATGCACATAAGTCTATGGGGCCCAATGGGATTCATCCCAGGGTACTGAAAGAGCTGGCCGATGTCATTGCGGAACCTCTCTCCGTTATTTTGCAATGGCCTTGGGAGTCTGGAGAGGTCCCAGTCAACTGGAAGCTGGCAAATCTTGTCCCGATTTTCAAGAAAGGTAAGAAGGAAGACCCTGGTAATTACAGGCCTGTCAGTCTCACTTCAGTGCCTGGTAAAATTATGGAGAAGGTTATTCTGGGAGTTATTGAAAAACACTTGAGAGAGAACGCAGTCATTGGTCATAGCCAGCACGGGTTCACGAGGGGAAAGTCCTGCTTAACCAACTTAATTTCCTTTTATGACAAGGTCACCCATCTAGTTGACCAAGGGAAGCCAGTAGATGTGGGTTATTTGGATTTTAGCAAAGCTTTTGATACTGTCTCTCACGGTATCCTTCTGGACAAAATGTCCAGCATGCAGCTAGACAAGTCCATAATACATTGGGTGAACAATTGGCTGATGGGTCGGGCTCAAAGAGTTCTAGTAAATGGGGTTACATCAGGCTGGTGGCCAGTCACCAGTGGGGTTCCCCAGGGATCAATTTTAGGGCCAGTGCTCTCTAATGCTTTTATCAGTGACCTGGACACAGGAATCGAATGTACATTAAGAAAGTTTGCCAATGATACTAAACTAGGAGGAGCTGTGGACTCCCTCGAGGGTAGAGAGGCCTTACAGAGAGATCTGGATAGACTAGAGAGCTGGACAATCACCAACCGTATGAAATGTAACAAGAGCAAGTGCTAGATTCTGCACCTGGGATGGGGTAATCCTGGTTATACGTACAAATTGGGGGACGAGAGGCTGGAGAGCAGCCCCGCAGAAAGAGATCTGGGGGTTTGGGTTGATGGCAAGTTGAATATGAGTCAACAGTGTGCCCTGGCAGCCAAAAGGGCCAACCGTGTCCTGGGGTGCATCAAGCATAGCATAGCATAGCTATGGTCAAGGGAGGTGATTGTCCCCCTCTACACTGCACTGATGCGGCCCCACCTTGAGTACTGTGTGCAGTTTTGGGCGCCTCAATATAAGAAGGACATCAAACTATTAGAGTGTGTCCAGAGGAGGGCGACCAAGATGGTGAAAGGTCTCGAGGGCAAGACTTATGAGGAGCGGCTGAGGTCACTTGGTTGTTCAGCTTGGAGAAGAGAAGGCTGAGGGGTGACCTCATCGCAGTCCACAACTTCCTCAAGGGGGGCAGCGGAGGGGGAGGTGCTGATCTCCTCTCTCTGGTGACCAGCGATAGGACACGTGGAAATGGAATGAAGCTGCGTCAGGGGAAGTTCAGATTGGACATTAGGAAAAGGTTCTTCACTGAGAGGGTGGTCGGTCACTGGAACAGGCTCCCCGGGGAAGTGGTCACGGCACCAAGCCTGTCAAGAGTTCAAGGAGCCTCTGGACGATGCTCTTAGTCATATGGTTTAGTGTTAGGTAGTCCTGTGAGGAGCAGGGAGCTGGACTCGATGATCCTTATGGGTCCCTTCCAACTTGAGATATTCTATGATTCTATGATTCAAAATAGCTTCATTAGCAATTTTATTTCAGTTTGGCTATTGACTAATGATTTCTTATGTATTCCTAGAAAAAAAAAGTAGTCTAAATTTACTTCCTGGAATCTCCAATCACGTCAGGGCCAGCTCAGAAGTGCAGAAAATCATTGAAATAACATAGAAACAGAGGTTGCTAGTTTTGTCTCCCAAATGGCCTTCTTACTGGCATGCTCTGGTCCAAGTCAGGTGCTGCATGTTAGTCCCGTTTTCCAGCCACGCATTCTCAGTCTTCGCTGGATCCATCAGCATCAAGCTGCACCTGAAAAACCTGTTTCCCTTTCCCATTTCTCAGCTTGTTCTTTTCCCTGTTGTTTTATTTTAACTTCACCCTTGTAATCAATTTGAAGTGGAATGCTATTTGAAAACTAGTAGCACAGTATTATTTAATTTGGAGGGTTGATTTTGCAAACGGCTTAGAAGAGCACTGCTGTGAGCCCACAATCCCAGGCTAATTCTTCACCCTTTTAGGGGTCCATCTACAAAGGCTGAGTTGACTGAAGACTGCTGTGTCATCTATCTCATTTCTTGCTTTGTGATATTTGGAGATTTTATTCCTCGCTTGCAGATATTGCTGCCCAGTTAGTGCCATAAGGGAGATGTACAGGTGGTATGCGGTTCTTAAGGTCTGGAGAAGATGCGGAGAAGTTGCGTGGTGCTGTGGATGGTATCCGTTCAGAGGGAACGGTAGCACTCTCCCTTCTCATTCAGGCTTTTTGTTTGCTTGTTTCCCCTTTCTTTCTCAACTTTCTTTCACAACTTCCTTCGTATCATTTATGGGAGATAAGCACACGTGTGCTGTGGGAACAGTGGTGGGGAAGCAGAGGCAGGCAGACTAACTACCTCTCAGCCCGATCACTGTATGAAGACATAACTTTTTTCCAGAAAATGAAACAGCATTACTGTATTTCTGAATAAATTATAAACTCCTAACCAACTTCAGCTACACATCTAAGAACTACACTCTCCCCTGACATCTTTCTCTTGCAGAGGACATGGTAAAATGAAAAAACAGTGACTTTTTAAGTGAACTAACTGCCATCCAAATCAATAATAAAAACCTTTTGAGTTTGTTTTTTATACATCTATTCCCCCTACTGGTGATATTTATTTTTATTTGGATACCAAAAACAAAGAAAGAAAGAGGGAAATAAGAGAGAGATTAGCAGCAAAAAGAAAGATGAGACTGGGCTAGTTTGGGGCTTTTTAAAATTGTTATAATTTTTTTTCATGAGATTTTGCTGTACATCACTCAGCCTATATAGATCATGGAAGTCAAAGCATACAATGCCATTGTTAATGCAGTATATGAACTTATCTCCACTGAAATCATCAAAGCTCACAGCCACTTGAGCAGAAGTAGGATTAAGCCCTATATTTATACTGTACCTTTGAAGGGATACAAAGACCCAAGGCAAGTTCTGGATGAATTTTACTGCTGTATGAGAACCCAAGGTCTGTGAATCCCTGAATTTTAAATAATAGCCCATTATTAACCTACAGGTCTGTGGCATATCTCTGCACAGGGCCAAATTCCCTTGTTCACTAACATAAATACTCCCAGCATCTTTTAAGGAAATTGTTATGCGATTCCCCCAAAAAACTACAATTCAAAACTTCATTAAGAAAAAAAAACTTTTTTTTTTTTAATTTCAAATAAAAATGTTTGCTAAAGGATTTACCGAAATATTTTAAGTTATATGTTTTGCTAAGACTGGGATAAAATTCACCCGCCTCCTCTCATTATCTTTGATAGACTGATGGATGGGCAGGGGGAGTTGGACTCGATGATCCTTATGGGTCCCTTCCAACTTGAGATATTCTATGATTCTATAATAATGTCAGAAAGGTGAAGAAGCATGTTTTTTGGGGGGCCTGGAGTAATTAGAATTGTACAGAGAACACAGGTGAGATCTAGCCACCGAGGCGAAGGGCTCCGGAGCGGAGGATCGCGCTGGGGGGCCCTTCCTAAAGCAGCAAAACCGCAGCAAAAACCGCGAAGGCAAAAGCGCAGGGAGAGAGAGGGTGCCCCAGCCCCCCGTCCCCCGAGCCGGAGGAGGGAGCTCCTGACGAGCGGCAGCTCTGACTCAGCGTGGGCGGGGACAGGAGGGACGACGGCCAAACCCCCTCACATACAAGAGCAGCCCCCAGGGAGCGCGGCGAACAGGGCGCGCAAACAGGACATGGCGCGGCAGAAGGGCGTGGCGCGGCAGTTTGCGCAGGCAGGGCGTAGTCCCCCTCTTGGCTCTAGAGGCTAACTCACCTAGTGGTCATTGCCCTCCCAGAAGAGGACCTAGCTATGGTTTCCACTCGGCCGAAAGCCATCGCCAGAAGGAATGTGGTGACCCAGACGGAGCCCCCACACAAACATACAGCTGTCCAGGTCTCCGGCTGCAGGGAGTGCCTGAGCCTGTCACTTGTACAGGAGGGCAGCAGAGACAACGCCTGTGTGTGCTGTGACCAGGTGGATGATCTGCTCAGCCTGGTGGCAGAGCTGAAGGAGGAAGTGGAGAGGTTAAGGAGTATCAGGGAGTGTGAGAGGGAGATAGATTGGTGGAGCCACACCCTACCATCCCTGAGGCAAGGACAGCACACGGAGGCTCCACAAGAAGCGGAGGATCCCCTGCCCTCTTGCCGCCAGGCAGAAGGAGGGGACCCAGGCGACGGAGGGGAATGGACACAGGTCCCTGCTCGGGGTGCCAGGCGAACCCCCGCCCGGCCTCCCTCACCTCAACCTTCCCAGTTGCCCCTACACAACAGAAACGGGGCTCTGGAACTTGAGGGCCAGACAAACGAGGACGCAGATGAAGGCCCATCCAGGGGGTTGCCCAAGGCGAGGCAGTCAGCCCCACGCATTATGACTGCCTCTGCTAAGAAAAAAAGGAGGGTAACTGTCGTAGGTGATTCCCTTCTGAGGGGGACGGAGAGCCCAATATGCCGACCAGACCCATCCCACAGGGAAGTCTGCTGCCTCCCTGGGGCCCGGGTTAAGGACATTACTAGGAAACTCCCTGGTCTGGTATGGCCCTCCGATTACTACCCACCATTGGTTATACAGGCTGGCAGTGATGAGGTTGCAGAGAGAAGTCCCGACGCGATCAAAAGGGACTTCAGGGTGCTGGGGCGATTGGTGGGAGGATCGGGAGCACAGGTAGTGTTTTCCTCAATCCCTTCAGTGGCAGGGAAGAATACTGAAAGGAACAGGAAAACACACCTGATGATTAACACGTGGCTCAGGGGCTCGTGCCATCAGCAGAATTTTGGCTTTTTTGATCATGGGGAGGTTTACACGGCACCGGGCCTGCTGGCGACGGACGGAGTTCAGCTGTCTCACAGGGGGAAAAGGATTCTCGCGTATGAGTTGGTGGGGCTCATCAAGAGGGCTATAAACTAGGTTCGAAGGGGGAAGGGGATAAAACCAGGCTCACTAGAGAAGAGCCTAGGGACCGCACGCCAATGTCGGGGGAGAAATCGGCAGCCCAGCTCAAGTGCATCTGCACCAATGCACACAGCATGGGCGGCAAACAGGAGGAGCTGGAAGCCATTGTGCAGCGGGGTAGCTATGACTTAGTCGCCATCACGGAAACATGGTGGGATGAGTCTCACGATTGGAGTGCTGCAGTGGATGGCTATAAGCTCTTCAGAAGGGACAGGCGAGGAAGGAGAGGCGGTGGAGTAGCCCTGTATGTTAGGGAGTGCTTCGATTGTCTAGAGCTCAATGATAGTGATGATGAGGTCGAGTGCTTGTGGGTAAGGATGAGGGGGAAGGCCAACAAGGCAGATATCCTGCTGGGAGTCTGTTACAGACCACCTAACCAGGACGAGGAGGCAGATGAAGGATTCTACAAAAGGCTGGCAAATGTCTCCCAGTCGCTAGCCCTTGTTCTCGTGGGGGACTTCAACTTACCAGATGTCTGCTGGAAATACAACACGGCAGAGAGGAAACAGTCTAGGAGGTTCCTGGAGTGTGTGGAAGATAACTTCCTGACACAGCTGGTTAGTGAGCCTACCAGGGGAGGTGCCTCGCTTGACCTGCTGTTCACAAATAGAGAAGGACTGGTGGGAGATGTGGTGGTCGGAGGCCGGCTTGGGCTCAGCGACCATGAAATGATAGAATTCTCGATTCTTGGTGAAGTAAGCAGGGGGATCAGCAAAACCGCTACCATGGACTTCCGGAGGGCAGACTTTGGCCTGCTCAGGATACTGGTCGAGAGGGTCCCTTGGGAGGCAGTCCTGAAGGGCAAAGGGGTCCAGGAAGGCTGGACGTTCTTCAAGAAGGAAGTCTTAAAGGCGCAGGAGCAGGCTGTCCCCATGTGCCTTAAGAAGAACTGGCAGGGAAGACGACCAGCCTGCCTGAACAGGGAGCTCTGGCTGGGACTCAGGAAAAAAAGGAGAGTTTATCACTTGTGGAAGAAGGGGCAGGCAACTCAAGAAGAGTACAGGGATCTCGTTAGGTCGTGCAGAGAGGAAATTAGAAAGGCAAAAGCCCAGCTAGAACTCAACCTGGCCACTGTCGTAAGAGACAACAAAAAATGTTTTTACAAGTATATTAATGACAAAAAGAGAGCCAAGGAGAATCTCCATCCTTTACTGGATGCGGGGGGGAACGTTGCCACCAAGGACGAGGAGAAGGCTGAGGTACTTAATGCCTTCTTTGCCTCAGTCTTTAATAGTCAGACCAGTTATCCTCAGGGTACTCAGCCCCCTGAGCTGGAAGACAGGGACGGGGAGCAGGATAAACCCCCCATACTCCAAGAGGAAGCAGTTAACGACCTGCTACACCACCTGGACGCTCACAAGGCTATGGGGCCGGATGGGATCCACCCGAGGGTACTGAGGGAGCTGGCGGAGGAGCTTGTCGAGCCACTCTCCATCATTTACCAGCAGTCCTGGTTAACTGGGGAGGTCCCAGACGACTGGAGGCTTGCCAATGTGACGCCCATCTACAAGAAGGGCCGGAGGGAGGATCCGGGGAACTACAGACCGGTCAGCCTGACCTCGGTGCCGGGGAAGATCATGGAGCGGTTCGTTTTGAGGGTGCTCACGAGCCATGTGCGGGACAACCAGGGGATCAGGCCCAGCCAGCACGGGTTCATGGAAGGCAGGTCCTGCTTGACCAACCTGATCTCCTTCTATGACCAGGTGACCCGCCTAGTGGATGAGGGAAAGGCAGTGGATGTGGTCTACTTGGACTTCAGTAAGGCCTTTGACACTGTCTCCCACAGCATTCTCCTGGAGAAGCTGGCGGCTCATGGCTTAGACAGGTGTGCTCTTTGCTGGGTAAAAAACTGGCTGGACGGCCGGGCCCAGAGAGTTGTGGTGAACAGAGTTAAATCCAGTTGGTGGCCGGTCACGAGCGGTGTTCCCCAGGGCTCAGTACTGGGGCCGGTCCTGTTCAATATCTTTATCAATGATCTGGACGAGGGGATCGAGTGCTCCCTCAGTAAGTTTGCAGACGACACCAAGTTGGGCGGGAGTGTTGATCTGCTCGAGGGTAGGAAGGCTCTGCAGAGGGACCTGGACAGGCTGGATCCATGGGCCGAGGCCAACTGTATGAGGTTCAACAAGGCCAAGTGCCAGGTCCTGCACTTGGGTCACAAGAATCCCATGCAACGCTACAGGCTTGGGGAAGAGTGGCTGGAAAGCTGCCCAGAGGAAAAGGACCTGGGGGTGCTGACTGACAGCCGGCTGAACATGAGCCGGCAGTGTGCCCAGGTAGCCAAGAAGGCCAATAGCATCCTGGCCTGTATCAGAAATAGTGTGGCCAGCAGGACTAGGGAGGTGATCGTGCCCCTGTACTTGGCACTGGTGAGGCCGCACCTTGAATACTGTGTTCCGTTTTGGGCCCCTCACTACAAGAAGGACATTGAGGTGCTGGAGCATGTCCAGAGAAGGGCAACGAAGCTGGTGAAGAGTCTGGAGCACAAGTCTTATGAGGAGCGGCTGAGGGAACTGGGGTTGTTTAGTCTGGAGAAGAGGAGGCTGAGGGGAGACCTCATCGCGCTCTACAACTACCTGGAAGGAGGTTGTAGCGAGGTGGGTGTCGGTCTCTTTTCCCAAGTACCAAGTGATAGGACGAGAGGAAATGGCCTCAAGTTGCGCCAAGGGAGGTTTAGATTGGACATTAGGAAAAATTTCTTCACTGAAAGGGTTGTCAGGCCTTGGAACAGGCTGCCCAGGGAAGTGGTTGAGTCACCATCCCTGGAAGTATTTAAAAGACAGACGTGTAGATAAGGTGCTTAGGGACATGGTTTAGTGGGCATGGTGGTGTTGGGTTGATGGTTGGACTCGATGATCTTAGAGGTCTTTTCCAACCTTAATGATTTTATGATTCTACTCTAAGCTTTGAAAAGCAGCATTAATTCCTCTCCATATCTAATGGACATATTTTTCATGGTAATCCTAACAAGGTTTTTATTAGGGAAATCACTTTGGTAAGGCATAGTCATCCTGTGACCCACTGATGCACTCAGCGCTTTCTCTTATTTGGTTTATAAACTACAGGTCCTCCTTCTCTCCCACTCCACCTTGTATCAGAAATTCCTGAGAGGACTCAGTGTATAGCTTGGTAGTTTTAATATTTGTAACTTTAATTTTCTAGCGCTCCAGACCTTATGTCCCTTTATGCTTTTTTGGTTATCCACTGTGTTTAAAATGTCTTCCAAAGTTGTGTTTCAAGGCCTTGTCTGAAGAATGCACCTGGGTAGGGTTTTTTGTATTACATTCAGCAATGACCTTATTAAAAATACAAGCTTCAAAATTTGTTCTCTGGCTCAGTAGGTTCCTTTTCAGCATGTACAAATATCCATTTTTTTTATGTCTTAAATATAATAATTAAACTCTCACTTCAGAATACTGAGTTTGTTACTTAATAATCCTTCTTTCTGTTTTCTTGCTTTGGTTTACTTTTTGCTAATAAGGAACCAAGATAAGAGGAAAAGGCTTTTTTCTTTTATCATAGCTTCTCAACTTAATATTTGCTTCAAATTAATTCCATATATATACACACACACATACACGTGCTTGTATACAAAGGTCTATCTCAACAGGATTAGTTTTCTTGACTGTTTCTAAGTAGTTGTCTAGCAAATACTTCTGAAGTTCCTGAAAGAGATTTATGTTGCTGTATTTTATAAAACTTAAAATTATCTTCTTGTGCTTACTATTTTGAAAGACTGCAAAGGATACATTTAAGATCTCTTAAACCTGGCAGCTAGCAAATTGCTTTACCATAGCTTCAGTGTCTTTATTCCTTCTTTCAAGGAATGAATTGAATGGCATACTTTACATGGTACCTTTCCTCAGGAGACAGGAAATTACTGGTAGTCACAGCTGAAGAGTTTTGGTCATGGGAGGGAGAATAAAAGAGATTTGGCATGTGTAGGACAATAGAGTTAAGTGTCCTGGTTAATCCTGCTTTCCTCCAACTTTTATCCTTAAAGTGTGCAAGCAATCTGTTTGCTGTGCTACTTCTTCCATGGTTGTTCCAAGTCTGGAAGCAGTTCTGCTGCCTTTGCACAGCATGAAGCCCAAGCTGGTAAGTCCAGCAGGTTCTGAGGGTCTGTCCTGGTTTCGGCTGGGATAGAGTTAAATTTCTTCCTAGTGCTGTGTTTTGGATTTAGTATGAGAAGAATGTTGATAACACAATGATGTTTTCAGTTGTTGCTAAGTGCCCTCCTAGTCCAAGGACAGCTCCCATGCTCTGCCAGGTGCAAAAGATGGGAGGGAACATAGCCAGCATAGGTGGCCCAGCTGACCACTGGGGTATTCGATACCATGTGACATCATGCTCAGTATATGAATGGTAGGCGTGATCCAGGAAGCAGCGATTGCTGCTTGGTTATCAGTCAGCACGGGTGGTGAGCAATTGCATTGTGCATCACTCATTTTGTATATTCTATAATCATTATCATCATCATCATCATCATCATCATCATCATCATTATTATTATTATTATTATTTTCCCTTTTCTGTTCTATTAAACTGTCTTTATCTCAACCCACGAGTTTTCTCACTCTTACCCTTCTGATTCTCTCCCCGTCCCACTGGGGGGGCGGGGGAAGTGAGCAAGCGGTTGCGTAGTATTTGGCTGCCTGACAGGTTAAAATACAACAGTCCTTTTTGGCGCCCAATGTGGGGCACGAAGGGTTGAGATAACGATAGATCTGACCAAAGCGTATTAAGGCAAAATTGGTTATAAGCATCCATTATATTGATTGGTCACAATGTTGATGTATTGGCTGTCAAAGTTGTGGGGCTGGCTCTCAATGTTGGGTCATGTAATACCTTGCTTGCAGTATATGTTCCCTTTTGTGCTGTTTATCATTATTCGGAACTGGGCCAAGATTATCATTTTGCTGCTGTTTTATGAGGTGATAAAATCATTGGTCGTAAGTCTAATCTGGTATCTGTACTCACCACTGCCATCACCGCTGTACCTCGGGAACCACCTCTTAGAAATTATTAGTAATTACACTTTTTTCTCGTTGGAGAATGAATTTAGCGGAGAGACAGGATGGGACACTTTCTCCCACTTGTTCATCTTCCCTTCCATATTGTCAGAAACTCTTTTTTCTTCTATCCTCTTCATGAAGACGTCCACAATATTCCCTGAGAATTTTGAATATCCTTGGGATGTTCAAACAAGCATGTTCATATTGCTACTATGTCTCCTGAATGTGGTTCAGGCCTTGTTTAGGGTTAAACAACTATTCAGGAATACTGTCCAGAGATCAACCCCGGCAACAGACACGGTGGCTACTCAAACCCCCAAGACAGGCACTGCGGCTACTTCAATCCCCACGACAACCACTGTGGCCACTCAAACCCCCGCAACAGGCACTGTAGATTCTCCAACCCCTGTGACAGGCACTGTGGCTACTCAAACTCTGGCGAAAGACACCGCGGGTACTCCAACCCCCGTCACAGGCACTGCAGCCACTCAAACCCTGGCAACAGGCACTACAGCTGAACCAGAGGACCAACCCTTCCTGGTATCCGTTGCCCCTGTACAGAAGAGGAAATCTTGGAAGAGGAAGTAAGGTCATTTAGAAAGGGATGATGAAAGAGCAGGGCCATCACGAGGAGAGGAGGAGGAAGAGGAAGAACTCATAAACGAGATGGAAACCACCCGATCCCTATCCCTGAGTGAGCTGCGAGATATGCGGAAAGATTTCAGCCGTCGTCCAGGCGAGCATATTGTTACCTGGCTGCTCCGATGCTGGGATAATGGGGCCAGGAGCCTGGAATTAGAGAGGAAGGAAGCCAAACAGCTGGGATCCCTTTCTATGGAAGGGGGCATTGACAAAGCAATTGCACAAGGGACACAAGCCCTCAGCCTCTGGAGGCGACTGCTGTCAGGCATGAAGGAAAGGTATCCCTTCAAGGAAGATGTTATATATCACCTAGTGGACCGCCATGGAGAAAGGTATCCAGTACCTGAGAGAATTAGGCATGCTGGAGGTGGTTTATAGTGACCTGGACGACAACCAAACGCCCAAAGATCCAGATGAAGTCCAGTGCACGCGACCCATGTGGCGGAATTTCGTATGGAGTGCACCAGCGTCGTATGAGAATTAGTTGGCAGTACTGTGCTGGAAAGAGGTAAAAGCACCAACGGTGGATGACGTGGTTGGCAGACTCCGGGAATACAAAGAAACTGTCTCCTCCTCCCTTGTCTCGGCTGTGGAGAAACTGTCCCGGGAGGTCCAGCAACTCGAAGACGATAGGTCCTATTCTCCACCTGTATGGACCAGTATCTCAGCCATTAAGAGTCAGCGTTTTTCTGCTCAAGAGAGAGGATATAGAAAGTACACACCCCGGGGCACCCTGTGGTTTTACCTGCGTGACCACGGAGAGGACATGAGGCAGTGGGATGGGAAACCTACCTTGACCCTAGAGGCACGTGTACGTGAGTTGCAAGGAAAAACAGTCACACAAGGGGGTTCTCCCAGAAAAACTGCTGCTCCAGTTTTCAGGAAAAACCTGTCTCACGACGGTCCAGTTTCCAGTGAACAGTTCCCCAGACAGAGTAGAAGGGCTGATCTTACTTTGGATTGTACTTGTAATGAAGAAATTCTTGATTCGTGTTTGCAAGAAGAGAAAAACAGATACTATGACCAGAACTGGAGGGGCTCTGACTCCGGCCAGGTGGAGGAAAGGGACAACCGGGTTTACTGGACTGTGTGGATTCGATGGCCTGGCACATCAGACCCACAGGAGTATAAGGCTCTCGTAGACACCAGCACACAGTGTACCCTGATGCCATCAGGCTATAAAGGGGCAGAACCCATTTGTATTTCTGGAGCGACAGGGAGTTCCCAAGAGGTAACTGTATTGGAGACCAAAGCGAGCCTAACCGGGAATGAGTGGCAGAAGCACCCCATTGTGACTGGCCCAGAGGCTCCGTGCATCCTTGGCATAGACTACCTCAGGAGAGGGTATTTCAAGGACCCAAAAGGGTACCGGTGGGCTTTTGGTATAGCTGCCCTGGAGACGGAGGAAATTAAACAGCTGTCCACCTTGCCCGGTCTCTCGGAGGACCCTTCTGTTGTGGGGATGCTGAGGGTTGAAGAACAGCAGGTACCAAGCACTACCACAACAGTGCACCTGCGGCAATATCGCACCAACCGAGACTCCCTGCTTCCCATCCGTGAGCTGATTCGTCCACTGGAGACCCAAGGAGTGATCAGCAAGACTCGCTCACCCTTTAACAGTCCCATATGGCCAGTGCGAAAGTCCAATGGAGAGTGGAGACTAACAGTAGACTATCGTGGCCTGAACTAAGTCACGCCGCCACTGAGTGCTGCCGTGCTGGACATGCTAGAACTTCCATATGAAATGGAGTCAAAGGCAGCCAAGCGGTACGCCACAATTGATATCGCTAATACATTCTACTCAATCCCTTTGGTGGCGGAGTGCAGGCCACAGTTTGCTTTCACTTGGAAGAATACAATTGCTCACCACCCGCGCTGAGCAATAACCAAGTAGTGATCGCTACTTCCTGGAACATGCCTACCATTCATATACTGAGCATGACATCACATGGTATGGAATACCCCGTTGGCCAGCTGGGCCAGCTGTCCCGGCCATGCTCCCTCCCAGTGCTTGTTTTTTTTTAAGCTGAATGTCCTTGACTAGGAGGTCACTTAGTAACAACTGAAAACATCAGTGTGTTCTCAACATTCTTCTCATACTAAATCCAAAACACAGCACTAGGAAGTAATTTAACTCTATACCAGCCGAAACCAGGACAGTATCCACCCCTTATTCTATACCATTTACGTCGTGCCTAGGTCTCACATTTTCCGATACATTCCAATTAATCACCACCACCTTTCTTGTCTATATATATATATATATATACACACACACACACACACAAACAGATATCATTCCCTTAGTCCATGGGCCATCCCTCTAAAACATCCATTGAGTTAATTTAGTCCACGACTTTGGGCTCCATCTGTCATAACAGTCTTTCAGGGCAGGAGAGATGGTGTATGGTGTTGGATTGTTGCATCCTGAAGCCAGTTCTGATTCCATTATCAATGTGCTCGTCCAGATCTATCATTGTTGCATTTTGGTCAGTTTCATCGGAGTTCATTCTTCATTAATCTGGGTGATTTTTAACTGCAATACAATTGATAGCAACCATAAAAATGATGATATACAATATCATATAGCAATTGACATCATAAAATCGAGTTCATTGGCTATTTTCACCCAAAATCAAATCCCCTTGAGGTACACACCGGATTTCCCCATCCTTTCGCATTACCCACCAAGTGCACCCAGGTCCTTGAGCAAAAGCAATCCCACGGATGGGTTTTCCCTTGCCAGAGGCAGGAGTAACCCAGACTGTCTTCCCCAGCATATTTCTTATGTGCACGACAGGGACTTTATCCCCATCTACAGTACGTAAGGGTTTTGATTGGGCAGGGCCAGCTCGATTGGCAGATCCCCTAGTGTTGACTAACCAGGTGGCTTTTACTAAATGTGTATCACAATGCTTCAGTGTCCCACCACTCATTGCCCTCAGTGTAGTCTTTAGCAGCCCGTTGTATCGTTCGATTTTCCCAGTGGCTGGTGCATAGTAGGGGATGTGGTAGACCCATGCAATGCCATGCTCTTTGGCCCAGCTTTCTATGAGGGTGTTTCGGAACTGAGTCCCATTGTCTGACTCAATTCTTTCTGGGGTGCCATGTCGCCATAGGACTTGCTTTTCAAGGCCCAGGATGGTGTTCCGGGCAGTGGCATGGGGCATAGGATGTGTTTCTAGCCATCCGGTGGTTGCTTTCACCATGGTGAGCATATAGCGCTTGCCGTGGTGGGTTTGTGGGAGTGTGATATAATAAATCTGCCAGGCCTCCCCATATTTATATTTCAGCCATCGTCCTCCATACCAAAGAGGCTTTACTCGCTTGGCTTGTTTGATGGCAGCGCATGTTTCACATTCATGGATAACCTGGGCAATAGCGTCCATGGTCAAGTCCACCCCTCGATCACGAGCCCATCTATATGTTGCATCTATTCCTTGATGGCCTGAGGTCTCATGGGCCCACCAAGCTCTAAATAATTCACCCTTATGTTGCCAGTCCAGATCCACCTCAGCCACTTCAGTCTTAGCAGCCTGGTCCACCTGCTGGTTGTTTTGGTGTTCTTCAGTGACCCGACTCTTGGGTACGTGAGCATCTACGTGACGTACTTTTACAACCAGGTTCTCTACTCGGGCAGCAATATCTTGCCCCAATGCGGCAGCCCAGATGGGTTTACCTCTGCGCTGCCAGTTGTTCTGCTTCCACTGCTGCAACCACCCCCACAGGGCATTTGCCACCATCCATGAGTCAGTATAGAGATAAAGTACTGGCCATTTTTCTCGTTCAGCAATGTCCAAGGCCAGCTGGATGGCTTTCACCTCAGCAAACTGGCTCGATTCACCTTCTCCTTCAGCAGTTTCTGCAACTTGTCGTATAGGACTCCATACAGCAGCTTTCAACCTCCGATGCTTTCCCACAAGGCGACAGGACCCATCAGTGAACAGGGCATATTGCTTCTCATTTTCTGGTAGTTTATTATACAGTGGGGCCTCTTCAGCACGTGTCACCTCCTCCTCTGGGGATATTCCAAAATCTTTGCTTTGTGGCCAGTTCGTGATCACCTCCAAGATTCCTGGGCGACTGGGGTTTCCTATTCGGGCCCGTTGTGTGATCAGTGCGACCCACTTACTCCACGTAGCATCGGTTGCATGATGTGTAGAGGGGACCCTCCCTTGGAACATCCAGCCCAGCACCGGCAGTCGGGGTGCCAGGAGGAGCTGTGCTTCAGTACCAACCACTTCCGAAGCAGCTCGAATTCCTTCATATGCTGCCAATATCTCCTTCTCAGTTGGAGTGTAGCGGGCCTCGGATCCTCTGTATCCCCGACTCCAGAACCCTAAGGGTCGACCTCGAGTCTCCCCTGGTGCTTTCTGCCAGAGGCTCCAGGTAGGACCATTCTCCCCGGCTGTGGTGTAGAGCACATTCTTCACATCTTGTCCTGCCCGGACTGGCCCAAGGGCTACTGCCTGAACTATCTCCCCTTTAATTTATTCAAAGGCTTGTTGTTGCTCAGGGCCCCATTTGAAGTCGTTTTTCTTCCGAGTCACTTGATAGAGGGGCCTTACAATCAGGCTGTAATCTGGAATATGAATTCTCCAAAAACCCACAACGCCTAAGAAAGCTTGCGTTTCCTTTTTGCTAGTTGGTGGGGACATGGCTGTTATTTTGTTGATCACATCCATTGGGTTCTGACGACGTCCATCTTGCCATGTTATTCCTAAAAATTGGATCTCCTGTGCAGGTCCCTCGACCTTCCTTTTATGGCAAAACCGGCCTTCAGAAAGATTTGGACTATTCTCTCCCCTTTCTCAAAAACTACTTCTGCTGTGTTGCCCCATTCAATGATGTCATCAATGTATTGCAGGTGTTCTGGAGCCTCACCCTGTTCCAGTGCGGTGTGGATCAGTCCATGGCAAATGGTAGGGCTGTGTTTCCACCCCTGGGGCAGTCGGTTCCAGGTGTACTGGACGCCCCTCCAAGTGAAAGCAAACTGTGACCTGCACTCTGCCGCCAAAGGGATGGAGAAGAACGCATTAGCGATATCATTAGTGGCGTTCCACTTGGCTGCCTTTGACTCCAGTTCGTATTGAAGTTCTAGCACGTCCGGCACAGCAGCACTCAGTGGCGGCGTGACTTCGTTCAGGCCACGACAGTCTACTGTTAGTCTCCACTCTCCATTGGACTTTCGCACTGGCCATATGGGACTGTTAAAGGGTGAGCGAGTCTTGCTGATCACTCCTTGGCTCTCCAGTCGACGAATCAGCTTATGGATGGGCATTAGGGAGTCTCGGTTGGTGCGATATTGTCGCCGGTGCACTGTTGTGGTAGCAATGGGCAAATGTTGTTCTTCGACCCTCAGCAACCCCACGACAGAAGGGTCCTCTGAGAGACCAGGCAAGGTGGACAGCTGTTTAATTTCCTCCGTCTCCAGGGCAGCTATACCAAAAGCCTACCAGTACCCTTTTGGGTCCTTGAAATACCCTCTCCTGAGGTAGTCTATGCCAAGGATGCACGGAGCCTCTGGGCCAGTCACAATGGGGTGCTTCTGCCACTCATTCCCGGTTAGGCTCACTTTGGCCTCCAATACAGTTACCTCTTGGGAACTCCCTGTCACTCCAGAAATACAAATGGGTTCTGCCCCTTTATAGCTTGATGGCGTCAGGGTACACTGTGCCCCGGTGTCTACGAGAGCCTTATACTCCTGTGGGTCTGATGTGCCAGGCCATCGAATCCACACAGTCCAGTAAACCCGGTTGCCCCTTTCCTCCACCTGGCCAGAGGCAGGGCCCCTCTAGTCCTGGTCATCATATTCGCTACTTACTTCTTGTAAGTACAAATTAGAAGTCCGTTCATTAACATCAGAGGTAAGGTTAGCCCTTCTACTCTGTCTGGGGAACTGCTCACTGGAGACTGGAGCAGCATTTTTCCTGGATGAACGCCCATTTGTGATTGTTTTTCCTTGTAACTCAAGTACCCGTTCCTCTATGGTCGAGGTAGGTTTTCCATCCCACTGCCTCATGTCCTCTCCGTGGTCACGCAGGTAAAATCACAGCGTGCCCCGTGGTGTGTACCTTCTATATCCTCTCTCTTGAGCAGAAGGACGCTGACTCCTGATGGCTGAGATACTGTTCCATGCAGGTGGGGAGTAGGACATATCCTCTTTTAGTTGCTGGACCCTCCGAGACAGTTTCTCGACAGCAGATACGAGGGAGGAAGAGAGACTTTTTTCGTATTGCCAGAGTTGGCCAGCCAATTCATCCACCGTTTGTTACTCTCCATCTTTCCAGGACATTACTGCCAATGAGTTGGTATACGATGATGGTACACTTCGTACAATCTTCCGCCACATGGGTCGCGTGCACTGGACTTCATCTGGATCTTTGGGCGCTTGCTTATTGTCCATGTCACTATAAACCACCTCCAGCATGCCTGCTTCTCTCAGGTACTGGATACCTCTCTCGATAGTGGTCCATTTGCCTGGGCGATATATAACATCTTCCTTCCTGTCGTGGTTTAACCTGGCAGGCAGCCAAATACCACGCAGCCGCTTGCTCACTCCCCCCACCCCCCAGTGGGACGGGGAGAGAATCGGAAGGGTAAGAGTGAGAAAAACTCGTGGGTTGAGATAAAGACAGTTTAATAGAACAGAAAAAGGGAATATAGTAATGATAATGATAGAATATACAAAATGAGTGATGCACAATGCAATTGCTCACCACCCACGCTGACCGATAACCAAGTAGCGATCGGTACTTCCTGGATCACGCCTACCCTTCATGTACTGAGCATGACATCACATGGTATGGAATACCCCATTAGCCAGCTGGGCTGGCTGTCCTGATTATGTTCCCTCCCATCTTGTGTACCTAGCTCAGTCAGTAGGCATGGGAGCTGTCCTTGGACTAGGAGGGCACTTAGCAACAACTGAAAACATCAGTGTGTTATCAACATTCTCCTCATACTAAATCCAAAACACAGCACTAGGAAGAAATTTAACCCTATCCCAGCTGAAACCAGGACAGCCCCTTGTCCATTCGCTTTGTCAATGCCCCCTTCCCTAGAAAGGGATCCCAGTTGCTTGCCTTCCTTCCCCTCTAATTCCAGGCTACCGGCCCCGTTATCCCAGCATCGGAGCAGCCAGGTGACAATGTGCTCGCCTGGACGACGACTGAAATCTTTTTGCATATATTGCAACTCACTCAGGGATAGGGATCAGGTGGTTACCGTCTCGTTTATGAGTTCTTTCTGTTTGACTTCTCGTGATGGCCCTGCTTTTTCATCATCCCTTACTAAATGAGCTGCATTTCGCTTCCAAGATTTTTTTTTGTGTATAGGGGCAACTGATACCAGCACAGGTTGGTTCTCTGGTTCAGCTGCAGTGCCTGTCTCGAGGGTTGGAGTAGACGAGTGCCTGTCGTAGGGGTTGGAGTAGCCACTATGTCTGTCGCTGGTGTTGGAGTAACCGTAGTGCCTGTCGCGGGGGTTGGAGTAGCTGCAGTGCCCGTCGCGGGGCTTGGATTAACCGTAGTGCCCGTCGCGGGGTTTGGAGTAGCTGCAGTGCCCGTCATTTTGTCATCAGATCCTGAGACCTTCTCTCCCCCTTGAGGGTTCTGAACAGTGTTGAACAGGGCTCGGTAGGCATGGGCCAGGCCCCAGCACATTGCAGTGATTTGTGTCTCTCTGGAATTGCCAGGGTGACAGCATGCTTTCTCCAAATATTTTACTAATTTTTCAGGATTCTGCACTTGTTCAGGGGTGAAGTTCCAAAACACTGGAGGTGCCCACTGTCCTAGGCACTTGCCCATACTATCCCACACACCCTGCCACTCATAACTATCCAGCCTCAGGGCAGATCTCTGCGTGGTGTTCTTATACAGTTGTTTAACTTTAAACGAGGCCTGAAACGCATTCAGGAGACATAGCAATAGGAACATGCTGGTTTGAACATCCCAAGGATATTCAAAATCCTCAAGAGCTATTGTAATCAGCCTGGAGGAGAAGGGGAATGTGAAGGAAGCTGTCTCCCCCGTAAATTGGCTCTCTGAGGCGAAAAATGTAAAGAGTGTAATTATTAATAGTTTCCAAAAGATAGTTCCCGAAGTACGGAGATGACAGTAATGCTGAGTGCAAATACCACATTAGTCTCACGACCAGCCATTTTATCATATCATGAACCAGTGCTACAAAGTACAGCAAAATTATAAACTTGATCTAGCTCTCAGCAGTGATAAACAGCACAACAGGGAACATATACTCCATGTAAGGTGTTACATAACACAACTCTGAGAACAAGCTGTGGTGGTGCATTCCCCCCTACACACTCCTGGGCCGCTCCACGATCTCTGAAACTCCTGTTAAACCTTGGCCTTGGTGTAATGAGTCAAGCGGTGAAGTGTCCCTTTACCGTATCAGTAACTCTTGTGTAGCTGACGTTGGGGAATGTACCGATCGTACCAGAAACTTCCACTGCCTGGCCCAAGTGGAGGACGAGAGCAGGGATAATTGCCATCCCCTGATACCCTTATCTGAGTTGTAGCTCAGTTGGTATGATACCATTGTTACTGAAACCTTGAGAGTTTTGACGGATGACTAAAGTCAATCATCTTGTGACCCTGTAAGTGAGGCCCTTTGAGCTCTCCTGTGTGGCGAATAAGGACACGGACTCCATCTGAGAGGGCACGAAGACGAAGACGAATATCCTTTATTATACAGCAGAACCGCCTTTTTATATCTCACATTATGCCACGTATGCACTTCAAAGAATTTCCTAGTACATCCCCTAAGCAAAGGTCATCTCGACACTCTTCTGCTAATTTCCTTATCTTTGTCACGCCCTCAGAACCATTAACTGCTACCTCTTATCTCCCTTTTTCCAACGGCTTCTTTCACTTCCCATCTTCCCATGGCTTCTTGTTTACCAACGCTATGATACTGCTTGTACTCTCAGGCATTGATTCCTCCACATCTCCCCCTTTTTCTTTTACAACAAACACTGAGCTAACTGACTTTTCTATTATTCGTTTCACACATTGCAATAAACATAGTACACACACAAGAATACATATGAATACAATCAAACGTATAATTCCCAGTTCAATCAAACTCATTACCCATTTTGCCAAGCCCCAATAATTCTATCTCTTGTGGCTCTACGCTCAGGGGCAGACGGTACACCAAACATCCGTCCCAATTGTCAGTCACATTGTGGCCGCCACTACAAAGTGTTGCGTGCGGCTCCGTGAGACCTAGGGTCCAATTGTTCCATGGGAGTCCCACTAAGCAGGTGGAAGAAGGATCTCCAGGTGACGAGAGCGAAAGGCAAATGGTCTCCTGGCCTGTCTTATTCGCAAGGGTGATCCAGACGTTCTCTTTGGGCTGCGGCGGGGCCCAAAACGCGCTTACGCCTGCGACAACGGCGAAAAAGACGGCTTGACAAACCGCGCTGGTACCCATCTTGGTCCTTGATCTGTGGAGACACAAGCATACCCTCGACCCCAGGTTATCAATGAAAACGGGCCTTCCCACTCATGAGATTCCAGGTTTTTCACCTTTACCCACGCCTTGTCCCTTATGATTGCCTCATGACCTTCAACAGAATCAAAATGTCTGCAAATCAGGGGTCCACCTTCCTCAGCCCACCGATCGAGAAAATTAAGAACATAAATGGCTTTTGCCAATCTTTCCTGTGGGGTTAAATCCCCTACTCCCCCTTTTTGTTTTGTTAACATGTCTTTGAGCGAACGGTGCGCGCGCTCAACAATGGCTTGCCCTGTGGGGCTGTGTGGAATTCCCGTGATATGAGTGATTCCCCACGTTTGCAGGAAGGTCCGTGTGGCTTGGGCAACGTACCCGGGGCCGTTATCTGTTTTTATTTTGCTCGGTACTCCGAGAATGGAAAAAGCAAGAAGAAAATGTTTTCGGACATCCCGGGACTTTTCCCCAGTGTGGGCTGTGGCTGCAATTGCTCCCGAAAATGTATCCACTGAGACGTGGATGCATTTGAGTCGACCAAAGTCGGGAAGATGTGTAACATCAGTCCGCCAAAGTTCGAGTGCCTGCAAGCCATGAGGGTTGACTCCCCCCGGCTGTGGAGGGCCCGCACACTGGCACTCAGGGCATGCAGTGACAATTTGGTGTGCTTGTGTAAGTGGTAAATGAAACATTCTAGCCAAGGCCTTAGCGTTCTGATGATAAAAGTCATGTGAACGCCTCGCTTGCTCAAATTTCCCCGGGACAACAACAGCCCCTGCAAGCGAATCAGCCAACCGGTTTCCCTTAACCAGGGGCCCCGGCAATGCAGTATGAGATCTGATATGCAATATAAAAAAAGAGTGGATCCTTCGATGAATGCGTTTTCTGAGGGTTTTAAACAGAGCAAAAAGCTGGGCATTATTTACATCTTTCAAATAAGCAAACACCATGCGGGACACTACCCCTGCAACATATGCAGAATCAGTCACGATGTTGACGGGGCATTGCCATTTTTCAAACACTCGTACCACTGCCGCCAATTCCACGATTTGTGGTGAACCGTCTTGTTTCCGGATATCAGATTGCCATTGATCGTGATCGTCTTTCCAGACAAGGACAGACTTACCCGTGCGCCCGGACCCATCCGTGAAGACCGTTAGAGCGTCCAAAGGGGTCACGCTACATTTCGGCAATTGCTGCAGTGGTAGCAGGGACTGCAGCCATTTATGACTGGGTGGGTGAATAGAAATCGCTCCTGTAAAACCTTCCATAGCCATTTGAAAAGGTACAGACATTTGCATCAACCAAGTTAACATAGGCATCACGACAGCAATGTAAATGGTATGCGGCTCTTTTCCGCACAGCGCTATCAACCGTTGCCTCCCTCTCATGACCAGGGATGCAAACATTTCTGCTCTAGTGGTGATGGTTTTTCGAAATTGATGGGGAAGAAACACCCATTCTATGACCAACAACTGTTCGCCGCTGGGTGTTGGCTTCCATTGAAACAACAAACCATATGGTTGGAAGTCAGCGTTCACTATTGCTAACTGAAAAGGAAGCTCTGGATCACAGTGCTGTGCTTGCCGAGCCGATATCATTGTAGCAATCCGCTGCAACGCTTGCTGAGCCTCGGGGGTTAACGTTCGTCGAGACCCCAATGCAGGATCACCTTTTAGCAAATTAAACAGAGGTCTCAACAGCTCGTTGTTGATTCCCAACAGAGGCCTTACCCAATTGATGGTGCCCAATAATTTCTGCAAATCAGTCAGGGTGTGGACCTGACTACCGATCTTGAGCCCTTGCGGTATCACAGTTTGCTCAGTAATGCGCCACCCTAGATATTTCCAGGGAGCGGTCTGCTGCACCTTTTCTGGGGCAACTATCAAGCCGTTATGCTGGAGGCTTGTTACAACAACCTCCATGGCCCCTCGTATCATGGCCTCAGAGGGGGTTGCTACAAGGATATCATCCATATAATGATAAATTACGACTTCAGGCAATTGGGCGCGGGCTGGACTAAGGGCCCGTGCCACGAACCACTGACATATGGTGGGACTATTTTTCATGCCTTGCGGGAGCACCGTCCAATGGTACCGTTGACTCGGCTGGGCTACATTGGTCACGGGTACAGTAAAAGCAAACCGCAGCACGTCATCTGGGTGTAGCGGAATGGTAAAAAAACAGTCCTTAAGGTCTATTATAGTGATGTGCCAGTTCATAGGTATCATGGTTGTTGAAGGGAGACCTGGCTGTAGAGCTCCCATGTCCTCTATAGCCTCATTTATACGTCTTAGATCGTGAAGGAGCCTCCACTTTCCTGATTTCTTCCGGATGACAAAAACTGGTGAGTTCCATGGGCTCGTGGATGGCACAATGTGCCCAGCGCGCAGCTGCTCAGCAACTAGGTCCTGCAAGTGATGCAGCTTGTCCGTGGGGAGGGGCCACTGATCCACCCATATAGGCTTTTCACAGGACCATTGCAACTTCAGGGTGTGCTGCCGATCAGTAGCCCCTAGGATAAATTTGTCCCCAGCATGATTCCCCATTGTGACAAACAATCTCATCCCCACAGTGTGAGAGGGGCCGGAAGAACGAACGGTCGGACATTGGCCCGCCGACCCTCCGGTCCCTCGATTTGAATTAATTGAACACTCTGCAGTGGTGCTGTTTGCCCTCTGATACCTGTAAGGACCTGTTTCGTCGGCCATTGAGCTGGCCAGTGTGACTGCGCAATGACTGTCACGTCAGCTCCGGTATCAATAAGGCCGCTGATGCGCACAGACTGCTGAGGGCCACCGCCTAACAGGCAGCAAGTCAGTTGCGGTCGCCCCGCAGCGACAGGCTGCGCCCACCAGAGTTGTGGCGTTCCGGTGGAACCAAAACCTTCACCCGCCCGTTCCTGAGGCTCCGCCGCAGGAGGGGCAGCTCGAAAGTAGACGAGCTGTGCTATTCGTGCTCCTGCCGGCACGTAACAGGGCGGAGTAGGCGTCCACAACATGATTTTAATTTCTCCCGTATAGCCTGCATCGATAACCCCAGGGAGAACGAACAAGCCCTGTAACGTGGCGGATGAACGTCCCAATAAGAGCGCGCTGTTACTGCCACCTAGTGGCCCCCACACTCCGGTGGGCACCGCTTGAACAGCCGTAGAAGTCAGGTTCACTGGGTGGGAGGGGGCCAAGTCCACACCGGCACTTCCCTGTGTCTGGGCGGATAATTCGGAGGCATGGATGCCAGCGGGGGGCTGGGGGCAGTTTCCATCATCGCATGGGGGGCTACTTGTATCATCGTGCGGCCCCTCCCCGCGCTCCTGCAACCGTTTCCCTGGATAGGCTGACCGTCTTTATCACACCGCGACCGGCATTGATTCGCAAAGTGCAGGCCCTTCCTACATTTTGGACACGTTCCCAGTTGTGAGTCAGACGGTTCCCGCCTCCGCCTGCCTGCCTGTGGGCACTGTCTCTTAAAGTGACCGGGACGGTCACAGGTGAAGCACGTCTGTTGACTAAACTTAAAGTTTGCAAAAGCAGCAGCCATCGCCACAGCCTGGTGCTCCGTGGTCCCCACACGGTTGCATTCCTCTATCATTTGAACTACCGTAGGGTTTTTTAACGGACGGAGCACCTTCTGGCAATCCGCGTTAGCATTTTCAATCGCCAATTTTTGTAATAATATTTGCCGCGCTTCCTCATTCTCTACTTGTTTGTCCAAAGCATCTTTTAATGTCTCGATAAATTTCATATACGGTTCCTGCGGTCCCTGCCTAATATTAGCAAACGAGCGCTGGGGCTTCCCTACATCGGGGACCTTCATAAATGCTAGGTAGGCAAGATTCTATGAATCATTTAGGGCTTCCATTGGGAGTTGTGCCTGGGCATGGGCAGTGGCATATCGACCCTCTCCTACCAATGCGTCAACTCCCAAGAATCTCACTGGATCTGTCGCGGGACGCTCCAAATATTCCAGGGCTTTTGCCTCACAGAGTCACCGCCACTCCCCATTCCAGAGCATAAACTGAGCAGAGGAGAGCAACAATTGCGCCAGTGTTTTACAATCGTGCGGACATAACGTATAACTCCTCATGACTGACCCTAGCATGTTCGCAGAGTAGGGGGCACTGAGGCCAAATTCAATCACTCCCCTTCTCAACTCGTTCACTACTTGGAAATTCAGACCCTCCCACCGGGGCCTTTGATGAGCTTCATAAATCACCGGGAACGCCCGGACCTCACGGAGCTTAGCCGCGAGGTCAGAGTCCCCTTCTTTCTCTGCCTCCCTTTGAATCCCCTTCCACACATCATGCAGATGCGGGGGATATAAATCCGGCTCTTTCTCTGGGTCGACCGGTCCCGGATCGAACGGATTGGGATCATCACTGCCGCTACCCTGCTTCTCCCAGGCAGTCACCACTCCAGCCTCAGTGGCCGGGGGCGCAGAAGGCTCTTTGGCCACAGATGCACTCCCTCCTGAGTTTTCACCTCTCAGCTTGTCTTTAGCACTGACATGCTTTTTTAGGGTCTCATACAGAGTCCTCCACGGCGCTAGCAGCCCTGCAGCCACCGAGTCCGAACGAGTGGCAGCATCCCAAAGCTGGGTGCCAGCTTCATCCCAAATTTTTGGATCATAAATGTTAGTAGAATCGACTCCCTTAACGGTGGTTGTCACCCACTTCAGGAGTCGTCTCAAGTCCCCATGATCCATGGTTACTTGATATTTTTTCAGGATCAATTCCATGGTCCTGCAAACAGTTTTTTCCTCCTTTGTCATGTTTAAACCCATGACTACCGCCCCCCGCTGCTCACCTCTGTTCTGCAGAGACGATTACGCAACGTCACTATCCTGTTTCCTTTCAACAGCTTTTGTCCCGTTTCCTTTCAACGGCTTTTATCCCGTTTCCTTTCAACGACTTTGCATTTCAGCGGGGGCTCGCCACTGGATCGGAAATTGCCGACTTTATGGCCCTTCAGACAGAATGTCCCTGTCCCTGTTCGGGCGCCATTTGTGGCGAATAAGGACACGGACTCCATCTGAGAGGGCACGAAGACGAAAATCCCTTACTATACAGCACAAGCGCCTTTTTATATCTCACATTATGCCACGTATGCACTTCAAAGAATTCCCTAGTACATCCCCTAAGCAAAGGTCATCTCGACACTCTTCCGCTAATTTCCTTACCTTTGTCACGCCCTCAGAACCGTGAACTGCCACCTCTTATCTCCCTTTTTCCCACGGCTTCTTTCACTTCCCATCTTCCCATGGCTTCTTGTTTACCAACGCTATGATACTGCTTGTACTCTCAGACATTGATTCCTCCACACTCCTGGACCGCAGTGGGCTGCCCCCAGAACGTCCCTCGGAGTGGAACGCTCCTCAGAGTTTACAAACTCTCGAATTTGCAATATTTGGAGGACTCTCGCCGACTGGCACGGGACCTGGGCTGCAACACTCCTTGAGGCTCAACCCTTTGCCCATTGAAAAATGCCAAGATATTTGGCGTGAGTATTTCACTGAACTAGAGGGGGATTTTTAACAGGTATATCTTTGTAGATTTATCTATCTTTGTATCCATGTGCGTGTGTGTGTGAATTGATGGAGGTACCTGCTAGCAAATATAGTCTGCTAAAATCTTATGATCTATCTTAAGATTGTGAATGAACCTTGGACTGCTGCTAGACACATATAATTCCTTAGACATATACCGTTGACCAAGTCTGGGACTAGGGGTAGATCCAGCCGGGTCTACTCTCAACCTCGTGACTCAATGGGAGGGTCTCCTTACCCTTTTTGTATCAGACATAAACCGTTGTCCAAGTCTGAGACTAAGATTGGATCCAGCCGGGTCTTCTCTGAACCTCGTGACTCAACAGGAGGGTCTCCCTTAACCTTTTCGTCCTCGGCCTTTGTATAAATCATTCCAACTCAATTCTAACACGATATCCTGGTTTCGGCTGGGATAGAGTTAATTTTCTTCCTAGTAGCTGCTATAGCGCTGTGTTTTGGATTTAGTATGAGAATAAGGTTGATAACACACTGATGTTTTAGTTGTTGCTAAGTAGTGGTTACCCTAGCCAAGGACCTTTCAGCTTCCCATGCTCTTTTCCTTTGTATGCTTCATCCATGTAGTAAGTGATAGAGTGAACCTTGCCATCGAACTCTGTTAAGTCGTGCTTTTATAAATCTCTATTAAAATCACTTTCTGCTAATACCTTCGACAGTGATTCTTCGAGCGGCCTCTAAACCACTCATTCGTGACACAAGCACAACTGTGAGAGCAAATTAATCAACATTGTGACCAGCGACTATCAAATTAATATAGTGAATGCTTATAACAAATTTCTTCTAACGTGCTCTGGTCAGATTTGTCGTTATCTCAACCTGTCGAGCCCCACGTTGGGTGCCAAAAGGACTGTCGTGGTTTAACTCAGCAGGCAGCTAAACACTACATAGCCGTTCACTCACTCCCCCACCCCCAGTGGAATGGGGGAGAGAATCGGGGGGGAAAAAAAGGACAGAAAAGGAAGGGATAATAATAATAATAATAGTAATAATGATAAAAGAATATACAAAGCAAGTGATGCACAATGCAATTGCTCACCACCTGCCGACCGATGCCCAGCCAGTCCCCGAGCAGCGGCCCCCCGGCCAGCTTTCCCCTAGTTTATATACTGAGCATGATGTCATATGGTATGGAATATCCCTTTGGCCACTTTGGGTCAGCTGTCCTGGCTGTGCCCCCTCCCAGCTTCTTGTGCATCTCCAGCCTTCTCAGTCAGTAGAGCATGGGAAGTTGAAAAGTTCTTGACTTAGTGTAAGCATGTCATGGTTTAACCCCAGCTGGCCTCTGAGCACCACGCAGCCGCTTGCTCACTCCCCCCACAATGGCATAGGGAAGAGAATCAGAAGGGTAAAAGTGAGAAAACTCATGGGTTGAGATAAAGACAGTTTAACAGGTAAAGCAAAAGCCGCGCACGCAAGCAAAGCAAAACAAGGAATTCATTCCCTACTTCCCATCGGCAGGCAGGTGTTCAGCCATCTCCAGGAAAGCAGGGCTCCATCACACGTAACGGTTACTTGGGAAGACAAACGCCATCACTCCGAACATCCCCCCTTCTTCTTCTTCGCCCAGCCTTATATGCTGAGCATGACGTCATATGGTATGGAATAGCCCATTGGCCAGCTGGGCCAGCCGGGCCAGCCGTCCTGGTCACGCTCCCTCCCAGCCCCCCGCGCACCTGGCAGGGCACATGAAGATGAAAAGTCCTTGACTAGCGTAAACATTACTTAGCAACAACTAAAACATCAGTGTGTTATCAACATTCTTCTCATCCTAAATCCAAAACACAGCACTATACCAGTTAATAGGAAGAAAATCAACTCCATCCCAGCTGAAACCAGGACAAAGCACTACTTAGCAACAACTAAAACATCAGTGTGTTATCAACATTCTTCTCCTACTAAATTCAAAACACAGCACTGTACCAGCTACTAGGAAGAAAATTTACTCTATCCCAGCCGAAACCAGGACATCATGATCAATTCCACATTGTCAACAAGTGTTTTTAATAATGACTTCATGTCCACCTCAGTCTTTTGGGTTCAGTTTTATTTTGCTTAACCATTCTCCCTGTTAAGTAGTATCGCAAAACGCTCAGTGATGGACGTTATCATTCCAGTGTTCCCCACTCTAAATATTCCAGCTTGTATTTTTAAAATTTTGATAATTTTCTTCTTATTTTAATATCTGGCAAAACACGATCTAAAGTAAATTGGTCTGTAGGATTATGCAAGACCTTGTATGAAGTAGACATATGAAATTGATTTTCTCTAATTATACAATGTTAACCTTGCTTCAAGAAATTCGTCTAAAAAAATGACTGAGATGTCTTGTCAAATAAAGGATGACACTGAAAGCTGCAAGTTAAATTTAAGCATATCAGAGGCTTATGGTTTAATGATGCATACTCAGAGCTTTTTAATAGCCTTTCTCCATAAAGAAGTTTGCTTTCTAAAACAAACAAACAAAAAACTTTAGAGATTTCTTCCCCATACTGTTCTTTTGAAACTTCAGCTTGCTTGATTGCTGAATGAACAGTCCATGTGTCAGATTAACTCTTCAAATGTAGGAATACCTCTGTGATGTTTAAGGAATGGTAGTCAGGCTTTTTCTTTGTTTTAAACATTGATAGCTTAGGAGAAATAGTTACTCCCTTTTTGTAGTATAAATGAAAAATAGAATTATGTTGAACTCTCACAGTAGTCTTTGTTTTGGTTTCAGCTTTGGCCATGTTTGACTTTCCTTCATCTTTCCTTACACCATGAGTTTACTCTTGCATAGAAGCTTACCTCTGCACCAGTGGGGTTTTTTTCAGCTTCAAAAATTGTACATTTCATACAAGTTGATCAGGCTGTGAATGTTACTTGTTACAGTAGTTAAGCACTCCGATGCATGACATTGACATAAATCTTACAACAGCTTGCTATTTAGAAGCTTCATTTGAATGTATGAGAGATTAGGTTACAGACCTGAGAGAGACCGTTTAGAAGGTGAAAAAGTGCAAAGGAAATGTTTAGCTATTTCTCTTGTTTATGAATGAGCTCTCACTTTTAACGTTGTATATTTCTTTTTGAAAATTAAAAAAGTGTTTGTATTTTTAATGCAGATAGCAAATTACTTATAAATATGCATATTTCAATGAAAAACAGATGTTTTTCATGCTGTTCCTCAATTTGAAAGGGAAAAAAACAAAGTGCAGCTTTACTAAAAGGCAATTTCAAAAAAAGTATGTAATAGGATGATATTTTTACATTTAGAACATTTCTCTGTCCTCTTTTTGTTACTTTTAACTTGCTTCTGGAAGCTGAACTTGTATTACTTAGTAGAGTGGGTTACATCTTTGTTATCAAGTAAATAGAATTCAGTTCTGCAAAACATATTTTGGAAGCTGATAACATCTTTTACAATCAATTATTTATGGCTTTTTCTTTTGCATAGATGCTTTTAAAATTAATAATTTGTTTTGTCTTAAACAGAAATTGTCGTTGCTGAAAGTGGTGTTGTCATTAAGAAACTGCTGCAAACCCAGCCAGCACACCATGGTGGAATTATTAAGCATATGGCCAAACTCTTGGATAACATTACAGTGAGTATTTTTGTACAGTGTATTATTTTCCTTGTTTACAGTTAAAAATCACACCATTTCCTTTCAATTTGGACCATAAATGGAAATATATAGAGAAGTACAATGTAATTTTTTATTTTTTACTTTTCATAAAATATAATTTTTCATTATTTTAAGGAAGAGGAAATAGAAGTTATCAGATGGCATCAATTTGTGCCTCAAATCTGGGAAGCTATTTTGAAAGAGATAACCGGAAATGTTAAGTATTGCTAGTACCATTAGGCCAAGATAAAAATGGAGGTTTAGCCTTTAGAACATGTAGTGGGTAAGTTGAAATGAAAATAAGGGCAAAGCAGCATTTAACTTGAGGATTTTCAACCTGTTATCTTACTGATCTGGGGTAGAGTTTAAAAAAACTTTATTCTATATCTTTTTCCTTACCCCCAAATCACCTGACCTTTCCATGTTACCAGACATGCTGCTGTGACTGTGTTGCAATGTTTCTTGAAGTCACATTTTTATCTTCTGGATATTTAAGATTCTGTGGCTTTTAACAGTAAAATTTGCATTATTGTCTATTACCTAAACTTCAATTTAATCTAAGGATAGATATGTCAATATTTACTACCCAAATTCTCCTCACATTCCCAGTTATTGATAAAAAATTTAGTGGTCTGTCCTAAATTATAGTGTAGGGCTGAAGACCATTAGCTACCTACTGTATCATACCCCAAAGGTGACAGAATTTGATCTGTCAATAATTATTTTTCTGTAGATGCTATAAATAGGACTGTTCAGTTTCATATAATTACACATTTATTGATGATGGAGCAGTAAATAGTTTCTAAATCATTGAATCGTCTATTTTCCATAGTTGAATTTGGCAGTTTGGAATATTAAAAGAAATGTGGTCTTCTCAGTCCATGCTTACTGAACAGATTAAACAAATAGATCTTTGGCTGCTAAGAGCTGATGATCAAATTCATAACTGATGTAAAGAAAATATAATTCTACTAGATTGTTCATAACCAGAATCTAAAGAAGCTATGAGATACTGCTGCTAATTACATATCAAATAAGTATTACCTATTTTATAATAATCACCTGTGTTTTCAGAAAATTTGTGCAATGTTTTGATTGATAATTACAATCTCGTTGTCCTGGTTTTGGCTGGGATAGAGTTAATTTTCTTCCTAGTAGCTGGTATAGCGCTGTGTTTTGGATTTAGGATGAGAAGAATGTTGATAACACACTGATGTTTTCAGTTGTTGCTAAGTAGTGTTTATATGAAGTCAAGGACTTTTCAGCTTCCCATGCTCTGCCAGGTGCACAAGAAGCTGGGAGGGAGCATAGCCAGGACAGCTGACCCAACTGGCCAATGGGGTATTCCATACCATATGACATCATGCTCAGCATATAAGGCTGGGAGAAGAAGAAGGAAGGGGGGGATGTTTGGAGTGATGGCGTCTGTCTTCCCAAGTAACCACTACGTGTGATGGAGCCCTGCTTTCCTGGAGATGGCTGAACACCTGCCTGCCGATGGGAAGTAGGGAATGAATTCCTTGTTTTGCTTTGCTTGCTTTACCTGTTAAACTGTCTTTATCTCAACCCATGAGTTTTCTCACTGTTACCCTTCCGATTCTCTCCCCCATCCCACCATGGGGGAGTGAGTGAGCGGCTGTGTGGTGCTTAGTTGCTGGCTGGGGTTAAACCACAACAGTAATGTTCTAGCATTTGGGAGGAATACGTGGCCTTTGGGACATTGTGTTCAGGGACACTGTACACTGAACTTGAAACAAATATTCAGCTTGAATAAAACCCTGTACACTATATAGGAGGTGGTATTCATCAGTGGAGAACCTTTTTAAAGGAATTTTATGTGTAGAGGTTCAAATAATGGAGGAGTCCTTGAAGGTCTACCATTTAAAAACAAAAAAACCAACACTTGTCTTTTACTCCTATTCTTTCTTGTGTAGCTTTTCTTCTTGCTGCCGGTCTGACATTTCACATCAACATCATCCCTCTTTCCATTTCTGATTCCAAGTAAAATAGCTTTTGAATTGTGCTGCTTAGAGTGATCTGTAAAATCTTTATAGATGTCTTTCTCTAACTGCTGTAAGGAACCAGAATCTTGCTTTGAGGGGAGAGGGTCTGGCTGGTTTTATTTTTTTATTTTTTAACTATTTATTTTCCTCCAGACAGGTAATGGGTTAAAATGGTAGTAGAAACTGCCTTCTGGTACTAAGGCTTGAAAAGTGCACTTAACCACTTGCTCAGGGCATATAGAATAAAATATCAGGCAAAGTAATTTACAATCCTGTTTGCCTTTGAGGATAATGCAGTGCAGGGCTGAATAATGAAATTATTATTTCCTGCAATTTTGTCAATTCAAGGTCCCTACTTAAGCTATACTGGAAAAGGCAATGAAGGTCTAGAAGTGACTTCATTTCTTGTTTGCTGTTTTGAATGCCCTGGATACAATGGCTGCAGGATCATGCACTTGATATTATGTGGTTGAGGACTGGAAGACTTAAACAGGGGAAAAAAGTCTGAAAATATTGTGTGATTTTTGACCCCAAATGAATCCAGTGACATGGAAACATTGGGTTCATCAGTTCTGTGGTGGTGCATTTTCCCCCCCTCTCCTGGGCCGCTTGTTGATCTCAGAAATTCCCATGAAACAGTGGCCTTGGTGTACTGAGTCTGGTGGTTGAGCGCTCCTTGACCGTATCAGAAACTCTGCATAGCTGAGGCTGGGAACGTACTCCTACTGCCTGGCCCAGGTGTCACCTTATCTGAGTCGTAGCTCAAGTGGAACAACACTGAGACCTTGAGAATTTTTAGTAATTACCACCTGGGACTGCAGCCAGGATGGAAATTTACGGATGACTAAAGCCAATCATCTTGCGAACCTATAAACGGTGGTCCTAAGTGAGACCCTTTGAGCTCTCCAGGACCACAGCGGGCTGCACCCTGTATCTCCCTCTGAGTGGAATGCCTCTCAGAGCTCGCGACCTCTTGGGTCTGCAATATTCGGAGGCCCGTCGTCTGACAGGACCTGGGCTGAAACTCTTCACTCCTCGAGGCTCAACCTTCGCCCATTGAGAAATGCCGAGACATTTTACGTGAATATTTCTTCACTGAACTCGAGGGGAATTTTTAACAGGTACCTTTTGTACATATATATATATTTCTGTCTCTGTGTGTGAACTAATACTAAGCATAATCTGTAATTAAGCGTGATTGTAGTAGACTCTACTAACACTTCATAAATATTAAATTAGTTAATGATTAAGTGCTGCTAAAAGTTTGTTAATGATTAGTTAATGATTAAGTGCTGCTAAAACTGTGAATGAACCCTAGACTGCTGCTAAACGCATATAGTCCCTAAGATATAAACCCTTAGACATAACATGATTTTTCTTTATATGTTTCATCCGTGTAGTAAGTAATAGAGTGAACCTTGCCATCGAACTCTGTTAAGTCGCACCTTTATAAATCTCTATTAAAATCACTTTCTGCTAGTACCTTTGATGGTGATGCTTTGGGAGGCCTCTAAACCACTCATTCGCAACAAGTTCCACATATACTTTTCATTAAAATGATTTCTACTCAGGGTTTGATTCAAAAAGTCTCTAATTGATATTGATTCTTGTTGCACAAAATTGTTTAACATATACAGTATTTACGTAGTAAGCTAACCACCTGGTTAAAAGGCTGAGTCTCAACGAGATATTTCATCTGTCTTCCATTGTCACTGTTTTTCAAATTAAGCTTTGTTTCATTTATTCATTTTACATTCTAAATCTAGTTTATTACTCTAAGAATTACATTTTACAAACTGGTTTAATACAAGGGAAAAAAATTTAAAGAATAAAACAGTGTACATTTAAATATTTCATTGTGGTTTTAAAGTGTAGTCCTGGGTTTGACTAGGAAAAGTACAATACTGATGTTTGTCTTTTATAATTAATACTATTTCTGAAATTGGTCTGCTCTGTGAGCTATTTTTGCTTTATTAAAAGACACTAATAGGAAAAGGAATGTTTCTAATAGGCTGCTGCCCAAACTGGGGTAGTTGGTGATCTCTTGTAGAATTCTAATTTTTTAACAAGTCTGTAATGAAATATTTAAGAAAAATAAATCTAGCATAAGAATATATGGGCAACTTCAGATTTCAGTTATTTAGAGGTATTCTGACACACAGATATTCAGATAGGAATTACCAACATATGCTGGAAAAGTAATTAAAACATATCTGTAAGATGGTAAGAATTAGTGCTTTCAGAACCACAATGCTGAATTTCTCAAGCTTTTATTTTCCTGTGAATCTTACCTAAGGCAGAACTCTCACTGACTTAAGTGTAAGCTTATTAAAAAATATCACTGTATAGTGTAGGGAGTAATGGAAAGTGTTAGTACAGATGTTTTTTACTTAAAAAAAAAAAGCAGCAAAATTAGATGAAATTACAATTACAGTTGGAAGCTTTCCTTTGACATTATTTTTCCTAAACTACAGTCAGTCATTTGACAGGATAGAACAGTCATGTTTTTTCCCTAATATTTCAAAATCTGTTGAACAAGAGTCCATACAGAACTTGAGAGCACCATAGTCTGTAGATGCTATGCCAGACATGCATCTGCCTAGAAGAATTTTCTTATTGCATACTTTCTTCCTTCCTCTCAAGGAAGGAGAACAGTGTTATCAGGGAGGTATGTAACACAGATGCAATTTTTAATTTGACCACCAGGTAATATAGACTAGCCCACCTTTGAGAAGAGTGTATGTATATTACTTCATTTAACTCCTAACTACTTCTAGCTAAACTCTGCATGGAGCATGAGCTTCTGCTTCCTTCTGTGCTGTTCCATTCTGCTTTCCCGCTGTCTGTGACAGTACTGTGCTTTTGAAGTCTGCGCCATATGCTGGGAGTTCATCTTACAACTGCTACTGCCAGTTATTTCAGTGAAACACAGTCAAGTAGCTCCAAAACAATAAGACCTGTGTGAAGTTTCTGGTCAGAGTGTTTTCAGTTAAGGAGTTAGATCCTATTCAGAAATTGAGAACCCTAATTTTGAACTCCTGTCTCTCCAAAATTCTGTGTTCAGCTGGCCTTGGACATTTACAAAAATATGAATTCTACTGTCATAAAAGTTTAAATAAACGTGAAGGAAAGATAGCAATAGTCTTAAAGAAATTCTTGTGCTTTTAAAGTAGATGGGCAGGAGTTGAGGAAGCTGTATTGTTGGAAACCATTTATGTATGAATATAGTCACAAAAAGCACTGTTGTGTTTCAACATGGTGTTTAGCATAATCTGGTGGCAAGAATTCCCAACCGCACATTGAAGGCTTGGATTCTCTTCCCGACTGCCACCAGCTTGTACCATGAACATGAACATGTCACTTCTGTGTGCCTCTGTTTCCATTCCTGCTCTGTTTGTCTTGTCAACTTGTAATGTGTGGTTTTTGGGGCAGGATCTGCATCTTACATGTGTACGTACACTCAATCTACCATGGTGGGCATGTTGAACAGTATTAAATTTGGGTCTGTATTTCTTGCACGGCAATTGTGTTTAAACAGTATTTTGTTTAACTTGTTACTGAACACAGACATATACAAGTACACAAGTAGTCTTTGTTGAATGTGTTAACTTAGAGTGTGTAATGTTTTCTCAGGTTCCGGTAGCAAGAGCCAGCATTCTCTGGCTCATTGGGGAGTACTGTGAATGGGTTCCAAAGATTGCACCTGATGTTTTGAGAAAGACAGCCAAGAGCTTCACTAACGAAGATGACCTTGTAAAGTTGCAGATCTTAAATTTGGGAGCAAAACTCTATTTAACAAACTCAAAGCAGGTAAGCTTAAACTCAGAAGTGTATGTATTTAGTGTCACGATAGTTTTTGTACAGTCTGTATAGATCAATGGTGATTTCTTTTATATAAGTAACCAAAACTAGTCCATATTATTCTACAAAGAAAAGCTGAACATCAGTTTTCAGGAAATCTAACAGACTAAAGCTAACCATGAGTCTTTGAGTATGTGCTGTATTGTAAATATTAATTTAGTGATGAGATCACTCTTTTTTATCTCTTTATTGGGAAAATTGTAGATTTTTAAAATTCAGATAAGTAGGAAAGATTTGTAAATTGTATTACTAATAACAGATTGGAGATTTTCCAGATGTGATTTGCTGTTTTCTGGATCTAAGACCAGAATTTTCAAGGGAGTGCTGTCAATTTGAACAAGGAGCTGCTCACCTTTTGTTCAGGATATCTAAAAGGAGATGACAGAAAAAGGCCTCATTATGTCTTTCCATTAGTGCTCATCTTAAAGATAGTAACTGCTTTCCTTTTTTCTGTATTTCTTACTATTTCACTTTACCTTGTGGAGAGGGTGGGGTTTGATCATCTCTAGTAATAAAGATAATGTAAAAATGTCAGATAATACAAAAAGATTAACTTAGATCTCCAGGCAACTGAAAACAATAGCTATGAGAGGTGCCGGCTACCTCATTCTTCTCAATGATAGCACTGTGAACTTCATCACTCTCTGGCTGTGGAATATAGCATCTTGACACTAATTTTTCACTGTAAAAGGTTGTAAAATCAAAGACAGTTTTTCCAAATGTAGAAGGAATTGTCTGAGATGTATACACTTTCCTGGGCTGCTAGACCTCTTTGTTTTACAACAGCTTTGACAGCACAGGATCTTGCACCTCTGCAACTGTGGTGTCTTCTTGTTCCTTGATAGCTATATCCAACTGCAGACTTGATCCTCTGAGACTTTATTCTGAAGGGCATGTGGGAGATGAACTGTCTTGCCATGCATTCAAATAAGAATGAATGCTTGCCCTTTGCTCACACAGTCTAAAATGGGGCAGCAACAAAAGGTAATGACTTCTTTCTGTCAGTGCTCATCTTAATGGAAATGCTGACTGAGCTAAGGAAAGATTGGTTTGATTATTTTAATCATCTACTATTGGCCCATTATGTAATATTTACTGATTTTTCTAGATGGCCAAAACTCCATAGTCTACAAGGAGATGATGATTTCTGTGATATTCTTTTTCCAGTTTTATGTGATTTTAAAACATTTTTAAACAGTCATTTTAAGTGTTGCATATCCCTTGATTCAAGCAGAGAGAGACTCAAAACCAACCAAACAGACAAAAAGACCTCTTTCCCCACATGAGGGAAAGGCAGGTAAAATTCATCAGCATTCACCAAAAGGCAAATTACTGCTAATATAGGATAGGCATTAAATTTTTAAATAGAACTATTGCCACTAGAAAATTCTAGAAATGTTGCTGAAGGATGACTTGAAGTATACTTTTCACATTAGCTAAACCAAAATGTACAAACAATAGCAATAGATGCTAACAGTGTGGGGATAAAAGAAGTGATATTATGCCTATATAATGAGCATGTCCAGATAACAAGCGATGTTGGCATATGATAATAAATGTGTTATATCATATATTAGAATACTCTTACTGTGCTATGAAGCAACCATGGTGTGCAGATTCTGTCATATTTCACCAAATTAACTTGCTCAAATAATTTTCAGCTTCTTATGGATATTCCTTTGTTGGAAAAACTGATATGTATTAATTAATTTGGTTTTTGTTTTTAATTAAAATGAATTTTTTCTATTAGCTACCTCCATGTAGAAAAGCTTCTCTAACTTGTTTGTTTGCGTTGCCATGAGACAAGAAAAAAATTAGTGTTTTCTTGCTGTTTTCGTGAAAACTACTTATACTATTTATGATGCTTGCAAGGAGACTTCTTGCAGATATGGAGCATTCTTCCATATAAATTTGTTATGTCTTTATCTGTATTGGACAATATGGAAAAGAAATTTTAGGGGAAAGGAAAGGGGAGAGGAAGAGGGAAAGGATCATGGAGATGATCATCCCATTAAAGAAAATGCAGTCTTTCAGGATGAACTCTTTATCTAATTCCATCAATGCTCATCAAAAAAGTGCCCACCATGATAGCAAGGCCCTCAACTTTTCCCATCCCTATAGCACTTCATAAGCAAACACCACTGTGTTTTGTGATCCGTTCTGCTGAGCTTTCTGCCATGACAGCAAGGAGGCTTGTTTTGTTTTACAGAGGAGAAGTGATGGCAAAGGCTGCGGGAGGTATTCCTCATTTAGTTTAATCCATGCTGAGAACACTCCCTTCCAATTCCATTTAGATTGAACAGCGTAAGTCCTGCATGAGTGCAGATTATGTATATTCTGTCTGATGCAGTTTAAAATTTTATACCTTGATATAGAAATAGCTGCCAATAAGCTGTAAAATACATATAGGAAAGTTTTCCCTTTCCCAGAGCTAAGACAGTACCTTGGGGGAAAAAATATCTTTCCATAGAACCATCCTCGGGTATCGGAGAGAAAAAAGAAATAAAAAATGTTTCACTGAAAGGTTTTTTAAACTATGCTTTTACTATTATTCTAATGTAACATGACTAATTTCTTCAAATCTTTGGTACCATAGGGTTTTTTGTGAAATGCTTGCATATATTGCAGTTAAAATTAAAACCAGTTTTTGTTTACTGTGTATTTCACTTACAGGAATTAATCAGTATTCTGAAAAAGTATTTTTACATCTATAGAAAAACTTTAACTTGCATCCTCAAGGTGGAAATTATTAAACTGAACATAACAAAATTGACTGAATTTTTCACATATTCTTCCCCTCACATAATTGAAACTACGTTATCATTATAACAATAGCATGATAAACAAGATTAAATCCTCCTTGACAATACATTTTTAACCCTGTGTTATTCATCCATTCTGAGTTGATATACTAAAAATTTACTTCCTTATGATGGTATATTATTTTTGCTCTGTTTCCTGTTTGCTTGTATATAAAGGAAGTGGCATACTTTTTTCAAATTTATCTAATGGATACAAGTCTGTTCAGCATTATTGTTCTGTTTACAGTATTTCTAAGGTACTGGGAAAGTCTCCCTGATTTTCTTTTTATTTGTTTTAAAAATTTAACTGAATTATTAAAATTATTTAAAACATGTTAATATTCTCAGACATCGAATTAGGAAATCCTATTATGCTGTAAAAAGCTGTGATAATATAAGTTGCTCTCTTACATAAATAAATGACTGATATTACGGGAGGCTTTAAGCTTCAAGAAAAAAAAATGGAAGAAGTCTTTTATCCTTGTTTTTAGAGGGCATCAGCAGCTTGCTTTTATGAAAAAGTAACAGCTAAATGCACTGCAAATAATTTGCAGTAATCCAGTTCAGTGATTCATGTGTCTGCTTTAATGGGTCATAATTCAGGATAAAGTAACTGAGTGCAGTCAGAGTGCAGATGCTGCTTGTGCCAGGGACAGTATCTCTTCATAAAACATACCTCAGCAGCAGCAGTTTGCCAGCCCCCTAATACCCTCTGATGTTTTGATGTCCTGCATATTTTTCCGATTAAGTTTTGAGTGCCATGTTTTTAGTTGTATTTCCACATTCATTATCCTCACGTAGACCCTTCAGTGGGTTTGCCATATATGATTATTTTTTTAATGATGCCTTTCTTTCCACTTCAGCAGTTTAATAATCTAGCACATGGCTACTTCTTGGTACTCAGCATTCACCTCCCCAATACAGAAGAGGACACACGCTTTGGCTTCAGAATTCCATTTGCAGTTTTAGAAATGCATATTCCCTGTGGGACAACATTTGTTTGACATAACCATTCATTTTTATTACCTCTTTAAATATGTTTATCCAGAGTTATCAATAATCATAAATAACATATTCTGTTCTCGTCCTGTTTTTTCCCACAGACAAAATTGCCTACCCAGTACGTATTAAATCTTGGCAAGTATGATCAAAGCTATGACATCAGAGACCATACAAGATTTATTAGGCAGCTTATTGTTCCAAATGAGAAGAGTGGAGCTTTAAGCAAATATGCCAAAAAATATTTCTGGCACAGAAACCAACCCTGTTGCTTGAGTCTCCTTTTAAAGGTATAACTGCCAACATAATTTGGTAAATGTTCATTGTGTAAAGCAATGTGGCAGCCTATTCTATTTCAAATATGCTCACAAATTGTGTCACTTAGCAAATACAAATGATTAATATGCAAGGATACTCGCTCTGCTTACTTGCTTTTCAGCAAGCAAAGTTTCCATGGTGCACACACAGTCCATTTCTCTGACGATAAACCCTGACAAACTGATCCATTTCTATTCATGTGGATTTTAAATTTGGTTTAAATAACAGGAGGTGTGTCTTTTGAGGTAAACTATTCTTCGATTTAGGAAAATATCTCTAGTCTTTTATCTGGACTTTAATAGAAGATTGTTAATGTGAGTATTGCAAATGTTTTATGAATCTGAAATAAATTGAATCTTGATAGATTAGGTTTTTATTATTTTTTTCCAAAGTGATAATTTTCCTTGTATGTTTTCCCTGTCTTTTTACAAGAAAGAACAATTGTCTGTCTTCTCAAATTAAAAGTTTATCAGGTTATCTTAATTAAAAATGCTCTGTTATTGTGATGATTTGCAATTTTAATTTTCATACTTACTTAATCCCAGTTTTGAAGCTCTAAAAGGAGCTCCATTTTGAAGGAAAAACTATTAAAATTCTGGATGCGTTTGTGCCAAGGCATGTATATGGATTGTTTAACTGTGCTGTCATTCTTAATATTCACAGTAAAGTAATTTTTAGAGAAGCTACATTTCAAAGCAACACCTCTAAACACACTGACTGATTAGCTTTTTTATTGACCATTATGGGGGAGATTATTGTAATCTATGGACTGAAATCAGTTTTTTGACCTATGAAGAGCTTCCTAGTTTATATTTATTCCATGACATTTGAGGTAATATAATGGCAATTACCTTTAGCCTTGATTAAGATTGCTCTTTGTGGTAGAGCTCATGGTGTTTGTGTATTTCTCCCCTCACCCCTTTTTTTAATAGATTGGGATCATTTCCAGCTTGGCACCTTGTCTCACATGCTGAACAGCCAAGCCACCAGCTACCTGGAGCTGTCTGACTGGCCAGAGGTGGTGCCTGACCCCTCCATCCAAAACATTGATGTAGCCGAGTCAGTACGTTGTCATTGTTAAAAGTAACTTTGCTGGAGGCACTCATCAATATAGAATATTATCTTAAAATATAAGTATTTAAATATTATCTGTATGCCGTACTGAAAAATGTTGATGCATGTGAACATTGATGCGGTTTGTTTTAGCTTGGAAACAGAACATTTGAAAACCTACAAGATGCTTACTCTTTCTTTTCAATGAGAGAAGTGGATCAACTGTAGGCCACTTCTGCTTTGCTTGTGGATTAAATGGACTTTTTTCCCCCTCCATCCCACTTTTGATTTCACACCTCTTATATTTGCTGTGCTGCAGTATGTTAATTGCTTTTGAGGATGAGTGTTGCTAGAATACCAAAGTAGGAGGTGAATGGAGGTTTGTTAGTGTACAAATCCAAGTCTAAACAGAAAAAAACTAGGTAATATAAACAAAAGGCAGCAGCAGGGGGAAAAATTATGTGTGTTTCGAAGTATAAAGTTTGGAGGAGACCAGGGTTTACATTTCAGATAATTTGAACAGAATTAGGAAAGTTTATAAAAGGAAAATGTCATCTATTAGTACATTAGTCATTTGTTGACATTACTGGGCTAGTCTTCTACTACCGATAGGTTTTTGTTACTGGACTGTAAACTCTGAGACAGAGTCATGTTCTGGTACCAGAGTTGTGATTTATGTATCAGGTACCAGAGTCCTAATAAATATCAGTGAAAGCTATTGAACAGTAACAGAAATTGAAATGTATTGGAATATACTGTGCTGATGGTGCTCCCAGAGATATGTTGTTGTAACAGGTATACCCAAAAAAACATGTGTTCCTTGTCACGAGCCAACTTCCACACTAAATCGCATGTGAATTAATTTGTGTATAAGATGTTAGGAATAGAATGGGTAGAGAAAATTCTAAAAAATAGGTATGACTTGCAGAAGCCAGTAAACAGCAATATGGTGGAACAAGCATTTCTCCTTAGTACCTTAATATTACTTGTCTACCTTCTTATATACCTTTCAGGAAAAGAGGTATTTGTGTACAAACTTCTGAAAGCTTTTATGAGGAGAGTCTGAAGGCAATTAACTCAAGCAGGGGATTATAAATGATAGGCTTGGCATGAAAGAATGTGTGTGTGGTGTATGATTGCACGGACTCTCACATAAGCATGCGCAGAATCCTTTATTGTTACAATACAGGGGAATATATCCTTTACCATAAGGGGGAGGTCCCGCTGCCTCCCCCAATCATCACCCGATTCGTATCCCTTATTAACTAAGAAAAACAGTCTCTCTTCCTTTTGGCAATGATCCACACGGCTGCTCTCAGATCCGCTTATTCTCACGGTTAACCAGTTACACAATTCTCTTGATGTTTTCAGTTTCCTTACAGAGGAGACAACTAAGCCGGGTGTTCAGGTCTTATCTCAGGCGTATGTGCGTGTCTGCTAGTTCTCAGCGCACAGGCCGAATTCCTGTCTTGGCCGAAACTCCCAACTCAACAATTCTTCTCCACATCTCCCCCTTTTTTGTTTATCACCACCCCATTGGTAAGTAGGGTCACCATGACGTGAGCTTCTATTTTGCGCACGTTGCAGATCACAGACCGAAGGACCTGCAGGAACACTAGGAACAAAATAAACATTCCTGCCCCTATGCCAATAAACACCCACAAGCGTAGATTGAGGCCATTAAACCAATTTTTTTGGATTTATCCAAGACAAGTCTTGCTGTAACCTGTCAAACACACTTTGGCTAGTCAATTCCTGTAATCTGTGAATCTGATCCTGCAGCTGATCGTGTAAAGATTGAATATTTCGCTGCAATGACAAATCGAATGCTCCCATCAAATGTCGCTTAATAAAAGTCCAATCATGTTGTGATGAATTCCATGGTAAGGGGGTTACACATAAAGATTTGTGTACGTGTTCCCAATCACACGGCAGACTAACTCTCGTTTTTAACGCTTCCTGCCGATCCCCCAACCACATCACAGTAGCCTCTAGGGCTTGTAGCTGAGATATTACCTCCTCATCAACTTTCTCTTGAATTTGGAATTCTTTAGTAACATTGGTTAATGCCTCACTTACCTCATGTGCAGTTTTTACAGATTGTGTCAAGGAAGCGATAGCTGCAGTGGCACTTGCTAAAATAATAACAGCAGAAATAATTGCAAAAATTAACCAACCTAAGAATCGTTTTGCTCTTTCCTTGGACTTATCTATATCTTCTACTAGAATTCTAACAAATCTACCCAAACCATCCTCCCCTTCCCACTGTCTGGTTAAATTAACTGGTATCCATAGTTCTGCCTGACGTCGAAGGGGAAAAATATAAGCAGTTTCATTAAAATCCTGTTTAGATATACAACTTCTAAAAGAAGGAGAATAAAGCTGAATACAAAAGGAGTGATTGCATCGAGTAATGTATACACGCGAAGTCATAGCAAAAAGATAAGGATGAGTAGTACATACCGTCACATTAATTTCATGTATTATACTCAGATTAGCTTGTGTTTTGTTGACAATCCATACTTGAGATAGTTGCCTCGTAAAAAAGGGCAAAGCTAAACGGCACACATTCGGTTGTGGCGGAGAAAATGAACCATTGTACTCCATCTGTAGGATGGGTCCTGCGGACCCACCATTGTGCCAGACTATTGAATAATTGGCTTTCTGAAAAGGCAAAACAGATTGATTCAAAGATGGATCCCAAAATGACCCATAAGGGCCCCAATCTATAATACGACCAATGGTTAAATTTTGTTCTTAAGGCCGTTCTCCCAAGCATGGCTTCCAACCAAATTGTGTGATCGATGAGAGTTTGTGCAGAATGCATTGCGGAAAATCAGGAACAAAGTCACCAATTAACATATCATTATCAATAGTATTTTTCGATGCCAACCCAGGAATGGTGAACATTGTAAGGTTCGCCCATTTTCCATGTGACACTGCTACTAAGTGTTGCTGTGTTTCAACGATCACATAATACTCTGACTTATTATCTATGGTAAGACATAATGGAGGAAAATCAGAAACAAACATTGTGTCATTAGCATAATGTGTATCATTTTTCCCATCTAGAGATGGGGGAACCCAAATGCCACCTGACCATAAAGTATCACTATTGCTAATCGGTAACAACGCGTCCCACCATGTCAAAGGTCGGAAAAAAGAAGGGTCCACCACATGTACCCAATAAACGTGAGCTTCCACAGGCTGAAACATCATGGTAGTGCCAATTCCCCATAGCATTATTGTGGGACAAGACTGAACAGAAAACAGCACTGTAGACCATATTACTAATGTTGACCTGATTGCATTACTGAACCATCGTAGGAGCAGCATCCTCTCGTTGTTTTTCCTCGGGTCCTTTTTCTGGACCATCTGCCAACACTTGCGCTGGCTTGACATTCTTCGCAGGGACCCAATATGGGCCTGTAGGAAGAGAAACACAAGCGTATCCCCATCCCCAGGTAAGCAAGGGAACCGGACCTTTCCATAGACCAGATTCTAAGTGTTTATAAAATACCTTCGGATACACTTCAGTAACCTCTCCTGTTCGAAAATGCCGGTCAGCAGCCGAATGATATTGCTGCTTTGACCCTGACAAATTTAAAAAATTTAATACATAAGTGGCTTTATCTAACATCTCCTGAGGCGTAGTTCCCAGCGGATTCCCCCTTTTTTGTTTTTCAAGAATCAGCTTTAAGGAAGAGTGAGCATGTTCCACAATTGCTTGACCTGTGGGGGAATGCAGAATACCTGTAACATGGTACACGCCCCATGCCTGTAGGAATAATAACAACCGTTTAGAGACATAGGCAGGTCCATTATCTGTTTTGAGTTTACGGGGGACCCCCAATACCGCAAAGCATCGAAGAAGATGTTTGATAACATCACGAGCACGTTCACCCGTATGAGCCGTTGCGACCAAAAACCCAGAAAAGGTATCAACAGACACATGAACAAAGCGCAAACGACCAAAGGAGGAAACATGAGTGACATCCATCTGCCATAGTTCATTGGAAGTCAGTCCCCTGGGATTCACAGCAGATACTACTGGCATTGGCGTGAGCCGCTGACAATCCGGGCAAGCATGAACGATGTCCTGGGCCTGTTCAGCTGTAAGAGAAAACTGCTTCCGTAAGGAGCGAGCATTCTGATGAAAAAGTCGTGGGATAATTTTGCTTGTTCCAAACGGCGAGACAGGATTGCCATCAGAGTAAGTGCATCCGCGGCAGCATTACCGGAAATGAGCGGCCCTGGTAAGTTAGTATGAAATCGGATATGCATAATAAAATATGGAAATCATCTAACACGCAGCAGCTGTGCTAACTGTACTAGCAAAGAAAATAGTTGCTTATTATCTACTCCTCGAATAAATGCAGTCTCTATGTGCTGTACTATGCCTGTGACATAAGCTGAGTCTGCCACTATATTAAGTGGTATTTGAGAGAACAATTCAAAAGCGCGAACAGCAGCTGCTAATTCAACTACCTGCGTAGATCCAGGTAGACAAGTAACATCCGAAGACCAGGAGGCCTGATCTGCCTCCTCCGCTTGGTGTTCAGACGTTTTCCGTCCTCCCGGCGTCTTCCACACCACTACAGCTTTACCTGTTTTTCCAGATCCATCAATGAAAACAGTTTGCGCCTGTGGAATAGGCACAGAACTTAATAGTATGCGTGGCTGTAGTGGTAGAGACTGTAAGGAATTCAAAAGTCGATGGCGTGGTAAATTGTGTTCTATGGAATTAACGTAATCCGCCATTGCAATCTGAAAACTCAGGCTGTTTTGTAATAATGTCCAAAATTCATCTCCTGTGAAAGGCAAATGCATAACATCTGGATCTCGACCTGTCAATTGTTGACATCGTAGTCGACCTTGTGATATCAAACGAGAGATCATTTCAATTGCAGTGGTCAATGTCTTACTAAATGAGTGAGGTAAAAACAGCCATTCCAGAATGCATAAGGCATCCTTTTCAGTTTGTACCCTAGCATCCCATTGTCCCAGTAAGGCAAACGGTTGAAAAGAGTGGTAAATAAGGAACAATCGAACTGGCAACGATAGCCGGATTCGATGTGCGAAGGTATCATTAATTTTATCCATTACCTGTTGCAATGCTTCTTGGCCTGGTTCCGAAAGAGATCTGGGGGATGCCAAATCAGGATCCCCTTTCAGCAACGAGAACAAGGGTGACAGTTCATGAGTGGTAATTCCCAATAGAGGTCGCACCCAATTGATTGTGCCCAACAACTTCTGTAGATCGTTCAGAGTACTTACAGTAGTAGCAAGCCACAAGGCTTGTGGACACACATGTGACTCAAAGAGTTTCCAGCCTAGGTATTTCCAAGGAGAAACTGACTGTACCTTCTCTGCTGCTATCTGAAATCCATATCGATGTAATTCTGTGGACAAACACTCAAAAATTTGAGAGAGATATGATTCTGTCTCAGCTGCCAACAAGATATCATCCATATAATGATACAATACAATATTTTTATACCGTTGATGAATTGACAAAAGTGCCTCTCCCACCACTATTTGACAAATGGTAGGACTATTCTTCATGCCTTGAGGTAAAACAACCCAATGGAACCGTTGCATAGGTCGATCATTGTTAATTGTAGGAACAGAAAAAGCAAACCGAATACAATCCTCTGGGTGTAAATAAATTGTAAAAAAGCAGTCTTTGAGATCAATAACTTTTAAATGCCAATCATCAGGGATCATGGTAGGATTTGGGGTCCCGGGCTGCAAGGCCCCCATGGATACCATAACGGCATTAATAGCTCGCAAATCCTGTAACAATCTCCATTTCCCTGATTTTTTAGGTATGACAAAAATAGGCGTGTTCCAAGGACTGGTGGATGGCACTATGTGTCCTAATTGTAATTGCTCCTGTACTAATTCCCAAGCTTTTTCTAGCCGCTCACCTTTCAAAGGCCACTGATCAACCCACACTGGCTTGTCTGTAAGCCAAGTCAGTTTCAGGCGCGGCTGTACTTCAGTGGCCTTCATTAAAAATGTGTCGTGTTACATTCCATTGTTGCAACAGATCACGTCCCCATAAGGTACATGGGACATTTAAAACATAGGGTTTCAGCATAGCACGTTTATTTTCCGGACCTTCCACCAGTAAAGAATGCAAGCTCTGCCATGGTATTTGGGTACCACCAACTCGGTAACAGCAGCAAAAACTTGTACTAATGGCCAATCAGAGGGCCATTCAGATCTCTGAATTATCGAGACATCCGCCCCTGTATCCACCAGTCAGTAAAAGCACGGCCGTTTACTTTACACATCAACATAGGCTGACCCGTAGTTATCTTTCGAGTCCAGAATATTCGAGGCAAACCTGTGCTTCCAAATCCTGCTGACCCCCTCTGCTGGCCTAATATAGGATCTCCCTTCTCCCTTTGAACATTAGGTAACAAAATTAGCTGAGCAATGCGCTCCCCCGCGGGAACAGTACACGGAGGAGTAGGAGTCCAAGCCATAATTTTAATTTCCCCAGTATAATCAGTATCAATCACCCCAGGAAGAACAAAAAGTCCTGCCTTGGAGGTTGAGGAACGTCCTATCAATAAGGCACAAAACCCTGCTGGTAAAGGACCATACACTCCAGTGGGGAGTATGTTAACAGATTGATCTCGTATTGCTGTTGATTGGCTGGTGGCCAGATCCAACCTGGCGCTTCCGAACGTAGCTGGCTTAAGGGCATGGACGGTTGGCAATTGTTCACATTTACTTCGTGCGAATTCACCACCCAGGTTGAGGCTTGAGCCACCGGCCCTGAAATCGGGGTCCTGTTGAAGGTTCTAGGGGCGCCGGACCTCGCACCCCTCCTCCCGTTTCCCTGCATCAGTCCTGGGAGCAGGTTACCATCCTTATCAAATTTGGATCGACATTGGTTACCCCAGTGATATCCCTTCTGACAACGAGGACACAGCTGAGGGGGACCTTTAATTTGGCCCTTTGTTCCTCGTCTTGCTCTGGGGCAATCTTTTTTAATATGACCTTCCTGGCCACATACAAAACACTTAGTCGCCGCTCGAGCCACCGTTAGTTGTTGAGCCAACGCCGCTGCTAATATCTCCGCTTTAAACTGTTCTGACCCCACATTTTGACAAGCTCTGATCAAATAATTTAAAGTCTTTGCCTGATTCCGAACGGGGTCTATAGCTTTTCTACAATCAGAATTAGCATTCTCAATTGCAAGCTGAAAAAACAACAACTCGGCGGCTTCAGGAGACTCTATTTGACGTTGTATAGCGGTTTGTAATTGATCTAAAAATTGCACATAGGGTTCTTGCGCCCCTTGCTGGATCGTAGCAAATGATGATTCCGGCTTGCCAGAATCCGGCACTCGCCTTAATGCTTTCATAGCCAAATCAGCCGCCTGTGTAAGCAGTTCACGGGGCAAGGCGGCTTGTGCAGCAGGTGACACCCAATTCCCTTCACCTAACATTTCATCTCGCCCATAGGGTAGTTGCAAATTGTCCAAATTGTCCATTACCTTCGCAATAACAAGTTCACGATACTCAAAAAACCACACAGAATACTGCACCGCTGACAAAACAAGACGTAGTATTGATTTCCAATCTAAAGGAGTCATCGTATACGATTCCCCTATTGCTTGCAATAAGTTTATAGTAAATGAAGCCTGTAACCCGTACTCCTTTATCGATTTGCGCACCTCCTTAATCACCTCATATGGTAAATGAGCATACTCTGGCGCTCTGCCAGGTCGATAAATTACAGGCATTGCCTGGAGAAGCGTTATATCCCCCTTTTTTAATGCCTCTGTACGACAGTCATCAAAGGACAGCCTTGGCGCTACCATACCTAAAGGCTGATATGTGGGGGGGGTGCACGGATCCCCGCAGTGGATCTCCTCGGGGGGGGGGGAAGGCGCAAATGGTGGTGGTTTCATGACGGACAACGGAGAAAGTGTCTTTTGTCTCTGTTGCTGTAAAATTTCATCCGCCGTTGGCGCGGATGCAGCCATTGCTTTAACTGGTGAGAGCGGAGGGTATAAATCAGGCTCTCGTTCGGGGTCTATCGAGCCCGTGTCAAAGGGATCATCTGGCTCCGAATCATCCTTCAGAGGCGGGGGCTCCGCCTGAGGCATTACAGTTTCATCAGGAGCCAACAGTTCAAACGAATCTCCCCCATCTTTTGATTCACCCCCCCGTATTGCTGGATCAGTCACATTTTGCAACACCTGTTTGGCAGGGCGTAACTTTTGCAGAGCCATATACACGACTCGCCAGGTAATCAATATTCCCTCTGGAACTTGTAGTTGCAAAATCTGTTTAGTCTGTAATTCCTCACCCACTTTTTGCCATTGCTTTAAATCATAACACCCAGCCGTTCCTACAGAAGGGAACCAAGGGCAGTGATCCCGGACCCACGCAAGGAGTCTCACCAATTGTATTGGAGCGACCTTAAAACCTTGTTCCTTTAAAATACGTTGAAATATTTCAAGTTGAAGCTTCTGTGAATGAGATGCCGACTGCCCCATGACTAATGTATAAAGTTCGTATAACTTCCCCACGGCTGCTCACCTGAATCGTCCTGCGACCGGTAATGAATCGAGCTCGATATGTTGATCCTCCGTTTATCCTCCGTCCAGCTCAACAGGGGTACACCACCGGATATTTCTATTTCCTTTCTTCAAGACCTTCTTTCTTCAGGTCGTTGTCTTTTTTTTTCTCAATCGTGCCCCACATTGGGCGCCATTTGTGGTGTATGATTGCACGGACTCTCACATAAGCATGCGCAGAATGATTTATTGTTACAATACAGGAGAATATATCCTTTACCATAACGGGGGAGGTCCCGCTACCTCCCCCAATCATCACCCGATTCGTATCCCTTATTAACTAAGAAAAACAGTCTCTCTTCCTTTTGGCAATGATCCACACGGCTGCTCTCAGTTCCGCTTATTCTCACGGTTAACCAGTTACACAATTCTCTTGATGTTTTCAGTTTCCTTACAGAGGAGACAACTAAGCCGGGTGTTCAGGTCTTATCTCAGGCGTATGTGTGCGTCTGCTAGTTCTCAGCGCACAGGCCGAATTCCTGTCTTATCTTGGCCGAAACTCCCAACTCCACAATTCTTATCCACATGTGTGGAGGCACCTTTGTCCATAAAATGAAAAAGTATTGAAGGAAATTGATCAAATGGAGGAACATCCATGTACAACATAACAGAAAACATCTCCCTCCAACCATTTAAACCTCAAAAAAAACATGAAAATCCTTTCCCAGCGGTTTTCTGCAAATATTTTCTTTGGAGAGTGTATCATTGTCATTAATTTCGTGGTTCCTCTAATACTGCATGTGCCTACACAACATATATGAGTGGAGCTGAGTTGTTAAACTGCAATTGTCGTGGTTTAATCTGGCAGACAGGCAAATACCATGCAGCCGCTCACTCACTCCCCCCGCAACCCCAGTGGGACGGGGAGAGAATCGGAAGGGTAAAAGTGAGAAAAACTCGTGGGTTGAGATAAAGACAGTTTAATAGAACAGAAAAGGGAAAATAATGATAATAAATAATGATAGAATATACAAAATGAGTGATGCACAATGCAATTGCTCACCACCCACGCTGACCGATAACCAAGCAGCGATCGGTACTTCCTGGAACACGCCTACCATTCATATACTGAGCATGACGTCACATGGTATGGAATACCCCTTTAGCCAGCTGGGCTGGCTGTCCTGATTATGTTCCCTCCCATCTTGTGCACCTAGCTCAGTCAGTAGGCATGGGAGCTGTCCTTGGACTAGGAGGGCACTTAGCAACAACTGAAAACATCAGTGTGTTATCAACATTCTCCTCATACTAAATCCAAAACACAGCACTAGGAAGAAATTTAACCCTATCTCAGCCGAAACCAGGACAGTATCCACCCCTTATTCTATACCGTTTACGTTATGCTTAGGTCTCACATTTTTTGATATATTTCAATTAATCACCACTATCTTTTTTTATATATACATATATATATATGCACACACAGATATCATTCCCTTAGTCTATGGACTATCCCTCCAAAATGTCCATTGAGTTCATTTAGTCCACGACTTTGGGCTCCATCTGTCATAACAGTCTTTCAGGGAGGGAGAGATGGTGTGTGGTGTTGGACTGTTGCATCCTGAAGCCAGTTCTCATTTCGGGACTGTCGTGGTTTAACCTGGCAGGCAGCCAAATACCACGCAGCCGCTCACTCACTCCCCCCACCCCCCCAGTGGGACAGGGAGAGAATCGGAAGGGTAAGAGTGAGAAAAACTCGTGGGTTGAGAAAAAGACAGTTTAATAGAACAGAAAAGGGAGAATAATGATAATAAATAATGATAGAATATACAAAATGAGTGATGCACAATGCAATTGCTCACCACCCGCGCTGACCGATAACCAAGTAGCGATCGGCACTTCCTGGATCACGCCTACCGTTCATATACTGAGCATGACGTCACATGGTATGGAATACCCCATTGGCCAGCTGGGCTGGCTGTCCTGATTATGCTCCCTCCCATCTTGTGTACCTAGCTCAGTCAGTAGACATGGGAGCTGTCCTTGGACTAGGAGGGCACTTAGCAACAACTGAAAACATCAGTGTGTTATCAACATTCTCCTCATACTAAATCCAAAACACAGCACTAGGAAGAAATTTAACCCTATCCCAGCCGAAACCGGGACAGTATCCACCCCTTATTCCATACCATTTACGTTATGCTTAGGTCTCACATTTTTCGATACCTTTCAATTAATCACCACTATCTTTTTATATATATATATATACAATACATATACATACATATATACATATAATACATATACATACATATATATATACATAAATATATATAAATGTCCATTGAGTTCTTTTAGTCCACAACTTTGGGCTCCATCTGTCATAACAGTCTTTCAGGGCCAGAAAGATGGTGTGTGGTGTTGGGCTGTTGCATCCTGAAGCGAGTTCTCATTTCGGTACTGCTGCACTCGTCCAGTTCTATCATCGTTGCACTTTGCTCGGTTTCATCGGAGTTAGTTCATTCTTCATTAATCTGGGTGATTTTCACTGCTATACCATTGACAGTAACCATAGAAATAATGATATACAATATCATAAAACAACTGACATCATACAATTCAGTTCATTGGCTATTTTCACCCAAAATCAAATCCCCTTGAGGTACACACCGGATTTCCCCATCCTTTCGCCTTACCCACCAAGTGCACCCAGGTCCTTGAGCAAAAGCAATCCCACGGATGGGTTTTCCCTTGCCAGAGGCAGGAGTAACCCAGACTGTCTTCCCCAGCATATTTCTTATGTGCACGACAGGGACTTTATCCCCCTCTACAGTACGTAAAAGTCTTGATTGGGCAGGGCCAGCTCGATTAACAGACCCCCTAGTGTTGACTAACCAGGTGGCTTTTGCTAAATGTGTATCCCAATGCTTGAATGTCCCACCGCCCATTGCCCTCAGTGTTGTCTTTAGCAGCCCGTTGTATCGTTCGATTTTCCCAGAGGCTGGTGCATGGTAGGGGATGTGATAGACCCACTCAATGCCGTGCTCTTTGGCCCAGGTGTCTATGAGGGTGTTTCGGAAATGAGTCCCGTTGTCTGACTCAATTCTTTCTGGGGTGCCATGTCGCCATAGGACTTGCTTTTCAAGGCCCAGGATGGTGTTCCTGGTGGTGGCATGGGGCACAGGGTATGTTTCTAGCCAGCCGGTGGTTGCTTCCACCATGGTGAGCACATAGCGCTTGCCGTGGCGGGTTTGTGGAAGTGTGATATAATCAATCTGCCAGGCCTCCCCATACTTGTATTTCAGCCATCGTCCCCCATACCAAAGAGGCTTTACTCGCTTGGCTTGTTTGATTGCAGCGCACGTTTCACATTCATGGATAACCTGTGCAATAGCGTCCATGGTTAAGTCCACCCCTCGATCACGAGCCCATCTGTATGTTGCATCTCTTCCTTGATGGCCTGAGGCATCATGGGCCCACCGAGCTATAAATAGTTCACCCTTATGTTGCCAGTCCAGATCCACCTGAGCCACTTCAATCTTAGCAGCCTGATCCACCTGCTGGTTGTTTTGATGTTCTTCAGTAGCCCGACTCTTGGGTACGTGAGCATCTACGTGACGTACTTTTACAACCAGGTTCTCTACTCGGGCAGCAATATCTTGCCCCAGTGCGGCAGCCCAGATGGGTTTACCTCTGCGCTGCCAGTTGTTCTGCTTCCACTGCTGCAACCACCCCCACAGGGCATTTGCCACCATCCATGAGTCAGTATAGAGATAAAGTACTGGCCATTTTTCTCGTTCAGCAATGTCCAAGGCCAGCTGGATGGCTTTTACCTCTGCAAACTGGCTCGATTCACCTTCTCCTTCAGCAGTTTCTTCAACTTGGCGTATAGGACTCCATACAGCAGCTTTCCACCTCCGATGCTTTCCCACAAGGCGACAGGACCCATCAGTGAACAGGGCATATTGCTTCTCGTTTTCTGGTAGTTTATTATACAGTGGGGCTTCTTCAGCACGTGTCACCTCCTCCTCTGGGGATATTCCAAAATCTTTGCCCTCTGGCCAGTTCGTGATCACCTCCAAGATTCCTGGGCGACTGGGGTTTCCTATTCGGGCCCGTTGTGTGATCAGTGCGACCCACTTACTCCACGTAGCATCGGTTGCATGATGTGTAGAGGGGACCCTCCCTTTGAACATCCAGCCCAGCACCGGCAGTCGGGGTTCCAGGAGGAGCTGTGCGTCAGTACCAACCACTTCCGAAGCAGCTCGAATCCCTTCATATGCTGCCAATATCTCCTTCTCAGTTGGAGTGTAGCGGGCCTCCGATCCTCTGTATCCCCGACTCCAGAACCGCAGGGGTCGACCTCGAGTCTCCCCTGGTGCTTTCTGCCAGAGGCTCCAGGTAGGGCCATTCTCCCCGGCTGCGGTGTAGAGCACATTCTTCACATCTTGTCCTGCCCGGACTGGCCCAAGGGCTACTGCTTAATCTCCTGTTTAATTTGTTCAAAGGCTTGTCGTTGCTCAGGGCCCCATCTGAAGTCGTTCTTCTTCCTGGTCACTTGATAAAGAGGGCTTACAATCAGGCTGTAATCTGGAATATGCATTCTCCAAAAGCCCACAACGCCTAAGAAAGCTTGCGTTTCCTTTTTGCTAGTTGGTGGGGACATGGCTGTTATTTTGTTGATCACATCCATTGGGATCTGACGACGTCCGTCTTGCCATTTTATTCCTAAAAACTGGATCTCCTGTGCAGGTCCCTTGACCTTACTTTGTTTTATGGCAAAACCAGATTTCAGAAGGATTTGAATTATTCTCTCCCCTTTCTCAAAAACTTCTTCTGCTGTGCTGCCCCACACGATGATGTCATCAATATACTGCAGGTGTTCTGGAGCCTCACCCTGTTCCAGTGCGGTGTGGATCAGTCCATGGCAAATGGTAGGGCTGTGTTTCCACCCCTGGGGCAGTCGGTTCCAGGTGTACTGGACGCCCCTCCAAGTGAAAGCAAACTGTGGCCTGCACTCTGCCACCAAAGGGATGGAGAAGAAGGCATTAGCAATGTCAATGGTGGCGTACCACTTGGCTGCCTTTGACTCCAGTTCGTATTGAAGTTGTAGCATGTCCGGCACGGCAGCACTCAGTGGCGGCGTGACTTCGTTCAGGCCACGGTAGTCTACTGTTAGTCTCCACTCTCCATTGGACTTTCGCACTGGCCATATGGGACTGTTGAAGGGTGAGCGAGTCTTGCTGATCACTCCTTGGCACTCCAATCGACGAATCAACTCATGGATGGGGATCAGGGAATCTCGGTTGGTGCGGTATTGTCGCCGATGCACTGTTGTGGTAGCGATTGGTACCTGTTGTTCTTCAACCCTCAGCAACCCCACAACAGAAGAGTTCTCTGAGAGACCGGGCAAGGTGGACAGCTGTTTAATTTCCTCCGTCTCCAGGGCAGCTATACCAAAAGCCCACCGGTACCCTTTTGGGTCCTTGAAATACCCTCTCCTGAGGTAGTCTATGCCAAGGATGCACGGAGCCTCTGGGCCAGTCACAATGGGGTGCTTCTGCCACTCGTTCCCGGTTAGGCTCACTTCAGCCTCCAACACAGTTAAGTCTTGGGACCCCCTGTCACTCCAGAAATACAAATGGGTTCTGCCCCTTTATAGCTTGATGGCATTAGGGTGCACTGTGCACCAGTGTCTACGAGACCCTTATACTCCTGTGGCTCTGATGTGCCAGGCCATCGAATCCACACAGTCCAGTAAACCCGGTTGTCCCTTTCCTCCACCTGGCCGGAGGCAGGGCCCCTCTAGTTCTGGTCATAGTATCCGCTTCTCACTTCTTGCAAACGTGAGTCAAGAATTCCTTCATTACAGTCCAAAGTAAGATCAGCCCTTCTACTCTGTCTGGGGAACTGTTCACTGGAAACTGGACCGTCGTGAGACAGGGTTTTCCTGAAAACTGGAGCAGCATTTTTCCTGAGAGAACCCCCTTGTGTGATTGTTTTTACTTGCAACTCACGTACACGTGCCTCTAGGGTCAAGGTAGGTTTTCCATCCCACTGCCTCATGTCCTCTCCGTGGTCACGCAGGTAAAACCACAGGGTGCCCCGTGGTGTGTACTTTCGATATCCTCTCTCTTGAGGAGAAAAACGCTGACTCCTAATGGCTGAGATACTGGTCCGTACAGGTGGAGAATAGGACCTATCCTCTTTGAGTTGCTGGACCTCTCAGGATAGTTTCTCTATAGCCGAGACAAGGGAGGAGGAGATAGTTTCTTCGAAATCCCGAAGTCTGTTAACCACGTCATCCACCGTTGGTGCTTCTTCCTCTTTCCAGCACAGTACTGCCAACGAACTGGCGTACGATGCTGGTGCGCTCCGTACCAACTTCCGCCACATGGTTCGGGTGCACTGGACGTCATCTGGATCTTTGGGTGTTCGGGGGTCATCCAGGTCACTATAAACCACCTCTAGCACACCTAGTTCTCTCAGGTACTGGATACCTCTCTCCATGGTGGTCCATTTGCCTAGGCGATATATAACATCTTCCTTGAAGGGATACCTTTCCTTTACGCCTGACAGCAGTCGCCTCCAGAGGCTGAGGACCTGTGTCCCTTTTCCGATTGCTTTGTCAATACCCGCTTCCCTAGCAAGGGATCCCAGCTGTTTGGCCTCCTTCCCCTCTAATTCCAGGCTACTGGCCCCATTATCCCAGCATCGGAGCAGCCAGGTAACAATATGCTCGCCTAGACGACGGCTGAAATCTTTCCGCATATCTCGCAGCTCACTCAGGGATAGGGATTGGGTGGTTTCCGTCTCGTTTATGAGTTCTTCCTCTTCCTCCTCCTCTCCTCGTGATGGCCCTGCTCTTTCATCATCCCTTTCTAAACGACCTGACCTCCGCTTCCAAGATTTCCTCTTCTGTACAGGGGCAACGGATACCAGCAAGGGTTGGTCCTCTGGTTCAGCTGTAGAGCCTGTTGCTGGGGTTTGGGTAGCTGCAGTGCTTGTCATGGGGGTTGGAGTAACTGTAGTGCCTGTTGCCGGAGCTTGAGTGGCTGCAGTGCTTGTCGCAGGGGTTGGAGAAGCTACGGTGACTATTGCCAGGGTTTGAGTAGCCACAGGGGTTGTCATGGGGGTTGGAGTAGCCGCAGTGCCTGTCGTGGGGTTTTGAGTAGCCACCGTGTCTGTAGCCGCCCCCGAGACTCGCCGCTCCGCCTGCCCCGATGAGGCACCGCTGCTTGCCCTCCCTCTTTTCTTGTTCCTGAGGGTTGATCTCTGGACAGTATTCCTGAATAGTTGTTTAACCCTAAACAAGGCCTGAACCACATTCAGGAGACATAGTAGCAATATGAACATGCTTGTTTGAGCATCCCAAGGATATTCAAAATTCTCAGGGAATATTGTGGACATCTTTGTGAAGAGGATAGAAGAAAAAGGAGTTTCTGACGATATGGAAGGGAAGATGAACAAGTGGGAGAGAGTGTCCCATCCCGTCTCCCCCTTAAATTCATTCTCCGAGGAGAAGCAAGTGCAATTACCAATAATTTCTAAGAGGTGGTTCCCGAGGTACAGAAATGATGGCAGTGCCGAATACAGATACCAGATTAGACTTACGACCAATGATTTTATCACCTCATAAAACAGCAACAAAATTATAATCTTGGCCCAGTTCCGAATAATGTTAAACAGCACAAACGGGAACATATACTGCAAGCAAGGTATTACATGACCCAACATTGAGAGCCAGCCCCACAACTTTGACAGCCAATACATCAACATTGTGACCAATCAATATAATGGATGCTTATAACAATTTTGCCTTAACACACTTTGGTCAGATCTATCGTTATCTCAACCCTTCGAGCCCCACGTTGGGCGCCAAAAAGGACTGTCGTGGTTTAACCTGGCAGGCAGCCAAATACCACGCAGCCGCTCACTCACTCCCCCCGCCCCCCCAGTGGGACGGGGAGAGAATCGGAAGGGTAAGAGTGAGAAAAACTCGTGGGTTGAGAAAAAGACAGTTTAATAGAACAGAAAAGGGAGAATAATGATAATAAATAATGATAGAATATACAAAATGAGTGATGCACAATGCAATTGCTCACCACCCGCGCTGACCGATAACCAAGTAGCGATCGGCACTTCCTGGATCACTCCTACCGTTCATATACTGAGCATGACGTCACATGGTATGGAATACCCCATTGGCCAGCTGGGCTGGCTGTCCTGATTATGTTCCCTCCCATCTTGTGTACCTAGCTCAGTCAGTAGGCATGGGAGCTGTCCTTGGACTAGGAGGGCACTTAGCAACAACTGAAAACATCAGTGTGTTATCAACATTCTCCTCATACTAAATCCAAAACACAGCACTAGGAAGAAATTTAACCCTATCCCTGCCGAAACTAGGACAGGTACTGCTGCACTTGTTCAGTTCTATCATTGTTGCACTTTGCTCAGTTTCATCGGAGTTAGTTCATTCTTCGTTAATCTGGGTGATTTTCACTGCTATACCATTGACAGTAACCATAGAAATAATGATATACAATATCATAAAACAACTGACATCATACAATTCAGTTCATTGGCTATTTTCACCCAAAATCAAATCCCCTTGAGGTACACTCCGGACTTCCCCATCCTTTCGCATTACCCACCAAGTGCACCCAGGCCCTTGAGCAAAAGCAATCCCACGAACAGGTTATCCCTTGCCAGAGGCAGGAGTAACCCCAGACTGTCTTCCCCAGCATATTCCTTATGTGCACGACAGGGACTTTATCTCCATCTACAGTACGTAAGAGTCTTGATTGGGCAGGGCCAGCTCGATTAACAGACCCCCTAGTGTTGACTAACCAGGTGGCTTTTGCTAAATGTGTATCCCAATGCTTGAATGTCCCACCACCCATTGCCCTCAGTGTTGTCTTTAGCAGTCCATTGTATCGTTCGATTTTCCCAGAGGCTGGTGCATGGTAGGGGATGTGATAGACCCACTCAATGCCATGCTCTTTGGCCCAGGTGTCTATGAGGGTGTTTCGGAAATGAGTCCCGTTGTCTGACTCAATTCTTTCTGGGGTGCCATGTCGCCATAGGACTTGCTTTTCAAGGCCCAGGATGGTGTTCCGGGCAGTGGCATGGGGCACAGGGTATGTTACTAGCCAGCCGGTGGTTGCTTCCACCATGGTGAGCACATAGCGCTTGCCGTGGCGAGTTTGTGGAAGTGTGATATAATCAATCTGCCAGGCTTCCCCATATTTATATTTCAACCATCGTCCTCCATACCAAAGAGGCTTTACTCGCTTGGCTTGCTTGATTGCAGCGCATGTTTCACATTCGTGGATAACCTGTGCAATAGCGTCCATGGTTAAGTCCACCCCTCGATCACGAGCCCATCTATATGTTGCATCTCTTCCTTGATGGCCTGGGGCGTCATGGGCCCACTGAGCTATAAATAATTCACCCTCATGTTGCCAGTCCAGATCCACCTGAGCCACTTCAATCTTAGCAGCCTGGTCCACCTGCTGGTTGTTTTGGTGTTCTTCAGTGGCCCGACTCTTGGGTACGTGAGCATCTACGTGACGTACTTTTAAAGCCAGGTTCTCTACCCGGGCAGCAATATGTTGCCACAATGCGGCAGCCCAGATGGGTTTACCTCTGCGCTGCCAGTTGTTCTGCTTCCACTGCTGCAACCACCCCCACAGGGCATTTGCCACCATCCATGAGTCAGTATAGAGATAAAGTACTGGCCATTTTTCTCGTTCAGCAATGTCCAAGGCCAGCTGGATGGCTTTCACCTCTGCAAACTGGCTCGATTCACCTTCTCCTTCAGCAGTTTCTGCAACTTGTCCTATAGGACTCCATAGAGCAGCTTTCCACCTCCGATGCTTTCCCACAAGGCGACAGGACCCATCAGTGAACAGGGCATATTGCTTCTCATTTTCTGGCAGTTTATTATACAGTGGGGCCTCTTCAGCACTTATCATCTCCTCCTCTGGGGATATTCTGAAATCTTTGCCTTCTGGCCAGTTCGTGATCACCTCCAAGATTCCTGGGCGACTGGGGTTTCCTATTCGGGCCCGTTGTGTGATCAGTGCGACCCACTTACTCCACGTAGCATCGGTTGCATGATGTGTAGAGGGGACCCTCCCCGTGAACATCCAGCCCAGCACCGGCAGTCGGGGTGCCAGGAGGAGCTGTGCTTCAGTACCAACCACTTCCGAAGCAGCTTGAACCCCTTCATATGCTGCCAATATCTCCTTCTCCCTTGGAGTGTAGTGGGCCTCGGATCCTCTGTATCCCCGACTCCAGAACCCTGAGGGTCGACCTCGAGTCTCCCCTGGTGCTTTCTGCCAGAGGCTCCAGGTAGGACCATTCTCCCCGGCTGCGGTGTAGAGCACATTCTTTACATCTTGTCCTGCCCGGACTGGCCCAAGGGCTACTGCCTGAACTATCTCCTGTTTAATTTGTTCAAAGGCTTGTTGTTGCTCAGGGCCCCATTTCAAATCGTTCTTCTTCCAAGTCACTTGATAGAGGGGGCTTACAATCAGGCTGTAATCTGGAATATGCATTCTCCAGAAGCCCACAACGCCTAAGAAAGCTTGCGTTTCCCTTTTGCTAGTTGGTGGGGACATGGCTGTTATTTTGTTGATCACATCCATTGGGATCTGACGACGTCCATCTTGCCATTTTATTCCTAACAACTGGATCTCCTGTGCAGGTCCTTTGACCTTCCTTTGTTTTATAGCAAAGCCGCCCTTCAGAAGGATTTGAATTATTCTCTCCCCTTTCTCAAAAACTTCTTCTGCTGTGTTGCCCCACACGATGATGTCATCAATGTACTGCAGGTGTTCTGGAGCCTCACCCTGTTCCAGTGCAGTCTGGATCAGTCCATGGCAAATGGTAGGGCTGTGTTTCCACCCCTGGGGCAGTCGGTTCCAGGTGTACTGGACGCCCCTCCAAGTGAAAGCAAACTGTGGCCTGCACTCTGCCGCCAAAGGGATTGAGAAGAACGCATTAGCACTATCATTTGTGGCGTACCACTTGGCTGCCTTTGACTCCAGTTCGTATTGAAGTTCCAGCATGTCCGGAACAGCAGCACTCAGTGGTGGCGTGACTTCGTTCAGGCCACGGTAGTCTACTGTTAGTCTCCACTCTCCATTGGACTTTCGCACTGGCCATATGGGACTGTTGAAGGGTGAGCAAGTCTTGCTGATCACTCCTTGGCTCTCCAGTCGACGAATCAGCTCGTGGATAGGGATCAGGGAGTCTCGGTTGGTGCGATATTGCCGCCGGTGCACTGTTGTGGTAGCGATTGGTACTTTTTGTTCTTCAACCCTCAACAACCCCACAACAGAAGAGTTCTCTGAGAGACCGGGCAAGGTGGACAGCTGTTTAATTTCCTCCGTCTCCAGGGCAGCTATACCAAAAGCCCACCGGTACCCTTTTGGGTCCTTGAAATACCCTCTCCTGAGGTAGTCTATGCCAAGGATGCACGGAGCCTCTGGGCCAGTCACAATGGGGTGCTTCTGCCACTCATTCCCGGTTAGGCTCACTTCTGCTTCCAATACAGTTAACTCTTGGGATCCCCCTGTCACTCCAGAAATACAGATGGGTTCTGCCCCTTTATAGCTTGATGGCATCAGGGTACACTGTGCACCAGTGTCTACGAGAGCCTTCTACTCCTGTGGGTCTGATGTGCCAGGCCATCGAATCCACACAGTCCAGTAAACCCGGTTGTCCCTTTCCTCCACCTGGCCGGAGGCAGGGCCCCTCTAGTTCTGGTCATAGTATCCATCTCTCACTTCTTGCAAACGTGAGTCAAGAATTCCTTCATTACAATCCAAAGTAAGATCAGCCCTTCTACTCTGTCTGGGGAACTGTTCACTGGAAACTGGACCGTCGTGAGACAGGGTTTTCCTGAAAACTGGAGCAGCATTTTTCCTGAGAGAACCCCCTTGTGTGATTGTTTTTACTTGCAACTCACGTACATGTGCCTCTAGGGTCAAGGTAGGTTTCCCATCCCACTGCCTCATGTCCTCTCCGTGGTCACGCAGGTAAAACCACAGGGTGCCCCGTGGTGTGTACCTTCTATATCCTCTCTCTTGAGGAGAAGAACGCTGACTCTTAATGGCTGAGATACTGGTCCATACAGGTGGAGAATAGGACCTATCGTCTTCGAGTTGCTGGACCTCCCGGGACAGTTTCTCCACAGCTGAGACAAGGGACTAGGAGACACTTTCTTCGTATTTCCGGAGATTGCTAACCACAACATCAACCGTTGGTGCTTCTTCCTCTTTCCAGCACAGTACTGCCAACGAATTGGCATACGATGCTGGTGCGCTCCGTACAAATTTCTGCCACATGGGTCGCGTGCACTGGTCTTCATCTGGATCTTTGGGTGTTTGGTTGTTGTCCAGGTCACTATAAACTACCTCCAGCACGCCTAGTTCTCTCAGGTACTGGATACCTCTCTCCATGGTGGTCCATTTGCCTAGGCGATATATAACATCTTCCTTGAAGGGATACCTTTCCTTCACGCCTGACAGCAGTCGCCTCCAGAGGCCTAGGACCTGTGTCCCTTTTCCAATTGCTTTGTCAATGCCCCCTTCCCTAGAAAGGGATCCCAGCTGTTTGGCTTCTTTCCCCTCTAATTCCAGGCTACTGGCCCCATTATCCCAGCATCGGAGCAGCCAGGTAACAATATGCTCGCCTGGACGACGGCCGAAATCTATCCACATATCTCACAACTCACTCAGGGATAGGGATCGGGTGGTTTCCGTCTCGTTTATGAGTTCTTCCTCTTCCTCCTCCTCTCCTCGTGATGGCCCTGCTCTTTCATCATCCCTTTCTAAATGACCTGATCTCCGCTTCCAAGATTTCCTCTTCTGTACAGGGGCAACGGATACCAGCAAGGGTTGGTCCTCTGGTTCAGCTGTAGTGCTTGTTGCTGGGGTTTGGGTAGCTGCAGTGCCTGTTGCAGGGGTTGGAGAAGCTACGGTGACTCTTGCCGGGGTTTGAGTAGCCACAGGGGTTGTCGTGGGGGTTGAAGTAGCCGCAGTAGCTGTCGTGGGGTTTTGAGTAGCTACCGTGTCTGTTGCCGGGGTTGATCTCCCGCTGCCCACTGCCCCTGAGACTCGCCGCTCCGCCCGCCCCGACGACGCACTGCCGTTCGCCCTCCCTCTTTTCTTGTTCCTGAGGGTTGATTTCTGGACAGTATTCCTGAATAATTGTTTAACCCTAAACAAGGCCTGAACCACATTCAGGAGACATAGCAATATGAACATGCTTGTTTGAACATCCCAAGGATATTCAAAATTCTCAGGGAATATTGTGGACATCTTTGTGAAGAGGATAGAAGAAAAAGGAGTTTCTGACAATATGGAAGGGAAGATGAACAAGTGGGAGAAAGTGTCCCATCCTGTCTCCCCCTTAAATTCATTCTCCGAGGAGAAAAAAGTGCAATTACTAATAGTTTCTAAGAGGTGATTCCCAAGGTACAGAAATGACGGCAGTGGTGAGTACAGATACCAGATTAGACTTATGACCAATGATTTTATCACCTCATAAAACAGCAGCAAAATTATAATCTTGGCCGAGTTCCGAATAATGATAAACAGCACAAAAGGGAACACATACTGCAAGCAAGGTATTACATGACCCAACATTGAGAGCCAGCCCCACAACTTTGACAGCCAATACATCAACATTGTGACCAATCAATATAATGGATGCTTATAACAATTTTGCCTTAACACACTTTGTTCAGATCTATCGTTATCTCAACCCTTTGAGCCCCACGTTGGGCGCCAAAAAGGACTGTCGTGGTTTAATCTGGCAGGCAGCCAAATACCACGCAGCCGCTCACTCACTCCCCCCGCCCCCCAGTGGGACGGGGAGAGAATCGGAAGGGTAAGAGTGAGAAAAACTCGTGGGTTGAGATAAAGACAGTTTAATAGAACAGAAAATGGAAAATAATTATAATAAATAATGATAGAATATACAAAATGAGTGATGCACAATGCAATTGCTCACCACCCACGCTGACCGATAACCAAGCAGCGATCGGCACTTCCTGGATCACGCCTACCCTTCATATACTGAGCATGACATCACATGGTATGGAATACCCCATTGGCCAGCTGGGCTGGCTGTCCTGATTATGTTCCCTCCCATCTTGTGTACCTAGCTCAGTCAGTAGGCATGGGAGCTGTCCTTGGACTAGGAGGGCACTTAGCAACAACTGAAAACATCAGTGTGTTATCAACATTCTCCTCATACTAAATCCAAAACACAGCACTAGGAAGAAATTTAACCCTATCCCAGCCGAAACCGCGACAGCAATCCATTATTAAATCTCAAAATGTCATTCATATCCAAAAGAATATTGGCTTTTTAAAATACCATTGCTGGGTGGAGCATTACAAAACTTTGGCATCTTTTGGTGTTTAAGAGGAGGCCAGTGTGTCACGAGAGCCGTACGCCATCACAGGTCAGTGTTAGAGCTCTTTCAAAAGTTAGTCTTATTCTAGATCACAGCAGTCACTGAGGCAGACCCGTATCACTCTGTTGATATGGTTTTCTGCCTATTTGTTTCTTTCCTGGACTGAGTTTTTCTTCTGCTTCTCTAGTAGTATAGGGGGATATGAAAAGAAAAAAAAGTCTGGCCAAGGTATTCCCATGTTCTGGTGTTCTCTTGGTGGTAAGAATTACTTTTATTTAGAGAATTGCAAAGAAAGTGAAATATAATTCCTCTGTGGCTACTGGAACTTCTGCTGCCTACTGGGTCCGTGTCTGTTTTCCCCTTAAAACTTGGGATGATAAAGGTGGTAACTAGCCATATTTACCCTTCGTTCCAGTCGTAGGCTAAACTCAGCTGGATCTAGAGATAAATCTCTCAGACTTCAGGTTCTTTTGGCATAGAAATTTATTTATGGTTACTGATGCTTTTAATCTGCCTTCGTAAATCTCTTTCTGGCCTCTCTGATAGACATATCTCACCTTTTATAGGTATGTACAAAACTTTTAGTGCTCCTAATTGTGTAAAAAGAAGAGAAGTTTAATAGTTTCTCTTGACTTGCTTAAAGAATTTATTTAGAAACTGCCTAATACTACTACTGCAGGTGTTTTTCTTTGCTGCGTTGTGTGTATATTTTTGTATTGCTGGTTGTAAAAGTAAACTTAAGTTGAAATTTATTTACAGGCAAAGGAATGGACTGTAATTCTAGGTAAGACAAAGAAAGAGAAACCTACTGAAAAGTTCTACTCTGAATCAGAAGAGGAGGAAGATGAGTCTGCCAGTACTACTGCAACAGGTAGGTTTTTGGAAACCAACTTGCATCTCCTCTCCCTAGAGAATTGTATGTTCAGAACTGGCCACTACTGAAAAATAATCAGAAAAAAAATTCAAAAAAAGCCAGAGGTATGTATAAAATCAGGAAATCGGGGGAAAAGTTTACATTCACTGTAGCTGTGTAATAGCTGCTTATCGTACAGGTATGGCTTGTGTGTTCATTAAATGAGTTAGACTTTGCTTCGTTTCACAGTTAAAAAAGCTGGCATGCTATTTTCATCCTGCTTGGAGTCTAGTAAGAGTAGTGAGAGTTAGTAACTTCAGTTAAAACTAAACACACCTAACTTTTTGCGGGAAGAGTGCCTATATTCTTGATTGTTGGGAACTGTAAGTCTTAAATTTGTTGTTGATGAAGTACTATTTTGATAACATGTGCTGTGTTGATAAATGTCCAAACTTGTTTAACTGTGTACTATTTCATGGGGTTTATTCAGTAAATTGTGTTATAGTTTTGTTCTGAAGTTCTACATGACATTTTCTATTTATTATAATGGGGGTGATGATGGAGAAGATAACTGACAGCTGCCTATCAAGTTAAGTGAGCTAAGGTTCTTTTGACCAGTCTCTCACTTAATGCCAGATAGGCGGTTCCCCAAGACAGTAATTTCAGTAGATGTTAATATAGTTCAGATGTACTGAAGAACATAATTCTCCCAGGTCCAGACTTTAGACACAGAAAATGTTTAGTATTAGAGACTTAAAAGAATTAGCAACATCTAGCTGAATGGAAGAGGGGCACTTTCAAATCTTAATTTGGAGCTTCTTCCCTCTCATTCCTAAACTGAGGAAATATGCAGAAGTGCTTAAGAATTGTATCACTGAAATTAATGATCTCTGAAGCAAGAAAAGAATATATTCACTTCAGATATTTGAATATTTTGTAACTATATGATTAATTAGAGGATGAATAATTTGTTTAAATCAGTGATTCAATCATCATCACTATCGCTATTCAAAAATAGATTATCTAATTAAGCAATTGGTTGAAAAGATAATCTTCCAGTTAAGTGAATCTATAGATTAGAGAATTTGAGGTCATCTCCAACTCCTGATAGGGTTATGTAATTTTGAAAAATCTACATATAATTAATTTATTATTGGGAGTTCTAATTTGATAAAGTACAATACTGTAGGCTGAAGAGAACAGGTCCTTAACCAACAAAATTTTGTAAACTTTAGGGGAAAGTGATTTTCTTGCATGCTTTTGACACAGGGTAAATAATGCTAAAGCTTGCAATTGGATCTTAAAACACTAAAACATTGTTTTATTTAAAACAAACTTGAATTTCTAAAATACTAATTATGTAAGATATTTAGAAAAAATTGTAAGGGTTGTTTTTTATTTCAGAGAGCAAGTCTGGCAGTGAAAGCAAGAAGGAAGATAAGGAGGAAGGCAGCAGTGATGAAAGTAGCGGGATTTTTTTCTTCCAGTGGAGAATCAAGTGACAGTGAATCAGACAGCAAAGAAAGTACTGCAAAGAAAACATCTAGAGCTGCTGATGAAAGGTATACATTTGTATGGCTTTATTTTTTTTGTGACACTAGCTGTTAAAGCACTCTTCCTGTAAACAGTCTGCTAAGCCTTTAATTAGGCTTTTTTGGGGTGTATTGGTCAAGGAGTGATGTCTCCTGTTTCATTGTATGCCAGTAATATTCAGTGTATGAATTGGGTTCATATTTTCATTAATCAGACTACTCTTATGTTTGGAATTAATTTCTGACTTCAGTAAAAACTTGGGTGGCTTTTTGAAAATTGATGTAACCTTGGGAGGCCGAATAAGTGATCAAACAGTTGTATGAAATAATTACCTTTTGCAGCAGTTTTGCTGAGAGCTAAAATTAAGTCCTTCAACACTTTGCCATTATGCAACTAAGACAATTGATTTTTCTAAATAATGTTATATTAGAAGGATTATGATCCAAATATTAGAGACAAGGGCTGTGAAGGGAAACAGTCATAAGATATTTAAGTGTTAGCGCTTTTTAAGATTGCCCAATATCAACAGCATTATCATGTATTAAAGTATTAAAATTTTGAGTAATTGAGGCTAACACCCTGGATTGTATGAATCTGTTTCTTCCACTGCTGTCAGCAAGTGGCCTCTGCAGACATGATCGCCCTTTACTCTGTGGTCTGCTACCATCTCACTTGATGAGTTTGCAGCTCTGCTCAGTCATGGCTGACAGCACTGATTGGGGTGCAGTATGCACTCTGCTCCTTTTATTACAGAGAGTAATTAAAGCAGCTCGCCTTGCCACTTCCATAACAAACACAGCATAATGCCCTAATTATGACTTTATTAATTTAAGTCAGGATTTAATGATTTGAAAAGTGATTTATATTGTTTTGCCTGTTCAGAACAAATGAAATCTGTAGGTTAAATTAATACAGGCTTTTCATCATCGCAAAGTTAAAAAGCTACTTACCAGTAAATTATTTTCATTAGAATAACATCTGAAATTTTAAGCAGTAAGGTAAACAACGGTTACCCATCAAAACTGGCTGATATACAATAAAGTAACATTTTTAATCTTCAAATCTAGTTTTAAAGATAAGCTATGTGTTTTGAAAAACAACTTGCTTCATTTATATAATGGGTTCACAATAACTTATTTGTTGATGCAACTACAGCTCCTGTTCAATGCCAATGAAGGAAATGTAGATAATTTTGTTAGTACCTGTGTTATAAGTCATGAAGAAGAAACTAAACAGTGTATGTTAGCAAATTTTTATGTCTAGCTCATTGACATCAAACAAGTTTTTAAATGTTGTCATATTGAAACTTAATTTTGATAGTTCCTATTTTTTCACTATGATTTTAACAATCAGATATGCTACATTAAACTGTTTTTGTAAAGTGTACTCATTTCATTTTTAGCTTTGCAAGCTTCAAGTTTACTGCTTTCAAAAAAAAATGCTTTTGGCTATTAAAATTTTGGGGTTTTATTTCAACTTCAATTACATAGGTAGGTTTTATTAGCATGGCTTAAATTTTAATATTGATTTTTAATAATTTTGATCGAATTTGATTTAGGCAATTCAGTCCTGGGAAGTTCTTGGGAAGAAGATGGCATTGCCCCTCACGTTTTTCCTTTCTGTCACATTATATTTTTCAATTCCCCTTCTCTGTATTTTTCCCTTCTAAAAATATTGCCATCTGAAACAGTAATGCAGCTTAGTATATTCTTTTATACTGCTCCTAAAGCTAAGCAGAAATGTATAACAACTTAATTTGAGTCCAAAGGGACTCTTAATAGTTGAGTGGTTTGGTTTTGTTTAATTATTGACGACCTTGTTACCCTTCAAGCACTTTAGTATCATCTGATTTATTGTCTTGGAGAGGAAACTGAATCAGGTGGTGTATGAAACATGTGATTTGGAAGTATAAGTTGGTTGCCTGCAGATCCAAGAAGGAAGGTTTTCTTTCTATATGCAATACTAATTTATCTGCTCCATGATAACCATTAGAAAGCAATTTTCATTTCCTGTGATATTTCTAGGTAGTAACTCCCCTCAAGACAAAAGGGTAATCTACTCATTTGTAGTTCTAGTATTATTAGAAGTGAATAAGGCAGATTTTAACAATATTCAGTAGCTGTTAGCACAGAGCAACATAATCCAAAATTGCCATGGTAAAAAGAACTTTACTGTGTGAAGAATAGTGTCTCTGAAGTCCATTAGCTGTAAGGTACTCAATATGACCAAAGGTGTCAGAATGTAATAGCTCTTCTGTATAAACTCTTTAATGGGTTAAAATGTTTGTAGGTATTATAGGTTGTCTTTCTAGGTGGTTTGATTTAGAAGAATTAATGAACAAATTCAATGCATTGATTTTTTTTAAAAGCAATATTACTTTGCATAAAACATATTATAACCCATCAAGATTCTATTAATCATAGGTAAAATAGTCTGAAAGTTTCTTTATATAAAAGGGTGTCTGCACTTCTTTCTGAAATGTCACAAGCTTGAGGCATGCAAACAATATTTTTAATATTTAATATGTTCACATTTTTGACTGTTTCCCTGTTTTAGACTATATGTGAGGATGTATTGTGTAATGTGATAGAACAATTTTGTTTTCCCTTAAATAAGCTAATATTTCTACCATCTTAGCCGAGTTTCCATTATCATGAAGAAATATTGACTTAAAACTCATTTAATAAAACTTTGAAATGTTAATGCAGGATACTTGCTAAGCACATTTCTTTGGTGGTTTTAAGACTCTTAATTTTTTTCAATATGCAGTGATTCAGAAGACATTAAAAAGAAAGCAAAGGGGATCTCCAAAAAGAGAAACACATCCAGTTCCTCTGATACAGAGTCCACTTCATCAGAAGAAAGATCTTCAGACTCCAAGTCAGAATCAGTCTCTAAAAGTGACTCTGAGTCTGGAAAATCTAGAAGTGCTACCTCTAGTAAGGTAAAATGTTTAAAAAAAATTATAAAATATGAAACGATGCATCTAACGATCTATGTGAGTTTCTTTCTGGGGGAATGGAGATGGGTAGTGGTTTTATGGATATCTAAAAAAAATAGAAGTTCTGCAAATATTACTACAGGACCTGGGTCTGACGGGAAGCAAAGCAAAGAAATAAATGTTAGTACATTGTTTCTTAAGGGTTTGAGGATATTCTAGTAGAACCACTAGCTTTGTTTTAAATTATCCTGCTAAAATTGAAAAAAGTGCAGTTAATGCATCTACACTTTAGGTGTATACATAGATTAGTAGAATTAATATTCTTAATGAGTAATCAACTTCTATTGTTCTCTGATAGGAATAAAGGTTATGAAGGATTACATTACTTCAAATTATATTAGTTTTCTTCAAAACATTTACAAAGTAGCAAACTTTCAAATGTCTTTTTTTTAAATTGGATTCTGAAATGTGAAGATGCAAAAGAGTTCAACAGAGCAATTCATGTGTGAATTAAGTTTTAATTGCTTACTTTAGTGAAGAAAAAGAGGTTAGAAGTTCATTTTACTCAAGCTAGCATTATAGAGTGTCCTGGTTTCGGCTGGGATAGGGTTAAATTTCTTCCTAGTGCTGTGTTTTGGATTTAGTACAAGACGAATGTTGATAACACACTGATGTTTTCAGTTGTTGCTAAGTACCCTCCTAGTCCAAGGGCAGCTCCCATGCCTACTGACTGAGCTAGGTACACAAGATGGGAGGGAACATAATCAGGACAGCCAGCCCAGCTGGCTAACGGGGTATTCCATACCATGTGACGTCATGCTCAGTATATGAACGGTAGGCGTGATCCAGGAAGTACCGATCTCTACTTGGTTATCGGTCAGCGTGGGTGGTGAGCAATTGCATTGTGCATCACTCATTTTGTATATTCTATCATTATTTATTATTATTATTTTCCCTTTTCTGTTCTATTAAACTGTCTTTATCTCGACCCACGAGTTTTTCTCACTCTTACCCTTCCGATTCTCTCCCCGTCCCACTGGGGGGGCAGGGGAGTGAGTGAGTGGCTGCGTGGTATTTGGCTGTCTGCCAGATTAAACCACGACAGTGGGTAATGCGAAAGGATGGGGAAGTCCGGTGTGTACCTCAAGGGGATTTGATTTTGAGTGAAAATAGCCAATGAACTGAATTGTATGATGTCAATTTTTATATGATATTGTATACCATTATTTCTATAGTTGCTATCCATGGTATTGCAGTAAAAATCACCCAGATTAATGAAGAATGAACTAACTCCAATGAAACCGAGCAAAGTGCAACGATGATAGAACCGGACGAGCGCAGCAATAATGGAACCAGAACTGACTTCAGGATGCAACAGCCCAACACCATACACCATCTCTCCTGCCCTGAAAGACTGTTATAACAGATGGAGCCCAAAGTCGTGGACTAAATGAACTCAATGGACATTTTAGAGGGATAGTCCATAGACTAAGGGAATTATATCTGTGTGTGCATATATATATATGTATATATAAAAAGAAAGATAGTGGTGATTAATTGAAATGTGTCGAAAAATGTGAGACCTAAGCACAACGTAAATGGTGTAGAATAAGGGGTGGATACTGTCCTGGTTTCGGCTGGGAGAGGGTTAAATTTCTTCCTAGTGCTGTGTTTTGGATTTAGTATGAGGAGAATGTTGATAACACACTGATGTTTTCAGTTGTTGCTAAGTGCCCTCCTAGTCCAAGGACAGCTCCCATGCCTACTGACTGAGCTAGGTACACAAGATGGGAGGGAACATAATCAGGACAGCCAGCCCAGCTGGCTAACGGGGTATTCCATACCATGTGACGTCATGCTCAGTATATGAATGGTAGGCGTGATCCAGGAAGTAGCGATCGCTACTTGGTTATCGGTCAGCGCGGGTGGTGAGCAATTGCATTGTGCATCACTCATTTTGTATATTCTATCATTATTTATTATTATTATTTTCCCTCTTCTGTTCTATTAAACTGTCTTTATCTCAACCTACGAGTTTTTCTCACTCTTACCCTTCTGTTTCTCTCCCCGTCCCACTGTGTGTGGGGGGAGTGAGTGAGCGGCTGCGTGGTATTTGGGTGCCTGCCAGGTTAAACCACGACATAGAGCTAAAGCTAATAGCATGAATTGGATTCTCTTTATCTATCTACATTTCATTTAAAAAATAAATAAATGTGGAACTGTATGCTAAAACTGTTAAGGTAGAAGAGTAAAAGAATTTCTGAAACTTATTTTTCTGTTACCAAAGATTTCCTGTGCATTTCTTTCCTATATATTTTATAAAAATTTGCAGGGTAGAATCGTATCTCAGAAGTTTCCATTTTAATACCGCTATGTGGTTTTGAAAATTAAGTGATACTCCTAAGCTTTTTAAATTAAGCCAAGACATTTTGATCCGGATTCCAGTATAGATTGCTGAATTGTCAAAAAAGGCATCATCTGTTGCATTTGACGCAATTGTAGAAGCTGGTGGACAGTTGTGTTTTGAACAGTTAAGAGGGAAGTCTGTAACTTTATTAAGCTGTTTCGGTGCGCGTTTCCTTTAATTGACGAGATAAGGCTCTATATTTCTCTAGATCTTGAACTTATGTTGTAAATGGTCTTTGGTTTGTAACTTTATAGGTCTGCCTAGGAACTCTGAGTTGTAACCTTAACTTTTAATCTATTCCCTTCTTCTACCAAGCAGAACAAAAGATGAAGTAAGACTGTAGCTTTTGAGAAATGGAGGTGTGTTTCCATGATTTGATCATTGTTTCCTGCCCAAATACCTCATTGAGTAACGCACCTATGTCAAAGTTCTTTTCTAATAGAGAAGCCAAACTGGAACTCACCAAAAAAATGTTAGCACAATAAATGTAATCTAAATCCTCTCAGAATAAACTCTTTTGATTCTAGATGGAACATGAATTAGTTCTAAAAGTTTGCATCTTCTCATATTAGCGCAGTATTTTTCACCAGGAAGTAATAGGTACTCTGACCTGCTTAGTTCTGAACAGCCACTGCAGAATCATATTCAAACAACAGCGTCCTCTCCCTGCTGCATTTGTCCATTTTTCTCAGGATGTCAGGGCCATCGTTCATTATTTCTTTCACTACGCTTATCATAGAATCATAGAATCATAGAATCATACAGGTTGGAAAAGACCTCTAAGATCATCGTGTCCAACCGTCAACCCAACACCACCATGCCCACTACACCATGTCCCTAAGGGCCTCATCTACACGTCTTTTAAATACCTCCAGGGATGGTGACTCCACCACTTCCCTGGGCAGCCTGTTCCAAGGCCTGACCACTCTTTCAGTAAAGAAATTTTTCCTAATGTTCAATCTAAACCTCCCTTGGCACAACTTGAGGCCATTTCCTCTTGTCCTATCGCTAGTTACTTGGGAGAAGAGACCAACACCCACCTCGCTACACCCTCCTTTCAGGTAGTTGTAGAGTGCGATGAGGTCTCCCCTCAGCCTCCTCTTCTCCAGGCTAAACAACCCCAGTTCCCTCAGCCGCTCCTCATAAGACTTGTGCTCCAGGCCCTTCACCAGCTTCGTTGCCCTCCTCTGGACGCGCTCCAGCACCTCCATGTCCTTCTTGTAGTGAGGGGCCCAAAACTGGACACAGTATTCGAGGTGCGGCCTCACCAGTGCCGAGTACAGGGGCACGATCACCTCCCTATTCCTGCTGGCCACACTATTTCTGATACAGGACTGGACTGTTCTGGTTCTTATCTGGACTGTTCTGGTTCTTTCGCAGGATATGTGAGGACTACTAGCATAAAGAAGCTTTTTGTATTTTAAAACAGCAGTCGAGAATGTGTGAAGTCAAATGTACTGAATAATATGAGAACTGGAATGTCCAAGAAGTTTGGGATTGTTTTGTTGAAGTCAATAGAATATTGTCTAGCCCTTGGATCTTAAGAGAAGAAAAAGAACCTTGCAGGAGTAGTCCTAAAGCTTTACTTGATTAAGAAGCACCTAAAAAGAAATGTGTTAGGAACTGTCGCGGATGGAGTGAGAGGGAGAGATGCACTTCACTCGTAAAAGAGAAGCAGCAATATGTTTATTGATGTAAGACAGCGATTTAACAAAGTTTGATAGTAAATGCGAAAGTGAGTTAACAAGATTCGATGGCAAGGTACACTTGATTATTTACTGCATGGAGGACAGGGGCAGACAAAACTGTCAGGGAGACCCTCCCGTTGAGTCATGAGGTTCAAAAAGGACCCCCTTGCTTTCTAAACTCCTTCTCAGAGAGAAGTCTAGGTGCGGCTGGATCCAATCCTAGTCCCAGACTTGGTCAACGGTTTATGTCTAAAGGATTATATATGCGCAATCAATCCTTTATATCACTTAGCTAAGATTTCAAAGTTTGGCATGCTATTAGTCACTTACTGAGGATCTGTTGTGGCAAGGAATCTCTCAACCTCGAGGAGTAACCTTGAGAGGTGTCCCTGCTCAAGGGGAGATCCTGGCATGCAGCCCGCTGCCGTGCAGGAGAGCTCAAAGGGCTCTTGGACTGCCCGCTATTTATGGGGGTAAGATGATTGATTCATAGTCATATTTACATACCAACTGCAGACATTAGGACATTAGTTTCCTCCAAATTTGGCTGGAGTCAGACATTGACCAGCACTGTGGTTAGGTGGATGCATTGCCTATTGTGTTGTTATTTGTCTCCCCTGAATCCACTTTGAGCTGGATGCATCCATCACGACCAGGCACATCCATCACGGTCGCCACAGGTGGTTATCGCTTGAGCAGGGTTATGGGAAAAGGTCAGGTCGGGGGCAGGGGGAGCACACCGTCACAGGAACAAAAAGAGTTTATAAGCAATTGACAGAAGACTTGATCAGAGTCAAGAGGTAGAACTGAAAAATTGCAAAGCTTTTAAACATCATAAAAAATATTAAAACAAATAGCAATGGTTTTATATGCATGGCAGCAAGAAAGGAGGCAAGGAGATTATTGAAAAGAAAAGATAGCATGGAGCTCACTATCCAAAAGCTAAATGACTATGTTTAAATTCTTTTTCACTAAGAAATTAGGGTATTTAATGTAAGAGCAACAAGCTATGGCTGATGGACTAGTATATGTAAACAGCAATGGTCATATATGAATTGGGGGTGGGGGGTAAGTGAATGTAATGGTCTTAAACATAGAGGACTGTTTCAGTGTATTGTATTAATCTCTAGGACCATTAAGTTAGTTTCCATTTAAGCTATGTTGAATGCCTGTGTTTATACCTGGGGTGTTTCTGATATTTGGTTATATTCAGAAGTGTAATTGGATGAGGGGGTGGAGGGGAGAATCACAGGTATTTTGTGTCAAAGGTGATTGTTATGCTAACTAACTTAATATTTTTGGAGAGAGGCCTGTTTTGAGCCCTGTGATGATAAGTGGAGCTAACTGATGATAACCTAGATAGCCCTTCCAAACTGGAAAGAAAAGCAATAGTTAACAAACTTTAAAGAACATTATAGATAAAGTCTTATATACAGCCCTTGTGTTGAGGTATATTTTACAAGAACCACCCATGTTTATTTTACTTCCAGGAAAATCTTGGAATTTTTCTGCTTCCTACCTGGCTTTTTTTCAGGCCACCCAGGAAGCAGACTGTTTCAGCCAGGCCCTCAGAAATGCATGTTTTTCTTCTGAAAGATTTTTTATTAGAAAAGCCATTGCTTATATTATTCTGCTACAGGGCATTCTTAATTTGGTCAGTGTATATGGGGAGATGATTCATTAGGATTTCCTTTCCTTTTAAATAAAACTGCAAATATTTTCTGAAATACATATTGATAAGAGGAGTAGTTAATAGGGTCTGTTTTTATAGTTTCTCAGTTTGCCACACATTATGAACTATGTTACATAGCTAATGTTTAGGGGGTTGTTTACCATTCTATATGTTTTGTTGGGTACCATTGCCATGTTCAGCAGAATTTTTAAAATAAAAAAGGTTCGATTACACTCACATGGGAGCTTAATTTGTGCATACATCCATGCATTTACTAGCATAAAAATAGGTTACAAAAACTTAATATATTATTATTATTATTAATGCTTTCATATTTTTTCTCTTGAAGAATCATTTTGAAAAAGCTGTTGTGTTCACTGTAACTGAGCTGCAGTGAATAGAAAAGTACTGCAGTATTTTATATCATTTTGAAATATGGATAGTTTGAGGTGTTCAGATACATAATATACTGTAAGCATAAATACTGTAGACCTAAAATGCAGATTTGAGGATGATGCATGTATAAGTAGGTGTCTCTACAGTGGGATTTTAAAATCAGCTACTGTTGACCTCCTTATACAAGTACAGTCACTCAGCTGTTAAAAACCTGATCCACTATTTAAAAAAATATACAAAACCAAATTATCTATCTTTCTGCCTGATCTCTTTTCAAGTGCTAACACAATGGAAACAGTGGGTGATCTGTTGACGCATTTGGATTGTCAATGATGGTTTTGTATAAATATTGGGAAGATAAGAAATAAAATTTGCACAGCAAAATATGATTTCATCTGCCTTTTCTCTGCAGTTCTATGGCTCATGCTGCGGTGTGAAATTCTCATTTTGCACACTTTGCAGGCAGAGCACATGAATTATGCATTGAGCAAGAGAAATCTCCTGCTTCAAGTCCTATATGCATTTACCAGGTTCTATCTCTATTACCAAGATGAATTGCAAATGGAGAAATGTTTGATGGAATATAGCTTAACTTCTTTTTTTAGTATTCTGCTTTTCCCATAGTGGGCTCTCTTGGTAGGAAACTGGGTTATATTGTAGACTTAGTTTTAAGAAAAAAAGATGAAAAATTATGTTACAGAGAAATGCCAGACATGTCAGAACCTTTTTATTGTCTTGATTTGGAATGCAAAGCTTTTTTTATTCAATAGAAATATCTCTTGGTAGTGTTTGTTGCAGTCATTGGCTATTTATTATTCCTAGAAAGCCAATCAATTTTCTTTTCTTTCAAAAACCAAAGAAAAAAAAATAATTACATTTGTAAAAAGCAAGACCCATGTAAATAGATTTCTTTGGTGTTTTGTACAGAACATGCACACGATTAATATATACACCCATATATGTATCTAGAAATATATATAAATATGAAAATGTTTGTGTTTATATAGCATGCATACACACACACACATAAGTAGCTGAGTATTTACTTAAGCTTGACACACTTGACTGAAGTAGAAAATAAGACTTGATCATACTTTAACATTAACTTTGTCTTGATTTAGTTAGTTTCTGATTTTATATTTCCTAGATGGTAGGGTTGTTTTGTTTTTTTTTTTTTTGGGGGGGGGTGTTGTTTGGGGTTTTTTTGTTTTAGTTTTTTTTTACAGTAAACTGATTGAACTTAAGTACAGTATTCTGATAAAGTGTGCAGTGGAAATTTTTCTTACCATGCATTACCTTGATGGAATGATTCTGTACTTGTGTCTCACTTTAGGACCATTTTATTTTATTTTTAAGTATAAGAAATAAATTCTCTTGAAGATTTTTTTTTCCATTTTTAAAGATGAATTACGTAGTAGATTCAAAATAATATCAGTGCAGAAATGCATTTTATCTTATAAAATTACATATTAAGCTTTCTGATATGTACTTAGTAACTACTTTAGAATGGTAAAATAAATAACAGAAAAAACAAACTGAAGCATACCATTTGTGTTATTTGTGACAAAGAATGTCCTATCTTAGCTTCAGTAAAAAGATGAACAGTAAAAGGATTTCTTGACTCCAACTCCTAATTTTTTTAAACATCTTGATGTGGCAATGCTGCCACTGGCAGAACTGAAGCATATTCAAAATTCTCATCCTTGTGCTATAGCCTCTCATGTGGGTGAGCCACTTTTTATAGACTTTAATTGGCTGCATAATAAAAGGGAATGGAGAAATCCCATCTCTACTTGAATAATTAGCAAATATAGAACTCTAGCTAAAAATAACCTTTGAACCTTAATCATAGTTGAAGATAGAACTGTATCTTATGGATAAGTGGGGGTAGGGAGTGAAAGAGTTGGGAAACTGAGGGTTTTTTAGAATATATTTGCATTTCGTTTAACCATGTTCTCTTTTGGTATGTTCAGGCGTCTGAAGAGTTTGTAGTTTAGCAAAAAAGTTGTGATACTTTATAGTAAAAGTGCTGCAGATAACAGCTAAACCCCTGTTTTGGGGCTAAATATTCACCAAATGGTGCTATAAAAAGTCTTGGAATTCATTAAAACAATTGTCATGAAATGGTTTCTCTGACACTTCATAGACATGAGTAATTCAAGTAGCACCTGTAACTTATGAAGTATACTATTTATGCTCATTTCACAGATGAAAAAAAATTAGCCAAAAGCAGCTAAATGACTTGTCAATAATCACACTGGAAGAGAAAAATGAAGTCTGGTAGTTGTGACCAAAATGGAACTCTGGAGAGCTGGTTCTGCAACAGAGTCTCTCACTAATTCTGTACAAGGCATATAAGGAAGGAATCACATTAGCACCATTTTAAAGATATTTTTGTAATATTTCCTTTGTCCAGAGGGGTTTTGTGTTTCAGATAATCAGCAACAGTAGAACACTGAAGTACCGTAGTGATAAAGACCATTCAAGTATGTTCATTTAAAAATAATTAAAACAATAAGTGGCTTCCATTCTGCTCTGTCCACAAGATTCTTCTCCTCTCAGAATATCTAAAGCACATCTGTAATGATCACATAAGTGGATACTGTCTATTTGAGCCATGGGTTTATTGGAAGAAAATGAAGAGCAATGTCATTTTGTCCCAGGTCAAGCCTGATAGTCATTAACATCAACGGCTTCAAATAGCGAGAACATTAGCTAGTTTCTTTCATGTTCTTTGGAGGAAACCAAGGAATTTCTCCCCAAATTGGAAAAAAAATAGACTTGGCATTAATGTTAGCTTGCAACTGAGAGACTAGAAGAAAGGGAATGTACCTTTAGAAAAGAGGGGTCGTTTTATTCTATGGTGACAATCAAAGAAAGTGATTCTAGCTGCTGAGCTGCTGAGAGGGACTCCAGGCTCCTGTAGGAATTTGTATCCTGAGTGCCTGAAGAGACTGTGACAGCTTGGAAATAATGCTCAAGACATGGAGGCCAGGATGGGCATATGGAGTTTTATTGTTTTATTTAGACCTGTTCATTTATTAGAAAAGGTAAAAGAATAATATATGTGTATGCATTTGGCTGTCATGTGCTGTTGAAGAGGAAACTGGTAAACTAGAAGGTTCACAGAAGTGGGACTCCTGGAAAGACTACGTTTAAATTACTTGCAATACCTTGGGTAATGAGCAATGTCTTAAGATCTAAGGGCAGTTGACAAATTATCTGAAAGAATGACAAAGCCGCCTGTCTGGTGCGTGAGTCAGAGAGGGTGAAGGCAGAAGGAGTTCTGCAGCCAATCCAGATGAAGGATGCTTAAGAGTGGATAGGAACAGCATGATGACAAACTGTCTGATGAGCATCCAGTGGGTAACGTGTCCAGGTTCTGGCTATGTCCAAAGATCAATCCTTTTTACTAAATCACTCTATTGAGAGCCCATTTTGAGCTGTGACACATTAAATTCTCTTCTGAATCATCACTGTCTAGATATGTTCTGTAAGTGTGACCAACATTCACTCTTATTAGATATGTTTAGAACTTTTTATTGAGCTGTATTGAAACAAATTTAAACAAATTTTGTTGAAATAGTCTGTTTGCCAAGTCACTGAGATTACTCTATTGCTGCTCTACTCTTTACTTACAGTACTGCCAATCTTTATTATTAGAATTCATCTTAAGGCTTAAAATTGAAACTTTTTTTGTGACAAAAATCAGCTTTTTTTTATTTGTCCAGCAATTAAGTAAAGTCCCAGTATATGATGGAACAGGATTCCCTGCTCCTCGATATGGAAACAGAAATGTTAGTACCCAAGTCTTTTGTCTTAAAAAAAAAAAAAAAAAATGCTTGTATCTCTATTTTAATGGTCTCAACAGAAGAAAAGTGTCTGATCTGTCACCAAAAGTTTTCTTTGAGTAGCAACTATTATGAATATTAAATGGAAATATGAGCTTCAGAAGAGTAAATGTAATTCAAATGTGGAGTTTGGGTTCAGCTTACCTGTACAAAGAAATCTTTCTCAGTAGGTGAATTCTCTGAATGCTGAGCCCTGAAAATGGATACATTTTTCTTTTACAGCAGAGAAAATACACTTTGCATTATAAAAGTATAAAAGACTTTTCTTTTGCTCATATGGTAAAAGATGAAACATTCATATATTTTGACAGAAAGAAGAAAAAACAGGACAAGATAGAAATGCTCCAAATAAACAAGGCGTGCTTCTCTTAGATTTAGATGACTGTAAGTATCTTGATTAAAGCCTTATTTTTTCCATGGCATAAATTCAATTCAGTTAATTCAATGAAATTTTAAATGTCTGAAACACTGATTCTGTTCACTTATCGTACCAGCTTCCTGACAAAAAAAAAATATTGCTCAGACTATCAACTTATTTTTAAGTGTAATTATTATAATACATGATTTTGTTTATTTTAGAACTGAGAAATAGTTTCAAAATTTAGAATGTATTAGTATGTAAAACATTTATTTTGATAATTTTTGTATGTCTGGACTTGTTTTCTATCCTCAGGTACCAATGGATGTTACTTGTACAACATCTGTGCAACATATGAACCAATTATGGTACTATAATGTCCTGGTTTTGGCTGGGATGGAGTTGATTTTCTTCCTGTTAAATGGTATAGTGCTGTGTTTTGGATGTAGTATGAGAATAATGTTGATAACACACTGATGTTTTAGTTGTTGCTAAGTAATGGACTTTTCATCTTCCCGTGCCCTGCCAGTGCGCAGGGGGCTGGGAGGGAGCGTGGCCGGGACGGCTGGCCCAGCTGGCCAATGGGCTATTCCATACCATATGAAGTCATGCTCAGCATATAAGGCTGGACAAAGAAAAAGAAGTGGGGGGACGTTCGGAGTGATGGCGTTTGTCTTCCCAAGTAACCGTTACGTGTGATGGAGCCCTGCTTTCCTGGAGATGGCTGAACACCTGCCTGCCGATGGGAAGTAGTGAATGAATTCCTGGTTTTGCTTTGCTTGCGTGCGCGGCTTTTGCTTTCCCTGTTAAACTGTCTTTATCTCAATCCATGAGTTTTCTCACTTTTACCCTTCTGATTCTCTCCCCCATCCCACCCGGGGTGGGGGTGAGCAAGCGGCTGCGTGGTGCTCAGTGGCCGGCTGGGGTTAAACCACGACATATAATAAGATACTAAAGATCACAATTTTGAAGAACAGATTAAAATGTAATCTTGAAAGGGTAGGGTAGAGCTGGCGTTGGTTTTTGACTATGCTTTGTAGTGCAGTTCTTCAGGTTTACTTCTCTAGGTGCAACATGTTAGAATTGCATTAATATGTACTTTGCACATAACTCGTAAATGAAAATGTGCTGAATAGTGTCGTGGTTTAACCTGGCAGGCAGCCAAATACCACGCAGCCGCTCACTCACTCCCCCCACCCCCCCAGTGGGACGGGGAGAGAATCGGAAGGGTAGGAGTGAGAAAAACTCGTGGGTTGAGATAAAGACAGTTTAATAGAACAGAAAAAGGGAAAATAATAATGATAATAATGATAGAATATACAAAATGAGTGATGCACAATGCAATTGCTCACCACCCGCGCTGACCGATAACCAAGTAGCGATCGGTACTTCCTGGATCACACCTACCTTTCATATACTGAGCATGACGTCACATGGTATGGAATACCCCATTGGCCAGCTGGGCTGGCTGTCCTGGCTGTGCTCCCTCCCAACGCTTGTTTTGGTTTGGGTTTTTTTCTTAAGCTGAATGTCCTTGACTAGGAGGGTACTTAGCAACAACTGAAAACATCAGTGTGTTATCAACATTCTCCTCATACTAAATCCAAAACACAGCACTAGGAAGAAATTTAACCCTATCCCAGCCGAAACCAGGACAAATAGTTTGGATCACACTGGAGGATAAAACAGAGGAAAAAGTGGAAAAGGAGGAAAAAATGTTTTTAATGTAAAAAAGTGTGGTCTATACATATATCAGTTTTATTTATATTTTCATTGTTTATATTGAGTATTGGGACTATATGTCTGAAAAAAATAATCTTCTGCTATTAAGAATCATATATATGAGGATAAAATAATTAGATCAAGACGTAAAACCTTTTTACACTTAAGGAAAATAGCTTATTGTCCTTCCCAGTATTTAAAATTTTTAATATTAAGTATCAATTGCCTTTTTACTTCTAGTCTATCCTGTGACAACGCCCGTGGCAGTTCCTGCAGCAGCTTTTTTGTCCCCAAGTTTAACAGCAGACCTAGAGGGATTAAGTCTGTCGGGTTCATCAGTCACTGATGTAAGTAACCTTTAAAAAGGAAGGGGGGTGTCTTAATTTAATCATTTAACATGTTTTTGAGGCAGTCATTAAATTGATTTTTTTAAAATACTTTCACCTATAAAGGTCTTGTATGAAATTCTGGTTTACATGCAAGTCTGGCAGCTTTTTTTGGTCTGTAATAATTGCATTCTGAAAGGTGGAGAAAAGTATGAATATTGCATATCTGAGAAGGATGCCTTCAAGGATTTTTAACCTTCTCTTTCAATCTGTCTTTCTCTCTGCCTCAGGGAAACTTGAATTCAGAAATTAAGTATCCAAACTATACAAATCTTTCAAATCATCTAATTGCTACACTATCAAAAATAAACTACAAAAAAATCACATACTCATTAATTCTCAGCCTGTTTGTTTACCATACATGTCTCCAATTATGACATTTTGCTACTTGGAAGTAATTTTTCATGAGTATATGAAGCATAGCCCCTGGATGCAAATAAAAAGGGTATAGATTTGCAATCAGTGGTGTATCAGTATGTGTCATGATTCATTCTGTTAGTGCTTTCTGCTTTGTAGCACTTTCCCTTAGGGAATCTCAAAACTATAGGTATAATTAAGGTTAGCAAAATCATGGAGGTAGAGGGCATTCCTTTGTTGGGGGAAAGGCTAGTGGTTTGTGTTCTTGGGTATGGGGTGGGGTTTTTTTTTAATCATTTTGTGTGTCTGATTTAAATTTGCAATTTAATAAGGAGTTGCAGCAGTACAACACAGGGTACTTAACCTTATGAAAGTGGATGGGAGTGACCAGAAAAAATACCAGAGGCATGGGCATTTTTTAGCCTAGCCTTGTTTCTAATGAGGCTGGTACATAGAACCTACACTGCAACTTTAATAATTGCTGTTAAAGTACTTTGTGCTGGCTTTGGGAGCAATACATTTGCAAAATTAAATACTTCTTAAATAAAGAAAGTGTATGAAATGATTTAACTCAAGAAATAAAAGATTTTAGCTAATGATTCAGTTTCATGTTTACAGGCTTTAAAATTTTGTGTTTAAAAGGTTGACTTCCAGATAATGTTTTGGGTATTAGCCTTATCTAAGAAAATTGTGATGCAATTTAAATTCCAAGCAGGCCACTAGCAATCGGTGGACATGCAGTCTCTTTACCTGATGCATAGTTGTTCACGTGTTGCACAGTCTGAAAATGCCAGAAATTCTCTTCCATGTTATTCTGCTGTTCAGTATGCAGCATTAGGTGGCAAGCCTGTGTTTAACTACAACTGTGTGGTTATTCCTGTGACTGCAATCCCACAATTGCTTCTTTGCCATCCTTTATGGCTTTAACAGCTCAAAACACAGGCAATCCTCTATTTTCCTGGCTCTGCGTTAGCTTAAGAATGACTGGTGTCTTTGCTTTACTTCAGAATTATCATCTTTCAGGGTAAGTTAAAGATAGCAATCAGTAATGTCGGATGCTTGAGAACACCTCCTGTTTGCTAATGTCTTTAGTCCTTTCATCATCTACAATACACGAACACATGTTCCACTCCCACATTCGCGCTTGCTGTCCTCATGATTGCCAAGATTCATCTGCTAAATTGCTTCTCCCCATTCTTCAGAAGGTAGCTGCAATGAAATAGAGGTGTTAGAAAGAGCTAGAAGGTGTAGGCTAAACAGCGGAGGAAGTTCTGCATAAAAGGGTTGATTCTGCAAAATGCCTCTTTCCTGGTACTACTGAGTTCCTGGTAAAACATGTAACCAGCAAAGAAGCTGGAACATTTCCTCATACTCCCTGCTCTGGAAACAACCCAAATCATATAAGAACTAATTGTTGCTGCCTGCATAGTGATTACACGTTTTGGGCTGTATTCTGTTTTCAGATCTATGCTCAACTCTCATTGCCCTTAGCTGTAGATGTACATGAGGTCCTTTGCTGAGTTTTGTGCTTGAGGAAGCAACAAAAATTAAATGCTAAGGTTAAAAGCTGTTCTTTCAAACGATATTCATATACTGTGAAAAGTCTTGCATGCAAGTAGTTAAATAACTATAGTCACATGTTGTTCAGTGCCATCAGGTAATTTTCTAAAAATGAAAATATAAAAACAGCTTTTAAGATTTTAAGTGGGAATGTCCCTCTTAAAATAGTATTTTTAATTTAATCTGTGACCACTAGTTCTAAAAATAAGAATAGTTGTCATACTTGAGAAAACTTTTTATTCCTTCAGTGGGAGAGAAAATGAATTTAACTGTAGGGCACATGCCAAACTAACAGTGAGAAATTAATTTATTACTAGGCAATGGAAAGCATGGAGTAAAAATAGATAAGTACAATATATGACCCTAATATCAAAGAAATGTAGCAGCCACTTATCTTGGAATATGTCAGGCAGTCTTATTCAAATCATTCAGCACTGTAATTGGATATAGCTTTTAGAAAACTTATAACTCCAAATTCATAGCTGCTGAACATTATAGAAAGCATAAATACAAGAACGGTTTTACAGTAATGCTATGGGTCTCTTTAAACCAACAAAACCAAAATATCCTTGAATAGAAACTACAGTGCACAGCATGACACTTCGTCCTGCAGCTCATTTGTTTTTATGATTCATGTTTACATATAACACATTTCCCTGTCATATAAATGCACACATGCATATTATAGTTTGTTCCAGAAAAAAAATAAATTCTCTGGTAATTTATGGATAACTTTCATCCAACTGGATGCAAAACATAGTAAATCCTTGTGCATGCTTCGGCGCCGGTACATGTAGTCTCTCTTCAGGTGGCTCAACCAAACCAGATAAATGAGGTCGCCAGAGGCTACTACTGGGGCTTTTCGGAGTGTGCATGCAAGAGAAGTCAGACCTAATGTCGTGGTTTAACCCCAGCCAGCAGCTAAACCCCACGCAGCCGCTCACTCACCCCCCAACTCCGGTAGGATGGGGGAGAGAATCGGGAGGGCACAAGTAGGAAAGCTCCCGGGTTGAGATAAAAACAGTTTAATAATTGAAATAAAAGAGAGTAGAACAGTAATAATAACAATGAGAACAACAACAATAGCAGAATATACAAAGCAGGCAATGCACAATGCAACTGCTCACTGACTGTTGACTGCGTGTCACGAACGGAGGGCGAGCCCCCCCCCACACCTGGTTTTTATACTAAGCATGATGTCACATGGTATAGAATACCCCATTGGCCAGCTGGGTCAACCACCCCAGCTGTGCTCCCCGTGCCCGCTACAGCTTGACCTGCACGTGGCAGGGCATGGGAGGCTGAAAAGAGAAAACAAAAGTCTCCCCCATGCAAGCACCATCCAGCAACAACCAAAGCATCAATGGGCCACCAACACTCCTCTCATACCAAACCCAAAACACAGCACACCCCCCAAGCTACTGGGAAGAAAGTTAACTCTGTCCCAGCCGGAACCAGGACAGTATCCACCCCTTATTCTATACCATCTACATCATGCCCAGGTCTCACATTTTCCCATACATTCCAATTAGTCACCGCTACTTTTCCTGCCTTTTGATATATACACACACACATATATCATTCCCTTAGTCCATGGGCCAACCCTCTAAAATATCTGTTGAGTTCATTTAGTCCATGACTTAGGGCTCCATGTGTCATGGGCAGGAGAGATGGTGTGTGGTGTTGGACTGCTGCATGCTGAGGCCAGTTCTGGTTCCATTATCACTGCGCTCGTCCGGTTCAATCATCGTTGCACTTTGCTCGGTTTCATCGGAGTTCATTCTTCATTTATCTGGGTGATTCTTACTGCATTACCGTTGATATGACATATAGTAATGGTGAACATAGAAGTGATGACATACAGTATTATATAGCAATTAATATCATACAATCCAGTTCATTGGCTATATCAAATACCCACCGGTACCCTTTTGGGTCCTTGAAATACCCTCTCCTGAGGTAGTCTATGCCAAGGATGCACGGAGCCTCTGGGCCAGTCACAATGGGGTGCTTCTGCCACTCGTTCCCACTTAGGCTCACTTCGGCCTCCAATACAGTTAACTCTTGGGATCCCCCTGTCACTCCAGAAATACAGATGGGTTCTGCCCCTTTATAGCTTGATGGCGTCAGGGTACACTGTGCCCCGGTGTCTACGAGAGCCTTATACTCCTGTGGGTCTGATGTGCCAGGCCATCGAATCCACACAGTCCAGTAAACCTGGTTGTCCCTTTCCTCCACCTGGCTGGAGGCAGGGCCCCTCTAGTCCTGGTCATCATATTCGCTATCCACTTCTTGTAAGTACAAATCATAAGTCCCTATATTACGATCGGAAGTGGAATCAGCCCTTCTACTCTGTCTGGGGAACTGCTCACCGGAGACTGGAGCAGCAGTTTTCCTGGGAGAACCCCCTTGTGTGATTGTTTTTCCTTGCAACTCACATACCCGTGCCTCTAGGGTCGAGGTAGATTTTCCATCCCACTTCCTCATGTCCTCTCCGTGGTCACGCAGGTAAAACCACAGGGTGCCCCGGGTCGTATACCCATGATATCTCCTCTCTTGAGCAGAGGGACGCTTGCTCCTAATGGCTGAGACACTGGCCCGTGCAGGTGGGGAGCAGGACATACCCTCTTCAAGTTGCTGGATCTCCCGAGACAGTTTCTCCACAGCAGAGACACAGGCCCGTAGGGAGGAAGAGAGACTTTCTTCGTATTGCCAGAGTTGGCCAGCCAATTCATCCACCATTTGTTCCTCTCCATCTTTCCAGGTCATTATTGCCAATGAGTTTGCATGTGACGCTGGTGCGCTCCGTACAAATTTCTGCCACATGGGTCGGGTGCATTTGACTTCATCTGGGTCTTTGGATAACTGCTCATTGTTCAGGTCATCATAAATCACTTCCAGCACAGCTAATTCTCTCAGGTACTGGATACCTTTCTCCATGGTGGTCCACTTGCCTGGGTGGCATATAACATCTTCCTTGAAGGGATACCTTTCCTTCACACCTGACAGGAGTCGCCTCCAGAGGCTGAGGACTTGTGCCCCTTGTCCAATTCTTTGTCAATGCCCCCTTCCCTAGCAAGGGATCCCAGCTGCTTGGCTTCCTTCCCCTCTAATTCCAGGCTACTGGCCCCGTTATCCCAGCATCGGAGCAGTCAGGTAACAATGTGCTCGCCTGGACGACGGCTGAAGTCTTTTCGCATATCTCGCAGCTCACCCAGGGATAGGGATCGGATGGTTACCATCTCATTTACGGGTTCTGCCTCTTCCTCCTCCTGTTCTCCTGATGGCCCTGGTTCATTTTCATCCCTTACTAAACGAGCTGATTTCCTTGCGTATTTTCTTTTTTGTATAGGGGCGACTGATACCGGCATGGGTTGGTTCCCTGTCGCAGAGGACAGAGTGGCCGCAGTGCCTGCCGTGGGAGGTGTGGGAGCAACAGGGCCTGTTACTTTGTCATCAGATGCAGAGACCTTCTCTTCCCCTTCAGGGTTCTGAGTGGTGTTAAAGAGGGCTTGGTAGGCATGGGCCAGGCCCCAGCACATTGCAGTGATTTGTGTCTCCCTAGAATGGTCAGGGTGACAGCATACTTTTTCCAAATATTCTACTAATTTTTCAGGATTCTGCACTTGTTCAGGGATGAAGTTCCAGAACACTGGGGGTGCCCACCATCCTAGGCATTTGCCCAGGCTATCCCACTCGCCCTGCCACTCATAACTATCCAGCCTTGGGGCAGATCTCTGGATGACATTCTTAAATTGCTTACTGACCTTGGATAAAACCAAAACAATATTCCCAAGGAGTACCAATAGATGTATCTTAACTACCCAGGGATGTTCAAGGTACTGACCAGTTATTTTAACAAAGGAGACGACATCATAGAGGAAGGTAGTGAGGGTGCCATTCTCTATTTCTTCCATAAAAAATCTCTTGGAGGAAGAGATATAATTGCTAATGATCTCCATGAGGTGGTACCCGAAATACAGTAACGGCTTCAGTACAAATCCCAAATACCAAATAACCCCCAATGCCAGCGTTTTAGTAACAAATCTCCCAGGCAAAACATTATTAATCACTGCAGAGCACAGCAGACTACAAAACCCAACTCCAGTCTTTAACAGGTACAGTAAAAACAAGAGCATGGTGCAGATCAGATAAACTAATATCGAGAACAGATGAATCAATATTTTGAGTAGCAACTGTTAACAGATATAAATTCCTTAATACGCTCTAGTTAATCTGTTGTTGTCTCATCCCTTCGTGCCCCATGTTGGGCACCAAAAAGGACTGTCATGGTTTAACCCCAGCCAGCATCTAAACCCCACACAGCCGCTCGCTCACCCCACAACTCTGGTAGGATGGGGGAGAGAATCGGGAGGGCACAAGTAGGAAGACTTGCGGGTTGAGATAAAAACAGTTTAATAATTGAAATAAAACGAAGTAGAACAATGAGAACAACAACAATAGAATATACAAAACAGGCAATGCACAATGCAACTGCTCACTGACCGCTGACCACATGTCATGAACGGGGGGCGAGCCCCCCCACCCCCCTGGTTTTTATACTGAGCATGATGTCACATGGTATAGAATACCCCACTGGCCAGCTGGGTCAACCACCCCGGCTATGCTCCCCCTAACTCCCAGCTTCCCCTGCACTTGGCAGGACATGGGAGGCTGAAAAGAGAAACAAGAAGTCCCCGGTGCAAGCACCACCCAGCAACAACCAAAGTATCAATGGGCCACCAACACTCCTGGTTTTTATACTAAGCATGATGTCACATGGTATAGAATACCCCATTGGCCAGCTGGGTCAATCACCCCGGCTGTGCTCCCACTGCCCGCCACAGCTTGCCCTGCATGTGGCAGGGCATGGGAGGCTGAAAAGAGAAAACAAAAGTCTCCCCCATGCAAGCACCACCCAGCAACAACCAAAGCATCAATGGGCCACCAACACTCCTCTCATACCAAACCCAAAACACAGCACACCCCCCAAGCTACTGGGAAGAAAGTTAACTCTGTCCCAGCCGGAACCAGGACACCTAAGTACTTGGGGAAACTATGCATTTGGAGTCAATTGAGTTTTAGATACATTTGAAGGCTTGAAAGATACTTGAAGATGCAGTGCGAATGAAAAACAGAAGGCGAGAGAAAGCTGCGAGCTGTCAGCGTAAAGTGGTTATCTGAAAACACTGGAAATGGATGTTGTCCCCTAAAGGGTAGTTATAAAGTGAGAGAAGAGGGAATTGAAAGCAAAAGTCATGAATGACATAAGGACAGGGAGGGTTATAACTTGCTGCAGGAAATAATATTGTGAGCAGGAATGGTGAGAGGAGGAAGAGGAGAGCTATGGTATCGGAGAGAAGCAGAAGAGGGGCGTAATCATCTGTTTTTACCCATCACACAGCTGATGAGGGGGAAAAAAGCTAAACCACCTGTTCTTTTCTCATTAGGATTTTAGATGGTAAAAATAAACAAGCAACTGCTCTCCTAAATGTATAGAGCCCTGAATATGATGTATATGATAATTAACTGGTAAAAATGACACATACTTTAAAAAAAGAATAGTGAGAAGGAAATACTTCTTTGGTAGCAAGAAATTTGTTATGATTCAGAACAGTGTTAGTGCGAGGAAGAATTGACAGCTGGATATGAGCTCTGGCAGTTGGACGGGGCAAAAAGGGAAGTAGCGTGTGGAAGTATGGGCTGAGTTGAGTAGGATTGGAGGGGAGATGATGTTTCCCCCGCCCCAAATAGAGGATAATTTGGGGAAAACATCAAGGGTGAATGATAGCCCACCAGGGGAGATGCCTCACTTGACCTGCTGTTCACGAACAGAGAAGGGCTGGTGGGAGATGTGGTGGTCGGAGGCCGGCTTGGGCTTAGCGACCATGAAATGGTAGAATTTTCGATACTTGGTGAAGTAAAGAGGGGGGCCAGCAAAACCGCTACCATGGACTTCCGGAGGGCGGACTTTGGCCTGCTCAGGACACTGGTCGAGAGGGTCCCTTGGGAGACAGTCCTGAAGGGCAAAGGGGTCCAGGAAGGCTGGACGTTCTTCAAGAAGGAAGTCTTAAAGGCGCAGGAGTGGGCTGTCCCCATGTGCCGCAAGAAGAACGGGCGGGGAAGGCGACCGGCCTGGCTGAACGGGGAGCTCTGGCTGGGACTCAGGGAAAAAAGGAGAGTTTATCACTTGTGGAGGAAGGGTCAGGCAACTCAGGAAGAGTACAGGGATCTCGTTAGGTCGTGCAGAGAGGAAATTAGAAAGGCAAAAGCCCGGCTAGAACTCAACCTGGCCACTGTCATGAGAGACAACAAAAAATGCTTTTATAAGTATGTTAATGACAAAAGGAGAGCCAAGGAGAATCTCCATCCTCTATTGGATGCGGGGGGGAACGTTGCCACCAAGGATGAGGAAAAGGCTGAGGTACTCAACGCCTTCTTTGCCTCAGTCATTAGTAGTCAGAGTGGTTATCCTCAGGGTACTCAGCCCCCTGAGCTGGAAGACATGGACGACGAGCAGGATAAACCCCCCATAATTCAAGAGGATGAAGTTAATGACCTGCTATGCCACCTGGACGTTCACAAGTCTATGGGGCCGGATGGGATCCACCCGAGGGTACTGAGGGAGCTGGCGGAGGAGCTTGCCGAGCCACTCTCCATCATTTACCAGCAGTCCTGGTTAACTGGGGAGGTCCCAGACGACTGGAGGCTCGCCAATGTGACTCCCATCTACAAGAAGGGCCGGAGGGAGGATCCGGGGAACTACAGACCGGTCAGCCTGACCTCGGTGCCGGGGAAGATCATGGAGCGGTTCGTTTTGAGGGTGCTCACGAGCCATGTCCGGGACAACCAGGGGATCAGGCCCAGCCAGCACGGGTTCATGGAAGGCAGGTCCTGCTTGACCAACCTGATCTCCTTCTATGACCAGGTGACCCGCCTAGTGGATGAGGGAAAGGCAGTGGATGTGGTCTACTTGGACTTCAGTAAAGCCTTTGACACTGTCTCCCACAGCATTCTCCTAGAGGAGCTGGCGGCTCACGGCCTAGACAGGTACACTCTTCGCTGGGTAAAAAACTGGCTGGACGGCCGAGCCCAGAGAGTTGTGGTCAACGGAGTTAAATCCAGTTGGCGGCCGGTCACGAGCAATGTTCCCCAGGGCTCAGTACTGGGGCCGGTCCTGTTCAATATCTTTATCAATGATCTGGACGAGGGGATCGAGTGCTCCCTCAGTAAGTTTGCAGATGACACCAAGTTGGGCGGGAGTGTTGATCTGCTCGAGGGTAGGAAGGCTCTGCAGAGGGACCTGGACAGGCTGGATCGATGGGCCGAGGCCAACTGTATGAGATTCAACAAGGCCAAGTGCCAGGTCCTGCACTTCGGCCACAACAACCCCAGGCAACGCTACAGGCTTGGGGAAGAGCGGCTGGAAAGCTTCCCGGAGGAAAAGGACCTGGGGGTGCTGATTGACAGCCGGCTGAACATGAGCCGGCAGTGTGCCCAGGTGGCCAAGAAGGCCAACGGCATCCTGGCCTGTATCAGGAATAGTGTGGCCAGCAGGAGTAGGGAGGTGATCGTGCCCCTGTACTCGGCACTGGTGAGGCCGCACCTCGAATACTGTGTTCCGTTTTGGGCCCCTCACTACAAGAAGGACATGGAGGTGCTGGAGCATGTCCAGAGGAGGGCAACGAAGCTGGTGAAGGGCCTGGAGAACAAGCCTTATGAGGAGCGGCTGAGGGAACTGGGGTTGTTTAGCCTGGAGAAGAGGAGGCTGAGGGGAGACCTCATCACGCTCTACAACTACCTGAAAGGAGGCTGTAGCAAGGTGGGGGTTGGTCTCTTCTGCCAAGTAACTAGCGATAGGACAAGAGGAAATGGCCTCAAGTTGCGCCAAGGGAGGTTTAGATTGGACATTAGGAGAAATTTCTTTACTGAAAGAGTGGTCAGGCCTTGGAACAGGCTGCCCAGGGAAGTGGTGGAGTCACCATCCCTGGAGGTATTTAAAAGACATGTAGATGAGGCCCTTAGGGACATGGTGTAGTGGGCATGGTGGTGTTGGGTTGACGGTTGGACACGATGATCTTAGAGGTCTTTTCCAACCTGTATGATTCTATGATTCTATGATTCTATGATAAGAGAAGTTCATGATAAAAGCATACAGCAAAACAGGGGAAAGCTCTTATTGTAGTGGAGAGGTCCTAACAAAAATATATTTGATGCAATAATTTAGTATTGCCAGTAATTATTATGCATATTTAATTATGGTGTAATTATAGAAGTGGTACTGCTTTACTTACTAAGTTTTTCTTTGGTGTATTCAATGCATTCTCTTGATAGTAGTAATTACTAATCATAGAATCATAGAATCAAGTCAAGGACTCTCAGAGTAGTAGTACCCTTGATAGAGTAGTAGTACTCTTGATAGTAGTAATTACCAATCATAGAATCATAGAATCAAGTCAAGGACTCTCAGAGGTTGGGAGGGAGCATAGCTGTGATACCTGGCTGTCGTGGTTTAACCTGGCAGGCAGCCAAATACCACACAGCCGCTCACTCACTCCCCCCACCCTCAGCGGGACGGGGAGAGAATCGGAAGGGTAAGAGTGAGAAAAACTCGTGGGTTGAGATAAAGACAGTTTAATAGAACAGGGAAAAAAAAAAGGAAAATAATAATGATAATGATAAAATATACAAAATGAGTGATGCACAATGCAATTGCTCACCACCCGCGCTGACCGATAACCAAGTAGCGATCGCTACTTCCTGGATCACGCCTACCCTTCATATACTGAGCATGACGTCACATGGTATGGAATACCCCATTAGCCAGCTGGGCTGGCTGTCCTGATTATGTTCCCTCCCATCTTGTGTACCTAGCTCAGTCAGTAGGCACGGGAGCTGTCCTTGGACTAGGAGGGCACTTAGCAACAACTGAAAACATCAGTGTGTTATCAACATTCTCCTCATACTAAATCCAAAACACAGCACTAGGAAGAAATTTAACCCTATCCCAGCCGAAACCAGGACAGTATCCACCCCTTATTCCATACCATTTACGTCGTGATTAGGTCTCACATCTTTTTTTAATACATTTCAATTAACCACCACTATCTTTCTATATATATACACACATATATATATATGCACGCACAGATATCATTCCCTCGGTCTATGGACTATTCCTCTAAAATGTCCACTGAGTTCATTTAGTCCATGACTTTGGGCTCCATCTGTTATAACAGTCTTTCAGGGCCGAAGAGATGGTGTGCGGTGTTGGGCCGTTGCATCCTGAAGCCAGTTCTCATTTCCGTACTGCTGCGCCCGTCCAGTTCTATCATCGTTGCACTTCGCTCGGTTTCATCGGAGTTAGTTCATTCTTCACTAATCTGGGTGATTTTCACTGCTATACCACTGCTATATCATAGAAATAATGATATACAATATCATGTAACAGTTGACATCAAAATTCAGTTCATTGGCTATTTTCACCCAAAATCAAATCCCCTTGAGGTACACACCGGACCTCCCCATCCTTTCGCATCACCCACCAAGTGTACCCAGGTCCTTGAGCAAAAGCAATCCCACGAATGGGTTTTCCCTTGCCAGAGGCAGGAGTAACCCAGACTGTCTTCCCCAGCATATTCCTTATGTGCACGACAGGGACTTTATCTCCATCTACAGTACGTAAGAGTCTTGATTGGGCAGGGCCAGCTCGATTGGCAGATCCCCTGGTATTGACTAATCAGGTGGCCTTTGCTAAATGTGTGTCCCAATGTTTGAATGTTCCACCACCCATTGCTCTCAGCATAGTCTTTAGCAGTCCATTGTATCGTTCGGTTTTCCCAGAGGCTGGTGCATGGTAGGGGATGTGATAGACCCACTCAATGCCATGCTCTTTGGCCCAGGTGTCTATGAGGGTGTTTCGGAAGTGAGTCCCTTTGTCTGACTCAATTCTTTCTGGAGTGCCATGTCGCCATAGGACTTGCTTTTCAAGGCCCAGGATGGTGTTCCGGGCAGTGGCATGGGGCACAGGGTATGTTTCCAGCCATCCTGTGGTTGCTTCCACCATAGTGAGCATATAGCGCTTGCCGTGCCGGGTTTGTGGGAGTGTGATATAATCAATCTGCCAAGCCTCCCCATATTTATATTTCAACCATCGTTCTCCATACCAAAGAGGCTTTACTCGCTTGGCTTGTTTGATTGCAGCGCACGTTTCACATTCATGGATAACCTGTGCAATAGCGTCCATGGTCAAGTCCACCCCTCGATCACGAGCCCATCTATATGTTGCATCTCTTCCTTGATGGCCTGACGCGTCATGGGCCCACCGAGCTGTAAATAATTCACCCTTATGTTGCCAGTCCAAATCCACCTGGGCCACTTCAATCTTAGCAGCCTGGTCCACCTGCTGGTTATTTTGATGTTCTTCAGTGGCCTGACTCTTGGGCAAGTGAGCATCTACATGACGTACTTTTACAGTCAGGTTCTCTACCCGGGCAGCAATATCTTGCCACAATGCGGCAGCCCAGATGGGTTTGCCTCTGCGCTGCCAGTTGTTCTGCTTCCACTGCTGCAACCACCCCCACAGGGCATTTGCCACCATCCATGAGTCAGTATAGAGATAAAGTACTGGCCATTTTTCTCGTTCAGCAATGTCCAAGGCCAGCTGGATGGCTTTCACCTCTGCAAACTGGCTCGATTCACCTTCTCCTTCAGCAGTTTCTGCAACGTGGCGTATAGGACTCCATACCGCAGCTTTCCATCTCCGATGTTTTCCCACAAGGCGACAGGACCCATCCGTGAATAGGGCATATTGCTTCTCATTATCTGGTAGTTTGTTATATGGTGGGACCTCTTCAGCACGCGTCACCTCCTCCTCTGGGGATATGCCAAAATCTTTGCCTTCTGGCCAGTTCGTGATCACCTCCAAGATTCCTGGGCGACTGGGGTTTCCTATTCGGGCCCGTTGTGTGATCAGTGCGACCCACTTACTCCACGTAGCATCAGTTGCATGATGTGTAGAGGGGACGCTCCCTTTGAACATCCAGCCCAGCACCGGCAGTCGGGGTGCCAGGAGGAGCTGTGCTTCCGTACCAACCACTTCCGAAGCAGCTCGAATCCCTTCATATGCTGCCAATATCTCCTTCTCAGTTGGAGTGTAGTGGGCCTCGGATCCTCTGTATCCCCGACTCCAGAACCCTAAGGGTCGACCTCGAGTCTCCCCTGGTGCTTTCTGCCAGAGGCTCCAGGTAGAGCCATTCTCCCCAGCTGCGGTGTAGAGCACATTCTTCACATCTTGTCCTGCCCGGACTGGCCCAAGGGCTACTGCCTGAACTATCTCCTGTTTAATTTGTTCAAATGCTTGTTGTTGCTCAGGGCCCCATTTGAAGTCGTTCTTCTTCCTGGTCACGTGATAGAGAGGGCTTACGATCTGACTGTAATTTGGAATATGCATTCTCCAAAAACCCACAACGCCTAAGAAAGCTTGCGTTTCCTTTTTGCTAGTTGGTGGAGACATGGCTGTTATTTTATTGATCACATCTGTTGGGATCTGACGACATCCATCTTGTCATTTTATTCCTAAAAACTGGATCTCCTGTGCAGGTCCATTGACCTTACTTCGTTTTATTGCAAAACCGGCCTTCAGAAGGATTTGGACTATTCTCTCCCCTTTCTCAAAAACTTCCTCTGCTGTGTTGCCCCATACGATGATGTCATCAATGTATTGCAGGTGTTCCGGAGCCTCACCCTGTTCCAGTGCGGTGCGGATCAGTCCATGGCAAATGGTAGGGCTGTGTTTCCACCCCTGGGGCAGTCGGTTCCAGGTGTACGGACGCCCCTCCAAGTGAAAGCAAACTGTGGCCTGCACTCTGCCGCCAAAGGGATGGAGAAGAATGCATTAGTGATATCAATTGTGGCGTACCACTTGGCTGCCTTTGACTCCAGTTCGTATTGAAGTTCCAGCATGTCCGGCACGGCAGCACTCAGTGGCGGCGTTACTTCGTTCAGGCCACGGTAGTCTACTGTTAGTCTCCACTCTCCATTGGACTTTCGCACTGGCCATATGGGACTGTTGAAGGGTGAGCGAGTTTTACTGATCACTTCTTGGCTCTCCAGTCGATGAATCAGCTCATGGATGGGGATCAGGGAGTCTCGGTTGGTGCGGTATTGCCGCCGGTGCACTGTTGTGGTAGCAGTTGGTACATGGAGTGATCCACACTGCACTGGAACAGGGTGAGGCTCCAGAACACCTGCAGTACATTGATGACATTATTGTATGGGGCAACACAGCAGAGGAAGTTTTAGAGAAAGGGGAGAGAATAGTCCAACTCCTTCTGAAGGCCGGTTTTGCCATAAAACAAAGTAAGGTCAAGGGACCTGCACAGGAGATCCAGTTTTTAGGAATAAAATGGCAAGATGGATGTTGTCAGATCCCAATGGATGTGATCAACAAAATAACAGCCGTGACCCCACCAACTGCAAAAAGGAAACACAAGTTTTTTTAGGCGTTGTGGGTTTTTGGAGAATGCATATTCCAAATTACAGTCAGATCGTAAGCCCTCTCTATCACGTGACCAGGAAGAAGAACGACTTCAAATGGGGCCCTGAGCAACAACAAGCATTTGAACAAATTAAACAGGAGATAGTTCATGCAGTAGCCCTTGGGCCAGTCCAGGCAGGACAAGATGTGAAGAATGTGCTCTACACCGCAGCCGGGGAGAATGGCCCTACCTGGAGCCTCTGGCAGAAAGCACCAGGGGAGACTCGAGGTCGACCCTTAGGGTTCTGGAGTCGGGGATACAGAGGATCCGAGGCCCGCTACACTCCAACTGAGAAGGAGATATTGGCAGCATATGAAGGGGTTTGAGCTGCTTTGGAAGTGGTTGGTACTGAAGCACAGCTCCTCCTGGCACCCCGACTGCCGGTGCTGGGCTGGATGTTCAAAGGGTGGGTCCCCTCTACACATCATGCAACCGATGCTACGTGGAGTTAGTGGGTCGCACTGATCACACAACGGGCCCGAATAGGAAACCCCAGTCGCCCAGGAATCTTGGAAGTGATCACGAACTGGCCACAAAGCAAAGATTTTCGCATACCCCCAGAGGAGGAGGTGATGCGTGCTGAAGAGGCCCCACTGTATAACAAACTGCCAGAAAATGAGAAGCAATATGCCCTGTTCACTGATGGGTCCTGTCGCCTTGTGGGAAAGCATCGGAGGTGGAAATTTGCTGTATGGAGTCCTATATGCCACGTTGCAGAAACTGCTGAAGGAGAAGGTGAGTCGAGCCAGTTTGCTGAGGTGAAAGCCATCCAGCTGGCCTTGGACATTGCTGAACGAGAAAAATGGCCAGTACTTTATCTCTATACTGACTCATGGATGGTGGCAAATGCCCTGTGGGGGTGGTTGCAGCAGTGGAAGCAGAACAACTGGCAGCGCAGAGGTAAACCCATCTGGGCTGCCGCATTGTGGCAAGATATTGCTGCCCGGGTAGAGAACCTGACTGTAAAAGTACGTCACGTAGATGCCCACGTACCCAAGAGTCGGGTCACTGAAGAACACCAAAACAACCAGCAGGTGGACCAGGCTGGTAAGACTGAAGTTGCTCAGGTGGACCTGGACTGGCAACATAAGGGTGAATTATTTATAGCTCTGTGGGCCCATGACACCTCAGGCCATCAAGGGAGAGATGCAACATAGAGATGGGCTCATGATCGAGGGGTGGACTTGACCATGGACGCTATTGCCCAGGTTATCCATGAATGTGAAACATGCGTTGCAATGAAGCAAGCCAAGTGAATAAAGTCTCTTTCGTATGGAGGATGATGTTTGAAATATAAATATGGGGAGGCCTGGCACATTGATGGCCCATAGACTAAGGGAATTATACCTCTGTGTGTGTATATATATATATAGACAAGAAAGGTGGTGGTGATTGATTGGAATGTATTAGGAAATGTGAGACCTAGGCATGACATAAATGGTGTAGAATAAGGGGTGGATACTGTCCTGGTTTCGGCTGGGATAGAGATAAATTTCTTCCTAGTGCTGTGTTGTGGATTTAGTATGAGAAGAATATTGATAACACACTGATGTTTTCAGTTGTTGCTAGGTACCCTCCTAGTCAAGGACATTCAGCTTCCATGCTCTGCCAAGCACACGAGAGGCTGGGAGGGAGCATAGCTGGGACAGCTGGCCCAGCTGGCCAATGGGGTTTTCCATACCATATGGCGTCATGCTCAGTATATGAGTCGTAGGCGTGTTCCAGGAAGTAGCGATCGCTACTTGGTTATCGGTCAGCGTGGGTGGTGAGCAATTGCATTGTGCATCACTCATTTTGTATATTCTATTATTATTATTATTATTATTATTATTATCCCTTCCTTTCCTGTTCTATTAAACTGTCTTTATCTCAACCCACACGTTTTTCTCACTCTTACCCTTCCGATACTCTCCCTGTCCCACTGAGGCGTGGGGGGATTGAGCGAGCAGCTGTGTGGTGTTTGGCTGCCTGCTGGGTTATACCATAACAACTGTATAATTAGTTAGCAACTTGTTTATTAATTAAATTGTGTTTTGATTAACCCATCTTTGATTAACAGTAATGCTCCAGATTCAATGCTTCTTCACTGTTTTGCTATCTTGGAGTGAAAAAGATTAAAACAATATTCAAATATTGTATTTAAAAATAAAAGTGCTATAATTGCAAAATGAAGTGCAATTAGAATATTAAAATCCTATTTATAAAATAGAAATTAAATTTGTGGTGTGTGTGCCAAAAAGAAACTCCTTTAGATAAGTTACTGTGAGGAAACTCTTGATCTTTTTTTGCCTTCCATTAAAAGTCAGTACTTTCCTTAAAACTAATCCAACTTTTTTGAGAATTAGATGCTTAGATCTGTTTTAAGTAATGCTTCTTTTTCTTTCAGGCATGAAAAATACATATATTATGCTCCGTAAAATAGGACTGCTGTAAACAGAGTTGGTGCTAGGTGTTTAAAAACACGCCTGTGTAATGCATGATGATGGTTCCATAAGTTATTCTTTAAATATGTAGTGTGGTAATATATGTCAAAACAGAGTGTGTCTGTATGTGTGTTATGCTATGTAACTCAGAAAAGAGAGATAACTTAAGCCTTTTTTTTTCACCTCCCAATAAAACCTAGCTCTTAAAAATTTCAACCACATCTTTCTAAGGTAACATTTACCTCCTCACATCTTTAGCATCTATCAGACATGACATGGGACATATTCATTGACCCTAAAAATTTTCATCAGTCTCATGCACTGGAAGGGGGCAGCTCCAGCCAGACAAGAGGCGCATTTCAATTTTAACAGCTGTAATTAAAAGGTTAATTCACTGAGTCAGGATTAACAAGGAAAGTACAACTGATAGGCAAGCAGCTGCCTTTATAATACAGGATTAGAACAATGCAATTACAATAAGAATTAAAAAAAAATCAACTTCCTGAAAAGGTTCTGTAATGAATGAACTGCATTTCTCTGTTCTTAATTGTGGTACTTAAACATTAAGACCCTGTGCAGCATTGTTAGGTTTTTTTTGTTGTTGTAATAACACTTGATCAAGTGTGTCTAATAAGATAGTATGCCAACTACAATGACAGCAACTGTTTTATTTTTAAATTTAATACTGTGCTGTACTGAAAACCTTAAGGTTGACTTTTATATTATAGCTATATATGCTAGCCACATAGATGACTGCTTCAAACTTTGTGATTAAAGATTTATTTCTGTTTACTCTTTTGCAGTTGCTTATTGCTTATTTTAGCCAATTTCTTTAAACAACCTTAAAATTATATTGTATTTTTAGAAAACACTGGCTTAAAAGTTTCCCTTTACATTATCCCCACTCATTGTATGTGATTTTCTTAACATCTGAAAAATGTTAGTTTTCTAAATCAATATATGATACCAGATACATTCTGACTTTAACATCCTATTTGTAACTATATGTGTGCTGCAGTTACATTAGTTGGTATAATTAATGCTTTCACACTGTCCCATGTTGTGCAGTGCCAAGGACATGGGTAGTACACGTATAAATGTAACAATAAATTGCAAAGTAAAGTTCTGATCACCTATTCTTAGGAGTTTGCTATAAAATTTCTGACTTGTAAGTAAACATATCAAGTAGAAACAGCTTTGTAAAGAAGGAAACCAAATAACATTCTAAATCTAAGCATTAAACTACTGTCATTTTTTAACTTTGAAGTAGCCTATAATTGTGGCAAAAAGAGTCTTCAAAATTATCTCTCTATGCAAATAAATAGTCTGGAATTTCTCTGACACTCCTGTTCTCAATTACTAGTTTTAAAGTCCATTCACTTCTCTATTTTCTTTTAACTTCAAAGATCCAACTTCTGTAATAATCTATCAAAAAATCTAAACATTTCTATGTTTACTGTGTATCTAAAATTTTGGAAGTATATGCAACCATATGTGCTTGAATTTTCAAAAGATAATATTTCACAAATGCAATCAGGAGACTACTCTGAAAACTGAGGTTCCATGAAAGAACTATGCATTTTTATCAATCGCTTTAGAATTGTGCTGAAATATCATCTGGATGCTGGAATACAGGTGGAATATTTGTAAGTTATGTAGCTTATGTTATACAAAGCTGTACCTTTTTGATCATAAATGGTAATTTTAACATGGGTTTGCTTTATAAAACTTATTTATGTGTTTTATCTAATAACAGTTGAGGAATGTTTTATGTCTATACTGCAGGTAAAAAGTATATAGTATAAAACTGGTATTTAGATTATTCTGGGTATTGTTTGGCTAAAAAGCTGGGCCAGCATGCATTTCTAACAATATTTTGACATTAAAAGCTTCAAAAAAGCTCTTTTTGGTGTGGGCAGTTTATAACTTTTCATTTATAATTAGCTCATAGAGAACCAAGAGATGTTTCAGGGAAATTGAACTGTCAGTGGGTAGAAACAAGCATTTGACCTCATCACATTGAGTGGGGCCCATCATAATTTGCTCATTTGGTGCCCATCAACCCAGCCTCATCTCTCATATGGCACCTCACTGACCTTCCCTCTCCAATTCCACTCAGTTCAGCTTTAATTATGACTCCGCAGACCCGAAGAAATATTGCAGCTTGCTCTCAAAAACCCTGAACTGCCACTCACCAAAAGATTGGGTTTTAACAGGTAATAAATGCCCGAAGGAAATGGCGCCGTGTCCCACACATAGTAAAGCAGCTTTTTTTTTTTTTGAGATTTTCCTGCCTCTCAATTGTCACTTTCCCAGTGAAATTTTTATTTCATACAGAGAGTAGTAGACCAGCTCCAGTACCATAGGAATGGTTTGGGGTTGGTATTTTTAATTATCTTTTTGAGCCTAAAAGAAAGTTTTACTTGTTCTCCTAACCCAGAATTGTATTAAAGTAGCCAGATATTATTTAAAAACTGAAAATAATAACTACAAAAAAAGTGGGTTTTTGTTTTTCAGTGATTGTTGCTGAAAAGCTCTGAAACTTAGTCTGAAACCTGGAAACTGGTTTTCTTCTGTGATAAGGAAATTAACTGAGGTTCTCTTATCGCTGTTGGCAAATTTTGCTGAAATGGTGATCATAATGTGAACGATTTAACTGTGTGACACCTGCAGAGTAGCTGTGGTTTGCCAACTTGCTGGCAAATATTATTTAATAGTTTTGCCAAGTAAACTGTTAGAAAGCACAAGATGTGGGAAGAAAATACAAATTGCTACTAATTTTAAATGTGTACTTCCATCTTAAAAAAAAAAGTTCCCATAAATTTCTGAGCAAATAAAACTATTCAAAACTACAGTACTGGAGAGTGTATCCTTGTGGTGAATGTTAAACTGTCAGCAGGATTTTCAGGTCATTTGACAAAAAGGATACAGGTACAGTAGCTAGCAGTGAAGGTGACTGCTAGTTTCATCAATCACTTTGCCTTTCTTTAAGTTGATACATAATGGACCCCTTCAATCAGCTTCCTTATTCTTTGTCACTTGTTTAGGAAGAAGAAAAAAGAGGGTGGAAGGGCTGGACTTTAAAGTCAAGGTTATAAAAAGAATTGTTACTTATTTACACAGAGTAAGGAGGATAAGTCAGTGTGAAAGGGGCTCTTCATAAAATGTCAATGGGTGATAATATGCAGTTTGAAGCTTCGTACAGACCTTGAATAGTGACAGTAGTTGTCAAAACAGTGATTCTAAACAAGAATTTAAAAGTAAGACATTGTTTAGTGACAGAGACATGACATGTGCCAGAAAATGTGCTAATCAGTGTTCACTTTATTTTCAGAGGGTCACAGTAAATGATGATCCTATGACAAAGTTTGTTTAACCACAAAAGCAGAATTGTAATGGAAATAGAATGTGAATTTATACAGCACCTAGAAGGCTGTTGATATCATTTTCTTGTGTAACATATATTAACTATACATAACAGTCAGTTCAACTTCATTACAACTGTATACCTAATACATATTTTTTTATTTAGGGTGCAGCAAGAATCTTTTTTTCTGAAACCTATCCATGCGATAGCTGTTTAACAAGTTATAATATTTCATATTTGTTTTTCCAGTATTATGTATAAAATTGATAAAGTAGAAAACTGAGTTTCCTGATGCATTTTTGCATTTGTCATCTGCAGCACAGCATTGTGAGACTATGGTGAGTGTTTTGAGGACTATACATCAGAGTAGGAAGAAAAATTTTGAGCTCTTAGCTGGAAATTAATAAAAATACAACTTTTCATATTCTCTACATTCAAAGATTTATGCTATTGTAGCATATATTTTTAAGAAGCTTCCTTCCTTCTGCTACATCTCCTACAGGTTGTGCACGGGGTTTTCTTGTATGACTGATTTTAGTTTTGGGTTTTTGTACTGAGGAATGATACTCAAAAACTATAGAGGTCTCAATTTTAAATTTTGTTGTTCCATATCTTTATCAGCATGTTCATTGGCATATGCTGCTAAAGCAGTATACCAAATGAAGAAAGAAATTTTTTTATTTCTTCACTCAGAACTTAGAATTTATAGAGACTCTGCTGAAAACTCCTTATTGAAGCTCCCCTTCTCTCTGAGAGGGAGCAGCTTATGGATTTCAATAAGCAGTGATGGTGAGTTCTCAAAGCTCTTCTAAGTATATGAATCACTGCTTGTGTCTACAGCTAATTATTTCATATATAAGGATGATATGATGGGTGTAAGTTGCTTTTGTTCACCTTTTTACTTGTTTGGTGTGTGCTTAACTGAAGCTTGGATTGCACAAAAAGCAGAATTTTAAGGCGATATAAAGGAAAGCTTAAGATTTCACCGGAGGATACTTTGCTGATCAGGATCAAAGTTTGCCCTATAACTTATTATATGCAGTTCCACATATATCTAACCATCCTGAGGGTCTGTAAGCCTTGAAATTAAATAATTGTTAAATATAGATGAAAATACGAGTAGATGCTTCATAATAACATAATGTCTTGATTTCTGAAACTTTGTTAGTGATGTTTTTTTAGCTTGGCATATTTGAAAAAGTAAATAACCAAGTCGTGGTCGATGCATCTAAGACAATATCTTGTTACTTTTACTTGAAGAGTCATCATCACATGGAATGAAACACCTGATATTCAAATTATAATTCTGAGATTTTGTCCCAAAATGTTGAGAGTAACATAAAACTTGTTTGGGAAACTAAAGATTTTGTCATTGAAAGGAAGAGCTATGCATGGGGTTTACTCAACTTGTTTAGAGGTGTTACTGCTGTTAAGGCATATCATTCCTGCCATGGACCAGTAGTATGTTGTCACATGACTTTTAGGCTAGCAGTACAAAATAAGTGAAAGGCAAGGACATTACAGTTGTTAATGTAAGGTGACTTGGAGTCTTTTAAATTATGTCAATACATAGGTATTTTAACGTACTCTAAAAGTTCTTGCTAACAACTGCAGGAAGGTGGGATACCCCCTATTGCCCCCCTCCAAACCCGTGTTAAGGTTGTTTTTTTAAAAGGTTGGTAAGTGATGTGCCACTGTTTTCTAACACCAGCATCATTTAGAAATGTTTTCAGTCCTCTTATGCCATAGACTCTAGAGGATATCGGAGGAACAGATGACTCTTTAAAAGGTCGTTGAACGATGCTGTGATTAAATATAGTAACATCAGAGAGATGGGTTTTAAAAAGCTCACTTCAGTGACAGACTTTAACCTTATTTTTGCATGCTTTTCTCCTAATGACTTGGTGGTGTACAGTGTCTTGACATATTAAGACTAAAAAAAAGCAGTTCTAGAATCTTACTGAATTAGTTTTGGTTGGTGTGCAGTTGAAAGTTTTCATTTTAAACTTTTGTTCACTTGGATTAGGAAACGTTTCCGTCTTTATATGGCTGCATACAGTGTCGCTTGGTGTTTCTAGTCTCTAGCATCTGTGTTCTTGATTTAAAGGTGCCAGAAGAATTGGGGAAAGTTACATTTGTAAGAGCTGTAAAACAGGTCTTTTAATTGTAGAGTGGAGTTTAGGAATTCATGGCTGTAAAAGAAGGTTTGTGTAAAAATTTTTACTGTTATATTAATTTGGAATGTTTTCATGAAAAATGTACAAAAATCATTCTACTGTTTCTGCTGAAGGAGCTTTTTAACACCAGCAGCATTAGAACATATGCTTACTGCATAAATAATAAATTTCAACTATTATTAAATGCATTTGTGTATTAAAAGTTGCTTTAAAATGGAATAAGTTTTAATAAGTGATCATTGTCACAGTCTTCCTGCTGCTACATTTGTGCTCCGTTGACTAACAATCTTTGGAGGATTTAGACGATAGTAGCAGAAATTCTTTATATTAGTTAGTACCGAGGTAATTTCAAAAGTAGATGAGAAAAAATTGCTTACCTAATTTGCCTTCAGTAGTCAACTGAGGGACCTAGTACAGCTGCAGCTACTATGTAAAGCAGCATGCTTAAATTCAAGATCTGTGTCTGGACAGTAGAGCCTTTATTAAAGATATCTATATGGTGAGGTTTTTTGTTTGTGGTATGCTGTGTATGTTGTTGGTTACATTACTCAGAGCTGTGTGTGGGTGGGATTGAGTGGCATTTCTTCTTAATGAGTGTGAAAAGAAGTGTCCTCGTGGAGGCTGAATAAGTCATTTGATGCCACGAATTTTGTTTCCAAGTAAAAAAAAAAAAAAAGTGTGCTTTTGAATTTAAACAAAGAAACTGAAGGTAACTGATTATAAATAAATCTCAGTGTCTCTTAACAGACTACAAACTGTATCAGATTTTTTTTTCCTTTTTAAGGCCAAAAAGAGAAGCTTAAGGAAAACAAAACACGGAAAAGCTGTATTTTAGCAATTGTCTCAGTTAGGTCAACTGTAATTTTCGCAAACTAAGGAATATGGATTTTTTTCAGGTTAAAACATTATGTGTAAAATGAAATGCAACTTGGGAAATATTGGCACATCAATATCATGTATAAGAGGTGCATTCCAATACATGCAGAGATTCTACACCCACATTGAGGAAATGCTAATATAGATGTCTGTGCATTGAGTTCAGTGTTGATTTTGGATTTTTGTCCTTGCAGGTGGGTGACTGTGCATTAAGGTTATCCCAATAGAAGCCAAAATAACATTTTGCATTCTTCTTCAAAAAAAATATAGTGGCCAAGATTTGAATATAGTCATATTAAGCCAGCAAAGATGTAATTTACATTTTAGCATTCATAAATATCTGTGCTAGATTTCAAATATAGTGTATTATAGGTTGAGTTCACTTTGGCTGTGTAATAAGTGTTTCAACTTATATTATACACTTATCCTGACAGAAGAGGTCCTTTTCTGGGGAAAAGTTTGAAATAGGTGCTTCTGTTGGAAGAAACCAATATGCAGGAGTTGTTATTAATATAATCCTAACTGTAAAATTATACATTATAGCCAGTAGGGTTCAGTATGTTTTCACTTTAAAGGTCTTGTTGCTAAAGAGTACTGGCTGTTTGCCAAAATCAAAATAATATATTAGAAACCATTCGTGGGCACTTCTTTGAAGTCATTTAGACTCAATGCCAATATCTATATTAATCCCTTTCCGCAGTGTCCACTGCTTCAAATTCATAATTAGGACACAAGGTGAGGCTGCCAACTTATTCTGATTTTCTAACTCTTAAACTACTTCAGGTAATCCTCAGACTTTCCAGTTAGGTGGTCAGTGAAAGGGTCAAATCACTAAATTTAAGTAAATTACTTGTTCATATATTGGGAGAATGCCTTTTCCTTGAAACACCTAATGACTGTTGCAAAGGAGTTTAAAATACCAGATTGCCTGATAAGTCACTGTCCTGGTTTCGGCTGGGATGGATTTGATTTTCTTCCTATTAACTGGTATAGTGCTGTGTTTTGAATTTAGTATGAGAATAATGTTGATAACATACTGATGTTTTAGTTGTTGCTAAGTAGTGTTTACGCTAGTCAGGGACTTCTCAGCTTCCCATGCTCTGCCGGGTGTGCGGGGGGCTGGGAGGGAGCGTGGCCGGGACGGCTGGCCCAGCTGGCCAATGGGGTATTCCATACCATATGATGTCATGCTCAGCATATAAGGCTGGGCGAAGAAGAAGAAAGGGGGGACGTTCGGAGTGATGGCGTTTGTCTTCCCAAGTAACCGTTACACGTGATGGAGCCCTGCTTTCCTGGAGGTGGCTGAACACCTGCCTGCCGATGGGAAGTAGTGAATGAATTCCTTGTTTAGCTTTGCTTGCGTGCGCGGCTTTTGCTTTACCTCTTAAACTGTCTTTATCTCAATCCATGAGTTTTCTCACTTTTACTCTTCTGATTCTCTCCCCCATCCCACTGTGGGGGAGTGAGTGAGTGGCTGTGTGGTGCTTAGTTGCTGGCTGGGGTTAAACCACGACAGTCACACACATGCATCAGACGCCAGACTGTTTGCTTTTTGCTTGAGTCATTTCAGTAGAAGCATACATAGGACAAAATGATAGTAAATCTTGAAGTTTCCCATGCACAGATATGAATTTCACGTTTTGATTTGGTCGCCCTTATTTTAGAAGTTGAAATGTAGTTTGGGATACAGTTTAAGCCCTTGAGCGTAGGAATTTTCTGTAAATGCAGTTAAAAGAAAGTTCTCCCTTAGTATCTGTTTAAGCCCTTTTCACATTCCAGTGGTGATCCCAGAGTACCCTACAGGGAAGAATGTGCATTTCTGAATTTATACCAAGGTTTGTGACCCATAATTATGACACTGAGTTCAGCCCTTTCCTTCATGTTTGTGTAATAATCCTGACTTAATCATGAGAATATTCCCATTTTGTTGCTACTGAAATTCTTTCTTTCTTGTGGGGCTTTTTAAAAGATTTCACTAATATTTTCATTGGGGGGGTTGTATTAACTTGAACTTAATTATTAAGGACTTAATGAGCTGGCAAAATCAAGCATGTTCATGTGCAGAGGTGTTGTGGTTTAACCTGGCAGGCAGCCAAATACCACGCAGCCGCTCACTCACTCCCCCCACCCCCAGCGGGACAGGGAGAGAATCGGAAGGGTAAGAGTGAGAAAAACTCGTGGGTTGAGATAAAGACAGTTGAATAGAACAGAAAAAGGGAAAATAATAATGATGATAGAATATACAAAATGAGTGATGCACAATGCAATTGCTCACCACCCACGCTGACCGATAACCAAGTAGCAATCGGTACTTCCTGGATCACGCCTACCATTCATATACTGAGCATGATGTCACATGGTATGGAATACCCCATTGGCCAGCTGGGCTGGCTGTCCTGATTATGTTCCCTCCCATCTCGTGTACCTAGCTCAGTCAGTAGGCATGGGAGCTGTCCTTGGACTAGGAGGGCACTTAGCAACAACTGAAAACATCAGTGTTATCAATATTCTCCTCATATTAAATCCAAAACACAGCACTAGGAAGAAATTTAACCCTATCCCAGCTGAAACCAGGACAAGAGGATTTGGTGGTTTGTAACTAGTCAGCTCTGTTGTGATAAAGAAAGCCAAAAGTACTGTCAGTGATCTTACACTTTTCCCTTTATGTGGTTGATGAGTGGGGGACTTTTAAGGCAAAATCCTAATATTGCCCACCTTGTTATTATATAAGAAGTAGTTTAAAAATATTTGCAGCTTCTTTTAGGGTGATGGATCATTTTTCAACATGTGCAGTTAGCATGGGGGCCAGTCTGACTCGTACCAATATAGTCTTCCCATATGATATCACTGTGGAGTCCCTACGCTGACTTTTAATTCGTGGTGGCTTTCAGTCAAAACAGGGTGGGAGGACAGTCTGTATTTTAATTTTTGTATTTCTGTCATTCTAAACAGCAAGTTTATTCTTAATAATCTTAACCCAAAAAAAGCAGACACGCTATGTCTTAAAATAACTATTAGTGACTAGTTTGTATCCTATAAATATAACTTGAGTTGATAATGTGGTCCATTACCAGCTAACTGCATGGAGTATTTTTCATTTTACACTCTTCAGTTACTTTTTAGTGAAGTGTTAAATATGAAGCTTTTCTCCTCTCTAAAATTGCACACTCTCTCTGTTATTAGGGAGATAACAGCTCTTATAAATGTTTCAGTAAGTGTTAAGTATACAGTTATGTGCACTCTCATTCCATGCTTATTTGCTTACTGTAATAAACTGATAAAATGTGTGGTTTCTCTGTGTATCTGCAGGCATCATGAGTCACTTAGATTTCCTTCAGAAATAATGTTGTGTCTGCAGAATTGATTGGCTATTTTCATAGACCATCCAAAGGTACATAAACAACTTCTATTATTTAAACATATGCTGTGTAAGATTTGTATGGGGTTATCTCCTGGTTACTAAATGATTCTTGTTCTATTAACTCTTTGGAGGATAGTTTTAACCCCAGAGTGATTGAACATATCTGCCCTATCGGTTTCTTTAAGTATTGCAATTGTATGCATTAAAAAATTTTAAATTAAAACAAAAAAATCTTTTTACCAGACTGATGCAACTGTTAAGTAAACTGCCTTACAGTCACACCAACCTTTGCCAGCTCACAACCCTCGCTAGCAAGTAGACAGCTTGAGAATTCTAATTTTCCAGAACTAAATTCCTTTGTTCAGGATATATACATTTTATTTATTTCTAGTACTACCATGTTAAATGCAACTGAAGATTAATGTTCTATGGGAAGGAAGATTGTTAAAACATAATGTCATTATTCTGGCTGTCCTTTACATGTCTATTGCTTTGTATAGTATGATACTGAAAATAAAAGTGAATGGGCTCACAAATGAAATTATGAACATGAGAAGTAAAATTGTAACGGGCATAGATTAAAATCTCTAAGTAAAAAACACAGGAAGGTTTCGATAAAATTTGAGTCAGTGTTACAATTTAAGTATAGTCAGAGATTTTTGCTCTATGTGTATGCATATGAATCTACATGTTGGACTTGTGTCACGAATGAGTGGTTTAGAGGCCGCTTAAAGAATCACCATCAAAGGTATTAGCAGAAAGTGATTTTAATAGAGATTTATAAAGGTGCGACCTAACAGAATTCGATGGCAAGGTTCTCTCTATTACTTATTACATGGATTAAACATATAAAGGAAAATCATCTAAGGGTTTATATTTCAGGGACAGTCTAGGTTTCATTCACAATTTAGCAACACTTAATTATCAACTAATCATTAACAAACTTTAGTAACGCCTAATCATTAACTAATTCAATATTTGCAAAGTCAGTTAGTAAATCTACTACAATCACAACTTAATTACATATTATGCTTACTATTAGTTCACACACAGAGAGAAACATATATATATATAAAAAAATATACAGAAGGTACCTGTTAAAAATTCCCCTCAATTTCAGTGAAGAAATATTCACGTCGAATGTCTAGGCATTCCCTCTCAACGGGCGAAGGGTTGAGCTTCGAAAGGGACTCACCGAGGACCCAGTGGTCCTCCGAATATCGTAGGCCTGAAAGATCGCAACCTCTGAGAGGCGTCCCACTCAGAGGGAGATGCTGAGCTGTCGTGGTTTACTGAACATGAGCCGGCAGTGTGCTCAGGTGGCCAAGAAGGCCAATAGCATCCTGGCCTGTATCAAAAATAGTGTGGCCAGCAGGACTAGGGAGGTGATCGTGCCCCTGTACTCGGCACTGGTGAGGCCGCACCTCGAATACTGTGTTCCGTTTTGGGCCCCTCACTACAAGAAGGACATTGAGGTGCTGGAGTGTGTCCAGAGGAGGGCAATGAAGCTGGTGAAGGGCCTGGAGCACAAGCCTTATGAGGAGCGGCTGAGGGAACTGGGGTTGTTTAGTCTGGAGAAGAGGAGGCTGAGGGGAGACCTCATCGCGCTCTACAACTACCTGAAAGGAGGTTGTAGCGAGGTGGGTGTCGGTCCCTTCTGCCAAGTAACTAGCGATAGGACGAGAGGAAATGGCCTCAAGTTGCGCCAAGGGAGGTTTAGATTGGACATCAGGAGAAATTTCTTTACTGAAAGAGTGGTCAAGCCTTGGAACAGGCTGCCCAGGGAAGTGGTGGAGTCACCATCCCTGGAAGTATTTAAAAGATGTGTAGATGAGGCCCTTAGGGACATGGTTTAGTGGACATGGTGTGTTGGGTTGATGGTTGGACACGATGATCTTAGAGGTCTTTTCCAACCTGTATGATTCTATGATTCTATGATTCTATGATTCTATGACACTTGGGTACGTGAGCATCTACGTGACGTACTTTTACAACCAGGTTCTCTACTCGGGCAGCAATATCTTGACACAATGCGGCAGCCCAGATGTGTTTACCTCTGCGCTACCAGTTGTTCTGCTTCCACTGCTGCAACCACCCCCACAGGGCATTTGCCACCATCCATGAGTCAGTATAGAGATAAAGTACTGGCCATTTTTCTCGTTCAGCAATGTCCAAGGCCAGCTGGATGGCTTTCACCTCTGCAAACTGGCTCGATTCACCTTCTCCTTCTGCAGTTTCTGCAACTTGTCGTATGGGACTCCATACAGCAGCTTTCCACCTCCGATGCTTTCCCACAAGGCGACAGGACCCATCAGTGAACAGGGCATATTGCTTCTCATTTTCTGGTAGTTTATTATACAGTGGGGCCTCTTCAGCACGCATCACCTCCTCCTCTGGGGATATGCCAAAATCTTTGCTTTGTGGCCAGTTCGTGATCACTTCCAAGATTGCTGGGTGACTGGGGTTTCCTATTCGGGCCCATTGTGTGATCAGTGCGACCCACTTACTCCACATAGCATCGGTTGCATGATGTGTAGAGGGGACCCTCCCCGTGAACATCCAGCCCAGCACCGGCAGTCGGGGTGCCAGGAGGAGCTGTGCTTCAGTACCAACCACTTCCGAAGCAGCTCAAACCCTTCATATGCTGCCAATATCTCCTTCTCAGTTGGAGTGTAGCGGGCCTCGGATCCTCTGTATCCCCGACTCCAGAACCCTAAGGGTCGACCTCGAGTCTCCCCTGGTGCTTTCTGCCAGAGGCTCCAGGTAGGACCATTCTCCCCAGCTGCAGTGTAGAGCACATTCTTCACATCTTGTCCTGCCCGGACTGGCCCAAGGGCTACTGCCTGAACTATCTCCCGTTTAATTTGTTCAAAGGCTTGTTGTTGCTCAGGGCCCCATTTTAAATCGTTCTTCTTCCTGTTCACTTGATAGAGGGGGCTTACGATCTGACTATAATCTCCAAAAGATGTAATCTCAGCTCATGGATAGGGATCAGGGAATCTCGGTTGCTGCGATATTGTCGCTGGTGCACTGTTGTGGTAGCAAATGGTAGCTGTTGTTCTTCAACCCTCAACAACCCCACAACAGAAGGGTCCTCCGAGAGACCAGGCAAGGTGGACAGCTGTTTAATTTCCTCCGTCTCCAGGGCAGCTATACCAAAAGCCCACCGGTACCCTTTTGGGTCCTTGAAATACCCTCTCCTGAGGTAGTCTATGCCAAGGATGCACGGAGCCTCTGGGCCAGTCACAATGGGGTGCTTCTGCCACTCATTCCCACTTAGGCTCACTTCGGCCTCCAATACAGTTAACTCTTGGGATCACCCTGTCACTCCAGAAATACAGATGGGTTCTGCCCCTCTATAGCTTGATGGCATCAGGGTACACTGTGCACCGGTGTCTACGAGAGCCTCATACTCCTGTGGGTCTGATGTGCCAGGCCATCGAATCCACACAGTCCAGTAAACCCGGTTGTCCCTTTCCTCCACCTGGCCGGAGGCAGGGCCCCTCTAGTTCTGGTCATAGTATCCATCTCTCACTTCTTGCAAACGTGAGTCAAGAATTTCTTCATTACAATCCAAAGTAAGATCAGCCCTTCTACTCTGTCTGGGGAACTGTTCACTGGAAACTGGACCGTCGTGAGACAGGGTTTTCCTGAAAACTGGAGCAGCATTTTTCCTGAGAGAACCCCCTTGTGTGATTGTTTTTACTTGCAACTCACGTACACGTGCCTCTAGGGTCAAGGTAGGTTTCCCATCCCACTGCCTCATGTCCTCTCCGTGGTCACGCAGGTAAAACCACAGGGTGCCCCGTGGTGTGTACTTTCTATATCCTCTCTCTTGAGCAGAGGAACGCTGACTCCTAATGGCTGAGATACTGGTCCATACAGGTGGAGAATAGGACCTATCGTCTTCAAGTTGCTGGACCTTCCGGGACAGTTTCTCCACAGCTGAGGCAAGGGAGGAGGAGACACTATATATATTCCCGGAGATTGCTAACTACAACATCAACCGTTGGTGCTTCTTCCTCTTTCCAGCACAGTACTGCCAACGAATTGGCATACGATGCTGGTGCGCTCCGTACCAATTTCCGCCACATGGGTCGCGTGCACTGGACTTCATCTGGATCTTTGGGTGTTCGGACATTGTCCAGGTCACTATAAACTACCTCCAGCACGCCTAGTTGTCTCAGGTACTGGATACCTCTCTCCATAGTGGTCCATTTGCCTGGGCGATATATAACATCTTCCTTGAAGGGATACCTTTCCTTCACGCCTGACAGCAGTCGCCTCCAGAGGCTGAGGACCTGTGTCCCTTTTCCAATTGCTTTGTCAATGCCCCCTTCCCTAGCAAGGGATCCCAGCTGTTTGGCTGCTTTCCCCTCTAATTCCAGGCTACTGGCCCCATTATCCCAGCATCGGAGCAGCCAGGTAACAATATGCTCGCCTGGACGACGGCTGAAATCTTTCCGCATATCTCGCAGCTCACCCAGGGATAGGGATTGGGTGGTTTCCGTCTCGTTTATGAGTTCTTCCTCTTCCTCCTCCTCTCCTCTTTCATCATCCCTTTCTAAACGACCTGATCTCCGCTTCCAAGATTTCCTCTTCTGTACAGGGGCGACTGGTACCAGCAAGGGTTGGTCCTCTGGTTCAGCTGTAGTGCCTGTCGCAGGGGTTGGAGAAGCTACGGTGACTGTTGCCGGGGTTTGAGTAGCCACAGGGGTTGTCGTGGGGGTTGAAGTAGCCGCAGTACCTGTCGTGGGGTTTTGAGTAGCTACCGTGTCTGTTGCCGGGGTTGATCTCCCGCTGCCCACCACCCCTGAGTCTCGCCGCTCTGCCCGCCCAGACGAGGCAACGCCGTTTGCCCTCCCTCTTTTCTTGTTCCTGAGGGTTGATCTCTGGACAGTATTCCTGAATAGTTGTTTAACCCTAAACAAGGCCTGAACCACATTCAGGAGACATAGCAATATGAACATGCTTGTTTGAACATCCGAAGGATATTCAAAATTCTCAGGGAATATTGTGGACATCTTCGTGAAGAGGAGAGAAGAAAAAGGAGTTTCTGACGATATGGAAGGGAAGATGAACAAGTGGGAGAAAGTGTCCCATCCTGTCTCCCCCTTAAATTCATTCTCTGAGGAGAAAAAAGTGCAATTACCAATAATTTCTAAGAGGTGGTTCCCGAGGTACAGAAATGACGGCAGTGGTGAGTACAGATACCAGATTAGACTTATGACCAATGATTGTATCACCTCATAAACCAGCAGCAAAATCATAATCTTGGCCCAGTTCCGACTGATGATAAACAACACAAAAGGGAACATATACTGCAAGCAAGGTATTACATGACCCAACATTGAGAGCCATCCCCACAACTTTGACAGCCAATACATCAACATTGTGAGCAATCAATATAATGAATGCTTATAACAATTTTTCCTTAACACACTTTGGTCAGATCTATCGTTATCTCAACCCTTCGAGCCCCACGTTGGATGCCAAAAAAGGACTGTCGTGGTTTAATCTGGCAGGCAGCCAAATACCATGCAGCCACTCACTCACTCCCCCCGCCCCCCAGTGGGACGGGGAGAGAATCGGAAGGGTAAGAGTGAGAAAAAACTCGTGGGTTGAGATAAAGACAGTTTAATAGAACAGAAAAGGGAAAATAATGATAATAAATAATGATAGAATATACAAAATGAGTGATGCACAATGCAATTGCTCACCACCCGCGCTGACCGATAACCAAGTAGCGATCGCTACTTCCTGGATCACGCCTACCGTTCATATACTGAGCATGACGTCACATGGTATGGAATACCCCGTTAGCCAGCTGGGCTGGCTGTCCTGATTATGTTCCCTCCCATCTCGTGTACCTAGCTCAGTCAGTAGGCATGGGAGCTGTCCTTGGACTAGTGGGGCACTTCGCAACAACTGAAAACATCAGTGTGTTATCAACATTCTTCTCATACTAAATCCAAAACACAGCACTAGGAAGAAATTTAACCCTCTCCCAGCCGAAACCAGGACATGAGCGCAGCCCACTGCAGTCCAGGAGAGCTCAAAGGGCCTCACTTAGGACCACCGTTTATAGGTTCGCAAGATGGTTGGCTTTAGTCATCCGTAAATTTCCATCCTGGCCACAGTCCCAGGTTGTAATTACTAAAAAATTCTCAAGGTTTCAGTGTTGTTCTACTGGACACCTGGGCCAGGCAGTAGGAGTATGTTCCCAGCCTCAGATATGCAGAGTTTCCGATACAGTCAAGGAGTGCTCAACTGCCAGACTTCAATACAGCAAGGCCGAGGTTTCATGGAAATTTCTGAGATCAACAAGCGGCCCAGATCAACAAGTGGCCCAGGGAAGAAAGGCGGGGTATGAATGTACCACCACAATCCACCCCGTGACTAAAGTCAATCCATCTTGATCACAGAGTGGCGGTGTGGTCGCCTCTTGCCTCTGTGCCTATAAACAGATCAATGCCATATTCCAATTGTAATTTGATGGAAATTTTTGCTTGGTATACTTAATTATTAATATACTTAACTATTAAGGTTTTATTAAGTACAATTAAGCAATGTTATATATGCGAGGAGGTTTTGGTATTAGTGCCATTTTTTTAGTTATTTTCCACACTTTAACACATAAAATAATGTTCAACAATAAGCACAGCACAACAGAAATTAGTAAAATTGTCATGGGATGTAAAACCCAGTTCATAGTTCCTGTTGCTGTTGGTGACCATCCAAATAAAACATCCCACCAGTGATGTTCTCCATCCTTCTTCACCTTTTCTAGGACATGATGTATCTTCTCTGCATCATGATGGACCGTAATCAGAGTTCTTTGTCCGTTGTTTCAAATCTGGTTTAGTTATTGACTCAGGTCATCATGATGTAACAGTTTTCCCACCAATGTAAGATTAATTCCAATGGGGGTAGGTAGTAGATCTTGACAAGATGCATAGCCTGATTGTAGCAACTGATGGGTTGTAACAGGAGCTGAATAGTTTAAGTCGCATCCCATAATCTTAGTAAAATTACAAACACAGATATTTGAGTGGTTAGATGTTTCCACAATTATGTTATCTGTAAATATAGAATCACAAAGAGTTCTCATGCAAACACATCCATTTCCAACATATATAAGTACAGTTTCAGGGGTTTCATCAGGATGTATTTCAAAATGACAAGCATTTTGTCCAGTGTCAAGACAAATGTCTTGGGCCTTAATTGTATTGCTTTCACAAATAAACCCCTGTTGTTCTCACACAACATATGCATCAACATCAATAGTTTGCCATTTATTCCCATTTTGTTGGGCCCATACTCTATGTTCTAACGGGTAGAGTACCGTTCTATTGTGATTTAATCCCAGCGCAATGATTGGGTATATGATATATACTGAAGCATTGCGTATTGTCAAAACAAAAGCTGTGACTTTGCTGTCAGTGGAGTCGTAAGTAAAATTGACTAGACGCCACCAAGATTGAAATTCTTTTTCAAATTTAGTTGCATTATCCCAAACTACCTTTCGGATTTCAGTGGGCAAGGTGCCCTCATCACCTTCCCTTATAATTGCTGCCACGGTAGATGGTATCCATAATTGAGCCTGGATGCAGCTAAGAGCTAGAGAAATATTATTTTGAATTATGCCAAATGCGTTTGTGATTAGTTGGTGGTCCTTTTCATGAATTCTTTCCCATGTAGGCAATATATTAGCCAAAAGCCATTGACTATTTCCTAATGCTGTCAAAGAAGATCGTAATGGGTGTTCTAATTTATGTAAATCACTTGTTGCCGAATTTATCTTGTTTGCTAAAACTTCAGCATCCATGCTGTTCAATATTCCTAGTCCCATTCCCAGGATGCCAGTCACATCTCTCCTTGATCGTTTTGGAGAGGTGAGGGTTCGCCCATGCACCCACGCTAACCATCCTGTAAAAGACGTATTCAGGAATGGTGAGCAAGCAGGTTTAATTGTAGAGATATCAACTTGCATTGATAGCTCCACTCGTTTGAGAGACCACGATGGATTCAATAGCACTTGCTGTTGTCCTATGTTCTTGATTTTATAGGGACCAATGTTATAAATGTGAGGAGACAGTTTGATAGGAGGCTGAGTCGGTGAATATGGTTGTGCGGTATCAATCCTGAATTGAAAACCTAAGCTGGATTGAGAGTTGGGGTCTGTCCAAAGACACATTACGAGTGCTGAATAGGATATAGTAAAAGTATACCAGCATTCATGTTTAAAAGGACAGGTATGTATGTTGTCTTTTCCTTCAACGTTGTTTACAACAATGTGTAAGGTTGCTGTCATACATTTAGTATGATTTTCAATTCGGCATCCTATCGAAATGGTGTCTCCTTTGGTTCCCTTTAAGGATGGAATTTGTTGATTTTCATTTTCGTCTTTAATAATCCATTCCTGCCTATGAAAGGTGATGTTATTGTGTAATGCTGTTGCAGATAAATTTAGATCAGGTGTAGGTATGTTAAAAAGTATGTATGCATCAACCCACGGCCACCCCGTCGTACACAAATTCCAAATTTTGTGCTTGCTAATCATAAAATCAAACAATAGTTCTACACCACGATTGGCCCAGAAGCAAAATGTGAGTACAGGTTGCGTGAAATTGTACCAACAATTTGGTTCTAGTGTTTTATAGCAAGATTTCTCATTGTTTTTAGGTTTAGAGAAATTGGTGTAGTATATTTTAATTTTAGTGGATTTTTTGTGGGTAGATCCATTGATTACACGGCACCCTATTTTTATTTCTTCCCCTGGTGTGGCTTGAAGTGATAAAATTTGATGAATGTTATTGTTATTGTGAGATATCTTAATTTCTTTCTGGTGTAGTGTCTCCCATCTCCATTCATCTTTTGGATATGCCTCATTCCCATGTATAACTAGAATATCAAGGTTCAGGTTTGTCTTGTCTGTTGGTAGGGTTCCCATACTTCCAGTGTAATTTAGTAATGCATGGTCCCAGGGATCTTGTGTCTGAACTAAAAGGATTATACTTATCTCGACTAAAAAGAAAAATAAAATTGGGTTGGGGAGATGCTGCTGCTGTTGTTGTTGCCATCGATATAGATTCATCTTCTCCTGTTAAAGAAAAAGAAAGAAGACGTTTCGGTGGGGAAGGCCGAACAGGTTACCCCTTTTTTAGAAAGAAGGAAAAATCCATCTAGTACTGATTCTATGTTTTGCACCACTGCTATCAGTAGCTTCCCAAGCAAGTGGGCCATGGGGTTTAGTTAGAGTCATAGGCACAGTTCCAATTTGTGGTAAATTTACCATAACAGGTTGTCCTGGCTGTAATGTTAGCGGACATTTTCTTTCATCAGTAGGGGGAGTATTAGATTTAGCTTTTGCAAAGAATGCTCGTCTCACAGGGCTTCCAGTGGGTCCGTATCGATTATTTAATTGATGGAGTACTTCAGGAAGTCGTGTATCCCACCGGACTTCATGTGGCTTAAGGCTCTTTCTATCATCCCATTTGATTGGGGGTAGTAAGGGGTGTGGAATACCCATCGAATTTCTTTCTGTTTTGCCCATTCTTGCATTTCCCTATTTGTGAAATGTGAGCCATTATCACTTTGGATAGCATCAGGAGTAGGTAGACTAGAGAACCAAGAAGATAGTCCTCGTAATGTGTTTTTCCCATCAGCTTTTCAGCATTTAGTTGCCATAAGCAAGCCGGAGACTACTTCTACCCTTGTGGGGATATATCGATATCCTGCAGAAGATTTTAGTGGCCCAATTTAATCAATTTGCCTTGTGGACCACAGAGTCTTTCCCTGACTGATATGTAAGGGTGGTGCTTTAGCAGGGTGATTCGTTTGTAATTTTAATCTACATTGAGGACATTCTGTAAGAATAATTTCACAGGTTTTCCTGTCTAGGGGCCAACCCTTACTTTGTGCAGCGAAATAAAGTGTTTCTTTACCTGTATTGCCTAATTTTTGATGTGGCCATTCTCCCAGTCGATACCACTCAGAATTTAAGGAATTTCCTACTTTTATTTTTCTAATTTTTTCCAATTCATCTACCTTTTGATTCCAATTTGTGGCTGGTTCATTATTTTTGGCATGAGCTTTCACCCATCCCATCTTGAATGGAGTGTTTCTGGCTATTTTAAGTAATACTTGCCAATCTTGAGATCTCCAAACTGGAGATCTATTTACTTCCCAGTTCAGGACTTCCCACTGACAAAGCCACTGTGTGGCACCTGCCCACACGGCATAGGAGTCAACATAGATAACTTTTGCTCCGTTTTGTGCTGCTAGAACAACTGCCCTTAATTCTCCTACTTGTGCACTACCTTCACCTTCTTCTATGATTTGTTTGCCAGTGTTGATGTAATGCAGCAGCCTTGTATCACCATCTGCCATCTATTCTCCTTGCTGAGGCATCAGTAAGCCAAATATCTTCTGATGGTGTTCCCTCGGTAAAGGGAGGTGCATTTAAAATAGGTGAGGGTTTAAAAGGTTGTTGTAATGCTAATGGGTCTGCATTTATAGGCATCTGTAATTTAGAGAGTTTAGTGAGTCCTTCAGTTAATCTCATTTCTTCTGCAATTCCTGTCAAATAAGCATACCATTTCCTAATTGTAGGCTTTTGTGCAATTCCTTCTGGGGGGGCAGTCCCCTTTAGAACTGCTTCTAGTAAATTAAATGGACCTCTGGTTTGTGCGGGTTGTTCCTGGTGTATTTTCTCAGCTTGTTTCACTGCTCGGACTAAAGACAATAGTCCCTTTTCCCACTCGGAATATCTCTGTTCTGTGTCTTTAAATGCAGTCGAACTGAACATCAAAGGTCTTTTTGGTCCATCAGGGCCAGTTTGGAACAGGCTACAACAAGTACCGTATTCAGCAAAACCCCATTCTGCTATAATAGGGTCGTGGGGGTGTACTGGTCCCAATGATTGATATGCTTTTAATTCCTGAATTAGAGTTTTGACTGCCTCTTCATGTTCTGAATTCCATTCCCACGATTTTCCTTTTCATAAAAGTGAATATAATGGGCGAGCAATGATAGAAAACCCAGGTACATGTTTTCTCCAATATCCTAAAGTACCCATAAGCTGTTGTAATTCTTTCTTAGATTGGGACATCTGCAATTGTTCTATTTTACTTAGGGTGTCCGGTGGAATTCTTGCACTACCTGCAATCCACCAAGTACCTAAAAATTTTACCTCTCTACTTGGTCCCTGACATTTCTCAGAGGGGATTTCAACTTCTGCTTTATGTAGCGCTTGCCATACTGCTGTTGCTGCTTCCCCTACCTCTTCAGGGGAATCTCCTCCGATTAGAATATCATCTATATATTGGTACAGTTTCACATTCTGGGGAAGTGAGACTGTTTGTAAAAGTTCAGCAAGCACAGCATGAACAATTGTGGGTGAATGTTTATACCCCTGTGGGAGTCTGTTAAAGGTGTATTGTATACCTTCCCAAGTAAAAGCAAATTTCTCTTAATCCGTTTCCTGCAAGGGGACCATAAAGAACATATCCTTTACATCTAGTGCTGCCATCCATGGGTGTGCGGCTGCTTGTAATGTGGCTGTTAAAGTTGCAATATTAGGTACAGCAGCCGTTAGCGGAGCTGTGTTGGCATTTAAGCACCGATAATCAATTGTTAATCGCCACCTCCCGTCTGGTTTTCGCACTGGCCAAACTGGTGAATCATATGGGGAGTGGGTTTTGGAAATAATGTGCCATTTTTCCAAATCTGCTATTATTTCATAGATTCCAGCTCGTGCCGCAGCAGAAATCGGATACTGCGGGACGTTAGCGATTTGTGAATCGGGGAGTGCAGGAGCTGCACGGAGTACGCGCACTATCATTTCCCGATTTTTATGAGGGTTTGGGTCGACATTTGAACTGAAGGACCTCATGCTGCCGTCTGGCAGACGCCAGGTTCGACCGTTCAAAACATCAAAACCTAAAATATTTTCATTGTGAACTTTAATTGCAAAGCGAGTGGATGATATACGCTTCTCACCCGGGGGCCATAAATTAACTTTTGCAGCTTGGCACATAACACTTGCTCCGTTCACTCCAGTGATTTTAACTCTTTGCTGTCCAGGTCGTATACCCAGCTTCTCGGCATCTTGCTGTGTTAATATTGAAATTTGTGCTCCTGTATCTATTAAAAATTTTACCAATTGTTGTCGAGGACCAACTGGAATTAAAATATATTTTGCTTTAATGATGGGTCTGGCCTTATATTCAGAGGAATCTAAGGGGAACAAGGGGTCATCATTTCCCTCATCATAGTCATCAGGATCACCGCAAATATCACCATCCCATTCCTCAGGGGATACAATTAATTTCCTAATCTGTACAATGTCAGGGGGATTGGGAGCCCGCATAAGCATCATCTCGATCTTTTCTTCCAACTTTTGTGATTTCTCCTTTTCTTCCTGTAACTGTTTTTGCAGCTGCTCGATTTTCAAGGACAGTATTAATTCAGCTTCCTTTCTGCCTTCTATTTCTTCTTTCAGGTCCTGCTCCCTTCTATTGTTATTCTTTCTGTACTGATAAGCAGCTTCCAAACAGGTGCCTAACATTTTGCAAATGATTCCTTCTCCATCTTTTATATAGCCCCTAGCTACTTCTAGTTGTTTTTCCACAGCTTCCCAATCATGCCAATTATGACGAGCCCATTCTTCTGAGAATTTGGGACTTGGATTTATTCCATGTTTTTGTAAGTAATCAGTGATACTACTTGCCATCCTGCCGACTACACCAAATTGTTGCGAATGAGTGGTTTAGAGGCCGCTTAAAGAATCACCATCAAAGGTATTAGCAGAAAGTGATTTTAATAGAGATTTATAAAGGTGCGACCTAACAGAATTCGATGGCAAGGTTCTCTCTATTACTTATTACACGGATTAAACATATAAAGGAAAATCATCTAAGGGTTTATATTTCAGGGACAGTCTAGGTTTCATTCACAATTTAGCAACACTTAATTATCAACTAATCATTAACAAACTTTAGTAACGCCTAATCATTAACTAATTCAATATTTGCAAAGTCAGTTAGTAAATCTACTACAATCACAACTTAATTACATATTATGCTTACTATTAGTTCACACACAGAGAGAAACATATATATATATAAAAAAATATACAGAAGGTACCTGTTAAAAATTCCCCTCAATTTCAGTGAAGAAATATTCACGTCGAATGTCTAGGCATTCCCTCTCAACGGGCGAAGGGTTGAGCTTCGAAAGGGACTCACCCAGGACCCAGCGGTCCTCCGAATATCGTAGGCCTGAAAGATGGCAAGCTCTGAGAGGCATCCCACTCAGAGGGAGATGCTGGGTGCAGCCCGCTGCGGTCCAGGAGAGCTCAAAGGGCCTCACTTAGGACCACCGTTTATAGGTTCGCAAGATGATTGACTTTAGTCATCCGTAAATTTCCATCCTGGCCACAGTCCCAGGTGGTAATTACTAAAAAATTCTCAAGGTTTCAGTGTTGTTCTACTGGACACCTGGGCCAGGCAGTAGGAGTATGTTCCCAGCCTCAGCTATGCAGAGTTTCTGATACAGTCAAGGAGCGCTCAACTGCCAGACTTCAATACAGCAAGGCCGAGGTTTCATGGAAATTTCTGAGATCAACAAGCGGCCCAGATCAACAAGTGGCCCAGGGAAGAAAGGGGGGGTATGAATGCACCACCACAACTTGTGACTAACTTCTTATGTTTTCATTCCTATTAATAAATCAAGCTATATGTTAGCACAGAGAAGCTAGTGTACTTCAAAATATTTGTTTTAACTTCACCAATTTACTTAAAATTTATTAATAAATTGTACAGATTCAAAGTTGGGATTGTGGAGTTTCCTCAGTTCAGACATATTCTGAAATTGCCTTTTAATTTTCACAGTGAAGGTTACTGGTAGATCAGTAATTTGTTTCTAAAAAAACTAATACCAGAGTTTTTGTGTATTAGAGAAAGAAACACTAGGTAAAAAGTTGAAAGTGAAATCTGATGTAGTTTTTGTAGAGGTATTTGCTCAATCACATCCTGTATGTGTTATTTTAATTACAGTCACATAGTGGTTGAGTTTTGAGGGAATGGGAAGCCTTTCTTCATTATTTATTCTTCATTCAGTGTGATATGAAACTTAATGCACCTTTCAAAGCCACCTCTGAATACAAACTCACTCAGTTCCTCTTGTAGTTTTCTTCAGCTTTCATCAATGTAGTGTTCACACTTCTAAATGTTTATTAGTTGATCTTTACAGATGTTCATTTGAGATTATGTATATTACTAGCCTTGCTTTCCAGTTCAGAAACTGATGCTCAGAGATGAAGATCGGGTTTTTTACGTGCTCACTAATGTCTAAAGTTTTTTAACAGGATTCTTTACAGCCTTATGTTTTCCAGATACTCTCCCATTTCTGTAATACCTTGTGGGTTTAAATCCCAGGTCTTACCAGCTTCCCACATTACTGGAAATTGTGACTAAGTCTTCAAATCAGCCCCTCAATGTTAAATTGTGGCAGTCAGGAAAATGTAGCAACCTGTAAGAGTTTTGTAGGGAAGGCAAGATAAAAGCCAGTTCTCCTTGCTTAGCTGCTTTGAGTCTTGAACATCCTTTTATTTGCAGTTGTCTCTTTCACTTAGTTACACATTCAGGGCTATGGATAGGGCAAGAGAAGATGGACACTCATCAGTGGAAACAGATAAATAGACATACCTAACAGATATACTATAAAGTTCAGTAGCTCATAGTGCATTGCTTAGACAAATGGGATTTTAGCGAAGAGCGTTTGGCTTTTTCAGCCTCCGTGTTCTGTTTGTATGGCTTTACTTTTCATGTAATTTCCTAGCCTTTCCTTAAAACTTGTTTAAAGAATTCAAATTCACTTTTCATCTGTTTTCTGCATATTCCTTCCTTTTGCACTTTTGAGCTCATGATTAGGGATTTCCTGACCAGCAGTATCTCCTGGGAATTTGGTTGCACACTAAATGTCTTTTATGCTGCTACTTATTCAGGATAGAATGGACCCAAACATCCTCAAGATTTCTCTTATTGCATGTGGCAGCAAGACATTTAAAAAAGTGGCAACATCCCTCTGCTCTATACAACTGTGGTTTTAGTATTTGACTGGTGTAATTGTTAGGCAACATTTTTTGTGTTTTTAACAAGAGAAGGAGATGATGATTTCTCACTATTCTTCCATAGTACATGGTGGGCTTGGGGTCACCCTTGAGTTCTGATGCATAGAATGGAAAGAGACTTCTTGTTGGAAACAACATAATTATTTTAGCTGTGACTCTTAAAAAAAACCCCGATAATTTAGTGGATAACTGCAGAGTTAAAATATTAAAAACAGATTTATAATGATAAAATGAGGCAAATAGAACAAAATTAAAGCTGCTAGATCTCAGCACCAGAAATGTTATATTTAGGCACTGTTAAAGATATCTATTATTGCATTTTGTTTATGGATTTGAATATGTCCTTACATGTTTCTAGTTCACCAGAATTCCAACTAGAAAGCAGGCATTCTAGCTGAGCGAAAAGTGTAATATTTAATTGTCATTTTATCTGTTCTTCTCTTACAACATTCACCAACTGTTGTTATGTACTTAGGTCACTACCCAAGTCTATGCACCAACAAAAACACATGAACTGCTTCATGTAATGAGTGGAAAAGGATTAGCAGCTCATTATCACTTCTCAAGACAGCCATGCATTTTTGGTGATAGTATAGTATCTGTGCAAATGACAGTACAGATACAACTGATCAGAAGATAGAGAATATTCACACAGGGGAGAAATTATCTACAGGCATGAGGATGCATCAGTTTAATCCAATAGATAATCATATCCTAACTTTAAAAATACAGAATCTTAATCTTTTGCAAAATTCCAAATATAGAAAAGTGGTTTTGCATAGTCATACTGTCCTGGTTCTGGCTGGGACAGAGTTAACTTTCTTCCCAGTAGCTGGGGGGGGTGTGCTCTGTTTTGGCTTTGGTATGAGAGGAGGGTTGATGGCCCATTGATGTTTTGGTTGTTGCTGAGTTGGGCTTGCACCGGGGACTTTTCGGCCTCCCATGCTCTGCCAGGTACATGGGAAGCTGGTTGTGGGGGAGCATAGCTGGAGCAGCTGACCCAGCTGGCCAGTGGGGTATTCCATACCATGTGACGTCATGCTCAGTATATAATTAGGAGGCACGGTCCGGGAAAGGGGGGACTCTAACAGTTCGGAACATGCGGGGCGTCAGTCAGTGGGTGGTAAACAGTTGCATTGTGCATCGCCTGCTTTGTATATTCTGTTATTGTTGTTGTTCTCATTGTTATTATTACTGTTCTACTTCATTTTATTTCAATTATTAAACTGTTTTTATCTCAACCCGTGAGTCTTCCTACTTGTGCCCTCCCAATTCTCTCCCCCATCCTACCAGAGGGCGGGGGGGGTGAGCGAGTGGCTGCATGGTGTTTAGTTGCTGGCTGGGGTTAAACCATGACAGTCCTTTTTGGTGCCCAACATGGGGCACGAAGGGATGAGACAACAACAGATTAACGAGAGTATATTAAGGAATTTATATCTGTTAACAGTTGCTGCTCACAATATTGATTCATCTGTTCTCGATATTAACTTTCTGCACCATCCTCTTGTTTTTGCTGTACATGCTAGAGACTGGTGTTGGGTTTTGCAGTCTGCTGTGCTCTGCAGTGATTAGTGATGTTTTGCCTGGGAGATTTGTTATTAAAACGCTGGTCTTGAGCGTTATTTGGTATTTGGGCTTTGTACTGAAGCCGTTACTGTATTTCGGGCACCTCCTCATGGAGACCATTAGCAATTATACCTCTTCCTCTGAGAGGTTTTTTATGGAGGAAATAAAGAATGGCACCTTCACTACCTTCCTCTATGATATCATCTCCTTCGTTACAATAACTTGTCAGTACCTTGAACATCCCTGGGTAGTTAAGATACACCTATTGGTATTCCTTGGGAATATTGTTTCGGTTTTGTCCAAGGTTAATAAGCAATTTAAGAATGTCATCCAGAGATCTGCCCCAAGGCTGGATAGTTATGAGTGGCAGGGTGAGTTGGACAGCATGGGCAAATACTAGGACGGTGGGCACCCCCAGTGTTTTGGAACTAAAACCCTGAACAAGTGCAGAATCCTGAAAAATTAGTGGAATATTTGGAAAAGGTATGCTGTCACCCTGACCATTCTAGGGAGACACAAATCACTGCAATGTGCTGGGGCCTGGCCCATGCCTACCGAGCCCTATTCAACACTGCTCAGAACCCCCAAGGGGAAGAAAAGGTCTCTGCATCTGATGACAAAGCAACAGGCCCTGCGGGTACCCCACCCCACCCCCCACGGCAGGCATGGCTGCTACTCCGCCCCCTGTGACAGACAACCAACCCATGCCGGTATCTGTCGCCCCTATACAAAAAAGTAAATACACAAGGAAATCAGCTCGTTTAGTAAGGGATGAAAATGAACCAGGGCCATCAGGAGAACAGGAGGAGGAAGACGCAGAACCCGTAAATGAGATGGTAACCACCCGATCCCTATCCCTGGGTGAGCTGCGAGATATGCGAAAAGATCTCAGCCATCGTCCAGGCGAGCACATTGTCACCTGGCAGCTCCAATGTTGGGATAACGGGGCCAGTAGCCTGGAATTAGAGGGTAGGGAAGCCAAGCAGCTGGGATCCCTTTCTAGGGAAGGGGGCATTGACAAAGCAATGGGAAAAGGGACACAAGTCCTCAGCCTCTGGAGGCAACTCCTGTCAGGCGTGAAGGAAAGGTATCCCTTCAAGGAAGATGTTATATGCCACCCAGGCAAGTGGACCACCATGGAGAAAGGTATCCAGTACCTGAGAGAATTAGCCATGCTGGAAGTGATTTAAGATGACCTGGACAACGAGCAGTTATCCAAAGACCCAGATGAAGTCAAATGCACCCGACCCATGTGGTGGAAGTTTGCACGGAGCGCACCAGTGTCGCATGCAAACTCATTGGCAATAATGACCTGGAGAGACGGAGAGGAACAAACAGTGGATGAACTGGCTGGCCAACTCCGGCAATATGAACAAAGTCTCTCTTCCTCCCTACGGGCCTGTGTCTCTGCTGTGGAGAAACTGTCTCGGGAGGTCCAGCAACTCAAAGAGGATATGTCCTATTCTCCACCTGCACAGACCAGTGTCTCAGCCATCAGGAGTCAGCGTCCCTCTGCCCAAGACAGAGGATATAGAAGGTACACACCCCGGGGCACCCTGTGGTTTTACCTGCATGACCACGGAGAGGACATGAGGCAGTGGGATGGAAAACCTACGTCGAACCTCATGGGTACGTGAGTTGCAAGGAAAAACAATCACACAAGGGGGTTCTCCCAGGAAAAATGCTGCTCCAGTTGTCAGGAAAAAACTGTCTCACAACGGTCCAGTTTCCAGTGAACAGTTCCCCAGACAGAGTAGAAGGGCTGATCTTACATTTGATTGTAATGAAGGAATTCTTAACTCGCGTTTGCAAGAAGTGAGAAACAGATATTATGACCAGGACTAGAGGGGCCCTGCCTCCGGCCAGGTGGAGGAAAGGGACAACCGGGTTTACTGGACTGTGCGGATTCGATGGCCTGGCACATCAGACCCACAGGAGTATGAGGCTCTCGTAGACACCGGTGCACAGTGTACCCTGATGCCATCAAGCTATAAAGGGGCAGAACCCATCTGTATTTCTGGAGTGACAGGGGGATCCCAAGAGTTAACTGTATTGGAGGCCGAAGTGAGCCTAAGTGGGAATGAGTGGCAGAAGCACCCCATTGTGACTGGCCCAGAGGCTCCGTGCATCCTTGGCATAGACTACCTCAGGAGAGGGTATTTCAAGGACCCAAAAGGGTACCGGTGGGCTTTTGGTATAGCTGCCCTGGAGACGGAGGAAATTAAACAGCTGTCCACCTTGCCCGGTCTCTCGGAGGACCCTTCTGTTGTGGGGTTCCTGAGGGTTGAAAAACAGCAGCTACCAATCGCTACCACAACAGTGCACCGGCGGCAGTATCGCACCAACCGAGATTCCCTGATCCCCATCCATGAGCTGATTCGTCGACTGGAGAGCCAAGGAGTGATCAGCAAGACTCGCTCACCCTTCAACAGTCCCATATGGCCAGTGCGAAAGTCCAATGGAGAGTGGAGACTAACAGTAGACTACCGTGGCCTGAACGAAGTCACGCCGCCACTGAGTGCTGCCGTGCCGGACATGCTAGAACTCCAATATGAACTGGAGTCAAAGGCAGCCAAGTGGTACGCCACAAATGATATCACTAATGCGTTCTTCTCCATCCCTTTGGCGGCAGAGTGCAGGCCACAGTTTGCTTTCACTTGGAGGGGCGTCCAGTACACCTGGAACCGACTGCCCCAGGGGTGGAAACACAGCCCTACCATTTGCCATGGACTGATCCACACCGCATTGGAACAGGGTGAGGCTCCGGAACACCTGCAATACATTGATGACATCATCGTATGGGGCAACACAGCAAGAAGTTTTTGAGAAAGGGAAGAAAGTAATTCAAATCCTTCTGAAGGCTGGTTTTGCCATAAAACAAAGTAAGGTCAAGGGACCTGCACAGGAGATCCAGTTTTTAGGAATAAAATGGCAAGATGAACGTCATCAGATCCCAATGGATGTGATCAACAAAATAACAGCCATGTCCCCACCAACTAGCAAAAAGGAAACACAAGCTTTCTTAGGCGTGGTGGGTTTTTGGAGAATGCATATTCCAAATTACAGTCAGATTGTAAGCCCTCTCTATCACGTGACCAGGAAGAAGAACGACTTCAAATGGGGCCCTGAGCAGAGACAAGCCTTTGAACAAATTAAACAGGAGAAAGTTCAGGCAGTAGCCCTTGGGCCAGTCCGGGCAGGACAAGATGTGAAGAATGTGCTCTACACCGCAGCCGGGGAGAATGGCCCTACCTGGAGCCTCTGGCAGAAAGCACCAGGGGAGACTCGAGGTCGACCCTTAGGGTTCTGGAGTCGGGGATACAGAGGACCCGAGGCCCGCTACACTCCAACTGAGGAGGAGATATTGGCAGCATATGAAGGGGTTCAAGCTGCTTCGGAAGTGGTTGGTACTGAAGCACAGCTCCTCCTGGCACCCCGACTGCCGGTGCTGGGCTGGATGTTCACGGGGAGGGTCCCCTCTACACATCATGCAACCGATGCTACGTGGAGTAAGTGGGTCGCACTGATCACACAACGGGCCCGAATAGGAAACCCCAGTCGCCCAGGAATCTTGGAGGTGATCACGAACTGGCCAGAAGGCAAAGATTTTGGAATATCCCCAGAGGAGGAGGTGACACATGCTGAAGAGGCCCCACTGTATAACAAACTACCAGAAAATGAGAAGCAATATGCCCTGTTCACTGATGGGCCCTGTCGCCTTGTGGGAAAGCATCGGAGGTGGAAAGCTGCTGTATGGAGTCCTATACGCCAAGTCGCAGAAACTGCTGAAGGAGAAGGTGAATCAAGCCAGTTTGCAGAGGTCAAAGCCATCCAGCTGGCCTTGGACATTGCTGAACGAGAAAAATGGCCAGTACTTTATCTCTATACTGACTCATGGATGGTGGCAAATGCCCTATGGGGGTGGTTGCAGCAGTGGAAGCAGAAAAACTGGCAGCGCAGAGGTTTTCAGTTGCTGCTAAGTACCCTTGTCGTGGTTTAACCTGGCAGGCAGCCAAATACCACGCAGCTGCTCGCTCACTCCCCCCACCCCCAGTGGGACGGGGAGAGAATCGGAAAGGTAAGAGTGAGAAAAACTCGTGGGTTGAGATAAAGACAGTTGAATAGAACAGAAAAAGGGAAAATAATAATGATAATGATAAAATATACAAAATGAGTGATGCACAATGCAATTGCTCACCACCCACGCTGACCGATAACCAAGTAGCAATCGGTACTTCCTGGATCACGCCTACCCTTCATATACTGAGCATGACGTCACATGGTATGGAATACCCCATTAGCCAGCTGGGCTGGCTGTCCTGATTATGTTCCCTCCCATCTTGTGTACCTAGCTCAGTCAGTAGGCATGGGAGCTGTCCTTGGACTAGGAGGGCACTTAGCAACAACTGAAAACATCAGTGTGTTATCAACATTCTCCTCATACTAAATCCAAAACACAGCACTAGGAAGAAATTTAACCCTATCCCAGCCGAAACCGGGACAGTATCCACCCCTTATTCTATACCATCTACGTCGTGCTTAGGTCTCACCTCTTTTTTTAATACATTTCAATTAACCACCACTATCTTTCTTTATATATACACACATATATATATATATGCACGCACAGATATCATTCCCTTGGTCTATGGACTATCCCTCTAAAATGTCCACTGAGTTCATTTAGTCCATGAATTTGGGCTCCATCTGTCATAACAGGAGAATGTTGATTTGGCTGCCTGCCAGGTTAAACCACGACAAGGGTACTTAGCAGCAACTGAAAACCTCTGCGCTGCCAGTTTTTCTGCTTCCACTGCTGCAACCACCCCCATAGGGCATTTGCCACCATCCATGAGTCAGTATAGAGATAAAGTACTGGCCATTTTTCTCGTTCAGCAATGTCCAAGGCCAGCTGGATGGCTTTGACCTCTGCAAACTGGCTTGATTCACCTTCTCCTTCAGCAGTTTCTGCGACTTGGCGTATAGGACTCCATACAGCAGCTTTCCACCTCCGATGCTTTCCCACAAGGCGACAGGGCCCATCAGTGAACAGGGCATATTGCTTCTCATTTTCTGGTAGTTTGTTATACAGTGGGGCCTCTTCAGCATGTGTCACCTCCTCCTCTGGGGATATTCCAAAATCTTTGCCTTCTGGCCAGTTCGTGATCACTTCCAAGATTCCTGGGCAACTGGGGTTTCCTATTCGGGCCCGTTGTGTGATCATTGTGACCCACTTACTCCACGTAGCATTGGTTACACGATGTGTAGAGGGGACAATATCTTTATACTGACTCATGGATGGTGGCAAATTCCCTGTCGGGGTGGTTGCAGTAGTGGAAGGAGAACAACTGGCAGCGCAGAGGTAAACCCATCTCAGCCGCCGCCTTGTGGCAAGATATCTCTGCCCGAGTAGAGAACCTGGTTGTAAAAGTACGTCACGTAGATGCTCACGTACCCAAGAATCCAGCTGCTGAAGAACATCAAATCAACCAGCAGGTGGACCAGGCTGCTAAGATTGAAGTAGCTCAGGTAGATCTGGACTGGCAACATAAGGGTGAATTATTTATAGCTCGGTGGGCCCATGTGTGAAAGACTGAATTATAGAACTTTTGTCTCAAAGACTGCTTATCTGGGCGAGGGTTCCTTTGGCTGCTGAATATGATAAGATCAGCTGCAAGGTGTGAAAGATCTGGGCGAGGGTTCCTTTGGCTGCTGAATATGATAAGATCAGCTGCAAGGCGTGAAAGATCTGGGCGAGGATTCCTTTGGCTGCTGAATATGATAAGAATGGCTGCAAGGCCACAGAGATCTCCGGCTAGTAAGGTGTGAAAGATCTCCGGCTGGCACGTGCTTGGACAGTCAAGACTCAGGAATGCGGAGACATGTCGTTGCCATGGAAACTGCAGCCCTCGAACGAGAATAAAAGGGACTGCCAAGAGGACCCCGGTGCGATTGCCGACCCCGCCGAAACACCGCGGACCCCGGAGCGACCGCCCACCGCCGGAACACCGAGAGACTTGGACCCCCGGGACGCCACGGATCCATGGTGGGGACTATTCTTGCAAATCTATCCTGAATACCTGCTTGACTTCTGTCTTTTTACTCTATTCTATCCTATCGCTACTAATTTTCTACTTTTGATATTAAAAGTTGCTGTTTTGGGTATACGGCATTTGATCTCGTTTTGTGTCTTAATCTCGCTCTTGGGATCATATCGAAACCTCCCCCGACTTCGGATCGGGACGTTCCCGACATCGGATCGGGACATTAAATTGGCGTCACGGACAGGATCCCTTGAGACGAGAGTGCCGTACTATTTCCCAAATACGTGAGACCTCTCAGGAAAGTAAGGGGTGCGGGTCTGTGTTTGCTGTGTTTGAAATTTACGTGCTGCCTTCCTGAGACGACCGCTTCCCCGCTTTGTCTGTGTTTAAAACTTACGTGCTGTTTTGTTTTCTAAAATACGTGAGACCTCTCGGGAGAGTAAAGGGGTGCAGGGCTGTGTTTGTAACTTACGTGCTGCCTTCCTGAGAAGACTGCTTCCCCGCTTTGTTTTGCAAATACGTGAAACCTCTCAGGAGAGTGAAGGGGGGCGGGTTTGTGTTTGAAACTTGCGCGCTGCCTTCCTGAGATGACCGCTTCCCCGCTTTGTATAAAGATGAGTGATACTAAAACTGTCCCTTCGGGGAGAGAAGTTTTGTTTGAGTTTTTGGAGAAACATAATGCACGACCCTCTGTACCCGGAATGGATTGGGCTCAGGGAAATTGGTATAATTTGCAGAGTGTGGTTGATCGGACGAGTGCTTTGCAAAAGGATGCGAGAGTGAGATCTGGAAGAGGAAAAGCGATTGTTTGTGCTGTTCTTGGTGCCAGTTTAGCCGCTGCTGTAGAGGCAAGAGAACGTTGTCGCGTTGAGGAATCCCTAATTGTTGAATCCCTCCAAAACCTCGTTCGGTCCCTTCAGGGGCAAGTGGCGGAATTAAAGGAACAGCTTGAAGGAGAGAGAGACCAGGTGAAATATCTGCAGATTGCTCTTAAGGAGCAACTCCTTGCGGGCACTGCCCATGAGGAAATACCCCCAAGATCGGAAACTGGTTATCCTTTTAACGACTTGCAGGCAGCAAGAGAAAAAGTAGAGAAATTGGAACCGCCCTCGCTGCGACCCTTGGTTAAGACCGAGTATATTTATGATGATGAGGAGGATCAGTTCCCCCAGGTTACAACCAAGGAGGTCCCCTATACTGCCACTGAATTGGCGAAGCTAAAAAAGGATTTTGGCCGAACCCCTAGGGAGTCGGAGACGGAGTATGTGTGGAGAGTGTCGTTATCTGGGGGGGATCAGATTTTGTTAAGTGAAAAGGAGGCGGAGGGGTATTGGGGACCGGGAGTATTTTTAACTACCGGGAATTACCGCGCCCCTTGGTCTTTAACCCAGCGGGCAGCCTATTGGGCGGGGGGATTGAACCCCTTGGAGAGGGGGGATCCCCTTGCAATCACGGGGACTGTTGATCAGTTGGTGGAAAGTGTGCATAAGGCAGCTTGCTTGCAGATGATGTATGATCGGAAGTTGAAGCCTAGGCAGGAGTCCCCGATGATGATGCCTGTAGATCCTGAGCGAATGACTCCCCTTATAAGGGGACTTCCCGATTCCTTAAAGCCGATTGGTATACAGTTACAGGGGAAAATACAAGCAATACCTCAGGGCGAAAGAGTTGCAGCTGCTTTAGAAGGACTTACACCCGACCGGCACTGCCGGTCCCCGGATAGGAAGATGTGGACTTGGGGGGAGGTCGCCCAAGAATTGATCAATTATGGGCGCAAGTATGGCCCTGTAAACCTTCCAGCCACTAAAACAGACTCTAGAGGCCTGAGGCGAACTGAAGTAAAAATGGTTCCACGCCCTGAGGGCGATGGAAAAACACCCCTCTCTAAACCACCTGGAGGGAGGGACATCCCAAATAAGCGCAGCAGTCTGTGGGCAAAGGGATGGCAAAAGGGGATCCCACGTGACTTAATGGATGGATTGCCGACTGACAAGTTAGAAAAACTGGTGTCTGAATGGCCCGATAAATCGGCAGATAAAGACACGGGTTCTAAAAATATAACCCCGAGTGCACCCTCTTTAATTGACTTATCAGAAACAAATGTCCCCCGATATTCGGCGGGAAACTAGATGCTTCGTCCTCTGATGGTGAGCGGGGGGGCGAAGGCTGGATGTACATCAGACAGCTCACCGAGAACGGCCAGTGTGATTTACTAATTACAGGTGTTGTGGGTCCAAAACAAGTCCCGGTCACGTTTTTGGTAGATACTGGGGCTCAAATTTCGGCTATTAAAACAAAAGATGCTACTAGCTGTGGGGTTAAATTTTCTAAACAGAGACTGTTTGTAGCAGATGCATTTGGCAATGTTCAACCACAGGCGTTAGCAATGGTCAGCCTACGATTGCCGGGAGAAGATATTGCTACCACGGTAACAATGGTTGTGGGAGATTTTCCACTCAACCTCCTGGGACTTGATGTCCTGAAAGGGAGGACCTGGATTGATAATAAAGGGAGACAGTGGTCGTTTGGCTCTCCAACAATAGACATTCGACTGCTACAAGCTGCGCCGCCACTTCCCCCTTCGAAGCTTACGAATGTTAAACCTTACCCGATACCCTTGGGGGCCAGAGAAGGAATAACACCTGTGTTAGAGGACTTAAAGGGACAGGGCATCGTGGTTCCGACCCACTCCCCTTTTAACTCCCCAGTGTGGCCAGTACGAAAACCCAATGGCAAGTGGAGACTAACTGTGGATTATCGTAGACTTAATGCAAACACCGGTCCATTGACAGCCGCAGTACCGAATATTGCTGAGCTTATAGCTACAATCCAGGAACGAGCCCACCCGATCATGGCGACGGTGGATGTTAAGGACATGTTTTTCATGGTCCCCCTACAATCTGAGGACCAAGACCGTTTTGCTTTTACTTGGGAAGGTCAGCAATTCACTTTCACCCGACTCCCACAGGGATACAAGCATTCCCCAACATTAGCCCACCATGCATTGGCGCAGGAGCTGGAAAAAATCCACGTAGAGGAGGAGGTCAGTGTTTACCAATATATCGATGATATACTTGTGGGAGGGGATAAGGTAGAAAGGGTTCAGACAACCCAAGATAATATAATTTCCCATCTGGAAAGTTTGGGACTGAAGATTCCGCCTGAGAAAACACAAACACCCTCGAGTGAAGTAAAGTTTTTAGGGATCTGGTGGAAGGGAGGAATGACATGTATCCCACCTGACACCCTCTCCTCGCTAGATCAGATTAAGATGCCAGAGTCAAAAAAGGACTTACAGCATGTGCTGGGACTGCTTGTGTTTTGGAGAAAACACATTCCTGATTTTTCAATTATTGCAAGACCCCTGCATGACTTATTGCGAAAAGGGGCACAGTGGGAATGGACTGAGCCTCATGAAGAGGCATTGCAGTTGTTGGTGTTTGAAGCAACTGCCCATCAAGCTCTGGGTCCTATTCACCCTACAGACCCAGTCCATATCGAATGGGGATTTGCCAAAACTGGGCTATCGATACATTTGTGGCAAAAGGGCCCCAAAGGACCCACTCGACCTATTGGATTCTATTCTCGCAGTTTTAAAGATGCTGAAAAAAGATATACAGCTTGGGAAAAGGGTTTGTTTGTGGTCAGTTTAGCCTTGAGAGAGGCTGAACGAACTATCCGACAACAACCAATAGTGCTCAGAGGCCCATTTAAAGTGATTAAAACAGTTTTGGCAGGAACTCCACCCCCTGACGGGGTGGCCCAGAGAGCTTCTGTTCGAAAATGGTATGCCCAGATAGAACATTACTGCGACATCTTCACGGTATCTGAGGGAGCCACAAAGATGTTAACCATTCAGGAGGAGATGGGCCCGGATAGGGAAATGAGTGAGTTCCCTCCCGTAATACAAGTGGCCCCTCCATTTTCCGGGCAGTTACAGAATGTTTGGTTTACTGACGCGTCTTCCAAGCGGGAAGGAAAAACCTGGAAATATCGAGCCGTGGCACTCCGTGTAGACATTAATGAACAAATAATTACTGAAGGGGAAGGTAGTGCTCAAGTAGGGGAACTAGTTGCAGTATGGAGTATTTTTCAACATCAGGCCCAATCTGCTTCTCCTGCCTATATTTATACTGATTCCTACGCTGTATTTAAAGGCTGTACTGAATGGCTTCCGTTTTGGGAACAGAACGAGTGGGAAGTCAATAGGATACCTGTGTGGCAGAAGGAGAAATGGCAAGACATTCTAACTATTGCTAGGCAAGGAAAATTTGCAGTAGGCTGGGTGGCTTCCCACCAACAAGATGATACTCCTGCAAGCCAGTGGAATGGCAAAGCTGATGAACTAGCCCGATTGGCTCCCCTGCAGAACACCCAAATAACTGAAGATTGGGAACGGTTGCTAGAATGGCTACATGTAAAAAGGAAACACTCAGGGGTTAAGGACCTCTATTGCGAGGCCCAAGCCCGAGGTTGGCCAGTTACCAGGGAAGAATGTAAGACTTGTGTGTCCGCTTGCGAACAATGTCGTACCCGCTTAGAAAGACATCCCCTGGAGGATGACCCCCTCCACTTGAGGGAGGGGAAAGGCCTATGGGAGGCCTGGCAGGTGGACTACATCGGCCCTTTCCGGAAATCAGAAGGTAAGAATTATGTGTTGGTTGGAGTAGAGATAGTGTATATGATGATCTCAATCGATATCGGCGGTCCATTGATACCTCTATAACAGGTGGAAGTGGTCAAACCTGGGGTAAAGATGAGTGGACCCCTCAGCGTATAATCCAGCATTATGGACCTGCCACCTGGAACCCCAACGAGTGGATTAGCGGTGCTCGAGAACCTATCTATAATTTAAACCGCATCATCCGGCTACAAGCTGTCCTAGAAATTATTACTAACGAGACGGCCCGTGCCCTGGATCTATTAGCAGACCAGGCTACGCAAATGCGAACAGCGATATTCCAACACCGCATGGTTCTCGATTACCTGCTAGCCGAAGAAGGGGGTGTCTGTGGTAAACTGAATGATTCCAACTGTTGCTTAAAAATTGATGACAGTGGTAAAATTGTTAAACAAATTACCGCAGGAATACGAAAATTGGCCCATGTTCCTGTCCAGACATGGAAAGGCTGGGATGTTGACTTGTTTTCCTGGCTCCCAGGCGGCCCATGGGTTAAGCGAGTTTTATTTTATTTGTTATGTAGTTTTGCCATGTTATTGTTCTTGCCATGCATTATTCCATGTTTTATACAGTTAATTCAACGTGTTGTAACTAATATGCAATTTGTAACCACCATTTCACCTGATGGTGTTAAACAAATACGCGCTGTGCGTCGAACCATGCCGTCAGTAGTGCGGATTGTATGAATTGCTCTTTTCTAGCCTTTTCTACATAACTATCTTTCTCAAAACCGCCATGGGTCCTGAAGCAATCTTTGAGCCACGGGGTGGTGTGAAAGACTGAATTATAGAACTTTTGTCTCAAAGACTGCTTATCTGGGCGAGGGTTCCTTTGGCTGCTGAATATGATAAGATCAGCTGCAAGGTGTGAAAGATCTGGGCGAGGGTTCCTTTGGCTGCTGAATATGATAAGATCAGCTGCAAGGCGTGAAAGATCTGGGCGAGGATTCCTTTGGCTGCTGAATATGATAAGAATGGCTGCAAGGCCACAGAGATCTCCGGCTAGTAAGGTGTGAAAGATCTCCGGCTGGCACGTGCTTGGACAGTCAAGACTCAGGAATGCGGAGACATGTCGTTGCCATGGAAACTGCAGCCCTCGAACGAGAATAAAAGGGACTGCCAAGAGGACCCCGGTGCGATTGCCGACCCCGCCGAAACACCGCGGACCCCGGAGCGACCGCCCACCGCCGGAACACCGAGAGACTTGGACCCCCGGGACGCCACGGATCCATGGTGGGGACTATTCTTGCAAATCTATCCTGAATACCTGCTTGACTTCTGTCTTTTTACTCTATTCTATCCTATCGCTACTAATTTTCTACTTTTGATATTAAAAGTTGCTGTTTTGGGTATACGGCATTTGATCTCGTTTTGTGTCTTAATCTCGCTCTTGGGATCATATCGAAACCTCCCCCGACTTCGGATCGGGACGTTCCCGACATCGGATCGGGACACCATGACGCCTCAGGCCATCAAGGAAGAGATGCAACATATTGATGGGCTCGTGATCGAGGGGTGGACTTAACCATGGACACTATTGCACAGGTTATCCATGAATGTGAAACATGCACTGCAATCAAACAAGCCAAGCGAGTAAAGCCTCTTTGGTATGGAGGACGATGGTTAAAATGTAAATATGGGGAGGCTTGGCAGATTGATCATATCACACTCCCACAAACCCGGCACGGCAAGCGCTATGTGCTCACCATGGTGGAAGCAACCACCGGATGGCTGGAAACATATCCCGTGCCCCATGCCACTGCCCGGAACACCATCCTGGGCCTTGAAAAGCAAGTCGTATGGCGACATGGCACCCCAGAGAGAACTGAGTCAGACAACGGGACTCATTTCCAAAACACCCTCATAGACACCTGGGCCAAAGAGCATGGCATTGAGTGGGTCTATCACATCCCCTACCATGCACCAGCCTCTGGGAAAATTGAACGATACAACGGGCTGCTAAAGACTACACTGAGGGCAATGGGTGGTGGGACATTCAAGCATTGGGACACACATTTTGCAAAAGTCACCTGGTTAGTCAACACCAGGGGATCTGTCACTCGAGCTGGCCCTGCCCAATCAAAACCCTTACGTACTGTAGAGGGGGATAAAGTCCCTGTCGTGCACATAAGAAATATGCTGGGGAAGACAGTCTGGGTTACTCCTGCCTCTGGCAAGGGAAATCCCATCCGTGGGATTGCTTTTGCTCAAGGACCTGGGTGCACTTGGTGGGTAATGCGAAAGGATGGGGAAGTCCAGTGTGTACCTCAAGGGGATTTGATTTTGGGTGAAAATACCCAATGAAATGAATTGTATGATGTTAATTGCTATATAATACTGTATGTCATCACTTCTGTGGTTGCTATATTTCATATCAATGGTATAGCAGTGAAAATCACCCAGATTAATGAAGAATGAACTCTGATGAAACCGAGCAAAGTGCAACGATGATAGAACCGGACGAGTGCAGCATTAATGGAACCAGAACTGGCCTCAGCATGCAACAATCCAACACCACACACCATCTCTCTCCTGCCCTGAAAGACTCTTATGACAGATGGATCCCTAAGTCATGGACTAGATGAACTCAACGGACATTTTGGAGGGATGGCCCATGGACTAAGGGAATGATATCTGTTTGTTTATATATCAAAAGGCAGGAAAAGTGGTGGTGATTCATTGGAATGTATTGGAAAATGTGAGACCTGGGCATGATGTAGATGGTATAGAATAAGGGGTGGATACTGTCCTGGTTCCGGCTGGGACAGAGTTAATTTTCTTCCCAGTAGCTGGGAGTGGGTTCTGCTGTGTTTTGGGTTTGGTATGAGAGGAGGGTTGATGGCCCATTGATGTTTTAGTTGTTGCCAAGTTGGGCTTGCACCGGGGACTTTTCCGCCTCCCATGCTCTGCAAGGTGTTTGGGAAGCTGGGGGTGGGGTGGAGCATAGCTGGGGCAGCTGACCCAGCTGGCCAATGGGGTATTCCATACCACGTGACGTCATGCTCAGTATATAATTAGGAGGCACGGTCCGGGAAAGGGGGGGTCTCACGTTTCGGGACATGTGGGGCTTCGGTCGGCGGGTGGTGAGCAGTTGCATTGTGCATCGCCTGCTTTGTATATTCTGTATTGTTGTTGTTCTCATTGTTATTATTACTGTTCTACTTTGTTTTATTTCAATTATTAAACTGTTTTTATCTCAACCCGCGAGTCTTCCTCCTTGTGCCCTCCTGATTCTCTCCCCCATCCTACCAGAGGGCGGGGGGGTGAGCGAGTGGCTGCATGGTGTTTAGTTGCTGGCTGGGATTAAACCATGTCACATACGTATACTCATATCTATGAATGCATACACACGTATAAATATGTATGTATGTATACATACACACACATACACACTCATGCAGCTCTCTTTTCTTAGAAAATCTGATTTTAACAAAAGTTTCTTTCAGTTTCTCCCTACATGTATTTGACTTTCAAAATAACTCCATAGATCAGATCTTCCACGCCTGAAAGTTTACCTGCTTGTTCAAATATCAGTTATACTATATTAAATTCCAGTTGATATAATAAACTTTTTCTCTCACCCCACAAACTTCAATTCTCTTACAGCCTTAGTCCAGAATGGCTATAACAGGCTACTATTAAGTATCAGGTTTTAATTTAGATATTCACAATTATTTTCATGCCAAGCTTTAAAGAAGATTTTTAGATGTAGTATTTAATTTGGTGTCTCAGAGCTTTTTCATTGTTTCCCTCGTGAGCTTTTGGCAATGGAGTGAAAGTGTATGTTTTAATGTAGTATGTATCTACCATACTTCTGCAAATTGTTGCTTCTTAGATTAGGTACTGTGTGTTAATCCAGTAAAGCAATGCTGTATTCAGTCCTAACCTATATTGTTTTAGTTTCTACCTTCCAAATGGTATGGTTTTTTGCTAAATTTCTGTTAGTGGAAAAGAGTAGAAAACTTGAGAAAGAAGAACACAGATCATTCATGGCAATTTTTATTCAAGTTATACCTGTGCACACAACCTACTTTCTTTTCTCAGCAGTTCTTTATATTAGGGCATTGTGGTATAGGCAGAAGGAACAAAAGTGTCTCTGTTTCATAATATAAATGGAAAGGATGGACATGTTCCTTTTTGACACAAACTCCTGTACTTTAGATGCGTTTCTTCTCTTGTACTGAGCTACAGTACTATGTGAATCCATATCACATTAGAAGAATACAGAAATAAGTTCTTAAAGCACAACAGTGAATTAGAGAGTATTCTTAGTTTTCAGTAGTTAAAAATGTTTGGTATTAAATTGCTGTATTCTACTGAAATACTTATTTTTTTAACATTGAAAAGGCTATACAGATTTATGCCAAATAGCTACAAAAACTGTTGTACAATGCTACAAATGTGTTGACAGTTTTTTTCAGAGTTAAAATTTTGGAACCATTTGCATTTTGATAATGATACATACTTGATCAAGACAGTTACTTTTAGGAAGGATATTAATTTCAAGTGAACTGTTTGGTGTTTATTTCTCGAGATAAGAAGTCCAGTGCAGAGTTCTGATTTCAAGTTAGTTTTGACTATCAACCTCATTTTAAACATTCAAAGAAATAAAGTCACAAAGGCTTAAAAGTAGAAAACTAGTAATACTATAAATCCCATCAGGAGATATTGTACTCAGAATAACAGTCAGTGGACAGTAGCATTCACTTCTCTCACGTAAAAAACATGAAAAATTCTGGAATTAATAAGCTATTCAGTTCAGGTTTCTTAAGTTCCACAACACAATCCTACTCTTCAAAGTATTTATTTCCCCAAGAAAGACACTATTGTGGTATCTCTCCTGTGAAGCTGTTTGTTTGTTTGTTTGTTTGTTTGTTTTGCAGAAAATAAGTTATATATCATCTGTAGTTCCTTCCAAAAATGTTGCTTTTCTTGCTTGAATGCAAATTTCCTGTATTCTTTGTCACTTTATCTAGAACTTAGTTTATATACACTGTTCTTCTTATTACCTTCTGTTTCCAACATTTGGAAAACACGTCCTATAATTTGCCCAGTGGAACCAACAGAAGTGTCGGTGTAGACAGGTATTCCTACTGGAGTATAAATCTAGTTTTACCTCCATCACTGCAATTACTGTTGGTAATTGCCCTGATTTTGCCAGTAGAACTGGGCCAAATGATTTCACCTATGTCCCTGGGCACAGTATTTTCTTGTTGGCTAAGTGCCTTTGAAACCCCATTTGAAAACATTAAGTTCAAAGACTTCAGTAAGGTTTAGTCTGAATTTGAGCTGGAGCCTGTAATCTTTCAATGCTTTACACAGACTTCTTTTCTCGAAATACTTTGTTTTCTATTCATTCCCCAGCATTAATTTAGTCTTTGCCTCCATGTTTTCCATATTTTTCAGAACTTAATCTTGATATAGTTAAATTTTGTTTCCTTTTGTCGTGGAGCAGCTGCCTGCTCTTCAGTTCCTGAAAAGCATCAGATAGACTAATGAATAAGCTGGAAATTAGACATTTTTCTGCCTGCCCAATCATTTTTATTTGAATTCCTCTCTTTTAACAGTGCTTTTAGGTTTTCTTTCTTGTAATCTTGAGAAGTCAAACTCTGTTCTAATGCTTGTTTTTAATACCTATTTCTTATATAAAGAAAGAGCTTTTCTTCCTACCAAAACAAAGCCTTATCTCTACAACATCGACGAAACAGTATAGTGGTATAGCCAAGAAACTAAGAATGAGCATGTCTCTTGATACCTTAATTTGAGAATTTCCTCATTCTGCACTCCTTGTAAAGCACAAAATTATCTTCCATTTTGGGTTCATAATCTTTCTGCTCTCTTCCATAACTAATGCAAGCGAAATATTGGGGAATAAGTAAACCACACTCTTTTTCTGTTGCTAGCGAGGTCCTTCGGTCTGCCATCTCAGTGGAGGTAGGGGATGGAGATCCACGCGGCAGCAAAGACGCAAGGGTTGTTGATGTGTTAGAAACCACGGAAGCGCCTGAGAAGAGTCACATAGGAATTAGGGCTTCTCCCCCAATAAAGGGGGCAGGATCAATAGCCCAGCTGAAGTGCATCTACACCAATGCATGCAGCATGGGCAACAAACAGGAGGAGCTGGAAGCCATTGTGCAGCTGGAAAACTATGATATAGTTGCAATCACAGAAACATGGTGGGATGACTCACACAACTGGAGTGCTGCAATGGATGGCTATAAACTCTTCAGAAGGGATAGGCAAGGAAGGAGAGGTAGTGGGGTAGCCCTGTATGTTAGGGAGTGTTTTGACTGTCTAGAGCTTGACGATGGTGAAGATAGGGTCGAGTGTTTATTGGTAAGAATCAGGGGAAAGACCAACAAGGCAGATATCATGGTGGGAGTCTGTTATAGACCACCCAACCAGGATGAAGAGGCAGATGAAATATTCTATAAGCAGCTGGGAGAAGTGTCACAAGTGCTAGCCCTTGTTCTCATGGGGGACTTCAACTTACCAGATGTCTGCTGGAAATACAATACAGCAGAGAGGAAACAGTCTAGGAGGTTCCTGGAGTGTGTGGAAGATAACTTCCTGACGCAGCTGGTGAGTGAACCAACTAGGGAAGGCGTCCCACTGGACCTGTTGTTTGCGAACAGAAAAGGACTTGTGGGTGATGTGATGACTGGAGGTCATCTTGGGCATAGTGATCATGAAATGACAGAGTTTTCAATTCTCGGAGAAGTAAGGAGGGGGATTAGCAGAACTGCCACCTTGGGCTTTTGGAGGGCAGACTTTGGCCTATTTAGGGGCCTGGTTGGCAGAGTCCCTTGGGAGACAGTCCTGAAGGGCAAAGGAGTCCAGGAAGGCTGGGCATTCTTCAAGAAGGGAATCTTAAAGGTGCAGGAGCAGGCTGTCCCCATGTGCCGAAAGACGAGCCAGCGGGGAAGACGACCGGCCTGGCTGAACAGAGAGCTTTGGTTGGAACTCAGGAAAAAAAAAGAGAGTTTATGACCTTTGGAAGAAGGGGCAGGCAAATGAGGAGGACTACAAAGATGTCGTGAGGTTATGCAGGGAGAAAATTAGGAGGGCCAAAGCCCAACCAAAACTTAATCTGGCTACTGTCGTGAAAGACAATAAAAAATGTTTCTATAAATACATTAACAACAAAAGGAGGGCTAAGGAGAATCTCCATCCTTTATTGGATGCAGGGGGAAACAAAGTGACAAAGGATGAGGAAAAGGCTGAGGTACTTAATGCCTTCTTTGCCTCAATCTTTAATAGTAAGACCAGTTGTTCTCGGGGTATATCTAGCCCGCTGAGCTGGAAGACAGGGACGGGGAGCAGAATGAAGCCCCCATAATCCAAGGGGAAATGGTTAGCGACCTGCTACACCACTTAGACACACACAAGTCTATGAGGCTGGATGGGATCCACCCAAGGGTACTGAGGGAGCTGGTGGAAGTGCTCGCCAAGCCACTCTCCATCATTTACCAGCAGTCCTGGCTAAGCGGGGAGGTCCCAGTGGACTGAAGGTTAGCAAATGTGACGCCCATCTACAAGAAGGGCCAGAAGGAGGATCCAGGGAACTACAGGTCTCAGTCTGACTTTGGTGCCAGTGAAGATTATGGAGTAGATCATCTTGAGTGCTATCACGTGGCACGTACAGGACAACCAGGTGATCGGGCTCAGTCAGCACGGGTTTATGAAAGGCAGGTCCTGCTTGACTAACCTGATCTCCTTCTATGACCAGGTGACCCGCCTAGTGGATGAGGGAAAGGCTGTGGATGTGGTCTACCTGGACTTCAGTAAGGCCTTTGACACTGTCTCCCACGGCATTCTCCTAGAGAAGCTGGCGGTTCATGGCTTAGACAGGTGTACTCTTCGCTGGGTGAAAAACTGGCTGGATGGCCGAGCCCAGAGAGTTGTGGTGAACGGAGTTGAATCCAGTTGGTGGCCGGTCACGAGCGGTGTTCCCCAGGGCTCAGTATTGGGGCCGGTCTTGTTCAATATCTTTATCAATGATCTGGATGAGGGGATTAAGTGCACCCTCAGTAAGTTTGCAGACAACACCAAGTTGGGCGGGAGTGTTGATCTGCTCGAGGGTAGGAAGGCTCTACAGAGGGATCTGGACAGGCTGGACTGCACTTGGGCCACAACAACCCCATGCAATGCTACACGCTTGGGGAAGAGTGTCTGGAAAGCTGCCCAGAGGAAAAGGACCTGGGGATGCTGGTTGACAGCCGGCTGAATATGAGCCAGCAGTGTGCCTAGACGGCCAATAGCATCCTGGCTTGTATCAGAAATAGTGTGGCCAGCAGGAGTAGGGAGGTGATAGTGCCCCTGTACTTGGCATTGGTGAGGCCGCACCTTGAATACTGTGTTCCGTTTTGGGCCTCTCACTACAAGAAGGACATTGAGGTGCTGGAGCGTGTCCAAAGAAGAGCAACGAAGCTGGTGAAGGGTCTAGAGAACAAGTCTTATGAGGAGCGGCTGAGGGAACTGGGGTTATTTCGCCTGGAGAAAAGGAGGCTCAGGGGCGACCTTATTGCTCTCTACAACTACCTGAAAGGAGGTTGTAGCGAGGTGGGTGTTGGTCTCTTCTCCCAAGTAACTAGTGATAGGACGAGAGGAAATGGCCTCAAGTTGCGCCAAGGGAGGTTTAGATTGGACATTAGGAAAAATTTCTTCACTGAAAGGGTTGTCAAGCCTTGGAACAGGCTGCCCAGGGAAGTGGTTGAGTCACCATCCCTGGAGGTATTTAAAAGACGTGTAGATGTGGCGCTTAGGGACATGGTTTAGTGGTGGACTTGGCAGTGTTAGGTTTATGGTTGGACTTGATGATCTTAAAGGTCTTTTCCAACCTAAATGATTCTATGATTCTATGATTCTATTACTGCATGTAGTAATGTAAATTTTATTAATATTTGTTGTGTTTTGCTATTTATTAACTAAATTTTCAAACTGGTGTTATTCTAAATGAAATGTCAATGCTGGATCTGTACACAAGCAAAAGGATGTAACTTCAATATATTTTTTTCTGTACATAATTTTCCTAGCTTTGTTAATACAAATCCTTATTTTGTTGATGGTGGGGCCGTAAGATTGAAATGGCAACATTTCATGTGCTTTAACTCTGGGGAGGGGGGATCCAAGACACTTAAACATTTAAGTGTGACATTTGGGTGATACCTACTTGAAATTAAATTATAAGCACTGGATCTTTTTTATGGAGCTATTTTTTTTTAATATAGGTTTTCTAATTATGTGATTTTTGGGGGTTTGCATCTGGGCTCTTCTGTTGCTTTGCATGTGTACTTTACCTGTTCAAAATGTTTTCACGTAGAATCCCTTGAGCCTGCAGGATCTATTACCATTTCAATGGGTATCAACTTCTGTGATTCTACTCAGACTGCCAGTTTCCAGTTATGGTGAGTTTTCGGGGGGGGTGGGTGGGTGGGTAATATTTTGCCCTCGGAAGGCAAAAGTAGTGTAACTTTGAAGTTTACTTGACAGTAGCAGACTTGCTGTTTATTAAATGTTTAAAGAATTGAACAACAGTTCACAACATGATGTATATCAAAGATGTTTTTAGAGAAATAAGACATAATTACTGTTCTGTTCTACTATTATAAGGATTATCAGTTTTCTTCGGTCTTCCAAATTTTTTTAGCACTTGATTCTAAAAACACAGATTTGATGGTAAGCTCAAATCTAGGTTTGAAATCATATGTATAAGTTCTAAAACTCTTTGACAGGTTGTGTTTGGGAGGTCCTGTTTTTCCCTTGGTGTAAATGATATCAAGTAGAAGCGTGAACTCCTCTTCAGAGTTAGAATTACTTCTCTGTTCCTAAGCTTTATTTTTATTTTTCCCCTCTATTCTTTGGATTTTTCTTAATTACACCACCTTGAAGGGAGTGGTCAGGTCTAACTAGTATGCTGGAGTGTATTGTATGTGTTCTTCCTTGTAAGAAATCGCAAATCAAAGCAGCACATAGTGTGAGCAATTTTACTACCTTGAGTGCTTGTTATTGGCTGTTTGTGATCTATGTAACATGACTGCATGAAACCAACCCCAAAATTTGCTGGCCAAAGCAGCCTGTTCCTCATGCTGTAGTTTCTTTTAAATGATTAGGGAGAGAATGAAAACAAGTAACTGGCTGGCCAACTAGATTTTGTCTTATATACGTGATTTATGGTTTTTATGCTCATCATTGGCACATTCAGGATCCTCCTTTGTATGAGTTCCTGTTGCATTCTAGGCTAGCAGAGAACTTGTTCATCCAGTGAGAACTCTGTTATAAAGTAGCATTTGAAACCAGGGAAAAAGAGAAGCAGTGTCCAAACATTAGGAATGAATGGATGTGGGAAAACTAGACACCTTCTTTTAAGAGCAATTCAGGCTTGTGCTAGCTTATGTAGTCTTTGAAACTATGCAAAGGCACTAAATCAATCTGCATGATTTTTGTTTTGTTTTTTACATATTTTGAAATAATGTTTTTTGACATATTTTGTTGCAAGAAGCAACACTTTCTATATTCTGCACAAAAATGGATATTGAATAGACATTCACGTTGCAGCATTCCAATTTAGGGAAAACTCTCATCCCTTTGAGAAAGTTCTGTACCCCTTTCTTTAATACTGTAGAAATTTTAGTGTACTACTACTAAGCACAGCTTGCACGACTTACAGATTATTAAAGATGGGGGAAAGCTTAATAATAGAAACGTACCCATGTGACTCCAAAAGAACCACTGCTAAAATTAAATTTCTTGTTCTAGGAGCAAGGAGGTTTTACTATTGAAAATATTTTAATTTTTTTCCCTCCTCAAACCTTTTCCTGTACAATGGATGCTCATGTGTAGTCGTTTAAAGATATTAGTACCTCCAGCAAGATGTCTGCAGCATGCAGTTTATGCATGTCACGTTGTTGTAGCTGGTCTGTATGCTGCTTGCTGGAATTTGGGAACAGCTTTGGACTGTTGTCTGATGCTAGGTTTGTTTGGGGAGGGAAGTTCCATTCTAGGGAATGCAATTTCATAATTACTTCAAAATGATAGGCATCTCTCTCTAAATGTATTTTGTTTTTATTTTAAATAAAATATGCTCAGTTTATCAAGCAGGAATGCTCTTTTTTAAACTGAGCAAATATTTTTCTTTCAAGTACATATTTTCAGTATACTAATGATTTGGTTCCAAACTTATACCATTTATTGCTAAGAATCTTAGCAGTGATGAGGATAAGCAATGTAGCATAACACATTGATTTTATGCAGATCACCACCTTTATGTTTTGGGAGGTCTGCTGTATTAGTGATATATAAAAACTGATTACTTTCTCCAGCATTGCCTAGTAATTGTTTATTATTTTCCTATTAGACAAACAAGACAGATCAATATTCCTGAACACTGACCAGACTATGAGTAACATCACTGTAAATAGATTTGCCTCAGATCTCAGTGATGTATTCATTTTAATGATTTGGACGATGAGAGTCCAATGACAAAGCTCAAGCTAAGTTTAAAATTAAATTAAGAATAGGAATTGCTTACTTTGTTCCTTTGCTAATTGATAGGGCCTTGTCTCTTTGACACCAGTTCTTAGAAAATAGTATAAAAATAGGTAAAATGTTCTTTGCATTAAATTTGCTATTTTACTGTTAAAATACAGTATTTATTGTTCAAAATCCTACTGACGTTCAATCCATTGGAGAAATTGTGCAGTGTGATGTTTTGGGGGCGGTGTCTCAGAGAACTCAGCTGCAGCCTTTTTAACTAGTCATACTTCTTAAAAAGCTTTTATCCAAAAGGAAGAACGACTTGTAGAAGTTTGTCAAAATGTAGTTAAAATATTGTGCACACAAAGGTGTCAGTATTCTTGTATTTCCTGATAACATATCTTTATGAAAGACATCATCGGTTATTTTGCATTTTTGTTAAAGCATGTTCAGCAGTAAAGTGTTCCTGATCATAATAATTTTCTTTACATTGTTCTAAAAGGAGCACTTTGTCTTGCATCAAATGTAATTGATCCTGAAGCAGTGTAATCACAATTATTCACTTTCTTAATTGGCCTGCCCAAAATCAGAAAATGGAAACCGATCGGCAGTGTTTAAATCAATAGCTTTGTAGTAATGCTTGTGGGAGTAGGGAGATAGTGGTAATGGGTAGATCAATTGGTCTTAGATGCCAATCATGGACTGTGTGTTTTGCATAGAAAACACGACCTTTCTGCTTGGGGATGTGCTGTTGTAATAGTAGTTCAATAAATAGAAACTGTATAAAGAAAAAACCTAACATGAGTAATAAAATATTTAGATCTCTTCCTGAATTTGTTGTACAAATCAAGGACAATGAAGGAGAAATTGCATTACAGAGAGAGGTTTGAAGGGCTGATGTTCGAAAGACCTCCCTAGTAAATACTATTTCTATTAAGCAAAGCTTACCAAGATCACACATCTAATTAAAAAGAGGTGAAATGCCTTAACTTGAAAACTGTTCCTAATGCGTTTCTTTAGAACATGTATTAGGATGCTCACACTGTGTACTCATAAGGAGAACATCTCATCATTGCTATTTTTCTTGTGCCGTCTCCTTGCAGAGGCATGCTACTTCAGTCACACTGGTGTTCTGCACAATAATGCCTCTCAAGCAGAAAGTTAAAGAGGAATAAATGGAGGAACTTAGTCTTTTAAAAGATTTTTGTGACTGTTACTGTTTCTTTTTGGGTCACTTTGTTCAGATTCTGCAAGCAGGATATACACAACTTAGAAGTATAAAGCAATTCGTTATTGGCTAACTCACATGCAAGGTAGTCTGGTAGCTTGTTGAATCCTAGTTAAGCATTAGTATATTCACCACCCCAGTAAGAGACCTCAGTCTTTGCTAGGCAGGTAGGCATCAATGAGCAAAGGTTGGCCTCCTCTGCTCCCTGGAACGTATCCTTGATGTTACAGACTGACCGCAGTACTCCACTGACTGTGGATTTTTATTTTCTTGTCAGATTTTATATATTTTCACATTGGTGTTTTTTCTCTTGAATCCTTGAGCTACCAGTAATCACTGTCCTAACAGTCCTTCCACTGTCTCTTATTTTATCTTTATTATCTTGCATATCTCTACTTTTCAGATATTCTCAGATCTTGCTCACAGTTTACCAGTTTCCTCAGATGTCTGAACAAAGGTTTGGGAGCTTTGCCATGTCAGAATTTGGCCTTGGATCCTTTGAATGAAGACATTTTAATTCCTAGAGAAGAAAGGCGAGGAAGGTTACAGAGACAGAGGGTTACAACATATACATGACCTTATTCTATTTTGCATGCATGTATTTAGAATTTCAGATTCCCGGCTGCATTTGTAAAAGCCAGTAGGCAAATCTCCAGCTTATTGTAGGTGTCCGGTGAGTGACTAAAGGTGAAGAGGAGATGTCCTATTTACAACACTGAGAGCTGGAGAAAGAGAAGGAAGCTTGTCCTTACCTCTTCTTCCCTTTCCTTTTCATCCCCTCTTTCCAAATTCTCTTAGCTCTTCCAAAGCCATGAAGGAACCACAGCTTTGAAGATTAAATTAACTTATGAAGAACCTGTTTTCTTCTCCCCAATCTTTTGAAAAGTATGCAGGATGTCGTTTAGCTCTCTTTGAAACAACATGGCGCAGGGAACGTGTCCATGCCATGCATCTCTTCCCCAAGCCTAGTTTTCTCAAGGTTTAAGTGCAAAGAATACAATTAGAGCTCCCAAGAAGAAAGAGAAATGGAATAAAAGCAACAACTTCTATGCCTTCCATTCTTGCTCAGAATAATGAGATAATGGGAAAATAGTGTGACATGTGACAGAGGTTTTTACAAGCATGGGCTGGTTACCTTATATTGGCATTTCCTATGTCCTAGTGTTAGCAGAAGAGCTGGGACCCTGTACATACTCTTCTACTATTGTTATGCTGACAGAAAAGAAAGGAGCTGTCTGTTCACCTCATCTGCCCTGGACTGTATAAAGAGAGCATTTTGCTGATTACTCCAGAAGAGGCTGGTGTAGCAGGAAGAATCTAGCAATTTCTTAAGTGAAGTAAATTCCGTGAATGAGATTTGAAAACCTTGTTGGATCTGCTGTCTGCAGGTTCTACCTTATCATAAAAGGTTTTGCTCTAAATTTTCCAAGGCAGAGAGAGATTTTTTGCAGCATGACATTCTCTTACCTCACTCTACGTTGATGTAGGAATCTTCCTAAGCAGAACTTCTACCTGCAAAGAGGAATAAATGAAGAGGATCAATTGGGTAGCAGTCAGTATTTGTTTTGAGTGCAAGCATGCATTCAGGTGTAGATGCTTGCACAAAAGCATCTGATTAAAATTATGTAGTAGAATATGTTATGGAATATATTACAAGCTAATGTTAGAGATGCAGGACTGTCTTCACATCACTGTCACTTGCATTTTCACTTGTTTCTTGCTGTTTCCTTCCCTAGTGCTTTGTCAGCAGATCACTAAGTTGTTTACAGATGTTGGATATTAAGAAAAGCAATCTGGTACTCTTCTCTTTACTTCATTACTCTAGTCAGTTGGCCCAGTTCCAGAAAGCAAATATATCTAGATAGATAACTGACCTGGAAAAAGCAAGGCTTGGCATGAACAACTACTCTCATTTCTTCTATCTCCCTGGCCTTTTTTCTTGTAAAAGCAGGAAGCCATCTTTTCCTTTCTTCAGCGAGAGCGTATGAGCAAAGTCTCTCCCCAAAGTCCAGCCAAGGTCAACCCACCACACTTTTCCATTCCATCTTTTGCAGGAACTTAGTGTGTTGCTCTTCATCTTCCATTTTTTTTATCATCTGTGGACATTTTTTGAATATAATACAAAAATAGTGAACTGGTTTTGGATAGATGTATTCTGGGTCAAGCAGCTACTAGGAGTAAAACAAAAGAGGATAATATAAATAGCAAGAAGAATATTCCCCAGCCTCTTATTAAAATAATAATTTAGAAAAAGCTTTTAAAATTAAGACTTTAAAGACTGCCATTGTGGAATCTGTGAAGTGCTCATTTACAGGTGATAATATTATTTGTATTAGTTTTAAAGAAGGTGTTGCCATCATTGTCCTCAAGTCTTTTGTTATGGCAGAGAACTTCTTTCCCAGGAACCTTTTGGAGCCAATCCTTTAAAAAAAAAAAATTGAGGGAATAAGGAAAATGGACACTGGTTTCAAATGACAGGTGCTAGCTGCTCCCACTGCACCCATCTGAAGGAGAGTTAAAACTGTGCGTCTTCTAAAGGATTGAATGTTAGTTTTGCAGTGTCATTTATCACAGAGATGGTAAGTCTCCCTGTGTTTCTGTGGGAGCATTATCATCTCTCATTTGTTCATCTTAATTGGGTACATCAGAAGATAAATTCATGTGATCCTTGGATTTACATAATGAAAAGTGGTGTAAGTCTTAAAAATACAATATGTACAGTTTAACAGTTATTAAGGCAACAGTAAGAGTAATGATGTCTAACATTATTTGCCCCTAAGTTCACAATTCAATACAAAAAAGATTTTGTGAACTAGTGGCAAGGTACTGTTCTCAGACATTCCTATTTGATTCTTTTAGAGCTTCCTTCTGCAGACTTCTCATTAAGCATACATGTTCCACTTATCACTTGTACTCGCTAATACCAGAAAATGCAATCTTTAATTTTTGAAATCTAAAACCAGTTATGTTTTGTTGGCTTGGGAAACTTTTTTTTCTGATAAGCTTCTTCAGCTTGATCTTCCAGGAAAGTTAGAGCAACACCACCTGAGAGATGTTTCAGTGCAGCTTGAACCAATTGTCTGCCAGATTCTTACATTAATGTTCAAGCTTCAAACCATTTCTGCAGGTTTTTATTTAAACATTATTTATACCAATTATAGTATTCAAAATATAAATAAATAAGTTCAATACGCTGGAATTTAGTTTACTAGGTATTTGGAGAAATTATGTAGTATTGTACTGCATCAATCAATTTTATTGTTAAACATATCCATTAGATATGTGATGAAATCTCCATCTTTGGAGATACTCAGAGCTCAAACAGACAAGGCCCTGAGCAATGTGAACTAAGGTGGTTCTGCATTGAGCAGGAGGTAGGACTGAGTGATTTCCAGAGGCCCCTTCCAACCTCAATTGTTCTATGAGTCTATGGATCTATGAAATTACTTTTGTTAAATTAGATATTACTGGATCTCTAATATAAAGATCTGATAAAAGAGATGCAGATCAATAAACAAAAGCTGTATATTTAGTCTGTAAAGTATGTGATAAGGAGAATGATAAAAGGGAGGATGATTTTCTCTGGCTGAAAAATAAATTTACTGAAGTACGCTGAAATTAAAGTAATGCAAAGTAAACTGGATGTTGTCTAAAGTAAAATTAAGAACAAAGTGCAATCAGAATTTCTGCCTGCAGACTATGAAGAGTTCATGGTTTATCAAAGAACATCTATTAGCTTTTTAATCACTAGGGGAAAGGGAAGTGGAATGCTTGTTAACAGCAGAGGTGGCAAGTGGTCCTCTTGAGCAGTTACAACCTTTAAATCCCAAGCTCTGCTCATGCTTTTATTCCTTCTTATTGTGAAAAGATTGTTATTATAGCATTTCAAAGCAATCTAATCATTGATGTTATAAGCCAAGTTTATGTACAAATGGCATGTCCAGTCAATGTAGAACATGAATCATTGTAGACAAAACTGTTTATCTGTTTTATGCTGAATTATGTAGTGCACATCTTGCTTAAATATGAAAGATAACATTGGTAGAACAATCAGTTGAACAATACCAATGAAGGTGGTATTAAAAGTTTTAGTCATATAGTCCAAGCAGTATATATAAACAGCAAAAAGTTATGGGACAGTTGATTAAAGAGCCTTCCTTCAGCTCTTAAGCTTGATGGAGTTCTCGATCAGTTTTCAAAAGAAAAATTAAAGAAAAAATATTACTTTCTTATTTGATCCTGCCAGCCAGTCAACCAATCCCTGCTCTTTTAGTATGTTAATAACTTCAGAGATGGATGGTATTTTAGTAGTATAGGGAAAAAAATGTGAGAATTTGTTAGCTAAGCAAATTTTTAAAAGTAGCACTTCATAAATGATTCTTTGTAAAGGGAATACTAGCCAGGTTTCAGGTGATTGTTTCACTGTATGTTTACTAAATAATTTTCAAAAAAGGTAGCATTCCTGCTGAATTTTATCTGAAAAGCCCATACTTGAGATTGCATCCATAAAAATAATTATAACACATCAGAAGTTAGAAAATAAGAATGTATTAGTTCCTAAGCATTTGCTTGTGAAATTGGATAACTATGGTAAGTATTAAAATTTTAAGTAATAGGACCATAAAATGCTTTCCTGTTTTCAGGTGGCTTATCTTGCATCTTTAGGAGGGAGATACATGTTTTCTGTACTATTCATCTAGTGCTGTTTTTTTCCATCAGTCAACCTTATTCCGGTTGGACTTGATGATCTTAAAGGTCTTTTCCAACCTAAATGATTCTATGATTCTATTCCAGAATTTTAAAGTTGCAAAGTTATAAAAAATCAGTAACACATGTTTGAGGTTAATTTAAATACCATGGATATTAATTGATGAAATATATTTTCCGTTCTAATGATTTTATTATATTTAAGTAGGATATCTGAGGCATATCAGCAATCAATATGTATTGACTATTTGGTACATCAGGAAAAAAAAAGTGTTCTTTTCTAAAAATTTCTCATGCCTCAAAGCTTTAACAAAGATTCTGACTGGATATACTGATCCTGAATTGCTAAGGAGAGGGAAACAGGTTACTGAATATCCATGGCTGTGAAGGTTATCTAGTGGTAGCGTCAGAACCTCGAAAGCTGGATTTATCCACATGCTGCACATGATACACTTAGCCTTGCTACACCATCTTCCCTTCTGAGCTGGGGAATCCTCCTGTGAGGTAATTCCCCAGAATAGCAGCTGAGTTAACGGCTGATGTTGTGATAGACAATTTGGAAACAGTGGATAAAAATGGTATTGCCAAACTACTTTTTACCTTTCTGGTTAAATATTTTTATATGATCTTCAGGCCTCAGGATTTTATACCCTATTTTACATCACATCCCCAAGAAAAGTCCAGTTTCTGTAGCAGAAACTCTGCGTGAGTGAGACACGTACTGTTGGGATCTCTGTATCCAAATTTTTACTTGTCTGCTGTTTTTAAAAATCAGTAGCAAAACTCCCGTTGCCTTAGTTCAGAATAGGACTAATCTGGTAGCTAACATATCTTGTTACCTACCAGTATATTTTTTTCAATTTCATTTTCTTTTATTATTAAAAAAGTGTACAGTTATTTCATTGTATCAGTTAGTTAACCCAGATTAATTGCTTCTCTATGCTCTGACTAGGGTTTTCTTAGATTCTAATGTTTCATGCATGTGATTGTTATAGCTGGATATTAATCAGAAATTTTATGAAGGTGTTTTTAAAATAGCCAGTTAAAACTACTTTAAGTATAATGATCCCCCCCAGACATGTTTTAAAATAATTTTGTCAATTTTTTTTTAAAGTGTATACCTGATTCACATTTTAAAAAACAAAACAAAACAAAACAAAACAAAACAAAACACCTTGGTTAAGTAAACAAATTGCTTACTTAATTTTATTAAGATTTATGCATCCAACTTGTCTTTCTAACAAGCAAGATGCTAATTCTTTAAATGGTTGGACATTTACTATTTTCTGGCCCTTGACTACCACGAGCAATCATATTTGATGCCCCTTAATTAGAGCACCCTTTTTTCTTTCCAGGTTCTCTTCCACCTCAGCAATCCAGACAATACATTTGCTTACCATGCTGCTCTCCTAAGTATTCTTTTGCATGTAAATTAATCTTGACTCAGTTTACACTGTCATGCTGAGTGGTACAAATTGCCTATAACAATAAAACAGCATGAGTTAAAAATAAAGGGGGGTGGAAAAGCAGACTGAATGTGCCTTACTTGATAGGATGTTACTTTGCTTTATGCCAATACATTAGTCAACGATAATGAATCTTCTGTTCTGAAAAGCATGGTTTAGTTGATTTTTTTTAATTTTACTTCAATGGAGCAGTACCTTGTCTTTTATAGAACAAGTTAGACAAACCATTAATGACAAGAGTGTTAAGGTTAAATATGAAGCAATGCATTCACTTCTCTGAGTGCTATCCATCTTTCCATTTACAGGAGCTTGACTAAAGTACTGGCTTTGTACAACATTTCCTTTAATTACATGCTGCAGGAAACAGGCTTTTAACATAAACATAGTTGCATTCATTTATTCAGCATTTGCTCTTCAGTAGAGCTTAATGGAGAAGGTTTAAATCCTAAATGAGTACACACATCTCTCAGCAGTGTTATGTTAGTCCCCATGCTCTGCTTAAAAGCAGTTTTAGTCTGTGTATGTAGTTTTTAAAGCTTTTGCCTAATAGTGAAATTAAACAATTTGAAACAGAATGTACTATTCCCAAGATAAAACTGATCTTTCTAGAAGTTGTATGCTTATTTTTGTTCTCTTCAAGAGCAGATCACGTTCAAAAATATCCCGTTATTTACTCATGAGCTGTTCTTTGATATTTCTTATTTTATGACAGCAGCTAATGCACATTCTAGTGCATTAAAATGTTGGGGTTATTTTTTTAATTGCTATATTAAGCATCAGTGCTGTTTGATCTGGGTTAGAACTGTATGTGCAGCCCTAAAATATTAGCCTTTTGAGACTTTTGCATTGTTTTCATTATTAATGTTATCGTGGATTTCAGATGCTTCATATTTCTGCCTCAAGTACTGTGCTCCATTGTTTGTCTGTGTTTTCAGCTTCTGAACATAATGCAAAAATACACACACAATGTTAAGTTGTAGTTACTGTTGGGTTTTAATCAACGTGAGTGTCCAGCAAATCATTCTTCTAAACAATGAATGTTGAAAGGAGAAAAAAGTGGGGGTTTTTTGTTAAAATGTTCTTGAACAACATTTCTTTCTTTACTTTTTTTGCTGTATGTTTGGATATAATCTTGACATTTCTATTCCATTTTGCAGCGATATTCAAATTATTTTAATCAAATAGTTTATCATGACATTTTAAAGAGATGGTTACTAACTGAATTTTCCAGTTTCTAATGTGATGACTTTATCTTCATGAACTAAATTGAACTGATGACTACTATCTGAATTTCAAGATTATTTTTAGCAATTGGATATGAAATTATAATTAAGTGCAGTGGTTTTATGATTGAAAGATTAGAAGGTATCTTTGTATATGGTCTTACTTAAGCTGGACTTTTCCAAATCAGTCTTACTTAATATTTACATTCTTCTTTTAGGTTATGCTTCTTGTGAAAAAGAACCATCTTGGTTTCACAGTTGCATTAGTATCACACATATCATTGTTCAGTTATTGGTAATTTATTTCTAGTAATAAGGCATTGCAAATAATACGGTAAACTAATTATGTAATTTCTTATAAAATTGTTTTCTCAACAAATGATTTAACTTCAGTTTTTTTGTTTAGAAGTCTCTTATTTTGGTTTTCTGCTTAATAACAAGCAAATCTTAAAGTATTCATAATGAAATACTTAATGTTTCAGGGATGCTGACAGGAATGAATGAGACATCTGCTACAATAGCTGTTGCTCCACAGAACTCTACTAGACTTGTAATAATTGAGAGGGTAGTGAAGGCAGCAAACCTGAGTGTAGTCCCTTCTGGTCAAGATAACATACACAGGTAAGATTACATATCATTTGCAGTGGGAACATCTTTTAATATGAATTTGTTAGTTCAAAATTCATCAACATTTTATACTATTAGGAAAAATTTTATTATCTGCACCTTTAACAGATAAGGTTCCCAATTATAATGTAACATAGAATCCTAAGCAGATATTAACTTGAGCCTAAGTACTTCTCAGCTCTGTATTTGAATGTATATAGAACATCAAATATCTAGACTTTACTGTACACAGTTGGGGGAGTTGTCCTTTCCTAGTTTTGTTTCAAAGGGAAAAGATAGCCTTTTCAAAGCACAGTACTTTCAAGAGTGTCTACACAGTTTTTTGACTTTTGTTTATGTTTCTGAAAGTAAGTGGCCTTATTCGGGTTTATCATCTGTGAGAAGCAGCTTGTTTTTTCCACATTAATTTTTGATCTATGATATCCAGCTAGTTAAACCTAGAACCCAATTTTTTTTTTTTCAGTTAGATGAAGGTCTTTTTAAATGCAGGTTGAACATTAAATTGAACATTCTCTTCTCCTTCCTATATATGTGCAAGGAAAAACAGTGGTCAGCCAAGAAAGTCATTGGCCCTGTCTAATTCCAGATGTTACTTATAGATCAATCCATTTCATCCAAAAGCTGTGGTACAGAATGTCAGTGGAATTTATATGATTGTTGATTAATGACAGCTTTTAATGTGGTTGACTCAAAATATTTGGTCCCATGAATCTGTATGGCTTCTCACTTGTGACAGGAACGAACAGGAAAATTGCCATGTGTGGAAAACTGAGTAGACACAAATAACAACAGCAAGACATTATTGGAAGCTGTTAACCTGGTCTTGGAATAAGTAAATGCATACCTATCCCCTAGCATCTATTAAAAATATTCCAGAGTATGAATTATCTCTTTAGCCCCCTGAATTTTGCTATTTAAATAAGAGCAAAGTATCTCCTTTTAAAGCAAAGAACAATGTTTTGCTTTGAAATTTTGCTGATGGAGATGGCTATTTGGAATGATGAGAATCATGTAGCCTACACAAGACTAATAACCTGATATTTCTCTTTGTTGGTTTTAGTCTTTTTTGCATTGCTGGGCATTTGTATTGCATTGCTTTAACATTAACCCAGCTGGATTTTCCTATGCATTTGATACGGTCAATGATAAAATTCTGTTTCACCATAAAAACATGGTACAGCTAGTGTGATTGCACTGAAATGATTGTCACTATTGACACCTGCTCCTCCGTGAAAGAGTCCTCATTTGCTGCATCCCTGAGGGATCTATACAGCCTGCGTTCTCAACATCAATTCAAAGACTAGGTGAGAGTGTCAATCAAGAGAGACTGAAGTGTCTGCAGCATACAGGTGTTCTCCATCTTTACCCTATCCATCACATGAGACTTAGCGCATAGGGATGGGTTGTTTTGTGACTGTCTCTCGAAAAGGCTACCTAAAATAATAGCTTAGTTCCTAGCTCAGCCACAGGCTTCCTGATTGTAAACAAGTTTCTAATTTCATCTTGCTTTCTCTTGCCCTTTTTGTTTCTTTTTTTTTTTTTTTTAAAAAAAAGAGGAGGTTTTCCACAAAAGAGAGTCTATAACCAACAGTAAATAAATTGAAGATGTAGTTGCTGTTGGGTACACTCCTTCAGAGACAGTGGTTGAAAGCATGTTCTGGTTGGGCTGAAGTATTCAGAATGCTTTAGAGCATCCTGAAGTCTCAGATGTTTGCCTACATTTTTTTTTTGCTCAAAATAGAATGTATTCAGTCTGCCTCAGTAGTTACAGAATAGTTTGCATTTATAATGTCCATCAGGCAAAAAAAAATTGTTTATAACAACTTAAATGGCCTACCAGAAATGCCCAGTGATGATAAGCATTTAGAAAATAGCCCTTCATTTGCTTCACTGTAAGTAACTGGAGTTCACAGATGCTATGTAGTCGTAGTTGCACCTATTTTTACTGAGAACAGGAATGGGAACATTAACTAATTGATGCTGTGATGAACCTGTTCATCTTTTAAATAGCACTACGTTATCATTAAAGTAAATCCTAGATTTAAATAAATGAATATTTGAGAAAAATTAGAGATTAGATAATGAATATTTTCAAAACTAAAACAAATGACTAAAATATTTTATATATATAATATATATATTTTTAAAAAAATTTATACATATATTTGGTTTAAATTAATTCTGCCATGAGAGTAAACAAAAATGGTGTCTCTTCTTGCAAAATCTCACGGATGCATGAAGTGTGCCATGTTTTATTTATGTGACACATACAACATTTCAGGATGATAAAATAAACAGTCACCTTTTACCTTAACAAAGTAGTTATGAATTTGATAAAAATATGTTAAAGGTGAATTTTTTTCTTTTTCTATAGTATTGTCATTTGTCTTGTTTTATTGCAAGTGGTATTTGGGAAGAAAAAATTATATACAAGAACTTGTTTCAGCTCATCATGCTATTCTGTGAGGACTACTTGAATTCACTTCTTGGAAGTGCTTAGTACATATCCTTTTACACAGGAAAAGTAGTACTATTTTTAAACTGACATTCTGCACTGTGCAGCACGAATTATATTAACCTCTTGTTGGTCATCCCCAACTTGAGTATTACTACTTAATGACTGCTAATACCAAGAAATTTATATTACCTGGTAATGAAATATACTCATTCAAAATGAAATTGTATAATTTAATACAAGTGTATCTAATGGGCATGAACAGGTGCATGTTTCTTGGTTTTTTCAGTCTGAACATATTTGCACTCATGATGAAGATGATGTCATGTTGGTGGAACCCAATTACTGCTCCTTAAATTGATAATCCTATTTAGGATTGCATTTTTGCACCAAAAAAAACCACTAGGGCAAATATAATGAAGATTTGGAAATAAATACTTAAACCAAATATCAACAGAATAGCATGCAATCACCAATGAAAAATGAAATAAATGTAAACCTGTCAAATACATCAGCTATATGTCAGTCTGTATCCCTGTATAGCAACACTTCCTTGCAAGCATTTTTTTCTCTCTTTACCATATAGCTACTGAATTTTTATAATTACTTGAAATGTAATAATTTAACTGTTAACTGAGTGTAGAACAAAATGCTGGATAATACAGTTGATTTTGTTTTAGACTCTCTTTTCTGACCTGTTTTATTTATTTTAAGTGATAGCTGCAAAAATTTTGAACTCAATAGTCAATATATATATCTCAGAACACAAATGTGCAGAGTTGTATTCATGTATTTGCATTCATATATTTGCAAAATAAATTTGCTGTACTATTTTACTTCCTTAAGTGTAGTAACCTGCACTTAAAATGAGTTCATACAAGCTATTAGATCTCTAGGCCTTGTGAGGCTGCATACGGTACACTCTCATGTTCTTAATAGGATTTAAATATTTTATGTATTGATCTCTATTGTTTTTGTTATCAAGGGGAAACATTATTTCAATTTTAAAGCCATCTACTAAAAACAAAAATGTGAAATGCATTTAAAGAGAGAATATTTTTTGGAGCAGGAAATACAATCTCTCCTTAAATATGAAAACTTCAGAAAAAATGTGTATTATTTTTCTGTCCTGGTTTCGGCTGGGATAGGGTTAAATTTCTTCCTAGTGCTGTGTTTTGGATTTAGTACGAGGAGAATGTTGATAACACACTGATGTTTTCAGTTGTTGCTAAGTGCCCTCCTAGTCCAAGGACAGCTCCCGTGCCTACTGACTGAGCTAGGTACACAAGATGGGAGGGAACATAATCAGGACAGCCAGCCCAGCTGGCCAATGGGGTATTCCATACCATGTGACGTCATGCTCAGTATATGAAGGGTAGGCGTGATCCAGGAAGTACCGATCGCTACTTGGTTATCGGTCAGCGCGGGTGGTGAGCAATTGCATTGTGCATCACTCATTTTGTATATTCTATCATTATTTATTATCATTATTCTCCCTTTTCTGTTCTATTAAACTGTCTTTATCTCAACCCACGAGTTTTTCTCACTCTTACCCTTCCGATTGTCTCCCCGTCCCACTGGGGGGGCGGGGGGAGTGAGTGAGCGGCTGCGTGGTATTTGGCTGCCTGCCAGGTTAAACCACGACATTTTCTTAAAATATTATTTCACAAGAGTGATTAGGGTAATTGTTGCAACATACATATAGCTCTTTCAATGTTCTGAGAACTGTTTGTTAAAAGTATTTTAAGAGATGAAGGGTGGAAGTGGGTTGAGGAGCACATAGTAGATGTTGACCAAGTGATTTCAAAAAGAATCAGCTAAGGCCCCAAGCTTCTGTCTTGTGATTCAGACCACATCTGTGGGCACAACTTGAATATCTAGAGACAAAGACGTTGAAAGAAAAATATTTGTTCCTCCTGGGAATTAAATCAGTCTGAATAACCACGTTTAGGGACCAGGTACTTTTCAGTTGAAGTATGTCTGCTGTTTCTTGTCAATGGGGAAAGTCTACCAGGAATTTTTCCATCTTCAGGATAAGAGGATACATAATTGAGGACATTTATTCCCTCAAAGTCGATTCTTCTATGGACCATCACTTCAGCTCCCTGTCTCTACTTGGGCAATAACATTCATTGCTTCTTATATCAAAAATAAATTCTAGGTTGTTCTCTTCTATTTCAAAATGTGATGAGATGAAGACGCTATTGAACTCAAGATTTTCAGTAATTTTCTGTTTAACCAACACGAGCCTTATTTATCCAGAAATGTCCTTCATGCTAGTGTTACTTTCAAGATGTGTTGCTTATTCCTCTCAGATGAATATTGTAAAAGTTCCTCAGGTCTCTTCCTCCTTTATTCATTTTCAGCTCCATAACCTCCCACCAGGATAGCTAATCTTCATTTTCTTCACTTCAAATATAGCAGAAGACAACAGATGGTGATAGATGAAAAGACTAATTGCAGACTTTACTATCTTAGAAAGACTTGAATGCTCTTATGATCCTCTTGAAAGTGTCGAAATACTGTCTACTATTACTTAAGGCCCTCTGCATGAAGGAAAGGCATCTCAGGGTAAATTGACTTAGAAAGACGATAATGGAAATACACATAGAAAGCATTTCTTTCTGCTACCTACAAAATATGGTGCAAAAACTTTTAATGTGTTGGCAGTAGCATACAGCAGAAAAGTCTGTTCAGAGCTGGGATCACAAACTGGATTTGCTTCTTCACTCTTTCACTTTGGTTTATGCTTGTGTGATTTCATTGACGTCAGAATATAATGTGTAATGGGATGGAGAATCAGGCCATCTTGAACTGCCTAGCTCTCTGCCTTCCACTTTCTGAAGCATTTCTTAAGCAGGATGCATTGTACTCTAGTAGATTATTTCCCTCAATGACCATGGCTCTACAAAATGATGCAATGTAGAGCACCTTTTCCATGGTTTTCATTCTTGAAGACTTTACTTGCACATTGCCCAGTAAGTCAGTGAGATAAAAGTCTGAACCCATCAGGGTGGATATGAAGAACAAATTTTAGTTAACCTCAACTAGTTTAGTAATCCATTGAACTAGTCTGTTGCTGCTGTTATATTTTGGAAGGAATCCACAACTAGTAACAGGAGAAAGTGGGGTTAGAAAGTGAGCATGGTGTCATCTACATATCTCTATTCTGCAGTTCATCAGGATGGCCTTAACCGTTGGCCAGCACTCTGAGACACATGACAGCATTAATTTCAGTCCTCTAATTTGAGATGGTCAAGTCTGTAATTTCAACACCTCAGGATGGGACAATCTGAGGTTTTGGGGAAAATCAAACCTTGGCTTCTTGCAACACTGAAGCCTTAATCTGCTTCAGGACAGCCATTTCACCTTTTGAAATAATGAATTTAATAGCCTTCTCCATTACAACCATGAAAGTGGTCATTCTAATAGCCATCTCTTCTTTCTATAGATCACCAGAACTTGCAGAGGGAGGATTCTCACCTCTTAGCATGTTGTCAAAGTAGACACCTGAGTTAGCAGCAAACAGGCTAGCTTTTAAACAAGAAGCACAAAACAGCACTTATGCTCATTGCTGGGGCAGGTCTAACTAGCTCAAGCACAGCATTGCATGTAATGGCTATGCTGCTTCTGGGACCTATATTTTTAATGACACTTGACTGCTCCATATAGATATGTCAGTTTGTTCAGAGCTTGCTATGTGTAGTACATCATTGTTTAGCCTACCCATGACCTATGTGATTTTGTGGATAAGCAAGTATTGAACAAGATGTAAAATATCTTCCACCTGTCTTTTCGAGGCTTGCATTATCCTTTAGCAAAATCAAAAATATACTGTGGAAATCATGTAATATGACAGTAAGCACATTGCAATGCATGGGCATTGAAATCCTGAAGAATGTAAAAGCAACTAGACCCAATATAGAAAATTGCATAAAATGCTTAAAAAACAGAAATCCAAGGATCAACACTTGTTTTTGCATAGCCTTTGTTCCCTACCCCATGCATCAGCCTGACAGTCTGGTTGTATTCACCCATTTTATCATTTTGCAACCTGTCATGTCCCATTTATAGTATATTGGCAGACTGATTCTCAAAGAAAAGAGGGTTTTGTTTACAGACAATTTTGATTATCAGAGAATGGCGTGCTTAATAATCAGTTATCCTCTCCACATCTTTTTTATCCAGCAACACTTAATTTGGGGAGAAAAGGTGTGCAACTGTGCATGTATGTAGGTACATTTGTATTGAACAAACCCCCAATTTGAAGGGGTCTACCTGGAAAATTTCTTTGCGTATGTCACCTTCCAATTTGTACTAAATTTAGAAGAATTCTCAGGCAGAAAGTTGGTGATCAGACCCCACCAGTTTACCATAACTAACAACTGCAGCTGCTTCCATCATGTCAGAAAGGAAGGGCTATCACCCATCTATTGAGGATAAACACAGTGTAGAAATTGCTAAGAAATATAAATTGTTTATAGTTATTCCATTTGAATCCAAATATATGCTCTCAGTAGTTGACAAACAGGTCATAAAAATTCGGGAAGACTTTTTTAAGGACCTTTTCTGCTCTGTGTGTGTGGTGGTGCATTTCCTCCCCGCCTTTCCTAGGCTGCTTGTTGATCTCAGAAATTCCCATGAAACCTCGGCCTTGGTGTACTGAGTCTGGCGATTGAGCACTCCTTGACCGTATCAGAAACTCTGCATAGCTGAGGATGGGAACATACTCCTACTGCCTGGCCCAGGTGTCCAATAGAACAACACCGAAACCTTGAGAATTTTTTAGTAATTACCACCTGGGACTGTGGCCAGGATGGAAATTTACGAATGACTAAAGCCAATCATCTTGCGAACCTATAAACAGTGGTCCTAAGTGAGGCCCTTTGAGCTCTCCTGGACCGCAGCGGGCTGCGCTCATCATCTCCCTCTGAGTGGGACTCCTCTCAGAGCTTGCAATCTTTCGGGCCTACGATATTCGGAGGACCGCTGGGTCCTGGGCTGAGTCCCCTTCGAAGCTCAACCCTTTCGCCCATTGAGAGGGAATGCCTAGACATTCGACGTGAATACTTCTTCACTGAAATCGAGGGGAATTTTTAACAGGTATACCTTCTGTATATTTTTTTATATTTTTTTTTTTCTCTGTGTGTGTGAACTGATAGTAAGCATGATCTGTAATTAAGTTGTGATTGTAGTAGACTCTACTAACTCACTTTGCAAATATTGAATTAGTTAACGATTAAGCGTTACTAAAGTTTGTAAATGATTAGTTGATAATTAAGTGTTGCTAAATTGTGAATGAAACCTAGACTGCTGCCAAACACATATAGTCCCTGAAATATAAACCCTTAGATGATTTTCCTTTATATGTTTCATCCGTGTAATAAGTAATAGAGTGAACCTTGCCAACGAATTCTGTTAGGTCGTACCTTTATAAATCTCTATTAAAATCACTTTCTGCTAATACCTTTGATGGTGATTCTTTAAGCGGCCTCTAAACCACTCATTCGCAACAATTTGGTGTAGTCGGCAGGATGGCAAGTAGTATCACTGATTACTTACAAAAACATGGAATAAATCCAAGTCCCAAATTCTCAGAAGAATGGGCTCGTCATAATTAGCATGATTGGGAAGCTGTGGAAAAACAACTAGAAGTAGCTAGGGGCTAGATGGAAAAGGAATCATTTGCAAAGTGTTAGGCACCTGTTTGGAAGCTGCTTATCAGTACAGAAAGAATAACAATAGAAGGGAGCAGGACCTGAAAGAAGAAATAGAAGGCAGAAAGGAAGCTGAATTAATACTGTCCTTGAAAATCGAGCAGCTGCAAAAACAGTTACAGGAAGAAAAGGAGAAATCACAAAAGTTGGAAGAAAAGATCGAGATGATGCTTATGCGGGCTCCCAATCCCCCTGACATTGTACAGATTAGGAAATTAATTGTATCCCCTGAGGAATGGGATGGTGATACTTGTGGTGATCCTGATGACTATGATGAGGGAAATGATGACCCCTTGTTCCCCTTAGATTCCTCTGAATATGAGGCCAGACCCATCATTAAAGCAAAATATATTTTAATTCCAGTTGGTCCTCGACAATAATTGGTAAAATTTTTAATAGATACAGGAGCACAAATTTCAATATTGACACAGCAAGATGCCGAGAAGCTGGGTGTATGACCCGGACGGCAAAAAGTTAAAATCACTGGAGTGAACGGAGCAAGTGTTATGTGCCAAGCTGCAAAAGTTAATTTATGGCTCACGGGCAAAAAGTACATGTTATCTGCTCGCTTTGCAATTAAAGTTCACAATGAAAATATTTTAGGTTTTGATGTTTTGAATGGCCGAACCTGGCGTCTGCCAGACGGCAGCGTGTGGTCCTTCAGTTCAAATGTCGACCCTAACCCTGATAAAAATCGGGAGGCTACAGTGCGTGTACTCCATGCAGCCCCTGCACTCCCTGATTCAAAAATCACCAATGTCCCACAGTATCTGATTTCTGCTGCGGTGTGACCTGGAATTTCTGAAGTGATAGCAGATCTGGAAAAGCGGCATATTATTTCCAGAACCCACTCCCCATATAATTCACTGGTTTGGCCAATGCGAAAACCAGATGGGAGGTGGCGAGTAACACTTGATTATCGGTGCTTAAATGCCAACACAGCTCCGCTAACGGCTGCTGTACCTAATATTGCAACTTTAACAGCCACATTACAAGCAGCCGCACACCCATGGATGGCAGCACTAGATGTAAAGGATATGTTCTTTATGGTCCCCTTGCAGGAAACGGATTAAGAGAAATTTGCTTTTACTTGGGAAGGTATACAATACACCTTTAACAGACTCCCACAGGGGTATAAACATTCACCCACAATTGTTCATGCTGTGCTTGCTGAACTTTTACAAACAGTCTCACTTCCCCAGAATGTGAAACTGTACCAATATATAGATGATATTCTAATCGGAGGAGATTCCCCTGAAGAGGTAGGGGAAGCAGCAACAGCAGTGTGGCAAGCGCTACATAAAGCAGAAGTTGAAATCCCCTCTGAGAAACATCAGGGACCAAGTAAAGAGGTAAAATTTTTAGGTACTTGGTGGATTGCAGGTAGTGCAAGAATTCCACCGGACACCCTAAGTAAAATAGAACAATTGCAGATGTCCCAATCTAAGAAAGAATTACAACAGCTTATGGGTACTTTAGGATATTGGAGAAAACATGTACCTGGGTTTTCTATCATTGCTCGCCCATTATATTCACTTTTATGAAAAGGAAAATTGTGGGAATGGAATTCAGAACATGAAGAGGCAGTCAAAACTCTAATTCAGGAATTAAAAGCATATCAATCATTGGGACCAGTACACCCCCACGACCCTATTATAGCAGAATGGGGTTTTGCTGAATACGGTACTTGTTGTAGCCTGTTCCAAACTGGCCCTGATGGACCAAAAAGACCTTTGATGTTCAGTTCGACTGCATTTAAAGAGACAGAACAGAGATATTCCGAGTGGGAAAAGGGACTATTGTCTTTAGTCCGAGCAGTGAAACAAGCTGAGAAAATACACCAGGAACAACCCGCACAAACCAGAAGTCCATTTAATTTACTAGAAGCAGTTCTAAAGGGGACTGCCCCCCCAGAAGGACTTGCACAAAAGCCTACAATTAGGAAATGGTATGCTTATTTGACAGGAATTGCAGAGGAAATAAGATTAACTGAAGGACATACTAAAATTTCCAAATTACAGATGCCTATAAATGCAGACCCATTAGCATTACAACCTTTTAAACCCTCACCTATTTTAAATGCACCTCCTCTCACCGAGGGAACACCATTTGAAGATATTTGGCTTACTAATGCCTCAGCAAAAAGAATAGATGGCAAATGGCAATACAAGGCTCCTGCATTAAACACCAATATGGGCAAACAAATTATAGAAGAAGGTGAAGGTAGTGCACAAGTAGGAGAATTAAGGGCAGTTGTTCTAGCAGCACAAAACGGAGCAAAAGTTATCTATGTCGACTCCTATGCCGTGTGGGTGGTGCATTCCTGGGTGGCAACAAACTGGGAGCTTTGTGGGCTGAGCATTCTTTGTAAAAGCTGAGCCTAATATTCCCCCTACTGATGAGAGGAAATGTCTGCTAACATTACAGCCAGGACAACCTGTTATGGTAAATTTACCACAAATTGGAACTGTGCCTATGACTCTAACTAAACCCCATGGCCCACTTGCTTGGGAAGCTACTGATAGCAGTGGTGCAAAACATAGAATCAGTACTAGATGGATTTTTCCTTCTTTCTAAAAAAGGGGTAACCTGTTCGGCCTTCCCCACCGAAACGTCTTCTTTCTTTTTCTTTAACGGGAGAAGATGAATCTATATCGATGGCAACAACAACAGCAGCAGCATCTCCCCAACCCAATTTTATTTTTCTTTTTAGTCGAGATAAGTATAATCCTTTTAGTTCAGACACAAGATCCCTGGGACCATGCATTACTAAATTACACTGGAAGTATGGGAACCCTACCAACAGACAAGACAAACCTGAACCTTGATATTCTAGTTATACATGGGAATGAGGCATATCCAAAAGATGAATGGAGATGAGAGACACTACACCAGAAAGAAATTAAGATATCTCACAATAATAATAACATTCATCAAATATCATCACTTCAAGCCACACCAGGGGAAGAAATAAAAATAGGATGCCATGCAATCAATGGATCTGCCCACAAAAAAACCCACTGAAATTAAAATAGACTACACTGTTTTTTCTAAACCCAAAACCAACAAGAAATCTTACTATAAAACACCAGAACGAAATTGTTGGTACAATTTCACTTTCACACAACCTGTACTCGCATTTTGCTTCTGGGCCAATCGTGGTGTAGAACTATTGTTTGATTTTATGATTAGCGAGTGCAAAATGTGGAATTTGTGTACGACGGGGTGGCCGTGGGTTGATGCATACATACTTTTTAACGTACCTACACTTGATCTAAATTTATCTGCAACAGCACTACACAATAACATCACCTTTCATAGGCAGGAATGGATTATTAAAGACGAAAATGAAAATCAACAAATTCCATCCTTAAACGGAACCAAAGGAGACACCATTTCAATAGGATGCCTAATTGAAAATCACACTAAATGCATGACAGCAACCTTACACATTGTTGTAAACAACGTTGAAGGAAAAGACAACATACATACCTGTCCTTTTAAACATGAATGCTGGTATACTTTTACTATATCCCATTCAGCACTCATAATGTGTCTTTGGACAGACCCCAACTCTCATTCCAGCTTAGGTTTTCAATTCAGGATTGATATCGAACTACCATATTCACCAACTCAGCCTCCTATCAAACTGTCTCCTCACATTTATAACATTGGTCCATATATAATTAAAACACAGGACAACAGCAAGTGCTGTTTAATCCATCGTGGTCTCTAAAACGAGTGGAGCTATTAATGCAAGTTGATATCTCTACAATTAAACCTACCTGCTCACCATTCCTGAATACATCTTGTTCAGGATGGTTAGCGTGGTTGCATGGGCGAACCCTCACCTCTCCAAAACGATCAAGGAGAGATGTGACTGGCATTCTGGGAATGGGACTAGGAATACTGAACAGCATAGACGCTGAAGTTTTAGCAAACAAGATAAATTTGGCAACAAGTGATTTACATAAATTAGAACACCCATTGCAATCTTCTTTGACAGCACTAGGAACGAGCCAATGGCTTTTAGCTAACATGCCTACATGGGAAAGAATTAGTGAAAAAGACCACCGACTAATCATAGATGCATTCGGCATAACCCAAAATAACATTTCTCTAGCTCTTAGCTGCATCCAAGCTCAATTGTGGATACAATCTACCGTGGCAGCAATTACAAGGGAAGGTGATGAGGGCACCTTGCCCACTGAAATCCGAAAGGTAATTTGGGATAATGTATCTAAATTTGAAAGGGAATTCCAATCATGGTGGCGTCTAGTCAATTTTACTTACGACTCCACTGACAGCAAAGTCACAGCTTTTGTTTTGACAATATGCAATGCTTCGGTATACACCATATACCCAATCATTGCGCTGGGATTAAATCACAATAGAACGGTACTCTACCCATTAGAACATAGAGTATGGGCCCAACAAAATGGGAATAAATGGCAAACTATTGATGTTGATGCATATGTTGTGTGAGAACAACAGGGGTTTATTTGTGAAAGCAATACAATTAAGGCCCAAGACATTTGTCTTGACACTGGACAAAATGCTTGTCATTTTGAAATACATCCTGATGAAACCCCTGAAACTGTACTTATATATGTTGGAAATGGATGTGTTTGCATGAGAACTCTTTGTGATTCTATATTTACAGATAACATAATTGTGGAAACATCTAACCACTCAAATATCTGTGTTTGTAATTTTACTAAGATTATGGGATGCGACTTAAACTATTCAGCTCCTGTTACAACCCATCAGTTGCTACAATCAGGCTATGCATCTTGTCAAGATCTACTACCTACCCCCATTGGAATTAATCTTACATTGGTGGGAAAACTGTTACATCATGATGACCTGAGTCAATAACTAAACCAGATTTGAAACAACGGACAAAGAACTCTGATTACGGTCCATCATGATGCAGAGAAGATACATCATGTCCTAGAAAAGGTGAAGAAGGATGGAGAACATCACTGGTGGGATGTTTTATTTGGATGGTCACCAACAGCAACAGGAACTTTGAATCGGGTGTTACATTCCATCATATTTTTACTATTTTCTATTGTTGAACATTGTTCTATATATTAAAGTGTGGAAGATAACTAAACAAATGATACTAATACCAAAACCTCCTCACATATATAACATTGCTTAATTGTATTTAACAAAACCTTAATGATTAAGTATACCAACCAAAAATTTCCCTCTAATTACAATTGGAATATGGCATTGATCTGTTTATAGGCACAGAGGCAAGGGGCGACCACACCGCCACTCTGTGATAAAGATGGATTGACTTTAGTCACAGGGTGGATTGTGGTGGTGCATTTCCCCCACCCCTGCCCTCCTAGGCTGCTTGTTGATCTCAGAAATTCCCATGAGACCTCAGCCTTGGTGTACTGAGTCTGGCGATTGAGCACTCCTTGACCGTATCAGAAACTCTGCATAGCTGAGGCTGGGAACGTACTCCTGCTGCCTGGCCCAGGTGTCCAGTAGAACAACACTGAAACCTTGAGAATTTTTAGTAATTACCACCTGGGACTGTGGCCAGGATGGAAATTTACGGATGACTAAAGCCAATCATCTTGCGAACCTATAAACGGTGGTCCTAAGTGAGGCCCTTTGAGCTCTCCTGGACCGCAGCGGGCTGCGCTCATCATCTCCCTCTGAGTGGGACGCCTCAGAGCTCGCGACCTCTCGAGTCTGCGATATTTGGAGGACCGTCACCAACAACGGGACCTGAGCTGAACCCCTTCACTCCTTGAAGCTCAACCCTTCACCCGTTGAGAAAGAAATGCCTAGACATTCGACGTGAATATTTATTCACTGAAATCAAGGGGAATTTTTAACAGGTATAACTTCTGTACATATATATATTTTTTTTTTTCTGTCTGTATGTATGTGTGGACTAATAGTAAGCATAATCTGTAATTAAGTCGTGATTATAGTAGGCTCTACTAACACTTATTTCATAAATATTAAATTAGTTGATGATTAAGTGCTGCTAAACACATGTAGTCCCTAAGATATAAACCCTTAGATGATTTTCCTTTATATGTTTCATCTGTGTAATAAGTAATAGAGTGAACCTTGCCATCGAATTCTGTTAGGTCGCAGCTTTATAAATCTCTATTAAAATCGCTTTCTGCTAATACCTTTGATGGCGATTCTTTAAGCGGCCTCTAAACCACTCATTCGCGACAGTGTGCACACAGAAAACTTTTCTAAGATTTTTTTACTAAGCAATTGGCCTCTCTGAGAGCTCAAATAAAGTGAAATCTACCTCTGGCAGTAGTTCCTTTGACACAGTTATGTGGACTGTTCTGCTTCCGTGGTTCCTTAGCTGTGGGGCTCAGTCATCTTTTTCTACTCTTAGAATCATAGAATCATAGAATGGTTTGGGTTTGAAGGGACCTTTAAAGGGCATCTAGTCCAACCCCCCTGCAATGAGCAGGGACATCTTCAACTAGATCAGGTTGCTCAGAGCCCCGACCAACCTGACCTTGAATGTTTCCAGGGATGGGGCATCTACCACCTCTCTGGGCAACCTGTTCCAGTGTTTCACCACCCTCATCGTAAAAAATTTCTTCCTTATATCTAGTCTGAATCTACCCTCTTTTAGTTTAAAACCATTCCCCCTTGTCCTGTCGCTACAGGCCCTGCTAAAAAGTCTGTCCCCATCTTTCTTATAAGCCCCCTTTAAGTATTGAAAGGCCGCAATCAGGTCTCCCCAGAGCCTTCTCTTCTCCAGGCTGAACAACCCCAACTCTCTCAGCCTTTCCTCATAGGAGAGGTGTTCCATCCCCCTGATCTTTTTTGTGGCCCTCCTCTGGACCCGTTCCGACAGGTTCATGTCTTTCCTGTGCTGAGGTCCCCAGAGCTGGATGCAGCACTCCAGGTGGGGTCTCACCAGAGCAGAGTAGAGGGGCAGAATCACCTCCCTCAACCTGCTGGCCACACTTCTTTTGATGCAGCCCAGGATACGGTTGGCTTTCTGGGCTGCGAGCGCACATTGTGGACTCATATCCAGCTTTTCATCCACCAAAAGAGATCTGCAATGGGTAGCCAAGTAAATAAACTTGTAATAGACTTGCAGCCTTCATTTTTGCTTCCTAATTTCTCAAGTAGGAATTATTTAGAAAGCTAAATACCCTAGTGTCGTGGTTTAACCTGGCAGCAGCCAAATACCACGCAGCCGCTCGCTCACCCCCCCCGCCGGGTGGGATGGGGGAGAGAATCAGAAGGGTAAAAGTGAGAAAAACTCGTGGGCTGAGATAAAGACAGTTTAATAGGGAAAGCAAAAGCCGCGCACGCAAGCAAAGCAAACCAAGGAATTCATTCACCACTTCCCATCGGCAGGCAGGTGTTCAGCCATCGCCAGGAAAGCAGGGCTCCATCACGCGTAACGGTTACTTGGGAAGACACACGCCATCACTCCGAACGCCCCCCCTCCTTCTTCTTCACCCAGCCTTATATGCTGAGCATGACGTCATATGGTATGGAATAGCCTATTGGCCAGCTGGGCCAGCCGCCCTGGCCACACTCCCTCCCAGCCCCCTGCACATCTGGCAGGGCATGGGAAGATGAAAAGTCCTTGACTAGCGTAAACAATACCTAGCCACAACCAAAACATCAGCGTGTCATCAACATTATTCTCACACTACATCCAAAACACAGCACTATACCAGTTAATAGGAAGAAAATCAACTCCATCCCAGCCAAAACCAGGACAGTATCCACCCCTTATTCCATACCATTTACATCATGCTCAGGTCCCACACTATCCAATACATTCTCATTACCCACCATCCCCCTTCCCATCTTTTGATATAATACACAGATATCATTCCCTTAGTCTATGGACCACCCCTGTAAAATGTTCATAAAATATCCATAAATGTACACAAAATGTCCACTGCGTTCATTTAGTCCATGACTTTGGGCTTCATCTGTTATGGTGGTCACTCAGGTCAGCAGAGGTGGTGTGTTGCGTGGAGTTACTGGGCACCAAAGCCAGCTCAGGTCGGGTCACTGCTGCACCTGCGCTGCTTCTTGTAAAGTTTGTCCTCCGTTGGTTCAGGTGGTTCCTGCTATAGTAATTCCTATAACATGCAACTCAAATCATGGGTTACAACAATTTAAAGGTATATCCATTACAATCTCCACCCCTGGTCCCTTTGGGCCAGACCACAGGTTTAACATTGCAATGAACTCCTCCCCTTGCCCCTGCTCCGGCTTGGACTTATCCACAGACTGCAGTCTCTTAGGGGTGTACCTGCTCCAAGTGGAGCCTTACCTATGAGCCACAGTCTCTCCAGAGGTATACCTGCTGCGGCATAGACTTATCCACAGCCACAGTCACTTCGAGGTGCACCAGTCCCAGCGTGGCCTTACCCACAGCCACAGTCCCTTCAGAAGTAAACCTGCTCCGACATGGCCTTACCCATGGCTGCAATCTCTCCAGGGGTGTACCTCCCCTGTCATGGGCTTATCCACGGCCACACGCTTTGAGGTGCTCCAGCATGGCCTCATGCACAGCCACTGACACTTCAAGGTGTACCTGCTGCAGCATGGACTTATCCACAGCCACAGATGCTTCGAGGTGTACCTTCTCCAGCGTGGACTTATCCTTAGGCCACAATCCCTTCAGAGGTATACCTGCTGTGGCACAGGCATAACCAAGGCCACAGACGCTTCAAGATGTACCTGCTTGGGCATGGGCTTATCCACAGTCACAGACGCCTCGGGGTTTCCTGTCCTGCATGAACTCAGCCACAGGTCACAGTCTCTTCAATTCGAGTTCACGCTGCAGTTCCAGCCTGTCCAGCACAGCAGCACAGAAGCAGCAGCGATGCCCTGGCCATCTGCCAGCCCAGGCGCATCCCCATTGCTGTTATCAGAATGTTCCCAGGCACAGCACAGTAAGACGATCAGCAGTGCAGCAGTACAGCAAGCAGCGAGAGCAAAAAAGCAGCCACTAACGAGCACAAGACTCCAATACACATTAAGGCAAGCAAGCCCCATGGCAAGCACAAGAGCCTGCGAATTAATAGCTAAACAGCAGTAACAGCTATAAATTCAATCTAGCACATTCCAATCAAACCTGTCATTATCTCGAACCCTTCGAGCCCCACGTTGGGCGCCAAAAAGGACTGTCGTGGTTTAACCTGGCAGCAGCCAAATACCACGCAGCCGCTCGCTCACCCCCCCCGCCGGGTGGGATGGGGGAGAGAATCAGAAGGGTAAAAGTGAGAAAAACTCGTGGGCTGAGATAAAGACAGTTTAATAGGGAAAGCAAAAGCCGCGCACGCAAGCGAAGCAAAACAAGGAATTCATTCACCACTTCCCATCGGCAGGCAGGTGTTCAGCCATCGCCAGGAAAGCAGGGCTCCATCACGCGTAACGGTTACTTGGGAAGACACACGCCATCACTCCGAACGCCCCCCCTCCTTCTTCTTCACCCAGCCTTATATGCTGAGCATGACGTCATATGGTATGGAATAGCCTATTGGCCAGCTGGGCCAGCCGCCCTGGCCACACTCCCTCCCAGCCCCCTGCACATCTGGCAGGGCATGGGAAGATGAAAAGTCCTTGACTAGCGTAAACAATACCTAGCCACAACCAAAACATCAGCGTGTCATCAACATTATTCTCACACTACATCCAAAACACAGCACTATACCAGTTAATAGGAAGAAAATCAACTCCATCCCAGCCAAAACCAGGACACCTAGGCAAAGCAGTTTCTCTGGTAGCCTTTACCTGTAGGAGAAGAACTTTAAATGGAATGGTATATCCCTGTCTGCAGGTATTTCAGCCTTTGTTGTAGCCAGAAGTTGTAAACTCTTAACATTTTCTTGATTTATGATAGAAGTAATTCTAGCTTAAAAAAAAAAAAAAAGTCCAGCTAGGCTAAGCATTTACCTTTCTTTTGTCAGCTAGGACTAAGTGTCTTTCCAGTTAGTCACTATTCTTAGGTAAATATTTTTATTCCTAGAGAAAATAAAAACTGAAATTTTTAAATATGAATGGACTCATTCAGTAGTTTCTACTAGATATTCCTTAATTTCTTAATCAAATCCTAATGTTACAAAACCTGAAATTTTCTTCCTGCTAACAAAAGTGCCCTGTATGTATTAATACATTTTCCACATATTATCAGCATATGAAGATTTTGATTAACTGGTACAAAATACTTGATCAAGAAAATGCATTTCTACAACATCATTTTAAGGCACTTAACATTTTAAATATATTATTGTATTTAAGGATCTTGCTTGTAAAATTTAAAAATAACTTGAAGAAATTAAATTTGAGCTTAACATTAAAGTATATGAGTGAGTCATTTTGCATGTGATGTTAAACAAAATAGATTGTCCTAGCCTAGCTTATTTGCTGTCCACTAGAGGACAGCACTGCTTTTGTATCTGAATGCTGTAAAGTGAAAAATGTGCGCAGCATTTTCTTTGAAAAACAAACAGGAACCTTCTGAGCCAGTTGTTTAAACAGAAAACATCTAACACTTAAAAAACTAACCGAACAGAAGAATATCTTTGATTTAAAATATTTTAATATATTTCTGTAAGGTGACTTACTTTCTTGGAATTAAATAAATTTTTGCAAATTAAAATTTATAGCCTGTTTTAAAAAATGGACTATATGTAATTCTCAAATACTTATCATATTGAATGCCTGATTCTTTAAGAAAAATAAAAAGAACAGAGTAGATGAGAAAATAAAATAGATTGGGTATTACAATTATAATTTTCTAGATGTGAGGACGAAATATTTTGATCCAAGTTTTTAGCTTATTGAAGTTTTGGGAAGGAGATATAAATACCTACATATAAAAATGCTTTGAACTAAAGGTAAATTTTGGGGAAGATGATGAAAAGTTCATGTAGCATCTTTTTGAACGTGTGGAGTAGTGCGATGTATTGGACAATAAGTTCTGAGGACTCACTTGCATTTCTGCATTTTTGTTAGAGGTACAGTGCAACTGCTCACTGGCAACTGAGGACAAACTCAAAATCTATTTTGGCAATAAAACTAAAAATGTTAAAAATATAGTACAGATTTGAGTGTAATTTATTTTACAATTTTATGATTTTATTAAACCCCAAAATAGTTAATATTGGAAATAATTTCATTATGGTAATGAATTAGGTATTTTGAACAATTTATTTTGAGTGTTAAAATAGTATGAAATGTACTGGAAAAGAAAGAAAATGTGTCAAATTATTGTAATACGATTTTAAATGTAAATATAAATCACATTTTATGAATAATCAATATTAAACAAGTTTTTTTCTGAGAGGTTAAATCACCATGTTATGAAAAAGATCTTTCTTTTTGTGAGTACATTTCTGCTTATGTTTTGTTATTAAAGTTACTGTATCCCCAGGTCAGAACTAATACATAGTAATGCTATTCCAAATGCTTCTTTTTTCATGTTCTAAGGCTTACTCAGAGAACTAATACAAGTAATTAGTAATTTAGCCAATATTGGGATAAAATGTTAATTATAAAGTCAAACCTGTACATAGATAAAATTTATCAGAGTAAGGTGAAGATTCAGAGTACTGAAACTAAATATTTTTGTTGTCCAATTGATACACTGGAACGTACTTCATAGTTGTTCATTCTTATATTTATAAATTGAAGACTAATTCACAGTAGTATTCCCCCCCCCCTTTGAATATATTCATTGCATAACTTGATTACACATTTGTCAACTTTGGACTAATTATTTTTCTAGAGCTAGGGCAGGGCATTGCATCTTGTGATCGTCTTTCTTACTAATAGGATTCTATCTGCTTCGGCAGGCAGTAATTGAAGGGTTCATGTACAAAATTTAAAGAAAAGAGGGGGAGAAAAGAAAAAAAGTTTTTGCCTCCATGGGCCATTGTCACTGTTTCTGGTAAGCAGTAGAACAGAAAAAGAAGAAAATTTATCTTAAATAGAAAAATCAAAGACGGAGAAGAGTGCCCAACAGGAAAGAGCGTGTGTTTCAGTGCTGTTGAATTATGTGTAACAAACCCTGCTCTACTGTAAACAAATGTCCCGATATTGAGTGTTCAGTTGTAAATTTACTTTTTCAAATGTTGAATTTTAAAGAGTAGATTTTGAGAGTGAGTTACTCTGTTGCTCTCTATTCATTGGCTTGGAATTTTCATAACCTTTCCCCCTAAAAATGCCTCTCCTGTATATTGTAGCTGTCTTCTGTCTGTAGTTAAGCTAGTCATCATAACAAAGCCAGCGTTTGGCAAATGCTATCACACTGTAGTGTCTGATACTCTGTGTTTTCCCTTGATATAAGGGAAATCAAATATTTTTATATGTGTCGTGGTTTAACCTGGCAGGCAGCCAAATACCATGCAGCCGCTCACTCACTCCCCCCACCCCCCAGTGGGACAGGGAGAGAATCGGAAGGGTAAGAGTGAGAAAAACTCGTGGGTTGAGATAAAGACAGTTTAATAGAACAGAAAAGGGAGAATAATGATAATAAATAATGATAGAATATACAAAATGAGTGATGCACAATGCAATTGCTCACCACCCGCGCTGACCGATAACCAAGTAGCGATCGGTACTTCCTGGATCACGCCTACCGTTCATATACTGAGCATGACGTCACATGGTATGGAATACCCCATTGGCCAGCTGGGCTGGCTGTCCTGATTATGTTCCCTCCCATCTTGTGTACCTAGCTCAGTCAGTAGGCATGGGAGCTGTCCTTGGACTAGGAGGGCACTTAGCAACAACTGAAAACATCAGTGTGTTATCAACATTCTCCTCATACTAAATCCAAAACACAGCACTAGGGAGAAATTTAACCCTATCCCAGCCGAAACCAGGACAGTATCCACCCCTTATTCCATACCATTTACGTTATGCTTAGGTCTCACATTTTTCGATTCATTTCAATTAATCACCACTATCATTTTTATATATATACATATATAATACATATACATACATATATACATATAATACATATACATACATATATATACATAAATATATATAAATGTCCATTGAGTTCATTTAGTCCACAACTTTGGGCTCCATCTGTCATAACAGTCTTTCAGGGCCAGAAAAATGGTGTGTGGTGTTGGGCTGTTGCATCCTGAAGCCAGTTCTCATTTCGGTACTGCTGCGCTCGTTCAGTTCTATCATCGTTGCACTTTGCTCGGTTTCATCGGAGTTAGTTCATTCTTCATTAATCTGGGTGATTTTCACTGCTATACCATTGATTGATAGCAACCATAGAAATAATGATATACAATATCATATAACAATTGACATCATACAATTCAGTTCATTGGCTATTTTCACCCAAAATCAAATCCCCTTGAGGTACACACCGGACTTGCCCATCCTTTCGCATTACCCACCAAGTGCACCCAGGTCCTTGAGCAAAAGCAATCCCATGGATGGGTTTTCCCTTGCCAGAGGCAGGAGTAACCCAGACTGTCTTCCACAGCATATTTCTTATGTGCACGACAGGGACTTTATCTCCATCTACAGTACGTAAAAGTCTTGATTGGGCAGGGCCAGCTCGATTAACAGACCCCCTAGTGTTGACTAACCAGGTGGCTTTTGCTAAATGTGTATCCCAATGCTTGAATGTCCCACCACCCATTGCTCTCAGTGTTGTCTTTAGCAGCCCGTTGTATCGTTCGATTTTCCCGGAGGCTGGTGCGTGGTAGGGGATGTGATAGACCCACTCAATGCCATGCTCTTTGGCCCAGGTGTCTATGAGGGTGTTTCGGAAATGAGTCCCGTTGTCTGACTCAATTCTTTCTGGGGTGCCATGTCGCCATAGGACTTGTTTTTCAAGGCCCAGGATGGTGTTCCGGGCAGTGGCATGAGGTACAGGGTATGTTTCTAGCCAGCCGGTGGTTGCTTCCACCATGGTGAGCACATAGCGTTTGCCGTGCCGGGTTTGTGGGAGTGTGATATAATCAATCTGCCAGGCCTCCCCATATTTGTATTTCAACCATCGTCCTCCATACCAAAGAGGCTTTACTCGCTTGGCTTGTTTGATTGCAGCGCACGTTTCACATTCATGGATAACCTGTGCAATAGCGTCCATGGTTAAGTCCACCCCTCGATCACGAGCCCATCTATATGTTGCATCTCTTCCTTGATGGCCTGAGGCGTCATGGACCCACCGAGCTATAAATAATTCACCCTTATGTTGCCAGTCCAGATCCACCTGAGCCACTTCAATCTTAGCAGCCTGGTCCACCTGCTGGTTGTTTTGATGTTCTTCAGTGGCCCGACTCTTGGGTACGTGAGCATCTACGTGACATACTTTTACAACCAGGTTCTCTACTCGGGCAGCAATATCTTGCCACAATGCGGCGGCCCAGATGGGTTTACCTCTGCACTGCCAGTTGTTCTGCTTCCACTGCTGCAACCACCCCCACAGGGCATTTGCCACCATCCATGAGTCAGTATAGAGATAAAGTACTGGCCATTTTTCTCGTTCAGCAATGTCCAAGGCCAGCTGGATGGCTTTCACCTCTGCAAACTGGCTCGATTCACCTTCTCCTTCAGCATTTTCTTCAACGTGGCGTATAGGACTCCATACAGCAGCTTTCCACCTCCGATGCTTTCCCACAAGGCGACAGGACCCATCAGTGAACAGGGCATATTGCTTCTCGTTTTCTAGTAGTTTATTATACAGTGGGGCTTCTTCAGCACGTGTCACCTCCTCCTCTGGGGATATTCCAAAATCTTTGCCTTCTGGCCAGTTCGTGATCACCTCCAAGATTCCTGGGCGACTGGGGTTTCCTATTCGGGCCCGTTGTGTGATCAGTGCGACCCACTTACTCCACGTAGCATCGGTTGCATGATGTGTAGAGGGGACCCTCCCTTGGAACATCCAGCCCAGCACCGGCAGTCGGGGTGCCAGGAGGAGCTGTGTTTCAGTACCAACCACTTCCGAAGCAGCTCAAACCCCTTCATATGCTGCCAATATCTCCTTCTCAGTTGGAGTGTAGCGGGCCTCGGATCCTCTGTATCCCCGACTCCAGAACCCTAAGGGTCGACCTCGAGTCTCCCCTGGTGCTTTCTGCCAGAGGCTCCAGGTAGGGCCATTCTCCCCGGCTGCGGTGTAGAGCACGTTCTTTAAATCTTGTCCTGCCCGGACTGGCCCAAGGGCTACTGCATGAACTATATCCTGTTTAATTTGTTCAAAGGCTTGTTGTTGCTCAGGGCCCCATTTGAAGTCATTCTTCTTCCTGGTCATGTGATAGAGAGGGCTTACGATCTGACTGTAATTTGGAATATGCATTCTCCAAAAACCCACAACGCCTAAGAAAGCTTGTGTTTCCTTTTTGCTAGTTGCTGGGGACATGGCTGTTATTTTGTTGATCACATCCGTTGAGATCTGACGACGTCCATCTTGCCCTTTTATTCCTAAAAACGTGATCTCCTGTGCAGGTCCCTTGACCTTACTTTGTTTTATGGCAAAGCCGGGCTTCAGAAGGATTTGGACTGCTGTGCTGCCCCATACAATGATGTCATCGATTTACTGCAGGTGTTCCGGAGCCTCACCCTGTTCCAGTGCAGTGTGGATCAGTCCATGGGAAATGGTAGGGCTGTGTTTCCACCCCTGGGGCAGTCGGTTCCAGGTGTACTGGACGCCCCTCCAAGTGAAAGCAAACTGTGGCCTGCACTCTGCTGCCAAAGGGATGGAGAAGAAAGCATTAGCGATATCATTTGTGGCGTACCACTTGGCTGCCTTTGACTCCAGTTCGTATTGAAGTTCTAGCATGTCCGGCACGGCAGCACTCAGTGGCGGTGTGACTTCATTCAGGCCACGGTAGTCTACTGTTAGTCTCCACTCTCCATTGGACTTTCGCACTGGCCATATGGGACTGTTAAAGGGTGAGCGAGTCTTGCTGATCACTCCTTGGCTCTCCAATCGACGAATCAGCTCATGGATGGGGATCAGGGAATCTCGGTTGGTGCGGTATTGTCGCCGATGCACTGTTGTGGTAGCGATTGGTACCTGTTGTTCTTCAACCCTCAACAACCCCACAACATAAGAGTCCTCTGAGAGACCGGGCAAGGTGGACAGCTGTTTAATTTCCTCCGTCTCCAGGGCAGCTATACCAAAAGCCCACCGGTACCCTTTTGCGTCCTTGAAATACCCTCTCCTGAGGTAGTCTATGCCAAGGATGCACGGAGCCTCTGGGCCAGTCACAATGGGGTGCTTCTGCCACTCATTCCCGGTTAGGCTCACTTCGGCCTCCAATACAGTTAACTCTTGGGATCCCCCTGTCACTCCAGAAATACAGATGGGTTCTGCCCCTTTATAGCTTGATGGCATTAGGGTGCACTGTGCACCAGTGTCTACGAGAGCCTTCTACTCCTGTGGCTCTGATGTGCCAGGCCATCGAATCCACACAGTCCAGTAAACCCGGTTGTCCCTTTCCTCCACCTGGCTGGAGGCAGGGCCCCTCTAGTTCTGGTCATAGTATCCGCTTCTCACTTCTTGCAAACATGAGTCAAGAATTCCTTCATTACAGTCCAAAGTAAGATCAGCCCTTCTACTCTGTCTGGGGAACTGTTCACTGGAAACTGGACCGTCGTGAGACAGGGTTTTCCTGAAAACTGGAGCAGCATTTTTCCTGAGAGAACCCCCTTGTGTGATTGTTTTTCCTTGCAACTCACGTACACGTGCCTCTAGGGTCAAGGTAGGTTTTCCATCCCACTGCCTCATGTCCTCTCCGTGGTCACGCAGGTAAAACCACAGGGTGCCCCGTGGTGTGTACTTTCGATATCCTCTCTTGAGGAGAAAAACGCTGACTCCTAATGGCTGAGATACTGGTCCGTACAGGTGGAGAATAGGACCTATTGTCTTTGAGTTGCTGGACCTCCCGAGACAGTTTCTCTACAGCCGAGACAAGGGAGGAGGAGATAGTTTCTTCAAAATCCTGAAGTCTGCTAACCACCTCATCCACAGTTGGTGCTTCTTCCTCTTTCCAGCACAGTACTGACAACGAACTGGCGTACGATGCTGGTGCACTCCGTACCAACTTCCACCACATGGGTCGGGTGCACTGGACGTCATCTGGATCTTTGGGCGTTTGGTTGTCGTTCAGGTCACTATAAACCACCTCCAGCACGCCTAATTCTCTCAGGTACTGGATACCTCTCTCCATAGTGGTCCATTTGCTTGGGCGATATATAACATCTTCCTTGAAGGGATACCTTTCCTTCACGCCTGACAGCAGTCGCCTCCAGAGGCTGAGGACCTGTGTCCCTTTTCCAATTGCTTTGTCAATGCCTCCTTCCCTAGCAAGGGATCCCAGCTGTTTGGCTTCCTTCCCCTCCAATTCCAGGCTACTGGCCCCATTATCCCAGCATCGGAGCAGCCAGGTAACAATATGCTCACCTGGACGACGGCTGAAATCTTTCCGCATATCTCGCAGCTCACTCAGGGATAGGGATCGGGTGGTTTCCGTCTCGTTTATGAGTTCTTCCTCTTCCTCCTCCTCTCCTCGTGATGGCCCTGCTCTTTCATCATCCCTTTCTAAACGACCTGACCTCCGCTTCCAAGATTTCCTCTTCTGTACAGGGGCAACGGATACCAGGAAGGGTTGGTCCTCTGGTTCAGCTGTAGTGCCTGTTGCTGGGGTTTGGGTAGCTGCAGTGCTTGTCATGGGGGTTGGAGTAACTGTAGTGCCTGTTGCCGGAGCTTGAGTGGCTGCAGTGCTTGTCGCAGGGGTTGGAGAAGCTACGGTGACTGTTGCCGGGGTTTGAGTAGCCACAGGGGTTGTCGTGGGGGTTGGAGTAGCCGCAGTGCCTGTCGTGGGGTTTTGAGTAGCCACCGTGTCTGTAGCCGCCCCCGAGACTCGCCGCTCCGCCTGCCCCGATGAGGCACCGCTGCTTGCCCTCCCTCTTTTCTTGTTCCTGAGGGTTGATCTCTGGACAGTATTCCTGAATAGTTGTTTAACCCTAAACAAGGCCTGAACCACATTCAGGAGACATAGTAGCAATATGAACATGCTTGTTTGAGCATCCCAAGGATATTCAAAATTCTCAGGGAATATTGTGGACATCTTTGTGAAGAGGATAGAAGAAAAAGGAGTTTCTGACGATATGGAAGGGAAGATGAACAAGTGGGAGAGAGTATCCCATCCCGTCTCCCCCTTAAATTCATTCTCCGAGGAGAAACAAGTGCAATTACCAATAATTTCTAAGAGGTGGTTCCCGAGGTACAGAAATGACGGCAGTGCCGAGTACAGATACCAGATTAGACTTACGACCAATGATTTTATCACCTCATAAAACAGCAACAAAATGATAATCTTGGCCCAGTTCCGAATAATGATAAACAGCACAAACGGGAACACATACTGCAAGCAAGGTATTACATGACCCAACATTGAGAGCCAGCCCCACAACTTTGATAGCCAATACATCAACATTGTGACCAATCAATATAATGGATGCTTATAACAATTTTGCCTTAACACACTTTGGTCAGATCTATTGTTATCTCAACCCTTTGAGCCCCACGTTGGGCGCCAAAAAAGGACTGTCGTGGTTTAACCTGGCAGGCAGCCAAATACCACGCAGCCGCTCGCTCACTCCCCCCGCCCCCCCAGCGGGACGGGGAGAGAATCGGAAGGGTAAGAGTGAGAAAAACTCATGGGTAGAGATAAAGACAGTTTAATAGAACAGAAAAGGGAGAATAATGATAATAAATAATGATAGAATATACAAAATGAGTGATACACAATGCAATTGCTCACCACCCGCGCTGACCGATAACCAAGTAGCGATCGGTACTTCCTGGATCACGCCTACCGTTCATATACTGAGCATGACGTCACATGGTATGGAATACCCCATTGGCCAGCTGGGCTGGCTGTCCTGATTATGTTCCCTCCCATCTCATGTACCTAGCTCAGTCAGTAGGCACAGGAGCTGTCCTTGGACTAGGAGGGCACTTAGCAACAACTGAAAACATCAGTGTGTTATCAACATTCTCCTCATACTAAATCCAAAACACAGCACTAGGAAGAAATTTAACCCTATCCCAGCCGAAACTAGGACAATATGACAATCATTAACAAATCTTATTTTCATGAAAAGTGACCAAGAATACCTACTTGATTTTTAACTCCTGAAAGACCAGATGACTTTCTAAAAATATACAGTACTTTATTGATGTTGATTTAGAATTTGATTCTTAATATATATTTTCTTTCTTACTGACAGATACTATATTTATGTAAAAATAATATAAGAACTCCTTCTCTTTTTTTCCCATATCACATAGCCTCAGAATATTTAACATTTTTTTAAAATTTGGAATAGCTCAGAATATGCAAATATATCTCACATTGTTATGTTTCTAATCTGTCTTGATTTTTTTTTTAATGGGAAGTATTAACAGCTGCAAATCTTTCTGAATATTTTTAATGATGTGAAAGCAGTTTTAGAAGTAATATTACCAGAAAGAAAACTGGAAAATAACTGCAGTATAGCAGAAAGCCATCTTGAAACTATCAGTAAATATTGGTTCTGTTTTCTGAATGGTATTCTCATTTACTTTCCTTTCTTCATATTCACCTATGTATCCTTTGTAGCAACAGAGCCATGCTCATAATATAATGTTAAGAGTTGTCCAAAGGACAAATTCTCTCTTTTGGTCCTACAAACAACCAATTTACAAGCTAGATTTTGATGTACTACAGTGCAGTTTCCAAGGCTTATTTGAGTCTACGAATTCTGATTGTTTTTAATATCTTTTTTCAATTTTTTTGTGTATTCAAATTCTTACCTTTAAGGCAGTATCAACTTTCAGAAAAAGTCAAATATAATTGCTGACCTTGTGGGGAAAATAAAAGCTTCTCACAAAGAATAAATATTTACTGTATAGAGTGATTAATTTTTGCTGCTGAAAAATTTTTAATGGCTTTCTGGTCTAAGTATTTAGTTGAGCACAACACACATTTTGGAAAATCCATGTGGGCTTATGATAAGTGCAAGCATATAAATGCAATAACATGTGCTTACTCGAAAAAACAGATGTTACCCAAATCCTTCAATGACAGTATTTTTAAAACATCTAAATAATTAGCAAATCAGTTTTAATGATTGTGTCTTGTAACCAAAAGTCAACTGCTTCATCCTTTAATAACTGTATTCAGCTTATTTGTCCTAACTATCTTTAGAAACTAAATTACCTTCCCTATTTTAAGGAACAGATTTTGGTTTCCGAAGTTCAAAAGCAGTCGTAAACCCATTGTGTAGTTCTTCTTCCATACACCCTTTTTAATGGTGAAATAAGTAATCTCGTTCTGTTCCAATTCTTTTTTCGCTAAGCGATTCCAGATCGGTGACCACTGATACAAACTGATTAGTCAATGCTAGTTATGCATACTAACACTTTGTGTAAAATTATCCAAGTATCAGACACTTTACGTCTTGCAAACCACATGCAAACTCACATTTTATTGATTTTACATGTTTTGTTCAGAGGTATGGAAAAGTACTATTGATCCCCTAAGTGATTTTGCAAATCCACATGTAAAAATATCAGCTAAAAACTCATCTCTGATGCTTTGGGCCACCTTGGATTTCAAAAAACACTGACTTTGTATCACTTGCAGGTTTTAATAAAAGAGGGTAAAATCAAGCCTTGGGGCTATGAAACACAGCAGGAGCGCCAACTACCTACCTTCTTACGTGCATACTCAGACATAATCTGATTCTGTGTTGTCCCAAGACACAACGGTTAAGTAAATAAATGTCGTGGTTTAAACCCAGCCAGCAAATAAACCCCACGCAGCCGCTCGCTCACCCCCACGCTCTGGTGGGATGGGGGAGAGAATCGGGAGGGCACAAGCAGGAAAGCTCCCGGGTTGAGATAAAAACAGTTTAATAATTGAGATAAAACGAAGTAGAACAGTAATAATAACAATGAGAACAACAACAGAATATACAAAGCAGGCGATGCACAATGCAACTGCTCACCGACCGCCGACCACGTGTCACGAAAGGGGCGAGCCCCCCAACACCCCTGGTTTTTATACTGAGCATGATGTCACATGGTATAGAATACCCCATTGGCCAGCTGGGTCCACCACCCCGGCGGTGCTCCCCCGGGTGCAAGCACCACCCAGCAACAACCAAAGCATCAATGGGCCATCAACGCTCCTCTCATACCAAACCGAAAAAACAGCACACCCCACACAAGCTACTGGGAAGAAAGTTAACTCTGTCCCATCCGGAACCAGGACAATATCCACCCCTTCTTTGATACCATCTACGTCATGCCCAGGTCTCACATTTTCCAATACATTCCAACTAGTCATCAACACCTTTCCTGCCTTTTGATATATACACAAACAGATATCATTCCCTTAGTCTATGGGCCATCCCTCTAAAATGTCCACTGAGTTCATTTAGTCCATGACTTTGGGCTCCATCTGTCATAACAGTCTTACAGGGCAGGAGAGATGGTGTGTGGTGTTGGATTGTTGCATGCTGAGGCCAATACTAGGCACTCGTCCGGTTCTATCATCGTGGCACTTTTCTCAGTTTCATCGGAGTTCATTCTACATTAATCTGGGTGATTCTTACTGTAATACTGTTGATATGACATATAGTAACCATAGAAGTGATGACATACAGTATTATATAGTAATTAACATCATACAATTCAGTTCATTGGCTATTTTCACCCAAAATCAAATCCCCTTGAGGTACACACTGGACTTCCCCATCCTTTCGCATTACCCACCAAGTGCACCCAGGTCCTTGAGCAAAAGTAATCCCACGGATGGGCTTTCCCTTGCCAGAGGCAGGAGTAACCCAGACTGTCTTCCCCAGCATATTTCTTATGTGCACGACAGGGACTTTATCCCCCTCTACAGTACGTAAGGGTTTTGATTGGGCAGGGTCAGCTCGATTGAAAGATCCCCTGGTGTTGACTAACCAGGTGGCTTTTGCTAAATGTGTGTCCCAATGCTTGAATGTCCCACCACCCATTGCTCTCAGCGGAATCTTTAGCAGTCAGTTGTATCGTTCGATTTTCCCAGAGGCTGGTGCATGGTAGGGGATGTGATAGACCCACTCAATGCCATGCTCTTTGGCCCAGGTGTCTATGAGGGTGTTTCGGAAATGAGTCCCGTTGTCTGACTCAATTCTTTCTGGGGTTCCATGTCGCTATAGGACTTGCTTTTCAAGGCCCAGGATGGTGTTCCGGGCGGTGGCATGGGGCACAGGGTATGTTTCCAGCCATCCAGTGGTTACTTCCACCATGGTGAGCACATAGCGCTTACCGTGTGGGGTTCGTGGGAGCGTGATATAATCAATCTGCCAGGCCTCCCCATATTTATATTTCAACCATTGTCCTCCATACCAAAGAGGCTTTACTCGCTTGGCTTGCTTGATGGCAGCCCATGTTTCACATTAATAGATAACCTGTGCAATAGCGTCCATGGTCAAGCCCACCCCTCGATCACGAGCCCATCTATATGTTGCAACTCATCCTTGATGGCCTGAGGCATCATGGGCCCACCGATCTCTAAATAATTCACCCTTATGTTGCCAGTCCAGATCCGCCTGAACCACTTCAATCTTAGCAGCCTGGTCCACCTGCTGGTTGTTTTGGTGTTCTTCAGTGGCCCGACTCTTGGGTACGTGAGCATCTACATGACGTACTTTTACAACCACGTTCTCTACCCGGGCAGCAATATCTTGCCACAATGTGGCAGCCCAGATGGGTTTACCTCCGTGCTGCCAGTTCTGCTTCCACTGCTGCAACCACCCCCACAGGGCATTTGCCACCATCCATGAATCAGTACAGAGATAAAGTACTGGCCATTTTTCTCGTTCAGCAATGTCCAAGGCCAGCTGGATGGCTTTCACCTCTGCAAACTGGCTCGATTCATCTTCTCCTTCAGCAGTTTCTGCAACTTGGCGTATAGGACTCCATACAGCAGCTTTCCACCTCCGATGCTTTCCCACAAGGCGACAGGACCCATCAGTGAACAGGGCATATTGTTTCTCATTTTCTGGTAGTTTATTATACAGTGGGGCCTCTTCAGCACGTGTCACCTCCTCCTCTGGGGATATTCCGAAATCTTTGCCTTCTGGCCAGTTTGTGATCACTTCCAAGATTCCTGGGCGACTGGGGTTTCCTATTCAGGCCCGTTGTGTGATCAGTGCGACCCACTTACTCCACGTAGCATCGGTTGCATGATGTGTAGAGGGGACCCTCCCCGTGAACATCCAGCCCAGCACCGGCAGTCGGGGTGCCAGGAGGAGCTGTGCTTCAGTACCAACCACTTCCGAAGCACCTTGAACCCCTTCATATGCTGCCAATATCTCCTTCTCAGTTGGAGTGTAGTGGGCCTCGGATCCTCTGTATCCCCGACTCCAGAACCCTAAGGGTCGACCTCGAGTCTCCCCTGGTGCTTTCTGCCAGAGGCTCCAGGTAGGGCCATTCTCCCCGGCTGCGGTGTAGAGCACATTCTTCACATCTTGTCCTGCCCGGACTGGCCCCAGGGTTGCTGCCTGAACTATCTCCTGTTTAATTTGTTCAAAGGCTTGTTGTTGCTCAGGGCCCCATTTGAAGTTGTTCTTCTTCCTGGTCACATGATAGAGAGGGCTTGCAATCTGACTGTAATTTGGAATATGCATTCTCCAAAAACCCACAACGCCTAAGAAAGCTTGTGTTTCCTTTTTGCTAGTTGCTGGGGACATGGCTGTTATTTTGTTGATCACATCCATTGGGATCTGACGACGTCCATCTTGCCCTTTTATTCCTAAAAACGCGATCTCCTGTGCAGGTCCCTTGACCTTACTTTGTTTTATGGCAAAGCCGGGCTTCAGAAGGATTTGGACTGCTGTGCTGCCCCATACAATGATGTCATCGATTTACTGCAGGTGTTCCGGAGCCTCACCCTGTTCCAGTGCAGTGTGGATCAGTCCATGGGAAATGGTAGGGCTGTGTTTCCACCCCTGGGGCAGTCGGTTCCAGGTGTACTGGACGCCCCTCCAAGTGAAAGCAAACTGTGGCCTGCACTCTGCTGCCAAAGGGATTGAGAAGAACACATTAGTGATATCAATTGTGGCATACCACTTGGCTGCCTTTGACTCCAGTTCGTATTGGAGTTCTAGCATGTCCGGCACGGCAGCACTCAGTGGCGGCGTGACTTCGTTCAGGCCACGATAGTCTACTGTTAGTCTCCACTCTCCATTGGACTTTCGCACTGGCCATATGGGACTGTTGAAGGGTGAGCGAGTCTTGCTGATCACTCCTTGGCTCTCCAGTCAACGAATCAGCTCATGGATGGGAAGCAGGGAGTCTCGGTTGGTGCGATATTGCCGCCGGTGCACTGTTGTGGTAGCGATTGGTACCTGTTTTTCTTGGACCTTCAGCAACCCCACAACAGAAGGGTCCTCCGAGAGACCGGGCAAGGTGGACAGCTGTTTAATTTCCTCCGTCTCCAGGGCAGCTATACCAAAAGCCCACCGGTACCCTTTTGGGTCCTTGAAATACCCTCTCCTGAGGTAGTCTATGCCAAGGATGCACGGAGCCTCTGGGCCAGTCACAATGGGGTGCTTCTGCCACTCATTCCCGGTCAGGCTCACTTCGGCCTCCAATACAGTTAACTCTTGGGATCCCCCTGTCACTCCAGAAATACAGATGGGTTCTGCCCCTTTATAGCTTGATGGCATCAGGGTACACTGTGCACCGGTGTCTACGAGAGCCTTATACTCCTGTGGCTCTGATGTGCCAGGCCATCGAATCCACACAGTCCAGTAAACCCGGTTGTCCCTTTCCTCCACCTGGCTGGAGGCAGGGCCCCTCTAGTCCTGGTCATCATATTCACTATCCACTTCTTGTAAGTATGAATCAGAAGTCCCTTTATTAAGGTCGGAAGTGGAATCAGCCCTTCTACTCTGTCTGTGGAACTGCTCACTGGAGACTGGAGCAGCATTTTTCCTGGGAGAACCCCCTTTTGTCGTTGTTTTTCCTTGCAACTCATGTACCCGTGCCTGTAGGGCTGAGGTAGGTTTTCCATCCCACTGCCTCATGTCCTCTCCGTGGTCACGCAGGTAAAACCACAGGGTTCCCCGGGGTGTGTACCCACGATATCTCCCCTCTTGAGCAGAGGGACGCTTGCTCCTAATGGCTGAGACACTGGTCCGTGCAGGTGGGGAGCAGGACATATCCTCTTTGAGTTGCTGGACCTCCTGAGACAGTTTCTCCACAGCAGAGACACAGGCCCGTAGGGAGGAAGAGAGACTTTCTTTGTATTGCTGGAGTTGGCCAGCCAATTCATCCACTGTTTGTTCCTCTCCATCTCTCCAGGTCATTATTGCCAATGAGTTTGCACACGACGCTGGTGCGCTCCGTACAAACTTCCGCCACATGGGTCGGGTGCATTTGACTTCATCTGGATCTTTGGATAACTGCTCGTTGTTCAGGTCATCATAAATCACTTCCAGCACGGCCAATTCCCTCAGGTACTGGATACCTTTCTCCATGGTGGTCCACTTGCCTGGGTGGCATATAACATCTTCCTTGACGGGATACCTTTCCTTCACACCTGACAGGAGTCGCCTCCAGAGGCTGAGGGCTTGTGCCCCTTGTCCAATCGCTTTGTCAATGCCCCCTTCCCTAGAAAGGGATCCCAGCTGCTTGGCTTCCCTACCCTCTAATTCCAGGCTACTGGCCCCATTATCCCAGCATCGGAGCAGCCAGGTGACAATGTGCTCGCCTGGACGAGGGCTGAAGTCTTTTCGCATATCTCGCAGCTCACTCAGGGATAGGGATCGGGTGGTTACCATCTCATTTACGGGTTCTGCCTCCTCCTCCTCCTGTTCTCCTGATGGCCCTGGTTCATTTTCATCCCTTACTAAACGAGCTCATTTTCTTGTGCATTTTCTTTTTTGTATAGGGGCGACTGATACCAGTATAGGTTGGTTCCCTGTCGCAGGGGGCGGAGTAGCTGCCGTGCTTGCTGTGTGGGGTGGGGTAGCCGCTGTGCCTGCCGTGTGGGCGGTGGGGTAGCCACAGGGCCTGTTGCTTTGTCATCAGATGCAGAGACCTTTTCTCCCCCTTGGGGGTTCTGAGTGGTGTTAAACAGGGCTCGGTAGGTGTGGGCCAGGCCCCAGCACATTGCAGTGATTTGTGTCTCCCTAGAATGGCCAGGGTGACAGCATACTTTTTCCAAATATTCTACTAATTTTTCAGGGTTCTACACTTGTTCAGGGGTCTGAGCAACTGCTCACCGACCGCCGACCGCGTGTCACGAACAGGGCGAGCCCCCCCACCCCCCTGGTTTTTATACTGAGCATGATGTCACATGGTAGAGAATACCCCATTGGCCAGCTGGGTCAACCACCCCGGCTGTGCTCCCCCTCCCGCCCCAGCTTGCCCTGCACGTGGTAGGGTATGGGAGGCTGAAAAGAGAAACCAAAATTCTCCCCGGTGCAAGCACCACCCAGCAACAACCAAAGCATCAATGGGCCATCAACGCTCCTTTCACACTAAACCTAAAACACACCACACCCCCCAAGCTACTGGGAAGAAAGATAACTCTGTCCCAGCCGGAACCAGGCCAATAAAGTGACTAAGACGACTATTGTTTCTATAATTATCCCCCTGTCAAATTCAACAAGAGAAATAGTGATCTTTTACATTGCAAATAGATTAAATCATTGATATAACTAGCTAATTAGTTAATTTTTGTAGTAGTAACATTGTTTTAGAATCTCCTATTAAAGGGAGAGGTATATGAATGTATCTATAATCCCGACAAAAGAAATAGATTGACCTGCGATGGGTGACATTAGAGAAGTGCCCCATGTTTCCTTAATTAGTGTAATGTGTTATGAGATTTTTATATGCTTAGTTTAAAAAGAAAAAAGACAGAAATTACTTCTCATTTAAAGAGAACCTGCTTCCTGCTTAAGTGGCTAATATTAAGTCTAGAGTGAAGTTTTTTGAGTATCTCCTGATAAACTCCCTCCTTTATGTTTATGGTAATTAAACAGATCCCCAAGGGCTTGGGTAGGCGCTTTGCGAGGCCCATGCTAATTGTTAGACATGAGACACTGACCAGTTTGCTCTTGAATAGCTGACAGCATGCTGTCAGCCCAGCAGTTTGATTTTTCTGTATTGTGAGCTGTTGTCAGGGCTAACTGGGTCCTATTGTGGCTGAAGATGTTGCGCAAATTGAGGCAGATGGCGCTGATTCAGACAGAGGAGAGGAGATTGGCCCTGCAAAATGGGGTCAGACTGGGTCACAGACCTGCTCTACACTTGTTAGTGTTTTCAAAAGCCCATGTGCAGCAACTTTGTTGTTGTCAAGTAACCAAGAGGATGGGGGAAGCAAAAAAGCATGGTGTGCTCCTTGTGAAAGATGGAAGACGAGGCTGTTGCCATCCTCTTCCTTCCCATCTCTTGGGCCTTGCTGTGCAAGCAGAATGAATTAACAGGATTGACAAAAGTTCATTGTGCCTAAAATGGCTTTTCAGTCAATTGTAGTGCTTAAAAGGCTAGTTTTGCTTTTAATTCCATGTAATTAGTGGGTTCTTCATGTCTTGGAATGTCGTAATGGTGCATTGTCCTAATTTTTGTTTCTGGTGTGGTTTTGGTTGGGTTTTTCTTAATTTGCTTTGTAGGGGGGGTTAATATTTATCATACAATATTTAGAAATATTGACCACATTTTTATGATTAAATGTTCTGGAGATGCTGTTACCATCATTTCAAATGATCGTGTTTATAAGTTTGAATATTTTAAGTTGAATTAATTTCTGAGATGGCAGGAGGATGCACTTTTCTGAAAGTACAACAGTTTGGCTTTTTGGAAGTGTTCTATTACATTTAGCATAGTTGCATTTTCTTTGGGGCACCAAATAATGATGGTTATCCATGGAAAACTCCATACAGCTGAATTCAAGTTGCTAGTGTGCACTAAAATAGTTTTTGAGTATTGTAGATGAACTGAAGAATTAGAATTTACATAATAATTCAATTTAAATAGATTTTACTGTTTGTACTATTAAATACACAATTTTGCATGATACTTTTTTGTCCTTCTTAAATACAAAAATATTTACATGATGCTGAACAAATTCTTTCTGAAGAATTTATGGAGGTTTTTATGGTTTATCCCCTGAAATGGAATTAATGAAATTGGAGGCATTTTATTATATTTGAGCTCATTTAACTTTTGCAGAAAGAAATATTAGCAGTCTTTGACCTTAAGATCCTCAGTGATTTTTGTTTTGTTTTTTATTTTTCCTTCTCCCTCCAGTTTTGCAGCTAAGACTGAGCACAGTGGGTCACTGATGCTAGTCACAGTGGAGCTGAAGGAGAGCTCTACAGCACAGCTCATCATAAACACTGAGAAAACCATGATTGGTTCTGTTCTGCTGCAGGAGCTGAAGCCTGTCCTGTCCCAGGGGTAACCCGCTTACATCTGGACTTCAGAATCTGGCACACAACAAAAGTGCCTGGCATCCACTACTGCTGCTTTTCATTTATAATAATAGCCCTTCCATCTGGCAGTGGGGGAAGAATACACTCTTGACATTCTTGTCTTCTGCTTTAGAATGCTAGTGTGTATCTATCATGTGTGCAAGTCCTTTCCTTTTTTTCTGCTTGCTAACCAAAGAACATATATTTTACTGTCAGTTATCTGTGCTCTTAAATGTATTTTCCATTTGTTCTATCCTAGTCCTTCCCTTTCTGCTCCCTTCCTCTGCTACCTTTCTTCCCTTTCATTTTTCCCCACTGTAGTGGACAAATACTGGATAATAAAGTTCAAGGGAAATCGCACTGCTTGAAAAGTGAGTTAAAAGGGCAGGTAGGTTCCAGCAACATGTTGTGTAAGTGTAAAAATACAATAGGTACAGCAAAATGGTGTTTGCTTTCTGAAAATGCTTGTAAACCTGAACTCGTCTATTAAGAATGTTGTTCCTACTTACTGCCATTTTCTCAAATATTTCTGTTAAGATGCCAATAAAGTAGTGCTACAAGCAGAAGCTCGCTCTTTCTTGTTTTGGTAGAGAACTGATAACAATGATCACCAGTAATGTATATAACTGGTCAATTTAAAATAAATATTAACAAGGTTGGATGCTACATATGCATCAGCAAACTGTTCTTGTGAAAGTAGCCAGTGTTTGTGCTCCTATCTATTTTAATTTTCTAATATGCAGTTACATTTTTGTTAATAAACAAAACCAGTAACTGCCTATTTTCAAATTGGCCCGTTCATAAAATACCGACTGAAGAGAGTATTGTGGAAAATACCGTCACATAACTTAATAAATTATTCAGATCTTTGCTTCAAATTTCTGTTGTAAACCGAGGTTAAACTGTGCATAAACCAGGGCTTGAGGCAAAGAGAAATTCATAACTGTATCTGCTAAACTAGGGCTGAGAAAACCAACAGCTGTGCAACCTTAATGGCACCCAGTTTTCTGCCTGTAGCCTGGGTGCCACTGATTTTGACCTTCCCTTCACATTCTGGTTACATGGTAGGACTGAAGGTGCTGAGCGTTGTCATTTCATATCAGTTCTCCTCACTTCTAACATGGCTTTTCCTACTAACTCATGGCTCTGCTACAGATATTTTCATGACACAGAGAAGATATTTGGATAACTCTATACCCTTGCTCTGTCACCAGGACCCTTGCATGGTCCTTTGCTGACTAAGTGGTGCTGTTTTGGTTTAGCTTTCTGGATGATAGGAAATATTGCTTCATCAGAAATGATGCATTACTGCATACTGGAAAATTCTAAAATTTTCTACTAAAATTTAGTAGAACTAAAAGGTAACTAACTCCAACATGTAGCAGAGTTTATTGGCGAATTCTAAAGAGGGTTTTTTTTGTTTGTTTGGTTGGTTGGGTTTTTTTTAGGTATTTAAGTTGCACTTCTGTAAGAAATGTAGTTCTAGGTTTCGCTAGCACCCAAAATATACTGGTACTTCTCAGACAAAGAAACAAGAATCTTATGCTCTCAACAGGAATGTACATTTTTTTAATCAACATTTACATTATTTTCTAAAGGTCTAATCTTGCAATAAGTTTTTTCTGGAATTATAATTTTCAAGTGTGATGTAAAAGTTATTATTCAAACAAATAGAAAAAAATATTCCTTGTAGAAATACCATCATCTCAGAGAAAATGCAGATTGGTCTAGATGGTATTTGATATTAAGACTCAGTGAGAAGGTACTGAGGGAAAGGTGCAGAACCACACTTCCTAAGAAAAGATTGAACTATGAAACCTTCAGCCATGTTTGTAAAGGAGAAAATAAACAAGAATTGTTTCTTGTACCACAATATAAATCAAAGGAAAGTGTACTATTGCTATGTAAGTCACACACATTGCAGAGTAATTTCTACCTCCCTAGAGTACTTTATAGACTTTAATAGTGAAACCCAGAAACATGTGTATAGCAAGGATATTTTGGGAGTTTCTGGTATTAATTTACATTTTTCAATGCTTTGTGACTTGGTCCAGTGGTTCAATAACTCTTGATACAGGTGTCTGGACTGATGGTGTGATTTGAAAATTTATGCTGGCTTCCCCAAATTACTATTTGGGGAGAATATTTCTTTAAAGACAGATATTTAAATAGTAAAGTATTTCTGCATGCAATAAAGCTCAGCTCTTCAGGAACCTAAACATGAGCACATGTACATGTCTTACATTAATAGTGGAAGTTGCACTCAGTCATAATTCAGCCAGTTAGCAGTAGTTAGCAAGTATCTTGGTTTTGCTATATATCATTTCTGTTCACTTTCTTCCATACTTTTCATCATTTATAGAGGCATATTAAAGGTTATTAGGATATGAAGTTGTCGTGGTTTAATCTGGCAGACAGCCAAATACCACGCAGCCGCTCGCTCACTCCCCCCACCCCCCAGTGGGACGGGGAGAGAATCAGAAGGGTAAGAGTGAGAAAAACTCGTGGGTTGAGACAAAGACAGTTTAATAGAACAGAAAAGGGAAAATAATAATAATAATAAAAAATGATAGAATATACAAAATGAGTGATGCACAATGCAATTGCTCACCACCCGCACTGACCAATAACCAAGTAGCGATCGGTACTTCCTGGATCACGCCTACCCCTCATATACTGACCATGACGTCACATGGTATGGAATACCCCATTGGCCAGCTGGGCTGGCTGTCCTGATTATGTTCCCTCCCATCTCGTGTACCTAGCTCAGTCAGTAGGCATGGGAGCTGTCCTTGGACTAGGAGGGCACTTAGCAACAACTGAAAACATCAGTGTGTTATCAACATCCTCCTTGTACTAAATCCAAAACACAGCACTAGGAAGAAATTTAACCCTATCCCAGCCGAAACCAGGACAGAAGTAGATGACTCGTCTAAATTGCAATCTAGAATTCACCTCAGAGTGATTTGCTTCTACCAGGTAGCAGCAGCTCCTACCTCTCTGGGCAGGTTTTTCAGGAGCTGCACACTGAGAACCACCCAGCTTTGGTGAGAATCTAGACCCAGCCTTGGCACGTACCTGTATGCGCGACTCAGGATGTCGGAGCAAGGCTAAAGCATAGTATTGCAGGATTGGTGAGGTGGGTTTTGCTAAGGTGGTTAGGGGATTGTATCAAGGTCTAGTTTAGGGAGTGGGAAGTTGAGGATTAATTGCTTAAATTATGAAGGGTTCAAATGCAACAGAACTTGGCAGAAATGTAGGAAAACCGATAACAACTACAAACTGAAATATATTATCATACATAGGAAATTTGGGTATAATTTTATTAACTGATTAATTCACTCATGCCCAAGGTAGGTAAAACTTAGAGACTCCAAGACTGTGATCTAGTCCAAGCGTTAAAACCAATGCTGGTAATTATGGGTTGAAATATGCAACAAGAGCAAGGGCAAACAGATAAGAAAGTTTCTGCATAGTGAAAGATGGACAGTTTAACTCTTCTTTGCTTCCTGGTTGTTTCTGCACACACACACATCCCCCCTGCCTTGTGAAGGGAAAGGGTGTTTTTTTCTCCTTTTTTTTTTTTTAAATAGAATTGTTTTCAAATTCATGCTTTATTTTAAAATAACTCAAACCATTTGGAAAGAATAGGGTATGGGGGAAGTTGGTGTGTTACTATGGATGGCAGAATATAAACATAGGCTTGATGCATGACAGTCAAAATAACTTTTTTTTTTCCCTCTTATTTTCCTTTCATGTTTTATGATGTCATATAAAAGGATAATATATTTTTTCCCTGCATACTCTGCTTTAATTCTAGTAACTTATTTCTAAAGAAAAATAGCAGAAATAGAAATGGGTCTAGAGCTAGGAACAAAATAATGGAAGATATAAATAGAATGCCATGTGAAAGGACAGTGGAAATAATTAAAGTGTTTTTAGAGTAGGGACATGATACAAAGTGGCATTCTGTAACATTTCTAAAGCAATATATCTAAATTGGAGGAAGGAATTAACTTTTTTCCCCCTGTTTTTAAACACAATATGTACTTAAGCTCTGGTCATCTGCTGTCACAAGATAACATGATGTTTACTAAAAGTGGAACAAAACTGGAAATGTACATTAGCAAAGGAATATACAGATATGTATTAGGTAGGATACAAAAAACCATAAGGGCTCTAAATCCTCTTGATCTGAGGCTTAGGCTAATTACTGATATTTGGTGATAGGATGAAATCCTTTTGCACACCTTGTTTTGTAATGGTCCATCATGATAATTAGTATTAATTCTTTTTTTTTAAATATTCAATTACTGAACTGTCTAGTTTTGCATACAATATCTTATATGCCTGAATTAATTTTAACTTAGCACTTAAACGCCCTAATGAGCATTCTGATAAGCAATGTACAGGTAAGTTTAACCCTCCCAAGCCCTCATCTGAGTTTCAGTGTGTGCCTGAAAGCATATGATGATTGGACTCTGTTCCCTTCATTTTCTGTCAGTTTGTCTTCCTCCTCTTCCTCATATTTTTGATTGTTTTATTGTAAAGTCCGTGTTTTTATAACACTTATGTGTTATATTAAATGTTTTGTGATGCAGACACCGGGCTTTGCTGTGTTTGCATAGCGTGGTTTCATTGCTGATAGGAGCCTTTGTGCACAACCCTGATAAAAGCAATTCTTCTGTTCAGGTTATTTTCCTCTTATCTGGTATACTTGTGCTTTATGTAGCATAGTCCAGTGAACCTGTTTGGAAGAGAAAGAGATGGTGAACACCACTGCATTTCCAGTCTCTCCAGCTGACTGGTTTTGCTTCAGAAGGTACAAGGTGAACTACTCTTCAATAGCTGATAACTCTGAGCCCATGCTGTGAGGTCTGAGTGACCATACTGCCCCAAATCCTGGTCCATTTAAATCCCTATGTACGTTCTGGTGCATATACATATATCTTTACAAATAGTGTTATTCTAAACTCCTTTTTCCCATTGTGAGGTGTGCCTTTAGTCACTGTTGCTGAAGCTTCCACCACTGCTCTTCCAGTCCTCACCAGGTCCCAGTCTGCTCTCACCCTGTTCCTGGCGACTTGCCCTCGTGGGGCATGGCTTTCGGGGGAGAGGGAAGGGGACAGCAACTCTGCCCTTAGCACCATCTAATAGAGCATATACATTGTGAGTCACTGTCCATATCTCCATGCCCCCCCTCTGGCTCAACCCAGACCTAGTTTTGCTCCTTTATGAGAAGGATTCAGACTAAGACTTGCAAAAACAGCTGACAAGTCACCCTGCTCCTTCAAGAAAGAGCAAGAGCTGTTGGTGCGCTCGGGTCCTTCTCACCCTCCCACCCTGTAAAAATGCTGGTGGACTCTGGATGGGTGGTGGAAAGGTGGGGAAATGCTTCCTCTTGTACCAGCCATGACTGGCAGCTGTTCAGCCACTAGCCATGGCAAATGGCAGGTGGGTGAGGGAGATGGCTGGTAAAAGTGAGGGAGAGCCCCAGTGCTTCCAGCCACCCTGCAGAGCTTCAGCCTTGTCTTGGACTGTGGGACACCCACCAGCTCGGGCCCATGGCAGTGCCCCGAGTCTGGCAGCCGGAGCAGAGCGGGCAAGGGAGGCGCAGGGAGAGCAGGAGCCTTGGCAGAGGCAGTGTTGGTTCTTCTCCTTCTGCAATATGCTGCTTACAACCAAAATAGCTGCCCCTCATCATCTCCCAGCACCATCAGCAGCCACAGGCTGTCCATGTTCATGGAGCTTCGAGGCCTGGACAGCCAGGGAGGCTGGCAGGTAGCAGTAGCTACAGGCGCCTCTCGATTGAGGCCTGGTAGCTGTGGCTTCACTGGGCAGGTGGAGCAGCCTCTGCCTGCCCTGCAGCCACCCCGGCATGCCTGGCCTGGGCCTGTCCCCGCAGCCAGCAGTTAGCACCCGGGGAACCGGAAGCCTTGCCTGGGTGAAGGAGGAAGGCAGGCTGGCTGGAGGAGAGGCAGCAAGCCCCCTTCCCTGCAGGCCATGGAGGTGGGAGATGCATGGGCACGGTGCAACTTGGCTCCCCTGCTCTGGCCTGCTGGCCTTCAGAAAGGGCTGCAGCTTTAATGGAGGTTTGTAATTAAATCCCAAGCAGAGGGGAGGTGTGGGCTGAGCAACCTACTGCCATTCATAGAATCATAGAATCATTAAGGTTGGAAAAGACCTCTAAGATCATCGTGTCCAACCATCAACCCAACACCACCATGCCCACTACACCATGTCCCTAAGGGCCTCATCTACACGTCTTTTAAATACTTCCAGGGATGGTGACTCCACCACTTCCCTGGGCAGCCTGTTCCAAGGCCTGATCACTCTTTCAGTAAAGAAATTTTTCCTAATGTCCAATCTAAACCTCCCTTGGCGCAACTTGAGGCCATTTCCTCTCGTCCTATCACTAGTTACTTGGGAGAAGAGACCAACACCCACCTCGCTACAACCTCCTTTCAGGTAGTTGTAGAGCGCGATGAGGTCTCCCCTCAGCCTCCTCTTCTCCAGGCTAAACAACCCCAGTTCCCTCAGCCGCTCCGCATAAGACTTGTTCTCCAGACCGTTCACCAGCTTCGTTGCCCTCCTCTGGACACGCTCCAGCACCTCCATGTCCTTCTTGTAGTGAGGGGCCCAGAACGGAACACAGTATTCGAGGTGCGGCCTCACCAGTGCCGAGTACAGGGGCACGATCACCTCCCTGCTCCTGCTGGCCACACTATTTCTGATACAGGCCAGGATGCTATTGGCCTTCTTGGCCACCTGAGCACACTGCCGGCTCATGTTCAGACGGCTGTCAACCAGCACCCCCAGGTCCTTTACCTCTGGGCAGCTTTCCAGCCACTCTTCCCCAAGCCTGTAGCGTTGCCTGGGGTTGTTGTGGCCCAAGTGCAGGACCCGGCACTTGGCCTTGTTGAACCTCATACAGTTGGCCTCGGCCCATCGATCCAGCCTGTCCAGGTCCCTCTGCAGAGCCTTCCTACCCTCGAGCAGATCAACACTCCCGCCCAGCTTGGTGTCGTCTGCAAACTTACTGAGGGAGCACTCAATCCCCTCGTCCAGATCGTTGATAAAGATATTGAACAAGACTGGCCCCAAAACTGAGCCCTGGGGAACACCGCTCATGACTGGTCGCCAACTGGATTTAACTCCATTCACCACAACTCTCTGGGCTCGGCTGTCCAGCCAGTTTTTTACCCAGCGAAGAGTACACCTGTCTAAGCCATGAGCCGCCAGCTTCTCTAGGAGAATGCTCCTTCCTGGGAGGCTTTGCCTGCACACAGAGGCCTCCGTGTCTGAGATGCAAGTGAGCTGCAGTCGTGACAGCCTCTGCTCCCAGCAACCCTGAGAAGACCCATGTGAGCGCGTACCAGGGCTGCAGCTTCACATGGGGATGGCTGGCTCTGCCCTGGGGCACTGCAGACCCCCAAATCTCCTAAACAGTGCCTGGATGCTTGTACGTAACGTACCTCACTGCAGGGGATGTTTCCCTCTATTGGTGAATGGTGTTTTGCACACAGAATAATTTGAACCTGCGGTATTTAACTTTTCCTATCATTTTCATTTTGGTTTGCCCTGATTTTGTATATTTGTGTGAGGATGTTTAGGCACTCTGCATACACCAGCAATGCACAGCGTACCAGCACTTGCTGAATCCTGTTTCGAAAGTAACTGGTATTCCGTATGACTCTAAAACATCAAATGTGAGGGAGGTGAAAGAGTTGAAAGAATAACAGATTCAGTTATTTTTTAGATTGTTTTTTCCAATTCTGGCAAAAAGCAGGTATCTGTCCCACTTGGTACTGTTGATTCCTCCCTCAGCTGTATTTCTTCAAATGTTTGCAGATCCATGCTCTAAAGCAAACCAGCAGAATTATTTAGGTTTAAAAATTCATAACCTTTTCTGTGAGGCTGCATTTTTTTGGTGGGATTTGGTGGGGTATTTCTGTGGTCAGATCATAGAATCATAGAATCATTAAGGTTGGAAAAGACCTCTAAGATCATCGTGTCCAACCGTCAACCCAACACACCATGCCCACTACACCATGTCCCTAAGGGCCTCATCTACACGTCTTTTAAATACTTCCAGGGATGGTGACTCCACCACTTCCCTGGGCAGCCTGTTCCAAGGCCTGACCACTCTTTCAGTGAAGAAATTTTTCCTAATGTCCAGTCTAAACTTCCCTTGGCGCAACTTGAGGCCATTTCCTCTCGTCCTATCGCTAGTTACTTGGGAGAAGAGACCAACACCCACCTCACTACAAGCTCCTTTCAGGTAGTTGTAGAGCGCGATGAGGTCTCCCCTCAACCTCCTCTTCTCCACTGATAGGGCTTAGAGCGCAGCCTTCCAGACATTTGAATTCAGCTCAACTAAGAGGGAGTAAACCTCAGTGAGGCAGAGAGAGGAGCTCCTTCAGGTCCTCTTGCCCTTACCATCTTGACACCGTGCCAAAACAGCACCGAAGTTGCTTCTTTTATCAGAAAAAAGAAACCGCACTTCTTTGACCCTGGGCCCAAAAGAAACTGTTCTGCTCCAGCTGAGTCTATGGGCCTCTGCCTGTATTGGGTTTGCACGGCAAGGTTTTGGTAGCAGGGGGGGTCTACAGGGGTGGCTTCTGTGAGAAGATGCAAAAAGCTTCCCCCATGTCCAACAGAGCCAGTGCCAGCCGGCTCCAAGATGGACCCACTGCTGGCCAAAGCTGAGCCAATCAGCAACAGTGGTAGCGCCTTTGTGATAACATATTTAAGAAGGGGAAAAAACTGCTGCGCAACAGCAGCCAGAAGAGAGAGGAGCAAGAATATGTGAGAAACAACTCTGCAGACACCAAGGTCAGTGAAGAAGGAGGGGGAGGAGGTGCTCCAGGCGCTGGAGCAGAGATTCCCCTGCAGCCCATGGTGAAGACCATGGTGAGGCAGACTGTCCCCCTGCAGCCCATGGAGGTCCACGGTGGAGCAGATATCCACCTGCAGCCCATGGAGGACCCCACACTGGAGCAGGTAGATGCGCCCGAAGGAGGCTGTGACCCCGTGGAGACCCCATGCTGGAGCAGGCTCCTGGCAGGACCTGTGGCCCCGTGGAGAGAGAGGAGCCCACGCTGGAGCAGGTTTGCTGTCAGGACTTGTGACCCCGTGGGGGACCCACGCTGGAGCAGTCCGTTCCTGAAGGACTGCACCCCGTGGAAAGGACCCATGCTGGAGCAGTTCATGAAGAACTGTATCCCGTAGGAAGGACCCACATTGGAGAAGTTCGTGGAGGACTGTCTCCCGTGGGAGGGACCCCATGCTGGAGCAGGGGAAGAGTGTGAGGAGGAAGGAGCGGCAGAGACAACGTGTGATGAACTGACCATAACCCCCATTCCCCCATTCCCCGTCCCCCTGTGCCACTGTGGGGGGAGGAGGTAGAGAAATTGGGAGTGAAGTTGAGCCTGGGAAGAAGGGAGGGGTGGGGAGAAGGTGTTTTAAGATTTGTTTTTATTTTCTCATTACTGTACTCTGATTTTGATTGGCAATAAATTAAATTAATTTCCCCAAGTCGAGTCTGTTTTGCCCATGATGGTAATTGGTGAGTGATCTCTCCCTGTCCTTATCTCGACCCACGAGCCTTTTGTTGTATTTTCTCCCCCCTTTCCAGTTGAGGAGGGGGAGTGATAGAGTGGCTTGGTGGGCACCTGGCATCCAGCCAAGGTCAACCCACCACACTGCCAATGCCTGGGTTTGGGCAAAGTTAGTTGGTGGCTCAGCTTCACATAATTGAAAGTCATTCTGATTTCTGCACTGTGGTGTAAGTGCTTTAAAAAAAAACGTTATTTGATGATTAAGATTCTGGAGTGAATTGTGTTCTTTTGGGTTCTTGCACTGTTTCTCCATCAGGGACTTGGTTTCAGCGGTGTGCAGCTGCTGGAGTTGATTTACAGTGCTGCGGCTTTGGCTAGTCATAAATAAATTCTCTCATATAGTTATGAACACCTGTTAGATCATCTGTCAGTAAAGCACTGTTCACATTTATCATGATGTGGTAGTTATTTTACCTCAATCCATTTCCAACTGACTTGCCCTCCATCACTGGATTACTATTACCACACCATAATCGCTCGTTTCCACTCCATGTTACAACTTGCAGATAAAAGATTTCACTGCTTGGCCAAATTTCATAAATAAAGGAGCAGTTCAGTGCAGTAAAAGTTTTTTTTTGTCATCATTTGTCACCCCATTATTCTATAAATCAAATGGAATGGCGCTATTGCTAGCTCAGGCGTTGCTGTCAGCCCTAGGCATGGAAATGGTCCGTTTCTTCTTTTTAGATGAGATGACGTGTCTTTCAGACTTAACTGGCTTATGGTTTTGTTTCACCCATTTTATTTTATTGCCTCTTCAGAAAAATCCTTGGGGACCGGAGAGACTAAAGGAGTAAAATGGAATCAGAAAACACAGTAAAACATGCTGCTTTAGCTGCGTTATGTACATTTCCCTTCCCCACAATCATTCATTTACAAATTCCTCTGCAAAAATAATGGATCTGGATATAAACAGCCCCTCAATGCTTTCCCCAGCTTTGCGCAGATTTTATCATTCATGTCAAAACCCTGGGACTGAAAGGGCTCCAGAGAGGGAGCTTTGGCCCTTCAGGGTGGCTTTGGCCCGCTTTAGATTCTGAACTCTGGACTTCGTTTCTCACCTGTGGCTGAGCTATTCACACATGAAAGGGCTAAACCCTGTTATTGCAGTGGGTCTTGGGTGGCTGTGGGAAGAGCCCACTGTCAAAGAGGAATGCTGTGCTATGGAAATAAAATGCCTTTGGAGAGTTCACCCTCCACTTTGCCTTCCCACAAAGACTTGCTGTGACTTTTCTCTAGCCACCTTTGTTGTAGAATTACGAGCTCATCTTGGTTTGAGAGTCTTGTTCAGTTTGACTGTGGGCAAATGCTTGCAAACAGTGTCTTGTGCATTTGCTGGGAAGGTCTCGAAAAGCAAATCCGGGAGGGATTTTGCTTTTTCATTGATGGGGGGTGGGGAATTTTTTCAAAGGCACTTGTCCTGGTTTCGGCTGGGATAGAGTTAAATTTCTTCCTAGTGCTGTGTTTTGGATTCAGTATGAGAAGAATGTTGATAACACACTGATGTTTTCAGTTGTTGCTAAGTATCTTGTCAAGGACAACTACCCTCTGCTACCAAGCTAGACTGGGAGGAGGGAACACAGCCAGGACAGCCGACCCAGCTGGCTAATGGGGTATTCCATACCATGTGACGTCATGCTCAATATATGAACGGTAGGCGTGATCCAGGAAGTACCGATCGCTACTTGGTTATCGGTCAGCGTGGGTGGTGAGCAATTGCATTGTGCATCACTCATTTTGTATATTTTATCATTATCATTATTATTTTCCCTTTTCTGTTCTATTAAACTGTCTTTATCTCAACCCACGAGTTTTTCTCACTCTTACCCTTCCGATTCTCTCCCTGTCCCACTGCGGGGGTGGGGGGAGTGAGTGAGCGGCTGCATGGTATTTGGCTGCCTGCCAGGTTAAACCACGACAGCACTGTATAATTTCTGTTATATCTGCTTCATTAGGGGAAAGAAGCATCGAATATCTGACCCTGGAGCCTTTGCTTTCTCCAGATGTTTGCTTTGCACACAAATAATCTGCATGAAAACAGCAACTGCTAATTCAGTGGCCAAAGTGCATCAGGAGCCTTATCTAAAACCTCCCAATCCATCCAGCTGTCTGGCATTTGCTATTATAGGGCACCAACAGCGAAATGAGCCTGTGGCTTTATCACTGCACCCTGGGTGACAACTTGATTTTCTGTTTTCACCACAGGCAGCAGCAGCCCAACATGATGGGGCTATCAATTTGTGCATTTCATGGTGTCTGTCAGGGGGCCAGGAGAGGAGAGTTTCAGGGGAAGAGAATGGAGCATGTCCCAGCCTCGGAAGCACCTGTCTGCATTGACTGCACAGAGCACTTCTTATTAGCGTGCAGGTCTCTAAATGCAGCCCCAGGATGACAGTCTGGCATTCCCAGCACCCACACAAGTGTGACAGGTGCAGGCAGCCAGTCCCATTGTTTGCCCTTGATGAGCATGTCATTAATGGAAATGGAAGAAAGTAAGGGCCACATCAGTATTCAAATAACCTCCATCCTCTCTGCCATTCAACAGCCTGGCTCAGGCAGCTGCAGATTTCCTTCTACAGCTCCACTTACACATTTTTGCAGATTTATTCCTGTTGCATACAAATCCCCTCCATGTGGCTCTGGCCCCATGCCCCCCTCACATGCACAAACATGTTCTTCAGCATCATCTGATGGCCAAAAATAAAGTGGGGATTTTCCCCTTCCTCCCTGCTTTGTGAATTACTAATGTATCATTAGCAAATCCTTGCTATTTGCAAACCAGGAAATGGAAGGTGCTATTATTTAAACTTGAGGCATCAAGCAAGGGCCTGATGTATTGTTTGTAATGTTATTTGCTCCCAAACAAATATTGATGCTTGTCTGTGTGACCTGTTTCTTTATAATAGATTGCAATATATCTGTTTTGGAAAATTTCACCTGGTACGTATGGAGTAAGAGGATTGCAGGCAGAAGGGAAAATAACTTTAAAAAAAAAAATCTATATTCCCGCTTAATGACAATCTCACTGGAAACATCAGTAAAGCCATGCTGTTCTCCCTCAAAAACCTCTTTCAAAATTCTCTGCCTTGACAATATCTGGACTATGGATACCTGGAGACAAATACCCACCTTGCTGGCCTATACCATCTTATGCTGTCTGTACCCCTCTGGTCTCGCACATGCAGTGTGAGCTCTTTAGGGGTGGGTGGTGCATTGGCCTTCTGTATTTTTATGGCATGGACCACAGAGGGATGCGGGTTGATGATTAGCATTCCTGAGCACTCCAGCAAAACACACACAGTATCATAATTCAGCTGGTATGAAGAATGTGTCTTCAGCACACTGGCATCTGGCCAGATATTAAATGTATGTTTCTGTGCTTTAGTTTTCTGTTAGTCTGTTTTCATAATAATATAATTAGTGCTCACAGGGGAGGCTATTGGCACTACCACCAGGATCAGTTTGCTCTTTGCAGTATTTCCAAATCATTCTTGTTACATATCCAACTTGCAGGTCGGATGTGGTACCCCTTGCCTTTTGTCTGCTCCTGTCCTCTCCAACCAGTGATTTAGCCTCAAATCTGAAGCTCTCTCCATTAATAAAGACTGGAGCCAACAATGAATGAACACTGCTGGGTGATTTCCAAACTTTATTACATCTTTTTAACCCCAAGCAGAGTAGAAGAAAGCGAACCCAGAGATTTTCCATCGGTCAGTTCCAAAACAGATACCACAGGACTAAATAGCAGAAGCAGAGCTGTTGCAATACGTTTTGGTAAGCAAAACCACTGCCAAACCACTCTCCTTCCTCATGCTCCTTCCAACCACTGCTCTGGACATGAAAGTCCTCCTGGGATGTGATAGCATTGGGTCTTGGGTATATTTGTCCTAATAGGCACTTTTCTTCCACCAGTGACTGTGAGGCACTCTGTTTCCTGCAGCTTGGGCTCCTGGCATCAGCACAGCAGTGATGTCCATCTGGTTTTGGCTCTGAGAGCGAGGTGGTGAAATGGTTGGGTTCCCATTTAGGTGCCAAAGGTGCATCCCAGCGCTATGGCCTGTGTGAGCATGGGTGCATCCTCTTGCCTTCGCTCCTTCTGCTTCCTCTGCTCATCTTTCTTTTGCTAACCAACTTGGACTACAGAATATAAGGCAAGATCGTACCTTTCTGTGGGTGTGTACAGTACTTTGTGCAATAGTGCTCTGATTTCAGTAGGAGCCTCTAGGTGTTGCTGTAATATAAATAATAATAGTCTTCAGGGATTAATTCAAAGAGGGCAGTAGAAGTTGAGTGAGACCAAGAGAAGAAACCCATGAGTTTTTCTCATGTTTAGAATGATTAATAATTTCTGCAGAGTTTAATAATTCAACAAATTGCAGAAACTGCATTTTATCAGGCTGCCTTCAGCTCAAATAAAAAAAAAAACAAGGCCTTTCCATTGCTCAGTTGCTTTAAGGCAAGCAACCAAAGGCCAGTCTTCCTTCACCAGAAATACATCTAGAAATGTCTGTAAGGATATGCCGATAACTTTAAAATGTAAAACCAACTGTGGTATTATGGCAAACCGAGTTCCCTCTTTCTGGGTCACAGCCACAAGCAACATCCAAACCTAGATAGGGGACAAATGGCTCACCAAGAAAAAGTGGAAAAATTTCAAAACGAATATAAGGAAACATTGTGTTCTAGAAACCAAATGTCACCATCTTCGATATCAGTGTGACAGTCTTTTCTGTGGCAACCATCGTGCCACAGCTTTTTGCATAATGTACGTATCAGGGACAACAGGGAGAAATTAATAAAAATAGCAAAACCTAATCTCGAGGGATTGGCTGATGTTCTGCTTTTAAACTAAGCCTCCATACTTTCAAAAGTAATTTATGAGCCGTGACAGATACATACTTAATGTGGAATCAGGAGATGGACAACACGCATTATGTAGAAAATGTTTATGGGATACATTTTCAGAAGAGGTGAGTAATTTTAAATGCATCACATGTCATTGCAGACAGTAGATGGCACCTGATTTTTTTTCAGTTTGTCATGGTTTAACCCCAGCGAGCAACTAAGCACCACGCAGCCACTCGCTCACCCCTCTCCTCCGGTAGGATGGAGGAGAGAATCAGGAGGGCACAAGTAGGAAAACTCCCGGGTTGAGATAAAAACAGTTTAATAATTGAAATAAACCTAAGTAGAACAGTAATAGTAACAATGAGAACAACAACAATACCAGAATATACAAAGCAGGCGATGCACAATGCAACTGCTCACCGACCCGCTGACCGCCTGTCACGAATGGGGGGGGCCAGCCCCCCCCATCCCCTAGTTTTTATACTGAGCATGACGTCACATGGTATAGAACACCCCAGTGGCCAGCTGGGTCAACTGCCCCAGCTATGCTCCCCCCCACCCCCAGCTTCCCCTGCACTTAGCAGAGCATGGGAGGCCAAAAAGTCCCCAGTTCAAGCACCACCTAGCAACAACCAAAGCATCAATGGGCCATCAACACTCCTATCATACCAAACCCAAAACACAGCACACCCCCCAAGCTACTGGGAAGAAAGTTAACTCTGTCCCAGCCGGAACCAGGCCAGTATCCACCCCTTATTCGATACCATCTACGTCATGCCCAGGTCTCACATTTTCCAATACATTCCAATTAATCACCACCACCTTTCCTTCCTTTTGATATATACACAAACAGATATCATTCCCTTAGTCTATGGGCCATCCCTCTAAAATGTCCATTGAGTTCATTTAGTCCATGACTTTGGGCTCCATCTGTCATAACAGTCTTACAGGGCCGAAGAGATGGTGTGTGGTGTTGGATTGTTGCATGCTGAGGCCAATACTAGGCGCTCGTCCGGATCTATCATCATGGCACTTTTCTCGGTTTCATCGGAGTTCATTCTACATTAATCTGGGTGATTCTTACTGCAATATCGTTGATATGGCATATAGCAACCATAGAAGTGATGACATACAGTATTATAGAGCAATTAACATCATACAACCCAGTTCATTGGCTATTTTCACCCAAAATCAAATCCCCTTGAGGTACACACCGGACTTCCCCATCCTTTCGCATTACCCACCAAGTGCACCCAGGTCCTTGAGCAAAAGCAATCCCACGGATGGGTTTTCCCTTGCCAGAAGCAGGAGTAACCCAGACTGTCTTCCCCAGCATATTTCTTATGTGCACGACAGGGACTTTATCCCCCTCTACAGTACGTAACGGTTTGGACTGGGCAGGGCCAGCTCCAGTGACAGATCCCCTGGTGTTGACTAACCAGGTGGCTTTTGCTAAATGTGTAACCCAAACCTTGAATGTCCCACCACCCATTGCTCTCAGCGTAGTCTTTAGCAGTCCGTTGTATCGTTCGATTTTCCCAGAGGCTGGTGCATGACAGGGGATGTGATAGACCCACTCAATGCCATGCTCTTTGGCCCAGGTGTCTATGAGGGTGTTTCGGAAATGAGTCCCATTGTCTGACTCAATTCTTTCTGGGGTGCCATGTCGCCATAGGACTTGCTTTTCAAGGCCCAGGATGGTGTTCCGGACAGTGGCATGGGGCACAGGGTATGTTTCCAGCCATCCGGTGGTTGCTTCCACCATGGTGAGCACATAGCGCTTGCCTTGTCAGGTTTGTGGGAGTGTGATATAATCAATCTGCCAGGAATCCCCATATTTATATTATAGCCATCGTCCTCCATACCAAAGAGGCCTTACTCGCTTGGCTTGCTTGATTGCAGCGCATGTTTCACGTTAATAGATAACCTGTGCAATAGCGTCCATGGTCAAGTCCACCCCTCGATCACGAGCCCATCTATATGTTGCAACTCTTCCTTGATGGCCTGAGGTGTCATGGGCCCACCAAGCTCTAAATAATTCACCCTTATGTTGCCAGTCCAGATCCGCCTGAGCCACTTCAATCTTAGCAGCCTGCTCCACCTGCTGGTTGTTTTGATGCTCTTCAGTGGCCCAACTCTTGGGTACGCGAGTATCTACGTGACATACTTTTACAAACAAGTTCTCTACCCAGGCAGCAATATCTTGCCCCAATGCGGCAGCCCAGATGGGTTTACCTCTGCGCTGCCAGTTGTTCTGCTTCCACTGCTGCAACCACCCCCACAGGGCATTTGCCACCATCCATGAGTCAGTATAGAGATAAAGTACTGGCCATTTTTCTCGTTCAGCAATATCCAAGGCCAGCTGGATGGCTTTCACCTCTGCAAACTGGCTCGATTCATCTTCTCCTTCAGCAGTTTCTGCAACTTGTCGTATAGGACTCCATACAGCAGCTTTCCACCTCCGATGCTTTCCCACAAGGCGACAGGACCCATCAGTGAACAGGGCATATTGCTTCTCATTTTCTGGTAGTTTATTATACAGTGGGGCCTCTTCAGCACGTGTCACCTCCTCCTCTGGGGATATTCCAAAATCTTTGCCTTGTGGCCAGTTCGTGATCACCTCCAAGATTCCTGGGCGACTGGGGTTTCCTATTCGGGCCCGTTGTGTGATCAGTGCGACCCACTTACTCCACGTAGCATCAGTTGCATGATGTGTAGAGGGGACCCTCCCTTTGAACATCCAGCCCAGCACCGGCAGTCGGGGTGCCAGGAGGAGCTGTGCGTCAGTACCAACCACTTCCGAAGCAGATCGAACCCCTTCATATGCTGCCAATATCTCCTTCTCAGTTGGAGTGTAGCGGGCCTTGGATCTGTATCCCCGACTCCAGAACCGCAGGGGTCGACCTCGAGTCTCCCCTGGTGCTTTCTGCCAGAGACTCCAGGTAGGGCCATTCTCCCCGGCTGCGGTGTAGAGCACATTCTTCACATCTTGTCCTGCCCGGACTGGCCCAAGGGCTACTGCATGAACTATCTCCCGTTTAATTTGTTGAAAGGCTTGTCGTTGCTCAGGGCCCCATCTGAAGTCATTCTTCTTCCTGGTCACGTGATAGAGAGGGCTTACAATCTGACTGTAATTTGGAATATGCATCCTCCAAAAGCCCACAACGCCTAAGAAAGCTTGTGTTTCCTTTTTGCTAGTTGGTGGGGACATGGCTGTTATTTTGTTGATCACATCCATTGGGATCTGACGACGTCCATCTTGCCATTTTATTCCTAAAAGCTGGATCTCCTGTGCAGGTCCCTTGACCTTACTTTGTTTTATGGCAAAGCCAGCCTTCAGAAGGAGTTGGACTATTCTCTCCCCTTTCTCAAAAACTTCTTCTGCTGTGTTGCCCCATACGATGATGTCATCAATGTATTGCAGGTGTTCTGGAGCCTCACCCTGTTCCAGTGCAGTGTGGATCAGTCCATGGCAAATGGTAGGGCTGTGTTTCCACCCCTGGGGCAGTCAGTTCCAGGTGTACTGGTTGCCCCTCCAAGTGAAAGCAAACTGTGGCCTGCACTCTGCCGCCAAAGGGATTGAGAAAAACGCATTAGCGATATCATTTGTGGCGTACCACTTGGCTGCCTTTGACTCCAGTTCGTATTGATGTTCTAGCATGTCCGGCACAGCAGCACTCAGTGGCGGCATGACTTCGTTCAAGTCTACTGTTAGTCTTCACTATCTATTAGACTTTTGCATTGGCCATATGGGACTGTTAAAGGGTGAGCGAGTCTTGCTGATCACTCCTTGGCTCTCCAGTTGATGAATCAGCTTATGGATGGGGATCAGGGAGTCTCGGCTGGTGCCATATTGCTGCTGGTGCACTGTTGTGGTAGCGATTGGCACCTGTTGTTCTTTGACCTTCAGCAACCCCACAACAGAAGGGTCCTCTGAGAGACCAGGCAAGGTGGACAGCTGTTTAATTTCCTCCGTCTCCAGGGCAGCTATACCTAATGCCCACCGGTACCCTTTTGGGTCCTTGAAATACCCTCTCCTGAGGTAGTCTATGCCAAGGATGCACGGAGCCTCTGGGCCAGTCACAATGGGGTGCTTCTGCCACTCATTCCCGGTTAGGCTCACTTCGGCCTCCAATACAGTTAACTCTTGGGATCCCCCTGTCACTCCAGAAATACAAATGGGTTCTGCCCCTTCATAGCTTGATGGCATCAGGGTACACTGTGCACCAGTGTCCACTAAAGACCTATACCGTGGTTCAACCCCAAAGAAAATAAATTATTGACAACTTCTCATCTCCACTGAATTCATATGAAGGATAAGCAGTAGAGCACAATAGAAATGGCTCTGTGGCAAGTCAAAGTGATACAAATGGAGCTGCCATGATCTCACATTTCTTCCTCATTGTGATAAAGTCTGCTCGAGACAATGACATTTCTGACCAAGCTTGCAGTGAGATGACTTTCCCTACCTGCAAGCTTTTGGGTACAGATGGATTCAGACGTTCCATTTCTCTCAGCTTTTAAAGTGTCCAACTGAAGAGACAGCCTAGGGATTTGCTTCTCAAAGGACTATGAACTGAACTGTGTCCTGGTTCCAGCTGGGACAGAGTTAAGTTTCTTCCCAGTAGCTGGGGGGGTGGGGTGGTGTGTTTTGGGTTTTGTATGAGAGGAGCTGATGGCCCAGTGATGCTTTGGTTGTTGCTAGGTGGTGCTTGCACAGGGGACTTTTTGGCCTCCCATGCTCTGCTAAGTGCAGGGGAAGCTGGGGGTGGGGGGGACCATAGCTGGGGCGGTTGACCCAGCTGGCCAATGGGGTATTCTATACCATGTGACATCATGCTCAGTATAAAAACTAGGGGTTGGGGGGGGCTCGCCCCACCGTTCATGACACGCAGTCAGCAGTCAGTGAGCATTTGCTTTGTGCATCGCCTGCTTTGTATATTCTGTTATTGTTGTTGTTATCATTGTTATTATTACTGTTCTACTTTGGTTTATTTCCATTATTAAACTGTTTTTATCTCAACCTGGGAGTCTTCCTACTTGTGCCCTCCCGATTCTCTCCCCCTTCCCACCGGAGGGCGGGGGTGAGCGAGCGACTGCGTGGTGTTTAGTTGCTGGCTGGGGTTAAACCACGACAGTCCTTTTTGGCGCCCATCGTGGGGCACGAAAGGTTGAGATAACAACACATTAACTAGAGCGTATTAAGGAATTTATATCTGTTAACGGTTGCTGGTCACAATATTGATTCATCTGGTCTCGATATTAACTTATTAATTTATTAATTTATCTGATCTGCACCATGCTCTTGTTTTTGCTGTACCTGTTAAAGATTGGAGTTGGGTTTTGCAGTCCGCTGTGCTCTGCAGTGATTAGTGATGTTTTGCCTGGGAGATTTGTTATTAAAATGCTGGCATTGGGAGTTATTTGGGATTTGGGATTTGTAATGAAGCCGTTACTGTATTTCAGGTACCACCTCATGGAGACCATTAGCAATTATACCTAATAATATCATCCAGAGATCTGCCCCAAGGCTGGATAGTTATGAGTGGCAGGGTGTGTGGGATAGCATGGGCAAATGCCTAGGACGGTGGGCACCGCCAGTGTTCTGGAACTTCACTCCTGAACAAGTGCAGAATCCTGAAAAATTAGTAGAATATTTGGAAAAAGTATGCTGTCACCCTGGCCATTCTAGGGAGACACAAATCACTACAATGTGCTGGGGCCTGGCCCATGCCTACCGAGCGCAGTTTAACACTGCTCAGAACCCTCAAGGGGAAGAAAAGGTCTCTGCACCTGATGACAAAACCACAGGCCCTACGCCTACACCACCCCACACGGCAGGCACTGCGACTACCCCAACCACACAGCAAGCACGGCAGCTACTCCGCCCCCTGCGACAGAGAACCAACCCATGCCGGTATCAGTCGCCCCTATACAAAAAAGTAAATACACAAGGAAATCATCTCATTTAGTAAGGAAGGGATGAAAATGAACCAGGGCCATCACGAGAACAGGAGGAAGAGGCAGAACCCGTAAACGAGACGGAAACCACCCGATCCCTATCACTGGGTGAGCTGTGATATATGCGAAAAAACTTCAGCCATTGTCCAGGAGAACATATTGTTACATGGCTGCTCCGATGCTGGGATAACGGGGCCAGTAGCCTGGAGTTAGAGGGTAGGGAAGCCAAGCAGCTGGGATCCCTTTCCAGGGAAGGGGGCATTGACAAAGCGATTGGAAAAGGGGCACAAGTCCTCAGCCTCTGGAGGCGACTCCTGTCAGGCGTGAAGGAAAGGTATCCCTTCAAGGAAGATGTTATATGCCACCCAGGCAAGTGGACCACCATGGAGAGAGGTATCCAGTACCTGAGAGAATTAGCTGTACTGGAGGTGGTTTATAGTGACCTGGACGGAGCAGTGTCTCAGCCATTAGGAGCAAGCGTCCCTCTGCTCAAGAGGGGAGACATCGTGGGTACACACCACAGGGCACCCTGTGGTTTTACCTGCATGACCACGGAGAGGACATGAGGCAGTGGGATGGAAAACCTACCTTGACCCTACAGGCACGGGTACATGAGTTGCAAGGAAAAACAATGACACAAGGGGGTTCTTCCAGGAAAACTGCTGCTCCAGTCTCCGGTGAGCAGTTCCCCAGACAGAGTAGAAGGGCTGATTCCACGTCTGATCTTAATAAAGGGACTTCTGATTCATACTTACAAGAAGTGGATAGCGAATACGAGGACCAGGACTAGAGGGGCCCTGCCTCCAGCCAGGTGGAGGAAAGGGACAACCGGGTTTACTGGACTGTGTGGATTCGATGGCCTGGCACATCAGACCCACAGGAGTTTGTGGGGTTGCTGAAGGTCAAAGAACAACAGGTGCCAATCGCTACCATAACGGTGCACCGGCAGCAATATCGCACCAAACGACATTCCCTGATTCCCATCCATGAGCTGATTCGTCGACTGCAGAGCCAAGGAGTGATCAGCAAGACTCGCTCACCCTTTAACAGTCCCATATGGCCAGTGCGAAATTCCAATGGAGAGTGGAGCTGCCGTTGCGTGCTGCTGTGCCGGACATGCTAGAACTCCAATACGAACTGGAGTCAAAGGCAGCCAAGTGGTACGCCACAATTCATATCGCTAATGCGTTCTTCTCAATCCTTTTGGCGGAAGAGTGCAGGCCACAGTTTGCTTTCACTTGGAGGGGCATGCAGTACACCTGGAACCGACTGCCCCAGGGGTGGAAACACAGCCCTACCATTTGCCATGGACTCATCCACACTGCACTGGAACAGGGTGAGGCTCCGGAACACCTGCAGTACATTGATGACATCATCGTATGGGGCAACACAGCAGAAGTTGTTTTTGAGAAAGGGGAGAGAATAGTCCAACTCCTTCTGAAGGCCGGTTTCGCCATAAAACAAAGTAAGGTCAAGGGACCTGCACAGGAGATCCAGTTTTTAGGAAAAAAATGGCAAGATGGTCGTTTTCAGATCCCAATGGATGTGATCAACAAAATAACAGCCATATCCCCACCAACTAGCAAAAGGGAAACAGAAGCTTTCTTAGGCGTTGTGGGCTTTTGGAGAATGCATATTCCAGATTACAGTCAAATTGTAAGCCCCCTCTATCAAGTGAACAGGAAGAAGAACAATTTCAAATGGGGCCCTGAGGAACGACAAGCCTTTGAACAAATTAAACGGGAGATAGTTCATGCAGTAGCCCTTGGGCCAGTCCGGGCAGGACAGGATGTAAAGAATGTGCTCTACACCGCAGCCGGGGAGAATGGTCCTACCTGGAGCCTCTGGTAGAAAGCACCAGGGGAGACTCGAGGTCGACCCTTAGGGTTCTGGAGTCGGGGATACAGAGGATCCGAGGCCCGATACACTCCAACTGAGAAGGAGATATTGGCAGCATATGAAGGGATTCGATCTGCTTCGGAAGTGGTTGGTACTGACGCACAGCTCCTCCTGGCACCCCGACTGCCGGTGCTGGGCTGGATGTTCAAAGGGAGGGTCCCCTCTACACATCATGCAACCGATGCTACGTGGAGTAAGTGGGTCGCACTGATCACACAACGGGCGCGAATAGGAAACCCCAGTCGCCCAGGAATCTTGGAGGTGATCACGAACTGGCCAGAAGGCAAAGATTTTGGCATATCCCCAGAGGAGGAGGTGACGCGTGCTGAAGAGGCCCCACTGTATAATAAAGTACCAGAAAATGAGAATCATAGAATCATAGTATCATACAGGTTGGAAAAGACCTCTAAGATCATCGTGTCCAACCGTCAACCCAACACACCATGCCCACTACACCATGTCCCTAAGGGCCTCATCTACATGTCTTTTAAATACCTCCAGGGATGGTGACTCCACCACTTCCCTGGGCAGCCTGTTCCAAGGCCTGACCACTCTTTCAGTAAAGAAATTTCTCCTAATGTTCAATCTAAACCTCCCTTGGTGCAACTTGAGGCCATTTCCTCTTGTCCTATCGCTAGTTACTTGGCAGAAGAGACCAACACCCACCTCGCTACAACCTCCTTTCAGGTAGTTGTAGAGCGCGATGTGGTCTCCCCTCAGCCTCCTCTTCTCCAGGCTAAACAACCCCAGTTCCCTCAGCCGCTCCTCATAAGACTTGTTCTCCAGACCCTTCACCAGCTTCGTTGCCCTCCTCTGGACACGCTCCAGCACCTCCATGTCCTTCTTGTAGTGAGGGGCCCAAAACGGAATACAGTATTCGAGGTGCGGCCTCACCAGTGCCGAGTACAGGGGCACGATCACCTCCCTGCTCCTGCTGGCCACACTATTCCTGATACAGGCCAGGATGCCGTTGGCCTTCTTGGCCACCTGAGCACACTGCCAGCTCATGTTCAGCCGGCTGTCAATCAGCACCCCCAGGTCCTTTTCCTCTGGGCAGCTTTCCAGCCACTCTTCCCCAAGCCTGTAGCGTTGCCTGGGGTTGTTGTGGCCCAAGTGCAGGACCCAGCACTTGGCCTTGTTGAACCTCATACAGTTGGCCTCGGCCCATTGATCCAGCCTGTCCAGGTCCCTCTGCAGAGCCTTCCTACCCTCGAGCAGATCAACACTCCCACCCAGCTTGGTCTCGTCTGCAAACTTACTGAGGGAGCACTCGATCCCCTCGTCCAGATCGTTGATAAAGATATTGAACAAGACCGGCTCCAGTACTGAGCCCTGGGGAACACCGCTCATGACCGGCCGCCAACTGGATTTAACTCCATTGACCACAACTCTCTGGGCTCGGCCGTCCAGCCAGTTTTTTACCCAGCAAAGAGTGTACCTGTCTAGGCCGTGAGCCGCCAGCTTCTCTAGGAGAATGCCGTGGGAGACAGTGTCAAAGGCCTTACTGAAGTCCAAGTAGACCACATCCACAGCCTTTCCCTCATCCACTAGGCGGGTCACCTGGTCATAGAAGGAGATCAGGTTGGTCAAGCAGGACCTGCCTTCCATGAACCCGTGCTGGCTGGGCCTGATCCCCTGGTTGTCCCGGTCGTGGCTCATGGGCACCCTCAAAACCAACCGCTCCATGATCTTCCCCGGCACCGAGGTCAGGCTGACCGGCCTGTAGTTCCCCGGATCCTCCTTCCGACCCTTCTTATAGATCGGCGTCACATTGGCGAGCCTCCAGTTGTCCGGGACCTCCCCAGTTAACCAGGACTGCTGGTAAATGATGGAGAGCGGCTCGGCAAGCTCCTCCGCCAGCTCCCTCAGTACCCTCGGGTGGATCCCATCCGGCCCCATAGACTTGTGAACGTCCAGGTGGCGTAGCAGGTCATTAACTTCTTCCTCTTGAATTATGGGGGGTTTATCCTGCTCGTCGTCCTTGTCTTCCAGCTCAGGGGGCTGAGTACCCTGAGGATAACTGCTCTGACTACTAAAGACTGAGGCAAAGAAGGCGTTGAGTACCTCAGCCTTATCCTCATCCTTGGTGGCAACATTCCCCCCCGCATCCAATAGAGGATGGAGATTCTCCTTGGCTCTCCTTTTGTCATTAACATACTTATAAAAGCATTTTTTTTGTCTCTCACGACATTGGCCAGGTTGAGTTCTAGCCGGGCTTTTGCCTTTCTAATTTCCTCTCTGCACGACCTAACGCGATCCCTGTACTCTTCCTGAGTTGCCTGCCCCGTCTTCCACAAGTGATAAACTCTCCTTTTTTTCCTGAGTCCCAGCCAGAGCTCCCCGTTCAGCCAGGCCGGTCGCCTTCCCCGCCCGTTCTTCTTGCGGCACATGGGGACAGCCCGCTCCTGCGCCTTTAAGACTTCCTTCTTGAAGAACGTCCAGCCTTCCTGGACCCCTTTGCCCTTCAGGACTGTCTCCCAAGGGACCCTCTCGACCAGTGTCCTGAGCAGGCCAAAGTCCGCCCTCCGGAAGTCCATGGTAGCGGTTTTGCTGGCCCCCCTCCTTACTTCACCAAGTATCGAGAATTCTACCATTTCATGGTCACTAAGCCCAAGCCGGCCTCCGACCACCACATCTCCCACCAGCCCTTCTCTGTTCGTGAACAGCAGGTCAAGCGAGGCATCTCCCCTGGTGGGCTCGCTTACCAGCTGCGTCAGGAAGTTATCCTCCACACACTCCAGGAACCTCCTGGACTGTTTCCTCTCTGCCGTGTGGTATTTCCAGCAGACATCCGGAAAGTTGAAGTCCCCCACGAGAACAAGGGCTAGCGACTGGGAGACTTCTGCCAGCCTCTTGTAGAATATTTCGTCTGCCTCCTCATCCTGGCTAGGTGGTCTATAACAGACTCCCAGCAGGATATCTGCCTTGTTGGCCTTCCCCCTCATCCTTACCCACAAGCACTCGACCTCGTCATCACTATCATTGAGCTCTAGACAGTCGAAGCACTCCCTAACATACAGGGCTACCCCACCGCCTCTCCTTCCTCGCCTGTCCCTTCTGAAGAGCTCATAGCCATCCATTGCAGCACTCCAATCGTGCGACTCATCCCACCACGTTTCCGTGATGGCGACTAAGTCATAGCTACCCCGCTGCACAATGGCTTCCAGCTCCTCCTGTTTGCCGCCCATGCTGCGTGCATTGGTGTAGATGCACTTGAGCTGGGCTGCCGATTTCTCCCCCGACAATGGCGTGCGGTCCCTAGGCTCTTCTCTAGAGAGCCTGGTTTTATCCCCTTCCCCCTTCGAATCTAGTTTAAAGCCTTCTCGATGAGCCCGGCCAACTCACACGCGAGAATCCTTTTCCCCCTGTGAGACAGCTGAACTCCGTCCGTCGCCAGCAGGCCCAGTGCCGTGTAAACCTCCCCGTGGTCAAAGAAGCCAAAATTCTGCCGATGGCACCAGCCCCTGAGCCACGTGTTGATCCGATGAGTTTTCCTGTTCCTTTCAGTGTTCCGCCCCGCCACTAAAGGGATCGAGGAAAACACTACCTGTGCTCCCGATCCTCCCACCAGTCGCCCCAGTGCCCTGAAGTCCCTTTTGATCCCTTCGGGACTTCTCTCTGCAACCTCCTCACTGCCAGCCTGTATAACCAGTAGTGGGTAGTAATCAGAGGCCTGCACGAGACTAGGGAGCTTCCTAGTAATGTCCTTAACCCAGGCCCCAGGGAGGCAGCAGACTTCCCTGTGGGATGGGTCTGGCCGACAAATTGGGCCCTCTGTCCCCCTCAGAAGGGAATCACCAACGACAATTACCCTCCTTTTTTTCTTAGCGGAGGCAGTCGTAATGCGTGGGGCTGGCTGCCTCGCCTTGGGCAACCCCCTGGATGGGCCTTCATCTGCGTCCTCGTTCGTCTGGCCCTCAAGTTCCAGAGCCCCATATCTGTTGTGTAGGGGCAGCTGGGAAGGTTGAGGTGAGGGAGGCCGGGCGGGGGTTCGCCTGGCACCCCGAGCAGGGACCTGTGTCCATTCCCCTCCATCGCCTGGGTCTCCTCCTTCTGCCTGGTGGCAAGAGGGCAGGGGTTCCTCCGCTTCTTGTGGAGCCTCCGTGTGCTGCCCTTGCCTCAGGGACGGCAGGGTGTGGCTCCACCAATCTATCTCCCTCTCACACTCCCTGATGCTCCTTAGCCTCTCCACTTCCTCTTTCAGCTCTGCAATATGTCCTGTTCACTGATGGGTCCTGTCGCCTTGTGGGAAATCATCGGAGGTGGAAAGCTGCTGCCCTGAAAGACTGTTATGACAGATGGAGCCCGAAGTCATGGACTAAATGAACTCAATGGACATTTTAGAGGGATGGCCCATAGACTAAGGCAATGATAACTGTGTGTGTATATATCAAAAGGCAGGAAAAGTGGTGATGATTAATTGGAATGTATGGGACAATGTGGGACCTGGGCATGACGTAGATGGTATAGAATAAGGGGTGGATACTGTCCTGGTTCCGGCTGGGACAGAGTTAACTTTCTTCCCAGTAGCTTGGGGGGTGTGCTGTGTTTTGGGTTTGGTATGAGAGGAACGTTGATGGCCCATTGATGCTTTGGTTGTTGCTGGGTGGTTCTTGCACAGGGGACTTTTTGGCCTCCCATGCTCTGCCAGGTACATGGGAAGCTGGGGGTGGGGGGAGCATAGCCGGGGCAGCTGACCCAGCTGGCCAATGGGGTATTCCATACCATGTGATGTCATGCTCAGTATATAATTAGGAGGCGTGGTCCAGGAAAGGGGGGCTCTCGCGGCTGGGTGTCGGTCAGCGGGTGGTGAGCAGTTGCGTTGTGCATCGCCTGCTTTGTATATTCTGTTATTGTTGTTGTTATCATTGTTATTATTACTGTTCTACTTTGTTTCATTTCAATTATTAAACTGTTTTTATCTCAACCCGGGAGTTTTCCTACTTGTGCCCTCCCGATTCTCTCCCCCATCCCACCGGAGTTGGGGGGTGAGCGATCAGCTGCGTGGTGTTTAATTGCTGGCTGTGGTTAAACCACAACAGAGACTTTAGTGAATATGCAAACGGTTGTTGCAATATCTAAAAGGCCCTTGGGAAGCTGAAGGAATAGCTTGTTCCCCATGCCCATGATGGATAGGAAGTAATGTGGCAAGGCTCGGTTTAGGCCCCGGAAAGCTGTCTGACACTTGCGACAGCGCAGCCATGGAGCAGGCTGGCTGGAGAAGTTGTGAAGGCTCCAGAACTAGAAGACATTACAAATTAAGCAAATAATCTGTCAGGAATGACACACAGTACAGCTGATCCAGCTTTAGGACACAGACAAGATGAGTTCCAGTCATAGAATCATAGAATCATAGAATCATAGAATCACAGAATCATACAGGTTGGAAAAGTCTTATTCTTCAGACCTAAATGATTCGATGATTCTATAAAGAATCAGGTAGACGTTATCATTTATGTTGGCTTTTTCAAAGTACTTCTTTTAACCATGCAGAAAGTTTGGGTCTGAATTTCCAGTGTCTCTTTAAAGTTGTTGGGGTTTTATTGCATATTTTCCTCCAAGACCTCATGCTTGCCTTCAGTTTTCATAATGTGTGGAGCACATTCATCCATCTTCTCTTACCATTTTTTCCTTCTGGAGTTTTAATAGCTGTAAGCACAGTTTTCAATGAAGTCTCAGTTCATTGCTCCGCTTCTGAAGGCAACTCTTCTGACTGAGTTGCAGAGCACAAGGGAAAGAGAAAAGCTGTTTCCTGCGCAATGCTTCCAGCAGCCTCCTCCCTGAAATGTGGTGCTTCCCAGTATCTGAACGTAAAAAGTACAGTGAGCTCTGGTGTGGCTGGTAGGGTGCTGCTGTATCTGGGTTTGCCTCCTAAGGGGACGGCGCAGTTGTGTTATTGAAAAGACTGTCCTGTTTTCTCTGCACGGTGCTTTGAAGTGCAAGTTGCTGCATGGTGCCTCCCATTTGGTGCTTCATTTCAGTTGCAGTTAGTTAGTGGGTTTGGCTGATGAGCTCTTGCTTTCTCTCACGCACCTGCACACCCACTGTAGATTCATATGTTTTCTTTGCTTTCTCCCATGTGGAATAACTGTTATTTCGACTGCATTCATGCTTGTGCAGGTATGGGAGAGCCAAACAGACCAAGGTGATATCGTGATGGCACCAGAACCCAAACGTGGCAAAGGAAATAAACAGCTCTAGGACCAATGACTCAAAAGTGTGAGAAAAATTATCAAAGCGGTCACTAAACAAATCTAAATCAGAAATGAAATGCCTTCACTGCCTCTATTTTTTAAAGGAAAAATAGTATGTGTGTCCTAGTTTCGGCTGGGATAGGGTTAAATTTCTTCCTAGTGCTGTGTTTTGGATTTAGTACAAGGAGGATGTTGATAACACACTGATGTTTTCAGTTGTTGCTAAGTACCCTCCTAGTCCAAGGACAGCTCCCATGCCTACTGACTGAGCTAGGTACACGAGATGGGAGGGAACATAATCAGGACAGCCAGCCCAGCTGGCCAATGGGGTATTCCATACCATGTGACGTCATGCTCAGTATATGAACGGTAGGCGTGATCCAGGAAGTACCGATCGCTACTTGGTTATCGGTCAGCGCGGGTGGTGAGCAATTGCATTGTGTATCACTCATTTTGTATATTCTATCATTATCATTATTATTTTCCCTCTTCTGTTCTATTAAACTGTCTTTATCTCAACCCACGAGTTTTTCTCACTCTTACCCTTCCGATTCTCTCCCCGTCCCACTGCGGGGCGGGGGGAGTGAGCGAGCAGCTGCGTGGTATTTGGCTGCCTGCCAGATTAAACCACGACAGAAAATAAATTTACTCTTTGCATTTCATCCATGGTTTTGTGGTTGTTCCTGCATCCTGCCTGTGCCAGCTCACACAGCATGTGATACAGAGTCCTTTTACATTATACCTCCATTGTGTCATCTCACGGGCAGTAGGGTTTGTTTCCTGAACTGTGTGTAAAATGTGCAGGTAGGGGGAAGCATAGTGGGTTTTTTCCCCCATGTGTGCAGAAGCTCAGTTCCATAAGAGGGTGGAGGTCCTTTTTTATGGACACACATTTCTCATGGCAGATGCATCCAGAGAGCTATTCTGGGACTGGGAAAGCTTTGATCCACCCACCACTTCTTCTATATACTTTTTGGAGACGCTTTGTTGTTCACTTCTTATAAAAAACCAAACAAACAAAACCATGCAGACTTTAATTTTGTCTTGTCATGGGGAGGACTATTCTTCTGGAAGCCCACCAGGGGAGATTGGTCTTGTTGTGCTGCAGGTGATTTAGTATGAATTTCTGTCTCATGTCATTGACAACTTTGAATGTTTTGTGAATAAGTGAGCCACAATTTTGGCCTATTTCCACTGCTTTTTACATTATTCAAATACTAAAGACAACCTCTGAATGCTAAGGAAAGGCCTGCATTTATTTCCTGACCCTGGTCACGTGAAAACATCTTCCTTTTCTTAAATAAAAGTCCACGTTCAAACGCAAACTAAACATATGGTTTCTTTCAGATCATATATGTAATGTCACACTCCTAATTTTATTGTGTTTGTTTCACTTATTTAAAAAAAAAACCAACCTGTTTTCTTTAGTCTAGTATTCGGACTGTATGCCCTGATATTTATTTTTAATGAGATGCACTTCTGTTCTTTCACTGCTTACTAACACTTTAATTTGAGAAGCAGTTTTCACTAGCCCTGCAAATATCCAATGTTCTTTGCAAAGTCAAGTCCATTTCCTGCAATGACCTTGCTTTGACCTGTTATCAGTTATATCACAAATTTTTCAGTCTCTAATTGGTTCATCTTTTAACTACAAATTCACATGACTTAGCTTTATTACATAGCTCCGTGACAAGCTTGCGTGGATCAAAGTAGTCTCACATTTTCAAGGAACTTTCTCTAGCAGCTCGCAGCTCCCTTTGTTCTACTGCTTGAATATATTCTTATCATTATTGATATTAGGTTTTTAGACATACTGCTGTCACTCCTATAGAATCATAGAATCATAGAATAGTTTGGGTTTGAAGGGACCTTTAAAGGGCATCTAGTCCAACCCCCCTGCAATGAGCAGGGACATCTTCAACTAGATCAGGTTGCTCAGAGCCCCGACCAACCTGACCTTGAATGTTTCCAGGGATGGGGCATCTACCACCTCTCTGGGCAACCTGTTCCAGTGTTTCACCACCCTCATCGTAAAAAATTTCTTCCTTATATCTAGTCTGAATCTACCCTCTTTTAGTTTAAAACCATTCCCCCTTGTCCTGTCGCTACAGGCCCTACTAAAAAGTCTGTCCCCATCTTTCTTATAAGCTCCCTTTAAGTATTGAAAGGCCACAATCAGGTCTCCCCGGAGCCTTCTCTTCTCCAGGCTGAACAACCCCAACTCTCTCAGCCTTTCCTCATAGGAGAGGTGTTCCATCCTTCTAATCATGTCTTTCTTGTGCTGAGGTCCCCAGAGCTGGATGCAGCACTCCAGGTGGGGTCTCACCAGAGCAGAGTAGAGGGGCAGAATCACCTCCCCCGACCTGCTAGCCACGCCGCTTTTGATGTAGCCCAGGATACGGTTGGCCTTCTGGGCTGCGAGCGCACATTGTCGGCTCATGTCCAGCTTTTCATCCACCAGTACCCCCAAGTCCTTGTCCGCAGGGCTGCTCTCAATCCCTTCATCCCCCAGCCTGTATTGATACTGGGGGTTGCCCCGACCCAGGTGCAGGACCTTGCACTTGGCCTTGTTGAACCTCATGAGGTTCACATGGGCCCATTTCTCGAGCTTGTCCAGGTCCCTCTGGATGGCATCCCATCCCTCAGGCATGTTGACCACACCACTCAGCTTAGTGTCGCCTGCAAACTTGCTGAGGGTGCACTCGATCCCACTATGTCATTGATGAAGATATTAAACAGTACTGTCCCAATATGGACCCCTGAGGGACGCCACTCGTCACTGATCTCCATCTGGACATTGACCACTACTCTCTGGATGCGAACAGCCAGCCAAATTCTTATCCACCGAATAGTCCATCCATCAAATCCATCTCTCTCCAAATTAGAGAGAAGGATGTTGCAGGGGACCGTGTCAAAAGCCTTACAGAAGTCCAGATAGATGACATCCTGTCCTGGTTTCAGCTGGGATAGAGTTAACTTTCTTTCTGGTGGCTGGGGGGTGCTGTGTTTTGCGTTTGGTATGAGAGGAACGTTGATGGCCCATTGATGTTTTGGTTGTTGCCAAGTGGCACTTGCACCGGGTATTTTTCAGCCTCCCATGCTCTGCCAGGTGCATGGGAAGCTGGGGGGGGGTGGAGCCTAGCCAGGGCGGTTGACCCAGCTGGCCAATGGGGTATTCCATACCATGTGACATCATGCTCAGTATAAAAACTAGGGGGGGGCTCTCATGGCTTGGGACGGGCTGAGCGTCGGTCGGCAGGTGGTGAGCAGTTGCATTGTGCATCGCCTGCTTTGTATATTCTGTTATTGTTGTTGTTCTCATTGTTATTATTACTGTTCTACTTTGTTTTATTTCCATTATTAAACTGTTTTTATCTCAACCTGCGAGTTTTCCTACTTGTGCCCTCCCAATTCTCTCCGCCATCCTACCGGAGTTGGGGGGTGAGCGAGCGGCTGCGTGGTGTTTAGTTGCTGGCTGCGGTTAAACCACGACACATCCGTAGCTCTTCCCTTGTCCGCTGATGTAGTCACTCCATCATAGAAAACCACTAGGTTGGTCAGGTAAGACATGCCCTTGGTGAAGCCATGCTGGCTGTCTTGAATCACCTCTCTGTCCTCCATGTGCCTTAACGTAGCTTCCGGAAGGATCTGTTCCATGATCTTCCCAGGCACAGAGGTGAGGCTGACAGGTCGGTAGTTCCCAGGGTCCTCCTTTCTACCCTTTTTAAAAATGAGTGCAATGTTTCCCTTTTTCCAGTCGCCAGGGACTTCACCTGACTGCCATGACTTTTCAAATATCATGGAGAGTGACATGGCAACTACATCAGCCAATTCCCTCAGGACTCTGGGATGCATCTCATCAGGTCCCATAGACTTATGTATGCTCAGGTTCCTCAGGTGGTCTCGAACCTGATCTTCTCTTACAGTGGGAGGGACTTTGCTCCCCCAGTCCCTGCCCTGAGGTCCATCCGCTCAAGAGGTGTGGGAAGAGAGATTGCCAGTGAAGACTGAGGCAAAAAGTGGTTGAGTACCTCAGCCTTCTCCTTGTCCGTTGTTACCAGTTTGCCAGTCGTGTTCATCAGTGGGGGGTATGCTTTCTTTGACCTTCCTTTTCTGGCTGACATACCTATAGAAGCCCTTCTTGTTATTCTTTGCGTCCCTTGACAAGTTCAGCTCCAGCTGCGCCTTGGCCTTCCTGACCCCATCCCTACACAACTGGGCAGCGTCCCTATACTCTTCCCAGGAAACCTGTCCCTGCTTCCACTGCCTGTGCATTTCCTTCTTGCCCTTTACTTTGACCAACAGGTCTTGACTCAGCCATGCCGGTCTCTTGCCTTCCTTTCCTCATTTCTTACACATGGGGATCAAGAGCTCTTGCGCTCTATGGAAAGCATCCTTAAAGATCTGCCAGCTCTGTTCTGCTCCCTTGTCCCTGAGGGCAGTTTCCCAGGGGGTCCTATTGACTAACTCCTTGAACAGCTGGAAGTTTGCTTTCCTAAAATTCAGGGTCCTGACTTTACTCTTTGCCTGTCCCATATCCCTCAGGACTGCGGACCAGTGCATGATCACTGCAGCCCAGGCTGCCTCCAAACTTGTCGTCTCTGATTAGCTCACTTGCGTTGGTGACCAACAGGTCCAGTAACGCATCCCCTCTGGTAGGACTGTCTATTACCTGGCTTAAGAAGTTATCCTCAATGCACTCCAGGAGTCTCCTGGATTGCCTGCAGCTTGCCGTGCTACTTTTCCAGCAGATGTCGGGGTGGTTGAAGTCCCGCAGCAGGATGAGAGCCTGCGAGCGCAATGCATCCTGTAGCTGGAGTAAGAAGGCTTTGTCAATAGGCTCCCCTTGATCGGGCGGCCTGTAGTAGACACCGACCACGAGGTTCCCTTTGTTGGCTCGGTCTCTGATTCTTACCCATAAGTTTTCAACCTGCTCGTGGCTATTCTTCAGAGACAGCTCTTCACACTCTATCCATTTCTTGACACAGAGGGCAACCCCTCCACTCCTCCTTCCTTGCCTGTCCCTTCTGAACAGCTTGTAGCCATTGATAGCTGCACTCCAATTATGGCATTCGTCCCACCAAGTTTCAGTAATTCCTAAAGGTCTCAGTTGTGTTTAGGCCTCATCATGTGGAACTCTGTTCAAAACCTTAAATGTTTTTAGCACAGAGACCATGAAGTATAGCAGCATGGAGGTTTTTCCCCTCTCCAGTCATTGCACTCTGTTTTCTCGGAAAATCTGAAGATACTGTAGCTTCTTACTCCTTTTAGCCAGATCCTAACCAAACAGAGGGATGACGTTTGCTTGGTATCTACCAAAAATATAGTTTAATTCTGTAGCAAGTAACTAACATGCAACGTTGTCGTGGTTTAACCTGGCAGGCAGCCAAATACCACGCAGCCGCTCACTCACTCCCCCCGCCTCGCAGTGGGACAGGGAGAGAATCGGAAGTGTAAGAGTGAGAAAAACTCGTGGGTTGAGATAAAGACAGTTTAATAGAACAGAAAAGGGAAAATAATAATGATAATGATAAAATATACAAAATGAGTGATGCACAATGCAATTGCTCACCACCCACGCTGACCGATAACCAAGTAGCGATCGGTACTTCCTGGATCACGCCTATCGTTCATATACTGAGCATGACGTCACATGGTATGGAATACCCCATTAGCCAGCTGGGCTGGCTGTCCTGATTATGTTCCCTCCCATCTTGTGTACCTAGCTCAGTCAGTAGGCATGGGAGCTCTCCTTGGACTAGGAGGGCACTTAGCAACAACTGAAAACATCAGTGTGTTATCAACATTCTCCTCATACTAAATCCAAAACACAGCACTAGGAAGAAATTTAACCCTATCCAAGCCAAAACCAGGACAGTATCCACCCCTTATTCCATACCATTTACGTCAAGCTTAGGTCTCACATTTTTTTTCTGAAACATTTCAATTAATCACCACTATCTTTCTTTTTATAAATACATATATATATATGCACACACAGATATCATTCCCTTAGTCTTTGACTATCCCTCTAAAATGTCCATTGAATTCATTTAGTCCATGACTTTGGGCTCCATCTGTCGTAACAGTCTTTCAGGGTCGGAAAGATGGTGTGTGGTGTTGGATTGTTGCATCCTGAAGCCAGTTCTCATTTCAGTATTGCTGCGCTCATCCAGTTCTATCATTGTTGCATTTTCCTCGGTTTCATCAGAGTTAGTTCATTCTTCATTATTCTGGGTGATTTTTACTGCTATACCATTGATAGCAACCACAGAAATAATGATATACAATATCATATAACAATTGACATCATAAAATTCAGTTCATTGGCTATTTTCACCCAAAATCAAATCCCCTTGAGGTACACACCGGACTTCCCCATCCTTTCGCATTACCCACCAAGTGCACCCAGGTCCTTGAGCAAAAGTAATCCCATGGATGGGCTTTCCCTTGCCAGAGGCAGGAGTAACCCAGACTGTCTTCCCCAGCATATTTCTTATGTGCATGACAGGGACTTTCTCTCCATCTACAGTATGTAAGAGTCTTGATTGGGCAGGGCCAGCTCGATTGGCAGATCCCCTGGTGTTGACTAACCAGGTGGCTTTTGCTAAATGTGTGTCCCAATGCTTGAATGTCCCACCACCCATTGCCCTCAGCATAGTCTTTAGCAGTCCGTTGTATCGTTCGATTTTCCCAGAGGCTGGTGCATGACAGGGGATGTGATAGACCCACTCAATGCCATGCTCTTTGGCCCAGGTGTCTATGAGGGTGTTTCGGAAATGAGTCCCGTTGTCTGACTCAATTCTTTCTGAAGTGCCATGTCACCATAGGACTTGCTTTTCAAGGCCCAGGATGGTGTTCCGGGCGGTGGCATGGGGCACAGGATACGTTTCCAGCCATCTGGTGGTTGCTTCCACCATGGTGAGCACATAGCGCTTGCCGTGGCGGGTTTATGGGCGTGTGATAGAATCACTCTGCCAGGCCTCCCCATATTTATATTTCAGCCATCGTCCTCCATACCAAAGAGGCCTTACTCACTTGGCTTGCTTGATGGCAGCCCATGTTTCACGTTAATAGATAACCTGTGCAATAGCGTCCATGGTCAAGCCCACCCCTCGATCACGAGCCCATCTACATGTTGCATCTCTTCCTTGATGGCCTGAGGCATCATGGGCCCACCGAGCTCTAAATAATTCACCCTTATGTTGCCAGTCCAGATCCACCTGAGCCACTTCAATCTTAGCAGCCTGGTCCACCTGCTGGTTGTTTTGGTGTTCTTCAGTGGCCTGACTCTTGGGTACGTGAGCATCTACGTGACATACCTTTACAACCAGGTTCTCTACTCAGGCAGCAGTATCTTGCCCCAGTGCGGCAGCTCAGATGGGTTTACCTCTGCGCTGCCAGTTGTTCTGCTTCCACTGCTGCAACCACCCCCACAGGGCATTTGCCACCATCCATGAGTCAGTATAGAGATAAAGTACTGGCCATTTTTCTCGTTCAGCAATGTCCAAGGCCAGCTGGATGGCTTTCACCTCTGCAAACTGGCTCAACTCACCTTCTCTTTCAGCAGTTTCTGCAACGTGGCGTATAGGACTCCATACAGCAACTTTCCACCTCTGATGCTTTCCCACAAGGCGACAGGACCCATCAGTGAACAGGGCATATTGCTTCTCGTTTTCTGGTAGTTCGTTATACAGTGGGGCCTCTTCAGCACGCGTCACCTCCTCCTCTGGGGATATTCCAAAATCTTTGCCTTCTGGCCAGTTCGTGATCACTTCCAATATTCCTGGGCGACTGCGGTTTCCTATTCAGGCCCGTTGTGTGATCAGTGCGACCCACTTACTCCACGTAGCATCGGTTGTATGATGTGATCTCTTCCTCAGCTGGAGTACAGCAGGCCTCGAATCCTCTGTATCCCCGATTCCAGAACCCTAAGGGTCGACCTCGAGTCTCCCCTGGTGCTTTCTGCCAGAGGCTCCAGGTAGGGCCATTCTCCCCGGCTGCGGTGTAGAGCACGTTCTCTACATCTTGTCCTGCCCGGACTGGCCCAAGGGCTACTGCCTGAACTATCTCCCGTTTAATTTGTTCAAAGGCTGTTGTTGCTCAGGGCCCCATTTGAAGTCGTTCTTCTTCCTGGTCACTTGATAGAGAGGGCTTACAATCAGGCTGTAATCTAGAATATGCATTCTCCAAAAGCCCACAACGCCTAAGAAGGCTTGTGTTTCCTTTTTGCTAGTTGGTGGGGACATGGCTGTTATTTTATTGATCACATCCATTGGGATCTGACGACGTCCATCTTGCCATTTTATTGGTAAAAACTGGATCTCCTGTGCAGGTCCCTTGACCTTACTTCAGAAGGATTTGAATTATTTTCTTCCCTTTCTCTAAAACTTCTTCTGCTGTGTTGCCCCATACAATGATGTCATCAATGTATTGCAGGTGTTCCGGAGCCTCACCCTGTTCCAGTGCGGTGTGGTTCACTCCATGGGAAAAGGTAGGGCTGTTTCCACCCCTGGGGCAGTTGGTTCCAGGTGTACTGGACGACCATCCAAGTGAAAGCAAACTGTGGCCTGCACTCTGCTGCCAAAGGGATTGAGACGAACGCATTAGTAATGTCAATGGTGGCGTACCACTTGGCTGCCTTTGACTCCAGTTCGTATTGGAATTCTAGCATGTCCGGCACGGCAGCACTCAGTGGCAGTGTGACTTCGTTCAGGCCATGATAGTCTACTCTTAGTCTCCACTCTCCATTGGACTTTCGCACTGGCCATATGGGACTGTTAAAGGGTGAGCGAGTCTTGCTGATCACTCCTTGGCTCTCCAGCCGACGAATCAGCTTATGGATGGGAAGCAGGGAGTCTCGGTTGGTGCGATATTGCCGCCGGTGCACTGTTGTGGTAGCGATTGGCACCTGTTCTTCGACCCTAAGCAACCCCACAACAGAAGGGTCCTCTGAGAGACCAGGCAAGGTGGACAGCTGTTTAATTTCCTCCATCTCCAGGGCAGCTATACCAAAAGCCCACCAGTACCCTCTTGGGTCCTTGAAATACCCTCTCCTGAGGTAGTCTATGCCAAGGATGCACGGAGCCTCTGGGCCAGTCACAATGGGGTGCTTCTGCCACTCATTCCCGGTTAGGCTCACTTCGGCCTCCAATACAGTTAACTCTTGGGATCCCCCTGTCACTCCAGAAATACAGATGGGTTCTGCCCCTTCATAGCTTGATGGCATCAGGGTACACTGTGCACCGGTGTCTACGAGAGACTTATACTCCTGTGGGTCTGATGTGCCAGGCCATCGAATCCACACAGTCCAGTAAACCCGGTTGTCCCTTTCCTCCACCTGGCCGGAGGCAGGTCCCCTCTAGTTCTGGTCATAGTATCCGTTTCTCACTTCTTGCAAATGCGAGTCAAGAATTTCTTCATTGCAATCCAAAGTAAAATCAGCCTTTCTACTTTGCTGGGGGAACTGCCCACTGGAAACTGGACCGTTATGAGACAGGTTTTTCCTGAAAACTGGAGCAGCATTTTTCCTGGGAGAACCCCCTTGTGTGATTGTTTTTCCTTGCAACTCACATACCCGTGCCTCTAGGGTCGAGGTAGGTTTTCCATCCCACTGCCTCATGTCCTCTCCGTGGTTGCGCAGGTAAAACCACAGGGTGCCCCGTGGTGTGTACTTTCGATATCCTCTCTCTTGAGCAGAAGAATGCTGATTCCTAATGGCTGAGACACTGGCCCGTGCAGGTGGAGAACAGGACATATAGACTTTGAGTTGCTCGGCCTCCCGGGACAGTTTGTCTACAGCTGAGACAAGGGAGGAGGAGACAGTTTCTTCGAAACTCGGAGTCTGCTAACCACGTCATCCACCATTGGTGCTTCTTCCTCTTTTCAGCACAGTACTGCAACGAACTGGCATACGACACTGGTGCGCTCTGTACCAACTTCCGCCACATGGGTCGCGTGCACTGGACTTCATCTGGATCTTTGGGTGTTTGGTCGTTGTCCAGGTCACTATAAACCACCTCCAGCACAGCTAATTCTCTCAGGTACTGGATACCTCTCTCCATAGTGGTCCATTTGCTTGGGCGATATATAATATCTTCCTTGAAGGGATACCTTTCCTTCATGCCTGACAGCAGTCGCCTCCAGAGGCTGAGTGCTTGTGCCCCTTTTCCAATCACTTTGTCAATGCCCCCTTCCCTAGAAAGGGATCCCAGCTGTTTGGCTTCTTTCCCCTCTAATTCCAGGCTACTGGCCCCATTATCCCAGCATCGGAGCAGCCAGGTAACGATATGCTCCCCTGGATGACAGCTGAAATCTTTCCACATATCTCACAACTCACTCAGGAATAGGGATCAGGTGGTTTCTGTCTCGTTTATGAGTTCTTTCTCTTCCTCCTGCCCTCCTTGTTATGGCCCTGCTTTTCCATCATCCCTTTCTTAATGACCTGACTTTCGCCTCCAAGATTTCTTCTTCTGTACAGGGGCGACGGATACCAGCAAGGGTTGGTCCTCTGGTTCAGCTGTAGTACCTGTTGCTGGGGTTTGAGTGGCTGCAGTGCCTGTGACGGCGGTTGGAGTACCCGCAGTGCCTGTCACAGGGATTGGAGTACCCGCGGTGTCTGTTGCCGGGGTTTGAGTGGCCACAGTGCCTTTCACGGGGGTTGGAGTAACTGCAGTGACTGTTGCTGGGGTTTGAGTAGCCACAGTGGTTGTTGTGGGTTTGAAGTAGCTACAGTGCCTGTCATGGGGGTTTGAGTAGTCACTGTGTCAGTTGCCGGGGTTGATCTCTGGATGGTAATCCTGTGTTGCAACATACATGTACAACCTTTATCATAACAGGGCAGCCCTCCCATCTCTCTCTCCATTGCACCTCTCTCCTGTCTCTCTCCATTGCCTCTCTTATATCTTCCTTCCAGCAATGATCACATGTCTGCTCACAATTCCCTTCACCTGTTTCTGTTCTTGAATCAGCTGGTACTCATTAGGCCACCTCTTAATTCTTCTCCACATCTCCCCCTTTTTTGTTTATGATTTTGTAGCATTGCCAAATCATAGAATCATAGAATCATACAGGTTGGAAAAGACTTCTAAGATCATCGTGTCCAACCATCAACCCAACACACTGTGTCCACTAAACCATGTCCCTAAGGGCCTCATCTACACGTCTTTTAAATACTTCCAGGGATGGTGACTCCACCACTTCCCTGGGCAGCCTGTTCCAAGGCCTGATCACTCCTTCAGTAAAGAAATTTCTCCTAATGTCCAATCTAAACCTCCCTTGGCGCAACTTGAGGCCATTTCCTCTTGTCCTATCGCTAGTTACTTGGCAGAAGAGACCAACACCCACCTCACTGCAACCTCCTTTCAGGTAGTTGTAGAGCGCAATGAGGTCTCCCCTCAGCCTCCTCTTCTCCAGACTAAACAGTCTGTCCTGGTTTTGGCTGGGATGGAGTTGATTTTCTTCCTATTAACTGGTATAGTGCTGTGTTTTGGATGTAGTGTGAGAATAATGTTGATGACACGCTGATGTTTTGGTTGTTGCTAGGTATTGTTTACGCTAGTCAAGGACTTTTCATCTTCCCATGCCCTGCCAGATGTGCAGGGGGCTGGGAGGGAGTGTGGCCAGGGCGGCTGGCCCAGCTGGCCAATAGGCTATTCCATACCATATGACGTCATGCTCAGCATATAAGGCTGGGTGAAGAAGAAGGAGGGGGGGCGTTCGGAGTGATGGCGTGTGTCTTCCCAAGTAACCGTTATGCGTGATGGAGCCCTGCTTTCCTGGCGATGGCTGAACACCTGCCTGCCGATGGGAAGTGGTGAATGAATTCCTTGGTTTGCTTTGCTTGCGTGCGCGGCTTTTGCTTTCCCTATTAAACTGTCTTTATCTCAGCCCACGAGTTTTTCTCACTTTTACCCTTCTGATTCTCTCCCCCATCCCACCCGGCGGGGGGGGGGGTGAGCGAGCGGCTGCGTGGTATTTGGCTGCTGCCAGGTTAAACCACGACACAGTCCCAGTTCCCTCAGCCGCTCCTCATAAGGCTTGTGCTCCAGGCCCTTCACCAGCTTCGTTGCCCTCCTCTGGACACGCTCCAGCACCTCCATGTCCTTCTTGTAGTGAGGGGCCCAAAACGGAACACAGTATTCGAGGTGCGGCCTCACCAGTGCCGAGTACAGGGGCATGATCACCTCCCTGCTCCTGCTGGCCACACTATTTCTGATACAGGCCAGGATGCCGTTGGCCTTCTTGGCCACCTGGGCACACTGCCGGCTCATGTTCAGCCGGCTGTCAGTCAGCACCCCCAGGTCCTTTTCCTCCGGGAAGCTTTCCAGCCAGTCTTCCCCAAGCCTGTAGCGTTGCCTGGGGTTGTTGTGGCCCAAGTGCAGGACCCGGCACTTGGCCTTGTTGAATCTCATGCAGTTGGCCTCGGCCCATCGATCCAGCCTGTCCAGGTCCCTCTGCAGAGCCTTCCTACCCTCGAGCAGATCAACACTCCCGCCCAGCTTGGTCTCGTCTGCAAACTTACTGAGGGAGCACTCGATCCCCTCGTCCAGATCGTTGATAAAGATATTGAACAAGACCGGCTCCAGTACTGAGCCCTGGGGAACACTGCTCGTGACCGGCCGCCAACTGGATTTAACTCCATTCACCACAACTCTCTGGGCTCGGCCGTCCAGCCAGTTTTTTACCCAGCGAAGAGTGTACCTGTCTAGGCCGTGAGCCGCCAGCTTCTCTAGGAGAATGCCATGGGAGACAGTGTCAAAGGCCTTACTGAAGTCCAGGTAGACCACATCCACAGCCTTTCCCTCATCCACTAGGCGGGTCACCTGGTCATAGAAGGAGATCAGGTTGGTCAAGCAGGACCTGCCTTCCATGAACCCGTGCTGGCTGGGCCTGATCCCCTGGTTGTCCCGGACGTGGCTCATGGGCACCCTCAAAACCAACCGCTCCATGATCTTCCCTGGCACCGAGGTCAGGCTGACCGGCCTGTAGTTCCCTGGATCCTCCCTCCGGCCCTTCTTATAGATCGGCGTCACATTGGCGAGCCTCCAGTTGTCCGGGACCTCCCCAGTTAACCAGGACTGCTGGTAAATGATGGAGAGCGGCTCGGCAAGCTCCTCCGCCAGCTCCCTCAGTACCCTCGGGTGGATCCCATCCGGCCCCATAGACTTGTGAGCGTCCAGGTGGCGTAGCAGGTCATTAACTTCATCCTCTTGAATTATGGGGGGTTTATCCTGCTCGTCGTCCTTGTCTTCCAGCTCAGGGGGCTGAGTACCCTGAGGATAACTGCTCTGACTACTAAAGACTGAGGCAAAGAAGGCGTTGAGTATCTCAGCCTTTTCCTCATCCTTGGTGGCAACATTCCCCCCCGCATCCAATAGAGGGTGGAGATTCTCCTTGGTCTCCTTTTGTCATTAACATACTTATAAAAGCATTTTTTGTTGTCTCTCACGACAGTGGCCAGATTGCGTTCTAGCTGGGCTTTTGCCTTTCTAATTTCCTCTCTGCACGACCTAACGTGATCCCTGTACGCTTCTTGAGATGCCTGCCCCTTCTTCCACAAGTGATAAACTCTCCTTTTCTTCCTGAGTCCCAGACAGAGCTCCCCGTTCAGCCAGGCCGGTCGCCTTCCCCGCCCGTTCTTCTTGCGGCACATGGGGACAGCCCGCTCCTGCGCCTTTAAGACTTCCTTCTTGAAGAACGTCCAGCCTTCCTGGATCCCTTTGCCCTTCAGGACTGTCTCCCAAGGGACCCTCTCGACCAGTGTCCTGAGCAGGCCAAAGTCCGCCCTCCGGAAGTCCATGGTAGCGGTTTTGCTGGCCCCCCTCCTTACTTCACCAAGTATCGAGAATTCTACCATTTCATGGTCACTAAGCCCAAGCCGGCCTCCGACCACCACATCTCCCACCAACCCTTCTCTGTTCGTGAACAGCAGGTCAAGTGAGGCATCTCCCCTGGTGGGCTCGCTTACCAGCTGCGTCAGGAAGTTATCCTCCACACACTCCAGGAACCTCCTCGACTGTTTCCTCTCTGCCGTGTGGTATTTCCAGCAGACGTCCGGAAGGTTGAAGTCCCCCACGAGAACAAGGGCTAGCGACTGGGAGACTTCTGCCAGCCTCTTGTAGAATATTTCGTCTGCCTCCTCATCCTGGCTAGGTGGTCTATAACAGACTCCCAGCAGGATATCTGCCTTGTTGGCCTTCCCCCTCATCCTTACCCACAAGCACTCGACCTCGTCATCACTACCATTGAGCTCTAGACAGTCGAAGCACTCCCTAACATACAGGGCTACCCCACCGCCTCTCCTTCCTCGCCTGTCCCTTCTGAAGAGCTCATAGCCATCCATTGCAGCACTCCAATCGTGCGACTCATCCCACCACGTTTCCGTGATGGCGACTAAGTCATAGCTACCCCCCTGCACAATGGCTTCCAGCTCCTCCTGTTTGCCGCCCATGCTGCGTGCATTGGTATAGATGCACTTGAGCTGGGCTGCCGATTTCTCCCCCGACAATGGCGTGCGGTCCCTAGGCTCTTCTCTAGTGAGCCTGGTTTTATCCCCTTCCCCCTTCGAATCTAGTTTAAAGCCCTCTCGATGAGCCCGGCCAACTCACACGCGAGAATCCTTTTCCCCCTGTGAGACAGCTGAACTCCGTCTGTCGCCAGCAGGCCCGGTGCCGTGTAAACCTCCCCGTGGTCAAAGAAGCCAAAATTCTGCCGATGGCACCAGCCCCTGAGCCACGTGTTGATCCGATGAGTTTTCCTGTTCCTTTCAGTGTTCTGCCCTGCCACTAAAGGGATCGAGGAAAACACTACCTGCGCTCCCGATCCTGCCGCCAGTCGCCCCAGTGCCCTGAAGTCCCTTTTGATCCCTTCGGGACTTCTCTCTGCAACCTTCTCACTGCCAGCCTGTATAACCAGTAGTGGGTAGTAATCGGAGGCCTGCACGAGACTAGGGAGCTTCCTAGTAACGTCCTTAACCCGGGCCCCCAAAGTCCTATCCGAAACTCCCGATTCCAGAATTCTTCTCCACATCTCCCCCAATATTCAAATGAAACCTGTGACCCATATTCTTTTATTGATTTGCATACCTCCTTACACAAACTTAACATTTCTAATTCTTTTTCCTATTAACATTTCTAATTCTTTTTCCTGTTCTCCATCACACAGTTCACTTTCCTCTAGAACATCACTAATATGTGTGTGTGTGGGTACGAATCCCCGCAGCAGATCTTCTTGGGGTGGGAGGGCGGGAACAAATGGTGCTTTAGCCTCTATCGCTGCAAAACTTCATCCGCCGTTGGCGCAAGTTCAAATGAATCTTTCTTATCTTTTGATTTTCCCTCCAGAATTGCTGCAACACCTGCTCTGCAGGACGCAACTTCTGCAGAGCTGCATACACACAATATTCCTTCTAGAACTTCTAGTTGCAAAGTTTTCCTCGTCTGCAGTTCTTCTACTGAGATGCCGACTGCCCCATGACCAATGTATAAAGTTCATATAACTTCCCTGCGGCTGCTCACCTCTGTATCCGTTTCCTTTCAACGGCTTTTTTCCCTGTTTCTTTTCAACAGCTTTTGCAGTTCAGCTGGGCTCGCCATTGGATATTTCTATTTCCTTTCTCCAAGACCTTCTTTCTTCGGGTTTTCTTCTTCATGTCCCTGTTCGGGCACCATTCCTGAATAGTTGTTTAACCCTAAACAAGACCTGAACCACATTCAGGAGACATAGTAATATGAACATGCTTGTTTGAACATCCCAAGGATATTCAAAATCCTCAGGGAATATTATGGACTTCTTCGTGAAGAGGATAGAAGAAAAAGGAGTTTCTGACGATATGGAAGGGAAGATGAACAAGCAGGAGAAAGTGTCCCATCCTGTCTCTCCCCTAAATTCATTCTCCAAGGAGAAAAAAGTGTAATTACTAATAGTTTCTAAGAGGTGGTTCCCGAGGTACAGAGATGACGGCAGTGGTGAGTACAGATACCAGATTAGACTTACGACCAATGATCTTATCACCTCATAAAACAGCAGCAAAATGATAATCTTGGCCCAGTTCCGAACAATGATAAACAGCACAACAGGGAACATATACTGCAAGCAAGTATTACATAACCCAACACTGAGAGCCAGCTCCACAACTCTGCGAGCCAATAAAACAATATTGTGACCAGCAACTATTAAACCAATATAATGAATGCTTATAACAATTTTGTCTTAACACGCTTTGGTCAGATCTATCGTTATCTCAACCCTTCATGCCCCACATTGGGTACCAAAAAAGGACTGTTGTGGTTTAACCCAGCAGGCAGCCAAACACCACACAGCCGCTCGCTCACTCCCCCCGCCTCCAGTGGGACGGGGAGAGTATCGGAAGGGTAAGAGTGAGAAAACTCATGGGTTGAGATAAAGACAGTTTAATAGAACAGAAAAGGAAGAGAAAATAATAATAAAAATAATAATGATAATGATAATGATGATAATAATAATAATAGTAATAGTAATAATAATAATGATAGAATATACAAAATGAGTGATGAACAGTGCAATTGCTTGCCACCCGCGCTGACTGATAACCAAGTAGCGATCGCTACGTCCTGGAACATGCCTACCATTCATATACTGAGCATGACGTCACATGGTATGGAATACCCCATTAGCCAGCTGGGCCAGCTGTCCCAGCTATGCTCCCTCCCAGCCTCTTCCAGAGCTTGGAAGCTGAATGTCCTTGACTAGGAGGGTACTTAGCAACAACTGAAAACATCAGTGTGTTATCAACATTCTTCTCATACTAAATCCAAAACACAGCACTAGGAAGAAATTTAATTCTATCCCAGCCGAAACCAGGACATCTGAACTGCATACAGCAATCTTGGTGCACTGTTAACATACCGTGGTGGAGCTCATAGTGCCTTATTAAGCTCTGTAGTTCAAAGATTAATAGTTAAAAAGATTAAAACCTTTGTGAAAACATCTTACAATCTTCTTAAGCCAATGACAATTAGCCCTGCAAAGTACTCAAGAGCTGTCTGTCAAGAAGCTCGTACAAAAGTGACATGACTTGGTCAAAAAGAGTGCCACTTGTCCCCATCCCTGTGCCTGGTGGGATAATGGATTAGCCCTCAGAGACAATGCTTGGCCATCCCCCAGGATAACAACTCTGTTTGCCAAGGACAGACATCATATCTAATAGACAGGAAGGGTCCTGAGGAAGAACAAACGGTCTATAAATGAAAACCAGGAAAAACTAGTGCTCTAATTTTTCAGTTGAGCCAGGATGCTTCCAGGTTAGCCCAGGTGTTGGGAGAGGTGACGGTGTTGTGGTAGGTGGCACTGTTCCCCTCCTCCAGCTGCGACAGCCCCATCACTCACGGCGAAGTGCCATCTTTGGGATGAGACATAAAACTGAGGCCTTGACCAGTTGCAGTTATTAAAGGTCCCATTGCACTTTCCACAAGATTAACTGTGTTAACCTCAGTGTCCTGGCTGATTGCATTCTGTCTTCCTAAATTCCCTCTGTAGTTTCAACTGGACAAGTTAATCTGCACTTCCTGTTTTAGGTGGCCGTGCAACTGTTGCTCTGCTCGGTCACACAGTCGCTGCACTTCATCCCGGGGTGGCCATGCTCCAGTGATGGCCGGTGCAGACGGACTGAATTATGTATGGCCGCACTGGTGCCCCAAGGAGGGTGGAGGAGGATGGCACAGTTTTACCCTGCATTTCCAACTAAATGACATGAAATGGAGAGGGAATGCACTCTTCAAAATAGACCGACAGCTGCAACACCAGCAAACGGTAGTAGTGGTTATTTGGCAGGGTGCTCCTGCTGAGCCATGTGAGTAACTCCATCTGTCCAAGGCACAATGCCTTATGGACCATCCCCTGGAGTAGGTGGTTGTGGCTGCCCATCCCACTGCAGACCTCCTGCTTGGCCAAACCCAGTCCGAGATTTTTAGGAGAGGCAGAGCAAGAGCATGCAGCAATTTTGGCATGGTTCTAGATAAACCCATTGGGGCCTAATTCTGAAATTCCCTTCTCATGCAATAGGCCCTTTCCAAGGCAGACAGGAGTGAAGCTCTGTATGAAGTAAGGGGTCCTCTTACAAGCAGAGATTTGCAGCAAGGTGACCCACTGTGTGAATCAGCATAGCTAATGCGTGGCTTTCACTTTTCTCACAGTTTCAAGGTTTGGTAGCTAGACTCAAGGTTGGGAAATTACATTCTTTCTACCTTTAATTCTTCCTGCTGTTTCAGTTGGATACTTCCTTTGTCACTTCATATCCCAAACTATTGTGTTTTATTGCTGGAAAATGTGTGTTTCATTTCAGTGATTGGGGATTACACACACATGCCTTTGAGCGTAATGCAAGGACATTATGTGAATGTAAGGAATGATTATTTTTCTGCTTACCTAGAGAAAATAAAAGTGATTATTAACATCTTAATAACTAGATGGGGAGTAATATTAATATTTTAACTCCATGAGAAGCCTGAAATATAGTATGGAAATAATGTGACTGGGTGATCAAGTATTTAAAATGAGCCAGGTGTCAAGACAGGAAACCTATAATTATCATGGAATAAAAACAAATTTCTAAAAAATAAAACACATTCGGTTGTCTGGTTTCTACTATACAGCATTTCCACTGAAGACTCTAATTCCTTTTACTATGTCCCATTCCCCTTGTATGGAGTGTCCCCTTGGGAAGCAGGGCCCAAGACCCCTTTCTAGGACAGGACAGGATATTACAGCTTGGTTGTGCACCAGCATCCTTAATATTTCCTTCCTTTCAGAAGCAAATAGAGCATACCCTTATCTGAATGCTAATTTCCTAGTTAAAACCCTCCCTTGCTGACAAGGGACTGAAAGAGTTTTAAATCACAGATGTAGAGTATCAAATGCAATAATGCTCTTGCAATAGTGCATTGAAGCCTCAATTAATTAACCCTTGGGCTAAGTAGGCAGGTACACGGTGGTGGCCACAGGCGGTGGATGAATGAGATTTAAATGGGCATCTCATTTCCTCAGCACGGAACATGCCGTTTGGTTCAGAAAGGAGTCATTTTACACACACGCTTCATTTATGCTCAGTTTTAATCCCTTTAATTCCACCTGAGATCCAAGCAAGAACGGGAAAAGAGAGTGAGGTGCAAAAGGCTACAGAGCTGGGCTTTGTTTACATATCTTTCCCAGGGGAGCCCCCCAGCAGAGCCAGGGCTTCTGGTCTTTTCATCGGGCTGCGGGGATCCAAAGCAGTTGTCATATGGAAATGGTTAAACAGAGATTACGGGGAGCTCTTCACTGCAATCCACCCCATTTAGCGCCTGAAAAGTAATGGGTAGGGAGAGGAGGCTGAGGAAAGGGGCTGCAGCTTACCCCAGCGGCTGTCAGGATGCAGCAGGGACTCGGTGGCAGTGGGTCAATTTGCAGAGGCCATGATGTCGTGGGTGTCCCATGACTCCACGATGACAGCTGCCGCTTTCCTTCAATGTCCCATATAGGTGCATGTTCACGTATGATGTAAATCATGTTCCGTGGGTGATGTAAATCTCTGACATCCCTCTGGCTGGCTCTTACGTATATAACATGAAAGCTTCCCTACCGAGAAAGGGGATGTGATTCTGCCACATATCAAGGGTAACGGACTAATGCTGTAAAAATAAAAAGATCCCCCAATGATTTCTTTGAATCACTTAAAGGCTTTTGATCAGGCTGTGCTTTGCTTCTCTTTTGTGCTTGCTTTCCGTGGCCCTCCTAATACTGCTGACAGGAACTTGTGCCAAAATTTTAAGTAAAAGTTGCAGAATATTTATGGATAATGAATTTTGAATTTATTATAGTATTGCACAGGAAATCTGATATCTCAGCACTGTGCTCCTTCAATCAAGGATATGCAAACACATGACCTACGTAACCAATTAACCCAGGTAGAATTTAAAATATAGGATACTTGCAACAAACTTCACCTGAACAAGACTGGGAAGTGTTCACAGCAATTATTCAGTGAATGGTTGAGAATAATGAACCTATTTTTTTTTAAAAAAATCAGAATTTCTTCCTTACCAGCCACTGAAAATAAAAATGCAGAATGTGTCATTCATTACAGTTATACTATGTGCCTGACTCTGCTAAAACAGCTGTATAAAGGTAGTGCTACTTATCCAAATGTATATAAAGAAGGTTTGAGAGAGGGTCCTATTTTTACGGAGATCCAAGCTGCAGTGTGCTTGTATGAAATGCTCCGCATTGGTGTGTGTTTGCTCCCACAGTGCCTAGCACTGCTGCGAGGATAAAGCTGGACTGTTCCTGATGGGACTATACGGACGTGTCATGGCTTAATGTGGCAGGCAGCCAAATACCACGCAGCCGCTCGCTCACTCCCACCACCCCACCACAGTGGGACAGGGAGAGAATCGGAAGGGTAAGAGTGAGAAAAACCCGTGGGTTGAGATAAAGACAGTTTAATGGAACAGAAAAGGGAAAGTAATAATAATGATAGAATATACAAAATGAGTGATGCACAATGCAATTGCTCACGACCTGCGCTGACTGATAACAAAATAGCGATCGCTACTTCCTGGAACATGCCTACCATTCATATACTGAGCATGACGTCACATGGTATGGAATACCCCGTTGGCCAGCTGGACTAGCTGTCCTGGCTGTGCTCCCTCCCATCCTCTGCTTGGTAGCACGGAAGCTGTCCTTGGACTAGGAGGGTACTTAGCAACAACTGAAAACATCAGTGTGTTATCAACATTCTTCTCATACTAAATCCAAAACACAGCACTAGGAAGAAAATTAACTCTATCCCAGCTGAAACCAGGACAGGTCGGTACATGGGTATTTCTCCAGACCTCGTTCTGTGCCAGCCCCATTTGTGCGCAGCCAGAGGTCTCCGCGGATAAACCCGCCTAACAGTGGCGAACACTGGGTCTGTGTGTGGGAGTTCCTGCAATGGGGACAGGCTGAGTGTGCAGTGTTTGCCCATACAAAATAGGAAGACCCCCCACACACCCTCCTTTTCCCCTCTGTCTGCGCTGCCAGCAGCTGAGGCCGGACACGTTCATCGCACCTGTTGGCCAGTGCCATTTTGTGTAGTGTGCAGAGGGATGTCACTCAGGTCTGGTGCCACGGGATGATGCACTGCTGGGGGGGCCTGTCAGGGTCTCCAGCCCCCCCCGGCCCACCCGCCGCCCCCACCAGGCCGCGAGACTCTCCATCTCATTTCCCTCCACGTGATTTACCATCTGTGATCTCATCTTTAACCTAATAAAAATCATCTTGCTTTTGACTAACAAGAAAAGGAAACAGTGCTCGTTGTGGGGTTTGGGGAAAACAGCCTTGCTAATCTGCACGATGAGAATGGAATGATTTATAGGTGGATTTAACTGTGGGCCATGATTAGGGGGCTGGTAGTAAGTGCATTAGATGTCTAAGTGTGGCAATAGAGTAAATAGGCGTTTTATTTATCGCAGTGCCAGGGGCCTCTTAGCGGAAGAGTGCTTCTCCAAATTGAAATATAGCAGAGTTTACACTCCTGATTAGGGCTTCAAGCACAGAGCCCAAGGCTATCAGCGAGCAGAAACAACGTTCACTGACACCTAATTGTCACTGGATTAATGTGCAAACAGGGACAGCAAACAGCAACAACAAATAACCCTGTGTCAGAGATGCTGGTGGCAGTGTCCACTAAGTGACTGGGGGCCAAATTAAAGTTTATATCTCAGAATCCACTGAGATCAATGCATCAGCCTGGTAGACAGGGCTGAAAATATTTCGCCATTGCGCTGTGTTGTATGTATTTACATACGGTACAGGTGTGGAGCTAGCTATGAAAAAGAAAAAAAAGGCTTCATTTTCACACCGGGTGTGAACCATACGTGCAGTGTGTGTTGTACTGCTAGGTATCGGCGGAGGCTCCCCCTCTAGAAATCCACATCCCCCTCTGAATGCCCCCAGATTCCCGAAAATTAATTCCTTATGAAGATTCCCAGTGTGTGTGTGACTGTGACTGTAATAAAAGAGGCAAGGCTTGTAAGGAAAGGTAATATATTTTATTAGACCGGCTGATATTGCGTGAGGAAAGAAGGACAGGTGTCTGAGCTCAGAAACCCTTCCTTATGTAGTAAAATACATAACGCATACATGTGAATTCGTATGCCTCAGAACAAGCAACTGTTTCATTCTTTGAATTATTAAAGGAGGTATGTATACCCATTATTATATGGGATTCACAAATATGCCCGTTATTAGCGTGTACATCATGTGAAACTACATACCATATGTCTGTAAACTAAGTATGGGCAATATTGTTCAATTTATTTCCTTTATGCTTCATAGCCATTCAGGTAATTTATGTGAATAAGGTCTTTTGCTCTATGATTTTGTGACTTTCACTGGCATCTCCATATAAAATTTTATAACCCTGTTTGAGAATCAAATCATTCCAACAGCAACTGATTCAATCTGTGTCGCCACCTGTCCAGCTTTGGACTGGAGGAAGCAGTTTGGGCATCTGAGCTCTGGTTTTTCCACTTATGAATCTGGTTTGTCTTGTTTGCTCCAAGGTATTTCTACTCAAGATCTCACTACTGCTGATAAATTCTTCGGAGGTAGGACAGACAAAAAAAACCCAGTGCTGTTCATTTACAGCAGCCACCTTCTTTTAAGCTGAGAAATTAGCATCATTTCCTTGGAACAAACAAAAGAGATTAAAAACGAGCCTAAAAACAAATGCAAGAATAGGCTAGCAGCCGAGTTCACATATTCAATCATTTTTCTTCCATAATTAGCTATTGAAGGAGGAAAAGTCACAAATATATGATTTTTGTCTCTAAATGTATTTCTAAAGTTCTTAAGTTTTATTGACCATGAAAGTTGGTCTTTCCCTGTGTTAAGAACTGAAGAAGCTACAGAGCTAGCTAGTAGCTCAATGTTGCAAAGTCTTATGATTTAATCTTGACATTTGTAATTTTTTGCTGTAAAATATTATTTTCTTTATTTCAGGACTTAAGTGTAAAACCTCATAATTTCCTTTAAGCTCCATTTGATTTTCAGTTGCACAACTCTCTCCAAAGCTTTAAGCTTATGATTTTCATACACATATGATTTATTCCTTTTGTACCACAATATAATGTACTTTTGGTGAATCCATCTCTGGGATTGAACCAGCTGCATATTTGATCTACTCTGCTTAATGATTTCCAGGAAGTAGTGGTCTTGCTATTGGCATATTTGGAGAAGGAATGGGATCAATTTTCAATATTGAAACCAGTCCAATAGCTATTTACGCACAGTTTATTTCAGCGTTTCAAAGGGTAGAGAGAAAAGGTTTATACTTGTCCTGGTTTTGGCTGGGATGGAGTTGATTTTCTTCCTATTAACTGGTATAGTGCTGTGTTTTGGATGTAGTGTGAGAATAATGTTGATGACACGCTGATGTTTTGGTTGTTGCTAGGTATTGTTTACGCTAGTCAAGGACTTTTCATCTTCCCATGCCCTGCCAGATGTGCAGGGGGCTGGGAGGGAGTGTGGCCAGGGCGGCTGGCCCAGCTGGCCAATAGGCTATTCCATACCATATGACATCATGCTCAGCATATAAGGCTGGGTGAAGAAGAAGGAGGGGGGGCGTTCGGAGTGATGGCGTGTGTCTTCCCAAGTAACCGCTACGCGTGATGGAGCCCTGCTTTCCTGGCGATGGCTGAACACCTGCCTGCTGATGGGAAGTGGTGAATGAATTCCTTGTTTTGCTTTGCTTGCGTGCGCGGCTTTTGCTTTCCCTATTAAACTGTCTTTATCTCAGCCCACGAGTTTTTCTCACTTTTACCCTTCTGATTCTCTCCCCCATCCCACCCGGCGGGGGGGGTGAGCGAGCGGCTGCGTGGTATTTGGCTGCTGCCAGGTTAAACCACGACAATACTGCAAAATTGCAATCATTTCAGATTTTCTCTTAGTTCATTTAGAGTCAGAAAATCATAAAACTGGCTTTGCAACAGGGAAGTCCCAAGTTCATTTTTCTAGCAATATGCTTGATTAATTCAATGTATTTTTAATCCAAGTGTAAAACTCTAAGGGCATCCAAGGTGCTGATTAGAGCATGAAAATCTAAATTAATGCTCTGCCAGAATGACAGTACTTAAACAACCAAAATATCACCCACAGGCATTAGGCTTTCTGAGAAGTTCATAATCTATATATTGTTATTGTAAAGATTGTGATTTCATGCAGAAAATAATTCACAAATCATAATTAACATAGCTCTCAATAGATAACCAGAGGCTTTAAATATACATTTTGCTGTTTCAAAAAGCTATACAACCCTGTAATATGTAATTACTACAGACATATATCATAAAATAGCCATACTGTTCAATATATCAGCAAAGACTCATAAATCAAGGGATAGTTTTAGTTAACTGTATGTAACATTGATATTTAATGTTTTAATTACATAAAATCTGCCAGTTAATATCCTTCGGCCATATAGATCCATGTATGTCCATTTGTAGCCAATGGACTATTTGAAACAGCTTAGAGCTAGAAGACGCTCGTTTATACAGACTGTTGTAAAATGGGGCCTGTTTCCTTACTTGGGCAAAATGCCCACTGGAGAGAACAGGAATTTCGCCTGAACAAGGACTGCACAATTATCAGCGAAGCATGCAAGTAAGTGTTTTGCACCAAGGAGCTCTGAATAGTGTCATCCAAAAGAAAATGCCCACGTCTCCCCCACAAACCTGAATAGGACATTAGGTGTGAGAATTTAGAGCCCTTCCTTTGGAAAGAAAAAAAAAAAAGTAGGTCGATTTGCAGTGGTAACAAACTAAATCCAGTAGTGAAGCCTGCTGCCAGACTCCACACAGGCGCTGGGCTCCCGGCCAGCACAGCCGACTGCAGGACTGGGGCCTAAATCTATTCCTCACTAGCAGAGCTGACTGCAGAATTAAAGCTTTCAGACACAATTTTCAAGTCAATAACACATGGACACAACAATCCCACCCAAAATGAAAGACTTTTCATTTTGTTTATTTATAAATTATCCAAGTGCATCTATCGCATTGTATGGATGATAATAATAAAGAGATGCTCATGGCTCCCAATACAGATGCAGCAAGGAAAACACTGGGAAGTTTCAGAAGAATGAGAAAAAAGTAAGACAATAAATTGCATTTAGTTCACTGAACTGTGGAGGAAGGAAAAACAATAAAACCCCAGCTTTAACAAACCCTTATTGAGACACTGATTGCTCTGTAACAGACATAGTTGTGCAACACTAACATTTGCTCATTAATGAGTCATGAATCTGTGTCACACATCAAATACTAGTAACGAAACAAAATGAAAATAATGGTTTGCCTTTTAGCCCAAATATGCGAGGGGTGTTAACATGCCCACACAAACATTTTAAACATCACATTAAAATATGTGTTTGGATGAATATGAGTTGAGTGTTGGTTTATATTATGACAGGTTTCAAGCAAATCTCATTTTAACAAAAAGGGGGACTGGTGTACTGTAGGGCTGCCAAATTACTCTGCCAAAACTCCCACTATGGAAAGGTGGGAAGCAGGAACACAAGCTTGGCCCTACTGTGCATTTGTACACAACAAAGCACTGTGGCATAAATCAATATCTCAGCATGGAAGACCTAAATTGCAGAGTTTCATTTCAGTGAATCAGCTTTTTTATTAATCTTTGTTTTTCTTATTGCTCTGCTTTTTGAGCACTAGACTGTTAACTGTAAGTCGCAACCATTCTCTTTACTAACAAAAGCGATGCTGCTGCAGTTAGAAGGGTTGATAATGTGAGTTAATGAAGCAGAATTTACCAGTAAGGTTGAACATCCATTAAAGAAATGTGAGAAAACTATCAATTCAGTTACTGCAGTCCTGTAAAGTGCCCTGATGTTTTGGGCTGATTCAACACGATGGGATGAGCCAATCAACCAGCCAGTCCACAGCCACCAGCAAGGGGAGGTCCTGCTCCCACTCCATTTACCCTTCCCATCTCCCCCTGCTCCTAGCCAGGCACTTCTGCCACTCACTGTGCACACTAACTTGGGCCCTCCCCAGGCTCCTCAGAGAGCTGATTCAGCTTGCCAACCTGGCAGAAAACTAATGCAGCAAAAAAGGGGGTGATTTTCTGCTTGGGGAATGAGCTGAAAGAAAAGGAGGGAGGTTCTGATGAGAAAAGGAGATGGTGCAAGATTGAATCTCATGTTGAAAAGTGAAAATAAGTCAAGGTGTAGAAACCACCCTGCTCTTTGGTATTGCTCACCATGATGAGGCAGTTTTGACTGAACAAGGCACCAGCACAGGGCCCTCTGAGAACCCCCAGTTCAGATGAACGGGTTATTCCATTGAAACAGCTGGGTTATACAGCATCTTTCATCTTAAAATATCCCATGTCAGGTCTCAAACAATTCACTTATGTGTTCCCTTCTGGGTAGAAGAGCAGTAGCTTCCTGGGGAAGAGCATGCCCCACTACTAAGAGGCCAAAGAAATTCTCATGAGGGCAAACTCTAGCTCTTCTCTAAACCTGTGTGAGATCTTTCCTACACTTATATCTATGAGCATCACCAAATCCCTGGGTACCTTTACAACAAGACAGGGGCTCCAAACCGTAACAAAAACATCCAATGCTCTAACTGCTAGCATAATAGTTCTAATGAATTGAATTTGGGTTTGCATTTTAGCATTATAAATGCTTATTTTAGTTCCAGGAAAACTAAGGTAATATGCAGAAGAAAAATGACTATTGTAGTGTATTCTGGGTTTGGAAGAGGTTGCTTGTTTGGTTTTAACTGTGCTTTTTCACTGCCTTAAAAAAATCCACCTAGAACATAATATGCTATTAGTATAATATCTGTAAAGACCAAAATATAAGCTTCTCAGTGACAACAGTGGTTAGGATGCTGATCCTCCACATTAAGTAACAATGTAAGGATGTAAATACACCGACTGATACAAACATATACAAAAAATATGTAGAAAAAACATGTGGGAAACACACCAGATTTTATGTATGCATAGACTGCAAGATAAAAATAAAAAAGGAAGTGGCTACCATTGATAATGTGCTATGGGCCAACATGCTTTGTGCAACCTGTGTTTTGACCTCCCTTAATCCAGACGGGGCCTTGTTTGGAGGTCCCAGCCTAGGGAAGGCTGCTCAAATCAAGGTGGGATATTGCACTCTGGGACTTGTAGTTTCTGGGACCTTTCATATTAATAGGAGAGAAACTGTGATCATCTATGTTTTACACTGACTGGGTGTAGCCCTCCTAAAGGGAGAGAGGAAGTCCCAGTGAGATATCTCTGGAAAGTTCTTACCATAGGGAAGATGGACATCTTGGAAAAATTAAATTAATCCTGTAATAGTATATACATCTGTAGAACACAGCCTTTTAAAATATTCCTAACTCTCAGAAGACTTAATCAATATTATACAAATTACAGAATCATTTAAGAGTGTAGGTATGAAGAAAAAGCCCATGCTTCTGTCCCTGTGGAACATTAACAATATCAAGACAAGCTGCTTATCCAAAATACCAGTGAAATTACATATCTTCTGCCAAGGTTGATGAAATTATGATGGCTACATGTCAATTTTTTCCTGTTTAAAGGGAAATCTATGGTCAAGTATGCCTTGAAGTTCTTCAGGTTCATTAACAAGATCAAAATCAATGTTATTTTACTGTTTGGAGTAATTTTTGGTGGAACGATGAAAAGAAACCATAGTAGAAGTAGTCTTAATATAATAATTTTCTTTTCATTGTTCTTTATGGGAAAATAATTTGGCCCGAAATTTAGTGGTCCCATCAGGGAGGTGATATCTTTAAAAAGGTGGTCTGAAGGACAGGTTTTACTGTACTTTAATAGGCTTATAGATTAACATAAATCTTAATATTCATAATCTGTACTATTCCTTTTCTCAATATCTCATCCATCTATACATCTATTTGTAATGTGTGTTTCAAACACAAGTTAAACTTTATTTTATTGAAAGTACTGAGAGTGCTATAGGGATAATCATTTCTGAAAAAGTCAGGAGGTCAAATGTATAGTTAGTTTTCTCTTGAAAACAATTTTATTTAAAAAAATCAAATACTGGTGCCTTGTAGCTGAATGTTTCCTGAATATTTTGAAATATCTGATTGCCTGAAATAAAATATATCAAACAATGGATATTATTGCAATGAAACACACAATTATCAGCCCAATTTGTATTCCTGTGCAAGGGTAAAAACCTGGAGCAATTCCATGTAATTCAGTGTCAAAACCACTGGTCTGTTTTTACTAGAGCTATTCTGGGTTTGCAAAATTAATCAAATCATTTTAATTTTCAAGCCAGAAATGCAGCATCGTAAGCTTCCCATTACAGAAAATCATGTAAGTAGTGTGTAAGCCCACTTTTCGTAGCACACTTTTTCGGATGACAAGATGCTAGAAGGCATAACAGAAAGATATCTAAGCACTTGAAATATTTGTCCCCAAGGACACCTACAATATTTATTCTAGGTGCAGTGCCTTTAAAGGGGAGCGGTTGTTGTCATTTGTTGTTGTTGTCATTAGTTTTTATGTAAGCTGTACACAGGAAAATTTACAAGTGTCTGCTAATGCCCCTTTGTATTAACAGAGAACAGCAATAAGCAAATGCTGCTTGTGTGAAGTGATGAGCATTACTTTATAATACCCAGCCATTATCTACTAACTGAAAAATTAGTTGATCTTTGGTAAATTGCTTGCACAGGCCAGTACTTATCTACTTTCTGCTGATTAGAGCATTAAATATTTGCATGATTTGAATTGCTTTTTACATAAATCAGGACAGAGCATGTCAAATATCCACAGTACATGAAAAAGCAATGCCCGCTACATGGAAGATACTGGACCAAATCCTGTTTGTGTTTAGTGCAAACTGCGGTAACAGACAGGATTATTGTGCAGGTACAGCCCAGTTCAGAATATGCCCACAAAGTCTGCTTATATTTTTTCCTGTCACCTCTTAGCTGTGCAGCAGCAAGTGATTAATGTATTACTTACTGGCTATTATAGAGCTGTTGGTCTGTTTTGACTTTCTTTTAATATGACCTGAGCAGGAAACCACCGTGCACTTTCCAACATGAATACCAAAATGGATTTTGTAACAAGTCGGCAAGATAGCCCAGATTTTATCTGCCAACTAATAGATGGCTGATCTTGGACTGGATTATCATAGAAAGAAAAAAACACACAAATGCTAGTGAGATATTTCTGAATGCTGAGAACTTTGCAGTAGAGCTGACCATCTGGAATAATGGATGGTATTGGCTGTCTTCCATTAGAGGGAATCATTCAAAGTCGTAACGGGCAGTGGTCACTAGGGAAAGGGCCAGAGAGAAAGCTAGTCATTCTTTTATATTTGTATGGAGTATTAGCGAAGATTTATTAAATCACTTGTCTTATTCTTACAATTGACAGTTGTGGTTATTAATATCTTTAGCTACATTTGATAAAGATACTGCTTGCCATATTTCAAAATGGTTTACAATATTATATCAAGTACCACCTCTTTACTGTGGGATCTCAAAGTTGGAAAAAAAAAGGATGGTAATATCACCAGGCTTTATGTGGTACACGGACAGAACAAGAGGTTTTGCTAAATTTTAATAATGTAAAGAAAATCTGGTTCATCTTTTAGTTGTACAGCCCTGTATGTGTAATAGCATCATTTTATGTATAATTACTTGTCTTTTTTTATTAGAAGAATTTCTTTTTTTTTTATTAGCAGAATTTATTAATGTATCCACACTTTGTGTGAGGGCTAAAAAGAATACAGTTATTTGTTTTTCTATTATAGTAGCTTGCACAGTGAATTACAATACAATTCAGCAAATCTTACTCTAATTCTATACAGTGATGTTAAAATATCAGTTTCATTTTGATATTTCAGGAGAAGAATGAGCAGCACACGTTTATGACAGAATTGCTTTAATAATTTATTTGACAGCATTTCCTTATGAGTGCATTTCCTTTGTTTTCAGGGATAAAAAAAATGAACCAGCGATAAGTAAGAAGGGGGCACTGAAAAAGCTCATATGCTTACGACCCACTTTTTGGTGTTTGTTAAACATTTGCCCAAATCTTGAAGTGCATCTCATCTCCTAAAATGCATCCAAGGGGGCAAAGGATTAAATTTATGTTCTAAATAATGATTATTTCCACCCATCCAAGCTGTTGCATAATCAGACGTATTCAATGGGAAAGGGGCTAGCTTACTGAGCTTCGTGGAAATTTGCCGTTTGCCGACCCTTTCTGGACCCATGTGTTTACAGCAATAGGAACCTGGAGGTTTTTTGCTAAGTTTTGCAGCAGTCTGTTCTCAGCCGTTGGAGCCTTCCTCATCTCTCTAAGTTCTGGTTGTACCTTTAGCCACTTCAATGATACTCATTTTAAAAGGTTAACAAACGAGAAGCTAAACCAACCATACAAATAACAGCCAAAAGAACAGTTTCCAAAATGTGTTGCTGTAGTACCATTTCCTATTTAATATTCAGACAAAGTAAAGCTAAAGGCCACCAAACCAGGTGGATGAAATAATTCTGCATTTTATGACTCATTCTTAAATGAAATCTCTTAAATATTGCTAATGAAGCCAGTTATCATATACAGACCTGTAATGCGCCCTTTCTAAGCTGGTTCAGTTACATTTCCCTGTCTAGCAATTTACCCTAGGCTCCTATTAAATGAATTATCACGGCTCCTAAATCATCTCTGCGGGGGTTTCCGCTAATCCCATCAAGACACTTACACTCCCTTTCTTCCCTCCTAGTGACATAATGAATTATTATTTCATGGGGAGCTGTTAAAGAGGCCCCTTTGGAAGAGTTTAATGTGTAGCCTGGGGAAGGGGAGGGAGCTGCCTGCCGAGAAAGCTGTGGTAGGTACTGCAGCCCCGGGCTGCCCGGGCACCGTCGGGGAAACAAAGGGCACCGGCGCCCCAGGCTCCCCACTCCTCCTCTGGGGCTGGCCCTGATGGTCCCCCTGGCCCCAGGGATGACAGGCGGGCTCACTCCCCCCTCCTCACTGTCCCCTGCCCTCTGCTTACCCTCATCGTCGTGAAAAGCAAAGGGAGAGAGAATATGTTTTCCTTAACCAGAAGCAGCACCCTGCTCACAAACCACATGCGGAATCCATTAGGCTAATTTATTAAACACGATTTGCCTTGTGTGGCTGAACTGAGTAATGATAAAAAAAACATAAATAAGGAGAAAGCAGCAGCACTGAGCCATGGGGTCCATGGCCCCGTGCCCCGTTACGATACCCCTGACTTGCAGGGACCATGCCCATGTTACCCTTCCCTTCAGCCTTCCTGACACCACCCAGAGAGGGGTACAGGGTCCAGTTTGGGGAGGGGAGCACATGATTGATTCAAGTTCATTCCCCCCTTCTGGATATACCCAGCTCTAGAGTTAATAATTAATAACAATAAATGGAGAAGAAGAGCATTAAGCAGTAGTAGAGTATTTTGCCAAGAAAAGGACTGTGTGTAAAAGCAAGCATTTCCCTCAGGTCAGATAACTTTCAGGCCTGTTTATTCTCTAATCAGACTTCTGCAGATGTCCTTCTGACCAATGCTTTGTTTCTTCCCTATGAAGAGCTGTAACGCAGGTTGATAGTGCAACGTTGGTCACCAAGTTGAAAAACCACCCAGGGCCAGACTTTCATGCCATGGAAATCCTCACCGTTCCTGTGACATCATCAGAGCATGGCAGGTATGGATGACCTCAGAGCTAGCCCTGAGGTTGACGGGAGGAGGACAACATTCACAGGGCTGCAAATTAGGTTTACAGCAGGTCCAGAAGGGCTCCAGATGGGAGAAGAGCCCTAAAACAAGTCCTGGCATGCAGGTCAGACTTATTTTGCCTTCACAGTTTGTTAACTTCATGCGTAAGATGCAGTGGCAGACTGTCCACCTGTAGTGTGTTTGCCTGAAGAGCAGGAGCAGAGCACTCCCAGCTGAGACGTCTCAGCTCCCATTTACTTCTGTAGTCTGATAGAGAGTATTAGATCGTAGTCCTGTCAAAGCAACTTTGTAAGACTTGTCATTTTGCAAAAGCTTGCTCTGAGCTCTTATAATTGATTTGGTCAAGGAACTTTGCAGATTAGGGATGTTTTCAGTTTATGCACCAAATTAGATTAGCTAATGTAAAATACATGAGAAGAACTCTATGAAAGATCTGCCTCGTGTAGTTTACTCTCCAACAGTGGCCAGATGCACCTGCTTATGGAAAGCTTAAAGGCAAGTATTGTGATCTCTCTTCTTTTCAGCAATCAGCCATTTAGGGACTTTGAGCTGTGTTGGAACCACTGCATTTATTTGCCTTTGGTAGCTCTACCTGTCATGAATATGTCTAATCCCCTTTTAAATACATATATACTTGGGGCTTCCCCAACAGCTTGTTTGCAGGTTATGTTCATGCTCCATGAAAAGGTACTTTGTTTTAAACCTACTGCCTGGTCTTCTAGTTGCCTGACCCCAGTTGTCATTCTGTATTCATCAGTTCCACAGTGCTCCTGATTTTAACTGTCTCAAACATCTCCTCCCTCAGTTGTCTCTTTTCCAAGCTGAAATGTCTTTCTTTGGAAGCCATTCTATGTGTCTCACCATCTTCTTTGCCCTCATCGGTACTTGAGGTCCTTCCACTTGAAGTGGAATTGTAGAAATTAAAATAACCAGTATAAAACCAGAAGCAAGTCATGGTCCTTTGATAAGCTCCATATACTACACACAAATAGATTAATCTAATATGTTTTCTGGATGAAGTAGATGTGGGGGGGGGGCTGTACATTTGCATTTGTGCAACACAAAAGTTCTGGTTTTGATGAATAAAATCTCCAAGAACAAAGAAGAGTTATAGGTGCTACTCTCTGTAGACTAATCTGCGCTCCTCACTGACTTCTCTATACCCAACTTACTATAGAGCTGCCTAACCCTGAAAAAAACCATACTCCTCCCTCACAAAGCTTAGAAATGAAGGCTGGGTTTGTGTAGTATGTAGAGGAAATAATTAGGGGTCTCACTAGTTCCAGCTGTGGTAAGAGACACGGGGGTGGGGGGGTGTAAGAATAGTGTTTTCTCTGTAATCTTTAGTTGAATAACTAAAAATACTCCTTTGAAATTGCTCTGTCAGGTAAAACCAGGGGTGCACGAAACATTACATTTTTAATTTATTGTCCATGTCTGTTTGCAAGGATTTCCATTTCCTTAGATGGTTTGAATCTCTTCTAAAGTGTAATAATAATGTCAAAATAAAATTCAACCATAACCCATCAGATTTTGCCAAATTTTAGACTGGCAAAATCACCTTCCAGCCTGGGAAAGTTTAGCTTGATTTTGATCAAAACTTAATGGTGTGAGTTTTGTATTCAAAACTACATTTTTGGCTCAAGTTTTATACTTACAACATCCATAGATTTGGTCTAAGGTTTGGACTTTTGACAAAACTCTCAAAGTAGTCAAATCTAATCTCATTTCAACTGAAATCTTGAAAGATTTGCATCCATCAGGCCAAATGCATTCTGCTACATGCATGATTTGAAAATGGACAACTAACTTGCTGCAGAGATAGTTGTAGTCTGTGCCTGTAGTCAGCAGAAGTTTGGTGGAACAAAGGCCCTACTTTAAAAATATGGGACTAACAAAATCACCATATTTGTAGATATGCAATTAGAGAGCAAATAATAAATTATAAACCATTGAAGTTTGGGGTCTGTTTGGTATTTTTGAATGAATAAATCGATTAACCATCAACAGGTGGTGTTTAAGTCTGTCCCACTGATTCAGTCATCCTGCAGGATCAGGGCTGTGTATTTCATGTACCAAAACTTGAGGTTTTTTAATGTGTTGAAAATCAAAGTGGGAGTCCCATGCCATACTTTTTCTGGTGCTACTGGGAATGGCAAAAGCAGCAACCCTAAGAACAAAGGTGGTGACAGGAGCTGCAGCAAGAGAAGCCTCAAGCTTCTGATTATCCTAATTGACTTTTCTGAGAGGAGTGCATTTAAGGCACTTGCCTTTTGAAATGGATGATATGCATGTTTATGAACTGCCTAATCTTAGTGCTGCCATGTCTGTATCAGCAGGAACAGCTTAAAATAAAATTTAAAGAAGCACTTGTGCCACTAGGAAATACGAAAGACCAATTAGTTACTAAACATTTAGAAGCTTGCAAATGTGACTATAAGCATATCCAGAAAGTGATGAGCTTCCTTTGATAATTTAAACTGCTCATTATTACTATAATTTTCAAGCTGATAGAGGAAAAATATGCATCTTACTTTTCATTATCTGCAGTCATTTCTTTGTCTTCAGTCTGGAATAATAGATATGACTTTATTATCATCATTGTTATTGTTATTAAATTCATTTATTCAAAATAGAGAAATTGCCCAGTTAACGATGAAGAACATGGTTTTGCTTAGGGCTAGAACAAAGATTTTACTTTTATCATCTCAGCTCAGCAGGGATACAGATTCTTTTTTATTCTGGAGACAAAGATTATTGTCGCAGTCTCCAGATGAGTAGGACTCCAGAAAGGAAAAACTCTAATAATGTTTTGTCCTTTTGATGCATATTTTCAATTATAATTAAGTGTGGCACTATGATATGATATGATATATGACTAGTCAGAAATATTTTGCTTGTTTTCTCTGTGAATTGTCCAGGACCTCTGTCCCATGCTGACCCTACAGCACAAAGTGTGTAATCACAATTCTACAGGATAAATAGTGCCTGGGTAAGTTTGTGTGAAACTTTGCCCTTCTTTCTTGCATATGGAATGTAAAGTATCCGATGCAGATGAGAACATTCATAGTTCAAAGTTCTACCACATACGTGAAAGGAGAAGCAGATCTGGTAGCAGCAAAACCTAGGACATTTCAACGTCCCGATGTTTTATTACTAGAGCAAGTGGAAACATAGCAGACCACAACATCATTTATCATTTAATTACAGATCTCACTGAAACACATAGTGTCTGACCACACAAACAGTGTGGGACCCTCCCTGTGTATTCCCTCTCCAAAGAAATGTTGTATGATACTACTATTTGGGAGAATTTAATTGACAGTTTTCCTGAGAACCTGTTCAATTGACTTTAGGTTTATCATTAGACTTCCAGCACAGTCAAACTTTCTGTGCTTCCTTTTCAAAATTATAAGCCACTTTCCTTTTGCTATTGTAACTCTACAGGTGGAGTTAGAGGTCAGAGCTCATCAGAATTTCTATTTTCCTTCATAGGACATCTTAGATAATCAAACAGGAGAAATGTTTGGGACTCTTGTTTGGGGTTTTTTTAGTAAGTTATTTCCTTTGAATGTACACTAAAAACATGTACAGGTATTCATCAGTCCCACTGGAGTTACAAGACACTAATTAAAAAAAACCAAACAGCCCATGAGCTGTGTACAATACTTATGTTTTATTGTCATAGAATCTCTAATTATCTGTGGATCTCAAAATGTCATGAAAAATATTGATTGATTAAGACACACAAGGCCCCTGAGAGATAAGTAAGTAGGATACCCTTTATTCAGGGATGGAAATAGAAGTGTGGTGACTTATTCAAGGTCACACAAGGAGTCCGTGGAAGAGCTGAGAACTCAGGAATTGTGATTCCTGATAAATACCCCGCTCAACCCAAAGTCTTTCCCTGGAAAATGTTTATCAAGACTGGTGACAATTGAAGGAAACCACTACATATACTAAGGGGTAGAATATTCTGGGATGTAGAGGTTAAAGGACTTATTAGCTGGAAGCTGTTTTAGCTGGCATTAAATTGCAAAAGGTTGAACATGAAGATAAAGTGAAGCTGGATGTAGTTTGCTTTTGCATAGAGGAATAGGCTAGAATCTTCCTTGGACACATCTTATTGGTATTCAGTTTTATTGTTGTTAATATTTTTCCAGTTTAACTAACTAGTTATTTGAAAGATGTTGATTGCCATATTGGATTTTTTTCCCCTAGAGATAAGCTGTGATTTAATATTTATGTATTTTTAAACATGGTTTCCCATCAGTCTTTGCCTCCCAGTCTCCAATCAGAATTACCGCTCCTTAGACTTGCATTAATTTGTGAATTACATTCTCTAATACTCACAAGAAATCTGAATTAGGGCTATATCCTCAAGCTCTTACTTATTGGGAGCAATTCAGTGGATTTTTTGGCTAAATAAATGGCACAGAATCGGGAATTTAATGTTTATATTTTCCTCAAAATAAAAACCATCTTCTCCCTCTACAGAATTCTTGCAAGGAGTATGAGTTCAACCTCATTCAACCTTAGTACAGAGGGGATTTATTAGCAAATCCTGTCTGTTGAGGGCAGCTACAACATCATGCTAATTCTAAACAGACAGTTTTAGAGCAAACCGAAGCCATATTATTTGATGATTCCCATACAAGCCTTAATCTTTAGCAGGTTTTCCTCATCTTCTTCTTGTGCATTAAGACAAAGGAGAACAAATCTTGAAGCTGTGCTGGAATGTCAGAACCAAACTCAAAGGTAACATTAGAAAAGTCGGTCAGTGCTCAGCCTGCTGCTTTTCAGTCCTGCCCCCTGTCTAAGCCCCAGCGACATGTTCCCACCACTTTCCAAGGGTAACTGGTAGTGATCGTGTCATCACACAGTGAATTGGATCAACTCAGTGACCCAGCTGACCATCAAGAACATCATTGATTTTCAACCAGGTTAGAGAACTGGTTTGACTCTCTGTGTGGTCCCACTCTAGATAGCACTGACACAAGGTACTTAACAAGGCAGGACTACCCCTTTTTGATGGCAGCATGGCCTGAGATGGGCTTAATCCAACCATGAAGCTTCACCTCACAGCTTGATAACATACCCTGAATACTGGGAGATTAAGCAATACCAATCAAGAAATATAACAAATCGTTTTAAACAAATGTTTTATGTAATACAGCCTACGGCCACAGAGATTATGATTCTAGTGTTTATGGTCATGTTTAATCATTTCTGATTCCCTGCTTTTGTGGTCCTCTCTTCCAGCCTGTATGCCTGGGAAGATTCCAGCACCTACTCAGACTCTGCTGTTGTAAGGCAGCAGTCTTTCATCATTAACAGGAATTTTTCTGTTTACTGGTTGGTTTTTTTTTAAAGCAACTGAGCTGTTTTTAAAAACAGACCTGCCCTCAAGCAATGACACAACCTGTGTGTGTGCAAAGAAGCAAAGTCAACAACAACAGTAGATGCAGGCCTAGTAGGAAAAGGAAAGGATAATTTTTTGTTGGAGTACAAGTCTCTGGTGGACACTCACTGCAGCTCTAATTTCAAAACATCCAGTCTGATGAAATGCTCATAATACTGTTTGCACATAAAATTTTACTGTTCTGCATGAGGTTCAGACTCTGGGAAGTCTCTGCTTTGAAGTGGGGTGGAATCTCCCTGTGGAAGAGAGTATTTTCTGGGGCAAGTGCAAACTGAAGATCACTTTGTTTTGAGGTAAAAAGTGTTAAATTTTGAGTATGGTTTCAAAAGTCTGTTAAAAATATCTTTAAAACAGGAAGGCAAGAGAGGCACAATGTCAATATAACAAATCTCTCTTTTTTGGGGTAGCGTTCTCTCTTTAGCTGGGATACAGATACAGCAAAGGTTTGAAAGATGTGCCTAACTTTAATTTGGGGTAACTAGATATTAGACTACAAGCTCATGCTTAAATATCATGTGCAATCAGGCCATAAATCTAAAGACTGGGAAATGGGGCCCTGTATCATACTTTTCCCCCAACTCACTCATTTTGCACAAGTCAAAGCAAGCTAGTTAGCCTCTCTGCCTCAGTTTCTCTGTACAGCATATGAAGTGAACAGTAGCTCCCATTGACTGCCTTTGGAATGATTTGATATCTCTGTGAGAAGGGTCCTATACGATTAGAGTATTATTTATTCATAGAGGGCTGAGGTTTTATAAATGTGGTAACAGCAACTGTGTTTTGAATACCATAAAACTTAAAACCTGTCAACTTTATTATAGCTGTCTATAACATTTAGAATGTTCTAAACTTCCTAGAAATCATTGCAAGGTGAATGAAGTTAAATACATTTAACACCAAACATTAACATCCTTTATTATCCCTGTTTCAAATGTAACCCTCTTTTCTTTACCTTACACAAAACAGCCCTATTTCCAGTTCCATCACTGCTCTGTTAAGTAATTTGCGAAAAGCTAACAAAGTCTGGCTACATCCTTATAGCGACTGTTTAAACCCATTACTTTCTCTTTTAATCAAATCGCTGGTGTGTCAAAACATACAATTCTCGCCATGAATCTCACTGGCTTGTTACAGTTCACCGGTTGACCTTGAAAATGTTTGCTCTCCTAAGCATCTTCTCTTCGGCCTCCAGCTAAATTGCTCAAGACCAGGCCTGATCATTTTTCTATACACAGAGACTTCTCATTAACATAAACAGAGCAGCAAGCTTAACTGCAACAAACATAAAATCAGCAGTAGAAAAAGAAAATTCAAGAGACCCCTTGGATGCAGAATGTGGTATGTGTTATTTAGGATCCCATTTATAGTAAGTCTTTTTTTCTACGTTCACGTCTTGAATTTTCTGTAGGAATAACCCCCCAACCTAAAAAAGTGATGTACCATTTCTATAGCTGCTTTACTCCCTTTTATTCCTTTCTTAGCTATCTTTCCTTTAGAAAATATCTTAAACTGTTGAAGGGCCAAGAAGGGACAGTGGCAAAAGCCACTCACTCATTAGCATCAAAGATTTGTACAGATCTTAAATGTGGAGTTAAGTGCCAGGGGCTATTTTCATTGTTTAATGTATTAAAGTAAATAAAAATGTATCTAAGATGTGGACACACAATTAGTTTTGAGTTATTTATCTGGAGTTTTTATGGTTTAGAAAAACTTCATCTTCTTGGCTGATCCTGTCCTAATGCATTTAACTTCAGCCATCAGCTATGATTAAACACCTGCTGTTGCGGGGAAACAAAGCACACTAATCCAATATGTATTTCTGACATCTTAAATATCTCCCAGTCCCCTGACATCAGGCACAGCTTTTCAGCAGGATGGAATTCCAGAGCATATTTTTCTAATTTATGGATGGACAATAAATCAAAATTAAGCCTTGGGCAATGAAATATACATCAGTGCAGAATGAACTGACTGCAAACTAGGGCACAGAACAGCAGCGGGGAGAGGGGTGCATTAATGGAGTCCTGAGCTGCAAACACTGACGTGAAAATTAAGGAAGTTCCTCTCATATTTTATTTATAGAGAACAAAAAGAAAAAGATAGCAGGGACCAAACGTAAGTTTTATAATCTCCTGAACACACTGCTCTGGGGAGAATTGTCCTGTTGGTCCTGATGCCACCATTTTATACCATGCCTACAAAAGGGATGGCTTAGTAGTATTGCCTCTACTCAAACCCATTCAGTTGCTGAGAGCTTGAAAGTTTAACTGGAATGTAATTTTATGGGTTAGCATTCTGTATTGGGGATGCTGTGAAAGGAGTAGGAGGGAGAGTGGAAGAAGCCTAAAGAAAAGGGGAGGGGGGGAGAAAAATAGGAGGGGGAGAGAGAAGGGGGGAAAAAGGACAAAGAAGGAATGGGAAAAAAACAAAATTCAGAGGGGAAGTAAGAAAAAGGTACAGACATAATCTGTAGTGAAAACCTGAAGGTGATATGTACTCTATATAACTCGTCCTAATCAGTACTACCCCTGAGGTACCAGAGGGCTCATTTTTTAGAAGGTGGAATCCTGGCCCCTACTGCAAACAATTGGGAGTTTTCCTTTCATTCAAATGCAACAATGGCTTTATTCCCTAAGCTTGATAAATAGCATAGACTTCCTTTTGTCTGGAGAGTAAGGTAGTGTACTTTCTCTTTAATTTAATATCTCATGGGGGGGAATCATAGTTTTAAGCATCAGGAATGGAAAGTCTGAAAGACTCCAAATTGGTTTTGTGAACCTAAAATATTAGCCTTAGAGATTCACAAAATCTGCATCTGCACTAGATTCAACCAACACAAGTCTGAATTACATTAAAAGTTGCATATAGATCAACCTTTTTTCCATTGCAATATGTAATTATTCTATGTCAACAGCTAAGTGGTTTAGTTTCTGTTATATCAAGGTCTCCCAGAGTGCAACCCACAGCCACCTGTATCCTAGAAAGGTTTTGCATGTGACCCATAAAGGGACCTTTCATCATCTGACATCTTTTGAACATGTTACACAGTAAATTAATTCCTTTATGTGGTCCTCAGCCTATTGTCCAACCCATTAATGGGTCCTCAATGAACATGACACTGAGAACACCTGTTGTATCATTTTTGAGGATGTGAGGGGTCCCATTAGGCTCAGAGAAACTAATTTTGCTTAAAGCTAACCAAGACCTGTGTTTGTTGCATATGCTGTCCCTGGTCATCCCTGGTCACATAAAAACATAGTGAGTAGGATTTGCAAGACACTTAAATCAGGGCTGGACTGAAATAAGTGCTAAATACTTGCGGCTCATGTATCTTTCTGAGACTTGATTAATTTGTCTTTGTGAAGCACTGCGAGGTCCTTGACCTGAAGGGAGGCTACCATGCAGCATAGTGATGGTTATTATTGTTGCGCTCAGAGTTGGAAGATAAGGAAAGTCTCGATCTCCTGTGTTGCACTATGCGAAAGAACTGTCCAAATGCAGAAATTAACCTGATCATACCTGCTTTGTCTTTAGTTATACAAAGCTACAACTGAAGTAGCAGGTTTAGAGATTTTTTTTCCAAAGTGAGATTGTCACATATGTTCAAAGCCCCTGTCTTTATCATGTCTTGGGCTGTAATGAGATTTTTTTTTTCCCCTCAAAATAAATGGCTGTGCATGTTTTTAAATTTAGGATGGATTTTTTTTGCTTTATTCCTTCATTGGCATTTTATATATATTTATGTGTCCTTCTGAATGCATTTAAGATTGAGGAGTGTATAGTCTATGAGTTCTGTAAAGTATTTAGGAGTCACTTAAGGAAAAAAAATGCAAGACAAAGCAATAAAACACTGGCCATCTTTTAAAAATAGCAAAGCAATCCCATTTCTTTTCCAGCAGCATCCAGCTGATGCTAGAATATGACTGCTCAAACACTATTGCACTCTTATGTTTTGGTTTTGTCATTTGTATTGAGCATCACCATGTGATGACTCATCAGTCTTGGAGCTATCACACATCTCTCCTACTTCCAGTAAATGATTCCTTGGAGCTTTCTTCAAGGAAACAAAACTCATGTGTGTCAAATACTTGCATAAGTACATATTAATAGCAATAATAACAATAAACCAAAGATAACTTTTTGCATCAACCCAGAGACTTTGTCATTACTTTTACAGATGGAGGGGCAGAGGCACGAAGGTTGAATCCTTTTCAGAAAGAATCTAAGTCTTATGGTTGCCAGCAAATATCTCCAGAATTTTCTTCTAAGAGTCTGATGCCACCCAAATTAAAGAGAATATTATCAGTGAGAATCAAATCTGCTTCCAACTATTGTTTGTGCCTTTCCTCTTCACCTTTTCTTTATTGATTAGAGCTAGAGGTGAAAAAAAAACAGACGTCCAGCTGTGTTTCAGCAGCACACCACAACATTATTGATTTAAGAATGGATAGGGTATACAGTCTGCCTACCTCTTCTTCCACATAAAACACTTATATTAGCTTCAGCAATGTGTAATTCTTAGCTCAGGATAGAACATCTATATCTAGCCCTTGGATTCAGCTCTCACCTTCCCCTACCTGTGGAGGATCAAGCACCACCAAGTCTGCCCAGCTTTGCACATCTCTCGTTATCATAAGGTGACAATTCTACCAGCCACAGATGTCAACTCAGAAGGAAAAAAAAAGAAATCAGAATTGCTGGCTGAAACACTGGTTTCTTCAGGACAATCACACCTAGAACATGGTCAGACTCTCTTTTCTGACGCATGCTGAGTAAGTTTTACAGGGTAAAGGCATGCTATTACATAGCTGTTGTGTTGCTTCTTCTGAACCCCTCAGAGAGAAAACCTATGCCTGTGGAGGTGAAGCAGAACTCATCAGGTCATTCCCCAGGTTCTTTGAGTTGCTTTGCTCTGGTTTAAAGGCTAATGCCTACAAAATTAGATGCTGAATAACCACTTGGTGGTTTTTTGAATGGTATGTGGTTGAGCAGGAAAATGGATGGAAAACTGGATTAGGTTGTTCCTGCCTATTTCTTGTTCTCCTACTGACCTGGTCTTGGGATAAGTTAACTCCCACTTCTAATTTATGGTTCCCCAGCCATCTTCCCTAGGTGAGATACTGTAAACCCTTCTTAAAAAGAAAAACAAATAACATTTAATTTCCCAGTCTGTATGAACTTAGTTTCTTCTGACTAAACTGCAAGAACATTCTTAGGGCATTTAAAATTAAGGGGAAAGATTAATGAGGTGAATGTACATAAAGTGTTAAACAAGAACTGTGACACAATTTTCATTTTTTTGTTTATCTTTCAAGAAAGTTGATTATCTCAGGAAAAAAAGGCCAAAGCAGTGTCAGCAAGCTATCGGCTATAATAGGAGCCCTATAGTAGCTGGGCTTCATCCTGATCTTGGTTACACTGATGAAAATCTGCATAATCTGCATTGATTTTAATCACAAAGTTATTATAGAAAAAACAAAGGCAGTAATCTATTGCAGTTATATTTTAGCAGCTGTATTAAAAAGTGTTAGTTTAGTATGTTATACAGAAATATGGACCAGTACTGAGTGTTGCAAAAGTGCTTTCCTGCACAGATGGTCAACTTGTGCCATCTCTTTTCATGGCCAGAGAAGAGTAGTCAAAACAGCAAAAGGTATAACAGAGTGGTTGGACACCAGGAAAGGAGTTTGACAAGGCTGTCACATCTCTTCAATATTTATACTGAAATAATAATGTGTATTGCTGTTGATGGTTGCCATAGTGGTATTAACATTGGCAGAAGGAGATGTTGTAATGTCAGGTATGCTTATGACATCCTTATTGCCGAGTCTGTGGTTTCTAGCACTAGTAAAGCAAGTGGCTGAAGCTAGTGCAGGCTCAGACACTGTGGATGACAGTTGACAGTAGCATTACTGAATGGAAATGAACAGGTCGAGCAAGTAAAGAAGTTCTCTTCCTTAAAGCTGACAGTTTGCCACATTCTCCCGGCAAGTAAAACAAAAAAGTTTTCAATGGCCTATTAAGTATGTAAAATAATTTGATTCATATTATAGTGTGCTCAAACAGAAACCTTTAACATCTGCTCATTGGCATGAAATTCAGCACTGTTAACCAGAATGGTGCAAAATCTATGCTCTTCTTGAAGCTGTTCACCATCTTCCTATCAAACTTGACATAATCTTCAGCAGAGCCTGGGTCTTCTGCTGGCACTCTAGATACTGGTGAAGTCAGGCTTTGTTTGCAAGTTTTGTATCTCTTATGAGTATCAAATCAAAATAATCAGATACTCAAGGCTCAGGCTTTAACCAGAAGAGATGAAAACCAACATACACAAATGCAGCTACTGTCAAACCGAGTTAAGTCCAGAGTGATGATGACAATCTCAGCCTGAGAAGAGAGTGACAACTGATTGAAGGTGAGGTATGGTCTGCTTCCCGAATCTTTGAGTGTTTCCTTCAGAATTACTTGTTCTGTATGTATGGATTTTCTGACAGGCAGATTGTGAGGGAAGAAACTGAGATTCACCAGGGCAAATAGCAACTTGCATGTGTATAGAAAAAATTCCAGTGCAGTATGTTGAAAATAAATTTATTGGGGAGTTTTTGTGGTTGAAAATTACTAGTGAAGTGTTATATTTCAATACCTGTTTCTTCATATTTTTGGGCAAAACCCATCGCCACCTGGACGTGCACAAGTCTATGGGGCCGGATGGGATCCACCCGAGGGTACTGAGGGAGCTGGCGGAGGAGCTTGCCGAGCCACTCTCCATCATTTACCAGCAGTCCTGGTTAACTGGGGAAGTCCCGGACGACTGGAGGCTCGCCAATGTGACGCCCATCTATAAGAAGGGCCGGAAGGAGGATCCAGGGAACTACAGGCCGGTCAGCCTGACCTCGGTGCCGGGGAAGATTATGGAGCGGTTCATTTTGAGGGTGCTCATGAGCCATGTCCGGGACAACCAGGGGATCAGGCCCAGCCAGCACGGGTTCCTGGAAGGCAGGTCCTGCTTGACCAACCTGATCTCCTTCTGTGACCAGGTGACCCGCCTAGTGGATGAGGGAAAGGCTGTGGATGTGGTCTACCTGGACTTCAGTAAGGCCTTTGACACTGTCTCCCACAGCATTCTCCTAGAGAAGCTGGCAGCTCACGGCCTAGACAGGTACACTCTTTGCTGGGTAAAAAACTGGCTGGACGGCCGAGCCCAGAGAGTTGTGGTGAATGGAGTTAAATCCAGTTGGCGGCCGGTCACGAGCGGTGTTCCCCAGGGCTCAGTACTGGGGCCGGTCCTGTTCAATATCTTTATCAATGATCTGGACGAGGGGATCGAGTGCTCCCTCAGTAAGTTTGCAGACGAGACCAAGCTGGGTGGGAGTGTTGATCTGCTCGAGGGTAGGAAGGCTCTGCAGAGGGACCTGGACAGGCTGGATCGATGGGCCGAGGACAACTGTATGAGGTTCAACAAGGCCAAGTGCCGGGTCCTGCACTTGGGCCACAACAACCCCAGGCAACGCTACAGGCTTGGGGAAGAGTGACTGGAAAGCTGCCTGGAGGAAAAGGACCTGAGGGTGCTGATTGACAGCCGGCTGAACATGAGCCGGCAGTGTGCCCAGGTGGCCAAGAAGGCCAATGGCATCCTGGCCTGTATCAGAAATAGTGTGGCCAGCAGGACTAGGGAGGTGATCGTGCCCCTGTACTCGGCACTGGTGAGGCCGCACCTCGAATACTGTGTTCCGTTTTGGGCCCCTCACTACAAGAAGGACATGGAGGTGCTGGAGCGCGTCCAGAGGAGGGCAACGAAGCTGGTGAAGGGCCTGGAGCACAAGCCTTATGAGGAGCGGCTGAGGGAACTGGGGTTGTTTAGTCTGGAGAAGAGGAGGCTGAGGGGAGACCTCATCGCGCTCTACAAGTACCTGAAGGGAGGTTGTAGCGAGGTGGGTGTCGGTCTCTTCTGCCAAGTAACTAGCGATAGGACGAGAGGAAATGGCCTCAAGTTGCGCCAAGGGAGGTTTAGATTGGACATTAGGAGAAATTTCTTTACTGAAAGAGTGATCAGGCCTTGGAACAGGCTGCCCAAGGAAGTGGTGGAGTCACCATCCCTGGAAGTATTTAAAAGACGTGTAGATGAGGCCCTTAGGGACATGGTGTAGTGGGCATGGTGTGTTGGGTTGACGGTTGGACACGATGATCTTAGAGGTCTTTTCCAACCTTAATGATTCTATGATTCTATGATTCTAAATGTGAGTTCATGTTTATTCATATTGTAGACTGCAGAAGGCCTATTAATGGTTCATGCTGCATTGTACAATATGTTGTACAAATGGACAATGCCAGAGAGTTTATAATCATAGCAATTGTATGAGGGAGAATGTATCTTTGTACATGTACCCATTCATATACCAAAAAGAAAAAAAGAAAGAAGTGAGAGAATAATTGAGAGAATATTTAGCAAACTCAATTTATTCTGTATTCTCATAAAGGGGAGGTTTAAAACTAGGTTTCTTTTGCAGCAACCTAGTTAATTTAGAGTTTGTTGGGACATTTTTAAAAGTTTATGTTTGTCTTCTGTTCGTGAAAGACCATCTTGGACTTCTTTCATCATTATCACGAGAATTATTCAATGTTTTCTTCTTCCTTTTTCCCATATTAGAAATTAGGCTATTAATGGCCAAAAGTATTGTGCGTATAGTTTCTTAGTGGTACAATTTAAAAAAACACAGTGCAAGAACTAGAGTTGGATTCAGTAGACGAGCATAATTTCTTTGATATTACATGATACTATACATGCTATTTGTTCTTAAGAAGATGCCTGTGTGATTTGTCATAGGATGACTGTAACAGTGAGTTATTGGTCAATATATCAGTGCTAGTTTAATCTTGCATATTTCAGGAAACAGTTGCGCTGAAGACCCCATTGCAAAGTTTTTAGTGTAGTCTGGTTAGTTCCTAGTTTACACTGAAGTCTGTGGTGGCTTGTGTTTCATGTTATTCTCACTCAAATTAACGAAAGTAAAGCCTGGCTGCACAGAACTTCATACAATCATACTGTTGTTGCTATAACAGATGTGAAGGCAGAAGCAGACATACCTCCAGATTACATTTTAGATTATTCCTATTAATATAATGCCATTTTGGTTATGAATTTATACACAATGTATTTTATATTAATTTATATACAATTTATATACAGTTTTTATATACAGATGAGAACTGCTTTCTTTATTTTGAAGGAAATAGATCTAAAAAGAGGGTGGTTTTTTAACTGTAAAGAGACTTATAATTTGCCAAGGTAGACTTGCTTCTCTAACAGGTGAATAATTGCCTTTATCTTTACAAATCTGGAGTTTGTGTCTAAGGACTCTGATTCTGGTGTGGCTGGAATTGCTCCTGTGTCTGCACAACCTACCTTGCAACTTGTATATCAGCTCCTGACTTCCTGTGAATTACAGCCTGCCATATCAAGGGAAATTAAAACCAGTGCATGTTTCCCTTGGAATACCAGACTGTAAACTACGGAGATTCAGCAGATACTTCATGAGGAGCTGAACGCTTTTTTGCAGCATGGCACAAACCTCCAAGAGGGGAGACTGGTGGACACTTGACAGTAGGAAACTCAGTAGCCATCCAAAGGTCAGTCACCATAAAGAGAAGCTCTTGGAAATTATGTTTGTGTAAATGATTGTAATGTCAAAGTGAAATGAAACAATAAACACTTTGTGCTCAAATTAAACAGGTAATTTTCACCCACATTTCTAGATTTATTACTTATTTTGTTTTAAACTTCTTAAATTTATTTCTCCCGTCCTTGTTTTATATTTTATTGAGTTTTTCCACTGTTGCAACAGATAAATGTAAATAGCGTTATGGTCAGATCCCATTTTGTGTGAATTGCCATAATAGCTTTACATAGCTAAAACCTGTGAGGACATATATTTCTCTCTCTTAGAGTTACTACAAAAACTGTGTGGTTTACTACAGTGTATTGGGTTTGCGTGGCAAGGTTTTGGTAGCAGGGGGGCTACAGGGGTGGCTTCTGTGAGAAGCTGCTAGAAGCTTCCCCCATGTCGGACAGAGCCAGTGCCAGCCGGCTCCAAGATGGACCCGCCACTGGCCAAGGCTGAGCCAATCAGCGATGGTGGTAGCGCCTCTGTGATAACATATTTAAGAAGGGGGGGAAAACTGCTGCAGAACAGCAGCCGGAAGAGAGGAGTGAGAATATGTGAGAGAAACAACTCTGCAGACACCAAGGTCAGTGAAGAAGGAGGGGGAGGAGGTGCTCCAGGCGCCGGAGCAGAGCTTCCCCTGCAGCCGGTGGTGAAGACCATGGTGATATGCAGGCTGTCCCCCTGCAGCCCATGGAGGTCCACGGTGGAGCAGATATCCACCTGCAGCCCATGGAGGACCCCACGCCAGAGCACGTGGAGGCACCCAAAAGAGGCTGTGACCCTGTGGGAAGCCCGCGCTGGAGCAGGCTCCTGGCAGGACCTGTGGCCCCATGGAGAGAGAGGAGCCCACGCTGGAGCAGGTTTGCTGGCAGGACTTGTGACCCCGTGGGGGACCCACCCTGGAGCAGTCTGTTCCTGAAGGACTGCACCCTGTGGAAAGGACCCACGCTGGAGCAGTTTATGAAGAACTGCAGCCCATGGGAAGGACCCACATTGGAGAAGTTCGTGGAGGACTGTCTCCTGTGGGAGGGACCCCACGCTGGAGCAGGGGAAGAGTGTGAGGAGGAAGGAGCGGCAGAGACAACGTGTGATGAACTGACTGCAACCCCCATTCCCCGTCCCCCTGTGCCGCTGTGGGGGGAGAAGGTAGAGAAAATCGGGAGTGAAGTTGAGCCTGGGAAGAAGGGAGGGGTTGGGGGAAGGTGTCTTAAGATTTGGTTTTATTTCTTATTACCCTACTCTGATTTTGATTGGTAATAAATTAATTTTTTTTTCCCCAAGTCGAGTCTGTTTTGCCCGTGACGGTAATTGGTGGGTGATCTCTCCCTGTCCTTATTCTCAACCCATGAGTCTTTCGTTATATTTTCTCTCCCCTGTCCAGTTGAGGAGGGGGAGTGATAGAGCGGCTTTGGTGGGCACCTGGTGTTCAGCCAGGGTCAACCCACCACATATAGGCTTGAAGTGTCCCATTCGTACTCAATCCCATAGCCATCCACAAACAGCTGTATTGGCAGAACTGCTGGGATGGCAAACTGTGATGTTAGAGGTGGGGACAAGCAGCCAGTGGCAGGAGGAAGTTCCACTTCTTAATCTGCCTTCATTGCTAAAGCAAGAGTGCTGTGGCAGAGCAGAAATCAACAGTCTCTTCAGGATATGAATTGTTTACACAGCCACATGTGTAGACACATCCACATGCAGTCATCTGAACTGGTATCAGGATGGGGCAGTACCTACCCGAAACCCATGTCAGCCACATGAGTCCTGAACAGACGAAAAGGCTTATTCCTGGCTGAAATACAACCTTCCTGGTTATACTTCTGAATATAACGTTTATTTTTGCAATGTGATATGTGATGTGGTGATGTTTGTGAGCTCAGCCTCAATGCTAGGCATCCTTCTGCAAGCTCCACTGGAAATTTCTTTCTACTGGAACTGTCACTTTCAAAGAAAAAGCATGTTATGTGGAAGACAGAGGTGGCTCATGATTGTAGAAGAGATCAGGATAGCCAAAGACTTTGTAGATCAAAATATGAAATCCATTTCTTTGATTGAGCTCTACCAGGGTTGTTCTACCAGGAACCATATTGCATACAAAATCATAAATAAATAAAAAAGTCCCTGCAACATGGAGGAAACACAGGGAAAGAGATAATGAGATTTTCCTGTTTTATAAGAGCAGGTGTCACATAAATAACCACATAAATGTTAATATTCTCCCCCCTGGGGAGTGAGTTTAGGGTCTGTGATAGGCACCAGACAGATAGCACTGTAAGCAGCTATCTATTGTGTGTGCACAGAAAAAAGATGATGGCACGGAGAGTGGTATCCACCCTACTGCTTCACTCTTGTTCTCTCCAAGACTCTCTTGTGCTCTATTCTGTTAATTGTTCTGATGAGAATGGGAGCTACCTATGTGAAACTGAAGGGTTAATCAAATTTTGCTTCACCTCCTGGACTGCAAATGTGTACGATGCCCAACAGACTGCAGATGAACTGTTGCCTATTCTCATGTGTCTTTCCTCACATGGGTAAACCTTTCTTGTGTGAGGAATTCCTGACATTTTAAGACTATTTACTGAATTATTGGATTTTCACACAGCTCAGTTATAAGTCTCTAACAGGAGTTTATGTTTTCTGACTTCACAGCCCCATCACTTCTTGTGATGTAAGAAGTGCTGGAAAGTTGATGAATGTCAGTATTTGCCAGGGCTGCTCCATGAGGGAAGACAATCTGGAGCTGAGGGTGACCCCAGCACAGGCAGTGTCCTTGCCAATGGGCACTGTCCCACTGTCCTCAAGCAGGGCTGGGCTGTTCGGCAGTCCTGGACAAGGTGAGGCAGCGTGTCAGCTCTGGGGTCCTGCCAGGAGCAGCTGGAGACAGGGCTGGACAGTGTGAGCCTGAGGTCCACCTAGGGGACAGGACCATAGGGTAGGTCTGAGGTTCGTGCGGGAAGAGCAGCCAGTAAGTCAGGACAGCAGGATACAGAGCTGGGCACAGACATAGCTATGGCGTAGCTCAAGCAGGATCCAAGTGCCCAGGTCTGAGCTTTAGTGGAGCTCCCTGGCCCCATGGGCAGAGGGTGAATGGGTGGAGGTCCCAGAGGAGACTGGTCAGGATAACTAACTAAGGTCTACTGGGGCACTCAAGGCCCTGATGATATTGTCACCTAGGCATGCGCACTAAAAAAAAAAAAAAACATTTTTGTAGACCCTGCTGAAAAAAGCTCACCTTGCTGCAGATGGGATTTTGGGTTTTTTGGTAGAAACAGAAAGTTTGTGCTGGGAAGAATTATGGTGATTTAACTATATCTTAGAGCACTGTAGTAAATTAGATTCACATCTCAAGGATTTTACTCTCCTACTTAGCAACATTTGTAATTGCAAAACTGTGGCTTTCTCCAGCAATAGCTATAGTTGGCCTGAGAAACTTTTTATTTAAACCTTTCTTAAAAATAGCATTATTCATTTTTATGCTGTTATGGTGCCTCTTAGCAGAAACCCTGAAAAGAATCAGTACCCTTGTATTCTGCATAAATGGAGAACATGAAACAGTCTCCACACCACAGCATGTAAAATATAGCAAAGGCAGACACTGAGTAATTGAACTACATAATTTAGCGTTTTTGTAAGAGGCAGTGTTTTTGACTATTCTTGTCATAAATTAAGGTCCTTTCTCATGCAGGGAACTCCTGACTTGCTGCAATCTGTTTTATGGTTGTCCTTTTTGTACTCCACCAACCCTTCTTCCCCAAAGTACATACTGTCTTGTAGTTTACAGAGAACTGGACTGGTCCAGTGACTTGAAGGTTCATTTCCAGGAAGCACTTTGGCTGAATTTTTCAAGCAATCATCTAATTAATTTTAATGGAAGCTGTGTGTTTGATAATCTCAGCTGCACAAGTGGTGCTGATGATACAACTTTCTGCTGAATCAGAATGTAATGGAAATCCATGCATGTTGTTAGGGGAAGTTCTGTCTGCAGAAGAGCGCATAAAGCCAAGTCCTGCTAGCTCACATTCATCACTTCCGCAGGGAGAAAGGGAAGGAAGTGTTATTTGTTTAGAAGATTGGGTTAAAGTGTATGGGTGTCAGCTCCAGGGTCATAAAAACTGTAACGTGTACATTTACTTCTTGTCTACAATTTCATCTGGGCAATGGTAGTTACTTCTAGCTGGAAATGGCTAAGAGATGTCACAGAGGGTTGTCTTTCTCAAGGAAACAAATGCTAAACCATAATGCAACCATTGCACAACAGCCGGGAATGAGGTGATCCCCGCAAAGCATTTTGTTTTCCTTCTGAGACGAAAAGTGCTATTATAAATGTAAGATATTATTATTAAAATTATATCAGTTTTATGTCAATGTCACTATATTACTGGAAATCAATAGCCACATACTTCAGTAACTTCTGTTTATATGTGACAATTTATTAAGGATAAATAAAGAAGTGTCCCTTCAGACCACAAGAAATACAACCTTTAACCTAGCGGAGAATACTGCAGATTTGTTCTTTTTCTTCTCCCTACAATGTGCAAGGAATTGTGAGATTAAAAAAGGTTGGTCCCCATTAAGAACTAACACATGCTGGAGGGGATGTCTTTTCAAAGCACTTTCTCTGAGGGGAAAAAAAGCTGTTTAAATATTGCATTTATAACATTTAAAATTATATTTCATCATTCCTTTCCCAGAGAATGATAGCGATGCTATAGCAAGTGACAGAAATAACCTTTTAATAAAAGTGAATTTTTATAGTAGGACTGGATGGCTCAGGATATTAGTAATGGAACATAGAACCTTTCCCTTCTAGCTCATCAGTTCATATCCATCCCCACCTGGTAAAGACCCAAAAATATTATCATCAGATGGCTGCTTGGGGACCCAGAGGAAACGAGTTGGTGGTCTTGGTCCAGTCACTGGCACTAATTGCCATCCTTGCTGACGGTCTTGTTAGACAGGCATGGAAGAAGCCCTGCCTTAATGAATGTGGTTTTTTTTAATTTTAGCAAAGCTTTTGATACTGTCTCTCACGGTATCCTTCTGGACAAAATGTCCAGCATACAGCTAGACAAGTCCATAATACAGTGGGTGAACAATTGGCTGACGGGTCGGGCTCAAAGAGTTCTAGTAAATGGGGTTACATCAGGCTGGTGGCCAGTCACCAGTGGGGTTCCCCAGGGATCAATTTTAGGGCCAGTGCTCTTTAATGTTTTTATAAATGATCTGGATGCAGGAGTCAAATGTACGTTAAGAAAGTTTGCCGACGATACTAAACTAGGAGGAGCTGTGGACTCCCTCGAGGGTAGAGAGGCCTTACAGAGAGATCTGGATAGACTAGAGAGTTGGGCAATCACCAACCATATGAAATGTAACAAGAGCAAGTGCTAGATTCTGCACCTGGGATGGGGTAATCCTGGTTATACGTACAAATTGGGGGATGAGAGGCTGGAGAGCAGCCCTGCAGAAAGAGATCTGGGGGTTTGGGTTGATGGCAAGTTGAATATGAGTCAACAGTGTGCCCTGGCAGCCAAAAGGGCCAACCGTGTCCTGGGGTGCATCAAGCATAGCATAGCTAGCCGGTCAAGGGAGGTGATTGTCCCCCTCTACACTGCACTGGTGCGGCCCCACCTCGAGTACTGTGTGCCGTTTTGAGCGCCTCAATATAAGAAGGACATCAAACTATTAGAGTGTGTCCAGAGGAGGGCGACCAAGATGGTGAAAGGTCTCGAGGGCAAGACTTATGAGGAGCGGCTGAGGTCACTTGGTTTGTTCAGCTTGGAGAAGAGAAGGCTGAGGGGTGACCTCATCGCAGTCCACAACTTCCTCAAGGGGGGCAGCGGAGGGGGAGGTGCTGATCTCCTCTCTCTGGTGACCAGTGATAGGACACGAGGAAATGGAATGAAGCTGCGTCAGGGGAAGTTCAGATTGGACATTAGGAAAAGGTTCTTCACTGGGATGGTGGTCAGTCACTGGAACAGGCTCCCCGGGGAAGTGGTCACGGCACCAAGCCTGTCAGAGTTCCAAGGAGCCTCTGGACGATGCTCTTAGTCATATGGTTTAGTGTTAGGTAGTCCTGTGAGGAGCAGGGAGTTGGACTCGATGATCCTTATGGGTCCCTTCCAAGTTGAGATATTCTATGATTCTATGATTCAAGTACCTGAATGCTTTACAGATATTAGTCATATTGTCATCACAACACTGCTAGTCAGCAGGGACATATTTACCCCTGTTTGCAGATGGAGGAGCAGAGGTATAGAGCAGCTGTACTTAGTCATGCAGGAAGTCATCAACAAAGGTGAGAACTAGGTCCTGCTCTCCCAATTCAACCCTAACTGCAAAGCCATCTCCCCAGCTCATCTGAGCGCTAGCAAGGGTTTCACCAAACGATGGCTGGTGCATAATGGAGAATGGGCACTGTATGCCCATAAAATGTTTGCTCAATAAGCATTTGCTCAATAAGCATTTGTACTAGTGCATGGGGAAGGTGCTGCTGCAGAGAAAAGTTGCAGGGTGTCAGCTGGGGCCTGTGTTATTACAGTAGACGTATTTTGAATAACATGGAGAACAAACTTGCCCACTTCTAAGAACAATAGACCCACAGTCTGTATTTTTGTGAATCAGATGGTTTGTGGCTGATGAGGCTTTTTTTCCAGTTTGGTATAATAAGCAATTTACTTCCTTACTGATACGGTTATTGTCACAGCTTTTGCACTAGTGTTTGATAGCATTGATTAGTTTGTGCTATGCTAATTTTTAGCACAATGAGGGAATCGATTTACTTCAAGCTTAGTATATTTTAGCAGTGAAGTGGAAATAATTCCATTGAAAATATGGAAAATGAGCAGTCACCTTAAAAATTGAATAAATGACTTGACATTTGTGGGGCTAAAGTAGTCAATAGATAAGAAGATTTTCATATTAAAAATAAATCATTGGCCTACCTATTATTTAGCTAGGTTTGGAATCATGAATAAAGGGTCTTCCACAGAAAGAGAGAGAAGAATATTGATTGTGCCTCCATATTAAAAAAAAATTACATGGGTGGCATTTCCTAGTTCCTTATGGAAAAGTCAGTGCATTTAGGTTATGGTCAGAATAACTCAATAATTTCTAAAGCAGTTCTTCTATCAAGAGGTCATAGATGATGTGTTTTCCTGTGTCTTCTACAGATACTGGGTACAAATTCTTTAATAGGGATTCCTTGTTATGAATTATTCACAACTCAGAAGTGTGCTCCGTATTCAACTATGTTAAAAGAAAGCAAAGCATATTCTGCATCAAAGAACTTGCACAAGGCAGGAGGGAAATAACAGAAGAGTGGAATATGTCTGGGGAAAGAAGAAAAAAGGTTACAGCAATAAAACAATAAAACTCTGCTAGCAAAGGCTGCTATTAGGTCTAGTGGAACAAAACATATTGTGAAATAAATATTATATTACTGTTCTTATAAAATTGAGCACACAAAATATTCTAAAAACATCTGAAGAAGTTTGTCTGTTCAGTATGAATTTGTTTCCCTTTTTATGATTGCTTTGCTACTTAATACTTTTGTTCACAGGGCCCTACCTCATACAGGGCAATGGGAAGGAGTGAGGTTGTTGTCTGGGTCCAATTTATTCATTCACAGCACCACAGAAGAAGAATAAACAGGGATGAGGACCATGACTCTGGTCTCAGCTCCATTCACTGTGTTAGGCCATATACTCTGAGATAGGGATCATGTCTCCTCTGATATGACCGGGGAAATTATATGCATGATCCTCTTTGGGTATCCAGAATAAGCCCCCTAGAACCTGATTTGAGGGAACAGTCAGCATTTATAATTGAACCCAAAGTCAACAGGAACTTTCTTATGAACAGATAAGGTGCTTTTGATATATTTTTTATTCTGAAGAATTAGGTCCCAAGTTTTTCAAATTGGGTACCCAAAATTACTTCATGTCTTGCTTTCAACCTCTGTGGCTTGTTCCCTATCTATAACATGCAAATCAGCGCACTTCCTCACCTCACAGGGGTTTTGTGAAGATAAATTCATCTGTGTTTGTAAATTCCAACGAAAACACTGTAGGAGCATTGTATAAGAAGCTCAGAAGGAAATTAATAATAGTGTATTCAGTGCTGGGTTTGAATGGTTTATAGTAAATAATATAATTCAGTCACAGACTGAATGATGAAAATAAATGATGAACAGCCATGCATTCAGCACATTGAATGAGACCTGGTTCCTGTAGAAATAAGTATGTTATCATGTAATTAATATCTATCATAATGTATTTCTATAAAGGAGACATTAAATTTGCAGAGGAACCCTTTGTTGTAGCCCTTTCAGTCATCATCTTATGGCCTGAACATGCTTTTGACATAAGGGGTTTTGGTCTGGGAAGTTCTAAGATATAATTTTCTAATTTTTCACATGTCATAATAATGGCAATAGCAAGAACGTAGAACAGCTGCTTATATGTGCCCAACAGTTTCCTGTCTGATTAGAATTAGATACGCTGCAGCATTAAGTTTCTTTCCAAGTCTGACTTTTTCAGTGTAACAACAGTAGCAATAAATCAGCTAAAACCCAAGATGTATTTCCCCTTTTGCTACAGCAGGGCTGTGTCCACACGTTCCAAGCCCGGGCTCACCCTGCGCTGTGGCACCCGAGGTCCCTGTGCAGCACCCCTTCCTAAAGCCTCATCACTGGGGGGCAAAAATGCAGCTGTCCCAGACATGAGTTCCTCAAAGTGAGCAAGATAGCTATGATCTCTTCTGCGGGCTCAGGATCCTGTGAAGGTTTACCCATCATAGTCATAAGGCTCATTGACCTATCTGAGTGCGATTACTGGAAATAGCTTCCTGTTGCTGTAGCAGTATTCAAAAGCCAAATCAGGGGAGAAGTCTGTGCATCTCAGAGGTCTGAAGAGTCAGCTGCATGGAGAGTGTTGAGGCCCCAAATTAGCTGGTTTACAGTTTGTAGCCTTGGGGAAGGGGAGGAGAAAATGGCACTTCTCGCACTGGGCACTGAATTACCTCCAATCAATTAGCTAGTTGGATTTCCTGTGCTCCTGTTGTAGTCAACGTTGAAAGAGTAGCAGGACCCTATGTTGATCGAAATGAACATGTCCCAGAACTTCTGCCATTTAAATAATGATCTGGTGGGGTTTTCTTCAAATGGTCTTGTTTTAGCACAGCATTGAAAACCAGATCATGGTGTCTCTTCAGTTTTGGAGGCGGACATTTCTTTAACTGAAGGTTAATCATTGAACATCATTGCAGCTGCCCAATAGTGCCCTCTGAAAGGAAAAAAATTCTCATGTGGCCTGTCTGACTGGATTGTTTGAGGTTGCAGGTTGTTTCCAGAACAAGGTGAAACACATTTTACAAGTTTCTGGGCAAAAATTTCTGGAGTAGAAACAAACCATAAGCCAATTGTGGAGTTTGTCTAATATTGTCTGCTAGTGGTTTTGCTAGTTTTCTCTGTTCCCTGTTCCACCATCTTTTCAACTCTTCCCCTCAAGGTCCATTTGCTGATATAAGAGGTAGAGCAAATTCACCACAAGAAATGCAGGAATAATTTCATTTTATGTATACAATGGACTGATTTCCAGAAAGTGCTGAACATCTACCCTTTTAAATTTGGGCTCCTTCCAAATGTTAAGTAGCCAGAATTACTAGTCGCTTTGAAAAATTAGGCTTAAAATACTAGTATTAAGGCTATGGCAGATGAGTAATCCAACTGCGATTTTTTTAAACATTGGACATAAACTAATACAAATGTAGTAAAGTGTCCTCAAAATGTAGATAAATCATTTTGCAATATGCTATGTGTCTGCTCTCAGATATGTGAGAGCATGTTGTTGTTTATCCTGTCAAGTTTGGTAATGTTCATATTAAAGGATGTCCAGTTGTTTCTTTTGCATGATAAATCCCTAAAAATATAAGAAGATATGAGTCAATGTAATCTTGCCCTAGGAATATGAACAGTAATATCACTACATATAGGAAAAAGTAGTTCTTCCTGAACTGGAAAATAAGATGTGGTACATGGTGGTACCTGGTATAAAGAAGGAGATAAAGAACATTTAGCACAACCAGCCCCTAACAGGGCCAAATCTTATCAATAAAGTGATACATCACTTACATCAGTCTAATAAGGAGAAAGATAAAGCGTAAAAATATTTTTATCTTCATTGCTATGTTTTCTAGAGTGCCACTTGGAAAAGAAGGTGCAAAATATATTTTGGATCAAAGGAACAGGGTACCTGTCCTGGTTCCAGCTGGGACAGGGTTAACTTTCTTCCCAGTAGCTTGGGGGGTGTGCTGTGTTTTGGGTTCGGTGTGAAAGGAGCGTTGATGGCCCATTGATGCTTTGGCTGTTGCTGGGTGATGCTTGCACCGGGAGGGGGGAGCACAGCCGGGGTGGTGGACCCAGCTGGCCAATGGGGTATTCTATACCATGTGACATCTGCTCAGTATAAAAACCAGGTGTGTGGGGGGGCTCGCCCCCCGTTCGTGACACGCGGTCGGCGGTGGGTGAGCGGTTGTGTTGTGCATTGCGTGTTTTGTGTATTCTGTTATTGTTGTTGTTCTCATTGTTATTATTACTGTTCTACTTAGTTTTATTTCAATTATTAAACTGTTTTTATCTCAACCCGGGAGCTTTCCTACTTGTGCCCTCCCGATTCTCTCCCCCATCCCACCGGAGGGGGGTGATCGAGCGGCTGCGTGGAGTTTATTTTTGCTGGCTGGGGTT